>NC_136070.1:1258185826-1259385826 GCF_964261635.1 Lissotriton helveticus | reverse complement strand
GGACAAAAAATATATATATATTCTGTCATGCAACCCACAGAATCATATATTATTACCACCTATAGTGTTGGGAAACTGTACCAAAGATGGTTGTTGAAATTTGACCTTCATTTTGTGAAAAAAAACCATGATGCAAATATATGAATTTAAATGAATTTCTTTCAGGTACAGTTCTTGTATGAAAAAAGAGAAATGTTCCTCCTGTTTTAACTTGTGGTTTGATTCAAAGAAAAACTGCTCGGCGAAAAAGAAAAAGGTGCAGTCGATAAAGTAGTGCATGATATCTTTTCTGTCATAGGTAACAGTTTTCTAACATCATATAAACATATTTTTCTGTGTTTACTATAACTTTGTCAGTTCTGAAGCCTATTGGAAAGAACTACACTACGTCGAGAACAAGCTTTGATAATGTGCCATTGCATATTTATTGGACAACTCTGCAAATCCTTAGGGGTATTCTGGCACCTTCTTAATGGAGTTGCAGTCTTTGCATCTTACAGGCTAACTTTATGTCACCAGCACTTCACGGACAAGGATGCATTCTATAATTTTCTGTTTGTCCTACAGATAGAAGTGTCATCTTTTTCTCCAGCTGATGATCCTATCTTAATGTGGTTGATACAATGGGCTGTTTCTCTGTCCATCACTTCTCCCTTTTAGGGTTGCATGTGACAAGCATCTGTGGGGTGATATGAACCTATGAATACCCTGTTGCTGGAAACTTCTGTTTCAATTACATTGCTGATTTGACTGTGCCTCTGTCCTTAAAAGCACTTCTTTGTACATGAATCCTTTAGCACATTCATTACTATGTGACGCTATCACTCTCAGGACCCTGACCTTGCTTGCAAGTTACTTGCTGCATTTGCATCTGTTATGTCTACATTCCTATGTTCTTCTCAACAATGGTAGCTAAGTTTTCAGAAGTAATGCCTCAAGTTGTTGGATGATTCAAGGTTATGTTTATCTACTTACTGTTCAAAGTACTCTAATAGTAATGTTGTGCGGGGGGGGGCATTGTACCCTTCCCCAGTAAGTGCTTCTAATGTACCACTTTGGCCAAGGCGAAACAGATTCCTTCTAGCCTTGATAAAAATGAATAAGCTTTTAACTAACACAAAAAAGTAGTTCATTTAACTTCTTCAGTACACACCTTTGGCTCTCAGACAGCATGGTCTGTAGCAGAGATACATCTTCTAAAGCCTCATGCCCAGATGTGCTAACACTTTGCATTGGGTTTGTATTACTTCTGTAATGTAAACCTGATGCAAAGTGCTGGGATCAACTATCAGGATTGTGTAGTTTCACAAAGTAAAGCAAAGTTGCGCTATGCACTACTTTGCGTTACTTGTGTGTCAAGAGGGTGTTCCATTGCTGTTATATATTTCGTCAAGTTCTTTCGCAAAATTAAGGTCACAGTTCTACAAAAGACAAGGCATCACCCCCTCGGCCGACACCTACCTAGACGGCCATCTGACATTGTTTTCCTCGTTTCCCTGTTGTGTTTCCTTCCCTCCCCCTCCCCCTCCTCCTCCCTCCGTGATTCTTTGATTTCATTGATGTAACTACTAGCAGCCCGTCCCGACGTTGCCTGGGAGCAATCAGGCTTCCCCGACCCCCGCCTGCCCTGACATTGTCCAGCATTTTGGGCCCCTGCCCGCCCTGTCCCCCGGCTGCCCCGACCCCCGCCTGCCCCGACATTGTCCCCCGGAGCCTTACCTTGTGAAATGCTGAAAAGTACACAATTATGGCAGTATAAAACAGAGGACACTGTATGTAAACGTTGCATTTAATTCCTTTTAGTGACTCACTGTTAGTGTTTTTTATGATGCTGATCACTTTTGGTTAAGTTATTCTGTGCCCACTGATCGATGATAAATTGCAGTCTTACTTCCTTGTTTATGCAATGTTCCACTGTTTGATTTTCGAAATCCGGTGAACCTATCAACGCAGCCCAGCTTGGGTGACAGACTTACCACTATGAAAAGGCCTCTACCACGGTCTGTCAACAGAATGTGCCTAAGTCCCCGTCCCCCGCCTGCCCCGACCCCCGCCTGCCCCAACATTGTCCGTGTTGAGGCGCTATGAATCCCCCGCCTGCCCCGACATTGTCCCCCGGAGCCTTACCTCAGCCGCCGCTCCTCAGTTCACCGCTCCGCCTCTCACCTCTGTTCTTCGACGCTCCTCAGTTCACCGCTCCGCCGCTCACCTCTCTTCCCGCCGGTCCGCTGCTCCTCACCGGCCGCTCGTCACCGCTCCTCCCACGCGATATGTCCGCCCGGTCTGCTGCTCCTCACCGGCCGCTCATCACCACTCCTCCCCCGCGCCATGTCCGCCGCTCCTCCACGCGCTCCTGACGTGAGCACGCAGGTCGCGGCCGGCGCTACTTCTCAGGGACTACTTTTTTAATGTAATTTTTTTTAAATATAACGTATTTTTTTACTTTATATAGTCTATGTCCATCTGCATACCCTGGGGATTACAAAGATGTATCGGGTGTGTGGATTGGCGCTGTGGTTCCCGAGTTTACCTGCCTCAAAGCCTCAAAGTTCTACCTTATAATAGTAGTATAGATGTAACCTGTAACTCGCTGATCCTCTTGTAAAGCGCTCTGAGACCTCCGGGTCTAGCCAGCGCTATATAAAACTTTTCAAATAATAAATAAATAAATACATAAATCAAGGTTACCAAATAGTCTGCAGTGCAGACCAGAATTCAAAGGAAAAACACTGTGTCACAGACAATACAGCTTGAAGTAGTTAAAACATGGTAGACCTTAATTTTTTTTTTATAACATTTGTTGAAATAGTTCATAAGGAAAAAGATCCCTGCACTACATGTAAACCCAGTTTGGTCCTAGCTATATGCAAACTGGGGTGGCATTGTAAGCAAAATAGCAATGGATTTAACCCAGATCTCTTGACTGGGGGTGAGTGTTTGATAAGTTTCAGCACTCCGTCCATCATTTTATTGTGTTTGCTATGTTCGACCTAAGTGGTCAAGGGTATATCCAGACATGGCACCCTTGCTCGCTGTAACTAGATTCAAGCTTGAGTGTCTGATGCGGGGTTGATACCTCGAACCTGGTCCTACTGATGCTTGTTTCCGGTCCAGGGAGGACCTGGCCTGGCAGTTCGGGCTGGACTGTTCCCATGAGGAACCGGGTCAAGGCTGATTTGCATATGGCTGAATCCAAACTGGGGTGGCGTGGTGAGCAAAACATTGATGGATTTAACCCTGATCTCTTGAGTGTTTGAAAAGTTTCAGCATTCCGTCCATCATCTTGTTGTGTTTGCTAGAAATGATTAAGACATACTTATCTCCCATGCATACATGCCTTACACTGTTCCTCTTTGCAAATTGTAACATTGTATGTTTTTGTAGTTGTGCAAAATGTTTACCTGCTGCATTTTTCACATATATATGTGGGATGGACCTCATTTGGCCAATACTGCACTGAGAAAACTTTGTATAGAATACATGGATTTTTCACTACTGTGTATTAGAACATTGGAATGTGGAGCACTCCATTGCAGACAATGGAGTGCTCCGTGCTTCTACGGGCTGGTAAAGGCCCGCAGAGCAACATTCCAATGTTGTTTAGAACATTCTGCCCTCTAGTGGTAGAATGTTCTGATAGCATTATAGCCCTTGTAGCTGGGCTATACCGGCTATTAAAGTCCCTCTCCTATGTTTAACGCTGGAGCAGGCCTTTAATAGCCGGTATAGCACACTACGGCGGGCTCTAAGGCTATAATAGTGAATGGAGATACCAGAATTTGAGCTGGTTTGGGTGACTACGTGATATGAAATAGAACAATCTGATATTGCCACAAGCTTATGGCTTGATTTAGAGTTTATCTAATGCAAATGTCCTTTCCACCGGTGATAGATTTACCACTATTGCAGGGCAATGTAGAGTTCTCTGCCACTGTAGTAGTTTGGAGATACATCCAGTTTAGAAATTAGATCCAACCACCTTAAAAGTCACTTTTTACAAACAGCGCTTTGCCGTTCTCTTACCATTGGCCATCAGAAACTTTGGTGCTAGGTCGACATTCCACTCTCTGCCCCGTCCCATCGTTTCTGGCGATCCAACCGCATGAAACATTTTGTAGAGCTGCAGAAACAAAATCAAGATGGGATCAGACTGTCAACCTAGGATGTAATCATTGAACAAGAGCAGGTGTAGAGCCAAGCTGTAATAACTGTGCTTGCCGGCATCTATTCAGGTACGAGTCGCTCTACCCATGGCCGGATTGGTAACAGAGACAAGGAAGGTTGCCGGTGAGGTGAGAAGCGAGTTACTGCTTTCAGGGTAGGATGGACTGAAAGATCTACCTCTTTTCCTCTTTTGACCAAACCACTTTTCAGAGGGAAACCACCTTTACAACGCAACTTTTACAACGCACTACCATTACAACGAAATTTTTACAACGCAAATACCATTACAACGCATGTATTTACAACGCATGTTTTTACAACGCAGGTACCTTTACAACGCATACCATTACAACGTAAGTATTGGTAAGTATATAATTATATTTAAAATGTTATATGTTTGGTTTTTTTTAAGGGGTATTTTTAGGGTTCAGGGTCAGTTTTCAGTTTTTGGGTAAAGGGGTATTTTTAGTGTTCAGGGTCAGTTTTCAGTTTTTGGGTAATGGGGTATTTTTAGGGTTCAGGGTCAGTTTTCAGTTTTTGGGTAAAGGGGTATTTTTAGGGTTTAGGGTCAGTTTTCAGTTTTTGGGTAATGGGGTATTTTTAGGGTTCAGGGTCAGTTTTCAGTTTTTGGGTAATGGGGTATTTTTAGGGTCAGTTTTCAGTTTTTGGGTAAAGGGGTATTTTTAGGGTTCAGGGTCAGTTTTCAGTTTTTGGGTAAAGGGGTATTTTTAGGGTTCAGGGTCAGTTTTCAGTTTTTGGGTAAAGGGGTATTTTTAGGGTTCAGGGCCAGTTTTCAGTTTTTGGGTAATGGGGTATTTTTAGGGTTTAGGGTCGGTTTTAGGTTTTTGGGTAAAAGGATATTTTTAGGGTTCAGGGTCAGTTTTGGGGTACAGGGGTATTTTTAGGGTTTGGGGTCAGTTTTGGGTTTTTGGGTAAAGGGGTATTTTTAGGGTTCAGGGTCAGTTTTAGGTTTTTGGATAAAAGGGTATTTTTAGGGTTCAGGGTCAGTTTTGGGTTTTTGGGGTACAGGGGTATTTTTAGGGTTTAGGGTCAGTTTTGGGATTTTGTGGTACAGGGGTATTTTTAGGGTTCAGGGTCAGTTTTGAGTTTTTGGGGTACAGGGGTACAGGGTAAAAATAAAAAAAAATTAAATTGAAATTAAATAAATGAAATGAAATGAAATGAAATTAAATTAAAATAAATTAAATTAAATTAAATTAAATTAAATTAAATTAAATTATAATAATTTAAATTAAAAAAATTAATATATATTTACAAATACTTACGTTGTAATGTATGCGTTGTAATGGTACCTGCGTTGTAAAAACATGCGTTGTAAATACATGCGTTGTAATAGTTTTTGCGTTGTAAAAATTTCGTTGTAATGGTATGCGTTGTAAAAGTATGAGTTGTAACGTCATACATCCCTTTTCAGAACCCCTCAACTAGCCAGGAAACCATCTGGAATGGGATCCTTTGTATCATCCTCTCCAAAGATGAAAGTCCTAATGTTGAATTCTTGGCAGCACAGTAGGCCCAGGCATTTCTATAATCTCATCTTATCATTTCTTTTTGCTTTTCCAAGAACACCAAACCGTGACCATGAGAACTTTGTTGAACCTTTACCTAACTTTCTCCTCTGTTGGTTCTCTGTTGGTGCTCCGAAGGCGCTCTGTTGGTGCTGTGTTGCTCCCCTGTTGGTCCTCTGTTGGTTTTCTGTTGGTCCTCTGTTGGTGCTCTGTTGCTTCTCTGTTGCTCCTCTGTTGGTTCTCTGTTGGTTCTCTGTTGGTTCTCTGTTGGTGCTCTGTTGGTGCTCTGTTGGTGCTCTGTTGGTCCTCTGCTGCTCCTCTGTTGCTCCTCTGTTGCTCCTCTATTGCTCCTCTGTTGGTTCTCTGTTGGTTCTCTGTTGGTTCTCTGTTGGTTCTCTGTTGCTCCTCTGTTGGTTCTCTGTTGGTGCTCTGTTGGTGCTCTGTCGGTGCTCTGTTGGTCCTCTGCTGCTCCTCTGTTGCTCCTCTGTTGCTCCTCTGTTGGTTCTCTGTTGGTTCTCTGTTGCTCCTCTGTTCGTTCTCTGTTGGTGCTCTGTTGGTGCTCTGTTGGTGCTCTGTTGGTCCTCTGATGCTCCTCTGTTGGTTCTCTGTTGCTCCTCTGTTAGTTCTCTGTTGCTCCTCTGTTGGTCCTCTGATGCTCCTCTGTTGGTTGTCTGTTGGTCCTCTGTTGCTCTGTTGTGGTGAACACTATTGATCAAATGTGATATTGTGAGTGGTTAAATTATGATGTGATAACACAGGGCCTTTCTCTTATTGGTTTCATCAGGTGCTACCCATCTTTGATTGCAATCCTCGAGGGGTTGAATCCATTTTTCAACGCATCTTCAAACGTTTGTCAATACATTTTATTTCATCTAAATTGCATTCTTTTTCATCCACTGTCACAAGTATTAGGCTTATCCATAAAGGGCTTTACAGATCTGGCAATCATGCATGTGAGTCTCAAGAGCTGTCAGAGCTCTCCATTATTCATAGGTGTAGGGGCATCAACCAGCCATTGTAGGTGAATCTCACCAAGCCCCACTGCTAGAGTCCACATCTATCACAAGTTTATTGTATTTAACTCAAAACTTTCCTTAACCTCCTCCTCTTACATTCTGCGTCATCTGTTCTCGGGATCTATACAATAGCCTGAAAATATCTGATTGTGTCTTGCTCCTTATATAAAGCATTCATTAATCACTGAAAACACAGGGCCCGATTCACAGAATGAATTTAAGACTCAATCCTAAACTTACTACTTTTGGTATTCACAGAAGTTAGGAGTTTATCTTAAGTTTGTCTTAAGACAAACTAAAGACAGACTTAAGACAGACTTAAGACAAAATCCTAACTTCTGTGAATACCAAAATAGTAGTAAGTTTAGGATTGAGTCTTAAGTTCATTCTGTGAATCGGGCCCACAGCTCCTACAGATTTCTGGCCAAAAGGTTTACACTTAAATTGCAAACACTCACTCATAATGCAACTGTATTTGGTGAAATGTTTAACTTAGTGGTGAAAAGTTTAACTTAGTGGTGAAAAGTTTAACTTAGTGGTGAAAAGTTTAACTTAGTGGTGAAAAGTTTAACTTAGTGATGATAACCCCCTTGGTTCATCTCGTTTGACCTAACATTTCTTCTACCTTAGGCAATGGAAATCTATCAGTCCATATGTTCCTCTTTGATAGACAAAGGTCGAAGGTCAACTGTTCTTCTAGTTCTATTTTTCTTGCCAACTCCTATTTTTAGGTATTGCTCTCTGTGTGCGAAATACCTCTTGTGGGGCATATCAAAAATCTTACAGTGGGCTCACAGCCCTCCCACTGTTTACCATTGGTTAATTTTATAGTCACTCTATTTTGCTTGCTTCTTATTCAATGGCTTCACTTCCTCTTCTTGGGCCTGATTCACAGAACTAACTTAAGACAAAATCCTAAACTTACTACCATTTTGGTATTCGCAGAAGGCACTTACTCATTTTGGTATTCGCAGAAGGCACTTACTCATTTTGGTATTCGCAGAAGGCACTTACTCATTTTGGTATTCACAGAAGTTAGGAGTCCTAATTGCCTTCTGTGAATACCGAAAGTCTTAACCACTTCAGCGCGGCGCGAATTTTCGTGCTGTGCTGAGCGTTCTATTGAGCCTAAGGGCTCATGACAGAACGGTTCCGTCATGAGCACAGCTCAACCGACGCTCATGACGGAACCGTTCCGTCATGAGCATCGAAGGGGTTAAAGTTAGGATTTTTCTTAGTTTATGAGTAGTAAAGTTAGGACTCCTAACTTCTGTGAATACTGAAATGAGTAAGTGCCTTCTGTGAATATCAAAATGGTAGTAAGTTTACGATTTTGTCTTGAGTTAGTTCTGTGAATCGGGCCCCTTGTGTTTGTCCCTCCCCTGAAGCGTAGCCTCATTGCCATCCTTCTGATTGGCTGACTTGTGACCTTTCGCTGCTCGCATGTAGGGAACTACTTTTTTCTTTTTGATTAAACACTCCAAGAAAATGCATGTGTTTTCTTGGTATCGTTAGTGTGCTGATTAAACCTCCCCCAAAGGCCCAACTCTGATTGGTTGTTGCATTACAATTTTTAGGGGAGGTCCCAGCAGTTTCCATTTGCTGCTCAGCTGCACGCATTCCAAAAAGCACTTTTGCGCCTCTGTTGCTGCCTCATCCCGCCAGCTCCCTGTTGCTTCATCTTCCTTCCCCCACCGCCCCTTTGTCGCTACCCCATCCCTCATAGTCATGTCAGTCATTAGTGTAATTGTAATGTTTTGGGTGGCCCAGCAGCTGCTTTTGTTTGCCAGGCTGCTTTGCTATCCAGAAAGAGCTTTCACACCAATAACATTTAATTTCTTTAATGTACTTATTCAAGTTGCATCTGCCATCTTTGACTGGTAAATAAAAAACTAAAAATGGTATTTGTATCATTCCATAGGCACTCAACTACTGAATAATGCAGCTGCATCATTTTGCCTTTTACATGTTTTTATTTTTTTGCTGATTCTGCATATTATCAGCAAAAAGAAAAGAGAACTTTTGTCTTAGGCAATGCTTGTTTAAGTGTGCATTCAAACTCATGCCTATCTGATAATGAAACAATCCTCATGTAACACAGAGTGGGTGAGGCATTATTCTTGCTGTAGAAGATACACATTGTCTCCAGACATGAGGGAATTCAATAGTTGATTTAAAATGGCTCTCAGGTTGGTCTACAAAAGGTGAGGCCAGGTCTCTTCATTACAAGTAGTATATTGTTTGGTGGCCAGATTGTTACATATATGTTTTTCCTCTCTAAGCAACCTGATCCCTTGTGAGTGGAACATAAACAGCTGGGGGGAGAATTGAGATGGTGGAGGACTCAAAATTAGTACTCCAAAAAAGGGGGGATACCTGATGGGACAACAATAAGGATGGCACATAAGATCTCCCAAGTGCTCATGTAGGGAGATTTGTGGGAGCAAAAGACTGAGAAAAACACCTATGATCTAAGGAGAGGCGAGGTAGGAAAGTACCGTGAGCTGAGCCATGAGGGTATCCCACTGCTGGCGTCCATTTTATAATGAGATCAAAGGCTTGACGAAGTGCAGGAGACAGAAACATGAAAAAGAAGAGATTAGCAGTGCAGTCACAGAGTAGAAGAATTGGAGAGGGTGGCCAATGTGGGGTAGAGGTACAATGTCTTTCATCAGATGGAGCAGAACTAGATATTTCCACAGTGTATAATTTTACTCATTGTATCAATTTAGTGTTCCTTGAGACCAGTTTCATGCAGAGGGGAGCTTCTCCCCTTCAAAACTCTGCAATTTTTAATCTAAGTGGGTCATAAATAAACATTCAGGGCCCGATTCACAGAACTAACTTAAGACAAAATCCTAAACTTACTACTTTTGGTATTCACAGAAGGCATTTGAGTAGTCTCAAGTTAGGATTTTGTCTTAAGTTTTTTTGTCTTAAATTAGGATTTTATTCTAAATTAGAATTTTGTCTTAAATTAGGATTTTGTCCTAAATTAGGATTTTGTCTTAAATTAGGATTATGTCTTAAATTAAATTTAAGTTTAACTTAAGTTTGTCTTAAGTTTAATTTAAGACAAAATCCTAATTTATAACAAAATTCTAACTTAAAACAAAATCCTAATTTAGGACAAAATCCTAATTTAAGACAAAATCCTAATTTAGGACACAATTCTAATTTAAAACAAAATCCTAAATTAGGACAAAATCCTAATTTAAGACAAAATCCTAATTTAGGACAAAATCCTAATTTAAGACAAAATCGTAATTTAGGACAAAATCCTAATTTAAGACAAAATCCTAATTTAAGACAAAATCCTAATTTAAGACTACTAAATGCCTTCTGTGAATACCAAAAGTAATAAGTTTAGGATTTTGTCGTAAATTAGTTCTGTGAATCGGCCCCTACGAACCAAAACAAAATTATTACAACCATATCTGCATAATCAACATTATGGGAAAATCATTCAAATGCAAAAAAGTTAGAATATACAACATTGACCCATGTGCATGTTCTCTGAGGGGAGTAAACATTCTTTGTTATTACATGTTGTCTTAAAGTAACACATAATATTAACATACAAAACTCCATCTGATCTGAGCATGTTCTATTGTGACCAGCAATGTCCCCCACACTCATGGGCACACTGGTTTGGGTACCGCTTGCAGGGCTGAGGTAGTTAAAGGTTCTCACCTCCTCCAGGGGGGTGATGGAGGCGCACTCACATGTACCAGGGGGTGATGGAGGTGCACTCACATGTACCAGGGGGTGATGAAGGCGCACTCACATGTACCAGAGGGGGTGATGGAGGCAAACTCACATGTACCAGGGGGTGATGGAGGCACACTCACATGTACACACTGGGATCGGTACCACTGGCAGAGCTCAGGTAGTTAAAAGGTTCTCACCTCCTCCAGGGGGTGATGGAGGCGCACTCACATGCACACACCGGGTTGGGTACCACTTGCAGGGCTCAGGTAGTTAAAAGGTTCTCACCTCCTCCAGGGGGTGATGGGGGCACACTCATGTACCCACTGGGTTGGGTACCACTTGCAGGACTCAGGTAGTTAAAAGGTTCTCACCTCCTCCAGGGGGGTGATGGAGGCACACTCATGTACACACTGGGTTGGGTACCACTTGCAGGGCTCAGGTAATTAAAGGTTCTCACCTCCTCCAGGGGGTGATGGAGGCCCACTCACATGTACACACTGGGTTGGGTACCACTTGCAGGGCTCAGGTAGTTAAAAGGTTCTCACCTCCTCCAGGGGGGTGATGGAGGCGCACTCATGTACACACTGGATTGGGTACCGCTTGCAGGGCTCTGGTAGTTAAAGGTTCTCACCTCCTCCAGGGGGGTGATGGAGGCACACTCACATGTACCAGGGAGGTGATGGAGGCACACTCATGTACACACTGGGTTGGGTACCACTTGCAGGGCTCAGGTAGTTAAAAGGTTCTCACCTCCTCCAGGGGGTGATGGAGGCGCACTCACATGCACACACTGGGTAGGGTACCGCTTGCAGGGCTCAGGTAGTTAAAAGGTTCTCACCTCCTCCAGGGGGTGATGGAGGCACACTCATGTACACACTGGGTTGGGTACCGCTTGAGGGCTCAGGTAGTTAAACCGTTCTCACCTCCTCTAGGGGGTGATGGAGGCGCACTCACATGTACACACTGGGTAGGGTACCGCTTGCAGGGCTCAGGTAGTTAAAAGGTTCTCACCTCCTCCAGGGGGGTGATGGAGGCGCACTCATGTACACACTGGGTTGGGTACCACTTGCAGGGCTCAGGTAGTTAAAAGGTTCTCACCTCCTCCATGGGGTGATGGAGGCACACTCATGTACACACTGGGTTGGGTACCACTTGCAGGGCTCAGGTAGTTAAAAGGTTCTCACCTCCTCCAGGGGGTGATTGAGGCACACTCACATGTACCAGGGGGTGATTGAGGCGCACTCACATGTACACACTGGGTTAGGTACCACTTGCAGGGCTCAGGTAGTTAAAAGGTTCTCACCTCCTCCAGGGGGGTGATGGATGCACACTCCCCTCCGTAGTATGGGTTCCGGTCCAAGTGCAGAACCTTCTTTCCGTTCACTGACATGAGTCCTGAGAGCACACATTCCTGGGAACATTAACGACAAACAAATACCATATTATTGTGATTTCACCAGAAACAACAAGCATTGGTAGCTTCTTCCTCTGAGTGGTCCAAGAGCTCCCAGTTCTGCCTGTCTCACCCAAGTGCACCTGACTGTGTCGCTTACTCTATTGCTATATGTCAGGTACCCTTGTTAGCTGCGGAAAAGCTGTTGACACAGTACAGTTGCTGAGCACTGCACACGTGTTAACGTACTACACGTCCCTACTATGCTAGCCTGGGGCAGCACGGTGAGAAAGCTGTCACCTCAGTTTATCAGTTTAGAAATCTGGGAAAGTACCTCGCTACTCACACTGCAGCACAGAGGAGAGAGGTGGCGAGGTGTGAAACTGCACACGATGAGACAGATGGACCTCCCCCGCCACTCACACTCCACGGAGAAGAGACAGGTGGATAGATGTGAACCTCCATATCAGGAGACCAGATGGCCTAACTTGTCACTCACACTGAAGCATAGACAAGTGGTGAGGTGTGAAACTGCATATCATGAGACATGGCCCCCAGTCAGCAAAAGAGTCACGTTCAAGCTCCTCACACACACCTACAAAGACCTCCACCACACTGGACTAGAATACCTGAACAACTGCCTCTCATTCCACGTACCCACCAGACACCTTCGCTCCGCTGAACAGGCCCTGGCCACCATCCCTCTGATCTGCAAGACCAGGACCGGAGGAAGATCCTTCTCCTACCTCGCTGGCAAAACCTGGAACACCATGCCGCTCCACCTCAGGCTATCCACATCGCTGACCCTTTTCAAGAAGGATTTCAAGCCCTGGCTCTTTGACTGAACCCAAGCGCCCCTCAGATCATGAAGCCCCCCTCCACAGCGCCTTGAGACCCTCACGGAGGAGTAGCTGCTCTTAACAATCACTGATTGGTTGATGGACAGAGGGGCCTCCTTTGCCAATCACACCTCAGCTTAGAAAAGACAGGCGGTGAAGTATGAAACTGCACATCATAAGACCAGAGGGACCTTGCTTGTCACTCATTCTCCAGCATGGAAGAGACAGGCAGATAGCTGAGAAACTGCATATCATGAAAACGATGGGCCTCTCTTGCAACTCACGCCCGAGCACAGAAGAGACAAGTGGCAATGTGGCAAACTGCATCTGGTGTGACTGAAGGACCCTCCTTACCATGATGATAAATTACTTTTATTTGATTTAGTTTAAATCATAAAAGGGTGGCACACCCACCAATATACACAATGTACAAGGACGATTATATCAATGCATTATTTAACATAAATCTCATAAAATTTACCAGAACGATTATATCAATGCATTAATTAACTTGAGTTGCATTAAAATTTACAATAAAACAAGTTAAAAAGGATAGAAATGGGTTGGTGATCTAAAAGAAGACTAGTAGCGTACATGGAATCAAGTGATTCCAGGATAAATTGCTTGGTGCTGTAAACTTAATAGTCTACAATAGAAAAAATGTTCAATTATATTTTAGACTACTACCGTTGTTATTTTCCTATTATTTCGCCAGGGTGAAGTATATGTGGACTTCAAATTCTTGATTGCAATTTATCTCCTTGTATCCCGAGTAAGTTCCTACTGGCAGTTTCTTTTTTCCAGTGCTTTTGCTGCGATATTCAGAAACCTTATTGCCTTACACGCTAGTTTCACTGTTGCGCCTCATAGGTATTTGATTACAGCAGGTCTGCAAGTCCTTATTTTTTCTTTGTTCAATAGTGGCCGTAGAAGGGTTTTCCGTATGTGTAATAATGCCGGACAAATACATAGTAGGTCAAGTACTGACTCTTCTCCTTGGCCACACAGGCGTCAATCCATTGTGGACCAAGCCCGTTTCCATTTTGGAGTGAGATCTTTTGATGAATACACACCCAGTCTCAATAAAATCAATTTCCGCTTTTTTTGATTTGCGAAATGCTCTGTCAGGTCTGATTGAGGTTTTAGCTTTTTGTATGTTGGCATTACCTTCCAGGCGTTGGTTTTTGAAGTCAAGGAGGCTTTGTCTATTACCTGACATTGTACCTTGATGGTTTGGTTGACTACTTGTTTAAATTCAGGGTAGGACAAAATTGTGTTTCAAGCGTCCTCTAGTTTTAGAGCTGCAATGAATTGTTTTAGGGAGAAGCAAACTCCGTTAGTCGATCTGGATTGCTTTTCAACCTCCAGCCAGCAATTATGTGTTAAAGAATCTTCCTCTGTTGCCCTCATTCTCCAATAATATTTGACAAGTGCCCCTAGTCTTGCTGGAATCTGATTTTTTTAACCCGAATTCCAGTCTGATCAAGGCTTGTGGAATATGGCGAGGAATTAAAAATAGATTCTTAAAGAGTCTAGTTTGAGCAGTATTTAAAATTGTTGCATCCTTTGTGTTCAGAAGTTCAGAACCATACGTAATTGATGGCAAAAATGTTGCCGCCACGACTGTCAATAAGTGTCTTGTTGAAATGTTGCTTCGTTTTTTTTGCAAAATTTTAAATGCGAATAATAGCTGTTTTGCTTGGACTTTCCCTAGTTCTAGATGTTGCTTGAAACTAAGGTGTTGTTCTAACAGTACACCCAGATATTTATATGTTCCCACCTGATCCAGGGGGTCATTTTTATCGTCCAGGTACTTTTTGGTTGTTTTTTATGCAAGTTTGAAAAACACATAACTTTCGTTTTCTGAAAATGTATGATTAGTTGAACTGAAGCTGTGTATGGTGCTAATTGATTTATCAAGCGCTGTAGACCTCTGGGCGTTTGAGATAGCAGCACTATGTCGTCCACATATTGTAAACTTGTTGTTCGAACATTACCCAGTTTTGGGGGCTCCCCTTGTGCTAGGCGAACGTTATTGTCTAGGTCGGCTGTGTAGATGTTCAATAAGCAGGTCGCCAAAACACACCCCTGTTTCAAGCCATTTACAGTCGAGATTTTATTAGTTAAACTTTGACCGTCCCCCGTTTTGATTTGGACCCATGTTTTTTAGTATAGGTTAATGATTGCGTCTAACAATTTCGTGGGGGTTCCCCAAGATTTCATTTTAGCCCTTGGTAAAGATCTAGGGACCTTATCAAAGGCTGCTTTGAGATCTACAAAGCAGGAATACAAAACTTTTGAATTAACTATTGCCTGGTTGGCCAGGAGCGTGACAGCTGATAAGTTTGTTAGGGTGCCCATCCCTGCTCAAAATCCTGTTCGCGTATTTGGGATCAGATTTGTATGGTTGACCCAATCCTCTAGATCAGAGGTCTTCAAACTGGGGGGCGGGCCCCCCTAGGGGGGCCTCAAGTGATGCCAGGGTGAGCGCCAGAAGAAACATTATGCTTTGTTTTCAGCCTAAAGAAATGAGCAGTAGTAAGCATGTCTGTAATGGACCATCTTTAACATTCTTTGTCATTTAAATCCTGGCATGGGAGAAGGTGTCAAATGGGAAGGGACTCCAAAAGTTCTCCAAGACCCCCACTACCATTTCAAATAATCACACTGTGGATGCTTTTACACATTAGTAAGGCCTGCCTCACCAGAAATCATATATTTGTTTGCATTTCTAATACAGTGACTGAACTTAGCTGCAATGTTTAAATAAGTCTAGACATATTTAAACATTGCCAGTTTAATAGATAATTATAAGAAAATTCAGGGGGGGGGGCCCGGTGAATTCTGTTTCTACACTGGGGGGGGGGGGCGCGGAATTAAAAAGTTTGAAGACCACTGCTCTAGATCTTTGAGCAGATTTGTTGCGTAGATTTTAGCCTTAACATAGATAAGTGCAACTAATCTGTAGTTGGAAGGATCAGAACGAGCCCCTGATTTATGTATTGGTTGCCGGATGCGTCCTCTCCATGAATCTGGATTGGTGCTGGTCTCTAGTGTATATGCAAACAGCGAGGTTAAGTACACTGACCAGACGGCTGGATCTTTTTTGAATAAAGCGTTGGGTAGACCGTTTAGTCCAGGGGCTCCATCAGATCATTGCTTCTTTATTGCGTACAAAATCTGTTTTTGTGTGAGCTGTAGATGGTAGTCTTGGGGGTCGGACCTTGATGTTTCAAGCAAGCATGAAAGCAAATTACCTTCTGGCTGGTTGATTTGAGGGTGGGGGAGGGATTTTGGTCTTGATGTACAGTTCGTAGGCTCTAGTATTTGATTGCTTCTTGATGTTAGCGCCTGGGTGTTCGATCCCTGAGTGATGGTTGTCCAGGTTCCTTTGTTTAAAGTGGTCTTATTGATCATTGTCTCCTTTGATGTTTTGTTTTTGAAACCGGCCCCTGAGAGGGTCTGAGTGTTGAATGTGGCCTCTATATGCACTCTCCACGTATGTTCCGTTAATTCTGAATTGAAGTGCCAATTCTTCCCATTTATTAGGAGATTAATGAGTGCCCAGAACTGTTTTGAATTTTGTTGCTTGCTGACATAAAGCATTTTCATCCAGAATAGCTCCCGGTAAGATCGCTTTGCCGCTCTAATATCCTTTTTTAGGTCTCTTTTCTTCTGTTTGATTGTTGTCAAAGTCTCTCGGGTATGTTGGGGGCCCTGAGTTCTCAAAAGTCTGTGAAATTTATTTAGTTGTCTTTTATTTTTGTCCTTAAGGTGTGTGTGTATCAAGCTGCCCCGGTTGGAGTGAACAATTTTTTGCTTTTAGATTTGTTTGAAAATGTTGTGTTTAATCTTTTGACAAAAGTCTCCCAGGCTTCTGCCCCTAAGGATTTTGTCTCATAGGGAGTCAAAAGCTCAAAACATGACTCCATAATTGCATCTACATTGTTTTTGTTCCATATTAGCCATTTTAGATTGTATGGTTGGGTTGCTAGTGTGAGGACACTTGCTGGCTGTGTTCTTTCTTGCTTGATGGTTAATCTGAAAGATTAGGTATAATGATCACTATCTGCTCTTGCCTTTATTTGGAAATTTGAAATAAGAGGAAATAGGTCGGGATCCACTAGTGTGAAGTCAACAGTTACTCTTGATTTAACTGTTGCTCTTGTGAAGGCTGCCGGGCTATCCTGTGGGCTTCTCCATTTAAGGTGAACAGCGAAAGTTTGCCCATTAATGCGGAGCATCTCTTGCCCGATGTATCGCATCTAGTAGACTTGCCCTGTCTGGCTTGCATGTATGGTGGTAGGTTATCTTCTTGGGCCTGCATTAGATTCATATTGAAGTCCCCGGATAATATGATGTTGGCACTTACCCCAGTATAGAAGTGAAAGGCGACGATTCTTAGCAGTGCAGGACTGAACAAAAAGAACTGTCTTCATTTACACTGAGTGGCCCCTTTAAGGACCTTTTCTCAACAGCAGCAAAGATTTGAGGTGGTCTTGTGTGCAGGTCTGTTCTTAACCTGGCTCCAGCAAATCAAGTTAAAGAAACCTAGAAAAATACCTGGGTGAATACATCTTTACTATATATCTCTGTGGGGAAACATCACTTACAACGCAACTTTTACCACGCAGTGCCTTTACATTGCAACTTTTACAACGGAAACCATTACAACGCATTGCGCTGGGGGGCGCTCTAGGATAGGGAATAGGTTAATATACTATCCAATAACCTTCCCTAGTGTCCACGGGGACTGGAGTTGGAATAGTAAATTAAACTATTCACTATCCAGCGCCCAAAAGCACTATGCGTTGTAATGGTATGCGTTGTAAAAACCGCGTTGTAAAAGCATGCGATTTAAAAGCATGCGTTGTAATGTCGTACATCCATCTCTGTGGCTGACGTGACGGGAAACATGGCCCACCTAGCCTTTTATCCATACGAGGTCGACAATACCAACACTACTGCGTTAGCCAACCAGGCCCGGTTCCAGGAATTTTTATCTGGGTGGGCCCAGGGTGCGTTTGGATGGGCCTATGCAGGCCAAATTTATAAAAATTCTGAAGTTAGAGGACAAGACCTAGAGTTACACATGGACATCGATTCACCAAAATGCCAGAGGTAGCGGAAATGACATCACACATCCTTGACCTTAATGACATCACAAGAAGTGACATCATATGACCTTTGACCCTCAATCTTCATACGAAGTGTTGTCACATGACCTTAACCCTTATAGCATTTCAATAATTGACGTCACCGTAGTTATAATAAAAAGCCATAATAAAAAATAACTAATACAATAACAGAACGCTGACAAATTTCTGTTGTAGATACCACTTGTATTAGGGTGCTGACATCGTATGAAAGGGGATAATTAATTGTTTTTCTTAATTTTACATGAAAAATTATGTGTTTATCTGAAGAGGATAATTCTACACATATTCTTAGATACGATCGGAAATTTATGATTCTCTTGTGGCTGCTTATGCAATGAGGCATGCACAGTCACTATGACAATATTATAATGTATGCCACATCCTACAGTATATCACTGTGTGCATCATACACAGACTAAAATACAGAAACACCTTCAGAATTCCCACCTGCCTGGTCTAGTGGGCTAATGCGTCCTCTGTAGGGTGCTGTGTTCGACCTCATGGTCACAGGTCAAGTCCCGATGGGCCCACTCATCCTTCTGAATTCAATAAAATGAGTACCTTTGAGTTGGCTAACAACAAACCTCTGTTATTCAGTCCCAAGATACCATTGGGTGAACGTGCATTTTACAAATACACGTTATGTTAGATAATTGAGGTGCAAAAGGACGCTCACAGGTCTGGGCTCCGGTGCTACTGCACCTATTGCATCATTGGCAGGTAACACCCTGTACCCACTCCCTCATACACACCACCTAACTGTAGCTTGCCTCCGACATGAGGTACGCTTGCCACATTGCCGTTCTCTTCCGAGACGTAAAAATAGAAAAAATCACCCAAAGTCAGCATTTTTCCACTTTACAGTGCATACTTAGAACAGTATTTATAAAAATAATGCACTTTAAAATGTGTTCTGGAGATTCCTTAATTACACCTGACTAGGGATGCCACCTGGCCGATTTTTTACTGACACCACTGGTATTTTAATGTCCCAGCGGATACAAAAATAAGCAAAACCACCCCTAAAGCAAGATTTTTTTACCCCTAGATTGGGGCTGCTCTGTGTTTTCACATGAATGCGCTGCCCCCAAGCAGCGTGAGTCCGCGGTTGCCCTGGGGGCAGAGCATACACCATAATGGGCGCATTATCCCTGTTTGCGCTCGGCGCAAACAGTGAAAATATGTAAAACGGCCCCCTACTGACACTTTTTTCGACATTCTGGTGGCATTCACTCCTTCACCGTATCTACAAAGCGTAGTTAATCAACTTAATGTAGCTTAACACCGCCTTGTAAATAATGCCCCTTTTCACACTTCACTTAGCGTAAAAGGAGAGTGCAATGGGCTGGACTCCTCCCTCTCCATGACCAGACAAGTCAACGCCGTCTCCTCGTCATGCTTCAACATCCTGCGCATGCTACGCAAGATCTTCCGATGGATCCCCTCCGAGACCAGGAAGACGGTCACCCAGGCCCTCGTCACCAGCCGTCTGGACTACGGCAACTCCCTCTACGCCGGAACCACCGCCAAACTCCAGAAGAGACTCCAGCGGATCCAGAACACCTCAGCACGACTCATCCTGGACATCCCCCGCCGCAGCCACATCTCCGGACACCTGAGAGACCTGCACTGGCTCCCGGTCAACAAGAGAATCACCTTCCGGCTCCTCACCCACGCACACAAAGCCCTACACAACCAAGGCCCAGGATACCTCAACAGCCGCCTCAACTTCTACGCCCCCAAACGCCAGCTTCGATCGACCAGCCACGCCCTCGCCGCCGTCCCCCACATCCGAAGAGCCACCACAGGAGGAAGGTCCTTCTCCTACCTGGCCGCCAAGACTTGGAACTCCCTTCCGACCCACCTCCGCCTGACCCAAGACCACCTCGCCTTCAGGAAGCAGCTCAAGACCTGGCTGTTCGAGCAGTAGCGGACCCCCTCCCCCCAGCGCCTTGAGACCCTCCGGGTGAGTAGTGCGCTATATAAATGCTTGGATTGATTGATTGATTGATTGGGTGCTACAGTGGGTGTTCCGACGCAACACCCATTGCTTTTTGACACTGCCTCATATGTACAAGGTATGGGGCATCACCAAAATACCACCAGGTAATACCTTGTCTTACGCAGGCGATACAAGGAGAAATATTTTATTTCTCCTTGTATTTTGCTCTTTCCACATGTGCTGCCTTAAGCAGCACACATAGATTGAGCAAATCGCCTGTAAAGATTGTTTATGTGCAGGAAGTGTCCCTTCCTGCACATAAACGATCGCCCCTGCAGCGCAGACACCCTTGCAAAATGGCGCTCGGGTGTCTGCGCTGGCACAAGGCAGCTTTTTTAGCGCCTTCGCTAGGGGTAACCCAGGAATGTGCCGCATTCTTGTACATACGGCGCATCCCTGCGTTTTGGAACTGATGGAGCGTGACATTACCAATTTTGGCGTAAGACTGTGCTCTGCCAGTTTCTTGTACATATGCCCACAAATTGTTTAAGTCCGTTGTCAGCTCTGATCCATGCATTCCCTGGAAGCTTAACTCGCACACATGCAAGTCGGTGAGACCAGTAAACCCCTTAACTGGTGCTTTGCTTTATATGGAATTCTGTTTCTAAAACACTAGGTTAACTTTTTTTCTTTAAAACCAGAATCAGTATCTCAGGTTCATGTAGGGTGACCAGGTATCCCGGATTTGCTGAGACAGTCGTGGTTTTCGATCCGCTGTCCCAGCAGATTTGAGAAAATTTAGCACATGTCACGGTTTTTAGAGAGGGTCGATTGAAAAAAGTGGAAGGTGCCTGTGGAAAGGTCAAGGTCCCTACCTCAGCGGGGAAGCATCCTCGCGCGGCGTCTGTCGTGTCTAACCCCGATTGCACCTTGTTCCCTTTCCCCAGGATTTCTCCCCTCTCTCATCCTCTGCAGGTACGACAGGATCCAATCGCGACGAACGAGATACCGGAAGCAGTTCTCCCTGACCCCGGAAGTCCCACCCCCAGCTCCGACCCGGAAGACAGAAATGCCGACGGTCCACAGGAGACGAGGTTCCCACCAGCGGACTCGTGGCAGGAGACAGCAAGGAAGGAACCGGAGCGGAGAGCGAGCAGCAAGGAGTCGGAGAGTCGAGTAGAGAAAGAGGAGGAGGACACCGACGGCGACGTGTGGTCTGAGGACTGGTGGAGTCCTCAGGAGGTGGTTGGAGAGCGGCCGCGACTCACCAGGGAGTTGCGGCGGGCCACGTGAGTAACCGTCAACCTTCTCCGTGTGTCCCTTGTAAATATAGTTGTAATTATTGTATAAAGCTTCACAACCCTGAGCACTATAGCACTGTATATAGATCAATAGTTCCCCTTTCACCCCCTCGAACACCCTACTCACCCCTTCCCTCTATCGTCTGTCTCTTCCACCTCCCCGTCCGCCCCTTCCTCACCATCGCATTTCAGTATCCCCCCAGATCCCGGTGAAGGTGGTAGTATACGTTAATACACGAGAGTCAAGGACTAACGGCCCTGCACTTTCTCTCTCCCCAAACCTCCGAGGCCCATCGGTGTAGTCCACGGGACCAGACGACCCAGCCCAGCAGAGGGAGAGAGCACACCGCCCTGACGACCACAGCCCAGCAGCGGGAAGCGGCCCACTGTACTTTCCTGTTCGGCGTGCTATACATTCTGGATACCATCGTGGATACAGAGTCCCACATTCCAGAGACTGCATATCACCTCCTGTACTCGGCAACAATAAAAACAGCTAGCCATAGCTCACTATATCTGGCCTCCCCGCTTGTTATTCCGGTCCGCTGAAGCCCACACATCACAGGTGGTGTCAGAAGTGGGATCCCCCGGAGGCATGGAGGCCGCTGTCAAGAAACTGGCTGAATGCCAGGAACAACTGGGACAAATGATGGAACGGTTTATGAAAACCGCTGAGGATGACCGCGGCCAACTGCATGACGTTTTGAAGGGACAAGGCACGGCACAAGACCAGGCCCTTGGAAAACTCACGGAGGCCATGGGACAGCAGAGACCCGTGGCTCCCCTACCGTCTGTGGTCCTGCAGAAATATGTGACGGGCGAAGATCCCGACTTCTTTTTTACGAACTTTGAACGGCTGGCCCAGGCAGCGAATTGGCCTGTCGATCGCTGGGGACACTACTTGGGACCTCTGTTGACCGGTGAATTACAGTCAGCCTACCAACAGGCCAACATACAAGGGCAGACCCCGTACGCTGACATTAAGGCCTGCATCCTAGAGCGCTTAGGGATAGACGAGGACTCCTACAGGATCCGCCTACGACAAGTCCGAGAGGGACCACAAGAAACACCGCGGGCCCTATCCTACCGTATTCAGGACTTAACAACCCGTTGGTTGAAACCCGCTACTTCCACCAAAGAGGAAATAGTGGCCAAGATTAATCTCGACAATTCCTCGCTTCCCTTCATCCGGCAACCCAAAAGTGGGTACGACAACACGCCCGCTTAACACTGGACACGGCAATAGAAATAGCCAGCGCCTACAGTAAAGCCCAAGAAATACAGAAAGTAAAGGACGAACACCTCCCTCGGGGGCCACACAGCAGTCACCTCCGCTCCCAAAGAACCCCAGTCCGCAGAAGGCCGGACCCAGTCCCTTTTGTACCCTATCCTGTAATGCCTAAACCAAACCCACCCGGACCTCAATGTTATCATTGTGGTGGTTTTGGTCATATCGCTCGTCATTGTCCTCAAAAGGAAGAACCTATGGAAGTGGGTGTATCCCGAAGCAATGTGTGCCTTACGTCAGAAGCATCTCCCCCACAGTTCAGGTGTCCGGTAAAAATCAACGACCATCCCTTGATGGCGCTAGCCGACACCAGGTGTAGACACAGCGTCCTACGTCCCCAGGATATGCCGAATTCTGTTGGACCTATCACCGGTTCTGTGGCCATCAAATGTGTGCATGGAGACACCAAAAGCTACCCCACAGCCCGAGTGAAAGTACAGAATACTACCGACCGAGGAAGTCTGCTGAATGTGGGACTGATACCCAACCTGCCGGAACAAGCAATATTGGGTAGCGATTAAGTGGACTCCCCCTCCTGCTGCACGAAACTACCTGCTCCCTAGAAAAATGGTGGAAGGAAGCCCCATTTGCGCAAAACCAACCCTCGAGCCTTTCCTCGCCTAAACCAGTCAAATCAAAAAACCAAAAGAAAAAGGAAAGAAGAGGGTACGTGGGAGCATACCCCGTCCAAGAAGCACTGCATCCCTGGGAAACTGATCGCAAATTTCGAGCAGCACAGCAGGAAGATCCCGTGCTGCAGGATGCCTGGGAACGGGCCCAAGACAACGAGGACCCACTACATGTAGGTCCCTACTTCTTCCGTTCGAGAGGATTGTTATACCGGAAGGCCGGGCCACAACAAAACCCACAACTGATCATCCCAGGTCCGTTCCGGGACAAAGTGTTGTTCTTGGCCCATAGCCATCTCTTGGGCGGCCATTTCGGTGAAGAAAAGACAGGACAGGCAATCCTCGAGAAGTTCTACTGGCCCGGAGTATATAGCCAAATCAAACGGTACTGTAAAGAATGTTCCATCTGCCAAAGGAACAGCCGCTACCGACCCCCTAAGGTACCCCTCCGTCCTCTTCCCCTCATTGACGTCCCCTTCAGTCGAATAGGGATGGACCTTATAGGTCCGATGTTGCCTTCTAGGAGCGGCTGTAGATACGCTTTAGTCGTGGTGGACTATGCTACGCGCTTTCCTGAGGCTGTCACCCTAAAACAACCCACCACCCAAAACATAGCGAAAGCGTTGGTGTCTATTTTTGCCCGTGTGGGGTTTCCCCGGGAGATCTTAACGGATCAAGGGACCCCTTTCGTATCCGCCTTAATGCGCCAGGTATGCTCTCACTTGGGCATTAAGCAAATAAGAACTTCCGCATACCACCCACAAACCAATGGTTTAGTGGAACGCTACAACGCCACGTTGAAAGCCACCCTTAAAAAATTGTTAGGTTTGGAAAGCAAGAGGTGAGAAGAGATGTTACCTCTGGCTCTCTTCGCCATCCGGTGTAAAACCCAAAGTAGCACCGGTTACTCGCCATACGAGCTGTTATATGGGAGGCCTCCACGAACATTGTTGGATATGGCTCGCGAAGCCTGGGAAGCAGAACCTGATCGTACCCGACCCTTGCCCGAGTATGTCGACAATCTAAAAACACACCTTGTCCAGATCAGAGACATTGTACGACAGAACCTGGAAAACGCCCAAACTACACAAAAACAACAGTACGACAAGGGAGCCAAGAGTCGCTCCTTTGCCACCGGGGATTTGGTGCTATTGCTCCTGCCATCCTCAGATCACAAACTCCTAGGTCAGTGGCAGGGTCCGTTCTCCGTCATCAGACAGGTGACTCCTGTTACATATGAAATAGAGACCGAACCTACTCGAGGGGTCCGCCAGATATACCATATCAACCTCCTAAAGAAATGGGAGGGTCCCCGCCCCGTCTTATCCGGTGTCCAAGTAGTTACCCCGCTACCCTTTGAGGGTTGCCTAGACCCGTACCTACCTCTCGAATTAAAACAGGATCTGAGACGAGTGTTGTCCCCTGTACAGAATGTCTTCTCCTCCCTTCCCGGACACACAAACCTAGTGGAACATGCCATTAAGACCGATCCCGGGGTCACAGTAAGACAACGGCCTTATCGTGTCCCGGAGGCCCGCCGAGCCATCATAAAAAAAGAGACAGAACTAATGCTGCAAATGGGTATTATCGAGCCGTCGGTCAGTAGTTGGAACTCACCGATAGTCTTGGTCCCCAAACCCGACGGCTCGGTTCGTTTCTGCATAGACTTTCGTGAAGTAAACAAGGTCTCCCGATTTGATGCCTATCCCCTCCCGCGTGTGGACGAAATGGTGGAACGGATAGGTTCAGCGAAGTACATAAGCACTCTTGATTTATGCAAGGGATACTGGCAAATACCCCTGAAAGAGGACGATAAAAGAAAGACAGCCTTCTTAACACCTGACGGCCTGTTTCAGTTCCGGGTAATGCCTTTTGGACTCCACGGAGCCCCAGCAACCTTTCAGAGGGCCATGAACCAGGTCCTGCAGCCTCATTCCAAATATGCGGGGGCATATTTAGACGACATAGTGATACATAGTGAGACATGGGAACAACATAGGGGCCATCTCCAGGCGGTTGTGTCCTCGCTGGGAAACAGCGGCTTTACCATTAACCCAGCCAAGACGACACTGGCCGCTCAAAGCGTCAAATATCTGGGTTTTCTCTTGGGCGAAGGCCTTATCCGTCCCCAAGACAACAAAATAAAGGCCATTCAGTCCATCCCGTTCCCGAAAACCAAGAAAGAGCTCAGGGCCTTCCTGGGGCTTCTGGGCTACTACAGACGGTTCATTCCCAACTTTTCACAAACTGCTGTTCCCCTGACTGATTTACTAAAGAAGACCACCAAAAGAGAGGAGGAACTACGCCATCCCTCTTTCCCTTTGCTACAAGCTTTGGAACATCTGAAACAGGCCCTGGTGTCCAGACCCGTCCTTGTTAGCCCAGACTATAGCCAGCCTTTCATCCTACAAACGGATGCATCCGACCAAGGGTTGGGGGCCGTCTTGTCCCAAAGAGACCCACAAGGGAACAAAAGACCTATATTGTACCTAAGCCGAAAGCTATATCCAAGGGTAATGAACTATGCCTGTGTCGAGAAAGAGGCCCTAGCGATAAAATGGGCAGTGGACAGTCTCCGCTATTACCTCGAGGGGCGAGAATTTTTTTATACACGGACCATGTCCCCCTGGAATGGATGGCCCGCAATCGGGGCCACAATGATCACGTCCTCAGATGGTTCCTTTCCCTTCAACCATACAGGTTCAGAACTGAACATAGGAAAGGGGCAGAACAGGGTAACGCTGATTACCTCTCCTGCTTCCCTTACTCTACTACCCCTACAACCCCTACAAGAAAGACAGCTAGGGAAAGGGGATGTGGAAAGGTCAAGGTCCCTACCTCAGCGGGGAAGCATCCTCGCGCGGGGTCCGACGTGTCTAACCCCGATTGCACCTTGTTCCCTTTCCCCAGGATTTCTCCCCTCTCTCATCCTCTGCAGGTACGACAGGATCCAATCGCGACGAACGAGATACCGGAAGCAGTTCTCCCTGACCCCGGAAGTCCCACCCCCAGCTACGACCCGGAAGACAGAAAAGCCGACGGTCCACAGGAGACGAGGTTCCCACCAGCGGACTCGTGGCAGGAGACAGCAAGGAAGGAACCGGAGCGGAGAGCGAGCAGCGAGGAGTCGGAGAGTCGAGTAGAGGAAGAGGAGGAGGACACCGACGGCGACGTGTGGTCTGAGGACTGGTGGAGTCCTCAGGAGGTGGCTGGAGAGCGGCCGCGACTCACCAGGGAGTTGCGGCGGGCCACGTGAGTAACCGTCAACCTTCTCCGTGTGTCCCTTGTAAATATAGTTGTAATTATTGTATAAAGCTTCACAACCCTGAGCACTATAGCACTGTATATAGATCAATAGTTCCCCTTTCACCCCCTCGAACACCCTACTCACCCCTTCCCTCTATCGTCTGTCTCTTCCACCTCCCCGTCCGCCCCTTCCTCACAATCGCATTTCAGTATCCCCCCCAGATCCCGGTGAAGGTGGTAGTATACGTTAATACACGAGAGTCAAGGACTAACGGCCCTGCACTTTCTCTCTCCCCAAACCTCCGAGGCCCATCGGTGTAGTCCACGGGACCAGATGACCCAGCCCAGCAGAGGGAGAGAGCACACCGCCCTGACGACCACAGCCCAGCAGCGGGAAGCGGCCCACTGTACTTTCCTGTTCGCCGTGCTATACATTCCGGATACCATCGTGGATACAGAGTCCCACATTCCAGAGACTGCATATCACCTCCTGTACTCGGCAACAATAAAAACAGCTAGCCATAGCTCACTATATCTGGCCTCCCCGCTTGTTATTCCGGTCCGCTGAAGCCCACACATCACAGTGCCTTTTTATATTTTCCAAAAGCAGGGATAGTTAGCAGCTGTTATAAAAAAGGCATAATTCTGGCTTTAAAAATTGCATTTTATTTATTTTCTTATTGCCTGTCCTGTAATTCTAGGCTGATGGGCACCATCATTCTCTGCGTTGGGTTGAAGAAGTAACGTTGTAGTCCTTCTTCCATTTTTGTGAAATTTCCTGGTTTTTGGCTTTAAAATTCCATTGACCTTACCCTGAAGGGACCATTGAGGCCTGATAATTGCTATATTTTACTACCCCAACAGTCAAAGGGGCCATTTCCCTTGCTTGCACCATGACCTATGGCATCCTTGGTACGCTACAGGGTAGTGCTTCGCTGTCGGGCCCGCTCTACCACATATCGGCCACGTTACCCAGTTCTATGTGTGATGTGCTGCTCTAGTCCAGGTTTTTGCTTTAAATTCTGGGACTTGCAGTCATATTTTAGGATGGACTAAACAAGACTACATGTCCCAGGAATTCAAAGGAAAAAAGTAAACAGGAGCAGCACACCACACATGAATATAGGAAAATTGACAGGGCTGCTGCGAGCACTCCCCAGAGACATAAAGAAGCATTTAGCAGGGTCAGACATTCAGCACAGACCATCTCTGGAGATGATCCAGCTGCAAATCTTTATGGGCTGCCTGCATAACAGTGCCACCAATCCAGTTGTTCCAGAGAGTAACACCATTGGGCTGTTTTGGGCTACTTTTTGGTTGGTTTTGGGCTAGAGAGTGCTCTAAAAATCTGGCAACACTGCATCTACTGCCGTAGAGAAGTCCTTCGATCCACAGGTGGACATCCCACAGACCCTTCTCAGGAGGTGCCATGTGCGTCCAGTCCATGGTTCAGCTCAGGCCGCCCTTCCCACTGCAACTGATCCCACCCAGGGAGGGTGGCGAAAGAACCTACTTCACCAGCTAACCTTTATCTAGAGTCATCATCAGCAATACAAACATTTTATTTCAATCTAGAGTTTGTATAGCGCACACTAGGAGTTCCTTCACCTCAAAGCACTGTAGCAGAAGTGTAGGTGTGTACTGTGAGTGCGAGGTTAGAAAAAAAGTATCTTGAGGTTGGCAGGTGATTGTTGCTACAGAGACATGGGTCTGATTCACAAAGATTTTGTTGTGAGTAGGTGTCGCTAACCCTTGAGAACTCTTGGCCCACATGAATATATCACAATGGCAACTATAAGCAAAAGGGCTATTGTTAGACCTGTCAGCCCTAGGGTGGTCTTTCCCTGTGATTTTTTGCCCTTGCCTCATTTTTCCCACCTTCTTTTTGTTGGCCCTTAGGTCTTCGGGCACCTTTTC
This sequence comes from Lissotriton helveticus, assembly GCF_964261635.1. NCBI lineage: Eukaryota > Metazoa > Chordata > Amphibia > Caudata > Salamandridae > Lissotriton > Lissotriton helveticus. The sequence continues at coordinate 1,259,357,692 of NC_136070.1, read as the reverse complement.
ATAGCTAATCTGTGTTGGGGTGCAGGTGCTCTCTACTTCCAACATGGCTGCCACTGGCCCCTGCTACTGCAGCGTGGTCTTTTTAGTGTAGCACCCTAGTTGCCAGGAGCAGGCTGGGTCCCCATACAATGTTGCAATACCAGCCACCCAGCCCCTGTCCATAGTTAGAGTAGGGAAGCTCCTGGAACATTCCAGAAGGAAGGCGGACCTGACTTTTCCCGCCTTAGAGAGTGGTCACCTGACCTGGGCATATATAAGCAAGGGAGGGAACTTTTTCTAGTCAGTTGGGGCATCACTGACCTGGGGAACCCACGCAGGAGTTTTAGGTGGGAGGGCCTAGTGAGGAACCTATGCTACTGGGAGTGACAGGATTTAGGTGCTGCCTCTTAAGCTGGGTGAGGTGTCCTAAGCTAGCCCCCTGATCTTGTCCAGTGGTAGGGAACCCCAGGGTCCATCTGCAGTGAATGAGGAGAAACTCTTCAAGCCTTCAACTCACCCCCCCCCCCCCTCTTCCACTTCAAGAAACAAGCAACTAAGGGCGCAGAACCATCCAAGCGCCAAGAAAACTGCTTTCCTGTGACCAGAGACTGTTGGGGGATCGACCAGGTACTGGACTGTGCTGCCCTGCGCACCCCCCTGCCTGCAGTGGGCCCACCTTGCCCCACTTGTCTCCCCCCAGGACTGAACTGTTTGGCTACTCAACCTGCCTGCAAACCCTGCCCAGTTGTGGGGAAAGCGCTATACTCAAGTCCCCTGCCCAGCGCTGTGTGTGGGAGACTGCCTACCCTCCTGCCAGCACTGTCTGCTGTTTATTTGGCCAAGCGCTGTATACTGTGGCCCTGCACAGCGCCGAGAAGCATCTCCCCCAAAGCGCTGGGCTGCCCTGCACCAAGCGCTCTCCTGAGCCGACTGATTTGCACCACGAGCGAGCGCTGCGGTGCCTGGGCACTGCCTCGACGAGGCGCTAGAATCCCCCCACTCACCGCCACGGCCCGGAGCCATCTGCGCCCTCCTGAGGCATCGATGAATCTCCTCAGAGGTCGCGGGAACTCCCCCTCAGCGGCCCCCGTATGCCAGGAGAGGGCCGCCGGAAACCCGGAGAGGCCGCGCTGGGCCGGAAACCATCCTCCTTCGACTGCCCCTGTGTTCCGGTGAAGGGACGCGCCATTGATTCCCCCCTCGGCGGCCCCCAGTGTCAGGAGAGGGCCGCCGCATCATAATCTCCGGGCCGCGCTAGGCCCGAAGCCAGCCTCCCCTCATCACGTGACGGGGGACGCGAGCCGCGTCATAGGTCGCGCCCCCCCCTGAGCCGCGCAGCGATTGGCTGCCGTCCCCGTGCCTCTGCCTACATTCAGGGGAAGCCCAGGATCGTCGCGAGGGGGGCTGTGGAGCCTGAGAGCCCCCTCCGGTTGCCCCCAAACGCTGATCCAGTCTCGCCCCGGCGCCGGGGCTCCTGAACTGCCCCCGCGCCGTACAGGGTCGGGTGAGGCCCCCGAAGCGCTGGAGCTCCTCCTCCGGCCCCAGAGTCTGCGCAAGGGCCCCGGAGGGCCGAAGAACACCAGGTAACCCCCGGGGAGGAGGGCGGTAGGCCGGGAGAGGCCCGAGGTCGCCCCTCCCCCGGGGTGAACTGAGACTGGGCCCGTTGGCCCCCCTGTTAATGTGCCTCAAGAGTTTAGAGGTCTGGGGATAGACACTTTCCCCTTCATATCGTTTTGCATACATGTATCCCGCCTGAAATGTTCATAGTGCACCATATTTACAAGCCTATTAATGGGATGGAGAGTCACTTCACTGTACTGAATTTTCTTGCAGGGGTGGACTTCCATAGTATTCTGATGATCTGATCTGGGTCGCAAACCGATCTGTATTCACAAGAAGAGAAGCTTGTGGAAGGTTACTAAAGGCTGTGTTCTGTGAAGTTCTCTGTTATACTGAAAAGTACTTGCTGAAATGTTTTATTACTTTCTATGAAGCGCAATTTAGAAAGCGTCTATGAGAGGTTTAATGTGTTACTTTAATGCAATGCTATAGTCGCTTTTTGTAGGATCCTCCAGGTTATGAAAGTACCCCCTTTGCCTGCCGAAGAGTCTGATGCGACAGGCGGGGTTATTTAATGTTGCACTGCTTAGATTAGCTGATTATTATTTTAATGATAAGTCTTTCTGCAACTGCTTAATGAAATGCTTACCTGAAATGCTAATGAATTACCAATGCATTGCTCTAATTGAAAGCCTATATAAAAGATCTTGATTTTTCAAATACAACTACTGGTGTGGTCTCCATTATTGCGCCACTATGTGTTTCATTGGATGTATGTGTTAGGTAGCTGCTTTACACACTAGCCCCTGGCTGCCTTCCTGCTCGAGCCATGCTACCCCACGGAGAACTGGTGGTCCCAGTTCTTACAGATATTCAGTAAATTCCAGGAGTAAACCTGGAGTACTCCAACAGCAAATCTCAGCAAATTAATTCTGAATCAGGACCATACCGTTCCAGAGCAGAGGACCAGCTATGGAGGTTCTACCATCATTCAGGAAAAGGAAGACCTTAGAAGTGGCTCTCAGGGCCTGATCCTCAGATAGAACTAACAAAGGGCGAATTTGTAGCCTTCATCAGGGCACAATATATACCTCTGAAGGATGCTCCATACATCTTGAATGGGTACTTGTCACAGCTACAACCAGAGGAAGGACCTCAGTATACGGATCCCATGCTCCTATAGCTTTCTCTCTCCAGCAGCAAGACCAGCCGCCACCTTTGTTGAGGTTGACGCAGAGCAGGGGTGTCCAGCATAGGTCAAGGAGGGCCGAAAATATGCCAGTTAATTGTGCTACTTTAACTTCAAGTGTTACCACTTGGCCTCTGTGCACTGTTGACTAACCCTATTATGGTTTAATCTTAACTTAAAAGTATATACTAATAATAAACTTTTTCAACATTAACATTGAATGCAATTTTTACAATGTAATATTCATGTCATCAAAACAATCTTTTGCTGTTTATGTTGTTTACTTCACAAAACTTCCTTGTATGAGCCATAAATTACATATACATCACAAGAAAAAAAATCTTTTTAATAGAACTGCCCAATGCATTTCAGGCCCTATCTGCCCTTCTTCGGGGGCTTGATCTGTAGACAAAAATAATATCTTCACTGAATATATATTTTTATCACTATGGGCATTTTTAGCGCAATGCATTGGAAGTCACCACAGTGTTCTTAACACACAATATGCATATAAATATTGACTGCTTTATCGACATATGGGTTCGATGAAAATGAGAGAATGTATTATTATTTTTGTCTACAGATCAAGCCCCAGAAGAAGGGCCGATGGGGCCTGAAATGCAATGGGCAGTTCTACTAAAAAGACATTTTTTTATTGTGATGTATATGTCATTTATGGCTCATACAAGGAAGTTTTGTGAAGTAAACAAAATAAACAGTAAAAGACTGTTTTGATGACATGAATATTACATTGTGAAAATTGCATTCAATGTTAATGTTGAAAAAGTTTATTATTAGTACATACTTTTAAGTTAAGATAAAACCTTAATAGAGTTAGGCAACAGTGCACAGAGACCAAGTGGTAACACTTGAAATTAAATTAGTTTAGTTATTGGCACACATGGACAGTGTGCATGCCTCAGCAGCACGCCTGGTAAAAAAATACATAAGTTGATTATAATATATTATACGCGAGTGCTCCTTTTAAATCATTCAGATAATTGTGCTAACCACCGACAATGTACAATCAGTCTATTTAAATTTTTTTATGTACGTTTCTGTTATGTGGTTATTCTGAAATTGTGGCTCAGGCCTTCCTCAGCCAGTATCAGACACCCTTAGATTATGTCAATCAATCAATATTTGTAAAGCGCTGCTAATCACCGGTAAGGGTATCCAGGAGCTAGAAGTGTAACCAGCTGCAATAATATTAATAATGACACTTGACCTCTCTTGTGGAGGGACGAATGGGAGGGATTTTTGTGAATGCTCATCTGATAGAGAATTTAACCACATTATTGACCTATATACCCAAAAAGTACTCCACCCAGGTGTCCCTTAGGATGTTAATAGTTGGTGCAACTATTCCCCTACTCTATGATAAGTAGTGTGTTGTCCCCAGCAGGATTAAACAGATCATTGTCAGTTCTCCAAAGGTTTATGTCTGTGACCTGCAGGCCAGAAATGAGCCTTACCAAGAAGACTCCATCCATTGAACTGTTCAACCAGTGTTCCCAGCCTCACAGAGGTGGAGATGGGATACCAGCGTGGGAGGGCGGTTATCCGCTCTCAGGTTGTGCATTATCATCGCCTTTTCATTTAAAGGAAGAAGACGGTCCAGACAAATCTGGTAATCCGCACTGATGTAAGAGCTTAAGGCTATTAACCTGACAGTATCAGGTGAGGCAGAGACTAATCCCACCAATGTTGCACTGAAGGCGCTTCAACCGTGGTGGACCTGAGCACTGCTTAAACACAAGGGGGGGGGAAGCACACTGCCTCTCATCCCAGCACAATGCACCAATTGCATTCTGGTAAATGTAGTATGTCTACTTCAAGGACGGCGGTGGAAGAAGCGAGAACACAAGATTATTACGGAATAGAAAATCGGGTGTAAAGAACTTGGATAAAGTCGACAATTTTCTCAAAACGATTTTCGAGACATTTGTTAGATAACAACCGCCGTCCTTTCCAAAACAAATCATCTTGAAGACAGCTTCATCTCTTTCAAGAAGTCCCTTTGTTTAAAATGGTTTTTGCTACATCAGTGAAGATGCACAGTTAAGTGCTAATGAAATTTATATAAGCTCCTTCTGCTCCCGGTCCTGAGGATAACCCCACCAAACTAGATTAGGGGTTTGAAACGCGTCGACCTTTGTGTCTCCAAACAAGTATTTTGAGTTTCGGTATCAGGTCTATATGTCTGCAAATATTTAAAAATGAAAAATGAATTTGATGATCTGAATACGTCACTGTTTGGTCAACACATTCCCAGCGTTGTGTTGTACTTTAGGAACTTCTAAAACTTTATTTAATTTTTTCAACCTTCCCTTGGGTTTCTTTTTCTTTTCTTTTCCTTTGTATCTATTCTATTTTTCTTTGGAACTTGAGCTTTTGCACATTTCTTAAATGGTTTTAAAATGTGTAATGTAGTGTTATGTGTATAATTGCAAAGCAAATGTGTTATTTTGTTTGTAATTTTCCTGTGGTTCAAAAATTTGAAAAAAGTTAATTTATATAATAACAAACTGATTTTCACTAAAAAATCTACTAAAAAAAAAAGATAAAAAGACAAATAAATTAGTTCTTTTTCCTATCACTTTGAGTGTCACGTGTGATTGTGAGTAGTGAATTGTTGAATAAGTATCAGTATTGGCATTTATTTTGTTGTTTAGAGACTTCAAGGTTGCAGAAGCTTTTCATCAAAGTTGGTGCATGTAGTGCTGTTATCTCTAGACACGTGTTTCTGGGTTTAGCTCTTCGTCAGTAGAACGCAGAAGTAGTAGAGAGCATGGAAAAGTCATCTGGGGTTGGTGAAATGCTGTCCAAGTCTTCACAGGCCACAGTACCGCCCTACACAGATGCATCCCAGGTGAGTTTGTAGTACTACCTGGTGTAGTCTACTACTATCAACAATAAGCAACAACTAACACTTATCTTGAGCACTTACTGTGGTTCGTATATAGTGGGTGGGCGCAGCCCGCGGCATGTGGTCTTTGGGATCGACATAGACTTTACGTTAACCGCTACTGATATGCACAAGAGAAGCACATGTCTTCCTATCAGGTTAGCACCTGTGGCATGGAGAGGTGTGGGCTGTGCATAGGTGGGAGTAGTAGATGCATGAAGAGCGAGCAAACACAGGAGGCGGGATGGAGAGGGAGGGCAGAGATAGGATTACGTGTCCGCAGAGGTTAGAAACCTTTGATTGGTGCAGAGTGTAGCGGGATTAAGATATAGCAGGGGGGGTGCTCATAAGAGCTACTTGAAGTATGGAAACAGCCAGTCAACAGAGGCACAGGGTGGCCTCCACTGCACAGATCTGTGTGGAACTTGAGGATCACAGGTTTCAGTCACTGGAGCAACTCATGCTTCAATCTTTCAAAGTCATCGAAATGTGTAAGATTGAGAAATAACAACACCTGGTTGAGTAGTAACAACACCAGATGTTTAAGAAGCAAGAGACATTTAAGTTTGTCAGGTGCGCTGGGTAAAAGATCGACGTTTTAAGGAACAATCGAAGTAGTTGTCAAAACTGCCACACTCCTCCTTTGTACACCTCACAAAATTTACAAAGTTAAAAAAAAGGAAAGGGTAGGGTAGGTTTTAGAAGGAAACGTTGATGCAAGGATCTACTATTGGCAGAAAAATTCTCTCACAAAATAGGTTTATGCAATAGACAAATTGTGTACAAATCCTTTTAGCGGAAAACGTCACACACAGATGAAGTTATCGGACATGTACAAACTTAGCTACTTCGTGAGGTGAAAATTTGGGAGCTTCACACAACTTCGCTGGCAACATTTTTAATTTGCGCCCTTAATCAGGACTTGGTCTGACATTTTCTTTCCTGACAAGTGCAGTAGATTATAGCTATCTCACTCCTGTTTTTCTTCTTTAAAATGTTAAATTTGTAAAATTTAAAATAACTTCAGGCAATTACTGGAGGTAGACATTTGGAACTTTGCACACCAGAAGTGTCTTCTCCTTTAAAGATGGTGGTGGCTTGCTGATACCAGTCCTCTTTCTTCTTCCACAGCATCACTGTCCTGTTTTATGCTGTGCACAGTCAAGGCCTTTCTTTACTTCTTACACATAGCCAGATGGCCTTGTAGCAGCATTTGCATTTCAAAGAGAAAATTCCAAAACAGTGAATCAATAGACTGAATTATGAGAGGTGCAAAAATCACAGGGATGGTGGCCTGCTGGGTTCAGCAGACCACCATGTCTGTAATTACTTTTGAATAAAGCAATATTTTTTAATTCAGCCCTTTTTCCTTAGAGGAAAATGGGATGTGTTTCAAAACCAATAATGAAAAGTTTTCTTTTCATTTTTTAAGAGTAGGCGGTGGTATGTCGAACCACTGTCTGCTCTTAAAAACAGTTTTTACAAACAGTCTCAAATTTGCGAATGGGTTACCACCTACTTGAAGTAAGTAGTAAAATGTGAATGTTTTGTGACAGCATTTCGGTCACAAAACATTCACACATACCACTGCAATGCTGTATTAGGAAGGAACGCCCTAAACACACCCCTTCCTAATACCAAATCGCAAACCCAGTTTGCAATTTGGTAAAAGGTTACTGAATCGCAAATAGGGTCTCTGTACATTGAAAACAGCTTTTTTTCATTCCCAAACGGCTCGATTCCAATTGGGCAGTTTGCAAACGAAAAAAAGCTGCCCCTTAATGCGTTCATCTTAGGTGGACAGTTGAGTGAGGGCATGCCCTCTGACAGGAAAGCCTATAGTGATCTTCAGACTGATTCAAAAGTGACTTTGACGTCATCCGCATAGCTTGTTAACTTTTCCATATGTGTTATTTTAATATACAAAGTAAAATTGCTGACACTCTCTCTAATTTGTATTGCTCTGTTAGGAGGCTGTCAGGATTTGACTTACTTGAACCGCAGAGTCTGATGTAAGTCTTCCCCGCCCTCCAAGGCATAGTACTGCCTATGTGCAAGTAAGTGCAAATAGCATAACCAGACTCTGGGGGGGGAGGGGTATGGGAAAAGCCAGGAAACCGAGAGAACCGAAACAAGGGGAAAAACAATAAACATAAAGGGTGAATAATATGGTGAACAAACTATACCGAGGGCAGAGCAAGCACAAGCAGGAAACACCAGCTGCTGCAGCAAACAGGGATGTACTTGCCGGTCCCCGCGACGACGCCCTAAAGTGGATTTTTCAAGGTACTACAGACCTACTTTTCCAGAGTGGACAAACAGTAAACCACTCACAAATGCTGCACAAGTAGTGCCAGCACACTTTTTATCGGTCCTGAAGAAAGCCCCCTAGACCCTGCTGGGCAGAATGGGGCTGAAACATGTCGACCTCACGTATGGACTTTATTAGTGTGTTAGATCTAGTTACATGATCTAAATACACACACACACACACTATTTTTAACTTCTTTAACACCCATCCATCAATAAATAATTGCACACAGATGAGGATGTTTAAAGAATTTTAATTTCACTTCACGCTGAGCACTCAACTTTTTAGAATTTGTTTGGTCTCTGGACACTACTGCAATACCAGTGGTTCACCTCCAGGTGGAGGTCAGCATACCAAAAATAAACCCTATGATGATGCTGTCACGCTACGAATAGGCGGAGAACCAAGATATACCGCCTTTCCATCTACGTACGTGAATGAGGGTTTTTATGAAAGGCAGCAATAGTTAACAACCCTGGTAACGTAGTTACAAGTGACCCATTTTCTCCCCTCCTATTGAACACACAGTAGCAACAGTGAAAGAGCCAATATAATTAAGGGTGGGCGGCCAGCTACGCTCCGTGCACGGAGTGCACGGAGTGCACGGAGTGCCGTCTCCTACGCATTTTGCGTAGCGGGCGTAGCCAGGCGGCACTTCGCGCGCTCCGCAGACGGTGCGTAGCCGGCCTCCAGCCGCCTCCCTCCCGCCCTCCCTAAATACATAAATAAAAGTATAAAAAGCTTTTAAAAACACTTACCTTGTCTGCCGTGTCCCCGGGGCTCCCTCTCGCCGTCCCGTGATTCGCGCCACCATTTCGGATTCTAATGCGCATGCGCCCGCGCATGCGCATTTCTCATGAGGAAGGCGCATGCGCGGGCGGGCGCGCATGCGCATTAGTATCCGATTTGGTGGCGGCGCGAATCGCGGGACGGCGAGAGGGAGCCCTGGGGACGCGGCAGACAAGGTAAGTGTTTTTAAAAGCTTTTTTTACTTTTATTTATGTATTTAGGGAGGGCGGGAGGGAGGCGGGCGGCGCGGAGTGGGGCTACGCGGAGTGCGCGGGTGGGCGTAGTTGTGCGCCCACTTCGCGAAGCTCCGCGGAGCCCCACTCCGCACACTACGCCCAGGGTTAAATATAATACAAGTTGCGAGGCACCACAACAAAGGAAGTGAACAGTTCCAAAAGCACTGCTGCCGCTCATAACCTGGAAGTCCCATCCCTTAACCTTTAGGCAGGTAGTCTCTGCACCTCAGCTGCCTTAGGCCCATCTGCAGCAGTCTCACAGAGATTCTGTTCCATTTTCTCCTCTCAGCAAGCTCCTGTCTCCGTACTCTCCGTTTACTCGTGTTAGAGGCCGATGACGGATGTGAGTAAATGCAGGAGTGGTGAACTAGTTAAAGGAATGGTTGAATTGGTTAGGGTAAGCGTTTAAAGAAATGGCCTTTCTGACCTGTCAAAGAACTGAATGCAGGTTGGCCAAGCCTGATACTTTGTCCTTTTCCTAGAGTGTAAAAGATCTAACAATTGTGTTTTGGGCCTGCAAACATTGGAGACAGTAATTGAAAAACATGGGGGCCTATTAAAAAGGGAAGTGTCGGAGTGAGGCAATAGTCTTCCTGGCTAATGCCCCACTCCGCCACCTCAGAAACGCAGCGCTGGTCCATATTTACAAGAATATGGTGCAGCCTTGCATTTCCCTCTGCGCTGGCGCTCAACTTAGCCGCCTAGCGCCAACGCAGGCACCCTTGCACCATAGTGCAAAGGTGTCTGCGTACAGGAGAGGATTGTTTATGTGCAGGAAGGTCCACGTTCCTGCACATAAACAATCTTTAAATGCTGTTTTGTAACTTCTATGTGTGCTGCTTAATGCAGCACACACAGAAGTTACGAAACCGCATTTTTTCAAAAGGATCGTTTATGTGCAGGAAGGGGGACCTTCCTGTACAAAAACAAGCTTTGGCCTTCTGCTGTTTAAATGTGTGCTGCACAACGCAGCACACATGGAAACAGCAAAAACGAAGAGAAATAAAGCATTTCTCATCATTGCACCAGGGTAAGATCAGGTTTTCCCTGTTCTTAATTTTGGCGCTGCCTCCTATGTACAAAAGGGGGTGGTGATGGACGGAGCATCTGAACCAATCAAACACTCACACCCAGTCAACAGATCCGGGTTTGATCCATCAACGTTCTTTAGCCCACTCTGCCACCCCAGTTCAGACATGGCCATATGCAAATCAGTCTGACCCTGTGCCTCATTGGAACAGTCCAGCCCGAACTGCCAAGCCATGCCTTCCCTGGACCGGAAACAAGCTTCCGAAGACCGGTTTCTGGCATTTCACTTTGCCACTGGATTCAAGCAAGCCGGGCTGAAGGCGGCTGAAATGCCAGAAACCGGTCCTCGGAAGCTTGTTTCCCGTCCAGGGAAGGCATGTCTTGGCAGTTCGGGCTGGACTGTTCCCATGAGGCACAGGGTCAGACTGATTTGCATATGGCCATGTCTGAACTGGGGTGGCAGAGTGGGCTAAAGAACGGTGATGGATTAAACCCAGATCTGTTGACTGTCAGTCAGTCAAATTACTTTATTCAATAACTTAATATCATAAAAAGACATAGTACAATCATTACAGTAACAAGACAATTAATCTACATATTAAAAATTCATTTTAAGTTTATAAAATTCATTCTGTACATCTTATACTTGTTTGGGTTTCCTTTGGCACATACATAAAAATGGTCTTAAAAGGGAGACAATTTAAAACTGTGTATAAAAGTATATTATTCAATGCTGCATGGGGTTGGTAGCGACATAATGCTCTTATTCCTGATACGAATAGCAGCAACCAGGAAACATGCGACATGGAACATTATTCGTGGTGAATTAAGTTGTTGTAGGTACAACAAAGCTGGCCTAACCTGTGTGAATCCTGCCTCCCTCAAAATGGGAAGCAGGTACTTCCTCCTGCACTCCTGGTATCGGTCGCAAAACATAAAGAAGTGTAAAGTATCCTGTACTGAGAAGTTATCACATATACAGGGATTTGCCCGTTCAGGTGAGCACCATGTTTGAAAAAAGCCCAAAGAAAAGTGTATCTGTTTAAACCGGAATCTGATTAAAAGATGCCGATGGTATGGGGTGTTTACTATAATCAGATAAGGTTCAGGGCCTGGACAACTGACTAGGGCATAATTGGATCTTGCCAATGGTTTCATCATTTCAGTCTCCTCTCGCTCTAATGATAGTATGTTTAGCATGGCATTTTTTGTCAGAGCGATGTCCTTTTTTGTTATAGTTTCAGGTGATGAAAAAAGGACTGAGCGCCCTATTTTTTGGGAGCCAGATTTTATATAGGAAAACCATTGAATTTTATTTGCTTTATCCAGAGCTAAACAGTCTTTCAAGATGGTGTGATTTAAGGGAATTTCTGAATTTAACCAAGTTTTTAGCCAGTATATCAGTGGTGCTATTTTAATTTGGTTTGTAACAAATCCAACCCCTAATTCAGTATGAATAGTAAAGGTGGAGGTACACTGTGGGACAGTTAAAACTCCTCTCAAGAATTTATTTTCTATTATCTGTATTTTAACATGAGGGGTATAGCCCAAAATCTGTGAGCCATACATAGCAACTGCCAGACACTTTGCTTTATAAACCTTTAAGAGTGCTTCAACAGGTCTGGCCCCAAGCTTTTTTGAAAAACCCATTAATACTGAAGCCGTTCTTGCAAATGTCATGCTACGCATGTTAATTTGTGGGCGCCAGCTACCCTTTTCGTCGAAGACGACTCCGAGGTAGGTAAATGTAGAGACCTTGGAGACCGCATCCCCACTGCAGAGGAAGGTTTTGATTTTTTTTTTTTTACGATTTGCTTTCCCTGCAATCATAACCTGGGATTTTTTTATATTTATCTTTAAATCTAGATTTTCCATAAATGTTCCAAAGGCGTCTAAAAGCCTTTGCAGGCCTACCCCAGTGCGGGCCAGGAGGACGGCATCGTCCGCGTGAAGGAGAACCGGTATAAACAGTTCCCCTATACGCAGGATGTCCGGAGAGACTTCCCTCAGTTGTGACTCCAGGGCATTTATATAAAGTGTAAACAGCAGGGGTGCAAGAATGCACCCCTGTCTGACCCCCCTTTCTGACTTAAAGTGTCTGGTGCATCGCCCCTCAGTGTTAACTCTGATTGAGGCAGTAAGGCCCGAGTGCAAATCAGCTAAAAAATGTACTAAAGGTGAATCAATTCCCATGTTTAAAAGTATGTGCCAAAGCTTTGACCTATTTACGAGATCAAAAGCAGAGGAGAGGTCCATAAATCCCATGTATAAAGACCCCTCCTTAGCTACTGTGTACTTGCTGTTGACTGGATGTGAGTGTTTGATTGGTTCAGATGCTCCGTCCATCACCACCCCCTTTTGTACCACTTTGTTCGCCATAAGTTGGCAGGGTATGGTCAGGCGTGAGTCCCTTGCTCACTTTGCCACTGGATTCAAGCAAGCCGGGCTGAAGACGGCTGAAATGCCAGAAACCGGTCCTTGGAAGCTTGTTTCCGGTCCAGGGAAGGCATGGCTTGGCAGTTCGGGCTGGACTGTTCCCATGAGGCACAGGGTCAGACTGATTTGCATATGACCATGTCTGAACTGGGATGGCAGAGTGGGCTAAAGAACGTTGATGGATTAAACCCAGATCTGTTGACTGGGTGTGAGTGTTTGATTGGTTCAGATGCTCCGTCCATCACCACCCCCTTTTGTACCACTTTGTCCGCCATAAGTTGGCAGGGTATGCTCAGACGTGAGTCCCTTGCTCACTTTGCCACTGGATTCAAGCAAGCCGGGCTGAAGACGGCTGAAATGCCAGAAACCGGTCCTCGGAAGCTTGTTTCTGGTCCAGGGAAGGCATGGCTTGGCAGTTCGGGCTGGACTGTTCCCATGAGGCACAGGGTCAGACTGATTTGCATATGGCCATGTCTGAACTGGGTTGGCAGAGTGGGCTAAAGAACGGTGATGGATTAAACCCAGATCTGTTGACTGGGTGTGAGTGTTTGATTGGTTCAGATGCTCCGTCCATCACCACCCCCTTTTGTACCACTTTGTTTGCCATAAGTTGGCAGGATATGCTCAGACGTGAGTCCCTTGCTCACTTTGCCACTGGATTCAAGCAAGCCGGGCTGAAGACAGCTGAAATGCCAGAAACCGGTCCTCGGAAGCTTGTTTCCGGTCCAGGGAAGGCATGGCTTGGCAGTTCGGGCTGGACTGTTCCCATGAGGCACAGGGTCAGACTGATTTGCATATGGCCATGTCAGAACTGGGGTGGCAGAGTGGGCTAAAGAACGGTGATGGATTAAACCCAGATCTGTTGACTGGGTGTGAGTGTTTGATTGGTTCAGATGCTCCGTCCATCACCACCCTCTTTTGTACCGCCTCCTATTTACGCCACCATTGTAAATAGGGGACAGCTTCAAAATCAATGGGTGTTACGATGGAATGCCCACAGAAACACCCAATACCCTCTCCTTTCATGCTAAGAATAGCGTGAAAGGGGGCCTTATTTACAAGACAGCGTTAAGCCACGTTGAGTGGTTTAATGCTGCCTTGTAAATAAGGCGAAGCCCCTATCACCATAGGAACGTTCCTGTGGTGAAAGGGGCTTGTATATATGCCCCATGATTCCAATGTGATCAAAATGTCCATTTGACTGGGGTATTAGAATGGCCCTTAAGATTGTTGGACCATATTTCAGCAAGAAGCTGAATCACACAATGGGACCACAACCCCCCTACTACAAATTTGGGAACACCACACAGCAGTGAAGAAAATGTTATTGATTCTTTCACTAAATTGGTGATTCATTATGTAATCACTTTTCAAGAAAGTGCCAGGTGTAATTGGAGTAATTTGCCAAAAGGTTAGAAAGGAGCCTTGAAACAACTAGAACCAAATGAATTACTGGTAATTAAACCATTAGAGAAGGGGTTCAATATTACTATTTTCAATAAAGTTGATTATGTTAACATGAAAAGATGATTAAAGGCACCATGTACATTAACTATACAATACTTAATGGGAAACAACCTTTACAACGCAACTTTTACAACGCACTACCATTACAACAAAACCTTTACAACGCAACATCCATTACATCACATGCCATTACAACGCAACCATTACAACGCATGTCATTACAACGCATACCATTACAACGCATAACATTACAACGCATAGTACCCTTACACTATCCAACACTTACCCTACTGTTGCACCCTCTGGAGTTAGAATAGTAGTTTTTACCCCTACACTATCCAACACTTACCCAACTGATGCACCCCCTTAGAGTTAGAATAGTAATTTTTACCCCTACACTATCCAACACTTACCCTACTGTTGCACCCCCCTGGAGATAGAATAGTAATTTTTACCCCTACACTATCCAATACTTACCATACATGCAATGTAATGTTATGCGTTGCAATGGTATGCGTTGTAAAGGTAATATGCGTTGTAATTGAATTCATTGTAAAGGTAGTTTTTAAAAATTCGTTGTAATGGATGTTGCATTGTAAAAATGCGTTGTAAAGGTATGCGTTGTAAAAGTATGCGTTGTAACGTCATACATCCCTACTTAATAGAAATCCAATTGTAGGCTTTCAGTAGGAAATGGAATGAAAGGCATTTCTGTGTGATGGAATTGGGAAGCAAATTGAAAATAAATGGAGATCTTTGAATGCCACTGTGAGATGAAAATGTCCTCCATGGCCTTTGCCCTGAGTTTTTCTCCTATCATGTTTCTGTAGATTTTAGATTTGTTGCCTCTGCACACATACTAAACCTGTGCGCGTTGGGCCTGCGTGAAATAGTCCACGACATAGATCAAGGTTCTGAAATCACACCAGGTGCACCCCTCTTTGCTGATTGCCATAGATGAAATAGCCCTTTTTATCACTTGTCTTCAGTGGACGAGTTCAGTGGCATTATGAAACTTCAATCAGGGGCTCTCAGGTCAAGGTACTGTGCTGAGTGGGCTCCTGGAGCTTCTGGGGCCCCACACTGTGGGGGCTGCAGTCACCTGTGTTACACCACTGGGAGGGTTGCCTACATGCTTCTCATATTTATAAAAGTTCTGCCAGTTCTTTTCATTTGGGCCCTTCACTCCATCACATGGGATATGTGCTCCCTGTGAGTGGAGCATGGACCATGGATGTGGTGCTTTACATTGTGCAAGAAGAAGTTCATTGTTGGTTTTGCAGTATGTGTACAGCTGACAGGACAGAGGCTAAGAGTGAGACTGCCAGGCAGGAATGTGAATTGGCAGTGTTGTGAAGTTGCCAAAGAAAGGAGATCCATCTCCTTTGAGCCACTGTTTACAGCCAGTGACAGGGGAATCCAGACTTCCCTACCACCAGCCTCTCTGTGCATAATCTACAGATCAAAAATGTAGGTGCACAGCCTGTGTGGAAGGTCTCCACTTCTCTGAAATCAGACCTTACCCAGGTTCATTGCTCGCTGCGCCACTGGATTCATGCTAGCCTGGCTGATGAGGGAGATACCCTGAAACCGGTCCCAGGATGCTTGTTTCCGGTACAGGGAGGACCTGGCCTGACAGTTCGGACTGGACTGTTCCCATGAGGAGCAGGGTCAAGACTGATTTACATATGGCTGGGTCCAAATTGGGGTGACGTTGCAAGCAAAATAACGATGGATTAAACCCAGATCTGGGACTGGGTGATGAGTGTTTGAAAAGTTTCAACACTCCATCTATCATTTTATTTTGTGATGTTGCTATGTTGCCTAAGTGGCTAAGGGTATGCCCATAAGTGGGTCCCTTGCTTGCTGTGCCACTGTATTCATGCTAGCCTGGCTGTTGAGGGGTGATCCCCCTAAATTGGTCCCAAGATGTTTGTTTCCAGTCCAGGGAGGACCGGGCCTGGCAGTTCGGACTGGACAGTCCCCATGGGGAGCAGGGTCAACACTGATATGCATATGGCTTAGTACAAACTGGGGTGACGTGGCGATCAAAATAACAATGGATGAAACCCAGATCTGTGACTGGGGGTGTGTGTTTGAAATGTTTCAACACTCCGCCCATCATTTTATTTTGTGATGTTTCTTTTTCGTAAAGAGACATTCCAATAGGGCCTAATGAACTGTCAGGGGAAGAGCATTCCAGAATTTCGGTGCTAAATCGCTGAAAGAGCTTACGCCAATGCGCAGTTTCTTTACTTTCTTACATACTGAGGAGAAATCCCAAGTCAGGGTGCCAGGACTTCTCATTGGTCAATGCTAGGGGCCAACAACCTTAAAGTCTGGTGAAAATTTTGGAGTTCGAAGGATTAGCCTCTTTGACTGCCCAGTGTCCTTGCCAAGTTTGGCATCTGAGATCTAGAAGTTCATGCATCTCGCTTAAAGGTGCCGACTGGAACCACTTTGAAGAAAGGAGGCCACTGAGTGCTGATGAGGGGTACTAGTGATATTGAAAGATATGAAAGAAAGGTTGCATACAAGTGGAGAATCCTGACTAAAATTTATAGGAAGGAAAGTTGAAGAAAGCAAATGATATGTAGCGTGAAGAGTCGAGGTTGTACTAGATGTATGACATACCTGTTTTAAATCCATTTTACTTTTTATTTGTTATGTACTTCTTAACCGTCTGATTTTGTTTATGGTTTTAATTGACTAATTAACTAAACTAAATAAGTGGAGAACCTTGAGGAGCTGTGCATGAGGAAGTGAATCTTGGCCATTTTACCTCAAGAAAGGATCTGCCCTACCAGGACCTGTGGCGAGACCATGTGACTCTGGTGAGTGTGCCTCCAAGTGGAAGGTCATCTGCTTCTATAGTCCATACTTATGAGTTTCGCTGACCGGCCCCCGAAGAGCTACAAGGGGTGCGCCCAGTTTTGGCTCAAATAGTAGGGTACGCCTCTGGACATCAGAGGGAAACAGCTCCTGTACTTGAGCTCAGTAACACTAGATTGCCCTGGGCCTCCTGAAAAGTTCCACATCTATATGTCTAGCAGCATTTTCTTTTGGTTCCAAAGTACATAAACTATGATGAATCCTCCTTGGAATGCAAGTGGTTCAAATGCAGAAGTAGTGAATGTATCATTGTATTCAAATGATAATAATAATGAAATAATATGTTGTTTATATTCTGCTTTTGCTCTATTGATACAATATTTAGACTCATTTATTCAGCTAATGTGTATTTCTTGTTGAAATCCACAAAACACAGATGTCTTACAATTGGTATAAAGCATTGTAAAACAACTTTAAAAAAACTCAAGGCTAGAGCCATAACATACTGTAAATAATTAAATAATGCACATGAATTTAGTCAGGTGGAAATTAATGGAAAATACCTTGAGAATATAATACACAGTATCAAACTTGCATTCCAAAATGTATGTAGGTGTAATAAAGGATATGGCAGTTTAAACACATCAACACACTAGTGGCAAACTCCCTGGAGCTCCCGTAATACATATGTGGTCAGGTTAGACAAATAAACCAACGTCTGCCAAAACAGCAAAACTCACCCAATCAGTGACATAATTTTAGTTGCCTACAGTCACTGGACAGGAAGGGCAGAAGGGGTGTATATATAGCAAAAACAGTGCTGGAGATGAGGTGGTGTTGCAAACCAAACACTCACCACAGTGTCTGTTAATGTCCAGATTTCTACTGGTGGATTGGTCCTCATTTTACCAACCTCAAAAATATGAATGGATGAGTTGACTTAGATGTATTCATAGTTCTGACCAGCTGATCACTCACAGATGTGAGAAATTAGCTCTTAACTTGCTGAGCTTTATTATGGGATTTTATGCCTTATGATGTGTTTAGTAAGCTAACTATGGCTTACATAGATGCCAAGAAATCATTTAGGAGCAAAACTATTGAATAACAATGATTTACATGATTTCATTAATGTGTGTACTGAGCATAAACATTGTATAAATGATCCAAGATGCTTTGATCAATCAGATCAGTGAATATCTCACGCACATGGATGTAATAATTGCTATTTTGATCACTCTTTGCCCAACTATGAGTACATATTTGATAAAAGATGGTACAAAGACTAGGAACAGCAATGGGATTGCAGTTTGTCCCAACCTACGTCAAACTGTACATGGATGGGTTGGTGGGTATAGAAGAAAGCAAGGGCTCATGGGGCCGAGGAAATATCACAAACAAGTAACCATTTGGCTGTATTGGCATTTTTTTAATCCTTTGTTAAACAGAAAAAGATTTTCACGTAATATTTTTAAACAATGAAACAAACTTGCATTTCATGTATCAAACTAATAAGAAGGAAGTGATTTTTTTCACTTTAGAATAACTGATAATGAACAGGAAATAAGAACCTATCTGAAATGCATAGAATGTAGCTGTTTCGTGTATGCAATAGGCATGAATTGGTGGGTAAAGAGAGTAACCACTTTGGGGAGTTATTAAGCAATTGCTCCAGAAATAAAGAATTTGAGGAATATGTAGTAAGATTGTACAGACAATTTAACTTCATTGGTTTATTGGGTACATGCAAAATAGTAGAAGAGATTGATTCTGTCATATTGATCAACTGAAATTACCTGGAAGGAGTAGGAATAGCAAGCATTTATTGATGGAACTTGATCACTTTTTATATTAAAAGAAATGTTTCACCTGTAGGATGAATTGGGTATGCAGATTTAAATTTCTTCCTATTGTTTTGGAAAGGATGAGTAACTATATTGATGATGTGCTGTTTTTAACAGAAAAATATTTTTTTATTGCAGGGTGTCACCTAGAGATCACTACTTTGTGATGCTCCTAAACTATATAACAATATAAGTGTAAGTGATGAGTGAGAAGGAATACAGTGATGAAGTATACATTTAGAATAAGTGGGAGCTTACCTTTCAATTTTCTGAAAGTGATAATTTTTAAGGTATAATGATTAATGTGGCACAACATATTTTATTTTGATGTCTGGAGCAATTAAGTACAGACACTTTTGTTACTTAGATAATTACAGGCAGCTGTTTGTGTGAAAAAATGTTTGAATGTTACAAATATACTAACAATCGTTGATAAAAAAGAGTAGACAAGCTTGATAAAAACCAATGTGACAAAACGCATGGGAAAGTCTGCATGAAAAATAAATGCATTTCAGCGAAGGAGTTAAAGTGTGGTTTGTCTCTGTGTGTTTTTGAATGTTGCATTATTTGCCTGCTAGGACAGAGGCTTGAAGAAGGAAGGAATCTCACCCACATAAAAGCCACTACCCATGATTAGCAGGACTGGGAGAATCATAAGAGGAACACTGACAAATATTGAAGACTATCCCTAGATGAGGAACAGAGTATTAAGTGACAACCCTTCAACTTCACCAAACCCTACAGCTCAGTAGATCACAATATATTGTTTAAGCAGTGCCAAAACCAGGTGTGAATCTAGGGCACAGAACAAAAATGGATCAAACGGATCTTCCAAAAACTGCATCCAGCAGGTTAGAATTTGATCATCTGAATTTCCCTCATGACCCTTCAATCTCATCCCAGCATTTACAGGCATTACAGGTAATGGTAAACCAGTTCCAGATCTTTGAGACAGATGCTGTGATCATTTTTAACCTATAGCGTGAATAATATGTCAGCAATAATATCACAAAATGCCTGGACCACATCCATCACTGGATAAAGGAAGACTACCGGTGTTGTGTAGAGGGAACAACCATTAAATGGAATAACACCAACCTGTTGAACAACGGCCAACCAAGACCTGGCCCTTGCCCTCTTTATAAATGCAGTACCAGTCGTCAGCTATTTATCATGCTCTGAAAAGTCATGTTTCTCCTACATGCAAGCCACCTGGTGAAGTCTACGTTTACCTTTGTGAATTGGGCTCTTAGACTTCAGGTCTAAACTTACACTTCCGGTCCAAGTTTACCATGGTCAATTGGCCCTTTAGTGTTGAAAATCAGCTAAGATAAACACAAAACAACTGACGTAAAAAAAAAAAATTAAAAAATGTCAGGACAGCAATTTCTACAGTATCTGCATGTCACTACAACAAGTTTCAAGATTGGCCAGCAGAACATTGTGTGGAATAAAGTACCCCTAGCCTACGGAAGAATAATATTGCGAGTGACCGCTGAGTTCAATTAATCAATCAGGGGCTTGTAAAGCGTGGCTACTCAACTGTTGGGGTCTCTTGGCGCTGGAGAGGGAGGACTGGGGGGATGACTGGTCCCTGTTAGTAGGGGATCATTCGAAGCACCATGTCTTGAGGTCCTTCTTGAATTGGGTCAGCGATGATTGCCTGAGATGGAGGGGCAGGGTGCTCCAGGCCTTGGCAGCGAGGTAGGATAATGGTCTTCCTCCGGTTCTGGACTTGTGGACCCTGGGGATGGAGGCAAAAGGGAGTTGGGTGGAACGGGGTTGTTTGGCGGGTACGTGGAATGCAAGATGGTGGTTCAGGTATGCTGCTCCTTATTCATGGAGTGCTTGGTAGGCATGTGTGAGGAGCTTGAAGGTGATTCTCTTGTTGACAGGGAGCCAGCAGGCCCGGACTGGCCGTTGCGGGCACCGGGCAATCCCCTGGTGCGCCGCAAGGGTGGGGGCCGGTTTTGGGCCACTGGGGGCCGTTTTTTGTTAAAGGGCTGTTTATGCAGCGTTGCTGCAAAAACGGCCCTGTAACAAAGTCGGCCGAAAACCGGCCCTGGCAAAGTGCGCGGTCGCACCCCCTTCCATCCCTGGGGGTTGGGGGGGCCGGCCGATCACTTTGCCAGGGACGGTTTTGGTTCTCAGTCCGGCCCTGGGAGCCAGTGGAGTTGTCGGAGGTGTTGCATGATAAGGCTGTGGTGGGGGATGTCGAGGACCAGTCTGGCTGCGGCGTTTTGAACGTTCTGTAGTTTCTTGAGCTGTTTCTTGGTGATGCCAGTGTAGAGTCCATTGCCGTAGTCGAGTCTGCTGGTGATGAGTGCGAGGGTGACCGTCTTTTTGGATTCTGTTGGGATCCATCTGAATGTCTTTCGGAGCAGGCAGAGCATGTGGAAAGAGGATGAGGAAACTGCGTTGATTTGGCGGTTCGTTGTGAGTTCTTCACCCTATTTAAGGGGCTGTTTTTGCCTTGTTCTTAACGCCTCTCCTTTGTGATTTGCAGTACTCTTAATGTAGGACAGGGCAGATGTTACAACATATTAAATAAAGTGTTATTGAAAAAGGAAATGTCACTCATATTTAGAACCATTCCTTGGCGATCTCAGTATCCTTACACTACATGCCGGCTGCAGAGTTCCTTGTGTGTCCAGCAATTTTTAACAACAACAAAAAATTTCAAGATAACTCTGTGACTAATGCACCTGCTGGAGAGAGATGAGTAAGTGGAGGTTTGACTTATCATTAAGTAGTGGAGAGTGTTTTGCTGATCAAAGAAGTGAGCGCAAGAGAATTCACGGGTGAACTGGAGACTCGCCTGTGATCAGAGCCGACTTGTGTGCCTGCCTGCTTCCCCCTGTTGGGTCCTCCCTGCCGTACCGCAAACTTTACCAGCGACGCAGGTAGAAGGAACTCGCTTGCCCAGGGGGCACTGCTACCGCGCATTGGAGCGCGTCACCAGCCAGCGCCAGGCGGCGCTACAAAGCGGGGGTTTGACCGCAACGCGGGACGCGAGCGGGACGCCCGGGGCGAAGCCCGGGCAAAGGGCGGGCCCTCTGTGGCCCTCGGTGACTGAGGTAGGCTGGGCTGGGCCCGGTTATTTACATTGGGTGCATAAATATCCGTGTCGCACTTAACACATGGCCTCATTCTGCGAAGTTGTTGCATAGTATTTGTTTGGTGCTCCATTGACATTTACTGGAGGGCAATTGTTCACTCCCCTCCATACTTAATCCTCTTTTACGCTTTATTATATTTTTAATTTCATTTCCTGTGGATATACACTTTTATTCACGACATCCTCTGGAAAATTATCTTACAGGATGACAAAGAAACTTCGCTCTGGGAGACTAGTGGGGGGAAGGACTTGTGCTAAAACAAAATCCAACCCACTAAGAAATAAATCTGTGAACAATCCATTACTAAAGGGTCAATGCCAGCTTTTCGACCTGTGGGAAAAAGCAGTGGATAAGAAAGTATCTGTTGATGAAAATGATGGCTATTTATCTGGCGCACTTGTGGTCCCAGCTCAAGTGGTTGATGAGTCGGCTCCTCACTTGCTAATGTCAGACCCTTTCCAAATTGAATCCACTGCGAGGTCCACCCATGTACATCCCGAGGCTGATGGTGTTACTGAGTCTCAAGTGCATTCCTTGGAGGAAAAACAAGTTATCAATTCTCCAGTGCCACTTGCTCCTACAATGTATGTTAGGTCGGGTGGAGATCCCTCACTGTCATCCATCGACCTTGAACTCTGTGGCCGCTACATGAATACAGGATGTGTGAAAACCTTAGATGCCTCCAAGCCATCAGTGGGTGCCACCGCATCTGGGTTATTGTTATATAGTAGCACTCCTTCAATAAATGTGCAGGATATGTCTGCGCTGTTAAATGCTTCTATGAGCCCGGATCTCAATTTATCTGGAATCTGCCCTTCTGGTGCCGTGGGCGAAAAACCTATATCGGAATCTTTGATTGCCTTGGAACATTTGTTATCCTCCATATTGTGTCTCTTGGGCAAATTTGTGGGCAGTTCTGATTGTATTCTGGATTCTGTCACCAAAATATTGAATACAATGCTGCAAAAGGCTCCTGAAATGAGGAGTGTGCCCTCTACTGCAGCCGATATCAGCCTGGCAACAGGGAATGCAAATGTACCGGCAGAGAATTCTGGTATAAAGCTTTCAGTAATCGCTCAAGAAAAAAGCGCTACGACCAAGTTTGTTTCCGCAGCGTCTAATTGTGTAAAGAACTCCGGCCTGGAAATAGAGGAAGAAAATCTGTCTACTTCAGTTTTCAAAGTAGCACAGGAACTATTCCCAATTTTTATCCCGGAAAAATACGGCCAACAAGATGACGATCAAGAGATAAAAGAAAAAACTCGCCACCACAGAAATGATAAACGAAAAAAAAGGAAACCTGTGCGCAAATATAGGAAGAAAAGACAAAGGCGGATTTGCTTTCAAAATTCAATTATCCTAACAGAAAATGAAGATAATGCCACTGACTCTAATATGGTGACCACAAAATTGGTAAATGTGTCCTGTCTTCCACTGATTAGTCGTAATATTCCACCCACGACCGTGGAAGTTCTACTCCAGAATGATGATCATGTCCAGACGGCCCCTCCTATGGTAGAGACAGGAATTACTTTGCCGGTGGAACTGGGGGCTCTTAACCCTTTGGCGCCTTCTTTCGCTCCCACGGATATGCCCACTACTTTCTTCCCATGTTAAAATACCTATATCTTATGTGGATACTTTGGTTTTGGACTTTTCTCCCTTATTTGATGTAAATTTGCCCTTAAATAGATCCTGGCTGCTTAAATGTTTTAGTGACTTGGAAAGTCTTCACCTTATTCAATCAAGTGATATAGAGCTGGTTACCTTGTTAGGTGGAGATATTGTATCAAGCATAAGGGTCAAATTTTACTCTAAAATAATCGTAAATTTGATATTACAGCAAGCGGAGAATTTCCAATGTAGAGGTATTGATGTTTTGCCTATTTTCAGTTCTGGTAATCCCTTGTCACCTCACAGGATGTCCCGTAAGGGTGATGGGCAAGATGGGGTCTCGTCTCCTTTTGCAGATCTAAAGATCTGGGTCTCCAAAGGGAAACGGTTGGTTTCGCAGGCAGCGCCTCTTCCACTAATTCAGAACTCTTTGCCATCAGACGATAATCACCGGTGGAATTGGCTGCATAGTGCTTTATCTACCAAGAGCGTAGATAATTCCAAATTATTCCATCATCTTTAATAATCAATTGAAAATCATCTCCTGGAATGCAGCTGGGATACATAGCAATCCAGAGAAACTTGATTTTCTATTCTCGTTAGGAGCAAATGTGATCTGCATCCAAGAAACATGGTGTTCCAATAATATACATGTAGGGAAGGATTACTATGTATTAGAAGCGCCGGCTGCCCCATCCAGGAAAGGTCACGCCAAAGGGGGAATCGCTTGTCTATTATCTAATAAACTGCACTGAAGATGCTCGCATTACATTGACCCAAGCAATCTTTTTCAAGCTATAACAATAGCAAATCTACCTAGCTCTGAAAATAAGTCTGTTGTCGTAATTATTAACGTGTATATCCCTCCTGAAGAGAGTTTTAACATTTAACATTCTATTGAAGCATGTATTTCAGTATATTGGACAGATTAAAAATTTTCCTAATCCACCTGAAGTTATTTTAGTCGGAGATTTAAACTGTAAAATATCTAATGCTAGTCTAAATCTATATAGAAATAAGCCCAAAGAAGAGGCATATGCTATCCCACAATCTATCTTCCCAGATAAAATAATAACCAACAAAAGAGGGAAGATTCTATTGGAAGAATTATCGGCGGTCGAGGGGATTATTGTAAATGGAAGATTTCCCTCTGATGTGCCCGCGAAATTCACCCATAGATCTCCTTTTAGCGTCTCAATTCTTGACTATGTGATTTCAGACTATGACATTTTCTCACGTATTCAGGATCTTGAGATAGCCCCCACATCCTTGAGTGACCATAGCTTAATTACTATATCTCTTTCTTTAAAACCCCCGCCTAGTGAGACTTGGTCCCTTAATAATAATAATGTTTCTTTCCATGGATCTTCGGGTAGATGTTTTTGGAACCCTACCGCCATTGTAAATTTGCATGGTATTTTATGCAAAACTATATTAGAACTCAATGACTGGTATGGGTCCGAAATTGATAACTTTGAAAAATTTATGAGGAAGATCGTTTTAAATGTAAAAAAGGTTACTTGCTCTAGGAAAAAGGTTTTTTTTCCTAGTGCATTGCGCATCCTGAATAAGGAAATAAATAAATTAGTGCGCGACCAATTTTTAGGTAGATCAGATGAATTAGCTAAGGAAATATCGAGGTTAAAGAGAAAGAGAATTAGATTAAAAGCGAGACTAAAAAAGGAAAAGGAAGACTCAGTATGGATACATTTGCGTGAAGCAGTAACTCTTGGCAAACCCAGAGAATTTTGGTCCATAGTTGGGAAGGGATGTGGTACTAGAACGAGCCCTCTCCCTATCCCTATTCCCGAAGAAGTATGGTCCTCTCACATCCGGAAGCTGTATGCAGGGAATGTAACATCGCCGGCAGATAGTGACCCTGATGTAATATCTGAGGCTCCGGCTACTTATCCAACAGAGAAAATAATAGAAATGGCCATTAAGAATATGCGCTCTTCTGGCGCAATGGGACCGGATGAACTACCTATGACGGTCTTGAAGCAGGAACCATTGCTATGGAGTAAGATCCTTTATCCATTATTCAAATCCTGCTTTGATACAAAGAATGTCCCCGCCTCGTGGAAGGGAAGTATACTGGTCCCTATTTTTAAGAAGGGAGCTAGGGATAATCCTATGAACTACCGTTTGATCGCTCTCCTCGACTCAGTCGGTAAGGTCTTTGCCAAGTGTATTTTAATTCTACTTGATAACTGGATCGAGGAGAATAATATTTTACCATTCGAACAAACTGGTTTCCGCAGGGGGCACAGTACTCTAGACAATCTCACCACTCTCCATGTGATTGCCGATAAATATACACGTGTGAGAGGGGGGGTGGTGTTCGCTGCGTTCATTGATTTCTCCACGGCGTTCGATAAAGTTGATCGTCGAACGCTGTGGAGAAAGCTAGCTGCCCTGGGTCTACCACTTTATCTCTTGGACCTTTTACGTGCTCTCCATACGGATACGTGGTGCAGCGTTCTCCAAGGGGGCGAAAGGGGTCTCTCGCATAGAATTCCATCCGCGAACGGCCTTAAACAAGGTTGTCTCTTGGCCCCACTATTGTTTTCCTTATATACTGTAGATCTTCCTGCCTCCTTGACAGCTTGTGCGGGTATAGCCCCGGTGGTAGGGGGGTCTCCTATTTCTTGTCTGATGTATGCTGATGACATTCTTGTTTTAGATTTAACCCCGAAAGGTCTCGCCAATCGGCTGCAAGCTTTACATGTTTTTGCTGACTCTCATTATATGAAGATTAACATTTCTAAAAGCAAAATTATGTGTATTGCCGGGAAAAAGAAGTGCCGTTCTGAAAATTTTGGTTGGTGCATCGGAGATCAGAAATTAGAGGTCGTTAAATCTTATACCTTTCTGGGCAAAATAGTAGCGGCTAATTTGAGTGAGAGGCCCCATATCGAGCATAGTTCTCGCAAAGCCCTTGCTCATGGCAATGGTTTAAATTCTCTTTATCTTTCCACCGGAAAAAGACACTTTGCCTGTCTGCTGGAGGTGTATAGGGCAAAGATACCCCCTACGTTATTATATGGCATAGAACTCATAGATTTGAAGCATTGGGTTTTTTGTCATAAAATTGAAGGGAAACTGTTAAGATCCCTAGCTACCCTGAACACTGCCTGTTCTCTGGCCGCATGTAGGCTTGATCTCGGCCCCAGGAGCAGTTGGGTCCAGGGACTATGTGCACTAGTAAGATGGGTGGCCTGCTTGGCAAGAGCAGAATTGGGGTCAATGAGAGCCCTACTCAAAAAGGAATTGTTGGCCAACTTTAAAGAGTTCTCACGATTAGTAAAGAACTTTAGAAGGGCTGTGTCTTTTTTAAAGTTAGATGAAAGTGGCCTGTTTCTTCATTCACCGTCACAGCTAAAACTCTTGCTAAAACAGGCATCGTGGGAACTTTGTTTTCAAATAGATAAGAATACAATACAAGAAAAAAGGGGTTGTGATCTCCTCCTTAATTCTTATGCTATGAAGTTGGCCCAACCCTATGCCACATGGAATATGCCACATGGTGTGCGTAGATTTTGGTTCCTTTTACGTTATGATCTTTTGCCCTTAAATCTACTTTTGTCTAAGTGGTATGGAACCTCTCCGTTGTGTAACTTCTGTAACCTAAGCACCCAGAATCGCATGCATGTCTTGTTGATTTGCCCCGCACTCCGCCCATTGCGGCTCAAATGGTTAAAACCAATATGTCTCCAACTGGGTATCTCTAATGTGAATATTTTCCTACAATACTTATTCTGTCCTCCCAATGAAATGTTTTGCTTCCATATTTTTAGCTATTTATTAAGATGTTTTGGTGAGGACTGACATTGCTTTTTCTTGTGTATTTGTCAATGGATGCATTTTGTTTTTTTGTGTGTTGATTGCATTTTTTTCCTGTAATGTAATCTGTATTTGTATTTTATGTGGCCCTCGTTGAGAGCCAAAACATAATAAATAAATAAAATTGATTGGTAGTGGAGAGTGTTAATGTGCCTGCTGCAAAGAACGTGTACCATGAAGATTCTATAACTGTATTTTATGTAGCTAGCTCAGTGGGTTGATTCTTTGTCACAGAGATCCTTTTGTTACTTGCAGTTGATAAACTACACTACTAATACAGCAACGTGTTCTATGAACTGCATGGTATAGGTTAGAACATTATGTTTCCTTCCCCAGTCATTATCTTAATGTTGTTAAAAAGGGTTTGTTTTAGGTACAAATACATTATAATTGGAAAAGCCAACCCCAACCACTGTGGTATGTTTTAAATCCTGAATTTGTGCTTCTCCAGACCAAGCACTCTTAAAATATACTGCCCACCAGTGTGGAAGAGATGTGACTCCTACACCTACGAGTCCTCTTTGCCTTTTGCAACATTACATATACATTGAATTATACATTGAATAATTTGAGGTCTCTGTATAATGTGTTTGTGATGTAAAGTGCTACGACACCCTACACTAGTATTAGTAGCGCTATAAGACAAACTAAATACATTTGAGAGAGGGCGAGGTTAGGTAGTAGTGTTCACAAAGGAAGCGTCTGCACTATTCAATCAAACACAATATTATTCTAAAGAAAGTTTGTAGCGTGACATATTATGAGGATTCTTGTGAATTTGGGTGCTAAGGAGCCTCAAAGCACCTACACAGTAAGTGTAAGGAAGTCAAGGAGTTTGAACGCCTTGACTTCCTTACACTTACTTGGTGTGGCGGTTTCTTCATATTGGATATTTCGTCTAACTAGTGATGTTGTAATACACTCCTTGAGCTTATATACTCATCCAATTTACTTAGGATCTTAAATACTGGATGTGCCCAACCTCATTCCAACGTGATCAAATTATCCACGGTCTGCCGTCATTATTTGTGGTTTCATTTTAGCAGAGCAACAGAGAACAACCTACTGAATTTCTGCCTTGATGAAGTCTCTGTGTGAGACGAAACACGTGTTGGCGATTTACGTGCTGGGAGATCTTTTTAAGAAATCATGAACATTAATAAAGAGTGACCTGATGAAATTTGAAGAGGACTCTCTCTAAAATTACTGTGGATTGTTTGGATCTCTGTTCACTTATTCTCTGTGCTATTCCTTATCTTCGCTGTGTATAGTAGTTAGACCCTTCTATTGATGACATATTACTTTAGCCAAGACTAAAATACTTTGATTGTAAGGTGTGCTGTAATTAGAAGCTCATACCCAATATTCACATGTGAGAGAGGGACTTGGAGAAATGAGGGGCACTTTTGGAGAGTGATAGTGAGGACTTCCGTGGAGAAGGAGGTCATGGAGGGGAGGGAGGGATGGAGGGAGGCTGTTGCATCATCAGTTAAAGCGCTAAAGCCAGCCCTGACTGCACATATACCTGCCTGACAGGCTCGGATTGGAAAGACGGGCAATCGGGCATAGGTCGATGGGCCACTGCCCCAGGGTCACCTGTGGACCGTTTTTTTGGGGCCGCTGTAAATCGGCCCAAGAGACTGACTTTCTTACCCAGTCCCTGCCAGCCTTCTTTAACCCCTCCCATGCTCATGACGAGCTCGGCTCGTCATGAGCCACGGTTCTCGTGTGCTCATGACGAGCTCAGCTCGTCAGGCCCATTGGAACGCTCGCACGCTGGGCTAATTCCCCTGCTGTGCTGAGGGTTCCATTAAACGGGCGAGGTTGTGACGAGCTCAGCTCGTCATGAGCACCTGGGCACTGTGCGCGCCCCCCAGCACAGTGGGGGGATAACCCCAGCAGACATGGGGTAAATGTGACACCAGTATCTTGGTCAGTCCCCTGCTGCGATGTAAATTGAGGCTGGGGGCCAGATCTAGCTTTAGCCTTTGGGGCATTCTCACCTTGGCGCGCTGCCCCGCGTGCCATTCCAGAAGCGGTGTTATTCCCCACCGGGCCATCACTTTTAGGCCATGGTGGGTCCAGGAAGGGTGAGTTGTATGCAGGGGCCTCACAGGGGGGCAGGTTATATTGGGCCATTCTCACCTCCCCCCTTCCCCTCCATGAGCAGCAGCAATGTGCTTTTAGACGCCTCCCTTGCCATGTAAATGCCCAGAGGCTATAATGGGCTGGGGAGGGGTTGATTAAGAGAAGTGGGCTCCCTAGCAGCCAGGTGTTATGACCTCATCCCCAGTGCCTTTTAGGACTTGTTGGGGGGGGGGGGAGAGGATTGCATACAATTGCGCTATGGTCAGAGTTGCAGACATTAAAACTAGATTTGAGTCCCAGCGTCAGCTCAGCATCCGGTGATTCTGGGCAAATCACATACCCCTAGATTAATCAAAGTCCCGTTTTGCGAGTCCTTAATAGCGATTATTAAGAATCGCTATTAAGGACTTGCAAAACGGGATTCATTTTTTTTTTTGTTAAACAATTTTTATTGCAGAGGTAAGCACAGCATACAGTGCAGTGTTCAGCATCTGACAGTGCAGAGTCGTTGGTCTCCTGATACAATTTAGACTCTACATACACAGCCATTCAGCCCACATCCCGGAGGTCGGGCGGCGTCATACTTCCAAATTTTGCTCATTTGGCTGGGCCGCTAGCTGTAGTCGTCGTATAGAGCCCTCTGCTCTCTGCTTTTACTTTCTGCCCCGTGCCCCATTGCTACTCTAGAAGGTACATACATGTTACACTGTAGCAACCTGGTGTGCTGTGCACCCTCCCCCCCGGTGTCTGTGTCTAGTCCTGGTGTAAGGATGTGTGCCTATATTGTGGGATTTCGGATCTTTTGTACGTTTATCATGTGTGTGTGTCCGGCGTAGGTGCCGGGGTCGTGGTCCGTGCTGCAGGGGGTATCAGGTCCTCCGACTCATCCTCCTCTTCCTCCTCTACTGCACTATCTTTTAGGGCCTGCACTAATGTTTCCCTTGCCATAGCTGCGTCCTGAGCTTTCTCGTCTGAACTACGGCGGGCCAGTTGGAATCGAAGCGTACTCTCCGCTGTCGCCCACTTCAGGAATTCATTCAGCCACCTCCGGTGTGTGGGCCCTAGTTTCGATTTCCACCCCTTGGTCAGTTCTCTCTTCGCTATAAGTAGGCCCATGTCTATGAATTTGCTTGACAGTTTGTTCTTGCATGTATGTGGGAACCAATGTAAGATGGTGACCGCGCTGTCGTACTGCAGTTCCCTATCCGCTACTGCATTCAACGTGTCCCCCACGTCCCCCCAAAATTCGTGTAAGCCTGGGCAGCTCCTCAGCATGTGCACTAAGTCTGCTCTTAGCTGGCCACATCTGGGGCATGCCGCGTCTTCTGCGCCAAAGTATGCTGCAATCTTGCCCGGGGTGAGGTAAGCCCTATGGAGGATGTAGAGGTGTATCAGTTGGAAACGCGCGTTTCTGGTGCTTTTCCTAGCTCTGCGCACCAGCTGGGACCATGTTGTGTCTGGGATTTCTAGCTGTAAGTCTGCCTCCCATTTATTCTTCAATAGTATAAGCGGTTGCAGGGTGTCTGTGTGCAATCTGGAATAGAGACACGTGACTGCTCTAAAGGTTCCTGCCGCCATCATCGTGTATTGGCACGCCAGTGATGTCGTGGGTTCTGCCATCCCTTCCCCCCAATACGCTTGTATGGCTCTCACTACCGCTGCATGCAGTAGATAGTCTCCCCTCGGAAGGTCGTACCTCTCCTGTAAAGTCTGGTATGGGGTTAATACTCCGTCGTCATATAGATCCCCTACCATCTGCAACCCTGCCTCTTCCCACAGTCGCAGCCTCGACCAGTCTCCGCCATGTGGGAGCGCTGTCACCATGCCCAGTGGAATTTCGGGCGCATACGGGTGACCGGTCCCAACTCTCTTTTGCGAACGGTTCCAACACAAGCGAAGCGTCCGTTCCTCTTGGGTTAGTCCTCTTAATATTAACCTTTGTTGCAAGGTTACGTATGCCAGGACGTGGCGGGGGTGCCAGACTCCCTCTCCTGTTCTGGGCCGCAATACACCCTCGCAATTTCTTGTGTGAAGAATTGTAATTGAGCCGCCAAATAGTAGAGCTTGAAATCTGGGACCGCTAGGCCACCCTCATCTCTCGGGCGGGTCAGCGTCGCCAGTGCAATTCTACGTCTGCCCGCTCCCCATAAAAAGGATACTATCATCGATCGTAATCGACTGAAGGTTGCTCCAGGTATCCACACGGGGAGGGTCCGAAAGAAATATAATAAGCGCGGTAGGGCTATCATCTTTAGAAGTGCAACCCGGCCCGCCACTGAAAGGGGCAGAGTAGCCCAGAAGGACATACAACCCTGCAATACGCGGAGGCAGCGACCCACATTACCGTCTAACAGGTCCGCAGGTTCGTGGTAGACGTGCACCCCTAGGTAGCTCAGGCAGCTGGGCTCCCATCTAATCTTCGGGTGGAGTGGGGGGCACGTCTCCCCTTTCCTCAGAGGGAAGAGGCAGGTTTTAGTCCAATTAACTCGCAGTCCTGATATAGTACCAAAGCGCGCTAGTAGTCTCTCAGCGCCTTCCACAGCTCCCTGCTCATTGTCTAAGAAGAGGAGGAGGTCGTCTGCATATAAGGAAATGTAGTGGTGGGCCTCTCTGAAGACCAATCCTTTGTAGTATTTGCCCCGCCTTGCCATTGCTGCGAGGGGTTCCACCGCAAGCGCAAATAGCAGGGGAGAAAGTGCGCATTCCTGTCTGGTTCCTCTATGCACTCCATATTGGTCTGATACCAAGGGCCCGACCTTCACTCTAGCTTTCGCCGATGAGTATAGTACCTTCGTCCACCCTATATATCCATCACCCAGGCCGAAGGTCTGCATCACCCTGTATAAGTAGTCCCACTCCAGGCTGTCGAAGGCCTTCTCTATGTCAACCGCCAATACTAGGGGGGCCCTCGCGTCCTGCGGTGGATCATCCACCAGTCTGAGCAGCCTACGGATGTTGTGTGTCGTGTTCCTTGTTGGTATAAAGCCCGATTGATCTTTGTGAACCAGGTCTTGCATATGGGTCAGCAGTCTGGCGGCCAGTATAGTGCTCAAAATTTTGTAATCTGTAGTTAACATAGATAACGGCCTATAAGATGCAGGGTCCATGCTTTCCCTCCGTGGTTTCAATAGAGGGATCATAATGGCTTCGCGCATTGATCTGGGAAGTCCGCCCTCTTCCCTGGCCTCATTATAGACCACCCGTAGTCTCGGGGCTAGTTGGTCTAGGTATCTCCCGTAGAATTCAATAGGCAACCCATCTATTCCTGGAGTTTTGTTATGCGCCATACGCTTAATAGCTCCTCTAATTTCTGCCAGGTCTATCGGGCCCCCCAGGGCGTCAGCCTGTTCCCGTTCCAGGCGCGGTAGTTGCAAATCACTCAGGAAGGTATCTATAGCCTCAGACTGATCCCCTAACTCAGTTCTATACAACCTCTCGTAATATGACCTAAAACAGTCCAGTATTTCTGATTGTGTGTCATGGGTATCGCCTCCATTCCCCCGCAGGCTCATAATTGGCTGACTACTCCTACTGGGGTTCGCTAGCCAAGCCAAGAGCGTTCCAGTTTTGTCCCCTTCAGCCAGAGTCTTCGTTAAGTATGTTTTGTAATCGAAGCTCCGAAGGCGCTCTACCTCTGTGGCCACTGCCTCCCGCGCCTCACTCACTCTCCTCTGTAACTCTGGGTGGTTAGGGCGTGCTAGTTCCGCCTCCCTTAATTTACGTTCAGCCTTATCTAAGTCTTCCACCAATGACCTGCGCGCCCCTGCAAATTTCCCTATGCAGTGCCCTCTTACTACTATTTTAAACGTATCCCATTCCACTGCCCTGGAGGAGGCGGAACCCTTGCAAAACGGGATTCATGTAGAAATTGCATAAAGAAATGCAATTCCTACTTCTTCCTTATTTGCGATTAGCAAATTGCTAATTGCAAATAAGGAATAACTCCCCATTCATTCCTATAGGCCTAAAGTCCCATAGGAATGAATGGGGAGTTATTCCTTATTTGCGATTAGCAAATTGCTAATCGCAAATAAGGATGCGATTTCAAGGGGGCAGGGGTGTCCAAAGGACACCCTGTAGCATCCCTGAAATACAAATGTACACATGTGTTGCGCACACACATGTCCAAAGGACATGTGTGTGTGTAACATACAACTTAGAAAAATGCACTAAAGTGCATTTTTCTAAGTTTTCGCTATTTACCACGAAGTTACAATTCGTAGTAAATAGCGGCCAAAAATTGCGAATTCGCAAATTAAAAATTGTTAATGAATTGCATTTAAGGAATCTCAAATAGAGATTCCTTAAATGCAATTCCTCGCAAATATGCGATTTCGCAATTAGCGATTTTTGCATTTGGGATGATGAATCCCAAATGCAAAAATTGCGCTCGCAAAGGGCCAGATTCTCAGAATCTGGCCCTTTGCGAGCGGATTTGACAATGATGAATCTAGCTGTTAATCTCTATACCGAAAATAAATGTGGTCTTGTGTAATGTAATTGGTGCTCATGTGTATTACTCAAATGATGTTGGGCTGAGTTCACACTATACAAAACTACAACAAAAAATAACCGGCCAGACTCCAGTGAGACTAAAATAATGGTGATCCTTGAAAGGGATGATCAGGGAATGTGGGCCACTTTTTTGAGAGTGCCCGGGCCTAAATGTGATCCCAGTCCGACCCTGCTGCCTGACTATCAGCCTGATTCATCAAGCTGATTTGCGCTCGCAAAGGGCCAGATTCTGAGAATCTGGCCCTTTGCGAGTGCAATTTTTGCATTTGGGATTCATCATCCCAAATGTAAAAATCTCTATTACCGAAGTCGCATATTTGCGAGGAATTGGATTTAAGGAATGTCTAATAGAGATTCCTTAAATGCAATTCATCAACCAATTAGAAATTGCGAAATCGCAATATTTGGTCGCAATTTACCACCAAGTCTGACTTGGTGGTAAATTGCGAAAATAGTGTAAAAAGCACTTTAGTGCATTTTTTTCTTTTGCATGTTACACACACACATGTCCTTTGGACATGTGTGTGCGCAACACCTGTTCAAATGTGCATTTAAGGGGTGCTACAGGGTGTCCTTTGGACACCCCTGGCACCCTTTAAATCGCTATTTTATTTGCGAGTAGCAAATTGCTAATCGCAAATAAGGAATACTCCCCATTCATTCCTATGGGCCTTTTGGCCCATAGGAATGAATGGGGAGTTATTCCTTATTTGCGATTAGCAATTTGCTACTCGCAAATAAGGAATGTGTAGGAATCGCTATTTATTTAGCAATTCCTACATGAATACCGTTTTGCGAGTCCTTAATAGCGATTCGCTATGAATCGCTATTAGGGGCTCGCAAAACGGGTGAATGATGAATCAGGCTGCTAATCCGTGAAATGCGAGGTAGACACGTCACTCACCTTCAGGCCGGTGCCCAGGACAATCACGTCATATTCCCTGTCCATGCCTGCCCCGTGTCCTCAGCTGTGCCTAGCGCCCAGCGCCTGCACTTCAGGTGTTGGCGCTTTTCCACGCTCCGGTCGGCAGGCCCAGGCTCGCCTGCCCCGTGTCCTCAGCAGCGCCTAGCGCCTTGAAGGTGTGGGCGCTCTCCCAGCTCCGGACAGCAGACCCAGGCTCGCCTTCCCCGTGTCCTCAGCTATGCCTAGCGCCTTGAAGTGTGGACGCCCCCCAGCTCCAGTCAGCTGGCACAGGATCGCCTGTCCCTTGTCCTCAGCTGTGCCTAATGCCTTGAAGGTGTGGGCGCTCTCCCAGCTCCAGCCACCTGGCACAGGATCGCCTGCTCCTTGTCCTCAGCTGTGCCTAGCGCCTTGAAGGTGTGGGCGCTTTCCCAGCTCCGGCGAGCTGGCACAGGATCGCTGCCCCTTGTCCTCAGCTGTGCCTAGTGCCTTGAAGGTGTGGGCGCTCTCCCAGCTCCAGCCACCTGGCACAGGATCGCCTGCTCCTTGTCCTCAGCTGTGCCTAGCGCCTTGAAGGTGTGGGCGCCTTCCCAGCTCCGGCGAGCTGGCACAGGATCGCCTGCCCCTTGTCCTCAGCTGTGCCTAGCGCCTTGAAGGTGTGGGCGCTTTCCCAGCTCCGGCCAGCGGACACGGGATCGCCTGCCTTGTGTCCTCAGTAGTGCCTTGAAGGTGTGGGCGCTCTCCTAGCTCCAGCCACCTGGCACAGGATCGCCTGCCCCTTGTCCTCAGCTGTGCCTAGCGCCTTGAAGGTGTGGGCGCTTTCCCAGCTCCGGCCAGCGGACACGGGATCGCCTGCCTTGTGTCCTCAGTAGTGCCTTGGAGGTGTGGGCGCTCTCCTAGCTCCAGCCACCTGGCACAGGATCGCCTGCCCCTTGTCCTCAGCTGTGCCTAGCGCCTTGAAGGTGTGGGCGCCCCCCAGCTCCAGCCAGCGGACACGGGATCTGTGCTAATCTCCTCTGCCAGATGGGGCTGAGTCCCTGTGTCAACAGAAGCTGCTGAGCTCAGCACAGACGGGGCTGCCTGCTCTGGTGATGCTGTGGCCCCAGACGGTGTGGCGTGATAGCTCAGAGGGCTCGGTGCCTGCTGAGGAGGTCTGGACGAACCTGAGCTGGCTCATCCATTCATCCTTCTGAGGTCGATACATTGAATGCCATTGCGATGGGTCATGACAAGGACTTTCTTTTCAAGAACGAAAACACAGCTCAATTGGCAATGTCTAAAATATAAGCAATTATTAATAACAATAAAACAACATCTGTCTGGCCGCCCTCAAACGCAGCATGGCACGTCACACCCATAGTCACTGATGACATCATAAGTGACATAATTGATGACATCACCAGGAACATCACCCCGTGATGACATCACTCCGTGTATATGAAACAAAAGCATACAAACATGGACACTGAAAAAAGACACCCATGGGCTCAAACTTACACGGATCCGTGTCACCACAAAGACACACCACGTGACACGTGTGGGGACACACATCGGGGTACACCGCGACACTCAGTCACAAGGGCAGAAGGACGGTGTCAGATTCAGAGCCACACTTAGGAACCCCATTCACAGTGCACGACTGTCTCAGAGTCACAAACAGAGATGCAAGCTGAGGCACACATACAGGCGCATGCATCAAGCGATTTTGAAGTCGGTAAAATTGCGAATCGCAAAAAAATAGCAATTGCGATCGCAATTTCGAGTATAGAAATGCATCAACCTTAATTTTGTAATTGTAATTTATCGCAAAATTAAGGATTTGCAAAACTATTCTGCGAAAATCATTGCAATTTCTCATTTGCGAATCGCAAATAAGGAATCGCAATAGAAATGCATGAAAAATCGCAATTTGCGATTTTCTGAAAAATCGCAAAATTGCAATCGCAATTTAAGAAGGGACACAACCAGGTGTTAAAAATGAGTGCAAATCAGAAACAGCTGAAGACCAACAGAAAGTGATATAAACACACCAACAATGAGGTTCCAGATTTCAAAATGGCTGGTCTGTACCTGATGGCGAGGAGGATGAGGCTGCAAGCTGCTCAACAGAGAGGGAGGCAAATTAATGAGCGCATCTTCAGAATCCGCATAACTTTGCTTGGACAGGAGGATGATGAAATATGTGATAAGTATAGGCTGAATGGCCAAATGATACATGATTTAATCCATGAATTGGACCCTATCCTGCAACGACAGACTCATAGGACCAATGCAATCCCAACGCATGTCCAGGTATTATGTTGCCTACATCTACTGGCGTCAGGCACTTTTCAGGGAGTCATTGCAGTAGCAGGAGGTGTGTCTCAAAGTGCAATGTCACGAATATTGGCAGCTTTCCTTGATGCCATGATGGTCCGGATACACACACACACATAAGTTTCCCTACCACAGCCCATGAAATTGCTAAGACCAAGCAGGAGTTTTACCAAATTGCTGGCTTCCCCCAAGGACTGGGTTGTATTGATTGCACCCATGTGGCGATATGCCCCCCTGCAGCTCAGGAATATATGTATCGGACTAGGAAAAGTTATCATTCCCTGAATATTCAGGTTGTGTGTAACGCAAAGAACATTATAACGGACATTGTGTCACAATTCCCTGGCAGTGCACATGGTGCACTGCCAGGGTGTGGCTCACTGGTTAGAGGCTGCAGACCCGGAAGCAGAGAACGTCCGGGACCAGGGTTCAATTCCCGACGCGGCAGGGTCGTGGACCAGGGTCAGCGGACTCGATAATTCTCGCCTCGGTGCCTACTCCAACCAGGGATCACACTCGGCAACTCTGGGCATTAAGCTTGCCTCATCTCTACAACGGCTCCCCACAAGTCGCCGGGGAGGCCTGGTTTCACCTTGGAGATACCCAGTAAGGGACCATCTAACAGGGAAAACCAGGATGGGTTCCCCAGCGGTCTCCAGCGCCACGATACTCCGGCAAGGAGTCGCAGTGCGCTTTACAAGTACACCCACATTTACATTTACATTCATATATCTTCAGGCAAAGTGGCATTCAGACCCGTCTAGCAAGGGGAGAGTTTGGAGAGGGACATTTGCTAGGTAATTATGTGCAATACATCTTTCCATTCCTTGTACTATTGTAAAACTCAAACAACCACTGACAGCCTTTCTTCCCTCACATGTAGGTGACAGCGCATACGCCTTGCGAAATTACCTGCTGACACCATACCTAAATCCAGCCACAGCCGCACAAAGGAGATACAATGCAGCACATATCTCTACAAGGAACGTGATAGAGCGCACATTTGGCCTACTCAAGAGCAGATTCAGACGCCTTCATAAGACCGGAGGCGCAATGAAATACAGTCCCGTCAAATGCTGCAAGATAGTGGCAGCATGTGCCATGCTGCACAACATAGCGACAAAGGGAGGTTTGGAACTGGAGCTGTCCGACAGTGACTCGGAGGATGGAAACCAACAAGTGCCACACCACCCTGCCCAACAAGGCACAGGCGCAGCAGAAGGCCACAGGCGCAGATTGGAGATTACACAGAATTACTTCTGAGGTGAGTAATGATGACACAAACACATCAAATGCTATGCAAAGTATACTTTATGCAAATGAATTGTGACGAGGGAACAGAAGCAAACTGCCAAAGTGACTAATGTCACAAGACTAATTGGAATAAAATAAATAAGTCCAAAAGTAAAATGAAATGTACTTGAGAGTCAGGGATTAGGTCACAGCGTGTCCATGGTTAAGTCACCATTTAAAGCCAAATGTCTGGATGGGAGCCTAGCGTTTTTTCCCTCGAACACCCAGACGTCTGTCTGCGGCAGCATCTTCTTGCCTTTCGTTGGTAGTGGATGGGGTAGCGCTGCGAGTAGTGCGTCTCACTGCACTTGCAACAGGCACTGTTGTACTGCTCATGCTTGAGGCACACTCAATACTGTCATCCTGTGCAGTCATGTTCACTCGGCTACCAGATGCATTCATCATGTTTACTGCATTTGTCACTTGATGTAGTGCTTTGGCAACATCTCCGCTCCAATGACACATTTCCGTCTGCATAGTCACTGATCTACGCGCCAGCAGTGTCGTGGCTGTGGCCAGACTATTGTTGGTCTTTCCTTGATGTTTGAGTTGCTGCATCAGTTGGCGGTGCTGTCTGTTGCGCGTTGCTTACCCCTCCTGCATGACCTTTGTGAGTTCCTGGACACTATTGGCCAGTACTGCAATGTTGCCTGACATCTTTGCTATTTCCTCCTTCACTAACCGAGTGTTATTGCCCTGCAGGCGATGTGAACGGAGCATCTGTCCCTCCAAGCCACCCCAGACCGGATTTGTCGCCTCCACCTGCTGTGGTCTGCGTGCTCTGTATCCTCTCCTTTGTGATCTACAATTGCCTCTCCGGATCAGTGTTGTTGTGGGTGTTGCGCTGAATGTTTGCCGTACACTGACTGCAGGTGCATCACTGACCTCATCATCGGACGCCATTGGAGGCAGTGTTGGGACAGGTGACCTACGGGAATGAGGCACACGTGACTGGGTAGTTGGCAGAGCTGGTGTGTCTTCATGTTCTGATGCGCTGCTGTGGTGCATTTCCAGACCACCACTGTCCCCGGCCTCATTACGTTCTGCATCTGTGAGGTTAAACAGTGCAAAACTGCATCAATGTATGCTTGCGAGGTTATGTCACAGTTCACAAATAATACATTTCATGTTCTTTTGGACATCTGCTACACTATTTCAAACCGTTTTTGGCATGTCTGTGTGTGTGTGTCATTGTAAGTACTTGGCCTGACTACAACTCCCATGATGCACCTCCCTTAGTAATGTAATAGTAGTACATGTTTTACAGTGTGTGCTTACGCTGTGCTGAGCTGACATCCTGACTTCTGTACTTGGGGCAATTTAAACATGCATTTCTCTTACCTTCAGACGTGTGTGCAGCTCCGGAGGTGTCCAGCTGCGTGACTCCAACAACTGCTTCAGGCTGGATGGTTGACTCCACCAATTCCTCCATGGGAGTGTTTCCTGTGTCTGGTGGTGTGCCCCCTCCTGTCTTCTGTGCCTCCTTCAAACGGTCTGCAATGCGCGCCTTGGCACGACTGCGCAAATCGTACCATCTCTTTTTCAGTTCCTCTGTGGTACGGTGAGTCACCCCAATGGCATTTACTCGGTTCTGAATCCTGATCCATATTTTCCTTTTTTCCTGCTCAGGTACCTTCAGTGAGGCTTTTCCAAACAGCTTGTCATTGCTGTTCACTACACCCTCAATTAGAGTTTCTAATTATTTTTCAGAGAATTTAATTTTTCTCTTCCTTGAACTTTGGCTGTCCTCTGCTTGATTTTCAGGTTCCATTTTGCAGTTCTTTGCAGGTGTACTCAGTCTCTCTCCCTCTCACTCTCTTCTTCTCCCAGAGCCAGCTCCCTCCTCCCCCTGAGCCTCAGCAATGAAAATGAGGCTTAGACAGCACACTTCCTGGTTCTGATGTCATCAACATGCATCAATGTGCGACCTCGCAATTTGTGAATTCGCAAATTGCGATTTCGCAATTTGCGAGTTCGCAAAAACAAGAAATCGCAATATATTCTGCGATTTTTACCGATTCCTTAAGAAGTCGCAAATTTCATCATGCATAGCGTTTTGCGATTCCTTATTTGCGATTCCTTAAAAATCGCAAATAAGGAATCGCAAACTCATTCAATGATGCATGTACCTGATAGGAATGTGTGTTTGCACGATGCCACTCACCCTCACACACTCACTCAGTCTCGGAGGTAGGGCGCTCAGTCAGAGCTTCACTCACGCACACTATTAGCGTGAAACCAGAAACTCACACAGAGGCTCACATAGGCATGAAGACACAACATGAGGCATACTCACGGACACACACATTTGTTTCACTCATTTACAAACACAAATAAAAATGGGAAAGAACATAAAAGAATGTTAACGCAAACAAACTGTAAGAGAAAAAAGAAAACCGAGAGACAAGCACTCTAAAAGTCATATTTAGAAACAAACAGTCACAAAGAGGACAGGGATATGCAATGACTACATTATAAAGTACACTGGTAGCTACACACAAGGACACATACACATGAGACATCAGTGATATAGACACATACTCATATGTCCATACATGCACATACACGAATCACAAATTGAGAATAACATCCCATTCATTCCTATGGGCCTCCTGGCCCATAGGAATGAATGGGAAAGTATTCCTTAATTGCGATTCGCAATTTGCAAATCGCAATTAAGGAATTTTAAGAAATCGCAAAAAAAGGCGATTTTGTACATACATACTCATTTGCGATTCTCAAATAGCGATTTCTTAAAAATCGCTATTTGAGAATTGCAAATGGGTATCTTGATACATATGGCCCTATGAGTATTATATCCTATTTATCTATGAGCCCCAAAAAAGTAACAACACCAAAAAGAAACACGAAGAAGCAAAACTACGGATAAAATGCACACCAGTGCAATCTTCATAGACTACTATGAAACCATAGCTAATCACCTTAAAACAAGATGGGATGCTAACATAAAAGGAACCTGTTAATAACCAAGGCCACATAAAATACAGCAACAACTTCAAAAGGAAATACAAAATAAAATAAACAACCATTGACACTAAGCAATGAAAATCACACTAGAATTTCAGAGTAGTATAGTCCTCGAAATACTAGCCTCATACATTGTGCTTTACGTTTCTAGATGTTCAAACACCTTATTTTACCTGCCGAAAATGCTCTAATAATAACATAGAACTCCAGCCTCCATCAACAATTCTCTACAATTTATTTCAGCACCCTCAAGAAAAAGTAGACTTCAGAACTAAGATATAATAGTAACATTTAAGAAATGTATAACAAAGCACATTGTAACAACAAGAAGTGCTGTCATCAGTGAGGCATGTGGTGATATCATAAATGATGTCATCAAGGATATTTCTCTTGATCTCATCAATGACATGTGTCAAGTCATACACAGCGCAGGGAACTACACAAATTATGGTTTGCAAAGCAAAACATAGTTGGCAAATTTCGGTCATTTCAGCCTTTTTAGCCAGAACGTCAACTCGATTTCTAATAGTGTTTTTCGGGTGGCTACATATATAGCTTATGTGCAGAGTCTACTGTGCAATTTATTCCCATCGTTAAGTGTGCAGAGAAATATCCCTTGGTTCTACTGCCAATCAGATATTTTTGGCTTTTTAGGTCTCGCACCTGGCGAAGCAGCGCGAAGCGCTGTCTCGCCTGCGAGACCTATAGTCATCGGCTATGCTTTCAAGGAGACAGGAGATGGGCACGCACCGGCTGCAGATCGGATCGGTGAACGCGTGCGTTCACCACATACAGTTACGCGCTGTGCCCATCTCCTGTCTCCCTTGCAAGCCTCATGCACTTCTCGCATGCAGTAACGGCCAACACACACACACACAGCCACACCCCCCTGCTTTCGCTTCGCGTTACACGCACACACACACACCCCCCCACAAGCGCACACACACAGTGACACACACAGAGACACACACCACGCGCACACAGAGAGACACACACACATGCACACACACAAGCGCACGCACACACACACACATGAGCGCACACACACAGAGACACACGCGCACGTGCACACACACACCACACCCCCCCGCCGCCGCCACCACCCTCAGTACAACTAAGCCCCACTCACCGCATCAGCACCACTCCTGACTTCTGCAGCCTCCGCGGGGCTCTCTCTCAGGCATGGCAGCCCGCATCACCACTGCTCCTCGGGGCCACCCACTCCGTGGGCGCGGGCTTCCTGCAGAAGACGGAAGTCCCACCCAACGATATTCATGACCGCCCGAACGTCCGGTTTCGGGATGTGCGCGCTCACGGCTTGTGCTGGAGAAGGCGGCGGGGTCGCAGTAGCCACAGACATGTCCGATCGGTTTTCGCAAATACTCCCGTAAAGTACACGCATAGGTGTTCCATGAACTGTTGATGATCATACCCCCACCTCTTTGTGTTGGTCTTACATTTGCCCCATCACGGACACTAGCAGTCTTTTATCTATATCTTTATCTATACCTCACACAAATATTAGGAGGAAATATTTTTAAGGGATTATCCTTCCCACTACTTTATGAGAAATCTAACCAGATTATGGGCATGATTTCGCAAATACTCCCGTAAAGTACACGCATAGGTGTTCCATGAACTGTTGATGATCATACCCTCACCTCTTTGTGTTGGTCTTACATTTGCCCCATCACGGACACTAGCAGTCTTTTATCTATATCTTTATCTATACCTCACACAAATATTAGGAGGAAATATTTTTAAGGGATTATCCTTCCCATTACTTTATGAGAAATCTAACCACATTATGGGCATGATTTCGATGTCGTTAGAAAGGGCTCCGATTCGGGTTTCGCAAAGTCCGATTCGTAACCCTTGTTTCAGACCAAATCATACATAGTTCCGAATGACTGAGTACGATGCTTGCAATGCGTTTGCACTGACCAAATCGGCCTAGAATGGCATTCGTACAGAAATAGCTGTCCGTAGCAGACCCGTGCAACTCTATGGACTCGCTTTCCAAATGAGCGAGTACGATGACCGATTCAGACAGCCTTTACGATTCGGAAAATTATATGTGGTCCGCACACACAATTAAAGACAGTCTGT
Source organism: Lissotriton helveticus (assembly GCF_964261635.1). Lineage (NCBI taxonomy): Eukaryota > Metazoa > Chordata > Amphibia > Caudata > Salamandridae > Lissotriton > Lissotriton helveticus. The sequence goes on along the minus strand of NC_136070.1, from coordinate 1,259,314,326 downwards.
TCATTCAATGATGATTCACACTGACTTTATTTTCTTATTACACTTCGCAGTAGCCAACGCATTTCGCCCTTTTGAAGGACTTCTTATGGGCTACAAAAACAAATAATATACAAAATATTCATTTAAAAAAACATAATTATAAAAATACAATCTTATATTTACGTATTTACTTTTCAAAGTAAATTCATCAAACGTGAGACCATGATATAGACGTAAATACTATAGCACATATACATATCCATTGTGTGGTAGCGTTATCTCAACAATTGGCAATACTAGTCATCATGAATTAGAAGGAATGGGAAACGCTACAATACGAGTACCGTCTTTTACTGATCACCATATCATTTGTATTGCTTCGTCACTATTCATTTTATGGAGAAGAAAAGTTCTCAACTGTGATGGGAATTGGGCCCTATATTTTGAAACATCATTTAATTTACCCGCTAAACATCTCTCTTTTGTTTATCCATTTTTGTCTTTGAACAAATGTATCTATAACAACATGAAACACAATGTGGTAATAGTGTTTAGTAGAGGACAACAGACAGATTCGCCATGAAGTGTGGATACACTGGGGACTACATGTCTCAATATGCCCATGGGACAGCTTCCAATCGGTTTCTATCACTTCATCTGGATTCCTCTGATGGGTCGTAGTTAACCCTGGGCAAAGCACTACGCTATGCTACGCTTGCGTAGTTTGTGAAGTTTGCGCTACTCCGCACTACGCGACTTCACGTAGCACAGTGCAAACACGCGTAGCGTGGCGTAGTGCAGCGGTCATTTTGTGCTTGCTCGCAGTCCTCAACGTTAAGTTGGCGACCGCAAGCAAGCAAAATGACATCCAGGGCAAGACTTTTTCCTTGTTCGCGATCAGCAACATCAAGTTGCCGATCGCGAGCGTGGAAAATAAACCTCTCGACGAGATTCTCAACGCGGGGAGGTCAGATTTCTCATTGCGAGTGGTCGGGTATGCTCGCGACCACTCGCGATGAGAAACTACTAGTCCGTGTTGAGAAAGCTACTGCTCGAGTAAAAATCTACTCGAGCGGCAGAAAACTACAGCTCTCACTGTGCAAGATGCCGTTTTCAATGATTGCACAGTGCTGGATGCTTGTCCGCACTGTGCAATCATTGAAAAAGGCATCTTGCACAGTGCGAAGAGGGTACTACGCACTTCGTGTAGTGCTACGCGTAGCTCGCGTAGTGCGAAGTGCACTTCGCGTAGCTACGCGTAGCGCTACTTCGCGAACTACGCCCAGGGTTAGTTGTAGTACACCACGCCAGAATATGACAGCCGCCACCTCTTAAGCATTTTCCAGCTCAGTCACCATGCTCCTTTCGGTGGACTAACAGGGTTTCCCATCTGGCATCTTCCTTGACGAAGCAAGTAATTTACTCTAAACTGGGGTTGATGCGCATGATGCCTCTCTTCTCTTTAGCCTGGATTTTTCACTTCTCAGGCCGCTTTCTCTTAAAAACGTTTGCTAACCAGCAATAAAACCTATATGTTAGTTTTACAACTTTCAGCATTTAATAATCTTTTTTGTTGATCTAATTTCTCGTAGTACACATCAGTGTGTTTGAGACAACATTCCTTGCACGCAATGAAGTAACCCACTTCCATAGGGCACGGCCGCAGTTTTTATTCTGCTGACAATATTCATAACAAAAAACTATTAGTTAGCCCTTCGGAGGCGGCATGGATGTCAATTAACCACAACATGAATGTTTATACTCCCCTGTGAGTCATGTACTGTGCTATTGTTCACATGGATACTTTATCAGGAAATGTGTCCCCGGTCCTGACCATGTTGTAAGCACCAGCCACAGTTGGGTAAGTCAGGATGCATGAATGAATTCATGATTGTACTTTTTTCACAGAATCACTATTCCACATGTGGCGCGTGTCGTTTGCACTGCCACTAGTGAGGAGCATACATTTTATTTCACAGAGATTGGCTTCTATCATAATGAATGTTTGGGATGATTGTCTACCCCTAGGCTAACACTCTCGCATCGTGAAAGTAAAAAATCCTTCTTTCACCTGCACCCAGTTTGGTACACCACCTATATAGGGATCCTTTATTATATATGCCCTGATGAATGCCCTGGATCTTCTGTAGCCTGCCATTTATGGGCAGAAACATGTTGGCAAAACTTTGGATGTAGTGGCCATTGTACCCACAAACATCTCCTGGTGATTTTTATTCATTTAATGAATACCTGGGGCACCCACCAATAAAGGGAATTCCCACGTGTTTATCCTAAGGTATTATAAAATCTAACACCCACATGCATCAACGTCAATTGCATTCGCAAACAGTGCGAATCGCATTTTTCGGCCGTTTGCGAATGCAATTGACTAATTTGCAATGCATCATGCATTTCGCAATTTTAGGAATCGCAACCATGTTGCGATTTCTAAAATTGCGGTTGCATTTAAGAAATCGCAATTTCAGATTCCTTAAATGCAATGTATGATCATTTTTTATTTGCGAATTCTCAATTTGGAATCGGTAAAATAGCATGAAGTTGACCTTCATGCTAATTTACCAAAAACGTACAAATATGTACAAATAGCATTTTTTTAAGTTTTAATTTACACACACACATGCCCTTGGGGCATGTGTGTGTGTAAATTGTATTTAAAGTCACATTTCAGGGGTGCAGGGAGGGGTTCTTTGGACCCCCCCCTGCACCCTTGAAATTGCATTTACATTTTGCGAATCGCAATTTCAAATTCGCAAAATGTGAATGCCTTCCCATTCATTCCTATGGGCCTTTTGGAGGGAGGGGTTTTCCTTAATTGCGATTCGCAAATTGAGAATCGCAATTAAGGAAAAATAAGAAATCGCAAAAGTATTTGCAAAATTTTGATGCATTGCCGTTTGCGAATTCTTAATTGCGATTCCTTAATTTTCGCAATTAAGGGTTCGCAAACGTCAACATTGATGCATGTGGCCGTTAATCCTTGTTCTATGTAAATGTAAATGTACAGGAATTTATATAGCGCAAATCACCAAGCGGTTTCTAAGCGCTTGCTTAGGGAACCCATCCTGGTATTCCCCTGTGAGATAACCCCGGCAGGGTATCCGCAAGGTGAAATCCAGGCATCCCGCCGCGAGGGGCCGTTGTGGAGATTAAGCAAGCTATTGCCCAGAGTCGCAGAGTGTGAACCCGTGAATCGAGTAGGCACCGGAGCAAGAATTGTCGAGTCCATGGACATTTTAGGACTCAAGACCCCGCCGAGCCGGGAATTGAACCCTGGTCCCAGGCTGACCTCTGCTTCCAGGTCTGCCTCCTCTATCCAGTGAGCCACACTTCTATCCAGCTATCAATCTTTATTTAAGAACTCCCTCACAAATCAGATGTTGAGTCCGCTGTGGTAGTATCACCTTACCAGGGTGGGGTAGGAAGCCTGTGAGTAAGCATGCCACATTAAATGGGTGAGGATTCTTTATCCAAAACAACGGGATCTAGTTTCATAGCCTAGGGTTGCTAGTACGGATCACTTCATTGTACTGTATTGTTACTGTACCTCATACTCCTTGTGTTTGGAAGTGTGAGGAGGGGCTATAGCTCACAAGTAGCAAAGCCTCGAGTGTCATGATCAGTGTTCCAAGTAACGTGCGCGCGCGCACGCACGCACATGTCTGATCCCCCGAGCGCGCAGTGCTGCGTGTAGAGCGCGCATCCACAGCACATCTCAGGAGAGCATTCGCGCCGCTTGTTTTAGAACAGGAGCGGCGCAAAAAATGGTAATTTCCTCCGGCTTGTGGTGGATCCTGCACTTGCTGCTGTTTATCCTTCTTAATGGACCGCAGCTGGGGGCTGTTTGTGGACCATTGTGAAAATATTCCTGTTAATTGCAGCACCGTCGAGCGCCGCAATTAACATAAATATTTTCACAATGGCCCACAATCAGCCCGCAGCTGCGCTCCTTTAAGAGAAGAAATGCAGAAAGTCCAAAAGCATGACGTGTGCTTTACACAGCGTTGTTTTGGGCTTGATGCATGTCTTGAACCCCTGTTGCTGCACCCACACACGCGGTCGGGTTCTTGGCGCACATAGCCTTGGCTGCAGCGCACAGAGACCTCACACTGCCACACACAGAGGAAAAAAATTAGAGGGAACATTGGTCATGATGCCCCCTTTCTCTCTACAAAGGTAATACATAGATTATTACATTCTGCACATCACATATATGGTTTATGCCATGGTATTGTTTCATCTTTATGTGCATTAAAAATAGAAATGTAACCAAAAACAGAATGTGAGGAGTTACCTTTTTGGAGTAAGATGAAACCACAATGAAGAGGCATGCTGGCCATTATAAGAGTTATTTTCTCGGGTAAAATAACAGTAATATGCACTCTGAGAGGCAGGGAACAGTGCTTTTCTCATGTAAAGTTTGCTCCACTGTGGCAATTAACTGGAATTTGACCTCTGCACTGTAGCAGTAAACATGTGAATGTGTGTTCATTAGTACAGGCACTCTAAATAATGTGGTATTAAGTGATATTTGTTTTCACTGCCATGCTGCCCTGGTAGAATAATGTGCATTACTGCCTTTTAGTGCCACCTCTGCTTTGGTGTTGAATCCTTTTGTTTTAAATAGGGGATTAAAACAGATGGTGAGTCCAGACCTGTCTGTACAGAAGTACAATCAAACCCATTTATTGTCACTCATAAAATAACACTTATATGTATGTGTCTAAAATATAATATAATGCTTAATACCGTGCATCCACTCTACAGGAGGTGACAATCCCGGCTGCTGCATTTTCACCAAACATGTTACAACCATCTTCATAGTTGATAAAACACGTATGGTTTCCTAAAATAACGATTGGATGTAACATTTTAGGTTGAAATATGTTTCATTAATATCAAAGAGTAAAAAAAAGTTTTATTAATTACCCTTATGCAAATGTATTAATATATATTTCCAAAATTAAGAAGCTTAATGTGCTTTTAGTTGGGTTTATAATGTACCAGTAGGGAGGGAAGGCTCCAGAACGCTGTGCTAGTCTTCAGCGCCACCTCTTGGAGGCACAAAAGTAAAGCATCCACAAATGTAATGTAATGTAATACGTTTCTTGTATAGCGCGGGCTACACTCCAGGGAGCATCTTTGCGCTTTTAGAGAGAGAACCTGAAACCGGGGGTCTAGGAGACTGGTACAGTTTAGATTAGGGATATACATTGTGTTTCGGATAGAGTATAGATCCAAGTTTTAAGGGTCTTTCTATAGATGGATTCAGTGGGGATTAGGCGAAAGTGTGGTGGAAGCGTGTTCCACGCTTTAGAGCCTAGAACTGCCAGGGCTTTCCCTCCTCTCGTTTTGAGTCTAAACTTGGGAATGGTGAGGAGGTTGGCAGTTTGGGATCTAAGACATCGTGAGGGGATGTAATGTTTGAACATACTCTGTATGTAGCTAGGTCCTCTGCCATTAAAGGCTCTGTAGGTGATCAAGAGAATTTTAAAAAGCACCCGTTTGTGAATAGGCAGCCAGTGCAGGATGTTCAGTGCTGCTGTGGCTGATGTTCTCCTTTTCCATCCTAACACCAGTCTGGCTGCCGCGTGCTGCACCATTTGTAGTTTATGGCAGATTTCTCTGTTGGTCCCTGCATAGAGGCTGTTGCAGTAGTCGATGCGGGAGGTTATAAGGGCTACTGCAACCATTTTCCTTGCTGATAGGGGAATCAGATCGAAAAATGTTCTGAGCCCTTTTATAATGCCAAAGCAAGTCCTTGCTACGGCCACTGCTTGCTGTTTGAAACTAAGGGAGGGGTCGAATTTGATCCCTAGGTTTCGGACCGAGAGGGCAGTATTGGGAGGGGCAATGGCATCCTCTGGCCACCAGGATTCGGGATTGAATTGATTTCCTTTGCCAATAGGCAAAATCTGAGTTTTACCGGAGAGTTACATTTAAGGTGGTTCATATCCATCCATTTGAACGTCGCTTTAAGGGAGTTCTTGAGTTTCATTTCAGCTTCACCGGTATTGTCCTCCATGACCAGAATGAGCTGTGTATCATCTGCGTAAGATATGGTATCTATGCCATAAGATGATATGAGGGCAATTAAGGGGGCCATGTATACATTAAAGAGCGTCGGGCTCAAACAGGAGCCCTGGGGAACTCCTGTTCCTAGTGGTTTTTCTTCTGACCTATATTGGCCGAAGATGACCACTTGTCGTCTATTTGCTAGGAAGCTTTTGAGCCAGTTCAGCACATTTCCGGCAATCCCTGCCGTGGCTAAACGGTTTATCAAGATGGTATGTGACACCGTATCAAAAGCCGCGGACAGGTCTAGCAGAACCAGGACTGCTTTCTTACCCTGGTCTAATGCAGCTCGAGAGTTTCAGATGTGAATATTAAAGCCTTTACTAGTGCCCAGAAGGTCTTTGGATCAACAATTATAGCAAGTATTGTCAATGCCAATAGGTCTGGCTTTAAAAGAATATTCGATGTGGTAATGTGAACCTTTACAAGTTGGTAGCATGACATTTGTATTAATGTGGAAGCAAATAATTTCGGAAAAATATTGGTGCTGGTTAAAAGGTTGGGTGATAGCTGCACTGTCAAGCCAGATTTAAAAATTCAAAAATGTGAATAACTGCCTCTTTCCATTGGTGCTGCTACAGGAGAAAAACACCACCAATGATCTGGTTATCTACAACACTTTAATAATATTACAATGTCATGTTTGGACCCTGAAAGATCCACTGCTGAGTGATTGATTTCCCTCCTGAGGCGGAAGCCGGGAGGTTGATGTTTTGTATACCTCTGTGTTTTTACTGCTTGATTCACTAAGCTTTTAAAAATGTGTTAGCTTGACTTAATAAGCTTTTTAACCTGTGTGCACCCTATCCCCATTATCGTGTGATTCTCCCCGCATTTCACCTTATTACTCCGAATCATTACGACCCTCTTCCACGGTACCCCGGTGCTCCAGCTTGACTCGCTAAGCTTGTCACGTCCGCCCCCACTTCCTTCGCTACCCGGGCCACCCTCAGCTGAGCATTGACGCTGAGTCGGCAGGTCCCGGGCAGGCGAAGTAACTTAGCGGCCATATTGGACTGGGGGAAGTGTTCTGACGCGGTCTAGTTGCCGTATAAAAAGAAACGTCCATGCCTCCGTGCAGCGGACGCGCATGGCAGATGCGCCGGAACCGCGCCGGAGTCGTGCCAGAGTCCTGCCCATCTGCGCCCGTCCGCGACCAGGACACGGCCGCGACAAGCCAGAACTCTGCTCTACTATGCCCCTCTACTACGATCTCCTACGGTAGGGAAGCCTTACTTCATCTCGACTCAAAAATCTGTTCGTATGCGCATACTCCCTCCTCCGATCCCTCGTCACTACCCTTTAAACCCTGTAGTGCACAAAACAGAGACAACCACTCTATGACACCATGTCATTTCCTACAGTCTTTCACCCGACGGCCCCCAAGAAAATTGTCATTAAAGCTGGACTAATCAATTGTCGCTCAATTGTGAATCATTCCCTAGACGTAGCCCAATCGTTAGAGGACAACCAGTGGGACCTCCTTTTTCTCACCGAAACTTGGCTAGGGGAAGAATCCAATCCTGCTCTCTGCCTTGCCATTCCGCCAGAATACAAGATCTTGTGTGCCAACAGACAGAACATTCACCCCGGTGGAGGTGTGGCCATTATCTACAGATCAACCTGGTCCATCTCTTCCTTCTCCTACTCCCAAATAGAATGTATCGAGGCACTACCTTTCTGTATCAAATTAGCTGCCAATTGTACATATTCAGGCTTATTAGTATACCGCCCCCCCAAATCTAAAACTACCCATCTTCTGGCTCTCCTTGATTATGCTTTACAAGCCTCTTCCCGTTATGCCAACTTCACCCTCATTGGGGACTTCAACCTTCACGTAGACAATGCCGATGACCCCACCATTGTCAATTTCCTGTCCACCTTCTCAGATGGTGGGCTAAACCAAATAATTTCCGGTCCCACGCATAAGGCAGGACACACCCTGGACCTTATCTGCACCAATTTAACTGATATCTCCTCAAGTGACCCCATCCCTGTAACTTGGTCTGATCACTATGTGATCCCTTTTATCATCTCCTTCTGTCATCAGGATCGATCAAAACCTTCGTCCAATCCAGTGGGCCGCAACTGGAGCATGATTTCCCCTGACAATTTAGCCACTCATCTCTCCTCGCCCGCCCCTGAGGAGGCTACAGATCTAGACACTAGATTGTCTAACTTCCACCATTGGATCACCTCCGCTATTGATCTTCTAGCCCCTACCGGGCCTATTAAATCCTCCCGAGCCACCCCTTCCGCACCGTGGTACTCCGATGAACTCCGCAAATGTAAATCGGCCTGTAAACAGCTAGAGAGACGCTGGAGACAATCTTACTCTCCAAACAGCAAACTCAAATATAAATCCGCCCTTAAAGAGTACAGGAAGAAGATCATAGATCACAAAAGAACCCATCTAGAGGAGAAAATCTCCCGGGCACATGGGTCGTCTAGAGAGATTTTCAATACCGTCAGAACCTCAAGCGTCAAACCCCGGTGTCCCAGACCCTCTGCGACCGTCTCTCTAATTATTTTGAAGACAAGATTGCCACTATTCAAAATTCCTTTCCCAGTAAGAATAATTTTGACAATCACGAACCATGTACAGCCAGTTCTAACCCCATTCATGTCTTCTCTAACTTTGAGGTGATTACCCCGGAACACTCGTTGGCAGAATTACTAAAATGCAAATCTGGCTCCCCCTTGGACCCCTGGCCGGCAAAACAGTACAAATCCTTAGCCCCCCTGCTCAACCCCACTTTAAATGATATATGGAACGACTCCCTCCAGACAGGCATCTACCCCGACTCCTGGAAGCACGCCAGACTGGTTCCCATACTCAAAAAGGCGAAGGCAGACCCCACCGAACCAGCTAACTACCGACCCATCTCCCTGCTCCCCGCACCAGCTAAAGTACTCGAGAAACTCGTACAACGGCAACTGGCCAGCTTCTTGGAAATCACGGTGCCTTCCATAACTCACAGCACGGATTTAGACCTGGATATAGCACTGAGTCCGCCCTCATTGAGATGGCCGATGCCATCCGATGGAAGTTGGACGAAGGATCTAGAGCGGTGTTGGTGCTGCTCGACTTGTCGGGAGCATTCGATACCGTCTCCCACCCCGTCCTCCTTGACCGTCTGCAGGCAAAAGGCATACCAGGCAAGGCTTTGGAATGGTTTGCCTCCTTTCTGTCCAATCGGACACAGGCAGTATTCACACCCCCATTTACCTCGGACAGCCGCCCTCTTAGGTGGGGAGTCCCCCAGGGCTCCTCACTAAGCCCCCTCTTGTTTAATGTTTATTTTTCTCCCTTGGCCGAGATCATTGCTCAATCCGGGATCAAGGCCACCTCTTACGCTAATGACATACAGCTACTGTTTTCATACGACTCTCCATCCCAAACTACCTTTGATCCGTTGAAAAACTGCCTTCCCAACATCGCAAGCTGGATGGATAACAACTCCCTCCGGCTTAACGCCAGCAAAACCGAGGTTACATTTTTCCACCAGCCCACGCCTCTGGATTCCAACTTGTGGTGGCCCCTCGAACTGAGCGCACCCCCTTCACCTAAAGACTCAGTTAAAAATCTCGGGGTTATCTGGGATACCAACCTCTCTTTCCAAAAACAAATTCAGTCGGTTTCCGCGGCCTGTTTTTCTAAGATGAGGATGATGAAAAAGTTCATTAATTTCCTTCCCAGTCATACTAGGAAAACAATTGTGCAGGCTCTGATCACCTCCCATCTGGATTACGCCAACGGACTGTACCTTGGACTTTCCTTGGGCCTCCAACGGCGTCTCCAGACAGTGCAGAATGCTGCTGTTCGTCTGGTTTGCGGCCTCCCCCTTCGTGAACGTATCACTCCCCACCGGCATAAGCTGCATTGGCTTCCCGTTCACAAAAGGGCGGAATTCAAGGCACTTACCTTAGCCCATCGGGCAGTCAAGGGAAAGGGCTCTGCATACCTATCCTCCTGCCTCCATCCATACAGCAACACCAGACTTCTCCGTTCCAGCTCTAAACAGCTTCTTTCACCCCAGATTAAAAAAAGTTCGTTCTGGGGGAAAAACATTTCAAGTCTGTGCTTCTACCCACTGGAACAAGCTACCCATGTCCATCCGGACCATCCAGGAGGAACTCCCCTTCCGGAGAGCTCTAAAAACCTTTCTCTTCTGTTAGCACCACCTGAGTCAGATACAGCATCAATTCTCACAGAAGCGCCGGGACACCCCATTGGGGTATCTGTGCGCTATATAAAATTCCCTAAATAAATAAATAAAATCCCAGGCCGCTGGATAAATAAATAAAATGATGACAGCTCTTTGGAGGGCAAGCACTTTTTATGTGAACTAAGGAACATGGCTAGGCTATACTTTGCGCAAACCAATTAGGAAGTAGTGGAGCTCATAACAAATTGCTCTAAGGGAACAAAAAGGGAACGGCCACTTGCAGCCCTATAATCTTCTGTGTAAACACAGAGGATAAATAGCAAACTAATTATTATTCCCGAGCACAGCACAAAAAACAGTTTTTTAGAATGAATTAATTCATGTAATCAACAGTCCAAAGAAATTTCCATTTTTTTCATTATATTCGAAATTCTTTAATTTTCCTTTTCTTTTCTTCACAATTTCAAAGAATGATGAAACTTGTTGATGAGTTGATTGACATCACCAATAATGTAGCCAGAAAGCCAACACGTGTTTCGTCTCGGGGAAAATCACCCGATGACTTCATCAGGGCAAAGCAAATCTTCACAGTAGAGTATACCACATCCTAGGCAGAGCCTGTTTGTGGTCCCATATAGCATGAAGCTAAAAATAATCAGATGTCCCAATACAGAACACGTATCCTTCACTAGTTTATCCTAGTATACGACCAGATTTCTCATCAAACTATATGTCAGGTCCAGGTCAAAGAAATAAAGAATTTTCAAATCTCGGAGAGTACTCCTATTGTGCTCTTCAACGTTTCAAAAAGTATAGAGGCTTTTTATGTGGAAGCACACAACGTCTGCCCATCAAAACATATACTCCTAGCTCCCAACATGTGGGTGGGGCCAAAGCCCCTCTCTAGTGATGCTCACATAATGAATTGTCTGGAGACAGCTGCGTGATCAAGCAAAGCCAGTATGATTTACAAATCTCTCGTGGATTGCATACATTTTGAACACACATTGACAAAAAGCCATGCATGTGTTCGCATATGCAGACATAACAATACCTGTCCCTTTATGCACAGACTTACCGGCACGCCTGCAAATAGAACAGATGCTTTAATGAGCATTAACGGCCCCAGGAACTAATGAGCCTCAATGGCACCAGGCACTAATGAGTGTTAATGACCACAAGCTGGAATGAAGGATGGCTGCATGCATGGGTGAGTTCATGGATGGATGAAGGGTAGGTGAGTGTATGTGTAGATGAGCAAGTGAAGATAAGATTGCAGGGATGAGGAGGTGGTTGAGTGGATGGAATGGATACAGCATGTGTATTGATGGATGCTTGATTGGGGGAGGACATGGCTAGATGACTGCTTTAGTATGATGCATAGATAAATGAGTGAGTGCTTGTGGGACCCTCTACCACCCAAGCCCAGATCAGGCTTGGCAGCAGGAATTTGCTGCATTCTTTAGAGCACCATCACAAGTAATCTTTATGCTTAGTTCAGATTTGCACCATCCCAAGTCTTTATCCAAGAACATTTGGATCTTCCCACCTCGAAGACCAGTAGTTATGCTTTGAAATACAGACTACAGGTCCCAGAAATGCGTGTGGGCTAAGTACGGGATGAATACATCACAAAGGACATGAGGTCCATTGGCAGCAGTGGTCTTGGCACTAACAACATTGTGATGTGGCCGAAAAGAATGGCTTTCATTTTGTGGACTTCCAAATGTGAAAGGCTCAACTAGATATTTTAACCTTCAGGTATACCGGGTGCATGCACGTGAACATGCAGAATGCGCTCAACCCACTGAACTACCTGCACACTGCTATGTAAGAGAGTGGCCAGCTTCCTGGGCAGTCAGCCCGGTCACTTTTCTCCTAAAGTCAGTTTAACACAAGCTGCTGTAAAAGGAAGAGTCCGGAAGGGTCGACCACAACATGACTATAAAACAAGCGTAGTGGCCCAAACTTCAGTCTGCATACTGAGTATCAACCCCAGAATATAGATGGGGGCACAATATTGAGGACAAAATATTGAAAAAAACAAATTGACAGGTAAGTAAGTCTAGATTTTCTATACCTAACTCCACATATATATATACATATGTTGTACATATATCTTCACGCTATGCAGAGATGGAGTTAGGAATTGTAATTCTATACTTTCCTAGATGGATTTACCTTTTGATATTTTGTTACCTCAAATTCTGTTGTATTCTAGTAGTCAATATTCAGCAGTGCAATCCAAAATTCTTAGTACGACCCGGTGCTGCAGAATGCCGGCGTTGCTGAATATCAAAGCTAGCAAGTGATTCCACTGCATTCCTTGTTTCACAAGAATTCAGTTCCTGTCTCTTTATCTCATGAATACTGAGGCAGCCTGATCTTGATTCCATCTCATGCCTCTTCCACTTCCTGTCTCTTTATCTCATGAATACTGAGGCTGCCTGGTCTTGATTTCACCTCATGCCTCTTCCACCAACCTACACTCCCCGGCTCTTTATCTTGTGAAAACCGAGACTGCCTGGTGTTGATTCCATCTCCTGCCTCTTCCACCAGCCAACACTTCCTATCTCTTTATCTGGTGAATACTGAGGCTGCCTGGTCTTGATTTCATCTCATGTCTCTTCCACCAGCCTACATTCCCTGTCTCTTTTTTCTCATGAATACCCAGACTGCCTGGTCTTGATTCCATCTCATTCCTTTTCCATCAGCCTACACTCCCCGGCTCTTTATCCCATGAATACAAAGGCAGCCTGGCCTTGATTCAATCTCATGTCTCTTCCAATTCACGTCTCTTTATCTCATGAATACTCAGGCAGGCCGGTCTTGATTCCATCTCATGCCTTTTCCACCAGTCTACACTTCCCATCTCTTTATCTTGTGAATACAGAGGCTGCCTGGTCTTGATTTAATCTCATGCCTCTTCTACTAGCTTACACTCACTGTCTCTTTATCTCATGAATACCCTGGCTGCCTGCTCTTGATTCCATCTCGTGCCTCTTCCACCAGCCTACACTCCCCAGCTCTTTATCTCGTGAATATCGAGGCTACCTGGTCTTAATTCCATCTCATGACTCTTCCATCAGCCTAAACTCCCCGGCTCTTTATCTCATTAATACTGAGGCTGCCTGCCTTTATTCCATCTCATGCCTCTTCCACTTCACATCTTTTTATCTTGTGAATACTCAGGCAGGCTAGTCTTGATTCCATCTCATGCCTCTTCCACCAACCTTCACTTCCCATCTCTTTATCTTGTGAACACCGAGACTGCCTGGTCTTGATTTCATCTCATGCCACTTCTACTAACCTACACTCCCCGTCTCTTTATCTCATGAATACCCAGGCTGCCTGGTCTTGATTCCATCTCATGCCTCTTCCACCAGCCTATACACCCGGCTCTTTATGTCGTGAATATTGAGGCCTCCTGGTCAGATTACCATTGCATGCCTCAAAATTCAAGAAAAACTACTTGGTTTGAAAGACTCCTCTCTAGAGAAGACCATATCAATAGCCTCTAGAATTGAAAACACCTCTTGTTATGTGAAAGAACTGAGTGATGATTAGCAAAGGAATGAAGCCAAGAACAGAGGCAAGGCGGTCAATGCATTGTGCAGTTTAGGAAAGAACTTCAGGAGCACTTACGTCAAGGAGAGTGAGACAAGTGAGGGACGTAGAGGCTCTAATGTTAAAAAGTATTTCAGATGTGGTAGCATTAGAAATTTAGCAGAGTCAAATGTGTGTCCTGCTTTTAGGCCCTGATGTTTCAAATACAAACGACTTGGGCATTTTTCAAGGATGTCCAAGGATGAGAACATTTTAAAAAAAATCCAATGTAGTTTTTGTGGAGGAACGATGTTTAGGAATGTGTGCTCAAATTCCTACATAGACGAGAATGTGGAGGTGTTGGTGGTTTGTGATGTGGACAAAGATGGTGGCAATTCTGAGGTGAGACTGTATCAACCACCTAAATGTGAAGTGGAAATGAATGGTAGGAAGATACACATGTGGGCTGATTCATGTTCATCATATATGTTAATTGGCAAAACCACGTGGAAAAGTGTTGTGGGCCCTACATGGACTCCCACTGATGTAGAACCAGATGAGTCAAATTACCCATTTTGTGGTATGGTTGTACTGATTTAAAGTATGAGGGAAGGTGTACTCATGGTTGGGTATATGTGGTGGAGAAGGGAAAGACTTATTGGCATGGGGAGAACAGGAGTCTCTTGGGGTTGTATTATATCCTTATCATCCCAACCAGGTATTGTCAATGGCACAGAGGGGAAGAAAAGATGGTTTGTGCAGTTTACCAAGTTGTTCAGTGAGAAACTAGAATGTTTACAAAAATTTGAACATCGTATCATTCTTAAACAGAATATTGTACCAAAGGTTCACAAAGTGTGTAATGTTCCTTTGGCCTTGCGAAGTCAACTCAACACTGAATTGGACCGATTATGCAAGGCAGGTGTCCTTGGACCCATTGAGGCTTCAGAGTGCTTCAGCCCTATTGTACTTGCAAGGAAGGATAATGGAAAGCTACGAATGTGTGTTGACTTGTTGGATTTAAACCGTTGCATTTGGGAGGATCGTCACCCCCTTCCACTCATAAGTGAAATATTAATGACGGTAAAAGGGGCAAAATCTTACTCTACATTAGATCCCTTGAGTGCTTATCACAAAATATGCCTGCATGCAGAGTCCAAACACTAGACATATTTTATCACACCAGAAGGAGCGTACCAATTTTTACGTATGCCCTTCGGTTTGGCATCGGCATCTTCGGTGTTCCAGAGAGCTATGCAGCGTGTACGGAGTGGGCTGTCAAACATATTGTGTTGTCAAGATGACATTTTGGTATGGGGTTGATAAGGGAGAGCATGATATCAAGTTGAAGGAGGTTTTACTGAGACTGGAAAAGGTGGGTTTGACAATTGTAATAGAGAAATGCAAATTTGAGGCAAATTAAGTTGAGTATCTTGGGCATACTTTATCACGTGAGGGAATTAAACCAAAAGTGAAACTGGTTGATACCATAGAAAAGGTGCCAATTGAGGTCCTTCCTTGGATTAGGAGAATACTATGCTAAGTTTGTCAGAAATTTTGCAGAGAAAGCACATGAACTGCGAGCATTGTTAAAGAAAGGTGTGTTTAATGTGTGGAGTAATATATGCCAGGAAGCATGTGTAATAATTAAGAGATCTATCAGTGGAGCTTTGATGTTAAAACCTTTTTTTTTTTAAATAAAATTTTTATTTTGCATGTTTAAGTAAAACAAAGAACACAAAAGGTCAACTAGGTGTTACACATTTCGCCTTGCAAGGACATCGAGTCAGGAGCATTGTCCCCACGTATGGCACAACAAGTCCGCGCCACGTGATTACAGCCATTGCACCAATAGTTCGGTGAAGCCAGCATCAATATCGGTCGAGGCGGACGCCCAGGAGAAGGGCCATCAATCCTATGCTCTGTACATCACAGCCAAACGGCTATGGACCCAGCAGTGAGCAGTAAGCACCCAGAATAACCAGAACAAGAAGGTAACAATTCCCCCCCCCTCCCCCTCCCCCCCATGGTGGTGACCCCATCACACATACACACACAATCTTCCTCCAGACTAAACCTGAAAGAGATGCAGCGACCTTAAGGATGCAGGACACACAGCGGAGGGCAGACCTTTGGACAGGAAGGCAACCAATGGGCCCCATTGGAACTGAAAGTTCTTAAAGTTACCTAGGAAGATGTCCGCCATCCTTTCAATGCTTAGAAGCTTCCAGAGTCGTGCGTGCCACAGAGATATTGCCGGTGCCTCCTTCCGTTTCCAAGCAGCAGCCAGCGTAAGCTTAGCAGCGCCCAGACAAAGCCATAAAATCTTCTTGTCGGCCCGGGTTTGATGTTCAAGACCGGGTTCACGCAATCCCAACAGAACAGAGGCAATATCGTCCTCTATGGGATAGTGAAGGATGTCCCTGATATGTGAGAGAATCTCCTCCCGATACGGCCTAATCACTGGACAGTCCCACCAGATGTGGCGGAAGTCCCCGAGGAGTCCACAACCCCTCCAGCATAGGTCGGACGTGGCCGGATAGATGCGGTGAAGCCGAGTTGGGCACATATACCACTGCATGAGCGTCTTGAGGTGAGCTTCCCTCAGGTGCAGCGAATGATTAAACGCCGTCATGTCCCGCCACAAGGCCGACCATTCCTTGTCGGAGATGTCTCTCCCTAACATGACCTCCCACTGGCCCATGTAGCGTTGCCTAGGTGTCACCGCCGATTTAAGCAAGAGCTGGTATAAGAAGGAGATGACTCCCTTCATGACAGATGACCGCAATATGAAAGCCTCGAAAGGCGAAGGAGGTCTCGTCGCCGCCTCCATTATCCCGGGCATAGTGGCCCAGTGATACAGTTGTAAGTGATGAAATCGTTCAGCGTGGGAGATCCCATAATCCCTCATGCAGTTAGCAAAGGTGAGGGGTGCCTGCCCATGAAACAGATGAGTCAACGCCCTGCAGCCTCCTTCCCTCCAGGCATCAAAGGCCCCTTCCCGAAGCGCTGGCGGGAAAGCTGGATTAAAGTGTATAGGCGTAAATGGCAAAGGGAAAGTAGTCCACCGCTCATCCGCAGCTAAGGAGTCCCAAACCTTCAGTGTGGTACCCGTAGGAGTACTGTTATAGGCGTTCAGCGGACGGTCCTTCTTGGGCTTCCACGCCAAGTCCCAGACCGATCTGCCAGCCACGCTCCGGTCCATATGAAGCCAATGTTTCTCCGACATTTGCTGCGACCACTCCACCAGCACTCTCAATTGTGCCGCTTTATAGTAAAGCTGCAGATCAGGAAGACCCACTCCTCCCTCGGATCTCGGCTGCCGCAACACCGTAAATGAAAGACGCGCCCGACCCCCCTGCCACACAAATCGTAGTATCTGAGTTCTAAGACGCCGAAAAAATTCGTTATGGAGAGGGATAGGTAAGGCTTGAAATAAGTATAAATATTTGGGGAGGAGAACCATCTTAACAGCATGGATCCTGCCCAGCCAGGATATAAATTTAGGTTTCCACCTATCCAACTCAGCTCGGGTCTTTGCTAACAAGGGCGGGAAATTGGCCGAAAAGAGCCCGCCAACCGTCGGAGTCAGGTGAACCCCCAGGTAGACCAGTGATCCAACCGCCCAAGCCAAAGGTGTCAAAAGCCTCACTCGCTCCACTTCCTCTTGAGAGAGAGTAAGATTCAAGATATGAGACTTGCCATAATTAACCTTGAATCCTGCCACTGCCTCATAGGCCAGCAAGACCTCCCGAAGGCACGGCAGTGAGCGTTCCGGTTCCGTTACTGATAACAAAATATCATCCGCGAAAAGCGTGATTTTGTGTTGCTCTCCCGTGAACGGAATACCCCGAATCCCCTCATGCTCTCGCACCGCCATCGCCAATGGTTCAATACTTAATGCGAACAGGAGCGGGGAAAGGGGGCACCCCTGCCTGGTGCCCCTGGAGTGCGGAAAGAACTCTGACATATGCCCGTTCACTGCTACCATAGACCTCGGGCAGCTGAAATTGGCCTTCACCATAGTGATGAACATTTCTGAGAACCCGAAGGCGGACAGCGTGTTAAAGAGGAAGCCCCAATCCACTCTGTCAAAAGCCTTTTCGGCGTCCAACCCCACCAGCACAGCCGGGATGCGGAACCTGTCGGCCTTCTCAAGTAAGTGAACCACCCTGCGAGCGTTATCGTGAGTCTGGCGCCCCTTGATGAAACCGGATTGATCCGGATGTATGATCGCAGGCAGCAGATCCTGCAATCTATGCGCCAGGATCGCTGAGTATAATTTAGCGTCTACATTAAGTAGTGCTATGGGGCGGAATGACGCACAATGGCCGAGATCCTTCCCGGGTTTCGGCAGAACCGTAATCACCGTCTCCGCTAGGGAGCCAGCTGAGGAGCCGGACACGGCCATGTCATTAAAAAGGGAAGTTAAGAAGTCACACAGTTCGGAGGCGTAAGTTTTATAAAAGACCGCCGTATAGCCATCCGGCCCAGGCGCCTTGTGTAACTTCAAACCCTTAATGGCCTCGAGCACTTCCTCCCTGGTAATTGGCGCATCCAGTAACCCATTCCACTCGGCGGAGATCCGAGGGAGGGGCAGTCGCCTCAGGAACTCCCTCTGGGCCTCCGCGGCGAGCCTGTCTCCCGCTTAGAGGTCCGCATAGAAGCGTCCAAAAATAGCCGCCTTCGCTTCATCCCTGTGTTGCATTACACCCGCTTCATCCCGTATCCCTCCAATATATTCGCGTTCCCTCTTATCTCGCAGTTGACGTGCCAAGTGCCGGCCCACCTTATTCCCACTGGAGTAAGACTGTCGCCCCAGCCTCAGCATCGTAAGTTCGGCCCTGTTTTTATAATGAGCCCTCAATTTCCCTCGCACCGCAGTCAAGGGTCGGAGGGTTATTCTCGAGGGATTGAGCTTATGAGCCTGTTCGAGGCGGGCCACTTCTGTTTCCAGAGCCTCCCGGTCTTTACGCCGCTCCCTATTAAGATGTGCATTTAGGCCCAAGCATGTGCCCCTAATGGAAGCCTTAAAGGCATCCCAAGTGTTAGCGACCGATGTATCAGCTGCAGGATTAAGCTCAAAGAACTCCCTAATGGCCGCCCGCAAGGATTTATTGGAGGCATTATCCCTGATCACCGAAGCCGGGAAATACCATTTCCTCTGCCCACCGCCAGTCGACGACCAACGGAGGCTAAGCACCAGCAAGCTGTGGTCCGATACCGAAAGCGGAAGAATGGTGGAATCCAGGACATCTCCCCTAAGGGCCTGACTGATAAAAATGTGATCCAGGCGGGAGTAGGAGTGATGTACGTGAGAGAAGTAAGTGTAATCCCTGGCAGTGGGGTTATAAAAGCGCCAACCATCAACCAGTCCCAACTCCCCCACCTTCTGCTGCGTAGACGCTGAAAAAACCCCTGCCTCAGCCCTATGGATCCCAGAGCTATCCACCGACTTGTCCCATACCAAGTTGAAATCCCCCAGGAGGAACAAGTGACCTTCAGCAAAGCCACCCACTTTCTGTAATAAATCTTGGAGAAACTTATTCTGACCAGCATTAGGAAGATACACCACTACAAAGGAACACAGCTGCCCCTGAACAAGCCCTTTCACCATCAGCCAGCGGCCATCCTTATCATTTCGCACCTCTACGGGTTGGAAGTGCAATGCAGCGCGAAAGAGGAGGGCCACCCCTCTATGTTTCGTTGATGCCGAAGACCTATATATAAGGGGATACGCCTTATGCTTGAGACGTAGCTCGTCCCTGCGCGCCAAATGCGTCTCCTGAAGCCCCACAACATCCAGCTGATGATCCATCACATACTTCCACACCTTCTGCCGCTTCTGAGGCGAGTTGAGACCTTTAACGTTCCAAGACCCTATACTAACAGGCATGATAGAAAAGAACCCCCGAGCCCTCTACAACCACCTCTCCCGGACCCCCACCCGCACACAGAGCCCCCCCAGTCAGAGGCCCAGCCGAGGGACCACCCTGGGGATCCCACTGGAAGGCATCTGTCGAACCTGAGCCAACCCGTATCTGGGGACTAAACATGTCATAAGGAAAGCAACTGAGCAGAAGCGGCAACAGCAACGGCCGGGTCGACATCCCCCCCCGGGAACCATCACTCAGCCCCCCCTCCAGCCTCAAGTGACCCATGCCAAAGTGGCCCATAGCAAGCACAGAGTCCGTGACCAGACCAAAAACAGCGGCCGAGCCTGAGAGGAGGCACCAGCAACAGAAGCCAAGGAATAACGCCTCTAGAGGAGACAACACCTCACACACCCAGCAGTCAAACACCACCACCATCCCACCCAACCCCTTCCCCACCCCACACAGAAAGAAATAACATTGAAGAATGAGACCCAAAACATTAACAATAAGAACAATACTCATCGTGACTTGAACGAAGCGTCCCAGAACAGTGCAGCGCACCATGAAGTCACTGGGAGGGGGGTGAGAGACCTCAAGACGATCTCCCATGGCCTCAGTTCGGGGTGTCTTCTCACAAAGTACTTGTATACCCACGAACCAAAGAACGAGGGCCCCTCCGGCCCCTCAAGGCCAGCAGCCCACAAGTCAGGCCGCTCTGGAGCTCTGCTGCGAAGATGACAACGTTGCTGAGGTGACGGAGGCCACTGCGTCTCCCCTTTCCTGCAGGCTAGTTGCACGATCCGGCCGCCCACTATGTGCCAAGAGGAGGAGCGGTGTCGCCGCCTTGGTGAAGGGCTGTTCACCCTCGAAGCTGGAGAATCATCCCCGATGCCCAGAAGATCCTTAGCCATCTGCAGCGAGCGTATCTGTGCCAGTCTGTTCTGCCAACGGAAGATTATGCGAAACGGATGGCCCCAGGAGTAGGTGATATTGTGGTTGCGTAGGAATGCCGTGACCGGCCTGAACTCCCGCCGTTTCTGAAGAGTCGTCGCTGCGAGATCCTGATAGAGTTGCGGGCGGTGGCCACGGAACTGCAAAGAAGGAGCGTCACGGGCCTTCTTGAGGATTCTTTCCTTAAGCTGAAAGTCATGGACACAGACTAGGATGTCCGGAGGTGGGCCTCCTCCCCTACGTGGCAGACCAACCCTGTGGACCCTATCCATTCGGATCTCCCATACCTCCTCGTCATCCAGGATCTGGCGAAAGAGGTCATGGACGTAGCCGCGGAGGTCTCCTGCTTCCCCATCGCTCGGAACCGCTCGTATGCGAATGTTGTTTCTCCTGGAGCGGTTCTCCAAGTCCTCCGCATGCGCCTGCAGATCCAGGTTCTGCTCCGTGAGCCTCAGCACATCCTGCTGCAGCTGGTGGATGTCATTCGCCATGTTAAGGTCGTGGTCCTCGAGCGTGGCCACTCTTTCCCCCACAGAGTCCACATCCCGCCTCACCTCCCGAAGGTCAGAGGTCAACTGCGCTCGGAGGTCCGAAATATCCTCTTTGATGGACTTGAATAGGTCAGTCATGAAGGCCTTAGTGGCCGGCGCCTCGTCATCGGAGCATCTAGGCGAGGAGCTTGGGCCAGGGGAAGCCGGCTGCTGAGAGCCCTTCGATTGTCCATCTCTACCGGCCTTCCCTTTGCGTAACGAGGTAGACATCCTGACCGTCCCGAAATGAACAGCACCACACCGCCACTTAGCAGATCTACCCAGGAGTTCCAGAGGGTATCCCCAGCGATGATCATGAAGCTCGGCACACGTTCAGGTCGCAGCCCAGGCAGCCAGCAGTTGATCTGTTCGATCCCTTTGGGCAGCCACTACAGCTTTGAAGAATACTTTGGCTGAGGCCCAGCACATACACAGGGAGGCGGGCAGGTCAGCAAGGGCACCGTGGATCCAGGCGCAATTCTCGATGTACGCTCGACTCTGCACCCAGACCGGCCCCAATCAACTCCCGGGTGCCCCTCGCCTAGGAGGAGGAGCGGAAAACCAGCAATGTCAAGGCACCCCCAGGTAGAAACCGGCCAGGGCCGTCACAGCAGTGCCTGAGGACACTACCCGCCTGAACTGCAGACCGCCGACGCAGCAAACGCTGCCTCTCCTGTCCACTCCAGCAGCTCCTCGAGTAGCCCTGGGGCCGGGATCAGCCCGACCCAGCCAGATCAGGCGCCACCACTCTGATTGCCGCCACGTGGCCTGCCCCACTCCGCTGGCGGCAGCGCGCTGTCCACCCCGTCTCCAACCGGGCACACTCACTCCCCCGCAGCCAGGGCACCCACCTCACGTGCACCGGCCGGGGACCGCTACTGCAGGCGGGTCCAGGGAGGAACGCCGGATGAGTCCTCCACCAGGCCGTAGACCGCGGCCTCGATTAGCAGGGCGGCCGCCCCGGCTCCAGAAGCTCGCCGGCAATAGGCTCCTCCCTCCGGGGGAGGCCGAGGGGCCCAGCGGAACTCGGCGCCCCCGCACCCCTGTTCAACTCCGGTGGCCCCCTGCTCTGCAAACCGGCAAGTCTCTCAGCGCCCGCTGCCCCGGGGAACACGAGTCACCCTCGTGTGTTCGCTCACCGCAGCGCCTCGGACCCGAACACCGCGTCCGATGCCGGAGGTGCTGGAACAACTCCTGTGCCTCCGGGAGTCTCACCGCCGACAGGCAGCACTCTGCAGCACTGCTCGGGTGTTCAGGCGCCAGAAAGAGCTCCGGGGCCGTGCTTCACAAGGCTATACAGGCCCGGGGCCGGAGAGGACCGAAAACCACGTCCTATTCCGCCGCCATCTTGGCCACGCCCCCCGTTAAAACCTTTTGATCCCAATGACAGAATCATAGTAGTCACCGATGCTAGTGCTTTTGTGTTGGGGGCTGTTTTGATGCAAGAAAGCAAGGGCAGTGAAAGAGCAGTGGCATTTGCATTCCGTACTTTAAAAGGAGCTGAGCCCACTTACTCTACTATTGAAAAATAGGGCTTAGAGCGCTAGTGGAGTGAACAACATTTTCAAACGTATGTGTGGAGTAGCCAGTTCGAACTACATACTGATCACAAGCCACTGATAGATCTGTTCACCACCAAGGGTGCTGGAAGAGCCACGCCCCGTAAATCCAAATGGTTGTACAGGTTGCAAAAATACTCATTCACTATGTGTTATGTACCTGGAAGTAAAATGCTAAGTGCAGATTGCTTATCAAGGTTACCACTGGACGGTGATGAGAGAACTGATGATGAGGAATGGGCGGTGGCAGAAGTTAATGAGTCTTGCAAGGGTGCCATTTGGAAGATGAATGGAAATTGGAATTCTTGGAAGACCAATGGTTGAAATTGGTTATGGAAATGATTCAGGGTGGTCTAAGTATGAGTGAAGATGAGAAAAAGAATCTGAATGAATATTCATCGGTATGGAGTGAACTCTCGGTTTTAAATGGAATTGTCAGGAGAAGAGACAGATTGGTAGTTCCCGAAGTATTGTAATGTCGATTTTTGGAACCTTTGCATGAAGGCCATGGAACTTTTTCTGCCACGAAACGCAGGACAGGCATTGATTTTTGGTGGCCAGGAACAGATGGTGAACGTAAAAGATTTGTGAGGGATTGTGTGCCATGTACTTGTAGTGACAAGTCTCATATTGTCACAGAGACTCCCATTGTAGCTACAGCTTTGCCCAAGCGGGCTTGGAAAAAGTTGGCCATTGATATTTGTGGGATATGAAATCCGGTCACCTTTTCAATGTCATCTTCTGTATTTGGATTTGACCAACTTCTTGCTTCATTTCCTTGGTTTTGGACGTTATCAAAGCCACTATCACTTTTCACTTCAGGCCGTTCTGCTACATTAGTACTAGCCTCAACTGTGAACAGTCCATCCTCCAGTTCCCTCAAATGACTTCCGTGGAAAAACTCCGTTGGGTCTACTGGACTGGATGACTCATGTTCCTTTAGGTACTCATCGAGCACATCCCTCCTCCCTGATGCAACTTTATTTGGAGGACATTGGAAGAGTTCTTGTGCTTCCCTGCTCTTATCCATCAGCATACCACAATTTAACCATTTAGAATAATTTGCTTTGTGTCTAGTCTTTAAGTATTCGAAACTCAAACCATCTTCCCTTTCCTTAGTCATACAACCCCCATACACATCTCCTGTGTTTGACTTGAGTCCTGCGAATGCAGCTCTTTGCCGCACTGCCCAGAAATTGAAAGGGTTACTCTCATATTTTCTTTCTGATCGTCCATTTTTGGATTGTGTAACAATTTGTTTTCCTAATTTCTCGCAATTACCATTTTTCCCAAAATTCCCTTCACTGTCTATTCTTTCATACCTCTTGCTTGAACTCAACTCATCCTTAAATACACAGTAAGCCCCTTGTTTCTTATTGACCTTGTCCTCAGCTGCTTCTTTTTTCCATATCTTCCTCCTAGCAGTTTCCTCCTTGTCAACTAGGCTTATAGATGGTGGCGTTCTTGCATTCTCCATTTCGCACTTTGTCAATTGCATGCTTTTGCCAAGCGCCAGATCATTTTGGTGTTCATTCCATTTTTGATCAAGAGATATTCTCAATTTCCTCTGATCATTCCACCCAAGCACGGAGAGTTGGTTATCTGAAATGTATATAGCACTCCTAGTGCTCCTCTCTTTGTAACATAAATCCATCACTTTGTACCCTATCAATATAATGTTTTCCCCCGTGAACGATTTCAGGGATACATTGGCCACTTTCAAATCGTACCCATGTATTTTTGCAAATTTCTTACTCCACATGCTCGCGCTGATAACCGTGTAGTGTGACCCTGAATCTGCGATGATTTTAATTTCTATTCCTCCTACTATGATGGCACACTTTGGGTTCATTTCACACTTGAAGCTTTTTTCTTTGCGAACCTTTACACCTATGTACTTCTCATACCTTTGTACTTCCCCCGATGCCACCTGCTTAAAACGTTCATCAAGTACATGCATGATGTTTTCCAATATGTTTCGGTCAGTTCCTTTGTAGATTCCCTTTCCGATTTTATGATACATTTCACGTCCACCAGCACCTAAACTGAACAGTAATATTTCCGCTTTTTCCTCAGGACTCAATGGTCTTCTCACTTCTTCAACAAGGGATATATAATTCTCAAAATACTTTTTCCATTCACTCCACCCTACTTTACTTGCACCTTCCTCCTCCATGAACAACTCTGGTGGTGGTAAATTGTACATATCTTTTACATCCATTTATATTTATTCCAATAATTTTGCCTTTATTTGCCCCAGTATCTCCGTTTCTTACCGTTAGAATTTCCAATATTCCTAAACAAGGATTTCCAATGAAGTCAGAGCAACTACGATATCCTGTGCAGGATAAAACTAGGACGCACGTATATATTACTGCTCTGTTTGTTTTAGGATGCGCAACAAAAAAAATGATGTCGCTTCCCTTATCAAATTTTGAATTCACACACAACAAGCAGTTCTTGGCGTTAACTTATTAAAGGATAATGTCGCTTCCCTTATCCCTTATCTCTTTGAATTCACACACAACAAGCCGTTCTTGGCGTTAACTTATTAAAGGATACAGATTTCTTTTCACAGTAAATTCCACTGTCAACACGTTGACCGCTTTAGATTCTGTGCGTGTTCCTTTTCCTTCCAATCGATAAAGTTCACTCACTATACATCGATTTCCGTGTTTTCTCTTAAAAAAAATATTGGTTTATTTTCCTTGACACTTTCCCGATGTTCTCCACAACTCGCGTTGCACGCAATAGATTCAGTGCGTGTTTCTTTAAATTTTCCGAGAATTCACTTAAGATGGCACCCAGCGCGATGACGTCACTCGCGCCGATGCGCAGTTCTCATCCTCCTCACAAGGCTCCCTTCAAGATTTCCTCACACGATTAAAAATCAAAGTGAGTTTCAAGCCTTATCTTCTTTTTTCTTTATTTTTTCCTTCGTTTACAATCACAATGTTTTACTTATATGTCATTAGTTATCAATGTGAAGCTACTTGCTTCCTGCTTAGTTCTTAAATTATTTTTTTCCAGTTCAATGCGCAAAGGACTTCAACTTAAACGACAGCACTCCGGTTCATGCTTACAGCTAGCAACTCAGAATATAAAGTCACTTAATTATCTTGAACTTTTCTTTTCCTGTATTGCTTATTCTTCTTAACACCGTGTTACACTCGCACCTCCGTTTCAAATTTATTTCATTCGATTGTCAAAAGTCTTCCCTCAATGACAGATGACTTACGAGAGGTGTAATCATTAACCAAGGCCACTAGATGGCAGTGCGTTATAACGCTTACTTTAAGCTCAAAGGGATCTGAAGAGAATTACACTTCCGAAACTTTTACAGATCGTCGATTCATATCAACTTATAAATGCAGAACCAGATACCCTCGTCCTCTGCTCCGCTCACATATCCTCAAATTCACCTCTTGAACTCTATTAGGTTCCAGTCCAGTCCACCTGGGTCTTACTTTTCTTCAAATTGCAAATAACGAGAACGCCCAAGGTTGATACTGTACTTCCCTGGTTTAACTCAAATAGCTTAATGTTCAAGGGATTTCACAATTTACTCACTCAATTTCATATCCTCAAATTCACCTATTGAGCTCAATTAGGTTCCAGTCCAGTTCACTTGGGTCTTACTTTTCTTCAAATTTCAAATAGCGAGAACGCCCAAAGTCGATACTGTACTTTCCTGGTTTAATTCAAATAGCTCAATGTTCAAGGGATTTCACAATCAACTCACTCAATATCAGTATTGCTGGAATTACGAAGGCTCCTCCTTTTCCTCACTCGTATTCTTCATGTGCGAGACCTCAGCACCTTAAAGATTAATTCTTATCAATTCTCATGTGGTGGGTTCGCCGGCGTGCCGCCCTCGTCGCCAATTTGTAAAGATGACACCAGGTACTTCTTCAAGATGTCTCTTTATTGTAAGTTACACGACACACCGGGTGGAGGGCCCGATCACCAGCTCAATCAATGACAGATGCAACTGTCAACCGTTCTTACAACTGTCAGAAGCCGGAACCAGCCTTTGACGTAATTTATGCAAATGATGGACAGGATGGGGACGGGAGCAGAAGAGGGACATAATAGTAAGGGGACGGTAGGGGAGGGGGGCGAGGGAAATGAAGGAAAGTTAACATCGTAACAAAAACAGATATGCTTTGGTGCTAATTTACCATTTTTCTAAATGGCTGGAAGTGGCATTCATGACGGAGATCAAAGGCGGTCATGTTATATCATTTTGTGATTGTGAGGACATTTTCAGGAGAGAAGGTTGTCCTGGAATCTTGGTATCAGACAATGGCCCGCAATTTACGCTGACATAGTTTAGTACGTTTTTGAAAACTGAAGGTATCAAATATCATCGCATTACTGTGTATTTCCAGGAAAAATGGTTTAGTAGAAAGGTGTAATCATGTGTTAAGTGAGTTTGTACAGTTGGCACTGTGTGCAGGGTTGGCTGAATGTCCCCCTCCTCCAAAAAGTTAACAAAGGCTCCCAGGGCTCGCATAAGCCTGAGAAGGAGGGCCTTGCGGCCCTCCTCCGAAAATGTACCGATCTGCTTGCCCGGGAGAGGTGTTGGTCCCCGAGGCATAAAATGGTGCCCCCCTTTTTAAAATATAAATAAGCCTCCAGGACCTGGCCCACTTGTTTTTGATTTTCACAGCAAATTTGTTGCATTTTTCCCCACAATAATAAAAAAATGCTTTACGGGCCAGGCGGGAACCCTGGGGGCCAGCACCTGGCCTAGGGGTCAGGGTATTCCTACCCTGCCCCTTCTCATTTTTATTATGTATTTGTTGGGGACTTGGCTGAGTCTGAGACCCAAGAACGCTGCCAACACTTCCTGGTTGAAGCATTGACAGCCAATCAGATGTCTGCACAAGATTGAGAGGATTCGCGGATGGTTTGCACCTCTAGATATACAAATTAGTTTTTTTCTTTAATATCTCCAAAACTACTGAATGAATATACACCAAAAAAGAAAATAGCTCTTTCTGGGGCAAGGGGTACCTTTCTGCCTAATTTGGTGTAATTCCAACCAGCTGTTGTCGTGTCTAAAAATCTCTATGGAAATTAACATGGGAAACACAGTCCCCCACTTTTCTCGTACCCCGCGTGACATATCACCAAAAAACTCTCCGTTCACAACAAGACACAGCAGGACACTCTTTATGGAAAATTTTGTGAAGATTCGTCAAACGGCACCAAAGATATTAGCAAGTCAAACAAGCATTGGCATAGCCAATAGGTCTCGCCTTTGGGACCTTATAAGTGTTCAACCATGCAACAGTTAATGTTGTTGCACCAAGGATATTTTGCTGCATAACTAAATACTTATAAGGTCCCAAATGCGAGACCTATTGGCTATGCCAATGCTTGTTTACATATTAAGTGCTTGGTCATTGTACAGAAGCGTGGTGAGGCCCTACAAAGTGTGCTAGGGTAGTAATTAACGTTATTGATGCAGAGGAAGTGTATGTGTTTTTAAAATTCCATATTAAGGTGCACGCACAATTGTCCACCATTTTATGAGCCTTATTGTAAGTTTGATGTGCTTTTTTCTTTATTACTGGATGGATTGCTGAATAAATTGTTTTAATTAAACTGGGCTACAAAATCATTCAATGTACCCATTCCCTCTGTTTTACTTTTCTGGATTTCCTTTACAAAATGCAGTTCTTGGTACACCCGCTCGATAAGGTATCAACAAAAAAAGAGAACGAGAGAGAAAAGTTAGATTCAGATTTAGAGGGGGTGAAACGAGGACAAAGGCAGAGAGGAAAGGAGAAATACAGAGGGAGTGAAAGAGTGTATAAGGAAACGAGACCGGCGCAGACATAAGAAAATAATAATAGACACAGAGGAAGAGAAAGAAAGGAAACGCTAAATTAGAAAGTTAAACAAGAAAAGGAAGAGGCTGCAGCCTCGGCTCCTGGGCTCCGGCCTGGAGCGCTGGAGTGCCCTGTCTGCTGTTTTGCCCGTGGACTGAAGGATAGGACGGGGAGGGGGCAGGCGCTGGGGGGAGGTCCTGTAAACGAGCGGTGGAATAAGAATCCTATTGCTAAACTCAAACGTCAAAGGGACATCACTAGGAGAGGTTGCTGTATCTTACGGTGATTTCCAAACCCATATTAGTGAAAGATGTGGTATTCCTGCACTGTGCTGTTTTATGCTGAACGTCGGGATTCGCAAGCCTCTGAGAATGAAGCTTTGCAGGTTAGAAGCTTAAACAAGACAAGGAGAAACACGAGAGACGGCCTGCGGCCGTTAAAGTGAAAGTACGGCCGGCGGAGGGCATTGCTGTGGGGAGGGGGGGGGGAGGAGAAATGCGACACGGCGGGCAGGGGAGGGGGCGGAGCGGGGAGAGCGGCATGAGGGTGTGAAGCAGCCGGGGCCTTTGAAGTGAAGCTAAGCTTCACTTCAAAGGTGTGGGAGGAGTGCTGCTGGTGATTGACTGGCGATTTGATGATGTGCACGCGCATTTTAGGTCAATGCACTTGCGCATTGACCTAAAAGCGCACGGGCACAGCATCAAATCGCCAGTCAATCGCCAGTCTAGGTAAAGCTTATTTAAGCCCCTATACATCTCGCTCCCGCTCAATGCGCATGCGCATTGAGATAGGTCGCTCGACCTAAAAAGTTTTTCCTGTGAAAACTAGACCTAACTAACTGACTTTGGGGGTGACTCAGTGCCTCAATAACGGCAATTAGATAGATTAGCAAAACAAAGCGACCTTGTGGATCCCACAAAGAGTGATCTGGGTTACAGGGCTCCATGTGAAGCTTGTGAAGTGCAGCGGTAGGCTCAGAGAAATCCATTTACATCATTTGCGTTTAGTTCAAGCAGAAGGATGCAGCGGGAGATGATTGGGTGTTGCAGCCAGAACTACTGACTTTGGAAATGGGGAGCCAGGTTTGTGTCTCGGCGTTGGCTCAACATCCTGTGATTCTCAGCAAATTACTCCGCGTGCCTTAAATAAATGAATGTGCCGTTGTGTAATGTAACTGATGCTCGTGCAAAGCGTTCTAACCCCTTTGGGTCGAGTTTGCTCGATGTATCTACTTTCCTGCATTTAGCAATTTTTGTGTTTTAAGAATGCATTAGGGAGAAAATACGGCAATGTCTGCGGTCGCCATGTCCCTTCATTAAGCCAAGCCCATGCGACAAGGGCTGAGTCCAACCAGAACCCAGATAATTACGTCTATAAGTAAAAGCACTGTGTATTAGGGGCCAGATGCACAACGGTTTATTGCATGCGCAAATGGGTTTTAGACCCGTTTCCGCCCATAAAAAACCTTTGGCCCATGTACTAATCCTATTTAGCAAGTCACAAATTGATTTGCGACTCGCTAAATAGGATTAGTGACTCGCTATTAGGGAGGGGCGTTCCAATGGTGTCCCATCCTAATAGCGACTCTGAACCCTATGTAAGAATGTCGCAAAACATTCTCAGTTTACCACCCTCTTAAGGAGGGTGGTAAACCATTCGTGAATGGGAACCTTCCCTTTTGTGAATGCGTGCGCAAACAATTTTTCAGAGCAGGCAGTGGTCCCAGGGACCACTACTTGCCCTTAAAAAATAAAAACGTTTGATTTCTTTTTTTTTTTTTAAATGCATTCCATTTTCATTAAGAAAACGGGCTGCATTAAAAAAAACTGAACTACTTTATTTAAAAGCAGTCACAGACATGGAGGTCTGCTGACCCCAGCAGGCCAGCATCCTTGGGAGGGCCAGTCATTCCCAATGGCGTTGCACATTGCGACAGCCTCATTAATATGCATGAGTCATGCAATTTGAGACCCCATTGGGAATCGCAAATAGTGTCTCGGACACTGTTGTGCATCCCAATTAGCGAGTCGCACATGCGATGCAATTAGCGACTCGCTAATTGGCGGGTCGTACATCTGGTCCTAAGTGATTGGTGGATGTGTGATGTAATGAAAAAAAGCATTAACATAGCAGACCGTGATTTTTAGCCAACAGAACTATGGGCCCGATGTAGGTGGCCAATTACCGGTCGGTAAACCGGAAATTCGGTACATTTCAGGCTTACCGACCGGTATTGAGCCATTTCTGATGTAGGGGATGATTCGGTAAATACCGAATCGGTATTTTCCGATTCGGTATTTACCGAATCTTTATTTACAGATTCGGTATTTACCGAATCGGTAAATGCCATGTAGGAAGCACTTTTAAGAGTGCTTATGTGCTGTAAGGATTCGCTATTTACCACCAACTATTAGTTGGTGGTAAATAACGAATACCTTTGAAAATGCAAATCTGAGCATTTTCAACAGTGCCATGTGGCAGACATACATGCCCTTAGGGCATGTATGTCTGCCACATGTGCACACAAGCACTATTCAGGGGTGCAACAGGGGGTCAATGTGGCACCCTGCCACCCTTGAATGTTTCCCTATTTTACCAAATCGGTATTTACCGATTCAGTAATTCATATTCATTAATATGAGCCTCCAGGCCCATAGGAATGAATGGGAATTACCGAATCGGTAAACACCGATTCGGTAAATACCGAATCGTACCCATTTGGTAATACTTACCAAATTTTTATCTACATTGCATTTACGGATTCTAAAATACCGAATCGGTAAAATTCGGTATTTTAGAATCGGTAAATTTTCATTACCTACATCTAGCCCTATGTGTATTGCAATTTCTAATCTCCTATTTACCATGATGTAAGCAAAACTACAAGCTCCAGAATACAAAGTGTTACCTAAAAAATGTACTGCCAAAGCCAATAGGCCTGACATGCATTTAGAGTCCTGACAAAAATCCTTAAAACACTGCAATGAAAAAAAAATGAAACAAAAAACAGTTGCCTTCTGCATACAATTCATTAATGACAAACAGAATTCAATATGTGATGGTTTAGCGTACTTTTGAGACGTAAAATGGACCAGCACGGATTGCAATACAGGAAAGCCACAGGAGACTGAATGATACACCAAACAGTCAATTGCAAGATGTGAGAGGGTCTGTCTTAGTTCTGCGGGGGTAGAGCTAAACGCCCACTTTATGTGTATGTTTAGGAAACTGTAACAAAAGGTAGTGTAGGCAGCTATGCTGTCAAGAAAGAACTAAATATGACAGTCTGGAGGTGTCGCACACCATATAAGCAGTGTTTAATTTGAGCCGTGGTTTCTGGTGCTCAGCACTGCACTTAATTCTCAACACCAGCACTAATACCAGTCCACCACACGGTGGTGCTGCATGCCATGTTTTGAGATGAACACAACAACAGTGTTTAATAATTCAATGTACATGCAGCACACCCCAGCAGGAATCTCCGGGGACACGTCGATGCTGCCCCAGGAACCTACAAGCTGGTCAGACAACATTCCTTGCAACACTCACAAATGGAGCGTGCTCTGCTTTGGAGTTCAAAGGTCACTGTCAAAGCATGCAACACAAGAGGGCGTGGGGTAGACAAAGTTTTAAACTGTTACATTCTAAACACTTAGGTGGAAACTCAAATATAGAATTTCATGTCTGGGGAGGAGGTTTTTGATTCTGTGTTTTTATTCTGAACACTTCAGTACCTTTCCTATGTTCCTGTACAGGAAACACATACCACTACAAGTAACCAGCAATATGACACATTTTCTCCAGATTATTAGATGAAATGTGAATTTCGCAATCAAGCTGACACATTCCAGTGTGGCTAGGATGCAGTTCCACTCCGAAATATAGACATAATAAACTGATGTTTAGCAAGGCTTCTCAGGGTTATGCAATAATCATATGCACTATAAGTCCTCTCAAGAGCAATGAAAGCCTGGGTGGGGGAAGTCTACAAACAATATCCTGCTTTGCTCTTTTCATTACCAAAAATCTTCTGCTTGAAATTAAAAATATGCCCTAAGCAGGAGATCCGTGGGGTCTTAGGAACTTAAGGCGGGGCTTTATATCGTCCGCCAAAAGTTACAGAATAAAGATGCTTTTTGTTACTCATTATTTTTTCAGGTTAAGGTTTTTAACATTTTAAACATTGCAGTGAGGTTCAATTTTGCATTATAAAAGAAAAGGCCCTATGCCAAGCACGTGGGTAAAAGGCTATTGGCGTTCAATGCCTCAGGTCTCCTTACCATGACCACGCCCCCCCCATAGCCCTTCTGGCCCCCTAGGAGGTCACGCCCCAGTTTGAAGGCCATTGCCCAGGCAAAGGGACATTTGTGCCTCCATAATCTTGCAGTTGGGCTTTAATTCACCCCGCAATGGAGTCATTTTGGTCGCCTCACCTGTGGTGTCGTAGTCAACTGGGCACTGCCAGCAGGAATGCTGGGCAGCAAGCATAATTGTAGACGCTGCTCCCTGTTCAGTGCCCACTGGGCGAAGCTGTAGGCCATGCTCAGCAGGGATAGTTGGCTGCAGCCATGCCCTGTGCCCACTGCCTGCAGGTTAAAGCTATGCCCAGCAATTACCACACGCAGTGTATTGGGTGGATGGAAGGTCTAAATGTATGGGCACCTAAATAGGTGGTGCTATAGTACCATAGCTGACCTCAACTGGGAAAAATCAGTGTATCATAAATAATGTTTTTCTAGAAGCTGTTAGAAAACCCACACACCACAATATTGATGCCATACCCATTCATTATTTATTTGCAGTCTTTCTAGTAGCTGTGAGTAAACCCACACACCACAGGATTGATTCCATACCCATTCATTATTGATTTCCATGGTTTGTACAAATTTGTGTTTCCCAGTGAATTACGGATTTCAACATACAAGAAGCGCTAGAAATTGGTAACATTTACCATGCTATGGAAGATTATTACAGTACTGCTGATACTGCTTTCAACACATTTTTATATTTCAGAAAAATATATCTTTTTTAAACTAGCAGGTAACATGTTATGGAGTTCAAGTGACATTGACAAACCTCTTTGCCTAATGGTTCCTTATCACGTCAGCAGAACTCCCAGTAGCATTATAGGACCATAACACACAGCTGGCCATTTTTTATCATCATTGTATATACACAAATAGTATATCAACACCATGGCGGCACAATAGTGAATGTTATGTTACATTTTCAATAGGAAATTCAAAAAATCACTTATTTGGTTCTAACTTCAGAACTCTTGAACTAAAGTTTGCCAACTTTAGAGTACCCTCCTGGCATGCACAAGAGCTACATATGTGACAAGGATTTCAAAGTAATATGATGTTTTTTAAGTCAGTTATTGAGCACTGTTATTACACGAGCTTTGTGTTTCAGTTTAAATACAAATAAACCGTTTTGTATGAATTTTTAACAAACTTCACATACACTTTTAATCCACTTGGCCCACCTGTTCATTAAAGAGAATCTAAAAAATTGGCTCAGCCACCTTAAACATGTTCAAATCCATGTTATTGGTTAGGGTGTGAAAATGAAAAAAGTTATTTCCGACCACTCCCCGATACTGTTAACATACACATATTACCAGAGGGGTTGACAACGTATTTTCCCCATCTTCCCTGGCTACCTGAAGGTTCCCAAGATTAGGAAAGCCATAGTCTCTACAAAACTATACTACTTCCAGGAAAACGCTTCGTCAGTCCACTCTCCAACCATCCTATGGGAGGCCTATAAGGCCGTTTTAAGGGGTCAGGCCATCACATCTATAACAGGTCATAGGCGGGAATAGCAGCAGGAGCTCATCACCATAGAGACGGAATTGCAAGTGGTCGACTGTTGTGGTGACAAATTGTCCTTATTCCTTTAAGGACAATTTGTCTGTCGCGTGCCTGATCTTGGGCGCTGTTGTGATTTGTATATGCCAATCGTTCTGGAGTTCTCGTGCTTCTGTGAGTTTGACAGTTGCAGCGGGAACACCAGGATGAGTGGTTGTGGGTTTTTCTTTATCCATGCTAAAAACCTAATAAAGGTCTTGTTAGACCTGTCTGCCCCTGTGAGTTCCCTCACAATTATTATTTATTTTGTCCCCTTTGGCATTCCAGTGAATCCAGTTATGTATTTTCTTTTTTTTAATGTCCACCAGAATTTTTCCAGTGTTCTCGTGGGGGCTAGGTGTTTCTTGGGCCTATTGTTTTACCAAGGCCTAGTTTTCCTCACAGAAAGCAACTGTTAGAACATGATTCCTAAAATGGTGGCTACTAACTGCCATAACGGTCACCTAAGGGTGGCAGACCCATAGGCTAGCATGAGGAAGGTTCCAGAACCAACTAGTAGCTTCCAGGGGTCTGAGGCCAGCCTATAAAAGGCCAGTGACCAGGGAGCCATTTTGGGACAGTATTGGAAGTGACCAGTGCGGAGAGAGGCGACTTGAGGAGGAGGATATCACACTAGTAGTGACAAGATTGACCTTTGGGGCCGGCTGTTGCTCTACTGGGAAGTGACCCCTCATAGGCTGACCAAACCCCACTGCCACAGCAACCATATTAAGAAACAGAAGACTCCGTGGCAAGTTTTATAACCATCAGTGACTCTCGCAGCGTGGCTCTCAAGTGACCTGTGAAGTCCTGCCCTGAAGGCACGTGTGCAGTGGAAGCGAACCTGGACACAGTGACACTCTGAATGGTAAAGGAATCAGGGGTCAAGGAGTTAAAACTGCCGCGACTGCAGCACATGAGCCCGGAGTCCACATTGTGAAGAGAAGCGGCGGAACCAGCTGTTGACCTTACCCGAAGGAAGCACCACTGCCGTGTGGGATCCCTGTCGTGGGATCGGAAGAGGAGGAAGAGCCCAGCTGAACCGTGTTGCCATCCGGAGGAACCTGAGGTAGCGTCGGAAGAGGCGGGGAGACTGCAGGAGGAGGCCGGACGGGGGCGGAGCCTTCGTGCCTGAGGAGAGCGTCTGCGAGGATCAGGAAGCGGCTCGAAGCGGCAGACTGAGGCAGCGGTAACGGAGCAGCGGTTCAAGGGAGAGACAGTAGCCGCCGACACTCGTATAACGCAGCACAAGTGGGCAGAGAAGCCAAGACACCACAAGTAAGCGTGGGAGAGTGGTCGGGCGGGGAGGAGCAAACGAGTCCCTGCCGGAACTTACCCCAAGTAGCTGAACAACCGGGGACACTTAAGGAGACAGCAAATTACCTGTGTGACACTCATTTAGGAGATATAGCAAACCCGAGACAAACCTCTCAGTGAGGGGGTGATCCATGTGAGAAACTACCTGCCCATAACGGAATTCCATCAGCTCCAATACCCATTGTGAAGCGCTGGCGGCTTTCTTCCTGGAGAAGGTCCAGACCATCTATAGGGCCTTTCCCACTGCTGCACAAACCAGCGCGGGGTCATCCACCCTGCCGGATCTGGTGGTATTAGACTCTTTCCCCTGTCTCTCTTCGGAGTCTTACACGGCCTTGGCTCTTCGAGTCAAGTCTGGGTCGCCGGCTGACCCGCTCAAGCCACTAATGTTCAGAGACCAGACTTTTGCTCGCCCGGTCTGTGACTTAATCAACATGTCATTATCATCTGGCCAGGTGCCTCTGAAATGGAAGCATGCGGTAGTGATGCCCATTTTGAAAAAACCATCTCTCGACCCTACAAAATCGGAGAACTACCGCCCGATCTCGCTTCTCCCGTGGCCAGCCAAACTCGCGGAGGTGCACGTTAACACCGCCCTCACTGATCATCTGTCACGCACCAACATTCTGGACGATACCCAGAACGGTTTTCGGGCTGGCCACAGCACGGAGACAGCATTGTTATTCATGGTCGAGCACCTGCGGGCAGTTCTGGATGCAGGTCAAACGGCGGCGCTTGTTTTGTTAGATCTAAGCGCCGCCTTTGACACGGTCTCCCATGAAATTCTCCTGCAGCGTCTTGTGGAGATAGGGGTGACCGGCACTGCACACCAGTGGTTTCGTTCGTTTCTCATGGACCGTTCCTTCTGTGTGGCTGCCCCGCCCTATCAGTCCAGACGGCATCCTCTGTCTCTTGGGGTTCCACAGGGTTCCTTGCTGAGTCCCACGTTGTTTAACATCTACGTGAGGCCGCTGGCTGAGGTTGTGAAGCTCTGTGGTATGACCATGGTGTCGTACGCAGATGATACCCAGCTAGCGGTCACGATCAGCGGGGACTCCGGGGTGGATGCCCCAAGATTCAGAGAAGGACTTCGGGCAGTGGCTGGTTGGATGACGACCAACTGTCTCCAACTAAATGCCAAAAAAACGGAGGTGATGGTCTTTGGTAAGCGGACGGAACTATGGGGAGATACTTGGTGGCCTCCTGAGCTTGGTCCCACCCCCACCCCTGTTGTGGAGATCAAGAATCTGGGGGTTTGGCTGGACCCCTCCCTCAATTTTGTGGGCCACACCAAAAGGACGGCGGCGTGCTGCTTCGGCATCTTGCACAATTTGAGACCTGCCCTTAAGTACTTCGATGCCGCAACCCGTCAACTCGTGGTACAAGCAACGGTTCTGGCTAGGCTGGACTATGCCAGCTCCCTTTTTATAGGGCTAAACCAGGCCGAGTTGACCCGTCTTCAAAGAGTGCAGAACGCAGAGGCCAGAGCGATCGTAGGTCTTCCTAGGTTTTGCTCGGCCACTCCAACTCTGCGAGCCTTGCATTGGTTACCCGTTAGGCAGCGGATCCACTTTAAAGTGCTGTGCATGTCTTTTAAGATTCTGAAGGGGCTGTCACCTCCCTTATTGCGTCAACTCTTGTGCCCTTACATCCCGGGCCGCACTCTGCGCTCTCTGGATCAAGAATTGGCAGTAACCTCTCGTTTCAAACTCAGTCGGGCGGGGGGTCGCTCCTTTAGGGTGCGGGCAGCCGCACTCTGGAACACTCTCCCCTTGAAAATCCGGACTCTTGGCGACTTGCTCTCCTTTCGCAAGGCCGTTAAAACTTTTCTGTTTTCCCAGCTTTGTTAAATTTTAAACTCTTTTTAATATTTTCTGTTTCCTGTTGTGTTGTGTTTGCCACCTTGTCGGTGCGCCGGGACGCTCCTTCGCTGGAGCAGCCGTGCGCAATACAAATAGCACTAACATAACATAACATAACATAACATAACTTGTGAGGGAGAGTAAGCTGGAAGCCGAGGGGCTTCAGGGAAACGGGAGGTAGCGAACCAAGTGGGGATCACCAGAGAGTTCTGGGGGAACAAAAGGTGATTGGTGGTGAATATCCTGGAGGGTGGAGGACACGATATCCGAAAGGCTGGCAGCACCTGTGTTTACTCTGATGGGCTCAGTGGTTTAATAAGTTTGTAGGGTGTTGAGAGCTGTTCTTCAGGGTTGTAATATCTTGCTTGCTTCTCCAGTAATTCAACTACTTGCACCAGAGCCTAATCGTGATTGTATGAAGCTGTGCGGGGGAGCTGCACCTGGCGAAATGTAATGTACCAGATATGATTTATTGTAAAGAAGCCTGTTTAATTATCAACCCGAATAGATGGGGAATGTAAGAGATTGCAACTCTAAGTTGTAGGGATTTCTCAACGTGACCTTCATACTTGGGGGTAGAGAAATACTGAAATTGCCAAATGAATTTTGCGATGAACCAATAATTGAATGTGATAAGGTTAAATGATCTGAAACTGAAACCCGGCTCTAAAGAAAAGAAAGATACATCAAAGAATTTTATAAAAGGAACCGGTATTTTTCTAAATTGGTGTGGTGTCATTATTTTGGTTGGTCATTCACTGGGTTACTGCGGGTGAGATTGTAAGCACTACACAAAGCCTCGAGGGGGTTTAGCTGATCCTGCTCTGTGCCAGGCTACCCTATGTAGTCTAGAAAAACCTAGGTCTAACATAATTGGTGCTTCAGCGGTGGGATAACGGGTTTGTGCTTACAACCACTTATTAGTAACACAGTGCTTACCACGGGCCTACACCTGGAGTTTTCTCCAAGCGGTCTCCCAAATTTAAATTTTGATTTTCCAAATTTACTCCTGGTGGTGGGTGGAGGTTGTCCTCAGATTACACTTCTTAGTTCTCTCCTGAGTGCCCATTTGATACCATATTTGAAAAATGGAATTGAACCTTGAAGAGATAGAAACCTACACTGTGGCCCAACTTAGAGAGTGGTGTCAATGACAGGGGGTGTTCTTCAAGAAAGGTGCCAAGAAAAGCGAGTTGCAGACAAGCTTGAGGGCATGGGTGGAAGCTCATACAGAGGAGGATCAGGAAACAGAAGAGAGTGATAAAGACACTGTCCTTGGGGCAGGCCTGCTGTACCAAACTGAAGGGGGGAATCTGCTGACAGGTCCCAGGACATTTTCAAGGGAGGGCAGCAATGTCTCAGTGAGGAGCCTTACCAAAGCCGAGCTGGAGGACAGGAGGGAAGAGAGGAAAATGAAATTGGAGTTAGCCAGATTAGAAATGGAGAAGGAGAGCAGGAGGTTGGCCCACGAACTCACACTAAAGGAGCTAGACTTTAAAGCCTTAACATTAGGGTCCCCTCCTCCTAACAATGGTGGCAGCGAAAACAAAGAGATCACCAGAGAACCCAGACCCTACTTGCCCAAGGATGTCATTGCTAGTTACACCCCAGGTGATGATATTGCCAAGTGGCTAGCCGCCTATGAGGTCTCCTTAAGGGCCCATGGGATCTTGGAAACCCACTGGGGGGGTGGGCTGTATAAGTACATGCCACCTGCTGGCAGGGATACCTTGTTGGCCCTGGAGCGGGATGAGCAAACCCACTACCCTACAATGAAAGTGGCGCTGTTGAAAAAGTTTGGGCTAACCCCGGAAAAATACCGTCAGACGTTTAGGGGGAGTCACAAATTAAGCACACAAAATTGGGTGGATTTCTTGGATTATGCAAAAAAAGCCTTGGAGGGTTGGGTGAAAGGCAGCGAGGTAGGGGACTATGAAGGTTTATATGACCTCATACTCAAGGAACACCTACTCGAGAAATGCTTTCCCGAGCTGCGACAACACCTGGTGGACAGCAAGCTGACCAGCCCCAGGAAGCTTGCTGAGGAGGCGGACATCTGGGCTAGTACCCGGGTGTCCTCGAAGGGGACTGGAAGGGATTCCCAGAAGTCCGGACAGGGCACCCCCCAGAAGAAAGAGGGGGGAGATAATAAGAGGGAGTTCTCAAAAGGTCCACAAAATACTTCTCAAGGAAGGGGCAGAGGTTTCACCCCTAAGGCTAACCCGCCCAGAAACCCTCATCCTGGCCAAAGCCAGCAGCCAAGGGTTGTCCACTGCTTCGAGTGTGGTGGTGTTGGACATTGTAAGGGAGATGTCAGATGCCCAAAGAGACCACCCCCTCCCACCGGAGGCAAAGCCCCGGGAGTAGCCAGTGTAGCGCTCGGGGAGGAGTTGCCTTTAGATAAGGGGGGTGAGTGGGCGGGTGTCACCTTAGTGTCCCTGGGAGAACGGGAGATGGTTCCTACGATTCAGGTGCCCCCAAATACTACCAAGTATGGGCAGTGGATCACCATCAATGGCCAGAGAGGGGAAGCTCTGAGAGATACAGGAGCCAGTAAGACTATGGTGAGAAGTCAACTGGTGTCTCCAGAGCAGGTGATTCCCAATGTACTCCACCCCGCCGCGATGGCTGACAGCAGAATGGGCCAATACCCCGTGGCCGAGGTTCCCTTTGAGTGGGAAGGGGTTGCAGGTTCACTTCGAGTTGCCGTAAGCCCTGCCGTGCCAGTTGATTGTCTGCTGGGGAATGACATGGAGCACAATGCTTGGAGGGAGGTGGAATACCGGACTCATTCTGAGATGCTGGGTACACCTGACTGGGCCTGTGTCAGCACAAGGTCCGCGACTACCCGGAGGGGGAGTTCGCTTACGCTGGAGCCTGGAACAATGGCCCAGCCAGCTGCCAGAGAAGAGAAGGACAGTAGGCAGGAGGAACCTGCCTCAACA
Organism: Lissotriton helveticus; assembly: GCF_964261635.1. NCBI lineage: Eukaryota > Metazoa > Chordata > Amphibia > Caudata > Salamandridae > Lissotriton > Lissotriton helveticus. The sequence continues at coordinate 1,259,273,807 of NC_136070.1, read as the reverse complement.
TCTCTACCTCGTGAGATAGATAGGACACCTGCGAAGGTGGATCTGGAGTCCACGGAGGAGAATGTTACTTCCTTGAAGAACCTACCCATCCCTGCTGAGTGGCATGTGGAGGGAGGTCCTTCCAGGGAGGAATTCTGCAAAGCTCAGAAGGAGTGTCCTACTCTTGAGGGGCTGCGGCAACAGGCCAAAGCCCAGGCAGCAGGGAACGTTGTAGGGAACTACCAGATTTACTGGGAGGATGGACTCCTCTACAGTGAGCCCAAGGCACCCGGACATGGTTCATCCAGGGCCTTGGTGGTCCCTCAATGTTTTAGAGCCTTTCTTCTAGAACTGGCTCACGAGATACCCTTGGCAGGTCACTTGGGTCAGGACAAGACCTTTGCCCGGCTTGTCCCCCACTTTTACTGGCCTCGGATGAGAGTGGCGTCTGATACCTACTGTCGGACATGTGTGTCTTGCCAAGCTAGTGGGAAAACAGGGGTGAAGCTGAAAGCTCCCCTGGAACCACTTCCAGTCGTTAGCACCCCCTTTGAAAGGGTGGGCATCGACATTGTAGGGCCATTAGATCCACCAACTTCAGCTGGTCACAGGTTCATCCTGGTTCTAGTGGATCATGCCACAAGGTACCCAGAGGCAATTCCTCTGAGGACCATTACTGCACCTGCAGTGGCAAGGGCTCTGATGGGGATCTTCACCCGAGTGGGTTTCCCCAAGGAGGTTGTGTCCGACAGGGGGACCAACTTCCTATCAGCTTACATGCGGGCTATGTGGAAGGAGTGTGGTGTTACCTACCGATTTACCACTCCTTATCACCCACAGACCAATGGTCTTGTGGAAAGGTTTAATAAGACCTTGAAAGGCATGATAAGAAGTCTGCCTGAGAGCCTGCGGAGGAAATGGGACGTCCTCCTACCCTGTCTCTTGTTTTCCTACAGGGAAGTGCCACAGAAGGGAGTGGGCTTCAGCCCCTTCGAACTTCTGTATGGGCACCCTGTACGGGGTCCTCTCAGCCTGGTGAAGGACGGATGGGAAAAGACTCCCAGGAAGCTTCCCCAGGACGTGGTGAGCTACATGCTGGCCTTCCGAAGCCAAATGGCCAAGTTGTGGAAGCAAGCTTCTGACAACTTGGAAGCCAGCCAAGCAGTAATGAAGGAGTGGTATGACCACAATGCTCACCCAGTGGAACTGAAGCCTGGACAAAAAGTGTGGGTGATGGAACCTGGAGAGCTAAATGCCCTCCAGGATCGTTGGACAGGCCCCTTTGAGGTATTGGAGAAAAAGGGTAAGGCCACTTACTTGGTGGACCTTAAGACCCCGAGACAGCCCCATCGGGTGCTTCATGCCAATCGCCTCAAGCCACACCATGAGAGGCCCGAGGTCGTCTTGATGATGGTGACCGATGGAGCAGAGGAAGAGGAAAGCGAGCCTCTCCCTGATCTTTTCTCGTCTCAGGAAAAGGATGGGTCAGTGGAGGGAGTGATTCTCTCACCATCCCTGACTCCTGAACAGCAGAGAGATTGCCGCCAGATCCTGGAGCAATTTTCCTCACTGTTCTCCCTTGTCCCGGGAAGGACCCACCTGTGTACCCATGATGTGGACACAGGAGACAGCCCACCTGTGAAGTCTAAGATCTACCGGCTGTCAGTCAAGGTGAAGGCCAGCATCCATGGTGAAGTAGCCAAGATGTTGAAGCTAGGAGTGATTGAATCTTCCAATAGCCCTTGGTCCAGTCCAGTGGTTTTGGTACCAAAAGCTGCCCCACCGGGCGCCACACCTGAATTAAGATTCTGTGTGGATTACCGAGGACTAAATTCAGTAACAAAGACTGATGCTCATCCGATCCCCAGGGCGGATGAACTTATTGACCGGCTGGGAGCTGCCCAATACTTAAGTACCTTTGACCTTACTTCCGGGTACTGGCAGATTTCCCTTACTTATGGAGCAAAGGAAAGGTCAGCCTTCTCCACGCCTCAGGGTCACTACCAGTTCAGCGTGATGCCCTTTGGGCTCAAGAACGCCCCTGCCACTTTTCAGCGGCGAGTGAACAAGGTCCTTTCTGGTATGGAAGCTTTTTCTGCTGCTTATCTGGATGACATTGCTGTCTTCAGTAGTAGCTGGGAGGATCATTTGCAACACTTGCAAGCTGTTCCCCAGGCCATGCAACAGGCTGGCTTGACAATCAAGGCCAGCAAGTGTCAGATCGGTCAGGGGTCGGTGGTGTACCTAGGCCACTTGGTGGGCAGAAGGACGGTGCAGCCCCTCCAGGCGAAGATCGAGGCTATCATGGCCTGGGAGCCCCCCAAGACCCAAACTGAGGTCCGAGCCTTCCTGGGCCTAACTGGTTACTACCGTCGTTTCGTGAAGGGGTATGGCACCATTGTGGCACCCCTCACTGAACTTACCTCCAAGAAACAACCTCGACGGGTAGTCTGGACGGAGGCTTGTCAGCGAGCCTTCGTGACTTTAAAACAAGCATTGTGTACTGCCCCAATACTTAGGGCTCCTGATTCTTCCAGAGAGTTCATTGTCCAAACAGATGCATCAGAACATGGCATTGGGGCAGTGTTATCGCAACTAAATGATGAGGGCTTGGATCAACCCGTGGTCTTCCTATCCAGGAGACTACTCCCCAGGGAACAGAGGTGGAGTACTATAGAGCGGGAAGCCTTTGCGGTGGTTTGGGCTCTGAAGAAGTTGCGTCCATACCTGTTTGGCTCGCACTTCCTGGTTCAGACCGACCACCGACCCCTTCGTTGGCTGATGCAGATGAAGGGGGAGAATCCCAAGTTGTTGAGATGGTCCATCTCCCTACAGGGAATGGACTTCCGGGTGGAACATCGGCCTGGAGTGGACCACGCCAATGCAGACGGTCTCTCTAGGTATTTCCGCCTTAGTGATGAGAACTCCCAAGGGGTTGGGTAGCTCTCCCCACTTTCAGCTGGGGGGGACGCGTGTTAGACCTGTCTGCCCCTGTGAGTTCCCTCACAATTATTATTTATTTTGTCCCCTTTGGCATTCCAGTGAATCCAGTTATGTATTTTCTTTTTTTTAATGTCCACCAGAATTTTTCCAGTGTTCTCGTGGGGGCTAGGTGTTTCTTGGGCCTATTGTTTTACCAAGGCCTAGTTTTCCTCACAGAAAGCAACTGTTAGAACATGATTCCTAAAATGGTGGCTACTAACTGCCATAACGGTCACCTAAGGGTGGCAGACCCATAGGCTAGCATGAGGAAGGTTCCAGAACCAACTAGTAGCTTCCAGGGGTCTGAGGCCAGCCTATAAAAGGCCAGTGACCAGGGAGCCATTTTGGGACAGTATTGGAAGTGACCAGTGCGGAGAGAGGCGACTTGAGGAGGAGGATATCACACTAGTAGTGACAAGATCGACCTTTGGGGACGGCTGTTGCTCTACTGGGAAGTGACCCCTCATAGGCTGACCAAACCCCACTGCCACAGCAACCATATTAAGAAACAGAAGACTCCGTGGCAAGTTTTATAACCATCAGTGACTCTCGCAGCGTGGCTCTCAAGTGACCTGTGAAGTCCTGCCCTGAAGGCACGTGTGCAGTGGAAGCGAACCTGGACACAGTGACACTCTGAATGGTAAAGGAATCAGGGGTCAAGGAGTTAAAACTGCCGCGACTGCAGCACATGAGCCCGGAGTCCACATTGTGAAGAGAAGCGGCGGAACCAGCTGTTGACCTTACCCGAAGGAAGCGCCACTGCCGTGTGGGATCCCTGTCGTGGGATCGGAAGAGGAGGAAGAGCCCAGCTGAACCGTGTTGCCATCCGGAGGAACCTGAGGTAGCGTCGGAAGAGGCGGGGAGACTGCAGGAGGAGGCTGGACGGGGGCGGAGCCTTCGTGCCTGAGGAGAGCGTCTGCGAGGATCAGGAAGCGGCTCGAAGCGGCGGACTGAGGCAGCGGTAACGGAGCAGCGGTTCAAGGGAGAGACAGTGGCCGCCGACACTCGTATAACGCAGCACAAGTGGGCAGAGAAGCCAAGACACCACAAGTAAGCGTGGGAGAGTGGTCGGGCGGGGAGGAGCAAACGAGTCCCTGCCGGAACTTACCCCAAGTAGCTGAACAACCGGGGACACTTAAGGAGACAGCAAATTACCTGTGTGACACTCATTTAGGAGATATAGCAAACCCGAGACAATCCTCTAAGTGAGGGGGTGATCCATGTGAGAAACTACCTGCCCATAACGGAACTTGTGAGGGAGAGTAAGCTGGAAGCCGAGGGGCTTCAGGGAAACGGGAGGTAGCGAACCAAGTTGGGATCACCAGAGAGTTCTGGGGGAACAAAAGGTGATTGGTGGTGAACATCCTGGAGGGTGGAGGACACGATATCCGAAAGGCTGGCAGCACCTGTGTTTACTCTGATGGGCTCAGTGGTTTAATAAGTTTGTAGGGTGTTGAGAGCTGTTCTTCAGGGATGTAATATCTTGCTTGTCTTCTCCAGTAATTCAACTACTCGCACCAGAGCCTAATCGTGATTGTATGAAGCTGTGCGGGGGAGCTGCACCTGGTGAAATGTAATGTACCAGATATGATTTATTGTAAAGAAGCCTGTTTAATTATCAACCCGAATAGATGGGGAATGTAAGAGATTGCAACTCTAAGTTGTAGGGATTTCTCAACGTGACCTTCATACTTGGGGGTAGAGAAATACTGAAATTGCCAAATGAATTTTGCGATGAACCAATAATTGAATGTGATAAGGTTAAATGAACTGAAACTGAAACCCGGCTCTAAAGAAAAGAAAGATACATCAAAGAATTTTATAAAAGGAACCGGTATTTTTCTAAATTGGTGTGGTGTCATTATTTTGGTTGGTCATTCACTGGGTTACTGCGGGTGAGATTGTAAGCACTACACAAAGCCTCGAGGGGGTTTAGCTGATCCTGCTCTGTGCCAGGCTACCCTATGTAGTCTAGAAAAACCTAGGTCTAACAGGTCTTCAAACCAAACCTTTGGTCAAGGACCATCATTTCCACACAAGAACCCTCTTTCTACACCAACGCACAACACTCTCACAATCCAACACAGGCCACGGCTCAATGCTTGAGCCTTAAACAACAATTACACAGGGACTACCTTAAGGAAAGGACCAAGCTCAAACTAACAGCCACACAACACAAGATATATGAGACCGGCGATAAAACTGGGAAGCTACTGGCCGGGCTTGACCAAAAAGAACGAGACAGAAAGTGGATAGCGCAGCTAAGAGCGAGTGATGCCAGAGTAATAACTGATCCGCGCGCAATATTACATATGTTGGCGCTGCCCTTCCAGCGAGTCTACACATCTCTGCTAGAAGAAGCACTGACCTTCCAGCGAGTCTACACATCATCTGCTAGAAGAAGCACTGACCTATATAAAAGATATCGCAATGACTAAACTTAAACTGGAGGCGGCCCTTGAACTGGAGGCAGACCTCACAACCAACGAGCTTCAAGTGGCGATTGGCTCGTTACAATCTGGGAAGGTGGTGGGGCCTAACAGCATCCCCGTAGAACTTTATAAAAAGACAGCGATTATAGTGGCACCTTATATGCTGGATATGTTTCATGATAGTTTACAGACAAGTGAGCTCCCATTTGACAAACGTTTGGCCAAAGTGGTGGCTTTCCCGAAACCGGGAAAGCTGCCGGAGAACTGTGCCTCCTATCGCCCCATATCCTTAATAAACGCAGAGGCCAAAATTCTAGCGAAACTCCTTGCGATCAGACTAACCCCACACCTCACCACCCTAATTCACCCAGATCAGTCTGGGTTCATGCCCAATAGAAATACAGCGTTAAACCTGAGACGTTTGCATGGAGTGTTTGCCAGCAAGCCCTATCTCCAGGAGCCGGCTATCCTCCTGTCGTTAGATGCTCGTATGGCGTTCGATATGGTGGAATGGCCGTTTTTATTCACTGTGCTGCAACACCTGAGCTTCGGTCCAAAGTTCTGCACTTGGGTGAGTCTCCTGTACACGAAACCAATGGCGCACGTGACGACGAATGGTCATATATCCCACGACTTTCCATTGACCTGGGGCACCCGTCAGGGCTGCCCGCTGTCAGCGCTGCTTTTCGCTCTAGTGTTGGAACCGCTGGCGGCTTGGATCAGATGGGAGCCAATGGTCCAAGGAATTAGGTGGACGGAAGAATGGGAGGACCACATCTCGCTATATGCAGATGATGTTTTGCTCTATCTGACCTCCCCTAGGCGGTCCATTCTGGTACTCCTGAATATATGCGAATTTTATGGGGGAGCTTCAGGATACACAATAAATTGGTCAAAGTCAATACTATTTGTGCTCCATGGTCCGCCGCTGCAACTCCCGCTGAACTGCCCGCTGCAGGTCTCTGAAGAGACCTTTAAGTATCTAGCTATGTATATCACAGCGGACCGGGGCGAATTTACGAAACGGAACCTAACGACCCCCCTGGAACGCCTAAAAAGAGATGTAGCTCACTGGGGGATCCTTCCGTTGACATTGTTGGGAAAAGTGGCACTTTTTAAAATGATGGCACTGCCTCGTTTCCTTTACATGCTGGAAGATACACCATATCCAGTGCTAGCAGACTATTTAAAAAAGATAGCGGCTCAGGTTTCCGGGCTGCTATGGGGGAACAGACCTGCGCGCATTGCTCAGCGCAAATTAACTAGAGGATGGTACGATGGCGTCATTGCACTCCCTGACATCCAGTTATATTATTGGGCAGCCCAACTGAAGGTAATCAACCAGTGGATACATGCCCCACAGACAGATCCAGCTTATAAGGCAGATAGAAGCGGGCTGGGGGTTGAAGGCATGATGTCAGCACTCTACAACAGGAAACTTACGTCAGCGGTAGTTGGTCCCACAAGGCTAACGGTCATCATATGGCATGAAGCTCACGCTAAGTTAGGCTGGAAGGGAACAATACCCAGCTTACCCCTCTTTGGGACACACAACGACTTGGCGGCCTGCGAAATTACAAGGGATTCAATAAATGGGACGCTATCGGTATCTCCACTGTAGGTGAAATGTGGTACAAAGGGGAGGTAAAGACATTTGAACGTCTCCAAACACAATATGAGCTAGCACCTGCTGAACTCTTTAAGTATATGCAGATAAAGCATGCGCTGCAAGTGGTCTTACCATCCAACTCTGACGTTCCAGAGGCAACCCCCCTGGAGGACAAACTACTAACAGAGTACATGCAGAGGCGGGCGACTTCCCTCACATACCGAAAATTAGTAAATAATTTGCCTGACCCAAACACGTCACTTAGAGGAAAATTGTCTCAAGATGTGGGGGACTTTGAGGACTCCGAATGGCAGGAGGCGATGGCCTCCCCACGGGAGGTGGGGATACCCTCAAGACTTAACCCCTTGGACGCTCATGACGAGCCCAGCTCATCATGGAGTTTCCATTGATTTCAATGGAAATTACATGGGAGGAGGGAAAATGCCTTAGCATCCAAGTGGTTAAACTAGTGCAATTAAAAATTCTGCATAGAACTTATTATACGAGGTACACCCAACACAAAATAGGGACTGCATTCCACCCGTACTGTCTGAGACGTTGTGGGGAGGAGGGAATGTTATTCCACACTGTGTGGGAGGGTCCGAAGATTGCAGACTATTGGGTGAAAGTAATGAGGACCATATCACAGACGGTAGAAGTTTTGTTGACGCCGGAGCCTAGACGATGCCTACTGAATGTGTGGGAGCCGAATGATCTAACGTGCCCGGCGCAGACATGGGCCACATTAGGAATAATGGTAGCGAAGCACAATATAGCACAAAAGTGGGGTGCGGGAGAGTCGCCAACACTTACTGCATGGTGTGGAGATCTGGACATGGCCATGGTGGCCGAGAAAGCAGCATTTATTAATCTAGGCTGTCCTCAGATGTGGAGCAAGGTGTGGGGGGCCTGGAACAAATTCAGGGGGTACATTTGTGAGCCACCAAATACGCAGGAAGACAGAGAGTCGGAGGGTGACAGTGATGGGGGGCCCTGAAGTTCTTGAGGGGATTGCTGTAGGCTGCTATACTGTGTATACTATTATTACGAACACTGCCATAATGACGTTGGTGTCGGAATTGATTGTCTGTATGTACTATTTGACTAACATGTGCCTTGATTATAATCAAAATAAAAAGAGTTTTAAAAAAAATAGAAAATAAAAAAAGTTGCCTTCTGTGAGTATCCGAAAAGCATGAAAGCCCCACTACACTCATGATCGAAGTAGGGAATATCGAAACTCAAATATCGACAGGACAGAATATCGTTAACACAATATCGAGGAACAGAATATTGAAAGGTATGTGCAAAGAGGGTCGTAAGGATGCACTATTCTTAACTCCACATCTACGTAACTTGAAAACATATATATATCACCACTGTATATACATGTAGAGGTAGGTATAGAAAATGTATAGAAACTTACCTTTAATTATATTGTCCCTTGATATTATGGTAACCATATTCTGTCCTGTCAATATTTGGGATTCAATATGCCCAGCAATGATTAATTTGTAACAAAATATGTTCAAGAGCTCTCATCGGGAGGCAGCTTGAACCAGCATTTCTCCTGTTAGTGCCGCCTAAAACAGAACAAACTACAAATCATCAAAGTGGGGAAAGGATGCGGCGTAATGTCTAAAGCTGCTGACCTTGGAGCTGGGGAACCAAGTTTGAGTCTCAACATTGGCTCAACATCCTGCGATTCTGGGCAAATTACTTAGTCTCCCCATGCTTTACTGGTAAATGTCCTTAACTAGGGCGAATGAAAAGTGCCGGTATGGATAATTAAGGGCATGTATAGGATGGCGGTTGGACTTTGGTCCGCCCACCACCCTATTGGAACCGGGACGGCCCAACATGCTGTCATCGGTCCCGACATAGGCAGTATGATGCGACCGCCACCACGGCGGTCGCAATGCCTATCTTTTGCACTGTGGCTGGTACTGCTGGCTGCAGCACCCCCGCAATGCAAAATAGTGCTATATTACATATCCCCGCACTACATGGCAGGCACCATACGGTGCCTGTTGCATGGTGCAGGAACATGTAGGGGGGGCAACATAGGCGTCCCCTAAACCCACAGCTTAGGGCCAGGGGGAAGGGGAACTGCTATGAGCCCCCGCCAAGGAACCTTTTCGGCAGAGGAGGAGAGTCTGATAGAGTTCGAAATTTCTGAACTCTTAAGGAAAGGAGCTATTTGCAGGACGGTACTTCACCCGAACGGTTTTCTCAGCAATCTCTTCCTAGTACGGAAAAAAGACGAGGGTTTCAGACCTGTCATCAATTTAAAGGAGTTCAACGAGTGGCTGATCTACCGCCACTTAAAGATGGAGGGGATACACTTACTACGGGACATCCTTCTACCGGGGGATTGGATGGTCAGACTAGATCTGAAGGATGCGTATCTGACTGTTCCCATCTTCCCCCCTCACTGGAGAGTTCTCCAGTTCGCTTGGAAGGACCAGATTTTCGAGTTTCAGGCTCTGCCTTTCGGACTCTCTTCAGGCCCGTGGTGCTTCACGAAGCTGTTACGTCCGGTGGTGGAGATGCTCCGTGAGCGGGGGGTGAGAATGATGATCTACCTCGACGATATCCTTATTATGGATTAGTCTTTGACGCATCTCTACCCCAACGTGAGCATGACTATTGCATTACTTCACGACCTGGGTTTTGTCCTCAACGCATGGAAGTCGGAGCTACGTCCAGAGCAACAGATGTTCTTCCTGGGGTTTCTCATAGATTCCGTCTCAGCCTCCCTGAGCTTGCCAGCATTAAAGGTGAACAAGATAAGGAAGGAACTCTCACAGGTTCTTCGGAGGGACAGAATCTCACTGCATAAACTAGCCAGGATTGTGTGCATTCTCTCCTCTTAGATCCAGGCCAATTTCCCGGGCCCATTACATTACAGGGCCCTTCAGCAATTGAAAGCTCAGCACCTGCAGAGGGGTCTTACCTACTCAGAGGTCATCTCCCTGAGGGAGGAGGCCAGGACGGAACTCAAGTGGTGGATCGATCACATGGCAGCCTGGAATGGACGGGTGATAGTCGGATCGACCCTGGATTTGGTGATAGAGTCGGACGCCAGCAGATTAGGCTGGGAGGCCGATGTGGAGAGATCTCGATGGGAGGCAGATGGGCGGAGGAGGAATTGCAGTTGCACATCAATTGTCTGGAGTTGCTGGAGGGATCCTTTGCGGTAAAATCCCTTACCAAGGACAGGGTCTCTTGTTGCATCCTGCTGAGTATGGACAACATCTTGGCGGTACAATACATCAATCGCCTGGGCGGCCCTCGATCACGGGTCTTATCCAATCAGGCGAAGGATTTTTGGCACTATTGCCTCCAGAATCAAATCTCAGTGACAGCAGAATACCTTCCCGGCCTGCCAAACTCAGTAGCGGATTGGAATTCCAGGAACTTCTCCGACTACAGCAATTGGCAACAAGATCGGGCTGTCTTCCTGGCTTTGATGGTGAGATGGGGACCCTGAAGTCTTGACCTCTTTGCCTCATGACTGAATCATCAACTTCCGTGATTCATGAGCTGGAGACTGGATCTGGAAGGCACTGACTGCGATGGAAGCCTTTCTCCAAGACTGGTCGAGGGAACACCCTTATGCGTTTCCCCTTTTCATGATGATTTTCAGAGTAGCGGCCCAAGTTCGATGGCAGGCAGCGTCCATAGTGTTGATCACGGGGATTTGGAGGGCTCAAGCCTGGTTTCCAACGTTGATGGAATTTTCGTGGGATTGTCCGATACAGTTGCCCTCATTCCCTTCCATCCTCAAAGATACCCAGGGGGACCTTCATCCTCTGGTGCTTCAGGGGCACTTGCAACTCATGGCATGGAGGATTTCAGGGGACGCTGGAAAGACAAACAACTTTCATCAGACGCTGCAAACCTCATCCAACAGGCATGGGCATCAGGTACAGTCAAGGGGTATCACTCGGCTGGGAGACAATGGCATCGTTGGTGTCTGGAGAGACACGTGGATCACATGGTGGAACGGTTACTCACATTTTGAATTTTTTAGTAGAGTTATCCCATGGTGGTCTGGCCTATCGAACGATTAACTCCTTTTGTTCGCCATCTCTGCAGGGCATTGTGATATTGCTGGTAAACCGGCAGGGGAGCATCCCTAGGTTTGTAAGTTGATGCAAGGCATCCGAATGTCTAGACCTCCAGAGCCTAGATATTCAGGACTGTGGGACGTTAATCAAGTGCTTAGACTTCTTCTGAGTTGGCAGGATTACCAATATCTGTCCCACAAGGAATTGTCGGCTAAACTCGCCATCCTCCTATGCCTCATATCATGTAAACGAGTTTCAGATGTCAGAGCTCTGGACATCACAGCACAAATTTTCACCCCGGAAGGGGTCACCTTTACCATATCACGAAGAAGGAAGACTAATACCAGGTCGGTATCTTATCCTTCTTTTCCGGAACACCCTAAGTTGTGTGTGGTGAGATGCATTAAGACATATGCGGAGATGACGTGATGACTTTGGAGCTTCGTTCTCCTGGAGAGATGCAGTTACTTATCGCCATGCAGAAACCTATTACGGTGGTTTCCTCCCCTTCCATTGCCAGGTGGGTACGCTGGATCATGTCCGAGGCAGGTGTGGACGGTAGTAAATTTGGTCCACATTCCACGAGAGGTGCGTTGGCGTCAAAGGCCATTCAGGCAGGTGGTTGGCTGGAAGATATTATGAATGCGGCTGATTGGTCGTCTGATTCTACCTTTAAGAGGTTTTACTTCAAACGTATTTTGGAAGCGGCGGCTCAGGTCCTAAGTAAGCTTTGAACATGCATAATCCCCGCCTTGTCCTGAGATAAAATTTAAAATTTCCTAGCTAATGAGAAGGAAAGTTTCAATTCTATTAAGGACTAGGCGGTGGGGATTATCCCTCCCTGAGATCCATTTCAATCTCTTCCCACTCTGGAGTTCATTCGTTATCAGTAAGTAATGGCTTCTACGTTCACGTTGTTGATTCAATGTTGATGTTATTGAACTTTGGCTCTGTTGCTATTAATAAATTATTGTTTCCAGATTATTATTGTTGAGGAGATGTCAATGTTATTGAATTTGGTACTGTCGAGAGGTTGCTTTTCAGCGTTTTTTCATGAACATTGTGAAGATATTAGTGTACTGAGGAATGGCATGACGGAATTGTATCTGTGTTGTAGGGAATTACCAAAAGTTCGAATGAGGCCGTAATCTCCGCCTCCTAGTCCTTAATAGATTTTAAACTTTCCTTCTCGTTAGCTAGGAAATTTGACATTTGCTTGAACTTAATAAAGTTATTCTAAACAAAAAAAAGTCAATTTTGAAGGCAAACGTGAGTGAAAGCAGACTTAGTGTGAATTGTGGTGCAACCTCTAATACTGAGAGTTCACTACAACAATTTAGTACAGTTACAGAGAATGTGCTGCTTGGCTAAACACTTACAAAGTCCCAAAGGCGAGACCTATGGCTATTTCCAATACTTGTCTGAGAAGTGCTTCAGGAACTGTAGGCATGTTTACCCAGACGCATGGCGCCCCATAAGGACACGTTTGCTAAGATTTACTTTCTAGTTGTTTCTAAAGACTCTGTGACCCACGCCGAGCCGCAGGAAGGTGCCATCTTGGGGACAGGCGGAGGGTGACGAATGATTCCAGTATGAAATAAGTCGTAGTTGGGAAGGGAAGCCTGCCTGATTTAAAAATGTCCTCCACCCAGGACATTGGCTCTACAGGCCCTACGTCCTGACAGCGCGCTGAACCGCGAGCGGATGGTGATGCGCGCGCAGTAGTGGGTGAGAGGTCGCGCGCCGCCCCTCGGAGGCTGAGGCGGGTCGGCGCGCGCACGGGGGCGCGGCCTCACGAGTTGACAGCGGGCAGCGGTGAAGGTCCGCTCGGCGCAGCGCGAGGACACAGCGGCGGTTGGACGGGCGGCCGAGGAGGACAGCGCCTCGCGCACACGCAGCCAGCTCCCCCAGGCAGCGCGAGACCATGGCCCAGCAGCCGCAGCCCATCAGCCCGGTGAAGAACTTCTTCGCCGGGGGCTTCGGGGGCGTGTGCCTGGTGTTCGTGGGGCACCCGCTGGACACCATCAAGGTGAGGCTCCGGGAGGGGGCCGTGGTGGGAGGAGAGGCTCGGCTGTGGTAGGGGGTGAGGGGGGTGCTGTGGTTGGGGGGGTGAGGGGGGTGCTGTGGTTGGGGGGGTGAGGGGGGTGCTGTGGTTGGGGGGGTGAGGGGGGTGCTGTGGTTGGGGGGGTGAGGGGGTGCTGTGGTTGGGGGGGTGAGGGGGGTTGCTGTGGTTGGGGGGGCGAGGGGGGGGAGCTTGTTGGGGGTTGCTGTGGTGAGGGGGTGCTGTGGTGGGGGGTGATGGGGGTGCTGTGGTGGGGGGTGAGGGGGGTTGCGGGGGGTGCTGTGGTGGAGAGTGAGGGGGGTGCAGTGGTGGGGGGGTCATGGGGGTGCTGTGGTGGGAGGTGAGGGTGAGGGGTGCTGTGGTGGTGGGGGGGTGCTGTGGTGGGAGGTGAGGGTGAGGGGTGCTGTGGTGGTGGGGTGGTGCTGTGGTGGAGGGGGGGTGCTGTGGTGGTGGGGGGGTGGGGGGTGGTGCTGTGGTGGTCGGGGGGGGTTGAGGGGAGGTGCTGTGGTGGGGGGTGCAGTGGTGAGGGGGTGATGGGGTTGCTGTTGTGGGGAGGTGAGGGGGGTGCTGTGTTGGGAGGTGAGGCTCCGGGAGGGGGCTGCGGTGGGAGCCGTGCCTTCGAGGCGCTTGGTTACAGTTGGGAGCAGCGCTGACGGTACCTGAGAGGCGTGCCGGTAGCGGGGGCACTTATTATTTATTCATTCATTCTTGTATATCGCGGGCCAAAGGGCCAGAGCGCTTTGCAGTAGATCTGAGTACTGAGGCTCTGCCTCGGTGGCGGGTAGAGTACTGAGGCTCTGCCTCGGTGGCGGGTAGAGTACTGAGGCTCTGCCTCGGTGGCGGGTAGAGTACTGAGGCTCTGCCTCGGTGGCGGGTAGAGTACTGAGGCTCTGCCTCGGTGGCGGGTAGAGTACTGAGGCTCTGCCTCGGTGGCGGGTAGAGTACTGAGGCTCTGCCTCGGTGGCGGGTAGAGTACTGAGGCTCTGCCTCGGTGGCGGGTAGAGTACTGAGGCTCTGCCTCGGTGGCGGGTAGAGTACTGAGGCTCTGCCTCGGTGGCGGGTAGAGTACTGAGGCTCTGCCTCGGTGGCGGGTAGAGTACTGAGGCTCTGCCTCGGTGGCGGGTAGAGTACTGAGGCTCTGCCTCGGTGGCGGGTAGAGTACTGAGGCTCTGCCATGGTGGCGTACTGAGGCTCTGCAGTGGTGGCGTACTGAGGCTCTGCCGGGTAGAGTACTGAGGCTCTGCCGTGGTTGGAGCTAAAGGTAGAGGAGAGAATGAGCTTGACAAATGAGCCAAGGTAGGGAGCGAGTACTTTATATATGCAGCTTTATGTAGCACAAATGTACCCCAAGGGCATTGCCACACATTACCACAAAAGCACCCATTTTCAGTGGTAACAGTACAGTGAACATGGAAAGAACATAAAAGATTAAGCCAAAAACAAAATAAGTACACATCGGGGTGGGATTATTAAAGATGTAAAATATGCGTTTCCAAATACCAGTGCTGGAACACAGTATTTAAAGCAGAGGTAACTTTTTTACTCTGAGCTCCCCCTAATCAAAATGTTTAGAAGTTGGGCCCCCCTCCAAAACTAAATGGCAAGGAATTGGGGAGTTGAAAGGAGAAGGATGATCGCAGGGGGCGGGATCATGAGATCATTTCAGGGGTGCTTTTTTGTTGCTCGTAATTCACACTAAATGTGGGACTTATAAAAAAGAAACAGCATCAAACAAGAACAGAATTGACCATAACAGTACTCTCCGTAATTGGAGATTTTTTTTATAGCACCTGCGCACTTGTTAGTTGGCCTCTTAGCACCTTGGCTCGGCTCGGCTTGTCTTTGGCAGTTGGGTTGTTCATGGAGTGGGTTCCTCTGTGTGGTGATGTCCATTGACAAGTCTTGGCCTGATGTGTAGGCATTTCCTTGCAGATATGTTTGTAGGGGCTCTTCTGATATGCCATCCAGCATTGTGGCATAAGTATGTATCAGGCGTGTTTTATGTGTGGTGCGGGTCTTCTCTCTGTCCCCAAACCGGCTGTGGAGGTGGAGTTGATTGCTAGGGGTCTCGGTGTACTTACCTGTTGCATTACCTTGTGTGTGGTGCGGGTCTTCTTCCCTGTGTCCCCAAACCGGAGGTGGCGTTGATCGGTAGGGGTCTCGTTGTACAACCTGTTGCATTACCTTGTGTGTGGTGCGGGTCTTCTCTCTGTCCCCAAACCCAAGCCAGAGGTGGCGTTGATCGCTAGGGGTCTCGTTGTAATACCTGTTGCATTACCTTGTGTGTGGTGTAGGTCTTCTCTCTGTCCCCAAACCCAAGCCGGAGGTGGAGTTGATCGCTAGGGGTCTCGTTGTACTACCTGTTGCATTACCTTGTGTGTGGTGCGGATCTTCTTTCTGTCCCCAAACCGGCTGTAGAGGTGGAGTTGATTGCTAGGGGTCTCGTTGTAATACCTGTTGCATTACCTTGTGTGTGGTGTAGGTCTTCTCTCTGTCCCCAAACCCAAGCTGGAGGTGGAGTTGATCGCTAGGGGTCTCGTTGTACAACCTGTTGCATTACCTTGTGTGTGATGAACAAAAAGTTACTTACCTGTAAACTGTGGTTCTCCAGTATTGGTGTCTTTCATAGATTCACATGTTTGAATATTCCCGGGAGTCCCACGGTACATAAAATAGCAGTAACATATGCATGTATACATGAAAAATATCATAAATAGAAATATACATACATATAATGTAATAAAATTGTAAATTCTAAAAGTACCATAGAACATAATAGGCCCATTGAAAAGCCTAAGGGAGAACTCACTTTAGTAGCATATTAGTGTCATTATGTGTTGGTCCACATTCCAGTCAATCGGGCTGTAGCCTCCTCTAGAACCTTCTCCTCAGAAGCCCAAGTCCTCAGATTTTGGTAGCACAAAGTAAGTAAAAGTGCCTGAGGAGAAAAGAGCCTCTGAGGGGAGGATGGGAGGGTCGCATGTGAATCTATGAAAGACACCAATACTGGAGAACCACAGTTTACAGGTAAGTAACTTTTTGTTCTTCTCCAGTATTAGGGGTGTCTTTCATAGATTCACATGCTTGAATAAGAGTAGAAAGCAGTAAAACATCACATAAGTCATAAAGGTGATATACCACAGCAAGTAAGGTAAACATATTAGTCAATATGCAATAAATACCAAAATATTATATAGAAAAAACCTTTGACTGGAGGCGGGTAGCAACAGAGGCTCACCTTTATTGGAAAAGATTCCGCAGCACCGCTTGACCTACTGCCGCATCCGCGGCGTCTGTTGATTGCAGGCAGTAGTGTTTTGTAAAAGTATGGCTGCTCGACCAAGTAGCAGCTCTGCAGATCTGCCTCAAGGGTACCCCCGCAAAAAGGGCAGCAGAAGTAGACACCGCTCTAGTTGAGTGAGCACGAACTGGAGCAGAAAGGGGCTTCCCAGCCCGTTGGTGGCAAAAGGATATGGTAGAGGATATCCATCTGGTTATGGTCTGTTTGGTAACAGGTTGTCCTTTGCAAATTGGGCCATACGCCACAAACAATTGATCTGACTTTCTGACAGTTGCAGTTCGCTGAATGTAGAATTTAAGACAACGTTTCACATCTAATGAATGCAAAGACCGCTCAGCTGGAGTTTGCAGGGCAGGAAAGAAAGTCTTCAGGATTATAGGTTCGTTGAGGTGAAAGTCACTGGGAACCTTCGGGATGAATTTAGGATTAGTTCGCAATGTCACAGCCTCATTGGAGAATTGCAGAAAAGGAGGCTGTATGGTAAACGCCTGGATGTCACTGACACGTCTAGAGGATGTCAAGGCGAGCAAGAGAGCAACTTTCCATGTGAGAGATTTTAGACTTGCAGAGTGGATAGGCTCAAATGGAGGTAGAAGCAGTTGAGAAGACCAAATTTAAGCGCCAAGCAGGTGGAGGGCGACGGATAGGTGGAAACATCCTAAATAGGCCCTTGTAAAATTGCTTAATGATTCTCGAAGAACATAGAGATGTAGAACCATCATAGCGGAAGCGGGAAATCGCCGCCAGGAACACTTTAAGAGTTGAGTGTGAAAGTCCTGATCTCGCCAGAGATAAAAAGAAAGGCAAAATCTGTTCAGGTTGTGCAGTCATGGGGTCCAAATCTTTAGTGCGGCACCAGACACAGAAACACTTCCACTTTAATTGGTAGGTTTTAATGGTGGATGGAGCGCGAGCTAACACCTCTCTGCAGTCCGCGTCGATATTTAGACGTGCAAATTCATTGTATTCAGGTTCCAGGCATGGAGTTGGAGGTATGCCGGATCCGGGTGACAGATTTGTCCCTGCCTCATCGTGAGGAGGTGAGGTAGAGGATGAAGCGGTATCGGGTCGGACTGTGAAAATAGAAGCAGGTCCGTGAACCATGGACGCCTCGGCCATTTGGGTGCAATCAGGATGATGTGGCAAGGTTGAAACCTCATCCTGTGTAACAGGCGAGGTATTAGAGGAAGTGGAGGGAAAGCGTAGATGAAGTTGTTCGACCAATCGATCGCAAATGCATTTCCGCTCGACTCTCTGTGGGGATGCCGACTTGCAAAGCGTTGGCATTTCCTGTTGGCAGCAGTCGCGAAAAGATCCATCTGCGGCTGGCTCCACCGCCGGAAGATGAGCTCGACGGTTGGTTGGTTGAGTTCCCACTCGTGATTGTCTGACGACGCCCGGCTGAGTGAGTCCGCCAGAACATTGGCCACACCCGGCACATGGATGGCTGTGAGATGAATTTGACGTTGAATCGCCCAATCCCATAGTTCTTGTGCCAGTTGCGAAAGTAGGAGAGACCTCGTGCCGCCTTGCTTGTTGAGGTAGTGCATGCTGGTGGTGTTGTCCGTCCTCACCAGCAAAGTGTGTCCCTGCACTAACCTCTGGAAGGACTTTAGGGCCAAGAAAATCGCCAAGAGTTCCAGACGATTGATATGCCAAGTACGTTGGGTCGCTGTCCACTTTCCTTTCACAGACATGCCGTCGAGATGCGCTCCCCATCCCTCGAGAGACGCGTCTGTTGTAAGCGTCAGAGTCGGAGGGTCGTCTTGGAATGAACGGCCCGCAGATATGTTTGGAGGGTGAGCCCACCACTCCAGTGCTTTCTGGATGCAAGGTGTTAGAAGGAATTTGTCCTCGAATAAACCTGACACCTGTTTCCACTGCTTGTCTAATTCCTCCTGTAGAGTCCTCATGTGCAATCTGCAATTGGGGATAAGTTGGATGCACGAGGAAGCCATGCCAAAGAATGATTTGAACATTCGGACAGAAACGTACAGTTGTGACTGTAGGAATTTCACCATCTTTACCATGCGGTCCTGTCTTTCTTGGGAAACGAACACTTTTCCCTGTCGAGAATCTAGCGAGGCTCCGAGAAAATCTCGCCTTTGCGACGGATGAAAGTGTGACTTCTGGCAATTGATTGAAAGCCCCAAAGTTTGGAAAAGGGAGACGCAGACTTGAGTGTGCTGCTCCGTCAGATGAAAAGTTTTGGCCTTGATGAGGCAGTCGTCCAGGTAAGGGTAAAATTGGACGCCCTGCAGACGCAGGAAGGCAGCTACCCGGGCCAAGATCTTGGTAAAGACCCTCGGCGATGATCGAAGGCCGAATGGTAGGACTTTGAATTGGAAGTGCAGCTGTCCGACTGTGAAGCGTAGATACTTCCTGTGTCTGGGGTGGATTGGCACATGGAAATATGCGTCTTGGAGGTCGATCGTTGAAAAGAATTCCCCTGGATTGAGAATTCAGAATTTGAAGCAGTGTTAACATCTGAAACGTTTTTGAAATGATACATTTGTTTAGGGCCCGTAAATCTAAAATTGGACGCCATTCCCCCGACTTTTTCTTGACTAAAAAAACGGGAATAAAACCCCTTGACGCGTTGACCTTGCGGCACGACTTCGATGGCTCCTTTTTTGATCATCAATTTCACCTGAGCCAAAAGTTCTTTGAGATGGGGAGAGGGTGGCCCCGAAGGTGGACGAGTGGGGGGGAATTTTGTGAACTCCAGGGTATGTCCTTTGGAGATAACGTCCAGGACCCATTGGTCGGAGGTGATTTCGGACCATTTGCAAAAGTACTTTGAGATGCGACCTCCAAGATTTACAGTCGGCAGAAGAAAGGAACTGAGACTGTCACTGCTTTTTATTGTTTAAGCCACCTCTATATGTTGATTTTCGTTGGTATGGTTTGGTGGTGAACTGACGATTCTGGGATTGGTAGGAACCCCTCTGTCGGTTATCGTTATAGGTGTTGTACGAACGATATTGACTTGATCCTCAAAGTAGAGGAACCTCCGCCTCTACCTCGAGCCCCCCGAAATGGCCGCTTCTTGTACTGGAGGGTAGCTAAAGACTTCGCAGTGTCGGTGTCCTTTTTTTTTTTTTTATCGCCTCCAGGGCATCATCAACATGTTTGCCAAACAACAATTCTCCTTCGTACGGCAAGTCCAGGACTCTTGCCTGTACCTCTGGGCGGAATGTGGTAGACATCAACCAGCCTTGACGCCTCAAGACTGCAGCCCCAGCCAATTGACGAAAACCCGTTGAGGAAATGTCGAGTGCGCAATCAATAATTTCGGATGAAATTAACTCCCCCTCTTGTATAATGGCCTGCGCTTCTGCACGGATGGCATCAGGTAGTTGAGGAATCAGTGAGGCAACCTCGGACCACATCTGGCGGTCGTAACGGCCCAAAATAGCCAAAGTATTAGCCGCCCTCACCGTAGTAGCCGCCATGGTTGTGAATTTCTTTCCTATAGAGTCCAACTTGCGGCCTTCCTGATCAGGAGGAGACGTGAGTGGTGTAGCAGGATTGCGTGATCTTTTCTGCGCTGCCTGAGTTATAACCGAATCTGCTTTTGGTTGTGACACCAAACAGGCCGGGGAAGACGCTGGAGCCTTGTATTTTCTGTCCAATCTGGGCAAAACTGCAGGTACAGAATTTGGACGTTCCATTAATTTAAGGCCCTCCTGCCAAATATAATCAACGATTGGTATTGTGTGGGATTGCTTTTGTGATAGGTCCTTAAAATCATACAAGAAGCATTCACTTTCATGTTGTTGTTTTTCGAGCGTGAGATGAAAACGTTTTGCAGCACTGGTCATCAAATTGTGGAAATTTGCAATGTCCACTGGAGGCGATGCTAGAGGTGAGGTGGGCGGAGTGGAAGGTGTTTGAGCCCTGTAATTGTCCCACTCATTCATATCGACGTCATTGTCGTCGTCATCAGTATTTTGAGGATCAGGATCCTCGTCGCCAGTGTCAGGACAAGTACCACCCGGTGACGCGGGTGAAACTGGTGCAGGTGCCTGAGGAAGTTGAGGTTGAGGCTGTGGAGGAGGTGGTGGTGCTGGAGAGGCAGGTGCAGAAGGAGGAAACCTGCGGGTAAAGTCATCTAGCATGTGCTGTAGGTTCATGACCAGAGATAAAGGTATCTGTGTAATTGGTTCCGAAGGAACTGGTTCTGATTCATCAACAGGAAATAATTCGTTCCCATCTTCGACGTTATCCACTACATCACCCTCATCACTATACTCCTGGCACTTAATGTGCAAATCAGATGGACTGGATGCCTGTTTAAATAGTTCTTCCACCTCTGAATCGTTCCCGGATTCTTCCTCCCCAGACTGAAACAATTGATCTGGGAGATGAGTTCCACTTCTCACTGGACTCAGTTGAATGAGAGGTACTCTCCTCAAAGAAGAAGCAGTAACCACTGTATAGATGGCAGCTGTTTTCGGCAAAGGTTGATGAGACGTCAACGAGCCCGTTGACGTAAATGTGGCAGTGTTAGAATCAACCTGAGGCGTCTGCGTCGTCGCCAAAGAGGTAATCGGCGCTGAAATTGAAGGTTTTTTCTTCGTCGACGAAGATTTCTTGTCCGTCGACGGAGCCGTCGACGAGATTGGAGCCTTGATCGTCGACGATGATGTAGACGTCGACAGGATGACAGCCGTCGACGATGTTATGATGGTCAACGGAGGCGCCGTCGACGAGCTGCTTTTAGATGGCTTGATCTTCGTCGACGGTGCTTGCGTCGACGAAGGAAGCGTCGACGATGACTTCGTCGTCCACGGTTTCGCTTTGGCGGTCGTCGACGAGATCTTCACAATAGAAGTGATGGGTCTCACCTTCTGGGCCGCCGTCGACGAGGTGATCGTCGTCGACGTAGCGCTGGTCGACATAGTACATGTCGTCGTCGACGTAGAGGTGACAGTCACTGACTTCGTCGTCGCTGAAGACTGACGCGTCGACGAGCCCGTCGACGAGCCAATGCCAGATTTTTTAATGGAAGGCAAGGCTTTGGGCTCGGACGTCAGAGAACCAGGTCCCGTAGACGTGCCCTGAAGCAAAGCCTGTGGGGAGACAATCCTGGAGGACTCTCAACAGTCTACTCTTCTTCAGAAAAGGAGATGGAACCTCAGTCTCAGACCCACGCTTCTGAGAGGATTTAGAAATAACAGATGATAAACTTTCTACGTCAGAAACCACAGACTCTGAAGTCTTCAACTTCTGTAGCCACAGAAGGAGACGGACCTCTCTATCCCTCAGAGTCTTGGGAGGGAAAGTGCGACAGTACTTACAGTTTTTCACCTCGTGGTCTGGGTAGAGACAGTAAATGCATTTACTGTGTGGATCCTCATGGAAAAGGCGCAGTTTACCACAAGAAGGGCAGGCTTTAAATAAAGATTTCTTATTTGAAGACATTTTCTGAAGAAAAAACAGTTAGAGTTGAAGAAAACTGAGCAGAGCTCAGGGAGACTCCCTTCACACGACGTGCGGTAGAAAATCTGAGGACTTAGGCTTCTGAGGAAAAGGTTCTAGAGGAGGCTACAGCCTGATTGGCTGGAATGTGGACCAACACATAATGACACTAATATGTTACTAAAGTGAGTTCTCCCTTAGGCTTTTCAGTGGGCCTATTATGTTCTATGGTACTTTTAGAATTTACAATTTTATTACATTATATGTATGTATATTTCTATTTATGATATTTTTCATGTATAGATGCATATGTTACTGCTATTTTATGTACCGTGGGACTCCCACTTCGATGACGGGGAATATTCAAGCATGTGAATCTATGAAAGACACCCCTAATACTGGAGAAGTGGGACTTCTCTCTGTCCCCAAACCCGAGGTGGAGTTGATCGCTAGGGGTCTCGTTGTACAACCTGTTGCATTACCTTGTGTGTGATGTAGGACTTCTCTCTGTCCCCAAACCCAAGCTGGAGGTGGCGTTTATCGTTGGGGTGTCTCGTTGTACTACCTTTTGCATTACCTTGTGTGTGATGTGGGACTTCTCTCTGTCCCCAAACCCAAGCTGGAGGTGGCGTTGATCGCTAGGGGTGTCTCGTTGTACAACCTGTTGCATTACCTTGTGTGTGATGTGGGACTTCTCTCTGTCCCCAAACCCAAGCTGGAGGTGGCGTTGATCGCTCGGGGTCTCGTTGTACTACCTGTTGCATTTACTAAATTTTTGTGCGTGGTTCTGCTGGTGGACGCTGATCTTGCCCTTTGTTTCACATTGGCCTAGAGCCAGCATATTCGAGGAGCGGCCTGATCTGTTTTTAGATATGGGATTAACTCCGTTCGCTAGTTGGATCAGGGTATATAACCCTGTCAGCAGCTCTTAGCCAGGTTCTGCCTCATCCTGTCTCCCCCGTCTTTCACTAAACCTGTGATGTCTCCGTGTTTCCAGGCTCTTGATTTCCCTTCCTTCTCTGCTGTTGCAATCTTAGTTACACAAACATGTCTCACTGAGGCCTATTGCACAAAAACCATCTCACGAGCTGTGGTAGTTTATGTCGGATACTGAGTGTCCCAACCTATAGTACAGCAATGACTAGCCACCCTCCCCTCACCTGTGCTGCCAGGGATTAAACCCCAACGTAATCAGCTCGCAGTGCTCCCAGCCCCCCTTAAAGTACAGGAAAATACTGAGCCATCTACTTTCTTCTCTAGTACTGTTAGCCATCGAGTCCACGTTTCTCTAATTTCATTTCGTTTTTTGTATGCAGTGATTACAAGTGTGTAAAAGAAACTTTGCAGTGTGTCAAATAAGTCACTGCTTCCCTTAAAACTTTTTCTTATGTGTAACTTATATTCTGTAAAACGGTTCAATAAACGTCTGCTATACAAACTGCGTCTGCTCCCTACTAACAATAACGAACGCATTTTATTGAAAGTTTCGCAAGGCGCTAATATTGTCTTTACAATGCTGGATGGAGCCTTGTCTTATGACCGTATTGTAAACCTCTTTATATACTTAAGAAGCCAGCAACGCTGCTGGAATGTGGCTTCTAAGCACGTTGACCGATGTAGATTAAAAAAAGAGGCTTGGTGGGAAGGATGGCAATTGGGGTGGGACGACGGGGATGTTGAGCTATCCACTTGCTAAAAAATCATTCTTTGAGATTGGGATAAACCAATTTCTCTATTTAATTATTTTTTGGGGCAGCCAAAAACATCTGACGTATCTCACCACGAAACACGTGGAAGGAATTATGAGGGCTGCGTGACTTAATTGGGGCAACCTTGAACACTAAATGTGTCTGTTGGTACTAGAGAGGTGCATGCTTTGAATTTCACACGGAGGGACTGGGTGGGTATTTAGCCTCATTGATTCAGTCACACAGTAGACCTCTCAGGAGAGGCCAATGATCGAATGGGTATTTCCACTTTACTCTTTTTCTCCATCCCAGATTGCAGAGGAGATAGATCTCTTATCAACTTGCATCTCCCCAGTACTAGATTTTTATCCACGCGTCGGCCTGTCCTATTACTTATGTCTGCCCCATCGTATATATGTGTATGCGTGTGCCGCTGTGTACATGGGCGGTTTAGAGACATGTACTGGTCTGGGTTCATGGGGGCTTATATTTATGATTGTATGCGTCTATCGTACTGTGTCCAATGGTGCCTTTGTATGTTGGACTATGTTCATGTATGTTGTGGGTCTGTGTCCGCACAGTACACTAGCCAAAGCTTTTGACTTTGCCAATGTTTATTCATTGACAGGTGGCAGATTGCGCCACTCCAGGTCTGTTGGGCCTGTTGTAATTTGGCTACCAACCCTAATGGGAGGTCGGTGTGCTGGAGGAGGGGGCAATCAGTTCATCGCCACAATGACCAGTGCACATGGGGGCGAGGGTGTACTGACGGCCGGTGTGGTCTGTGTCCGGCAGAAGGGGAGGTGATGGCTCTCTGCACTGACTGACACGTGTTCATCCCGCCTGCACGAGCTGCCTTGCCATTCCTGTTCGTGTTCCACGTCTTCCTGCTCGGTACCTGGACGCCTCACCCCACCCCAGCCCCCAGGCCAGTGTGACTTCGTTTCACATCGGTTTCGTAACAGCAGGTTTGCTGCTCCTCGTTGTTCCATGACCGTCTTCGGTGGCCTTTGTACAGACTGAACTCCGACCTTCTTGCCAACCTGCAGCGGGTTCGGAGGGAGGGAGCTTGTCGAATGCAGGTGTATGTAGCTCCCAGCGGCATCCTTGCGAGGTGTCTAAGCTCCTCCCATATTATAAAATGACGGGCAGAGGTTTGCAACATCTTCGTTAGGGAGTGGGGTTGATTGAGTCGACAAGGTGCTCGGATATGACTGGAAATACTCGAAAGGGCTTCACCACCCATAGACCACAGCAATCCTTTAAAAATAATTCTGCACACACACATCCTTACACAAGGCTTTAAGTGGGATGAAAAAACTGGGTTGGGGGGGTCTTATTGGGGCGTGGCCGCTGTAATTAAGGGCATGTCTTAAAAACACTTAAGCTAAACATCTGTACTTAGCATAGTGTGCTGCCTCACTGGTATTTTGCTGCTTCGGTCCATTCAGATAGATATAACACAGCAGGTAACATTGTAACCTACAACCCAGGACTATTGGCTTTGTCAATGGTTGTAAGTTGCATAAGATAAATAAGCAACAGCTATCTCTTCGTTCTTTATAATATTGAAAATGCTAGTTGCCCTTGTGGGTGAGATTGTGGCGTAAGGCTAGAGCAGTCGAGCTACGAGCCAGACGTTCTGTGATTCAAAAAACGAATATGTTGATGTATAATGTAACGGCTTCTCATGTAAAGCGGTCCAAGTTTGCGCCATGTAAAACTCAAAAACAAGTCTCTTTGAAGTTACATCAAAGGCGGTGATGGGTTGTACTATTGCAGAGTCAAGGTCCCCCCCCCCCCCCCCCCGAGGGTAAAAATGGAGAGCCTGATAGGGACCCGTCTCGACACCTGCTTTTAATAACTGCCAGTGCTGAGCCCCGGCAGAACCCAGCCCACTTCAAACCCTATCCTTACATACACCATCAGGAGACTGGCAGAATGGGCTATTACTTCGAGCAAGCAGCCCCCAGCCTTGCAGTGCTAGATCACATGTGGAAAGATGAGGTATAGTTTGTAAACCCATGGGCAGTATTCTATGGAAGGTACTTGGGAGCGTTCCTTGGGCGGTAGTGCACACATTGTGTATATTCCTCTCACACACTTTTTCCCATAAGCATAATTACGAAATATGCAGCAATTGCACAGGCAGGGGGTTTCCTTCATCTACATGGAACCACCGGTAAGTGCCGAACTGGCTCACACTTGTTTTTTGTTGGTCTGGCTGCAGGCCACTTTGTGTATTAGCAAGGTTCTTGTCAGCGCAACATACAATGCACAGGGAGGATGTGAGTCGGTTATTTCAGTCCCTTGCTTTAGATGGTCCCTGAAAACCTACCAAGCAGTGTTGTGCTAGTTTTAGCCAGCCTGCCACCACTAGACATGTTTCTGACCTCATGGGGTGAGAGCCTGCGCTCTCAAGAGGCCAGGAACAAAGGTTGCTCTGGGCGGAAATGCTTCACACTTCCTCCAGGCCATGATCGCCTTCCAGAGCGGGAAGCTTCAAATGCGATGCCACCTTTGAAATGCAGCCCAGGCATCTCCAAATAGCGGAGGATGCCAACCCCCCCCCCTCACACACACCTTTCCTGCTCCACATTTGGCAGGAGGACAGGTGGGAAAAGTAGTTTAATTAGGAGGTGGGTCCCCATTCAGCCAGCACCACCCCTAAGGTGGGGCAGGTGATGTGGAGCCCACTTTCCATTTCCCTCCATCTTGGTTTGTGAGGGAATTAGCCAATTAGGGTCAGGGCAGTGCCCCTTCCTCTAGGAAGTGATCAATTAGAGGGTGCAGACACCTTAAAGGTATGTAGCCGATTGACTACTACCTGTAACCCCCTTTAACGCCCCTAAGTTTAGTATTTGGCTGGCATCCCTGGACCCTGAACTCTGATTCGACGGACACAGAGAAGAAAAGGACAAAGAAGAGCTGCTAACCCAAGCCCTGCTGCAGAAAATTGGCGCCAAACCCTGCCTACTGCCTTAAGGACTGAACAGTTGTGGTGTGCTGTCTCATCCTGCAACTTTGAGGCCTCAAAGAACCCCGGAGGTCCTCCAGCCCTCTACAAATCGCAAAAGAACGCCCTTGGAGTAGAGGTACTACTCCCCTGCAGTCCGCAGGCACTGAACCCGCAAAGTCCAGCTTGTTGACTTGTTGCTCCTCGGCGACTCCAACGCAGGACCTGAACCAAAAGTGGTACATCTGCTCCGGAGGATCAGATCTGTCTCCCTACCAAGTTTGGATACACCAGGATCTACTGGAACGTGCTGCACCAATAACTGGGGTACCGGACCCCTTACAGCATCCAGCGAGACTAAGAGTTCAATGACTCCAACAGCCCAGGAAGCAAGCACCTGTTGAGAGATGTCGAGACCCCAGAGACCCACTTCGTGAGTGGCTCAGCTGTCCTGGAATCGCTTCTCCAAGCTGCCTGCTCCTGACTGTGAGGACATCTTGACTTGTTCCGTCCGGCTAACCTATCTGCTCTGCCCTGGACCCGACCGACCTTGGTAACAGCGATCCAGCTGTTCTCCTGTTGTCTTGAGGCCATTGGGACCTGCTTCCTCGAGTTGGCCCCCTCTGACTTATCTTTAAGTCCCTTTGTGCTGTGTGTTTAGAAGTAACAACAAAATAGAACAAATGCCAGTACTGAGTACTATTAACTAAATCATTTAATATTCAGACCCATGAAACTAAACCAACAGGTCCACACTGTTTAAAGTGCCATTATTCATTTTATTTGGCCGCAAGCTTTTTAATTGCTTATCAAAAACACTCTCTATACATACATTGCTTTAATTTGTTTTTCCACATCATTTCTTCCTGCTCGTAACTTGGAGAAGGAAACGTCATATAATAGACAATGAAGACGTAAATTACTGCGACCTGGCTGCGGAGTCCCAGCCTTTTAAAAGTTGCATCTTGTGGGCTAAAAAAAAAATACAAATATGAGGAAGGTCATAATTAAAAAAATCAATTCACTTTATTTTTCTGTTTAACATAGAGAAACCTGTGCATATTTTTTGACGTGCACATTATTTAAAGGCCTACTGCTAGCACTACAAAAATGTAAAGTACATGTTTTTACTTGATTAGCTTCCACAGTAACACTGCATGAAGATGAAAAGGAACCTCAATTAACCCTTTAAATATGGGCATATTATTGACCAAACTTGATTCATATTTTGTGAGGTGCCTTCATTGTTGTAGGGTTGCATCACCCAGCGTTGACTTCTCTCTGTACCAAGTCCCAGTTTACTCCTCTCCCCCTGGATTCATGTCTGCACCTCCTCCCCAACCCTCTCATTCAGCTTTGTATCTCTTAAGACTGCAGTGCTTTGCATTGAGTTCATTCGACACTTGTTTCTTTCCCAGAGGATAGTGGATTATCCATGAAAGGCTTTACGACCAGATAGCATCACTGGGTTTCAGCAAATTATTTTTCCTCGTACTCTAGAAAGAAGCTTGAGAGACAAAAATAAATCGTCAAAAAATTAGTTATTTGAGACGGCGCCAGTCTTCGGTTTTGTGAAAGTTGTCAGTAGTTGAGTGTCAGATTTAAAGTTTCACTGCTTTTACAGTGAGAGCAGTCTGAGCTTTTGCTCCTCGTTCCGTAACAATAAATGTGTAACTTTCATACCCACAGCTTCTTGTGCGGTACACTTTACCTATTCCAGCACTAAAGTATGAAATACCTGAAAATACAGCTACGGTCCTTTCTGTGCAGTGTTCGGTACTTTGTTTCGGTAGCAGCCTTCTGCCCGAGTCTGTGATGCAGCATTGCAGTAGTGTCTAGTCAGCCTTCTGACTGAGTCTGTGATGCAGCATTGCAGTAGTGTCTAGTCATCCTTCTGCCTGAGTCTGTGATGCAGCATTGTAGTAGTATCTAGTCAGCCTTCTGCCTGAGTCTGTGATGCAGCATTGCAGTAGTGTCTAGTCAGCCTTCTGCCTGCGTCTGTGATGCAGCATTGCAGTAGTGTCTAGTCAGCCTTCTGCCTGAATCTGTGATTCAGCATTGCAGTAGTGTCTAGTCAGCCTTCTGCCTGAGTCTGTGATGCAGCATTGCAGTAGTGTCTAGTCAGCCCTCTGCCTCAGTCTGTGATGCAGCATTGCAGTAGTGTCTAGTCAGCCGTCTGCCTGAGTCTGTGATGCGGCATTGCAGTAGTGTCTAGTCAGCCTTCTGCCTGAGTCTGTGATGCATCATTGCAGTAGTGTCTAGTCAGCCCTCTGCCTGAGTCTGTGATGCAGCATTGCAGTAGTGTCTAGTCAGCCTTCTGCCTGAGTCTGTGATGCAGCATTGCAGTAGTCTGTGATGCAGCATTGCGGTAGTGTCTAGTCAGCCCTCTGCCTGAGTCTGTGATGCAGCATTGCGGTAGTGTCTAGTCAGCCTTCTGCCTGAGTCTGTGATGCAGCATTGCAGTAGTGTCTAGTCAGCCTTCTGCCTGAGTCTGTGATGCGGCATTGCAGTAGTGTCTAGTCAGCCCTCTGCCGGAGTCTGTGATGCAGCATTGCAGTAGTGTCTAGTCAGCCTGAGTCTGTGATGCAGCATTGCAGTAGTGTCTAGTCAGCCTTCTGCATGAGTCTGTGATGCAGCATTGCAGTAGTGTCTAGTCAGCCTACTGCCTGAGTCTGTGATGCAGCATTGCAGTAGTGTCTAGCCCGCTTTCTGCCTGAGTCTGTGATGCAGCATTGCAGTAGTGTCTAGTTAGCCTTCTGCCTGAGTCTGCGATGGTCTTTAATGCAGACTTGCAGTACTGTTCAGGCAGACCCTGCTTCCCTGCGATGTTTCTCCCCTTTTCTGAATTGTTTTGTTACCCACTTCTGTCTTCAACCAAAAATAGCACTGCACAGCAGAAATGTAAAAGAAAATACACACAAGGAAACATCCGACTTTCTAATGAGCAGAACGCATTCGTGCAACATCAGGCGGCAAACTTCAAAAATATCTTCAGTAACACAAATTATATGTTAGGATTGCTAACTTCTGTTTTTTCATTGTTTTTTCTAGGTCCGATTGCAAACCCAACCAAAGCCACTGCCGGGGCAACTGCCACAATACTCTGGCACCTTCGACTGCTTCAAGAAGACACTAGTGAAAGAGGTATTCTAATATATGTTTTAAACAAGTTTTTATTGGATTCAATACAATACAAGGCACAGGAGGACAGTGCATTCAACCCTGGTGTAGGTATCGGAAGAGGCACCCCCGAACCCTCCACCACCTTCCAGGGGAGCTGTTTCATCCCACTCTCACCCTGGGCGGCAATTACATAGAATAGAAGAAAAGTGTCATATTGGGCTTATCTTGCCCTGGCCAGGCTAGGACCTTTTTGTGACCTCACAACATTCTGTACCCGCTCGTCTACGCCTCATCATTTCAGAGGGACTTTTACCAGTTCCACTGTGTATGGTAGTGCGGTAATCCCATAACATCTCCTTCACCGCCTTCTATAGTTGGACACCATTGGTGTAAGCAAGTTGCATGGTACCTTTGACCATCTTGTTTATTCTCTCTCACAACCCATTTCTTTGTGGATTGTATAAGGAGGTGAAGGCATGCCTTACACCCAATCTAGCAAAGAAATTCTCCATCTCAACAGAAGTTAACTGTGTTCCATTGTCAGTAAGGATCACAGTAGGAATTCCATCCCTTAGAAACACCTCACTCAAAACATTAATGGTTGCCTCAGTGGTAATAGATCTCATAAACACCACTCCCACCCATCTAGACTTTGCATCCACTAAGACTGCAGCATGCCTCTCATGTTCCGGCAAACAGTTGAAAGGTCCAATAAAGTCCATGCACATTTTTTCCCAAACATTTCCTGCCTCTCCGACATGTTGATTTTCATGGACTCTATCAACACCTACCCGCAACCTATTTTCAGACTCCTTACAACTATGACCAGAACAATAGCCGTCTCCACATTAAAAACAACGCAATAGTTGTGAAGATTGTCCAATAGCAAGAAAAAAATTGTACTGTTAACATTGAACAGTGAACAAATTACAGTCCAAAAATCAATGTAGAATAGAGCACCGACAGCGGACATCTGTACCAATACTTCTTCAATAAGAAATCCCCCCCCGCACCACCCAAAGGGGAAGTGGAGAAGGACAAAAGACAATAAGACGGCAGAGAAGGGGGGAGGGAGGCGGTAATCACTGTAACCCCCATCAATATGGCACCAGTCATCGGATACACACATAGGAACATGCGCCCACTCTCAAACGCAGCATGTAATCTTGCTCCCCTAGGGTACCTCCAGTTCCAGATCATGGGAGGCAACAAGGGAATAATCCACTGGCATATCTACCTCCGCCGAACTGTCCAGCATGGCCCCCCAGAGTTCAAATCTTGTTCAGCATTGTCACCAGTGCGCCCCGCACGCAGCCGTCTCTCCTCTGCCCCAACCCATCCGTGGATGTCTACCAACCATTTCTGAACAGTCGGTGCACTGGGCTGCAGCCAACAGATAGCCTAGTGTCGCTTAGCGAGCACCATACCCAGTAGGGCAACCTGTGTCCCAGCTTGCCCCGCGCTTGGGTTCAGGAGCACCACAAGCAGGCAGTGGCCGACTGAAGCTTCCACTGGCACACATGGGATCTCATGCAAAACCCCAGAATCCTTGGTTTACCACATTCCCATGTCACATGGAGGAAGGATGCCGGAACCGGTCCACGCCTAAGCAAAGCAGCAGACCGGGAGCTGTTGATTGTATGTATACGCTGCAGGGTCAGATAAGTGCATGCAAGTAATACAACTGGGTAAGCTTGAACCGCGTGTTACTAATGTATAAACTTGTGAGTTGCATTTCTGTATTCATTCTGCAGTGCTTCAAATGCTTTAGGTAGATTCTGGTCCTCATATGTCAGCTCTTTGCCCCTAAACACAAAACCACATCTGGCCCTCCGATCCTTATTACTAGAACTTTTTAACGTTGGGTTATCCTTTTCTGTATGAGGTTATGTTCAAGTTTAATTTAGTTTTAATAACTTAAAATGCCACATCCGTATGTGCAAAGTGTGTGTTTGATCTTGTTCCTTAACTCTCTTGCCGTCGGAGGTTTCATGATACTTTAAAAAACAGGAGAACTCCATCTCCCCCCCACCACGCCATCTCAATCCAGTCCCTGCCTCCCCAGTTCCAGAGTGTCACTGGGTGATCCTTGACCTCATTTAGAGTTCAATACCTTCTGTTGAGGACTTTGTCAAACTCACTTTTAAGGCGATGATAGAGATTTGAACTCCGAGGGAGGTCCCTCTTGTCTAGATACTTCGTCCTGCTGTTTTGCTAGATCATTTCTGATACTCTGCATGAAACTTCCTGGGTCTTCTGCAGCTAAGAGAGCACCATTTCTGCCTTATTGGTAGTCATGCAGCTGCTTTGTCTTTATGGTGCTGGAGCACAGTATGGAAAAACAAGCATTTGCAATGCAATCGGTCTCGCATTTGTGAAAGGAAGACCTATTGGTGTTGTAAATGACTGTTTTTTTGTTTTGTTTTTTTGTTTGAAGTGGAGTGATCATATTCGCATAGCGCTAGTCATTTGTATGACCTTGCAACGCTGGAGAACCAGAAAATGTGAAAAAGGATACGAGGGGGGGAGGTGGAAAATAAATGACACCAATGGAAATAGGAATACAAAAATAGGGAAGAAGTTGCTGTAAAGAGTTTGGGATAATGCGTGGCAGGAGAGAGTGGGATACCGAAGCACAGCAGACCATAAGCAGGCCCACACACAGCCAAAAAGGAGCATACACAATAAACTGCCTGCCCAGCCCATGGAGCACTGCCTTATTGCCCTAAATGCCTGTCCGACCCAGTACACGACTGACAGTACAGCCAACCTGGAGCTGCTCTGACTTTTGCCTACAGTGTTGCTTACGTTTCTGGGGCTCGGGACAATGACTATTATGCCTGGCACAACAGGTACCAAGAAGATATTAGGCAAAACCTTTTTAGGCATAGGTGGCATGTTTGGCATTTAATGATACAAGATATTCCATTTGTTAGGTGCCACTGGTTGGATTTGCACTCTGGGTCAGCATTCCAATTTTACAGAGGAAAACCGCAGGGCACTTTACATTCTGTTTGCCACCCACACACTTGAGTAGCTACAATAACAAAGTGCCGCAGGGGGCTCCACCTGAAAGACGAAGGCATCAAACAACACAGCATAGGGATGAACAGTCAGGAGGCAGCACAGAGAAGGAGCCACTGAGTGTGCTACCACCTGGATAGGGACGGTCTTGGACCAATATCCTTGCTGGCTGGGAAACGTGGGTTGCTTCGTGCATTGGATGAGTTAACACGGTGAGTGCTAGTTTCGCCTATAAAACTTTATTTATTTATTTAATTTTTAATTTCTTTTAGGGCAGGAGTTGACATGGAACTACTGTTATTGTCTTACACATGATGGTACAAAAGGGGGTGGTGATGGACGGAGCATCTGAACCAATCAAACCCTCACACCCAGTCAAAAGATCTGGGTTTGATCCATCACCGTTCTTTAGCCCACTCTGCCACCCCAGTTCAGACATGGCTATATGCAAATCAGTCTGACCCTGTGCCTCATGGGAACAGTCCAGCCCGAACTGCCAAGCCATGCCTTCCCTGGACCGGAAACAAGCTTCCGAGGGCCGGTTTCTGGCATTCCAGCCGTCTTCAGCCCGGCTTGCTTGAATCCAGTGGCAAAGTGAGCAAGGGACTCACGTCTGAGCATACCCTGCCACACTTATGGCGGCTAAAGCGGTACCACCCCCTTTTGTCATACACATGAGGCTGAATGTTATTTTGTTGGCCTGCAGTGTATTTCAGCAGCTGGTCCGTTTTTCCTGTCATTTTTACTCGCACTGTATTCAAGTCAAGCTCTGACTGTTTTTAGAAATCAAAGAGCCCTGCTTGCCCTCGTTGTAGAGGCCTCCTTGTTAACAACATTATCCTCCTTCTGAGTTTTTGGATCCGCATAATTACTAGTGCTCTCAAACTTATTCATTTCTTTCCAAAAAAAGCTGCTAATGAAAATTGAGACTTCTGGACATAAGGTTTTCGACCATCCTGCATTCCAGCAAGTTTACTGAAATCCTAAAATCTAAAACCTATTCAGATTTTGCCGTGCGGATTTTATCAGTTTTTTAATTGATTGTTCAATTCCCTGTGAGGTCATAAAAATGCATCCGTGGCAAAACACATTTGTGGTTAGAATGTTTCAAAATACTCATGCGTTGCAAACAGTTCAAATATTGAATGCTTTGTCTTTGTGTGTGAAATAAAACACAAGAACGAGAAGTGACTTTTTCAAATTAATGAGGCGATCTGTTTTGGCATCAAATGATTATAATCACTACCATACAAATGGTAAAATTGGCAAGAGAGCTCTCAGTAAAACACACCAAGCTTGGCTGTGGATTCCAAAGTGACTTGCAAAACTGTGACCCTTGGCAAAAGCGGATGCAGCCAGCAAAGCCAGTCAACAGAGGAGGAACGAATTAGCAGCTAGTTGTTTGTAAGGCCTGCTAAAGTTTTCTTGAAGATTGCAGCTTTGTCTGGTTAGCCCTCACGTGTGAGGCCTTCCCCATAGTGACCCCTGGCCCGATGTTCTTACTGGCTGGGAGTAAGCGGAGGAAGAAAGTTGAACAATGGAGACCGAGTCAAAATGAACACGGGGAGCTTCGCCTGTCATTGTCGCATGAATTTGTGATCCCTGGACGGGCGTCTATTGTAAATAGCCAGTAGCCACTGATATTCGAACACTTACTTTTTCCATTTACTAGAAACGTCTTGATTATGGCAATGCATACTTAGTTTTTTTTTTCTCCTAACTTTCACTGGTTCTGTGATCGTGACAACATAGCCTGCCCATTTTGAGTCCACCTCTTTGCAATTCTCGTGATTCGAAACAGTCCCGTATACATGACGTTTTCTCCAATGTAACATCTTAAAAAAAAAAAAAAGTGAAATAGGTCAAAGTAGGCGGCTATTTATGGGTTAGGCACTAGTCCATTATGGGGGGGGGGGAAGGATTCAATGTATCGTCCGTTTGTATGACGTGCATGGCGCATCTCCAACACCTCACCTTAATAAATACAATGGATCGCCGTCACCATTACTTTGCACTTGGTAATATTAATACAGAACTCTCCAGTTAAAACGGACCATTTTGTAAATATTTAGCGCAGCTGGGCACTTTAAAAACAGCAAATCACGTGCGTTCTGCTTGGTAGAGCGGGGATAGCGAGATGAAAGGGTCGGGGAGCAAAATGAAGCAGCAATGGGGCGTGTGGGGATCGATTTTACGCTTACAAAAGCGGCGATATGGAATCCTGCTTAGGAGTTCCTATGTTATAAATGGAAAAAAGTTCAGAAGACACAACATTCAATGGCACAAGTGGAAGCGGACAAGTCCTCCCTGAAATACACCTGGGAGTGAACTATTGAGAAAAGGGTGGGACAAGCAGGAACCTTTATCCAATCAGAAGTGTTTTTTTTATAGGACACTCACAAAAGCCAATGAAAATCTAAAGGCAGGGTCTGAGCTTACAGAGTGAATACAGCATGTCGAAGACAATGCATGCTCGCTGCCTAGGCTCAACCTAAAAACTGGCTCCTCCCTGTCCTTTTATGAGACTCTTTGGGGTCTGGTATGTATTAAGAACAGATCCCAAGGCATGGTTAATTATCTCTCTGGTGCCATTGACTACAGTAACAAGCTGTCACACATAGTTGAGTCCAGTGTTGTCTTTATTAAATAACTGCTTGCTGGTTATTTTAGTACTTCATTACAATACATTTAGATACTTACTCCATGCTTCACCCTGTTACTACCATACAGTGGAGAAGTGTGGCTCAATGGTTCGAGCGGCAGACCCTGATGCAGAGATCTAGCCCGGGACCAGGGTTCAATTCCCCGCCTCGGCGGGTCTTGGGCTCAAAATTCCACGGACCTGATAATTCTCGCCTCGGTGCCTATTCCAATCATGGAGTTCCACTCTGCAACTCTGGGCAATAGCTTGCTTAATCTCCACAACGGCCCCCACAACGCTAAGGATGCCTGGCCTCCACCTTGGGGGTGCCCAGGAGTGGACACCTCACAGGGAAAGCCAGGATGGGTTCCACAGCGGTATTCGTACAAGCGCCTTGAGACCCTTGCGGGTGAGTAGTGCGCTATACAAGTATCAATTTACAATTTACAATACAGTGGCAGCATCTATGCAACAAAGTAAGCTTTCCTTCTGGGGCTTTCCATATACCAAAGTACTTTTTTGGCTTTGGTTTAGAATAAGGCTCATGTCAGCATAAAGGCCTTTTTTTGCAGCCAATTTAGTGGCACATCTCTCAACAGGAGCATCTTCCTATACTTGGTTTTTAGTCAGTAGACAAGATTCAACTACTCTTATTCGAACCATTGAGCACAACCACAACTTTGGAATGACCGTACAGCAATATATTGGTGTTTTCTACATATTTTTGTACCAGTCAAGGTAATTTCGATCTATGGTGGGGAAAAATCCACACACAATATGCTGTTTTTGAAGTGAATTCCTCCAAAGTAGACAGCTTTAACTTGAATCCTCCGCCCTTAATTCAGAAATCTAAATCCTTTCTGCTATCACCACCAGAAAGTAGGCACGTGGAAAGGAGAATGGGGCAGGAAACCTTTCAAGAATAGTGGTTTAAAAAATATATAAGTATTGTATTTTCCACATAGAGATAAGTTTAATATATTCACATGCCTCTTCCTGGAAATGGTAAAGAATGCATGAAAGTTCTGTCAATAATTGTTCGTGGAGGCGAGATCTCTTGTTCATAAAGCCAGAAGCTCAAGATGGAGCCCAAGGTGGGTGGTTGCATGGTAGACTCCCCAGCAGAACAGACCTCCAGCATAGTTTAGCTCTGCTTATCTGCTGTTCATAGTCTTTAAGGAGCTGCAGTGTCTGCAAATCACCATAGTATTGCCTCTTCTAGTTGATGACACTTTGCTGAAACTCCCAGAAGCAGTACTGTTAATTAGTGTTTCTTTTTCTGTTCTTTTCTCTGTGTTTTGTAGGGAGTTAAGGGTTTATATAAAGGTATGGCAGCACCCATTATTGGAGTAACCCCCATGTTTGCAGTGTGCTTTTTTGGTTTTGGACTGGGTAAAAAACTGCAACAGAAGAACCCAAATGACTCACTGACGTAAGTTTTTGTCTTTTATATTTGTATTTTCAATGTTCATCTAATATTTGTTCTGTGAAAGGGGGTTTATAATCCACCACGATCAAAGCCCTGAGACTTTTTTCTTTACAGAGGGACACTGCAGCCTTTGAAGTGTATCTGCATTTCTGTGACGTTCAGTGAGTCCTGTGTTCCATTATTTTATCTGGTTCCTTTAACCAGTTGATTGTTGTGGACAGAAGGGGATGACCGGAGCTCCCTAATTATGTTATAGTTATGAGAAGACTTCTACTCTACTGTGTGCATGCCAGCGCTGCATTGGCTAGTAGACTTTGTTTTCCAAAAAGTCACTTTGTAAATATTTGCAAAAAAAATTCCAGTACCTTTACTTTGTTCGTTGGACCCCTGCCTTCGGCAGCACCAAAGGAGTGTGTGAAAATTGGTGGTGGCTTGGCACACACTTCTACACAAGTGCAACGATAGGCGTCAAAGATGACCGACACTGATGTATGTGTGCACTGGCAGAAATAACAGGCTAGGGATGAAGGTGCCAGCAAATTTATTTAATTAACTTAGCATTTAAATCCGAGAACAGCATGCACATCTTTGACGTCCCTTTGCTTTGAAACATGTACATGATCAAAACCCATTTCAATTCATGAACCTTTGTTAAACTGTTCAGTCCCTTCAACAACATATC
This sequence comes from Lissotriton helveticus, assembly GCF_964261635.1. NCBI lineage: Eukaryota > Metazoa > Chordata > Amphibia > Caudata > Salamandridae > Lissotriton > Lissotriton helveticus. The sequence continues at coordinate 1,259,236,402 of NC_136070.1, read as the reverse complement.
CTATAATTGTGCCTTTGATGTGATGTAGAATTTAATTTGTAGGGCAGCAGTTCTTAAAGTAGTTATTTCTACTGCGTGGTGACGTCTACTTCACACGTTTAATCATGTAAGTCTGCTTTGTTAAATGGAACCATATCCTTGTGATGAGACCATGCTTTTCCTTTCATTTGATGTGATCTGTACTGCACCAGGTTAATCTGGGAAGCATAGGCTGACTAAGGGATTGATTGTTGCATGCTAGTGGCATGGTCCGTTTTCTGATTGTACCGCAGATGCTTCAATAGCTAGACATGATGTTAAGTGCACTTTGCTATGCTAGGCATTTATAAAGCACCTGGCTACCCAACTTGTTTCCCAGAACTAAAGTCATGTTGTGTCCTTCCTTCAGCTAGCGCAATAGGAGATCTTCAAAAGACGTGGGTTTTGAGAAGCTTCCTGAATGTGATTTCTTCATTGGTCAATCTTAATGATGTGGGCAGAGCGTTCCAAAGTTTAGCTGCCAAATAGGCAAAAGAGCGTCCCCCACTTTGGAGCATATATTGCATACTGCGCTTTGATGTTGCATCCCTTTACAGATCAATCTGCGCGGCACCCCTTGACCTGAAGATACAAACATGGCAGCATGAGTTTCGCAACAATCAGTGCATGGGTTTGCCTTGTTGTGGACATCACCATAGTGGGGCAGACTTTGACATAGTAATTTTGCTTTTTGAATATTGCAGGGAATAGGAACCTGGCCCTTTTGGATGTGGACAGGTGTTCCTACCAGAAGGGTTATGTTCTGGTTTCAGGCAGTTGTTTCCCTCTGTGTATTTAATTGGATTGACAAATGGTATTTTTCTCCTTTATTCTTTCCCCCTGCCACCCACCCTTAGTCTCTGGAACACTTATTCTTCTTTTTCTGCTACATTCAGCAGGCTGAGAGTAAAGGTTCGGTCTGGTCAAGCGACATGAGATAGCAACGCCAAGACCTGATCCTGACCATTGTTTCTAAAATTAACCGGGTGTTTATGAAATATAAGACCGGTTTGCATTTGATACATTTGCTGGTTTGTTTAATTGGCAGCCTCGACTTTTTTCTATGTTTTTAATCTTTTGGGTGAATATTTGACCAAATCATGGAGTTTTCCCGGTGGTGGTTTGAATTATTTTCTTCACATATGATACTTTCCCATTTTAATTCATCTTTGTCAAGTGACTCAAACCATTTTCAGACAAAGGGTATAGAACATAATGCAAGTTAATGAAAAAAATGTCCTTTACATTTTCTCAGACCCAGTTTACTGTTAATAAAGGAGGATTCTTCCTATTTTGTTTCTGCCTGTAGATATCCCCAGCTGTTTGCTGCTGGCATGTTATCCGGTGTTTTCACAACTGCTATCATGGCTCCCGGGGAACGGATCAAGTGCCTTTTACAGGTGAGCCATTCATTGGAAAGTAACACATGGTTTCCATGGTGTGTGTTTGTCTTTCAAATTACCCAAAGTAAAGCTCCTACGTACTATTTAGACAGTGCTTGGCCATCAATGATTTACACAGACTGCTTATTAGTCACTTGTTTCTTTTACCATCTCCTTGATGTTGATGCCAGATGTTACACCCGTTCTCCGTCTGCCCCAGACATTCACTCATTGGACATTGATTCTACTTCTCATTTCTTCTCATAGAAGTCAGACCTCCAACTGAATTTGTGTCAGTCTCTTACTCATTTGTTGGGAACCAGGCTTTTCACAGGCTGCCGCCTCAAAAAGATGCTCTAGCTCTTCTGCGGTCTCTTATGCCTGTGTATTACAGGCCCCAGCCTTTTCACCTTCAGCCACAACTTCTGGTCTTCTTTTGTTGCCTAAGATCCAGGTCTGGAACTATTGTGGCAACACATGAGGAACTCTCACTTTTAGTCTCTTGATTCCCATAACTAGTCTTTTCTTTTTGTCTTTAGTTCTAAAGTTCCCTCTCATGGAAGCTCATTCATCAGGTTTCAAGTCCTCCATTAAATGGGAATAATTATTTTCTGTAACTGAAGTGCACTAGTTTATTTATTTACTGACTTGGAAAGCTACCTTCTTTAATTTGCCGTCCTGCTGGCTCAGGAATTCTTTTTGTTTTTTGCTACAATCTTCTCTACCAAATACTGACAGGATGAAGGTGTAAATTTGCAGAAGGGTCTTTGTACCAGGGTTTGGGACAGTTGGTTGGTGATCCATTGCTTAGCAGTACAAGTGTGTTTGCCCACTTCGCCAATCTTTCTGTGTGGTAAGCCGCCCATTCATGAGGAAGTTCTTCTTTGCTTCTGGAATCACAGATATTGATGGTGGGACAGAGGTCAGATGCAGTGTAGTCTTTAACCAAGACCCTTTTCAATTTGTCTATTAATGTTGTTATGGTACGGTTTAGACAACACATGGAACTAGGTACCATCTACCAAAGTTGGAGTGAGTTATGGAGTCTTTGCAGTTGGCACTGACTCAGCCCTAACCGTTTCCTTTATGTTAATTTATCTTGGTAGTTGAGCCTGCACCCTGGGTCTATGTTCTGGTGCCTCTAAGGCACTGGACCTTCTGGTTAGCCCGCAAGTCTCTTGAAAGCAGTCTCTTGTAAAAGAGCAAGATTCTAGTTCTTCTGGCACTGGATCTATTACAGAGGCCACACTCCTCCGTCTTCTGGAACGAGAAAACACAAAAATTTTAAAGTACAAGGCAGACAATCAAACCAATTTAATTTCTTGTTGCCTTCTTTTTTCGAGGCTGGATGCGACACTTCAAAGATAACAATGTGATATTTGAAATGGACCTTACAAATAAATCGGGGAGTCATTTTAGAACAGGCTTGATTGAAAATATGTGCAGCTTTCATACAACAGTTTCATGTAGACACGTGGTCTTTCACCAAAATACTTAAGCTTTTTCGACTCTGTTCATTATTGGAAACTGATTGTCCGCAAGCTTAAACAGTTATGAATTCAGTCGCCAGTATGATGCCAATCTTTAGATTCTTTTCTCCAGTATCTGGATATTGCTGTCAAAACTTCAAAGGGGAAACATTTGGGGCCAGATTCCTTCAGATGCAAGAAGGAAAGAGTTACAAGTAGTCCTGGTCCCTTATTTGTGTATCACACGCATTGTTTAGATTCGTAGGACTGGTCATTTCTGCTGAAGTGGTAATTGCCTAAAGTATTATGCAACATGGTTTAGGTAGGTCCAACAATCCAGACTTCAGTTACACAAGTTCAGCCTTTGACAGGCTGTGACTTGATGTAATCTTGTCACTCACACATGAGCCTGTTCAGTGGATCCATACATCTTACTTGAAACTAAACTGTCCATGCCAACTGTTGATAGATCTGCTTCAGTGCTCTTCTTGGATCCAAAAGAAGGGCCACTGCTCTCTAAAGCAGATGAGCCGCCCAGCATTACCGGAGTCTTAGAGCCAGCGAGGTTTCTGAGATGGAAGTTCAATGCAACAGCAAGAGGTCAAAGGTAAGCAAAATATCCTGAATGTATGACTAAGAGGTAAGCTATTTTAGGAATGCCGGCAGAACACATGTAGAACTAAGAACACATTTGGTGTACAAAAGAAGTCTGTCATACACCAAGAAGGAGCCTTTGGTAGAAAGATTGCTACAGAAGGAAAAGGAGTCGAAATCAAAGGGACAAATCTGGATAGCAAGTGTGTGAAAAACATCCAGATATGGTAACTAAACAAGCTCCCCTCCTTTACATAGTGGAGAAACTAGATTATCAAGGATTGAATGAGATCAGGAAGCAAAGTTCAGCTTCGTTGAATTGGGAAACCACAAAAGGGAATGACAGGTTGGCTGCTGTGATGATTCAAATTCAAAGGTATTAAAAAGGTGTAAAGGGTCTGAAAAGATCCCCTAAGTAATCCTTAACTCGATAATGCTGTGCCTCCTCACTTCCAGGCTAAGGTAGAACCATTTGCCATCCTCTAATACTGGCAGCCAGTAAGGCATTATCAAGGATGCCCAATCTAAGCTCGCCAACCTCATAGACCAGTGGGTGCCAGATCCACCACTGGGATTAGCTCAGAAGCACATCTTAGCCCACTGTTGCAGGAAGGACCCGGCAGCAGGGTGTCTATATTTGTCCAGAAAGGTCTTACAATTGAGCAGGCAGCTGTGGCATCTGGCAGGATCCGTGGCACCCTGACTGAAGCCTTCTGTGGCAGAAACGCATTCACGCTTTCTTTTGTTTCACCACTGTCCTGCCCAGCTTCTCTTCTACTGGACTCGGGTCAGTTGTCTATATTTCACTGTGAGAAAGTTAGTCTTTAATCTCTTTGGACCCAAAAGACGGCTGCATTGGATTCCGTATTGGATCTTCAATAAGCCAACCCACTGTCTAGGCTAGGGCAGTTATCCTGCACCTGTGCTGCATAGTTCCATTATTGCTATGGCATCTTAGGATTCTCCATGGGTAACTAGAAGAATCCGAGTATCTTCAGCCCAACACCATGACCCTCAATGGGAAACATGGGCATTTCATTACAAAGGGGAAAGTTGAACCCCTTGTTGTACTATCAGGTCAGAAGGCTAGATGGTAAAGAGTGAAAAGAAATTCTTGGCTCTGAGAAAGTAGTAGATCACTTGTAAAGAAAGGCCTGAATTTCTGTAATCAATTTCATTTGATTGAGAATATCATAGTCTTCAGTGTTGAATACTGCAGATGTAAAAGTTAAAGTAGCAATCTTCTCTTTGTCCCTAAAGTCTGCCCACCTCTGCCTTATGTTAAGCTCCATTGTTTTGTACCACAGAAGTGGCAAGAACCGTGACTGATGAGGGACCTCTAGCGCCTCGGTGACTCACAAAGGCGAGATTTGTTAAAGGCATTCTGGATGAGGTTTCCACTTATGGAGGAGTTATAGTGCAAGCTGGTCATAGGTAAAGCAGTGGTGACTCTTAACATCACTTATGACATGCCAGCAGTTTTAGGTTTGTTTTACCCAACATAGGATTTATCTATTCCCTTATCGATTATGAAATCTTCTGTTTCCACACATTCTAACACTCCGAAGAACGGGTTTTTTCCGAGTTTTCCTCTGTAACACCAATTGTAAAACTTGTAGGATGAACCCTTGATGGTGCAAAGTAACCTTTCTACACAATCCATAGTTGAAACTGCATCTATCGACAAGAGGAAGAGCCCAGAGTCTCTGTCCTTATAAAAACTGGTACAATATGATACCAGGGGAGCTGTTGGGATGGGAATGTCGGCTGCATGATGGACACATGTTCCTCTTCCAGACTGCATGCATCTGGTGCCCTGGTTTCTGATGTTGGTTAACTTCCGCTCCTATTCACTAACCTATATCTTAAGCCCAACATGCCATAGATGTGTTGTGCGTGTTTGTGTATATATACACTGTGTGGTACATGCAAGGTGTGTACTAGTCAACTAGACTAATGTTGGCCTGTGGGATCCAATTTTGATACCTTCAGTCCGGCCTGCTCTACAAGACGGAGGTGAGCTTGTTTTCCCAGACAATAGAAGTGTTTGGCTTATATCCCTGAAGCTGGAGGGAGGTAATTGAAGTGGAAAAGGAGGAGGGGACAAGACTCCTTTAGTAATCTGCTTGGGCCTTTTGCTGAGAGGAGCTCCAGTATGGCTGATGACAATAGGTATAAAACACTCACACATCTATGTGCCTTTGTTGTGTATGGTACAGGCTGGAGACGACCCTGCTGTGAGGCACATCCCTCTGCACCAGAGGTCTTCAAATAGGATGGTGGCCTCTCTGTGGGGACCTGAATCGATCACCGTGGGGCTGATGGGGTGCCAGGCAGTGGCAGATAGGAGCATGCATTATAACACTCGGACCACAGACTAACATCTTGCTTAAAGCTGTGCCTCTCTAATTAGCCATCAGTAATGTATTTTATTTTTCGCTTGCATCCTGTTTGGAAGTAGGTGTTGAAGTGAAGGGGAAGTGGGTCTATATAACCCACCCTGAACAGTCTTTGATAAAGGCTCACCCTGGGGATACTTTTACACTTCTAAGGAGTCCAGGCTATCACTGGAATTTTGCCTCTCGTGTATTTTATTGCATTTTTATACGGATAAGCGAACATAACTGCAATGTTTGAATTGCTAAATATGACCGTTTGTTTTGTTTACTTGAATTACTAAATGTAAAATCTTACTAGAACGCATGGGTTTATTTAAGGCATCAATAGCGTGTGCCTTTTTGGTAGCAAATGTTTTATTGTACTAGAACTCAGTTTGTAGGATACGCATGTATGACTTTGTTGAAGAAAACAAACTGAACCTTATTAAAGATAAAATAGTTGCCATTATCCAAAGGTCTCCTTGGCTTCTTGTTATCAAGTATTTGTAAGAGTGGGGTTTAACAACACAGTGATAGATTTCATATGCAGCTTAAGTGGACTTTTGTTATTGTGTAGTTTCAAGAGACAATGTTTCATTAAGCCAACTTAACAAATAGAAATAATGTACATTATAGTATGGAATAAATGATGTTGACAATAAGATGCACATTGTGTTCAACAGATTCAAGCTGCCTCCGGTGAAATTAAATATGCTGGTCCCATGGACTGTGCAAAACAGATTTACAGAGAAGCTGGAATTCGAGGAGTGTATAAAGGAACAGTGCTCACCCTTATGAGAGGTATAACGTGCAGAAAAACTTTCAAAACTTTGAACGTCTCTACCTCTGCAGAAACTATGAAAATTGTTTTTATTGTTAGTCGTATGATCTGCGCAGTGCTAAACTGTCTGTTACCACTTAACGAACCAAGCTGATCAAAAGTCTTTCTAGAAGGTAAAGAACAGATAAGGTATAAGTTTAAACAAAACAAAAAGACATGACGCGATCTCGAATGGAGCGTAAACCCACCCTAAAGCAGACTCAACAACTATAATAGCTACTGTCATCTCTTTCAACAGGTCAGGTGCTTGGAACAGCATTGGAGAGAGCTCAGCAAAAAGTGGCGCTCTTCAGAGGGATCCTAGATGGAGTATGCATAATTGTCAGCAAGGTGGAGACTCACTTCCTGTCACCTATAACTTAGGGCCTGATTTAGATCGTGGTTTACAGGTTACTCTGTTACAACCGTGAAGGATATCCCAGCTGTCTAAATATAAATCCCATAGGATATAATTGGATTTATATTTTGGCGGACGGAATATCCGTTGGCTTTGTGACAGAGTAGTCTGTCCGCTTAGATTTAAATCACACCCTAAACTGTTTTTTTCCCGTCTACTGTCATGATGCAGAAAATAACTTCATCTTCCTAGCTTCTCATTAATGACTAGCTTCAAGCAACCCATCCCGTGCTAAGAGCAGCTCAACATAATGGATTCTTCTTTGAAGTTCTGAAAATCAAATGGTTCCATCCAAGACTTTTTGTGTGGTGGACTGAGACTGTCGCCCATTTATAGTTGGGAATAAAGTGCCCAAACATTCTGTGCTTCATCTCAGATGTCCGAAAGTTTATTGGACTGTAGCCTCCTCCTCTTTATTCTCAGTACTTGCAATTTGCAGTGGCCTTATAGCATTAATATGACAATGTTACTTTTTTTACACTATGCAAAGTATATACATTTAAGATGAGACTGGTTCTGTAATCCTAGGGATGCTGCTACATCACTTTTTTCATTTAGAATTTTAGGTAACTGGTTAAGCTGCAGATGAAAGTTAGGGCTGTTAGTAATTTTCTATTACATAAGCGTAATCCTGCATATATCCAAAATTTTCGGCATTTGATCTCTTCATACTCTTACAACAACTGCACACCTTACCCTTCTGCAAAAGTTATTTTGGTCAGAAATTTCTTCCGACTCGCGAGACTCTTAGGGATATATGTGCAAGACACATATATATTCACAAACAGATGTTGAAAATGGGGACCTTGTGATGAAAAGTATTGTCAAGGTCCAAATTGTGTCTATGGATTGCCCTTCTTGTGTAGCACATGGAAAACTTATAGCCGTGGCGAGAAAAACAACTGTTCATCTCCTCAACATCCCATAATGAAAATACTTAGGATTGTGAGAGCCACATAACGATCCAGGAACCAAAGCATGTCAAATGTTTACTCTTTAGTATTTCTAAAGTCATTTATCAGCAAGAGAAAGCACTGTGTGGGTGAAGGGTGGATGGATAAGACGCAGTTGACTAGTAGCGGAGCAGCTGATTGGGTGGTGTGCAGGGGATGATCCACACTAGAGCATCAGTGACCGTGGAATACCAAGATGTACCACCAGAGTGGAAGGTCGCAGAGTTAATTAAAAACGCCTTTTTTCACTTGGAAGCAAGTAATGCTTTACTAGTTCTCACCTAGAGACATGTATTTGACATCATTCTAAGTGGATGACCAGAATGCCCTTCATTTGTGCTGCTAGTCAGTTAATCTTGTTTCAGTGTGGTATTCGTAATATACATGCGTAGCCCATTTTATAAAACTAGCAGTTCTATATTTTAATATATATAACATAATTCACGATGATATAGGCCACTTTATAAATAGGACCTTACTTAGTTTTGGACACTCGGTAGTGCTCCTTTTATTGATACCAGAACAACAATTTGCAGAGTTGCCGCTGTTGGATTTAAACCTTTGATCTTCAGATTACACTCAGTGCTTAGTGGTGGATGGATTACCCACCAAGTTAGCTCTTCAGCTCGCTATTTCAGACAAGGTATGAAGATTTCACTGCCGGATAATGGGGTGGCTAGATATTTGTGGGTGACGTGTATGCTATTTTTGTGTGTTGGAGTTGACTAGCCTAAAGTGGTTCCTACGCTCGACCTGATTCATTATAGATTGTGAAGGAGAAAAAAATGACCATCTTTAATTGCATTTTTCTGAAAATGTTAGCATCTCAACAATGTATACTCCACATGGATTTGCTAGCTGTGCTTGAATACTCAAACAGGATTGAGTAGGTTAAAATGGACGACTCTTGAGAAATATTTAAACAAATTATTTGCTCTTCCCCAATGGTGTTGTAAGGGAAGGAAGAGGGCCTGCAGTTAAGTTGCAGTAGTATTCAAGTCCACGCACGGTAGATGAAGTTAAAGATGTTTATTTGAAAATATTTAGATAAAGTGGAACATCCCCACCAGGAGCATCCAGCATGATGCTCAGCCCAATCACAACTGAAGGCCTTAGCCCACAGATTCCCAACATTCTCGTGCGCATCAGAACTGCAGCATTCTACAGACTGGGCTAGTGGTGGCGAAAGCATGTATATAATATGAACAAGGTGCAAGGATACTACAGTTGCCTTATTCGATAAGGACCGCAAAGTGATAGTAAAGATGACTAAAGGTTTTATTACAATTCAGCGAATTCCATCATTGCATCCTTCTCGGACAGACTGATATTAACTGACCCATCTCACCTTTCCAAGTATTACTTACTTACCTTTTACCTTTCTGAAGTAAAGCTGAAGATGCGCTTCACTTGAAACCCCCAGGAAGAGATTGTGGAGTGCTCTTCTTACTGAATATGTTAGCAGGCAGATCTCACTGGCAGGGTGGCACGCCCTACCAACAGTGATCCTGTTCATTCATCAGCCAGTTCTGGTGTGCAATTTGACTTGTGTGAACAATATCTTCTGACCTTTGGAGATTACATAAATAATAGAGGTTTTTTTCACAACAAAATACTTCAGTGAAATGTTATGTTTCAAGAGTTGTATTGATGATTTTATTACCTGCGAGATAATGAGATGTCGAATGAATTCACCATGAATATTTATTACCCGAATTATTTAAAACACTTGCATGGTTGTGCCTAACCTCTAGATATTTGACAAAAAGGCAATTAGCTATTTAATTTGTACCCCCATATTACCATGAAGTTTGGGGCCTGTTTCCCTAGGCAGATGGTGGTGGAGCATACCTTGCACTGAAATCAAGAGATATCGGCCTTTAGGAAGTTAGGCTCATAAGACTGCATTCATATTCAGTAGGAGGGTAACATGAATCCAAATTCGGTATGTAAAACCAATAATCTATAAGTGAGCTGACTGGCCCCAGAAACAAAGTTCCCTATGCCTAGCATCACCTTTGATATCCCAGTGTGTAGCTTCACTTTTTCTGCTACGTGATGCTGTCTGGACATCTGGTGTCCATCACTGACCGTGCTACCTTAATCCTTCTCAGCTTATCTGACCGTGACAGAATCCGCCCATCATAGTAGATTCTTGTGGCTTGAAATTGGTATTGTCTAAGGACGTACCATTCTTGTTTAAGTTATTTTACCTCCTGTTGCTCTTCAAAGACATTCCTTTTAAATAATTTTTATGGTAACTGTGTGTGCTGTTTTGCACACAAATTCTGCTTGCATCTTTCACTGAATGTTAGTTCTGCAAGCAGGGCAGGTTATTACTGAGCTGTGCTTTGCCTTATGTTGTCCCAGTCAGACTGCCTTTTCCACTCAGTGCTGTCATTCTAGTGTCTTAGAAAAGTTCGTTTTTGGCTCACATAGTTGAGTTCTCTCTCTCAAGGGATCTCCCTCTATAATCATCGAATAGTTCCGCGTGTAGGGATCCAGGAGTACTTCTTTACAATATATATTCTTAAGTGCAGATGTTCCCCTTAATTCATGAAGGCCAGGATTAGCACCTCTGGAGTTAGTAGTATATGGATGGAATTTGTTTTTTTTCCCTCTCTAATTATTTTGTCTTTGCTTTGAAACTAGATGTTCCGGCTAGTGGAATGTACTTCATGACTTATGAATGGCTCAAAAATGTTCTGACCCCTGAGGGGAAAAGGTGAGTAGAATAGAAATAAGTTCTGAGTAGCCAAAAACTTTGGGTGTATTACTGTTATACTCACTCACCGGAGAACAGGAATATTTGGCCTTTAGTAATCCTCATTGGTCCTTTTCCCAAGTGATCACCATTCACTAGAATATGGCCTCATGTTAAACTAATTTTATTTTACTAGTGTGTCCCATGCTGGTTGAGCTGTCTATTTATCTATTAGTTCAACAGCATGATTTGCATTGTCATGCCAAATGTTGTCTGACCTGTGCATTACTCAAGCCATTGTAACCAAAGTTTATAAATTGTAGATGAGACTGGCATTGTAATCATTGTGATGGTGCTGGATCACTTTTGTCCTTGATAATTTCCGGTAGCGTGTTAAACTACAGATTAAACATTTGGCCTGTTAGTCATTTTTTATCACGTAAGCTTAATCTTGCATATATCCTGAATTTTTGGCATTTGATCTCTGTTCCATACACTTGCAACAACTGCACAGCTTTCCCTTGCACAAGAGTTATTTCGAGCAGAAATTTCTTGCGGCTCTGGACACTCCTGAGGGACATGTCTGCAAGACACGTTTATATTCACAAACAGATGCTGAGAATGGGGACCTTGTGATGAAAAGTAATGTCTAAGTCCTAATTGCATCTATGAATTGCCTTTCTTGCGTAGCACGTGTAAAATTTGTAGCTATGCTGAGAAAAACAGCTGCACCGCTCCGGTCACCCATAATTAAATTATTTAGGATTGTGAGAGCCACACAACGATCCAAGAACCAATGCATGTAAAAGTTTACTCTTCAGTATTTTTAAAGCTATTTAGCAACAAGACAAAAGCACTGCAGGGATGACTAGAAGTAGAACAGCTGATTGGGTGGTTTTCAGGGAATGATCCACACGAGAGCATCATTGACCGTGCATTACCCCGATGTACCACCGTGGAAGGTTGGGAAGGTTCTTGGGAGAGCAGGTATACAATTCACTTGGCAGAAAGCAACTCACTACTCCTTTTCACCTAGAGACCTGTATTTCACATCATTGTAAGCTGATGTTCAAAATTCCTATCACTTGTGCTGCTAGGCTTTACTTTACTAATCCTTTTTCAGTGTGGTATTCGTAAGCATTGACCAGCTAGAGTTTTAGAAACGTGCATACCTATGTTATTTAAAAAAAGAAAGTAATCCTATGTTAATCTCACACATTTAACAGCGTCAGTGACCTCAGTGTGCCCAGTATTCTGTTTGCTGGTGGAATGGCAGGAATCTTTAACTGGGCAGTGGCGATTCCTCCTGATGTACTTAAATCCCGCTTCCAGACCGGTACGTAAAGTTGTGTGTGAGTACCTGTGTGACTTCAGGCATGTAAAAAGACTTTAAATGGAGAAGGACATTGTGGTTGCGGAGCCGCCTTACTGTCGTATATGCAATTTGCCAAGGGTTCGTCTCCCTATCTATATTGATTTGCTAAATTCCTGGAGAGTAGCCCCCATGTGTTTGCCATGTGCACTCCAAAGGACTGTCGCCCTTTGGCAGAGTGAGCTTCCCCTCCTGTTCAGAAGATAAGGCCACTGGAAACACTCTATCTGGTAGACCCAATCGCAGTGCTGTTGTTTTGTGCATGAACCCAGCTACATCTGTGTGATGTACACCCAACATCCCTGGTAGACTTTGAGATCTCCTGATATACAGACCAAAGATGCCTGAAGCTTAAGTGTGCCTTGTAGTGGTTAAGGCCATCTTCCCAGAGCCGATTGTTTAATAGTTCAATTGATCACTAATTTGAGGGTTTGGGTGCACTGTTCGCATGCCCAGACCCTCGAATTGGGAGCTGTTTTCAATCATGATTTTGTGTATTAAATAAGCAAACCAAAGCATCTCTGCTGATATTTTAAATAAGGCAAAGTATAAAATGGAGTGAGATTTAAACGTTATAAAAATGCTTGTTTTGACTTTCCATGGGTTGTTAAATTAATTATTGCTGACTCTGGAAGCAGAGGTTAAACCTATGAACTAAATATAACCTGTTAATCACTTGGGTTTGAATGTTATTGTTCCTATTAAAACTGTAATGTGCACAATACAGTAACACAGATACGTATTCATCAAGAAGTGTTCTAAAAAAGTTGTTAAATGTGAAGTATTTCCTTCTAGCACCTGCTGGGAAGTATCCGAATGGATTTAGAGACGTGTTACGGGAACTTGTACGAGAAGAAGGCATTGGATCACTGTATAAAGGCTTCACCGCAGTCATGCTCAGGGCCTTCCCAGCTAACGCTGTGAGTAAAGTGATCATTTCATCTGTACAGTTAACAATCTAACTGTTAAGTATGCGTCCATTCATGCACATAGTTCTATGTATGTACAACTTGCAATTCTAAGCATAAAAGCTTGACTTGCTCAGCAGACTCCTGGACCATGTCTACTTTGCCTGTCAATATTTCTTTAACAGTTCTGCGGAATGAACAGTTCCACCCCTATGAACAATATTTTTCGGTCTCCTGTTGACAACCATAATTATTTTATTTTTGTTTTATCTGGTGCCTTCGTTTTTCATGCACATGCCTTAAATGTATTCGATCTTCTCAAACTCGTATCCAAATTCACACCGAGCATGCTTTTCATGCTTCTGAATTTCTTACAACTTAGTAAGATTTTATGCATCGCTGTGCACTAGAAACATGTTTACCAGCTCAAATGGTTGGTCTGTCCTGGCTAGCAAGTTGGATCCTGAAGACTTCTTTTTTGCTTGTGCCGAAGAAAGTAACAAGGCAACTATTGTTTCAGTAAAACCCATATTTCTAGGCCTGGGCGGTAAATTCCGTTCCGCTCGCGGAATTTGGGTAATTTCGTGTTCTGTGGAGAACGCGAAATTGGCCGAAATTCTGCGTTTCGCGACTTCGTGAAATTTTTTGCTTGTTTGCATTCTCAAATGTGTGTTCGCGAGATATTCCCCCCGAGCACGCAAACAGCGATTGCGAACAGTAAAAAAACATGGCGAACAAGCAATTCTGCGTGTTTGCAGAATTTCTCTGTGTTTGCTGAGATTTTTTACCATTTTGCGGAGATTCGCGTAACACGAGTACGCAAATTCCGCCCACCCCTACTTATTTCACAGTTCTTTTCTTTCCAAACTGTATCCTCCTAATCTTTTGTATAGAGAATTTGTTTGAGAAAACATTCTGATGTCAAGAGGCCGTCTGTAGTTTCCAGACATCTGTCTGATCTTCCAAGTTCTTTTGGCATTTAGGAACCTTTCCTTGAAAAATTAATTTGGTTGTCTCTCCCTGATTCCTTTAAATTTGAGTTGCCCAAACCACCCCGCCTCTCCACTACTGACCTCACTGCACTTAGTTCCTTTCACAGACTTCCCTCTAATGCTCGCCAGAAGACTAGGAATTTCACATTTTAAGTGAGAAGTTAACTACGATCGAACAGGTTACGTCTTGACTCTCTGATACAATTGACACACCCCAGTCTAATTCTTAGCACCAGGTTTTCTTGTTTTGTTTCTTTCATGGTGACAGATGTGTGTTCTTTTTGTGCGTGGTTGTGCATATGCTGTGAGTGAAGAAAACCTGCCTTATTTCTCTTCATGCTGTCTGTTATAATGCTGACCGTGTGTTTGGCAATGCTTGATCTGTTATACGTGCCGATGAAGCATGTCCTATACTTGTTCCTGCTGTGTTTGAAGGACACTTTCCCTACTTCTACTCAGTGTGTGATGGACACATTCCCTAATGCTGTATGTTGACGAAGCAGTTTCTACAGATCATCCGGTGATGGAGGAAGCTTGCTCTACAGTTGCACGTGTGGATGAAGCATGCTCTACTTTTGCCCTGCTTGGGAAGGAAGTTTGCTCTTATGTGTTTATTGTTCAGGAAATGATCTTATTCATGGTCTTAAAACTTGCAGGAGAGTTTGAAGGATTGCTGTCCAATGACATTTTCTGAGATTTGATGGTAAATTGTGCATTTAACGCTCCGGACCATTACTAATACCGGCAATGGAATAGGATGTTAAATATCCTAGAGGTGCTGGGAACATTAAATAATGTAAATGGATTACCAGCAGATTGGACTATTTTTAACTAATATTTCCGTACAACAAGGGAGTGGTCAACGTTTTTGGAAACAGGGGTTTGCTTTACCATTGTGAAAAAGGCACTAATTAGAGCCTAACCATGCTGTATATTCTAGGATTTAAATGTTCCCCCTTCATTGAGTAAAAGCGTGACGGATGAAGTTACTACTTAATTACAGGAGTATTTAGAGAGAAGTAGATTGCGCTCTGGTTTTCAGTTGGGCTTTCAGCCTTTCAGAGCCAAAGAAGTTGTAGGGATCTGGGAGAAGGAGGAAGACCTGCACGTTGATATTACTGGTCCCTGTAGCATTGTTGGGCACCGTGGACCATGATGTTATCCGTCATCACTTTCACTAAGTGTTGGGCACTGGCGGTACTGGCATGAAACTTTATTAATGTTTTCCTATCAAGCAGGAGTCTTTGAGTCTGACTGGGAAATCTTATACTAGGTGATTCGCTACTGTCCTCTGAGGTCCCTCGAAGCTCATCCCTCCCAATTAGTACCCTGAACCTCTGGCGGCTCAGTTCAGCCTTTTGTTAATAGTTGTATGGAGAGATCATCCCAATGTTTCTTGATCCATACCTGAAGTAGTTCCTGGATGCAATATGTTCAATGCAGGGCAAGTGGTTGTATCTTAAAGGAAGTAAAAGCAAAGTCCTGCTCTGGGGCTGTGCCAGTTGCTGCTGTTTTCTCTTCCTCTGGCCAACACAATTCTAGTGTTTGGGGAATCTCAGATAGATTATATAATTTTTGACACTTGTTCCCCCATTGAAACCTTATGCATGTTGTGGCAAGAGTGATAGATTGACACCTTTATGCATTTTTCAGAGGTTGACATTTATTACATAAGTATTAGCCGTGCCTCTTATCCGCAAAATAAGAACGTTTGTTCCGGGAGAACTGCCTGGCTCTCGCTTTTGCATGGTGTGTTCTTGCCCAGCTACCCTCAACAAGACCTTCCTACATTCTGACTACTAGTCATAGGCACAAGAATAGCTCCCATGTTTGGGGGATCCTCCAATATTTTTTGCCAAATCTAGATTATCAATTAAATTGGTAAAGAGTTCACACCAAATGGGATCTGCAGCCTATTGTAGCTACTTTTTCGGCAATTCAAATGTTTTTCCTTTGGATTCAAAAGGTCATTAATAGGTAATGATTCATAGAATGTGCCTATAGCGAAGATAAAGGAAATGCAGTCAGCCACCATGTAAAGTTGAAGGCAAGACGCCTGTTTATAGAGCCAACAGCTGCCATACCACATAATGCGTTGTTGTGGACGTTGCCTCAAGGATTTGTTATTTATTTTAGCTCATGTGGAAAGGATTCTGGAACACTTTGGCTGTTTTAAATCCTAATGTTGGACTGAAAGTCAATATTTATTTTTAATTTAATTTCGGTGTCTTTTTAAAGCCTAGTGTTTTCTGACACATTGTTTGTGGACTTTGCCCAGCACTTTTCGCTCATTACTTTAGTAGATATCCTATCTCCGTCCAAGCAACTCAGGTGTGAAAGGAAGAAAATTACCATTGACCCACATGCTTTATGATCTGCTTACCAAAATTAGCACTGTAGAAATTGCCCCTTCTACCATGTAATGTCCAGAAGGTATCTCAAGGACCGAGAGAATTTCTGGTGTCCTAGTTTAAAAACACAAGAATGAACACATAATGGAAAGACTCAAACATTGGTAAAGGATTGGCCCTCTAATCTTGCCACCTGAGTGCACTTCATTTCCTGCAGATGAGCATGTCATCAAACTGTCAGGATTCGCAGTGAAGTTAGCCAGTGGCTTAAGGGGGCCAACTCCTTGCCCCACGCTGTATGCTGTGGTGGGCTGCAGCTAAATGTGAATGACCGTTTAAGAGGGCTGACTCAAAGCCTCTCTATGTATTTAGTCTCGTAAAAGTAAAGGAAGATGCCAAATGCTCGTTCGCCCAGACATACCTAGAGGGACTCCGAGTTTGATGGGTCCTCTTCCTACTTACCGAGGTCACTTCAGGCTCTCCATCAAGGTGTTGCTTCTTGAGATATTGCCACCTTCCAAGAAGTTTCGGTTAAAGGTGCTGTGAAGCTGATCATCCCATTTGAAAATACAGACATTTGTTTCAGTCACTGAAACACTCCAACAGAAAGGAGTCGCACTCTACTGACCTTCATACCAGAGTTGACTGAAATTGCTGAAGAAACATTCCTCATGCCAACAGCTACCAAAGTAAAACCCCATTCCAGCTTTGAAAGAACAATCCTCCTGAACAGGATACCACATACCTTACAGCAGATCTCTAATGATTGTTTCTGCAGTCATTAAAGACCATGTTTCTGCAGTCATTAAAGGCCATGTATTTGCTCATAAAACGGAGCACTGGGCAGAGTCCGAACCTCCAAGATGCTTTGGGCAAGACAATTGTGGCATTGCAGGTCCACCTTGGACAGCTGCTAGCATGACCACTCACTCAGGGTAGATCATTGTGAGAGTTTGTAACATGTCTTAGAGGTATTAAGTGAATGTGTCTTGGTGTCAATATAGATCATTACTGCATGATTGGACTCTGCAGACCTAGCGGTATTTAAACACTGCTGTAACCTTGAAGTGGAACATCCTGACTGAGACTTACTTCTCTAAAGAAAGACACACTGTTAAAAATACCTAAACCTTTTTATTTTGGTCCAATTATCTTTGGTCCTCATGTGGATGAAGAGATACAGAGTATGATGGCAGAGGTAGAAAGTCAAAACACTGTTGGTCTTGCATAAAGAGACACTTCAGATCACAGTCCAGGCACAGAAAGAGGTATTATCGCCCACATTTACTTCGGAGTTTGAAATCGTCTCTTTGGTAACTAAAAAAACTGCAGTAGCCTTAAAGAAGGTCATAATCTCAGAGTTCTGAGAAGCCAGTTGTCTTGATAGCAAGACGCTGTGGAGAAATCTCCGAACAGCCATCAATGAAGTCTTTAATTCTTTGTCAACGTTAGTCCTGACAAGACCTCCTGGTCAGGACTGATGATCTCCCCATGCGCAGCTCCGTCCTTGAGTTTCTGCCCCCTGCGCCTGTCTGGTTCCAGGTAGGTGTTCAAGGCTCCTACCTGCGCCTCATCCCTGGTGGTCCTGTGGGAGAGCCCTGCTCTTCTGCTGGCCCGCTCTTCCAGACGTTTTTTCTGTCTGCTCTCCTGTTTTTTTTAGTTTTTTTTTATTATCCTTTTGCGTGTCCTTTTTTGCCTTTGTTACTTCGTATCCACTGTCTCCTCTATTTCCTTTTTACTGTTGCCTCTATTTTCACGTTGCTGCTGCCCCCTCTGCCTCCCCCCAACGTGTTCCAACCTACCAGCTGCTCTCCCTCCCCAACCCCTACTTAATGGCACCGCTGCACGGATGCACCACTGGCGCACCAAAGGCAAGCCTGACTGTGCCTGTATGCCCCACGACCAGCACCAGGGACCCATGTCCTCAGACCCTCCCCCCCCCACCCACCGCCACTACGACTCCAGCACTCAACCCTGGATGCAACAACCGCCAGCTCTTGATGCTGACCAACTCCCAAGCCTCGTTCTCCTGCAGTCACTGCTGCCGCACCTTCGCCCACCTCCAGGCCCAGACAGCTGCCACCAACTAACCAGACGCCAGTGCACCCAACCCCCTGAGCTGCATCCTTCTCAACATACGCTCCCTGCACAGACACGCAGTAGAAATCTGTGACCTCCTCAACACCCTCACGCCCGACGTTGCCTTCCTCACAGAAATCTGGACCAACGGCAGCTCTGCTCGCAACAGCCATCCCCTACTGGTACAAGATCCTGAGGAAAGACCGCCCGAACCACCCTGGAGGAGGCCTCGCCATCGTCTACAAAAGGTCCCTCCGACTAACAACCTCCATCCGGAACTATGCCTCAGAACTCCCCCCTCCCACCCCAGGCAAATCCAGATCCAGCCCAACCCCAGAACGACTCTATGCAGAACGCTCGCCTACAGACCTCCCGGACCACGTTGACACACGCAATTGCAGACCACATCGCGCCCCAAGCCCTCGCCTCTACGTACTACGCACTGCTCTAAGACCTGAATTTTCACCTTGACAACCTCAACGACCCCAACTCCACTGCCCTCTTAGAGAACCTTGCCAACATCTGTCAGAAGCAACTAGTCACCACCCCCACCCACATGGAGGGACACACTCGACCCCATCTACGCCAGAGGAAACAACTTTCGCTTCAGTCACACCTCGCAACCTCTCTGGGCCAATGTCAGCCAGAAACTGGAGCAAGATCACAGAAGAACAGCTCACCTCAGCCGCACTGCTCCCCCCCCCCCCCCCCACTACGACCGACGCCAACTCCGCAGTCAACGACCACCAATGGATTGCCGACTGCGCAAACACGCTCCACCCCCCCCCCCACCCCCCCAAAGCCCCCAGAACTGCAACTGACGATACAACCGGAAAGCCACCTGGTTTACCACAGACCTACAAGTATCAAGGCGTGTGTGCCGATGGCTGGAGAGAGCATGGAGGAATAGCAAAATCCCGGTAGCACGCACCGCCTACAGGGTCGCCACACCGAAGGCGCGCCAAAGGCAAGCCCGTCTGCGCCTGTCCGCGACCGGACCGCGGCCAGGGCCTATCATGCTGCCAGTTCGGGCCAGGCGCGGACAGGATTGCCTGGTCTAGAGAGGAGCTACTAATGCTGGAACCAAGACAGCCCTGTAGACTTTCTATACTTGACCCAGCTGCAGATTTCAGCTTACAGGCTTGCCCGCACTGTGGCATCTCGCTGAGTTGGCCCACTCTCTTTAAAGAGCGGTCTCCTCATAGGCCGTGTGATAGTCCTGACCCTTGTGGTTGTAGTTTGAAGGCGGGTCTTTTAAACTGCCGGTCCTTGCCCAAACACGCTGAGGACATCTGGCTATTGCTTGAAGACGGTGAGTGGGATGCCCTGTTTTTAACAGAAACGTGGCTGAACGACCATACTATGGCCGCTGTTGCTATGGCGGTGCCACTTGGCTTCAAAATGAGCCTCTCTAATCTGGTGGATGGAAAAAGGGGCGGGGGGTGGCCCTTATTTTTAGGGATTGCTATACGCTCACGTCCTCCGTTCCCTCCATGATCGCAGGGGTAGAAGGCTTACACTTTTCCCTACAAGTTAACCCGCGACAATCACTGGCAGGAATGGTGATTTACCGCCCCCCAGATTGTTCAGAGGGGGCTTCTATGGCGCTTATAGACACCATCGTCCAAAACTCCATCCTTCACTCTCACTTTATAGTGGTAGGGGACTTTAATGTTCATGCTGAGACAGCAGCGTGTCCTTTGGCGGAGCAGCTTATTTCTACACTTAGCGCCGCAAACCTGACACTGTTTAGCTCAGGCCCTACACACAAAGCAGGCCATATGCTTGATTTGATATTCTCGAATATCATGGACCTGGTGGTGGATACACCGCAAGTGATGCTTTGGTCGGATCATGCTTTGATCCCATTCATGGTCAGGTTGCCAGGGGGAAGGCCCGAGGCGGGGAGGCGCTCCTTTTTGCAGAGACAATGGAAAAAATTAGTCCCTGTGACTATGGGCCCTGTCCTGACTCGGAATCTCCCAGCACTTTCTTCCGATGTAAATAGGGATGCAGCGGCTATGTTCCAATGGATAGGTGATATGGTGACATCCATTGTGCCGGCAAGACGGGCAATGTCTCGCAGGGGCTCTCCCTCGGCCCCATGGTTTTCTTTGGAGTTAAGGGCGGAGAAGTCAGCCTGTAAGAGATTAGAGAGACTTTGGAGGGTGAGCTACTGCGCTTTGGCGAGGGCCCGATATAAAACCGCCACCCGGGCATTTCACAAATCTATAAAAAATGCAAAGAAACTTTTCTTCACTACCTCCATTCAACAAGCAGAACATTCCAGCAAAGAAGTGTTTAAGATAGTGC
The DNA here is from genome assembly GCF_964261635.1 of Lissotriton helveticus. Lineage (NCBI taxonomy): Eukaryota > Metazoa > Chordata > Amphibia > Caudata > Salamandridae > Lissotriton > Lissotriton helveticus. The sequence continues at coordinate 1,259,215,651 of NC_136070.1, read as the reverse complement.
AGTCCTTCTTTAAACCGAGATGCATTGAGTTGGATGTTATTCCGTCAGACAAACTGTGCGAAAACATCTCTGAATATTTTGAGAACAAAATTCTGAAAGTGTTTGGCACTTTTACTCCAGCTGGTCGCACTGTCAAGTCGGACTCAGTGGGGACTAAGGTCCCGCAAACGACCTTATGCCAATTCCAACCTGTCTCCTTGGAGGCGGTCATACAGGAGTTAAATAGGTGCAAATCCGGCTCCCCGGATGATCCCTGTCCACCAAAACTATGGAGCTCAATGGCGGAATTTATTGCGCCCACTCTCCAACACATTTGGAATACGTCCATCTCTTCCGGTGTGTTTCCGGAGAGTTGGAAGCAGGCCACCATCCTCCCTCTGGAAAAAAAAGCCGAATGGTGCTCCAGAGGATTTGAGTAATCTTCGCCCCATTTCATTACTGGCGGCTCCAGGCAAAATGCTAGAAAAATTAATTCAGCGGCAGCTAAACAACTTCACAGAGGACAGTAATGTGCTCCATGAAACTCAATCAGGCTTTAGAGCCGGTTTTAGTACCGAGACCGCTCTGATCGAGGTGGCCGAGTCAGTTAGGTGGTCGTTGGATTCAGGAGCCTCGGCGATGCTGGTGCTCCTGGATCTATCGGCCGCCTTTGATACGGTAGACCATGACAGATTGGTACAACGTCTGGCAGAGATCGGTCTCCAGGAGCGGGCACTAGGCTGGCTCCATTCGTATCTGTCGGACAGGTCTCAGAAGGTGACCATGGGCGCCTTCTCGTCTAAATCCAGGAGACTAAACTGCGGGGTCCCACAGGGGTCTGCTCTCAGCCCGCTGCTTTTTAATATTTATTTGGCTCCGCTGTTCACTCTGATTGCCATTTGGGGGGTCACTGCAATTTCCTACGCTGATGACACCCAATTGGTACTCTGAAGCATCGGAGGCTGCCTTCGCTAATTTCAAGGGCTGCCTTCGCGATGTGGCGTGCTGGATAAATACCAACAAACTGAAATTGAACGTTGGAAAAACGGAGGTTATCTTTTTTGGGAAGGGTGACCACCCCCCTGCCGAGTTTTGGTGGCCGGCCGAGATGGGCCCAGCATCGCTTTCGAGCTCTGAGGCAAAAAACCTGGGGGTCACATGGGATGATGGCCTATCTTTTGCCCCCCACATACAGCAGGTGGCTGGAGGTTGCCTGAGTAAACTTAGGAACCTACGGAGATTTCTTCAACTACTCCCGGAGGGCTGCCGAAAGACGGTTATTCATGCCATGGTCACCTCGAGGCTTGACTATGCCAATGGCCTCTATTTAGGACTCCCAAAATTTCTAATACAAAAGCTGCAAACCGTCCAAAACTCAGCTGTGAGATTGCTAAGGCATGTCCCTTTTAAACACCACATTTCTCCGCACTTACGCATGCTACACTGGCTGCCTGTGGCAAGCCGGATAAAATTCAAGGCTCTCACTTTGGCTTATAGAGCCTTACACGGTTCTTGCCCGAATTACTTAAAAACACGCCTGCCTAGATACTCCCAGGCTAGACGGCTTCGCTCTAACTGCCAGGTTTATCTGTGTGTCCCCCGAGTGAAAAGGGCTCGATTGGGAGGCAGAACTTTTTCCGCAAGTACGGCACTTCTGTGGAACACCTTGCCGCCCGAATTACAACAGGCATCCTCCGAACCTAGTTTTAGGAGACTACTGAAAACATGGCTTTTCAGGCAATAATTTTTCCTCCCTGTTCTGCCCCTCACTGCCCACCGAGCGCCGGGACACTTCCTCTGGAGGTAGCCGCTCGCGCTTTAGAAAACTCAGTATTATTATTACAACACACCACAAACTCATCTGATCTACGAGGAGAAACTTCATTCAGGACAGAATCCTCTCCAACTCCCACAACTCCAAGGAACTCTTCAACATCATTAAAAAAATTCACCAGCCCCCACAGCGAAACCTCAGACGTCCCTCCCTCCCAGGACCTCTGCAACAAACTCTGCTTCTTTTTCCACCACAAGATCAGGAAACTATATGGCAAGTTCAATGCCCAAGAAACCGACCCAACTCCATCCATCAGCAACACCACCCAGCCGACCTTCCTCACCTGGACCCCTGTCACCTCAGAAGACACTGCAAAGACTGAGGGGCATCCACTCTGGAGCACCCACTGACCCTTGCCCGCTGCACATCTTCCACAGAGCCGCCATCGCTCCAGAACTACAACGGACAATCGACTGCACCCTCGAAACAGGCATGTTCCCCGATGACTGGAAACGCGCTGAAGTCAAATCCCACCTCAAGAAGCTCTCCACAGACCCAAAGGACCTCAAGAGCTACAGGTCTCTCTCTCTCTCTCTCCCTCTCCCTCTCCCCGCCAAAGTCACGAAGAAAATATTCAACAGCTAGCTAACGCGGTTCATAGAATCCAACATCATCCTCGACTCATCCCAATCCAGATTCTGCAGCAACTACAGCACGGAAACCACCCTCCTAGTTGCCAGACGACATCTGCACACTCCTCGATCAAGGCCATACTGCAGCCCTCATCCTACTAGACCTCTCAGCAGCTTTCAACACCATCACCCACCGCGCACGAGCCGCCAGACTCCACGACGCCGGCATACAAGGAACTGCCTTAGACTTGATCCGCTACTTCCTCTCCGGCAGAACACAAAGAATAAGACTCTCCCCTTCCTCTCTGAACCCACAGAGATCAGATGCCTCAAGGATCCGCCCTCGGTCCCTCGCTCTTCAATATCTACATTGCACCCTGTTAGAAATGGGATCCCTGGCTGGCCAGGGCTTGCGCCAAAGTCCGTCAGAGACCACCACTTCCACGTCAGGGCAAGGGAGTTACACGCCAAGATAACCCCTGCTCACCCCCTTGGTAACGTAGCACGAGCAGTAAGGCTAAACTTGGAGGCAATGTGAGTTAAGTGTTTGCGCACGCACGCCCACCACAAAGGAAACTCCACACAAGGTTATATGTAAAAATAGCCTTTGTATTACACCAAAACACATTAGATAAAACAGGCACGGGCAGAATTTACAGGGGATATGTACAAGACAGGGCCACATGGACCACTGTCAGGAATCAGCACTTTTAGAACTAGAAATACTGTTAGAATTAGCACTTCGAACATAGAATAATAATCACTTTAGCACACACCCAGTAACTACTGGTAACAGGTAAGTACCACCTACGCAACCCTAACCACCTTAGGAAAATATCGCGCAGGGAACCAGGACCTCCCTAGCAACACCTGTACTAGGAGAAAACAACCACCTAAGTATCACCATACATTTAGGGGTATAAGCCTAGGAACATTACACATGATGCATAAACATTCAGAGGTGTAGCACAGGAGAACACATGATGTATAACCAACACATTCAGAGGTGTAAGAACAAGGCACATGACGCATAAAAACACATTCCGAGGTGCAGAAACAATTGCGCAGAAATCACATTAGTCACCACCTGTGACTGTCCCCAGGCCTACTGGCCTCGCAGGGGCTAGGACGCCCTGTGTCCCAAAGTCAGGGTCCTAAGCGGAGCAGCTGCCCACTAAGTGCTGGGCAGCTGTGGAAATAATGATGGGGCCAACACGTTGGAGCCTCGCAGGCTCTGAGCACAACTTGCCCCCTGGGAGCCTCGCTGGACTCCAGACAAATGAGAAATGCCCCCCTAGAGCCTCCGTGGCTCTGAACGACACTGTGGGGTAATGTGGGAGCAGCCCGCTGCCTTCTGGGGCCGCTCTACCACTGAGCAAATGGTGCCCTACTAGACGTTGGAGCCTCTCTGGACTCTGAGAGATAAATGTGCCCCCACGAGCCTCTCTGGGCTCGCAAAACAAGTATGCCGCCAGGAGCCTCTCTGGGCTCGCCCGAAGAATGCCCCCTGAGCCTCTTGGGGCTCTACAGCAGAATAATGCCCCGGGGAGCCTCGTGGCTCTACACAACTGCGGCCTTGGTGGGAGTTCCGCTCGGGGAACTCTGAGTGTGCCACTGCCCAGGAGCCTTGGTAGGCTCTGCGGCCAAATGCTGTCCCAGGCGCCCACACTCACCGGCTGCTGTGGCGGGGACTCTGCTTGTCGTGACGGGGCTCTCCGGTGCTGCGGCCGGACCTTCCTTCCCGCTCCGGTGCGGAGTCCGGAGATGCGCTGGGTCCTGTGGAGGCGGGGTGGGCTCCCGTCCTCCTTCCAGCTTCTCCTTCCGGTGTGGTGCGGCCTCCGTACGCGGAACAAAGGGGCAATGCAGGCCTTAGTACGCCTCAAGCGTACGCAGCATAGGGCCTTAGTATGCCTCAAGCGTACGCAGCATAGGGACCCGGGGCGCTTTTGTACGCTTCTAGCGTACGGAGCGTTCTCCAAGGTACGATGCAGGCTGGTGCGGCTGTGTGTGTTTCTGTCCAAATGAGGGGTGGGCACCCTCAAGGCCGCAATCTAGCGGGCAATGCCGGGTGGGCACCGGCTTTTAGCAAATAAAGCGCTCCCTGTGCTAGAGGTCATAAGAGCGCTCCCAGGCGCTTAGAAGACAAAGTAAAGCGCTCCCAGCGCTAGGGAAAAGATAAAGTGCTTGAGGGGTGCACCAGTCTAGGCAAAGAAAGGTCCTTAAGGAATGCAGCAAGATGGAGGGGGGGCAAGGCTGGGCCAGGGGCCAGCTCACTGGGCCCTCCAGGCAGGAAGGCAGTCCCATGTGGCGGTTCCTCCTGGTGCCCAGCAGCAGCCCCCCTCAGATAGGATCCAGCAAGAGAACAAATTGTAAGGGGACACAGCCCCTTTTTATACATTGAAAACCTTCGTCTGTGTGCAGGGTGTAGGTAAAACCGGATGCAACTGGGTTGTGAGCGCTCTTGATGCGTTCAGCCCCTCACTGTATTCACTGGCAGGGCTAGGGTCATTAGACGCACCGCAGGGGGCGGAGCCAGCATTGTGTGGGGAAAGCCCAGCCCTATTCAGGACCCAGGTGCACTCCTCCCCAGCCATCAGCATGCTAATCTCCACACTCACCACCGGGCAGACCCATCATGACTCATGGAGCCTGGCATCCCAGCCAGCTCCAGCCAATCACACGCCAGCACCTTTACAGCACACGCACAGCCATGTCTAGAAGTGGCACTTCCACACTAGACACATACACATTGCATGCATCATTGCGCAGCATTCAATCACACGAGTCCGCACATACCAGACTCGAGCCTGCACACCCCACGCATCAGGAACTACCAGGGACACATGCATTCCCGATGCATTCCTATGGGAGGGCAGGCCTATCTCCCCACATGCACTCAGAGAGCGCACGCACTTTCCACTGGGACACAGTGAAAGTGCGCAGCAAAAAGTTTAGGGGTGAACCTGCCAGAAGGGCCAAGTCCAACACGCCCCTTGCTATCATCGTCAGAAAACATGGACTCTGCATAGTATCCTACGCCGACGACACCCAGCTCGTCCTCTCCCTCACCAAGGAAGCCGACATCACCAGGCACAGTTTCCAGGAATGAATGAATGAATGACGTCGCATCCTGGATGAGCAGGAGCTGTCTTGTTCCTGCTCTTGAAGTCAGCAGATTTTGCAACTGGTTCCAGCATGTCCTGAGATTCTGGGGCCTTCAACCATACTGCACCAGATTGAAGATTTCCCCCAGCTATGCTCTAGCTCTTCAGATCTGTACGGACTCCCTGGCACGCCTTCGGCCCCACAGAGCTGAGAGGCCTTACACTACTGCTGTTTGGTTCGTCCTTGCCTCAGCTGGATACTCTGAGCCACTTCCACCCTTTGCTTCAGTTTCGACGACCACCTTGACGCACAAACCCATGCAATTCCTGGATAAGCTGATGCTGACCTTGCTGCCTGAAGAGGTGGTCTGGATTGTCCTCTCTGATACCAAGTCGACATCGGTCCAACTTTGACGTATCGTCCCAATCTCACCGAAGCGCCCATTTTGGCACTCACATTTATCTTAAGGCAGGCAGGATTCTTTCCACTCCTTTTTTGGGACAGACACCGATAACAACTATGATCAGTTTGATGAGTTTGCTTGGCCCTATATCGAGGACATTTAGTTTGAGGGATCACAAAAGGCAATGGGCTAGATACCTCCTGAGAAACTGCGTTTTCTCTTCTTCCAGACCAGCCACAGAAGAAACTCCCTCTTTAGATATGATTATGCATGGGGCGGCAGAAGTCCTTGACCTTTTGCTCTTTACCATGGACGCAAAAAGAAACTTATTGACTGATGTCCTGCAACCTGGCCAAACTGCTTCTGAGCCTCTCCTACCTTTCAATAAGGCCCTGACAGATACCCTCATAGGGGTTTGGGCAAAACCTTGCACTGGCCCCCAATTAACAGGCAAATCATCCGACGCCATCATCCTTCTCTGGGAAACCTTGGCCTTTTTGTCACAGCTCCCTTCTCCACAGAGACTCGTTGTGCAGTCCTCAACCAGTCAGACCAACCCCAACAATTTTCCTACCACTCCCCCTGAAAGGTGATTAAAGCAGGTGGAGGCATTTGGTAAGTGCCTTTTCTTTAAAGCCAGTTTGATTCTGTGATAGCTCAACGCCTCCTGACCTTGGCAAAAGTCCTACCTGGTGTACTGGCAACCTCTGCCATGTCCTTTTGCGGGCACAAGATAGTTGTGATGCAGTCAAGTTCATGATTCGTTGTGGCTTGGGCACCAAAAAATAAAAACAACTATTCACTTAGAACAAATGTTAGAATGACATGTTTAAGTATGATAAAATCTCAGTTCGTTTAAAAAAGGGGGGGGGAATGTTTTTTAAAAAGAATTTGTTTATAGTGAAGTTTACAGGTTTTTTCCTCATCAAACTTTTATTTTTCATCAATAACAAAAATTTCAGTACAGTTATCTACTTTTGGCTTGATACAGTACTACACAGCAGTGTTTATATGCAACGCACAAATCATACTACAATTGAATCAGTCATCATAGCAAGGTTCCAACAAATGAGTAATGGATACAGTCGAGGACCAGTGATGTAAGCAATGAATAGGGTTGACATTCACAACATAATCTCCCATATGTACTTATGCAATCAAACAATGTACTGCCATTATATGAATGAAGGATATTTCTAAATAACACATTTCCTCCCTCCGGTTCCCCAGTCTCCTTTCCCACTAAGTACTGCTGGTACATCCCCCAAAAGCCTTTAGGCCGGTTCTGAGGAGGGAGAAATTAGCTATATTTGTCCGATTGTGTATTGCAATGCATCATATCTTTAGTCTGCTCATCTATGGTCGTACTGGGCCTTTAGCCCGACACATTGCAACTCAATGCTTCACAAGCAGCAGCCCCATTGCGACAAGGCTCCCAACACTTTTATATACTCCTATGTTGTGACCCAATATGGCCAGCAACGGATGAGGCTCGAGGAGAGCCCCATAAGCTCATTTAAGATCTTCACCCAGAATTATAGAATGCCTTGACAATACCACACGCTGTGTAAGAACTCAGCTTCCTGTGCTGGACAATGACATTCCGCTATATTGCGGAGTCCATACCGGCAGAGCCTCTTGGTGTGTAATTCTCTCTATTAATAGATTTAAAATAGATTAGTCGGTATCTACCATTCAAAGAGATATATTTTGTCACGTCTCAGCAATTCTGCCAAAATTTGTCATCTATGACTCGATCTAGGTCTTTCTGCCATTCCTGGCGGGCCTTCATTAAGTGTGGCCTACTAGATTCTTGTGCCAAGCCATAAAGTCTAGTCGCCAACTTAGTAGGAGTGGCATTTCGTATTAAATATGAAAGCGTTGACAGCTCTACTGGCTCCTGCATGTGGTCACCCAGGTCGTGTAATGCAAGTTGGGCTCTGTGGTATTGGTATTTGGGTGAGAGTCGAGGGTTCATATCCCTCCTCTAAGATGCCCTCTAACTTTCGTACTACCCCCAGTGAAAGACATTGCCCATCTTAGTTATACCTAGTGTCTGTAATGTCTGGGACACATCCCTCTCTCTCACCGTCGGATACCAGGTGCACCATTCTAGCAGGATTATTGGGGAGTACAACAAAGATCCTGACTGTCTCTCTAGCAAGTTTGGCCACTACTGTACTGTAGGGTTTAACAAATCAAGGATACATTGTCTAACCGGAGCACTAAAAAGCACCTGGGATAGTGTATCGGGGTAAGCAGCACCCCTCTTGATACGTAAATGCGGTAAGTCCTTTGTGCTATGTAGTCAATAATGTGCATGTGATCACTGTGCCGCCATATAGTACAGTTCAAGATCAGGTGTGTTTAGGCTACCCATATTATTTGGCATGGTAAAAGTATCCCACTTAACCCTCGGTTGCTTACCAGCCCAGGCTAATTTCCATAGTTGTCTAATGTCACTAGACCGGGATCTGTGGCGATTTGTATGCCTAAATAGGGTACAGAATCTGTTATTCACTCCAGAGGGAAGTCTAATTTCACTGGAGTGTGGATGAAGTCCGAAGGGCGGGGAATAGATTTAGCCCAGTTAACCCTAAGGGCCAATAGTTGCTCAAAGTGAACAACCTTCGTAAGCACAGGTGTAAGATGCCTCTCGGGGTCTTGGACATAAAGCACTGTGTTGTCTGCGTATGCCAAGACAATTAAGCGATAACCAGGAAAGCGATAACCCCCTATACCCATGGTACTCCCTCACGGCACACGCTAGGGGCTCAGCCACCGATGTGTATAAGAAGGGGGACAGTGGACACCCTTGTTGGATCCTCCTCGTGAAATGAGATGTGACAATATTGCCCAATCATATCCTGGCCATGTGGGCTGTGTATAACACCGTGACCAAGCATAGACATGCCAAGCCCCATATGACGAAGCACCGCCTTCATACACGTCCGCTTCAGAGTCCAATGCCTTTTCGGTGTCTAGAAAGACTGCTGCAGCTCTGACATCTGGGTCTACCCTTGGAATGGCCCCAAAGACCGTTCTGAGGTTGTAAGCTATACTCCAACCCGAGACAAAGCCCGCCTGCCCCGGGCGAACCACCAGAGGTACCAAGGGGGGTGGGGGGGCCCAGTCGATTTGCTAATATTTTAGCAAAGAGTTTGGTATCTACATTCAGTAAAGATAACGGCCTATAGGAAGAACTATTGCTGGCTTATTCGGTTTCAAGAGGGTCACAATCGGTGCCTCTCTCATGGAAGCGGGCATGATCTTGGCCCGACCATTTCCTCATAGAGTGTGACCAGATGATAAATACGTAATTCCTGCTAGTCTTTATAAAAGGCCACAGTAAGACCTCCCACACTCATTGTCTAAATTGCAGTGCGAATCTCACTGGTATTAAGGGGGCCATAAGGTGTTCCCTATATCTATTGGTAAGCCATGTCATGTGGCTATGTTCAAGGTGCTCTAAAATAGCTTTGTCATCTGGAGCTATAGGTGAGCTATATAAATCCGCGTAATATCTATCAAACCTCTCTGCTATGAGGCCTGCTTCATGCAATGGACGTCCATCATTTCTTGAAGTTCAACAATCGCTCCGACTTCTCTTTTAGAGCACAACAAAGCTGCCAGAGTAGCTTCGGTCGCTTTCCTTCCCCATACACCCTAGTGGCAGCATATTTGCTGAGGTGCTTAACCGCACTGTCTTCCATGTCATGATACTCCTCCAGTGCGTTCTTAATATTGTCTGAGTTTAGTTTTGCCGGAGTGGAATGGGAGATAGCTCAATTGGAAAAGGCCCATCACCAGTCTTGTTAGCCTATACCATAGAGAGCAAAGCACTACTGCATGCTTCGAGATTGTTATGCCTCTAATGAACACCTTAAAGGTCTCCCAAATGGTGGCAAAACTATTTACCCGACCAATATTGTCCTAATAAAAAATAAACTCTATAGATGATGCCATATCAGCCTCAAAGACTGGGTCCATTAAGGAGTCTGGGGTAAACCTCCAGATAAGTGGTGCATATTTCCAGATAGGGAGCTCAATGTCCAAAAGAACCAGAAAATGATCCGAATAAGTCAGTGGGAACGGGTTGCAGTAGATAAAATGGGAGAATAGACTTCTAGATAGCGGACAAAAATCTATTCGTATATGAATATCTTAAGCTGCAGAGTAGTATCTGAATCCCAACTTGGTGGAAGAACGTTTCCTTCAAATATCAAGCAACCCTAATTGTTTGCTTATATCTGCTATTGCACCTGCAGCAGCCGAAGGACCGCAAGAAGGACCCCTAGTGCGATCATGAGCAGGGTCTAAAACACAATTGAAGTCACCTCCCAAAAATTTGTGGTAGATCTGCGCCCTGGAGTAGGCGAAAAGTGTATGGTAAAACTGCAAGTCATCATGTTTTGGGCCATACACAGTAAATAGTATCACAGTTTGTTCCTCTTTGTGGCATCTAGTAATAACAAACCTACCATCTGGGTCTACTTCCACTACCTGTACGGTAATACCTGATTTCGAGTTAACCCATGTGAGAACCACGGGCATGACAAGTGAACCCAGACGAAAAGTACTGGTCCCGTAACAGTTGTTGTGTGAGAATACCACTATTGGGAGTCAAGTGTGTCTCTTGTAGTTGTGTAACATCGACTTGGTGTCTTTTTAAATATTCTGCAGCTTTACGTACTTTTCTTTAATCATTAAGGCCTTGCACGTTCCATATTAGGAACCTTAATCTATTGTGGACATTTTGCTCTATTCCCGTCAGAACCATTTCGTCTGTAGTGTCTTAGACCTGTTCCATTGCATATACTGCATCACCAGCCATTAACAAGATTCACATTTCAACAAGTGTTTATGTACAGAAACACCTCACCCACGGTATGCAAACCCCAACGTAGCATAGGCGACACTCAACCCTCCCCACTAAACAACTTTCCAACTAAGGAATTTAAAAAAAAAACACTATGCACACTGTGGGTCACACATGAGGGTGGATGTTACCGATTGAACACCCGTCTGTGGCCCCAGGTATAAGGTATAGTACACTTCCCATGCCATATGAAGGAGCATGGCAATTGTACCTCCCCTTTTCACCACCTCCAAACACACAGAACAGCCCTTTCGCATCAGTCTCCCCATTAGGTCAGGGGGGGGGGGCGCAAGTGCTACCCCCATAGTGAAGATATAACAACCAATGACTGCAGCTTGTGGAGTATAATGGAGGAACCACCCCGGTAGATTCTGGAGGACTAATTCCGGTACCCCACCAGACCCAACGGACCCTCAAACAATATAACACCACAAATTACAGCAGGGTCAAGGGACCCAATTGTCATAGTCCTTGCCACAACTACAGTGTTAAGGCGTTATGTTACCCACTGGTTCAAGGTCATACAAACACTCCTAAATACAGAGTACGACCTCAGGGTCATCATTGTTCTTCCGCCTATGGCGCTTCTTCCTCCATGTTGATGGGGAAACTAGGGCATCCTGTCTGAGATCCAACACGATCTGCGATTTTTTATTTATTTATTTTTTATTTTTTTTCCCCTCTCTACTTGGATCCGCAGCTTGGCAGGTTACATAATATTGTATTCCTAATGAAGATCAGAGCTACCTCTTTCAGGGATGAATTGACGGCGAGCCTGCTGTACCTGCTGCGTAAAGTCCGGAGCGATCCATGCCCTCATAGTGTAGTGACTGTAGTTCTCTGACCTTATGAATAGCACCTTGATTACTGTAGTTTAGGGACGAGGGGCCGCAACCAGCACTTAAGTTCCATATTCGGGATCTTGGTAGACTCTGCCACTCCCACAAGCCGTATGTTATTGTGCCTTGTGTACGCCTCCAAGTCCTCGACCTTGGCCTGCACAGAACTCCGCAGTTTATCCATTTTTGTGTGTGATTGAACTCTCATTCAGAGCTTCCTCCGTATCAGAGACCTTTTTCTACACTGTGTCCAACCTTTCTGTTTGCTTGTTCAAACGTTTCGGTCATCCTATCCATTCAGATGAAAAGTGCAACAATTTTTCAATCAATTTTAGTCAAACTATGTTGCATCGCCGCCAGGATCTGTTTTAGATCCGTGTCCACAGGTGGGTCATTGGACTCCAATCCAGATTCAAAGGCGTTTTTGTCCAGCTCCTGCTGCCTGGGCATGCTGTGTGGTTCAATCTTTAGTTTTGACTGATTTGTTTGGTTCTCCCAATTTTTAAAGTCGTATAGATTAAAGGATGTAATTTTCCCGCCACATGTGATCAGCAGGCACAGGCCTGAGTGGCCGGGTTCACTCCATAATGCAACAGAAAAGTGTGTAGTCACTGTTTTGGGGCACTCACCGGTACCTTCATGCGATGGCAAGTTCCTACCAGCGAGGCCCAAAACATGCCCTTGCTGTGCCTGCCCCTGCCCTCCCCACATCATGGAAAGGCTTCTGCCTGCGGCCCTGGACGGATAGGAAACAGTGGCCCCTGCTCTCTCAGGCGCCCGCTGCACACTGTCCTCTCCTCACAGCGGCCTCACCATACTCGTTGCAGGGGCTGCAGGATCACAGTGCCGAAAAGGCTTCAGCCTGCTGCCCAGTTGGGGTGGTCAGGTATGCGGCGGCTCCCACCGTCTTGGGCGCCCTCCGCGCACAGTGGTCTCCTCACAGCGGCCTCACCGCACTCGTTCCGGGGGCCATAGGATCACAGTGCCGACTCCTCACAGCACCACTCAGTCCTCTGCACAGTGGGAGGAGCCGTGAGTCAACGGTCCAAGGTATTCTTCTTCGTCTCTCTGCGCCTCTGATCTCTGCAGCAAACCCAGCTGCCGTCATCCAGCAAGTCTCCGGATAGCCGGGGAGGTGATTTTGAGGGATATCTCGGTACAAGGAAGCAGGATTTGGTCAGGACTGAAGCTGGGCTCATGGAGCTCTCCTAAAGCGTGACCATCTTGGAGCCAGGCAAGCTCTGCCCCCACATGAAGTTATAGTTAGGTGTTGCATATGAGCTAACAATTAAAAAACAAAACCCCACTGAAATTTGCAAGTTATAATGTAGGAAGCTAACTATAATTTATGCTCCCGCCATGCACAGCTTATGACCTCTCATACTGCATCACTTATGACATATTAAATGAAATCTAGAGGGTGTGGACTTGCTGTCCCAATCATTCCACGGCAAAATAAATAATTATGCTTCATGGTTGATTTCCTTCAGTCCCAGGTAAATACTATATTATGTAATCTCACATCTACCTCAACATATTTTGAAGTGTATGGTGCCAGTGGCAGCTCCTTTATGGCGACTGGGATTGGCATTGTATCAGTTCCAAGACGACTGCCTCATCAAGGACCCTTTTTCGTCAAGCTCCATGTGCAATTCAAGCAAACAAAGATCTTCTGTTGGCTTAGAACTTGCTTTCAACAACATAAAATCCAGGCTCTCTCCTATAGCAGACTTCATCTTTCTGGGTGCCAGAATTGTCATAGCCCAGGGAAAGCGCACCGAAGCTCGTGGCCTTTGCTTGTCATATTGAATCCCGAAGCAGTGAACCTGAAAACTAAAACTGCTCCCATGCTCCATATCTTCCTGCATCTAGCTCCTGCCATGATCAATTCAAGAACAGCTGAATGTCCAGCAGCTTCAGGTCGTGTGGGTATCTCATCATAATCTCTCTGTTTAGCAGGTCAGCAATAAGATATGTGCAGGCCATCCTCTAGCCTCTTTAGCTCCTCTGCTGTTCATCAAGAGTGACTACTTGGCTGTGTGGTGGTTAACTGCTTCCCTCCAGAACTTGCGGCTCCCAGTGGTGGTCCGCATCTACAACAGTACCATTGGGCCGTCTATCGTTGGAAGTTCAGCATATATGGCACGGGACTTCGAGGTGGAACATAGACACATCAGCCTACCATGTGCCAGTAATAGATAATGTGTGCAGCATCCCTCAGCAGGCACCAGACTTCAAATCGCAACTGAAAAACAAGTAACTGTCTCTTGTGTTTGTGTTTTGGGAAAGTCTATGGTGAGACCTGTTTCCAATGTGCCTGAACATTCAGGGACCAGTCAGCAGTGGGGCAGATGTTGCCTGAAACCTGTCCCCTTAAACTGAGTCTCATTGCTGCCAACTACTATTTTTTCTGTGGTCCTGCTGTGATAGTCTTAATTCTCCAGTCTGGGAAAGACTCCTTTAGAAGAAAAACTACAGTTCTCCAGCATTTATCTCTCATTGATCCATGTACGAGCTGCTCACCTTACCTCTGATAGATCTAAATTTTATGCACATGGGGCGTGCTCTGAAAATCTGCCAGTGCCTGCCTCTGAATTTGAACTGTCTCCACCTCATTGGCTAGAGTTTGAATCTCATAATCAGGTAGACAGGACTACAAGTAGTCTTTGTCTACTTTCCATGCTAATTGAGTGTAAGTATCAGACTGCTATGGAAAGATTGACTACTCGAAACATTCAGCCTGACCACTGGGAATAGGTGAATCCTGTGAATTTATGAACGGTAGCAAAGTAGTGTGTTACGTGGTACGTAAACACAACCCTGTAGGTGGGCACACTTATGTAGCTCAGCGTGGCTGATTCAAAAGAAAGTTCAAATCCATAAGTTTGCGAAATTTGCGTATATTTAATGAGTTCAAAAGTTCATTATACCAGGCGTTACATCACGCCATATATTCAATTGAAAGTAATCCAATAACATGTGGTTCAAAGTATGCTCCGATGCATTTCGGACTCGTGTAGTCCTTTGTCAAGGAGCACTCTGGGAAGGATACAATAACATCATTTTAGATCAACGAGAAATGGACAGCAGTAAGGTTGTGCGCATGCGGTGAAAAATGTGATAAGAAGAAATGAATACATGCGGTTTGAAAAAAGTGAATACATGCGGTTTAAAAAAGGGTATGGTTTCCTAATCATGCGGTCGTTGTGAACAGTGTGAGTCCGTGGTTCTAAAAACATATAATCGGGAACACATGCGGGCGTGATAAACAATTAGGGCGCTTTTTAGTGCGTGCGGAAAGTTAAATAGATAGTTCCCTGAATAAGAGGTGCAAAAATGTGAAAAATGTGACAAGTTTAAAAGAAATGTGAAAGGTTCAAACGCAAATGATCATGCAATGTGAAAGTGTCTTACGCTTCCACATCAGTATACAGCTCACATCAGTGCTGCAAGGAACGGTAAAACAATCCATTAACGATTGTGAACAAGCGAAAACGCTTGAAAAAACGATAAACTAAACCGACTGGCGGTGATGGTGACTTACTGTGGAGGTTCGAAAGAAGTGGACTACGTGTCTCGGGCTTCGCGTAGGTACTGCGGAGTTCGAGGGGAAGTGTTGGGTGATAGAAATAAAGAAGAGACATCCCGTTAAAGGAAAAGTCAAAGCGGCCATCTTGTAGTGGTAAAAGTGAAAACACCGTGGGATGTGTTATAATGGTATTATCATAACTTGTGAAAAATAACAATAAACATGCAGAATGCGGGTTCAACGTATCAGGCAACCTAATAATAGGTAGCAACTCAGTTCAGTCCGATCATTAAGCCCGAAGGGCTTCAGAGATTGGAGTTTGTAAATCCACGATGTCTCGCGTTGTAAGAGGGTTTTATTATTGTCTCTGCCCTCGCAGGGGGTGACCATTTCCAATACCAAGTACTTCAGCTGGGCTATGCTGTGGTGCGCCTCGTTGAAATGTGTGGCCAAAATAGACTTGGTGTTCTTGGTTCTTGGTGCGGACTACACGAGTCCGAAATGCATCGGAGCATACTTTGAACCACATGTTATTGGAT
The DNA here is from genome assembly GCF_964261635.1 of Lissotriton helveticus. Taxonomy (NCBI): domain Eukaryota; kingdom Metazoa; phylum Chordata; class Amphibia; order Caudata; family Salamandridae; genus Lissotriton; species Lissotriton helveticus. The sequence goes on along the minus strand of NC_136070.1, from coordinate 1,259,199,972 downwards.
TACTTTCAATTGAATATATGGCGTGATGTAACGCCTGGTATAATGAACTTTTGAACTCATTAAATATACGCAAATTTCGCAAACTTATGGATTTGAACTTTCTTTTGAATCAGCCACGCTGAGCTACATAAGTGTGCCCACCTACAGGGTTGTGTTTACGTACCACGTAACACACTACTTTGCTATCATTATTGGACGTATTCTGGCCAGTTACGTCACCTGTTGGAGCACCTTCATCTTTCTTCACCACATCAACCGCCCCATACAATTTGTGTTTATCTCACATTGCTGTGCGCCTAAGCCTCTTTTTCAGTTCGACATCTACTTCCACTGCCCGGCAGGCTGGCAGCACGCCCCTTGGATCATCGTTCATAATGCAATACGAAGACATCTCTAAATCCACCGAAGCACATGCCGAAACATTGGCATTTGACTCTGACGCAACGGAAAGGATCTACGCATTGATCAACGATGACTTAACCCAAACACCCACAAGCAGAACAAAGGAACAATGTATCAAGCAATTACTCTACTTGTCGAAACGTCGCGTAAATCAAAAACTTCACGCGAATACACTAATTAAGTATCACAAATCACTCCGTATTCCCCGCGGCCTCCGCATTGCGCTAAAGCCTTCCCTCTGTAAGAACTCCAAAGCCTTTCTTGACAGATGGTACGCCATTCTGAACAAGTGCAGTCTGGACCTGATCTTGCTGATCATTGAGCGATTGTCAGGCATCCTCCAAGAGCTGTCTTTGGAGATTAGCACCGCTGAAAACGAACTCAAAGATCTCATGACCCCTGAGGAACTAGGTACAACATTGGAAGATATCAACCGACAAATCGACCGTCATACCAGGGAGATCAACGAACGAAAGTTACGCAAATTTCGGCGTGACACCTTAGACTATAAGCTTGGGGAAGTCTACACTTGGGCGGAAGTTTACGCCCAACGACGAAGAAACAAACCGTATTCTCAGAATACCGACACTTCATCCTCAGACAGCGACACCACCAACCGCCCTCCAAGACATCAACCAACGGAACGCACAAGCTCTAAAGATCGACCGGCTCAAGCATCTACCTCATCTACAACCACCGCGGAGCCTTTTTTAGATTTAGGCCCAGACAGAACCGACGACCCCTACGGGGCAAAAGATCAAAGAAAGAACAACGGAAAGAGTCAACCTCAAAACAAACCCAAAACGAGGAAGAATCGTTAGTCATAAACATTTCTGACACCAACCTTACACCTTACGAAATCAGAACTCTACAAAAAGGCATGTCATTTATCCCAACCAGCAACACCAACCTACTTGAACTAGAAGTCAGCACGTTTAAACTCACCAGAAAACTACGTCTAAAACACTTTTTTGAAAAAGTCTTGGAACCAATGGTGGAAACCAAACCGGATCAACTACTGGGCTTACGACCCACAAGTAACTACATGCCTCCAAGCAGCCACAAGAGCATTGATCATTTTGAAACCCTAGTCCGTCAAGACATCGCCAAGATCAATTATAACAAAACCAAACACAGGAATATCACCAATAAGGAACACGACACCTTGAAGAACATTGCGAACAACCAATCTATCAAATGTTTAAAAGCGGACAAGGGTGGTGCCCTAGTTATTCTCAACGCGGATCTCTACATTCGCAGAGCCAGAGAACACGTCTTCGACGTTGAAACTTATTTGCCACTGGAGGGCAACCCCACCAAGGAGTATAAAACCTTGTTACTTAACATCATTGAAAATGCTAGAGAGAATGACATCATCGATGATAGAACTAAGCGATACTTGACCGTGGAACACCCAAAAAGTCCTACTCTTACCATGCTGCCCAAGATACATAAGAACTTAATGGATCCACCCTTCAGGCCCATCGTGTCTACACGGGGGTCAATTCATGAACCCACCGGGAAATTTATTGACCGCCACTTACAACCTATGGTGACAAACTTAAAAAGCTACATTCGTGACACCACCGACTTCATCAACAAATTAAACACTGTTGAAATCAAGCAAGGTGAACAAATCTTACTATGTACAGCTGATGTTAAGAGTCTATATACCTCCATTCCCCATGCTGGGGGAATTGAAGCCATTGAATCAGCCTTACTAAAATCAGACATTGCAGATCCATTGAAAACCTTCATTCTAGAACTCATGATTTTTACCTTGTATCACAGTTACTTTTGTTTTGAGAACCACTGGTATTTACAAATGTCTGGGATGGCAATGGGCAATTGCGCCGCGCCGACATACGCGAATATCTACATGGGCAATTTTGAAGTCAACCACATTGAAAAGAACGCGGATTGGAATGACAACCTTAAATTATACGCATGATATATTGATGACCTTTTTTTCATGTGGACTGGTTCCAGGGAGCACCTGGAATCAGCTTTATCCACACTGAATACCATGGATGACCGTATTGAGTTTACCTGGAACATTTCATCTACAGAAATTACATTCTTGGATGTACTCATAAGACTCACAACAGACGGCATGGAAACAGATTTATACCGCAAGGAAACAGATCGCAACAACACCCTGCTTTACAGCAGTTTCCACCAAGACTCCCTCAAAAGACATCTTCCATTCAGCCAGATGCTGAGAATCACCCGGATAGTATCAGACGAACACAGAAGAGACATTCAAATTCAAACGATGGCCTCTAGGTTTTCTACCAGAGGTTACCCCGAAAACATTGTTAAAGAAGCACAAGATAGAGCACTCACCATCCCAAGAACTGAAGCTTTGAAAAGCAAAAAAAAGGATTTGAATCCCAGATTGACACTGGTCTCTAAATTCTCCACTGTGAGTAAGGTGTACAAAAAAATCATTCTAAGACACTGGCGAATTTTGTCGTCGGAACCGGATTTCGGAGATCTCTTCAAGGATCCTCCGATTTTTGCTTACAATCGACCCATGAACATTGGAGAAATTTTATCAAAACCCACTGACAGACCGAAGAAACACACTGGCACACGACCCTGTCATCATTGTAATAATTGTAACAATGTAATTGGAGGTAATATTATCCATCACCCGATGAAAGGATTTGCGATCCCTTTAAAAGTAGATGCCACCTGTGATTCAGCCAACCTGATTTACTTACTAAAATGCCCGTGTGGAAAGATCTACGTTGGCAAAACCAGTAGAAAAATAAAGATCAGACTTAACGAACACAAATCAAACATCCGCACCAAGAACACCAAGTCTATTTTGGCCACACATTTCAACGAGGCGCACCACAGCATAGCCCAGCTGAAGTACTTGGTATTGGAAATGGTCACCCCCTGCGAGGGCAGAGACAATAATAAAACCCTCTTACAACGCGAGACATCGTGGATTTACAAACTCCAATCTCTGAAGCCCTTCGGGCTTAATGATCGGACTGAACTGAGTTGCTACCTATAATTAGGTTGCCTGATACGTTGAACCCGCATTCTGCATGTTTATTGTTATTTTTCACAAGTTGTGATAATACCATTATAACACATCCCACGGTGTTTTCACTTTTACCACTACAAGATGGCCGCTTTGACTTTTCCTTTAACGGGATGTCTCTTCTTTATTTCTATCACCCAACACTTCCCCTCGAACTCCGCAGTACCTACGCGAAGCCCGAGACACGTAGTCCACTTCTTTCGAACCTCCACAGTAAGTCACCATCACCGCCAGTCGGTTTAGTTTATCGTTTTTTCAAGCGTTTTCGCTTGTTCACAATCGTTAATGGATTGTTTTACCGTTCCTTGCAGCACTGATGTGAGCTGTATACTGATGTGGAAGCGTAAGACACTTTCACATTGCATGATCATTTGCGTTTGAACCTTTCACATTTCTTTTAAACTTGTCACATTTTTCACATTTTTGCACCTCTTATTCAGGGAACTATCTATTTAACTTTCTGCACGCACTAAAAAGCGCCCTAATTGTTTATCACGCCCGCATGTGTTCCCGATTATATGTTTTTAGAACCACGGACTCACACTGTTCACAACGACCGCATGAATAGGAAACCATACCCTTTTTTAAACCGCATGTATTCACTTTTTTCAAACCGCATGTATTCATTTCTTCTTATCACATTTTTCACCGCATGCGCACAACCTTACTGCTGTCCATTTCTCGTTGATCTAAAATGATGTTATTGTATCCTTCCCAGAGTGCTCCTTGACAAAGGACTACACGAGTCCGAAATGCATCGGAGCATACTTTGAACCACATGTTATTGGATTACTTTCAATTGAATATATGGCGTGATGTAACGCCTGGTATAATGAACTTTTGAACTCATTAAATATACGCAAATTTCGCAAACTTATGGATTTGAACTTTCTTTTGAATCAGCCACGCTGAGCTACATAAGTGTGCCCACCTACAGGGTTGTGTTTACGTACCACGTAACACACTACTTTGCTATCATTATTGGACGTATTCTGGCCAGTTACGTCACCTGTTGGAGCACCTTCATCTTTCTTCACCACATCAACCGCCCCATACAATTTGTGTTTATCTCACATTGCTGTGCGCCTAAGCCTCTTTTTCAGTTCGAATTTATGAACGGTGCCATCGCTCGACAACTGTAGGCATAAGTATTTCTTTTTATCTTGCGTTCCAACACAATCCCTTCTCCTTTGCTTTTTTTTTTTGTCTCCGTCTCATATTTTCTTTCTCCATTTCGTCCCACTGTCTTCTGGTCCCTCCTACTTTCTTTCCCGCGTTTTAAGCAGTCCCCTTTCTTCTGTTGAATTCCGTCTGTACTTTAACCTCCGTTGGTTTGCCCATATCTTTTGTCTCCTTCTTGTCGCTTGGTCTCCCTCTCTTCCCTGTATTTTCGGTGGAAAAATTGAAGTCAAGAGAAACTTAAGGATAATTTCAGTCGATAGTGGCATTGGCATTAAAACTAAAACGATTAACCCTTCCATTCAGCTGCTACTTCACCTCATATCCTATTAACTAATACTAACAAAAACCTCAACTTTCACACTAATAGTGCCTTGTGAAGAGATCTATGCTTCAGATTGTTTGATGTGTGAAAGCTTTTGATGCAACACTTTCGAGCCTACTTGGCCATCTACTGCTTAATGCTGTCTGTACCTCAATAGAAATATGAGGACGGACACTGTGAACACCAGTACTGAAAAGAGAAAGCAGCTTTTTGGTTTCCCCAATAGAACAGCCAGGGGTGGGGCCCAAACCCAACCCTCTCAAGGAGATCCTTTTCAGGCCAATGTCGGTGAACATTTGCGAGATATGGGACAGTCGGTGGCCCTCGTTACATTCTCAGGGGGGGTGGGGGGGATGTATTATTTTGCATTAGGTTACTGAGAATAGCGCCAGTCACGGATAGAACCTCAGGCAGCATTCTCAGCATCCCCAACCTCAAATGTATAACATCCCACGACCCCCTGCCCGACCTCCCTCCAGCAGCAGAAAGCCCCGACCCCCATCCTGACGCTCTGCTTGGGACAGGGTTTTTACAAAATAAAATCGTATTAAATGAACTTTGCCAGTTTATTTTTCCATCTCTGGGTACAATTTAGTGAGGCGACGCTCCTCCGCCTTAATGGAGGAGCCGCCACTGATTATGACATACATCCTAGTGATAGAGCATTTTCTGGATAATGACCTCCACCCTAGGGATGGAGCATTGATTGGATTATGGCATTCACACCAATGAAAGGGCACTGATCGGTTATTACATACACACCAGTGATTGAGCATTGATCAGATTATGACATACACCCTAGTGATGGAGCATTGATCGGATTATGACATACACACTGGTGAGAGAGCATTGATTGGATGATGACATGCACAGTAGTGATAGAGCATTGATTGGATTATGACATATACCCTAGTGATGGAGCATTGATTGGATTATGACATACACACTGGTGATGGAGCATTGACATGCACAGTAGTGATAGAGCATTGATTGGATTATGGCATTCACACCAATGAAAGGGCACTGATCGGTTATTACATACACACCAGTGATTGAGCATTGATCGGTTATTACATACACACCAGTGATTGAGCATTGATCTGTTATTACCTACACACCAGTGATTGAGCATTGATCAGATTATGACATACACCCTAGTGATGGATCATTGATCTGTTATTACCTACACACCAGTGATTGAGCATTGATCGGTTATTACCTACACACCAGTGTTGGAGCATTGATCAGATTATGACATACACCCTAGTGATTGAGCATTGATCAGATTATGACATACACCCTAGTGATGGACACTGATCAGATTATGACATACACCCTAGTGATGGAGCATTGATCGGATTATGACATACACACTGGTGAGAGCGCATTGATTGGATGATGACATGCACAGTAGTGATAGAGCATTGATTGGATTATGACATATACCCTAGTGATTGAGCATTGATCAGATTATGACATACACCCTAGTGATGGAGCATTGATCGGATTATGACATACACACTGGTGAGAGAGCATTGATTGGATGATGACATGCACAGTAGTGATAGAGCATTGATTGGATTATGACATATACCCTAGTGATGGAGCATTGATTGGATTATGACATACACACTGGTGATGGAGCATTGACATGCACAGTAGTGATAGAGCATTGATTGGATTATGGCATTCACACCAATGAAAGGGCACTGATCGGTTATTACATACACACCAGTGATTGAGCATTGATCTGTTATTACCTACACACCAGTGATTGAGCATTGATCGGTTATTACATACACACCAGTGATTGAGCATTGATCTGTTATTACCTACACACCAGTGATTGAGCATTGATCAGATTATGACATACACCCTAGTGATGGATCATTGATCTGTTATTACCTACACACCAGTGATTGAGCATTGATCGGTTATTACCTACACACCAGTGATGGAGCATTGATCGGATTATGACATACACCCTAGTGATGGACACTGATCAGATTATGACATACACCCTAGTGATGGAGCATTGATCGGATTATGACATACACCCTAGTGATTGAGCATTGATCAGATTATGACATACACCCTAGTAATGGATCATTGATCAGATTATGACATACACCCTAGTGATGGAGCACTGATCAGATTATGACATACACCCTAGTGCTGGAGCATTGATCAGATTATGACATACACCCTAGTGATTGAGCATTGATCAGATTATGACATACACCCTAGTGATGGAGCACTGATCAGATTATGACATACACCCTAGTGATGGAGCACTGATCAGATTATGACATACACCCTAGTGATGGAGCACTGATCAGATTATGACATACACCCTAGTAATGGATCATTGATCAGATTATGACATACACCCTAGTGATTGAGCATTGATCAGATTATGACATACACCCTAGTGATGGAGCATTGATCAGATAATGACATACACCCTAATGATGGAGCACAGATCAGATTATGACGTACACACTGGTGCTAGAGCTTCGGTCGGATTATGACATACACCGTAGTGACAGAGCATTGATTGGTTTGTTTTGCAGTGAAAAGTCCAGGCCTGTTTAGTCGATTAATTCTACAATTCGTTCCCATAATTTCATTTTCTATTCAAATTTGGGCAGAGGCCACGTCTTGGCGCTTCTCCTCTTTTCCTATTGTTTGTGATTTCCGAACTTTGACGGTCTTCAGAAAACACAGCTATCAGAGGGGAGTAGTAGGGAGTATTCCGTTTTATACCTCAAGTGTAGCATCTTGGTTTCAGTTTATTCGTATATACCCTAATCTATTTTTCTTTCTTTTTCTTTTCAGGCCTGTTTCTTAGGTTTCGAAGTTGCCATGAAATGCCTTAACTGGCTTGCGCCAAATTTGTGATTACTCAGGAAGCAGTTCTTCGTTTTAAAGGATGAATTAGTACAATAATAGGAAAACGATGGAAGCTCGGCTGCTTTGAATGATGGAAATCACTGGTGAAATGAAAAATGTGTTTTAAATTAATTGTTTTGCCTTGATTTCAAACCAGCCATAACTGATTTTTGTCTTTTTTTAAACTTCACCAGGAGGTTGAAGTCCCAAACAAATCTGCTATTCAACCAAACCTACAGGAGAACTGATTCTGTGTAACATCACTGTGTATCATCCCAGAAGAGGGAACCCCTCTTTTGTTCTTCGACTGTTGACCATGTTGAACAACACAGCACTGGCTCGTGCCTGGTACCTTTGAAGTTGCTGCACCAGGTGTGCATAGGATAAATAACTGGGTAAAGTGGCTTGTTAGTTACATGAGACATGCATGTGCCAGCTAGGGCTTACATCTAAGCCTACTGCTAAATGCATTATGCATTTACCACTCAGGTACGTAGACTTTACTTCCATCAAATAGGACTTAATCAGTAGCCTCTACCTCCGAGCCTTGTGCCTTATAAGAGACTGTGATTGTTAGAGCTCATAGAAGACTTCTAGCGCTGCACTAGGGAACACGTGGCAGTGTGGAGGCTATGCCATAACAGTCTGGTTATTAATCACCTTACCAGCCAGATACAAGGCGTTACAACAAGCTTTTGGCGCTAAACTTACGGTGTAATTTACATATGAGACAATTGTGTCTAGAAACAATAAACACTTTAACTTTCTTAATGCTTTCGTTGTTTCACAGTTATTTCTATTTATTCATTCTCTCCTTATCTGCTCTTTCCAAGAGTCAGAGCTATTCTAAATAAGACCACGTTCATGAAACCGGTGTTAAAATCATATAACACCTAACGGGGCAAAGGCGACTTAATACAGATCAACCAGAAATCTTCAGTCAGCCACCTCCTACCTGACACACCCCAGCCAGAGCCCTTCAATCAGCCGCCTCCTACCAGACACACCCCAGCCTGAGCTCTTCAATCAGCTGCCTCCTACCAGACACACCCCAGCCTGAGCTCTTCAATCAGCTGCCTCCTACCAGACACACCCCAGCCTGAGCTCTTCAATTAGCCGCCTCCTACCTCACACCCCAGCCTGAGCTCTTCAATCAGCTGCCTCCTACCTCACACCCCAGCCTGAGCTCTTCAATCAGCCGCCTCCTACCTCACACCCCAGCCTGAGCTCTTCAATCAGCCGCCTCCTACCTCACACCCCAGCCTGAGCTCTTCAATCAGCCGCCTCCTACCTCACACCCCAGCCTGAGCTCTTCAATCAGCCGCCTCCTACCAGACACACCCCAGCCTGAGCTCTTCAATCAGCTGCCTCCTACCAGACACACCCCAGCCTGAGCTCTTCAATCAGCTGCCTCCTACCAGACACACCCCAGCCTGAGCTCTTCAATTAGCCGCCTCCTACCTCACACCCCAGCCTGAGCTCTTCAATCAGCTGCCTCCTACCTCACACCCCAGCCTGAGCTCTTCAATCAGCCGCCTCCTACCTCACACCCCAGCCTGAGCTCTTCAATCAGCCGCCTCCTACCTCACACCCCAGCCTGAGCTCTTCAATCAGCCGCCTCCTACCAGACACACCCCAGCCTGAGCTCTTCAATCAGCTGCCTCCTACCAGACACACCCCAGCCTGAGCTCTTCAATCAGCTGCCTCCTACCAGACACACCCCAGCCTGAGCTCTTCAATTAGCCGCCTCCTACCTCACACCCCAGCCTGAGCTCTTCAATCAGCCGCCTCCTACCTCACACCCCAGCCTGAGCTCTTCAATCAGCCGCCTCCTACCAGACACACCCCAGCCTGAGCTCTTCAATCAGCTGCCTCCTACCAGACACACCCCAGCCTGAGCTCTTCAATCAGCCGACTCCTACCTCACACCCCAGCCTGAGCTCTTCAATCAGCCGCCTCCTACCAGACACACCCCAGCCTGAGCTCTTCAATTAGCCGCCTCCTACCTCACACCCCAGCCTGAGCTCTTCAATTAGCCGCCTCCTACCTCACACCCCAGCCTGAGCTCTTCAATCAGCCGCCTCCTACCTCACACCCCAGCCTGAGCTCTTCAATCAGCCGCCTCCTACCAGACACACCCCAGCCTGAGCTCTTCAATTAGCCGCCTCCTACCAGACACACCCCAGCCTGAGCTCTTCAATTAGCCGCCTCCTACCTCACACCCCAGCCTGAGCTCTTCAATCAGCCGCCTCCTACCTCACACCCCAGCCGGAGCCCTTCAGTCAGCCACCTCCTACCAGACACACCCCAAGCCGCCTCCTACCTGACACACCCCAGCCTGAGCTCTTCAATCAGCCGCCTCCTACCTGACACACCCCAGCCAGAGCCCTTCAGTCAGCCGCCTCCTACCAGACACACCCTAGCCTGAGCTCTTCAATCAGCCGCCTCCTACCTCACACCCCAGCCTGAGCTCTTCAATCAGCCGCCTCCTACCTCACACCCCAGCCTGAGCTCTTCAATCAGCCGCCTCCTACCAGACACACCCCAGCCTGAGCTCTTCAATCAGCTGCCTCCTACCAGACACACCCCAGCCTGAGCTCTTCAATCAGCTGCCTCCTACCAGACACACCCCAGCCTGAGCTCTTCAATTAGCCGCCTCCTACCTCATACCCCAGCCTGAGCTCTTCAATCAGCCGCCTCCTACCTCACACCCCAGCCGGAGCCCTTCAGTCAGCCACCTCCTACCAGACACACCCCAAGCCGCCTCCTACCTGACACACCCCAGCCTGAGCTCTTCAATCAGCCGCCTCCTACCTGACACACCCCAGCCAGAGCCCTTCAGTCAGCCGCCTCCTACCAGACACACCCCAGCCTGAGCTCTTTAATCAGCCGCCTCCTACCTCACACCCCAGCCTGAGCTCTTCAATCAGCCGCCTCCTACCTCACACCCCAGCCTGAGCTCTTCAATCAGCCGCCTCCTACCAGACACACCCCAGCCTGAGCTCTTCAATCAGCTGCCTCCTACCAGACACACCCCAGCCTGAGCTCTTCAATCAGCTGCCTCCTACCAGACACACCCCAGCCTGAGCTCTTCAATTAGCCGCCTCCTACCTCACACCCCAGCCTGAGCTCTTCAATCAGCCGCCTCCTACCTCACACCCCAGCCGGAGCCCTTCAGTCAGCCACCTCCTACCAGACACACCCCAAGCCGCCTCCTACCAGACACACCCCAGCCTGAGCTCTTCAATCAGCTGCCTCCTACCAGACACACCCCAGCCAGAGATCTACAATCAGCCGCCTCCTACCTCACACCCCAGCCTGAGCTCTTCAATCAGCCGCCTCCTACCTCACACCCCAGCCGGAGCCCTTCAGTCAGCCACCTCCTACCAGACACACCCCAAGCCACCTCCTACCAGACACACCCCAGCCAGAGTTCTTCAATCAGCTGCCTCCTACCAGACACACCCCAGCCTGAGCTCTTCAATCAGCCGCCTCCTACCTCACACCCCAGCCGGAGCCCTTCAGTCAGCCACCTCCTACCAGACACACCCCAAGCCACCTCCTACCAGACACACCCCAGCCAGAGTTCTTCAATCAGCCGCCTCCTACCTCACACCCCAGCCTGAGCTCTTCAATCAGCCACCTCCGACAGAGCACAGCCCAGCCAGAGTTCATCAATCAGCAGCCTCCTACCTGACACCACAGCCATTTATCTACAGTAAGCAACTTACTACCTGACACACCCCAGCAGAGATCCCAAGTGAACCACGTACTGCTTGACACACCGCAGCCAGAGCTCCTCAATCAACCAGAGCCCTTCAATCAGCCGCCTCCTACCTGACACACCCCAGCCAGAGATCTACAATCAGCTGCCTCCTACCTGACACCCCCATCCAAAACCCTTCAATCAGCCGCCTCCTACCTCACACCCCAGCTGGAGCCCTTCAGTCCGCCGCCTCCTACCTCACACCCCAGCCTGAGCTCTTCAATCAGCCGCCTCCTACCTCACACCCCAGCCTGAGCTCTTCAATCAGCTGCCTCCTACCAGACACACCCCAGCCTGAGCTCTTCAATCAGCTGCCTTCTACCTCACACCCCAGCCTGAGCTCTTCAATCAGCCGCCTCCTACCTCACACCCCAGCCTGAGCTCTTCAATCAGCCGCCTCCTACCTCACACCCCAGCCTGAGCTCTTCAATCAGCCGCCTCCTACCTCACACCCCAGCCTGAGCTCTTCAATCAGCCCCCTACCTCACACCCCAGTCTGAGCTCTTCAATCAGCCACCTCCTACCTCACACCCCAGCCTGAGCTCTTCAATCAGCCGCCTCCTACCTCACACCGCAGCCTGAGCTCTTCAATCAGCCGCCTCCTACCTCACACCCCAGCCGGAGCCCTTCAGTCAGCCACCTCCTACCAGACACACCCCAGCCAGAGTTCTTCAATCAGCCGCCTCCTACCTCATACCCCAGCCTGAGCTCTTCAATCAGCCGCCTCCTACCTCACACCCCAGCCTGAGCTCTTCAATCAGCCGCCTCCTACCTCACACCCCAGCCTGAGCTCTTCAATCAGCCCCCTACCTCACACCCCAGTCTGAGCTCTTCAATCAGCCACCTCCTACCTCACACCCCAGCCTGAGCTCTTCAATCAGCCGCCTCCTACCTCACACCGCAGCCTGAGCTCTTCAATCAGCCGCCTCCTACCTCACACCCCAGCCGGAGCCCTTCAGTCAGCCACCTCCTACCAGACACACCCCAGCCAGAGTTCTTCAATCAGCCGCCTCCTACCTCATACCCCAGCCTGAGCTCTTCAATCAGCCGCCTCCTACAGAGCACAGCCCAGCCAGAGTTCATCAATCAGCAGCCTCCTACCTGACACCACAGCCATTTATCTACAGTAAGCAACTTACTACCTGACACACCACAGCCAGAGCTCCTCAATCAACCAGAGCCCTTCAATCAGCCGCCTCCTACCTGACACACCCCAGCCAGAGATCTTCAATCAGCCGCCTCCTACCTCACACCCCAGCCTGAGCTCTTCAATCAGCTGCCTCCTACCAGACACACCCCAGCCAGAGATCTACAATCAGCCGCCTCCTACCTCACACCCCAGCCTGAGCTCTTCAATCAGCCGCCTCCTACCTCACACCCCAGCCGGAGCCCTTCAGTCAACCACCTCCTACCAGACACACCCCAGCCAGAGTTCTTCAATCAGCCGCCTCCCACAGAACACATCCCAGCCAGAGTTCTTCAATCAGCAGCCTCCTACCTGACACCACAGCCATTTATCTACAGTAAGCAACTTACTACCTGACACACCCCAGCAGAGATCCCAAGTGAACCACCTACTGCCTGACACACCGCAGCCAGAGCTCCTCAATCAACCAGAGCCCTTCAATCAGCCGCCTCCTACCTCACACCCCAGCCAGAGCCCTTCAGTCAGCCACCTCCTACCAGACACACCCCAGCCAAAACCCTTCAATCAGCCGCCTCCTACCTGACACCCCAGCCAGAGCCCTTCAGTCAGCCACCTCCTACCAGACACACCCCAGCCAGAGTTCTTCAATCAGCCGCCTCCTACCTGACATCCCAGCCATTGATCTACAGTCAGCCGCCTCCTACCTGACACCCCAGCCATTGATCTACAGTCAGCCGCCTCCTACCTGACACCCCAGCCATTGATCTACAGTCAGCCGCCTCCTACCAGACACACCCCAGACATTGATCTACAGTCAGCCGCCTCCTAGCTGACACCCCAGACATTGATCTACAGTCAGCCGCCTCCTACCTGACACCCCAGCCATTGATCTACAGTCAGCCGCCTCCTACCAGACACACCCCAGACATTGATCTACTGTCAGCCGCCTCCTACCTGACACCCCAGACATTGATCTACAGTCAGCCGCCTCCTACCTGACACCCCAGCCATTGATCTACAGTCAGCCGCCTCCTACCTGACACCCCAGCCATTGATCTACAGTCAGCCGCCTCCTACCCGACACCCCAGCCATTGATCTACAGTCAGCTGCCTCCTAGCTGACACCCCAGACATTGATCTACTGTCAGCCGCCTCCTACCTGACACCCCAGCCATTGATCTACAGTCAGCTGCCTCCTACCTGACACCCCAGCCATTGATCTACAGTCAGCCGCCTCCTACCCGACACCCCAGCCATTGATCTACAGTCAGCCGCCTCCTACCTGACACCCCAGCCATTGATCTATAGTCCGCCACCTCCTACCTGACACCCCAGCCATTGATCTACAGTCAGCCGCCTCCTACCCGACACCCCAGCCATTGATCTACAGTCAGCTGCCTCCTAGCTGACACCCCAGACATTGATCTACTGTCAGCCGCCTCCTACCTGACACCCCAGCCATTGATCTACAGTCAGCCGCCTCCTACCTGACACCCCAGCCATTGATCTACAGTCAGCCGCCTCCTACCCGACACCCCAGCCATTGATCTACAGTCAGCTGCCTCCTAGCTGACACCCCAGACATTGATCTACTGTCAGCCGCCTCCTACCTGACACCCCAGCCATTGATCTACAGTCAGCTGCCTCCTACCCGACACCCCAGCCATTGATCTACAGTCAGCCGCCTCCTACCTGACACCCCAGCCATTGATCTATAGTCCGCCACCTCCTACCTGACACCCCAGCCATTGATCTACAGTCAGCCGCCTCCTACCTGACATCCCAGCCATTGATCTACAGTCAGCCGCCTCCTACCTGACATCCCAGCCATTGATCTACAGTCAGCCGCCTCCTACCAGACACACCCCAGCCATTGATCTACAGTCAGCCGCCTCCTACCTGACACCCCAGACATTGATCTACAGTCAGCCGCCTCCTACCTGACACCCCAGACATTGATCTACAGTCAGCCGCCTCCTACCAGACACACCCCAGCCATTGATCTACAGTCAGCCACCTCCTACCTGACACCCCAGCCATTGATCTACAGTCAGTCGCCTCCTACCTGATACCCCAGTCATTGATCTAGTCAGTCGCCTCCTACCTGATACCCCAGACATTGATCTACAGTCAGCCGCCTCCTACCTGATACCCCAGCCATTGATCTACAGTCAGCCACCTCCTACCAGACACCCCGCAGCCATTAATCTACAGTCAGCCGCCTCCTACCTGACACCCCAGCCATTGATCTACAGTCAGCCGCCTCCTACCTGACACCCCAGCCATTGATCTACAGTCAGCCACCTCCTACCTGACATCCCAGCCATTGATCTACAGTCAGCCGCCTCCTACCAGACACACCCCAGCCATTGATCTACAGTCAGCCGCCTCCTACCTGATACCCCAGTCATTGATCTACAGTCAGCCGCCTCCTACCAGACACCCCTGCCATTAATCTACAGTCAGCCGCCTCCTACCTCATACCCCAGCCTGAGCTCTTCAATCAGCCGCCTCCTACCTCACACCCCAGCCTGAGCTCTTCAATCAGCCGCCTCCTACCTGATACCCCAGTCATTGATCTAGTCAGCCACCTCCTACCTGACACCCCCCAACCAAAACCCTTCAATCAGCTGCCTCCCACAGAACATATCCAAGCCAGAGTTCTTCAATCAGCAGCCTCCTACCGGACACACCCCAGCCATTGATCTAGTGTCAGCCGCCTCCTACCTGACACCCCAGCCATTGATCTACAGTCAGCCGCCTCCTACCTGACACCCCAGCCATTGATCTACAGTCAGCCGCCTCCTACCTGATACCTCAGCCATTGATCTACAGTCAGCCGCCTCCTACCTGATACCCCAGCCATTGATCTACAGTCAGCCGCCTCCTACCTGACACCCCAGCCATTGATCTACAGTCAGCCGCCTCCTACCTGACACCCCAGCCATTGATCTACAGTCAGCCGCCTCCTACCTGACACCCCAGCCATTGATCTACAGTCAGCCGCCTCCTACCTGACACCCCAGCCATTGATCTACAGTCAGCCGCCTCCTAGCTGACACCCCAACCATTGATCTACAGTCAGCCGCCTCCTACCTGACACCCCAGCCATTGATCTAGTCAGCCGCCTCCTACCTGACACCCCAGCCATTGATCTACAGTCAGTCGCCTCCTACCTGATACCCCAGTCATTGATCTACAGTCAGCCGCCTCCTACCTGACACCCCAGCCATTGATCTACAGTCAGCCGCCTCCTACCCGACACCCCAGCCATTGATCTACAGTCAGCTGCCTCCTAGCTGACACCCCAGACATTGATCTACAGTCAGCCGCCTCCTACCAGACACACCCCAGCCATTGATCTACAGTCAGCCGCCTCCTACCTGACACCCCAGCCATTGATCTAGTCAGCCGCCTCCTACCTGACACCCCAGCCATTGATCTACAGTCAGTCGCCTCCTACCTGATACCCCAGTCATTGATCTACAGTCAGCCGCCTCCTACCCGACACCCCAGCCATTGATCTACAGTCAGCCGCCTCCTACCAGACACACCCCAGCCAGAGATCTTTAGTCAGCCACCTCCTACCTCACACCCCAGCCAGAGATCTTCAATTAGCTGCCTACTACCTGACTGCACCTGCCTGCAAGGGGATTTCTGGGGGAGCCATGGACCCCCCTTTTCCTCCAGAGGGTTGCCATCAGGGGGCGCACTGACCGTGCACCACCTTTTGTGGCACATTTTATTGCACCTCCTGACCGCTTCTTTGCCATTGGGCCTCCATCTATAATAGGTCCCAGGTACAGAGGCAGAGAGAGAACCTCATGTGCATGGTGCCTGAAGGCCCTCTCGAGATAGCGCTGGCACTACCTTTATAGCAGCGGTAACAGTATTACAGAATGAGCCCCACATGCGTCTGCTGTTCCTTCTGGAATACCAAAGCACTCCAGGGGGGCACTAAAGGGGTGCTCGTGCCCGTTGCGCTCTTGGGACACTTTCTGTAATACAGCTCGTGGACTGTTCTATTTCCAAACAGTTCATGCACGCAGGCTTGGACACTCTGCACTCTCTCACACTCCACAGACTTGGAAGGAGTTCGTGTTTGTTCAGGGTTGAGAACAGGCTAACATGGAGGGGTGTGTGCAATTGCTGAATATGCCCTTTTGATGGACAGGGCTTCTTGGGCTACAAAGCTGACTCTACCTTTTAGATCAAAATGAAAGTGTCTACAAGGGATTTCACTGTCTATCTAACATTGTTTTAAGTAATTTTAACAAAAATCAAGAGTCAGTTAAGGTAATCAGACTCAAATATGTCCAAAAGGACAAACACAAGTAATTCAATTACAAGGAAAAAGAGAAAAGAAGAAATAAATTGAATTTTATATTATTTTGACCAGTACTTGAAGCATTGAGAAGGGTACAGTTTTAAAACAGTTGATACCAGCAGATACCACCACTAGACAATCTCATCAACTCCATGAAAAAGTCACCTTTTTTAAGCAATAATTATTGACTTTGAAGATAAAATCTGCTTACTAAATTTCTGGAGCTGATGTTTTAGTTATACACTGTATGCTTGAATTCAGTTGTACATCTGTGTTATAACTATTGTTGTTGGTATCAACTGTTTTAAAACTGTACCCTTCTCAATGCTTCAAGTACTGGTCAAAATCATATAAAATTAAATTTTTATAACTAGCTATTCTCTGTGTTTTGTGTATTCTCTTCTTTTTTTTTTTCTTTTTTCTTTTCTCTTTTTCCTTGTAATTGAATTACTTGTGTTTGTCCTTTTGGACACATTTGAGTCTGATTACCTTAACTGACTCTTGATTTTTGTTAAAATTACTTAAAGCAATGTTAGATAGACAGTGAAATCACTTGTAGACACTTTCATTTTGATTTAATTTACTGTCCAAGCCTAAAAGGGTATATTGGGTTTACCATTTTGCAAAACATTCTACCTTTAGAGACAGAAAGGCACCCAGCATGAAGCCTCTCCGTCATGCAGGATCACCAGAATCCACTCTAAGGTTGGGTGGCATGGTTTCTTCCTCCGTGACGAAGCATAGCCTCAGACCTGTGGCTCCTTCAGTTAATAATGACTGGTTATTTGCGAAGAGCCCATGTCCTGCCATATCCCATTGACTCACTACAAACATGGAGGTTTCCTCCCTCCTTTCAATAGGAGCAATGGAGTTGCTGCTCCCTCTCAGAGAGTAGAGTAATTGTTCCTGGTACTTCCTACTGACCATTCAGCAAATCGTATGAGCCAGTGCTTAATTTGAGCCGGTGGTTGCAAGTGGGGCCCACTTGCACTAATTTGTAGGTACTGGCGGTTATATTTTCTCATCAGACATTGACCCAGATCAGCAGGGAGAAAAACACAAAAGTTGAAGAGGAGATTGAAAAACAATGACAAAGGGAAAAAACAGGAACGAAAAGAACCTGTAAGAGTGCGGTATAGGATATGGGGTTGTCTGTTGTTTGACTTAAGAAGCCTGAGCTGGAATCAGGACTGTGCAGCTGTCGGCGCGGGCAACCCGTAATTTTATGCCCCCCAATGGCCTTAATAACTCGCCCATGGTTGGTTGAGTAGGAAACGCTGTTGAAGCTCAATTTCATGAGGCAATGTGTCCCCAAGATAAGGCACCTTACAACACCCCAAAATACAGTAAATTAAGGGCCCACTGAATGATTGGGTTCTATGATCAAAATTAAAGTTTAAAGAGTTTATTTCAAAAATTCTAAAGGCGCAAAACCGAAATCCCAAATGTAATTGCATAAGCTCAATGTCAGGAAGGCTCTCAGAATTGTTCCTGATTCTGCATTCTATTCTGTATGCCCTATTTACCAATTCCCAAACGAGCAACAAGTCGATAGAGAAACCGACAGCAACGTGCTCTGTCTCCGCCCAAACTCAGGAGTTTATATCCTCCTTCTGTACAGAAAAGCATCACATTCAGTTCAATGATCCTGGTGTGAGCAAACATGTTCTGCTCGCGGCAAATCAGAGCACAACTTTGTGTTATTGCCATAGCTCCAAAGCACTATACTTCTACGTGGATATTGTTTTGGCCCACTCTGCTACTGTTTCCGGAGATGCCAGGACAAAGTAGTTTTGAACAACAGCAAACTGTTATGAATGAATGGGGTACAGTGAGCAGGCGGAAGGTACTTGGAAAAGAAACATAATTGTGACCACCCTGGAAAGTTTTCATTGAGAACAAGAGCATGTGATGAGCAGTGTACATGCCGAAGAGACCAAGATGGCGTCTAGGCCCAAATTGAGGCCTAGTTTACATAAACCAGAAAAGTACACATACAGGTCATAGCAAAGTTGATTTAAATGCATTAGCACCAGGTCAGTGTAAAGGCTGTTAATAATGCTCAAAAATATGAAATGCACAAAAACTCAACACAGCCTTGCTGTTGAGCATGCGGACATCCAATAGCGTCAACAGTGGGCTTCTGGGAAAGCTTGTGGCCCCAGCAGGTATTCATTTACAAACTGAGCACTGCGCTGAGCCCTCCAAATTCAGAATTGATTAGTCTGGGTGGGTCTGCAGGATACGTACTTTAATGTAGTGATCTCTCTTTCCACACAGTAAGTACTTCAGGTTTACAGTGTGAGATCCACACTTCAGTTGTCCCATTTGGGATGCCCATGTTGTTCCCTCTGGCCTTCATGAACTTCATGGCGATGGTGTTAACACATGTACATCGTCTGGCCATTTCCTTCTACTCCTACTAACACGCCTGATGTCCTCTATTACCACTCTGGTGCATCAAGCTGAATTTGCATGAAACCATCTCCTGCATACAACTTCCAGCGGCGGTCGTTTAAAATGCAGCATGAGATCTTTCCTGTCCCAGGAGAGACTGCAGCATCCAATTGATGGTGTCAACAAGTTCTGCAGATTTTTCTAAACCTGTGGGGTCCTTTCTGAGAATGCTGTGTCCGATTCCATTGTGTATATTGGTGGATCCGCAGGAACGCCTGAGACATCTACAGTGACCATCATTACCCCGACAATGATAATGTTTTTACAGCCTGCCAAGGCCACATTCACTTGGGTCCACCCTTGCTGACATCTCTAGTGTGGTGGACTCTGCCCTTCAGCCTGTTCAGAATGCAGGGCCTTTAGCTTCCCAGCTCACACTGGAGACCAGTGAGACTCTGCAGTGCTGGGAAGCCCACCTAAGGCGCTTGATTTCAGGGATTTGCTGCCCAAGAAGGAGACTATGACCCAGAACTGATCATTGTGAGATTGTACCTGTAAGCCATTCTTCCGCTCCTTCAAGATACCCTGCTTCTGATCTTGATGGACAGAGCAGCCCCAAGCCTTATCTCAACAACTGGTAGGAGCGGTCGCCCTTCCCACTTTGTCAAAAAGCCCCATAGCAGGCCATGGGCCTTACTTTGTCAGCCGCTCATCTGTCAAGGCAGGAAAACAGATCTGTAGACTACCCCAGCAGACTCCTCTCCGCGAAGCAGAAGTGGGACTTAGGCAAGACTCGTGCTGAGAAAGATTCCACATATAGGCCTTCTATAGAGTTGTTCATGATGAAAACGATCAAAAAGTGCCCTACGTACACCCTTCCCCCCCAAAAAAAACACAATATCCGCTCTAGAATTCTCTGAGGGATGTTCTACCTTCAGCAAATGTGTATTCTTGATTATAGCTTCCATTAGTCCCTGTACTTCAGAGGGTCATTTACCAAATTACATTTAACTAAGTGTGAGTCAAATTGAAATGGTCTGGGCAAGGTACCCCAGTCTTCCATATGTGCAACCCTGGCCACTTCCCCTCCAAGGACAGGGATCAGATACTTTTCGTCTGCTTGAGACTCAACTTGCATGCATTGATATTGAACAATTGACTGATAGATGTCTTGCTTTTAGCTATGTGTCTCTCTATCAGAGCTCTCTAGTCCGGCACAAGGGGTGGGCTTTCCCTCATTCTGGGGCTGTCCGCGTGGAACAAGCTCCCTCTTGAGTTACGCTCTGTGGACTCAACTCCCTGTTCAAAAAAAGTTGAAGACCTGGCTTTTCACACAAGAATGGAGGCCCTGTCCAATCCTGCAAAGCTGCCCGTGAGCGGAGCGTTGGGATGCTCCGTGGAGTAGCCGCGTGCTATATAAATCTCATTTCATTAATACATTCATTCAGGTGAGGACTGTCTGCTTACTGGTGGTATGATCCATTGTTGGACCTGCCACATTGGGGTTGACTCATATTCTTTAACATGCTCCTGGGAGCAAAAGGGCTGAACATGGATTCAGAAAAGCCTTTGTTGCTGCAAACATTGAACACAGTCGGTTACCGGCCTGGTGTATACATGTTTGAAAAATTTGACGTGGTCCATTTGGAGTGCCATTGACTTAAGTAGCAGGGCTTTTCTGATAATACATGCATGTTACATACAAGTCGGGCTTAATTGTATGTTAAACATGAGTGTGTATGTGCGAGGCTCAGGGCCCAGAGAACTAACATTGAATGATGATCAACCGTGTAGATGAGTTATTTTAGAGAAACAGGTAAAGTTAGTCATGCTAGCAAAAATAACAGAAGTGCAGCAGAGAGTAACCTTCCAATCCACTGACTACCAAGTATTGCATGTAATCACATACATGACTCCATGTATGTGATTAGCAGTGCAAAGGCCAACCTTCCATGCTTAAAACAGAAATTGAGAGATAAGGTGTAGAGTTTTTCTTGTATTCATTTTGTTCTGTATAATCAGATTACTATAATTACCATCATTTTGATGCATATGATTTGCATACTGATTATACATAATGAACTCTTCCAACAACCGTGTCTCTGCTGTTCCCGGGGTCTAGGAGATGGTTCTTTGCTGTTCCCGGGGTCTAGGAGATGGTTCTTGCATCTACCAATAACCCCTGCGAAAAAGAGTTCCCCGGGCAGAGTTGTCCGCTTCATAACACTCTGACTCTAGATGAGTCCAAGTCGTCCTGGTGAAGAGTGAGACACTTGTCTGTTCTCCTTTTCTCCGCAGAGGGTGTGACGAGCCTTACCCTTTAAGTCTTGTGACTCTCAACACATGGGGGGTTCACAGCAGCAGCCTGTCCACACCAGGGCAGACTTACTGTGCAACTACAATAAGGTGGCCATTGTACAGTGTCACAGGCAATGATCCAGTTTTTTCATGCCTGAGCGCATTGATGCTAACTTTTCAAGACCTCACCCTTTTTACACCATCTCCCATCATGCCAGGCCACCAGAAGGACGTCCCCAGTCAGTCAAATCCATGTTTCAGTATTTTTGCCGTATTCCTACAGATTAAACTTATTTTGCATTCCTTTATCAACAAATTTATTTCCAGGCAATTTATTTGCTCCTTGACCTAAAATTTTGTAGGTCTTAGAAATAATTGATTTAAAAACCACCTTGATTAAACTATTTGTTGGGTACTTTCATTCCGTATCTTTGAGCTCACTCCATTCTTTTTCTTACACACCACAATCTCTTCTTATGCTTCCTGACTTGTCGAATCATCATCCTTGTCGACCATTGGTAAGCGAGACACACAATCTGTTGTGACTTTTTTCTTTCCGGTAACACATTTTTATCTCAAAATCTTTCGGTAGGTTGGAACTTAACCAAATGATTGTGCATGTCCCACCACCATGGGACAAAAGTCCAAGCAAGGATGCTGGGCCATCAAACTATATAAGCAGCAGGTTTATTCTTAGAGGATTTTAGCAAATATCTTATTGTATTCACATCCTTCAAGAGACTACCCTACTATCCTATAGAATCGTCACCTCCCAGGCTCTGATAGTACCACACTGAACTGAAGGGAGGACTGGGCAAGGGAAATACCATTAGGATAATGTTATAGAATAAAGGGGTGGATTATATTAAATGACACGTGTGCATAGAAGATAAGGACTATGGCATGTGAGTTAGGATCTTTAAAATGTGCCAGAGCAACATATAGTCTTAGAAATCAGGTTAAAAGACACGTATCTAGATACATAGGCGTAAGCGTCAGTGGCTGAGTAGTAGGGCAGGCCTTACAATATGAGAGAGGTGTGCTCAGTGTTCTAAGAAGTACAAATTCTAATTCTTACAGGTCTGGGACATATGATGGGATACAAAATTCTATGTTTTGTGACTGTTGTAGGTGGGTTCATTATTGGAATTAATAGAACTGGTTTTATGAGGCTAGATTTGGTGGTGGGAGACATTTTAAAGAGAGAGGGCAGGTCATTGTATGTAAGAGGTGCTCCCGCTGGGTTAAGCACAAGGTAGCATCGATCAGCCATGGAGGCTAAGAAAGAACTGCTCCAAGTTTTGAAATACTATGTGGAAGCTAGAAGTGGAGGGTAGGTCTGTGGAATGTAAAGGTCCAATCAAAACACAAAGACTTGACGTTTAAAAAGAAAAGAAATTCATGTAGCGGTGTTTAAGGTCACAGATAGTTAATAATGTGTGCATATGTAATGTGCAGTGCCCCCGGGGAGGTATTTCTAGGTCTGGCTTGCCAGTCCTTATGTGATCCATTGAAGTGTTTTTAGAAGCATCATTGAGGGAGGGGCTTAAGCTCCACCTACAACGTCATCTCCATCACCAGGTTTCATTGGGAGGGAGTTGTATGCTTCCGCTGAAAAGGTGTGTTTATCAGCCGTGGCCGGCAGTGGGAGGAAATGCAGGGTGGTGATGTGGGAAGGGGGAGGGGCAGGGTGATGGGTAGTAATGTATGGATTACGGAGTTTTACAGGTAAGTAAACATTTAAATAAATAAAACGAATTTCGTTGCGCGCACTGCATCGCATTTTTCTTTGCATTTTTCACCAAACAAGGTGCTTTAGGAAGTACTATAATGGGAGGGGATGTGGCTCCGCCCCTTGGTTGAGCATCTTCTCTAAAAGCATTTGATTGAAAAATTGTTCTGTTAGTCCACCCAAGAAGTAGTTCCAGTGTTATTAACTGATAGGGATATTTTGAAAGTACACCCCTGGTCAGATACACAAGGAAGGATTTTTACAGGGAGCGATTGTTTTTGTTTTTTACAGAGTTTTATATATAGCAAACTTGACCCGGTATCTGGTATCAGAGCGCTTTACTTAACACCAGTTGTGTTACATGAGGACACATTCATTTTTTGTTAGACACGGGGAGATTAAGTGATTTGCCCAGAATCACAGGATGTTCAGCGTCATTGCCGAGACTCAACCCCGGTTCCCCAGATTCGAGGTCCACCGCCCTAGCAGTTAGGCCAACTCCTCTCCCCAGACTGATGGAAAAGTTTCACATTGTGAACTGTGACAAATGCAAAATTAAGGGACTTTACATTATTAACCTTGTGTCAAATGTAACAGCAAGGGTTTAAAATTGTGCTGTGACTTCTGTGCATGGAGTGTCTGCTGTCTGTGAGGTAAATTCAGAATCCTGGTGTGCCAGTGCATTCAGCCAATCACGTGGAAGAGCTTGAAAGGGCTAGAGTAGTGCTGGTGTCACCATGCCAGGGCTGGCTTTAATGGGGTGCGACTGGTACAGACGCACTGGGTGTTGACTTGGAGGGAAGGGCACTGACCTGGGGTGGGGTGAGGGGGGGGTGAGTTTAGCAATAACTTAAGATTTAAAAGCACCTGCTGCAGAGTTCCTTGTGTGTCCAGCTTTCGGTAGCAATAAAATTGTCAAGATAACTCTTGTGATTAATGTTCCTGCTAGAGAGAGCGAGAGATCAGGAGTTTTATGTAATGACTGTCTTGACTCATCTCAAAGTAGCGCTGATGGTTAATGTGCCTGCTGGAAAGAACAGATGTGTATTTGATGTGGATAGCTGAGTGGATTACTAAAGCCAGCCTTTACCAGCACTTTAAAACAAATGAAATGTATGTGAGAGAGGGGCTATGGAGAAATGAGGGGCACTTTTGCCGGGTGGCCGTGAGGGGGAGGAGGTCATGGGAGGTGCCCCAACGAAGATTGTCGCAGCCGGCACCGCCAGCGCCTAAAGCCGGCCCTCCACCATGCTCCTGGTGGGTGCTATTACATGTAACTTCAATTAAACAGATTAAAAGTACACCCGCATGCGGATTTTTTTTACTGCATAAAATTGGTGACAAGTTGGCTTGGAACAGAACCATGCAGTGACTCCACGAAACTGAGCATCAGAGCGACAGAAGAGGAAGAAACTGAAAATCTCACTAGTGCCAAGAAGTCACCTGGTAACTTTAAATCAACGTCCTGTAGCAGAAGATAATTCATTTTTAAGAAAGGCTGTGTTGGTGACTGGAACAGTCTCTATATTGTAATGATTTGAAGATGTGAAGCTCTAGTTGGGAAAAGTTGCTGTTCAAAGGACTTACTGCTGTCCTTTTAAACCAGAGGCATACCAAGAGGCTGGCAGGGGTCTACCGAGAGGCTGGCAGGGGTCTACCAAGGCTGCTGCGACTGCATTAGTCACATGAAAAACAACAGGTTTGGTGAAAGAAGTATAAACCCTGATTTATACTTTGCTACTTTTCTTTTGTCCAGCAGAGGGCGCTCGCTCTCTTTTTCTTAAAACAAGACTGCATTTTCAGGCAGCGCCTAGGACACCTGTGGGCGGTGCTGTATTCTTTTTATTTGGGACCTGTGCGTCATTTGTGGCCCCTAGGTTTGACACCTGACCGGTTTTCTACCGGCACCACCAATATTTCGCTGTCCCACCTGTACAACAAGAAGCAAAACCCCATAAAACTGTTTTTTAGCCCATATCCATACATTCTTCAAACAGCAAATCTAAACAGAAAGCAGTTTTATATATGTTCTTCAGCCACTCTAACGAGCCCTGGCTAATTAACAGAAACAAAGGCAGAAGAGTAATTGGGGGGCGTGTTTATTAGTAACAGGGATTTAAAAAGCACCCCTTGCAAAGTTCCCTGTGTGTCCAGAAGTTTTCAGGCAACAATAAAAATGTCAAGATATTTATTTTCTGCTGGGGAGAGTTCAGATTTTTATCTAGCAGCAGTTTCCACTCATGCTAAAGAAGCCACAGAGGGTTAAGATGCCTGCTGCAAAGAACATGTACTAATCAAATCACTGAAGTGTATTTTATTTGTTGCGCTCAGTAGTTTACTGCTTTTGTCGCAGATAGTTTTGTTACTTGCACTTCATAAGCCTCAACCCAAATATAGCACAGTGAGCTATGAACTGTCATTAAACAGTTGCACGCAAACTGCATGGTACAGGTTAGAACATTGTTTTTTCCCAGTCTTATCCTCGATGTTCATTTGGGTAGAAATATATTCTTATTCGTATAGCTAACCACTGCGGCACGGTAAAAATTCTGTGTTTTTGCTTCCCTAGACCAAAACACTCTTAAGTCCTTAACCGTGGTGTCAATTCTGCCACAGTTCTAATGAGTGGGTGGGGCTGCGTCGGGCAAAGGATGTGCGCAGCACTAGCGAGGTAGTGCTCGCGACGGCCGTTGGCCGACGGGAGCACGGAAAGGGTTAAAATAAACATCCTACTTGTATCGGTGACGTGACTTCGACACCTTGTAATCCTCATTATCTGATGAAACATTTCATATAGGCGGATTTACACACGTATGGATCACTGGCTCTGTATTGTGCGTGATGTAAAGTGCTCTGACACCCTACACTGGTATGAGTGGCACCAAAAAATGAAGTGCATGTGAGAGAGGGCCTGTGGAGAAATGAGGGGCACTGGCGGGGTGTAGTAGTGAGGGAATTCATGGAGAAGGAGGTATTTTTTGGGGTGTATCAAAGATTATCGGTGCCGCCAGCACGAAAGCAGAATCTGCCCAGTCCTTTGTATAAACTACAAACAACAACAAATAGCAGGTATTTTTCTCTTCGAAAAGTGGGGTTGTTAATTTTCAGATGATGCGAGGTCTGGGTCTACCTGCCTGGATGCATGCCAGATTGTCAGTGGTGGCAGGACGAGGACCCCACGTGTGATATGTCGCTAGACTTATGGCTGCCTGATAAAAGATGCCACTGTTATTTTTTTTTTGTCAAATCTATTTTATTACCATTTTATATCAGTCGAAAGACAGTGCAATATTCAGACAGTGTAACAGGACAATCCAGGCGCACCAATGCATTGTTAACAATTCTCAGATCGGCTTGTTGCACAGTCCTGAGGCCATGAGTACACCAACACAGTCGGGCAGTGTGTGCGTTGTATCCCGGTACATACACGCAGGATTGTGCCCCGGAGTCCTCTGGAGTGTTGCATGGCTTCCTGCCAGTCCAATTGTGCACAATAACATAATCACAGAATCATGAGGTGAATCCCACTACTGTGTGCTTACACATAGAGATGACCGTAATCAAACCGTTAATACAAACATTCTAACTTTCAAACTATTGCGGCACAACCACATCATGTTAATCATCCCCTTCCACCCCCGCCCCCCCGACGTCCCACCCAATGGGTGCCATTATGTGCGAGCATGTACGCATCTCGGTCTTGTGCTAAAAGATGCCACTGTTATGACTGTGCACCTATGTCTGAGGGGTTTGCTGTTTTACTTAGTGGAGGGTACCATCGTTCTGTGGCAGAAAGCTCTATGCAGTGCTTAATAATAGCCATGGCCTTTGTCAAGAAACCTGCAGCTTGCACCACCCCATTGCCCCCATCAGCGCAGCCAATAACCGTACCAACACAACTATTAACCTTCACACTCCTACAAGTATGATAGTTCAGGATATTCCTCACCCCAAAGCTATAAGAATGGCTGATGTTGCAGGTTTTAGTCGTTGTTAATGCATACCGAATTAATAAACAACTGTTGTGCTCATCTCTAAATTGAACAGACAGTGCCACCATGAGGCAGACAATTA
Organism: Lissotriton helveticus; assembly: GCF_964261635.1. Taxonomy (NCBI): domain Eukaryota; kingdom Metazoa; phylum Chordata; class Amphibia; order Caudata; family Salamandridae; genus Lissotriton; species Lissotriton helveticus. Next base: position 1,259,172,375 of record NC_136070.1, on the reverse strand, counting down.
TAAGCACCGATGTTGACCATGAACTGCTGTTGCCAAGCACAGGAAACCACCGGCTCAAATTAAGTACTGGTATGTATTCTAAGATTCCACCAACCCACAGGATCCTTGTCTGCGTTTCTGTCTTGTTTCCTGTGTTTCTGCCCTGAAGACATTTGAGAGACTTTAAGGATGAACTCAGGCTGTCTTGGCCCAGTCCTGTTTCGGTGGCTTGAAGCTGCCACCATCTTTCTACCAAGAGTGAAGGACTGTGAGTCTCATGGATTTCTCTGTGGGATTTGATGGAAAACTACTGACACCTTCTAGTGTACTGCTGGCTGAATGGAGGAGGTGTTCCTTTACACACCCGTCTTCATTTTATTGTTGCTACATGTATTTCTGTTTGGAATGTATTATGCAGAAATAGATTAGTTCATCATTACCATGAGGGTGGATTTATATTTTTGAAGGGGCTTTGCTAGTGCTTGCAGTGTGAATGCTTTTTACTTGTATTGTGGTTCTGAGCAGTGGAAAGGGTGGACCAATAATATGTTCTTTGGTGCCTTTTGCTGCATTTGTCTGGTGTGGGCATGTGTTGCACTAGTGAAAGTGTACGGTTTGTGGGTTGTATTGTGGGTCTGCATTACAATTTATTGTTGTTTGAATATGTAATAGTGTTTCACCAATATAAGCTGGTTTTTGGGCTGTGTAAGCCAATTTAGGTGTTAAAACGTTGTCAAGCTAGTGCATAGTGCCCATTATGCTCTCTGTATACGTATTGTGTAGGTGGCTGGTGTTTTCGAGTAATCCTTTCCTCCAATATGTTGGCAATTGCTGGTTAGATTTGTGGCTTAGTGTCATGCATGGACACACACATGATTGTAATGTAGTCAGCAGTCTAGTAGCTGGGTGGGTGGAGTTAGCCGGGGACCAGAGGAAGAGGAGGAGTGTAGGCGGGAAGTGGGTAGATAGAGTAGGGACAGGGACGGAGAAGGAAGCAGAGAATAAAGCTCCGTGAAACCTGAATAAACGAGTGTGTCTTTCTTGAGTCAGGATATGACAACTGGCGACGAGGGTGGGATGAGCGGCCTGCTCTCCCTCTGAACCCTGGAAACAGCGTCCTGTCCCGGGGGCATAGTTTGAGGAACAGTCGCGGTCGCGACGTATGGGCCCCAAAGAAACTGCCGCCCAAAAAGAGGCCAGCAGCCAGTGACCCAGCTCCGCGATTCAGCGATCGTGTGGAGCCATAGACGAGGAGCGCGGTCGAGCGCCAAATGAAATTTTAAACTCGGCGCCGTTTCGTGCCCAAAAGTGAGAGTGAGCTTGGGAGCCGTGCGAGGCCGACGAAGAAGCTGGGAGCCCACCCCAGACTTCCTGAAGAGCCCTGGAGGCTAAGATCGTCTGGAGCGGTGTGGAGAGCCGAGGAGAAGTCTAAATGTGCCAAACGAGTTTGCCGAAAGTCGGAGCTCCCCCCCGATGCTTGAGGAACAGCATGCAAGTAATCGGGAGCTGACCCCGAGCATACCTGAGGGTGTACGAGGACAAGAGGCACGAGAGAGAGACTGAAGGAGACCTGCCGCCTGCCAGGAAAGGTGCTGGTGAGTGCCGCGTGAGCCCCGTGAGTCTGAAAGTGAATGCAGCCCCAAACCTCGTGGTGAATGGACTTCAGGGGAGTGGCCATCTTAGAATCAGGCAGCCTGAAAGGACATCCCTGTGCAATTCAAGAGCGGCCATTTTCAAGTCAGGCGCTTCATTGATAAACAAGCCCTGGCGCACATGAACTATTGAGAACAAACAAGCACAAGTTAATGCGAGTGGCAAATAATAAACAACCACGGCAAAAGCAAATGCTGCATTACAAACAAGCACAAGTCACTGTAAAACTGAAACAATACACAAGCACAAGCCGAAGCAAGTAGGAAACTGCCAATCAGCCCGAGCATCTGATAAGAGGAGATAATAAGTTAACCCAAGTTAAAGGAAAGAGTGTAAAGGTCGTGCCGCCACAATGGTGACCCCGAACACCTCACCACAACGAAACTAGGTCAAACCAATCCTCACGGGGGTGTCGCATCTGCGGCCCCCAGAACCTCTAACTCTAACCACTGGAGGGAGCATGGGCCCCAGATGGCAGGAGTGGTTTGAGGATTTTGAAGATTACATTAAAGGGTCGAAGGTGACCGCAGATGAAGAAAAATTGATTGCCCTCCGCAATTTGGCGGGCCGAGAAATTAGTAAGATAATCAAAGACCTTCCTCCTGCGGAAGTAGGAACTTATGACAAAGTGCATGAAGCCCTGAACAAGAAATTCCTTCACAAAAGAAATGTTGATTATGAAAGACATGCATTTCATCAGGCACGTCAAGGTAAAGAAGAAGCAATGAGCACATTCATTACCAGGCTGCGGCGCTTATCGAGACACTGTGAGTTTGACACTTTTTCAACAGACGCTGCTATCAAGTCGCAGATCATCGATGGATGCCACTCTGAAGCGCTCCGAAGGCGGTTACTGAGGAAGCATCATGAATTAGACGACATTGAAGAAATGACTCGCGTCTATGACCAGGCGGAAGAACACGCTAGAAGCATTGAAACTGGACGGAATGTAAGCCGAGAACAGGTGTCTCGAGTACAGGCCAGCAGCAGCAGCTGCCGAAACTCAAGGGAGAAACAATGGAGACCTCGGCCGTCATCCCGTCAACGACGCACTGAGCACAAGAGGCGTGACGCTGGTCGAAGTGAAAGGAAACCGGAGAGAACAAAAAGGTGCTACAGATGCGGATAAGACTATCCACACGTCGATGCATGTCCTGCCATGGGTCAGCGATGCAGAAGATGTGGGCGGACGAATCACTTTGAAGCGATGTGTGGGGAATATCAAAAGGAGAGACGGAGTGGAACAACGAGGCCATCTCGCTCTGATGCCAGAAGACATCACATAAGAGCAGTCCAAGACAGACCGAAGTTATCCTCCGGCTCGTCACACTCAAGTCGGGAGTCACAAAGGTCTCAAAGGGGGAGGAGATCACCATCCCGAGACTCTAGATCAACATCCAGAGATTCTGAATACACTGTGGAATATGTGAACATGATTGCGGATCCTGACCAGCTCAAGAAATATCCACGTCTAGACATAAGTGTGGGGAACCACGAGACCAAATTTGTGCTGGACAGCGGAGCTTCGCTAAATTACATTCCAGTCACTGAATATGAGAGGATGAAGCCTCAGCCACCATTGACTCCTGCACACGTCCGGGTATTCACCTGGATGGCCAAGGAGCCACTTCCCTGCCTGGGAAAATTTCCAACGACACTTAGCCACAAAACCGTAACCATACCAGCATTCATACACGTGATCGAAGGTCTGGAAGCAGACTGCCTACTCAGTTTGCCAACTGCGGAGCGCCTCCGGCTTGTCGAGATTCTTTACAGGGTCAGTGATGATCCGGACATTATCAATAAGTTTCCCAAACTATTCAAATGATTAGGAAAAATGAAAGGGTGTCAAATCCGTCTGCACATAAATGAACAGATCAGGCCAGTGGCACAACATCCTCGATGAGTGCTGTTTCACCTCCAGCAAGCTGTAGAGGATGAACTCCAGGAACTCCTATCAGCAGACATCATTGAAAGGACTGACGGTCCAACTCCATGGGTGTCGCCGGTAGTCATCGTACCGAAGAAAGGTACCCCTGGCAAAGTAAGGTTGTGTGTCGACATGCGACTCCCCAACACAGCCATAGAGAGGGAGTGTCACCCTGGGCCACATCTCAGTGACATGATCTCTGCGCTAAATGGAGCGAGGGTGTTCTCAAAGCTTGACTTAAACAAGGGCTACCCCCAGCTGGAGTTGCATGCCAAGTCTCGCTACATTACAACATTCGCAACTCACCTTGGATTATTCAGGTACAAAAGACTGAGCTTTGGTGTTTCCTCGGCGGCAGAAATCTTTCAGGAGGCAATTCGACAAATCATTCATCACATCCCCAACACCTTGAATTATAGCGATGACATACTCGTGTATGGATGCAGCACTCTAGAGCATGACAAGGCTCTAGATCGGGTATGCCATGCACTGCTGGAAGCCAATTTGACACTAAACAAAGACAAGTGTGAGTTCCACCAATACACTCTGAAATTCTTCGGTCACATATTCTCTGGTGCTGGGATGAAACCCGACCCGGACAAGATAACTGCTTTGAATGAAACCAAGAGCCCACAAGATGTTGGAGAATTGAGGTCATTCCTGGGCATGGCTAGCTACTGTACCCGCTACATAAAGGACTATGCGACTGTTAGCCATCCGCTTCGGGCTCTCACAAAACGAGGTCAGCCGTTTACTTGGTCCCCTCAGTGTGAACAGGCTTTCAGAGACATTAAGCAGGTGGTGGAGTCTGCCGATAATCTCTCATACTTTAGCCCTCGCCGGAAAACGGAGATAACAGTGGATGCCAGCCCTGTGGGATTGGGGGCGATTCTGGCGCAGTACGAAAATGACTCTGATCAGAGACGCATTGTTGCCTATGCCAGTCGCAGTCTTTCGGATCCTGAAAAAGCATATTCTCAAGCCGAGAAGGAGAGTCTTGCGGTGGTATGGGCGTGTGAACATTTTCATGTCTTTATCTATGGCAAGCACTTTAACATGATCACCAGGCGCTGGTCACGATCTATGGTAACCCAAGGTCCGAGATGCCACTGAGGATTGAACGATGGGGTCTGAGACTCCAAGAATATACGTTCACAATTATCCACAAGCCCGGGAAATCGGAGAACCCAGCGGACTACATGTCGCGACACCCGCGAGCGTCGTCTGAGTCCAAGCCCTCCATTGCAGAGGAGTATGTCCACTTCGTGGTTGATCAAGCACAGCCACCTGCCGTTCCCATGGAAGCCATTCGGGAAGCCACTGCACAATACATCATTTTACAGAAGGTGCTACGTCGGCTACAGACAAACCGGTGGAGACATGACAGTGAAGAAGATGCCAGTGATCCGACTGTCAGGCAGGAGATGCAAGCCTTCCGGCATGTCTGTGATGAACTGTCTGCTACCGCAGATGGGTTGGTAGTGCGAGGTCAGCGGATTGTTATCCCCAGACAACTGCGACAGGGTGTTGTCAATCTTGCTCATGAAGGCCACAGAGGAGTGGTGTCAACATAGCAAGCTCTCCGGGAACGTGTGTGGTTTCCCCTCCTCGATCGGATAGTGGAGTCAACTCTGGAAGACTGTCCCCAGTGTCAGCTGGTCAACAAGGGATACCCTCCTGCTCCATTGCAAATGACCACACTACCTAGTGGAGTGTGGCAAGAGCTTGCCATGGATTTTTATGGACCTCTGCAATCAGGCAAATATGTCTTGGCCATAATTGACGAGTACTCACGGTTCCCCATTGCTCAATTTGTGTCATCAACAAGTGCCTCCAGCACTCTCAACGTGTTGGATGAAGTGTTTGCAGCATGGGGTGTTCCCAAAGAACTGAAAACAGATAACGGACCCCCTTTCAATGGACACGAGTTCAGTGCCTTTGCAAAGCACCTGAATTTCAAACACAGGAAAGTTACACCTCTATGGCCACAGGCCAATGGCACCATTTAACGATTTATGGCCACACTTAAAAAGACTTCTCAACAAGCCACCATTGAGAAAAGGGATCTGCAGGTGGCTTTGAACGAGGTCCTCCGGGCGTACAGAACAACCCCTCATGCGACCACTGGAAAATGTCCTGCAACGCTGATGCTAGGGCGTCCCATAAGGACTCGCATACCGACCTGGGAAGGAGCTCTGCGAGCGGTGTCGCCTCTCCGCAGTCATCAAGAGGTGATGGCGACCGACAGTCGCAACAAAGACAAAATGAAGTCATACGCGGATGCAAGGAGAGCGAGGTCACCGTCTCTACATGAAGGAGATTGTGTCATCGTCAAACTAGACCAGCAAGAAAAACTGATTGCCGGTTCCGAGCTGAACCTTTACTGATCACCCAGCAGAAGGGCACCATGATAACAGCGGAATCCAATCATCGACGAGTCACCAGGAATGTATCACACTTTAAGAAATGTCCTCCGGACATGAGAGAAGCCCTCACAAAGATGACTGGAATGTCGGTCAATGAGGGACACGATCGATCTGACCAAGAGAGCGGGAGTCAGACGAGAGATCCTCTGGTGGACTCTGAGTCTGAAACTGGAACCATGTCTCTGCGACTCCGCCGAGATATCCAACGACCGAAAAGACTCATTGAAGAAATCTGAGCCAATCTATTGTTTTGTTCTCTTGTCAAGAAAGGGGGAGATGTAATGTAGTCAGCAGTCTAGTAGCTGGGTGGGTGGAGTTAGCCGGGGACCAGGGGAAGAGGAGGAGTGTAGGCGGGAAGTGGGTAGATAGAGTAGGGACAGGGACGGAGAAGGAAGCAGAGAATAAAGCTCCGTGAAACCTGAATAAACGAGTCTGTCTTTCTTGAGTCAGGATATGACAATGATTGTGTTCTATTTGCCGTTTACATGCATGTTGGGGAAGGGCACGTTCCTGCCATTATTAAGTCAGTCAAGGTTATGGGCTGGTTTCATGTGTATCTTTACACCATATATCCAATTTCGATGACGTGTTGCATGTGTACTTTGGGTCTTCAGCGGGCTAGTAGTGTTTTTTCATATGTTTAACTATAAGCAATATATGGGCAGATTGTGAAGTTGCATGTGTCATGGGTGATTCTTCGGCAGGCTAAGGGACGCACACATTACTTATATGGGCTAAGTGTAATTAATGGGTATAATATTGGTCAAGTGCAACACTTCGGAGCATGTGTAAGTCGCGATCAGGCCACGTAGCCTTATGTTGTTTGCTTTTGCTAGACTGTGTTGCAGATGTGATTGTGTGTTTTGTGTTATTTTTCACAATATGTATTTATTCATTTTATTTATTTATTTTTGACATTTGTACAGCGCTCTGTTACCCGTAGGTGTCCTGGCGCTAAGTATCACTCCTTACGGAAAGTCGAGTCGGAATTAATTGGTGAACAGCCAGGTCTTCAGCGCCCTTCTAAAGGCCATAATAAGTCCTTTGCATGAGTGTAGTTGCATGCTTCATACTGTGGTTTGTTTTGTGTGTGTAGCAGTGGAGGATGTTTTTGCTTGTTGGAGAAAGGGTGGTGTGTTACATCCTGTCCTGTATGCTAGGTATGTAGCGCCTACTGTCTGTGTCAGGGGTATCTGTGAGGTAATTTAGAACCCTTGTGTTCAGTGGATTCAACCAATCACTTGGAAGCTGGTGTCAACATGGTGGGGTGTTATTACAAGTAGCTTACTTCAATCAATCTTTGTACAAGTTCAGCCACCTGTGGACTTCTTTACTTCGTAAAATGAACTCCATGACAAGCACCATAGGAAGGAGCTTTACATTATGAACTCTCTGACAAATGCAATAGGAAGGGGCTTTGAATCGCCAACTCTGACAAATGCCAATGAAAGGGCTTAGTAGACATGTATCCCTTACTGGACTCAGCCACGCTAAATGCTTGGTTGGCTTCAGAAAGGAAGTTAATACTCATGTCAGTGTATCCTTTTTTAATTTTTTTTATTTTTTATGGATCTTTATATAGCTCGAACTTGACCCGGTATCGGGTATCCGAGTGCTTTACATCGCACCAGTTGCGTTGCATGAGGACACGTTCATTTTTGTTAGGCACGGGGAGATTAAGTGATTGGCATAGGAATCACAGGATTTTCTGTGAGTGCCTAGACTCGAGCCTTGTTCCCTAGATTCGAGGTCGACCGCCCTAGCCATTAGGCCAACTCCTCTCCACTTTGGGGCTGCCTAAATTGTTTGATGGGTCTTTAAAGTCAAAAACTGCATGGTCATGTTAATGTTTAAATTAAAACCAGCAGGCTTACTTTTAAAAATAAATAAATGTGCCTTGAATCTTTTAATCATCTCTTTTTTGCTTGTCACAATTCTTAGTTGCCCTCCCGTTCCTTTTTATCCCAATCAGTTCTTCACAGGGTGTGCATTTTGAGGGCAACCGGACAACAAGTATTGGCCTGGGGAACACATTTTCCCACCTTTGATTTTATTATACACTGGTGTCAGTGACTTACCGTTTCTTATTTCGATTTTCATTTTCCAAAAATCATTTTTTTTCTTTTTTGTAATATATCTTTGAGTTTTCAGAACACAAAAGGTGCATTACTAAATCAGGATGGAAACCTGCCGTACAATACCAGGATATGTAAAAGACACTAGCCAAATTATCAACCTCCTTGAAGATACTCCATATAATGCAGACACACAATGGCTAGTCACACTAGATGTGGAAAGTCTATATTCTAACATCCCATATGAAGGGGCCTTGTGTGCAACTGCCTGGTTTATTGAAGCCTATCAAGTCGAATGTAATAGCAAGTTTATCTTAGACTGTTTGACCATTGTTCTTAAAGAAAATATTTTTGAATTTCAAGGTACTCTCTATAAACAAACAAAGGGAGTTAGCATGGGGGCTTCCTGTGCTCCCACTATAGCGAACATCTATGTGGCTTTCTTCGAACAGCAATTTGTCTTCAAAGAAGAGGCCCCATTTTTTGAAACAGTGTCACTATGGTCACGATACATAGATGACATCATATTTCTATGGAATGATGACACGGATAGACTGGCTGAGTTTATACAGTGGCTTAACCTCTGTGACGAAAATCTTCACTTCACTTCTCACCACAGCAATGTAGAGATTGAATTTCTGGATATCATGATAAAACATGACACAAAACAACTGTACGTGGATTTATATACAAAACCCACTGCACGTAACACCATTTTACATCATACTAGTTTCCACCCCCTTACTCAGAGAAATGCAATCCCCTTTGGCCAGTTTTTGCGACTTCGTCGCAATTGTACCAAAATTGCAGATTATGATCGCAGAGCGGAAGAAATGAAAATCAAATTTGAAAATCGTGGATACCCACATAGAATCATCAGACATGCCTGTAAGCGAGCTCGCTTCTACGACAGACAACATCTACTCACTGGAAATACAAAAACAAAAGATCAGAATCTAGTATTTGTCACTAGACACTCTGTCCTCTACGATAAAATCCGACAGATCATATGCTCTCAGTGGCATTTACTAAACATCAATCAGCAAACCAAAGAGACTATACCAAAACCTATGTTTGCCTATCGTAAAAATAAAAATCTCAAGGACCTCATAGTAAGATCCCGCATGCCACAACAGAAACAACCAATACAACGCACCATTACAGACTTACAACCAGCTCAAGGTAACTTCAGATGTGGCACTTGTAAATCATGTCCCATGGCAATAGAGAACAGATCGTTTAGTCACAAAGGTACAACAATTGAAAATAAATACATCACGAACTGTAAAAGTAAAAATGTTGTATATATAGTACTGTGCCCATGCGACAAAGCTTATGTGGGAGAGACTTCACGATCTTTACATACAAGGCTCACTGAACATAGATCGGCAATACGCACTCAAAAAACAACGGCACCTCTAGTATGTCATTATTTAGAAAACCAACACTCACCAGACGACATGCGCTGGTACATACTAGAAAAAATCTCCCCAACAGCAGGGCTCTGCTGTAATAAAATAAGGCAAAAACGTGAGGTATATTATATATTTATATTTAACACTGTGAATGACGGCTTAAATTTAGAAATTCCCTGGGATCAGGCGATTCTATAGCTGCATAATATACCGTCCCCAATGAATATCTGATCGCATCTAAGATTATGCCCAGAAATCTGTTTCAAGTAAAAATCTTCACTTATATGGTTCCCTTTTCTATCTCTACTAAGCAACTTCTAGAGTCTGTTATCCCTTTTTACCTTTTTCCATCGTCAGGCATACACACCTGACCTCTATTTAAACAGGGCGTTTTGAGCTGCATGTCTTTTAAATCCGACTGCCTTGCTCACACACAGCCGATGCAAGAATACCGGGAGTTCCTCGCCACCAACTAACTACCCTCAGGTAAAAACGCTAACCTAGGAATGTTTATTTTTCGATTGCAAACTTATGCCGCATATCCTTAAGATGACATGCTGCTACAGACGTTATCTGTTTTTACCATCTAGCGAAACTTACTTCGTTCGCCCTATTCAGGCACAACATTAAATTACCGCTAGCATATATGCTTAAGCGAAAACCATGCTCAGAACCCTTACTATACTTTGACCTCTCAATTTGGTCAAACAATATTTAACTACCGCGCACATTACCAATGAGTTTCCGGATTTAAAAACAGAAATGCTTAAGCGATAACCCTTACTATACTTTGACCTCTCAATTTGGTCAAACAATATTTAATTACCGCGCACATTACCAATGAGTTTCCGGATTCAAAAACAGAAATGTTTAAGCGATAACCACGCTTGCTTCAATACTGAAATCCGAACCCACGTTAGACTTTGACCGCGCATCTCGGTCAAAATAACATTTAACTATCACGCATATCACCAACGAGGTTCCGGATATTTGTTCTCTAAAAAAAGGAAGCGGAAATTGTCGCTTGCTTCAATACTGAAATCCGAACCCACGTTAGACTTTGACCGCGCATCTCGGTCAAAATAACATTTAACTATCACGCATATCACCAACGAGGTTCCGGGTATTTGTCCTCTAAAAAAAGGAAGCGGAAATTGTCCTGATATTAGCAGAGCAAATACGTACCAGTCATTGAATTTAGTCTCATAATAGAATAAACATTACCATGTATATGGTTTATTGTTATAATTTACGCGACCTGACCCCTACTATTTCTGTGTTACAGTTACGGTTTCTGCAACAATCAGTACACCTATATCAGATCCGAACTCCTGGAAAACACGAGAATCATAAGTACAAGGTAATTTGTCACCCGCCCATATTTCGAGTCAAGCTACTTATTTAGGTACACATGCAAAGATTACTGAAATACCACTCTCTCTTATATATAAGCAACATACAAGAGCGTGGCAATGAATTCCTTATTGTACGTCTCTTACAAACATTCTTTCTCCTTCTTTGCTTCCAATAGTCTTGTTGCCAATACCGCTAAAACAATGGCCAGGCTCACTATGTTTGAAATATAACAGATCATCACTCTTAAGGTAATCTATATTATTTAGTTTACTTACGTGTTTTTTTCACAAATTATGAGCTATCGTTATTGATCACTGCTTCGCCAGTCAACAGCCCCCCCCTTCTCTTTATTTAGCTCATCCTCAGACTACCAAAGACGATATAGAATCACTGCTATGCTTCTTTGCCAACTACGTTTACGACATATGAAGACGTAAACATTCAGGTACAAATCAATTATATACACATTTGTTGTCTCTGTGTTCATTTAGTAAGTTGTAGGTATAGTACAAATCGATACCGTTATAGTCTCAAGAAATAGTACAACTACCCCCTTCTTCCATCATTCCTTTACATTTGTCTGACATATGAATCCATTTCATTGAAATACCATAAATGGACCTCTCCTTATGCCAGATAAATAAGTTGGTTGCACCTCCACGTATAAAGAGTCATGTATTATTTCACACTAAACTGTGACTGCCTAATCACTGACTCCCAATATCTAGGCAGTAGCGGTCTTTATGGTTGTAGTTCCATTTTTGTATCATCTCCTAATGGTGTTTAAATAGTACATAGATATATTTTTCACCTCTAGATATCCCGTATCTTTATACCTGAACAACTTTTCGATTCTGAGGCTGGTTTATTTTCACTGCTGCCATACATCCAGTCTGAGTCTACCTATTTGTCCTGATGTAAGTACACTTTATTCAATTACATCCAGCCTTAAGATTTTCCTTCAGCATTAGTGGTTTTACCGATCCTCCCACTATTTACCTTTGTAATAATATGAGAAGTCAACAACCATACAGAGTTTCAGTTAAATATCAGACTCCACACCTTGGTAGTCTATGCAGCGATTTCCACCCATAAAAAGTCATGTATCACTTCTCACTAAACTATTCCACTCTAATCATAGACTCTTAATGTCTAGGTAGTGATGGCCTCTATGGCTCTAGTTTAATAATTGTATTAATCCCCAATGGTATTCAAATATTATATCGATACATCTTCCACCTCTAGATATCCCGCATCCTTATAATTGAACAACTCCTCCATTCTGCAGCTGTTCTGAATTCACTGCAGTCATACATCCAGTCTGGGTCTATCAATTTGCCCTGCTGTAAGTATACTTTAATTAACTATATCCAGTTATATGATCATCCTATATTATTAGTGGCTCTATCGATTATTCCACCATTTACCCTAGTAACAACGTGAGAAGCCTACAATCATATAGATTTTCAGTTAAATAATAGACTGCACATCTTGATAGTCTAAGCAAGGATAGAGCTACTCAATGCCCACCTCACTTTGCGATGTCTTTGATTCAAGAGATGTCTCATCATTAGTGTACATAACATTTACTGTCACTGTTTTATATGTATACCTTGTGTGCTGTCTTCAAAGGTTCTAGGTTGTCTCACTGTACATACATATTCACTGTATATAGATTAGAATTACTGTATATAAATTAGTCAAATAAGTTCACGAAGAAATGTTTTGTTTCTCCTGTCCTCCTGTATATAAACCTGTATATAAATTTGTTATATAATAAGAGTGATGTATGTTCTCTTTCCATACCCTATAGAGCAATAGACGGTCACCTGAAGAAGGCCCAAGAGCCGAAACGCGCGTAGTGTTATCTACCGTATTGCCTTCAACTCAATTGCTGAATTCTTTTAGTTTTTTGATTATGTCTTCTATCGTCTGTGTTTATGTTTTTTAAATTTTTCATGAATTTAGTTAAATATGTAAATATACGAATGTTATGTATAATATCAATCACTTTAACACTGTAGTGTCCTTCATAAATTGCTAATGTGACAAAAAAAGAGAAATATACAAAAAATCAACAAAAAGATATATAAACATTTTTCGTATGTAAAACACAAATCATTAATAAAATTTAATATCAGATAAAAAAAATTTTTTGAATGGTCTTTCTACAGTTGGACGATATATGTTAATATACCTAAATATTCGAATATTAAAATCTAAAAAAGAATCTGTACTACTTGGCTATAGACCTTTTTCAAATGTCTTGGAAACCTGCCGTACATCATGTAGTTCAGTCCTAGATATAGTCAGTTCTTGAAATGGAAAAATAGAAGTGCAGGTACTCTGCAGTAGAGTACCTGCTTATTTCTGAGAAGTGCCGGCACTCTCCAATTAAAGTATCACTTCTCTCTTGAGTAGGGCCAGTACTCTCCCTCACAAAATAAAAAGTGCTGGTACTCAGTACAGGGCAGTACCGACCCATTTAAAGCACTGGGTTAGTACTAGAGAGCACAGGCTCCTATTCTGTGAAAGAACAACAGAATGTATATTCCCCTGTGCTTTCACCTAAGACCGCTCCTCCCAACAATGGTGCGGGGGTATCTATCAAAGACAAAATAGCAGTGCAACTTTCCCTTTGTGAACAATAGCTCCACCTACTTCCACCCTACCTGTCTACTACACCCATAACCCCTAATGCCCCTTCCCACTCTACATTAGTCACCCCAAGAACTCAACCGAACCCAGGAACAGTGAACAGTAGTGAAAAGGTTACCTAGTAGCGGAAAAGACCCACACTAAACCAATATTCAGAGCCTAGGTCAGAGCCTAAATCAGTAACCCCATGTCTTGTGTCTCCTGTGGTCCCCCTGTCTCCCAGCCCTGCAATGAAGCGTTTGCCCTCCGCCCCTGGCCCAATAAAACTTCCGTAGGCCACCTACATACAACCCTTATGCAATAGCCTGGTGAATTTACACTTTCCTGACTGGAATCCATTGTTTGTTTGATATTCGAATCATCATCATTTTAAAGTGTCAAATCTTCTCAGATCCTCCAAGTTACCATTCCGCAGAATAAACAAATCATCTAAATAATGCAACGAAAGGGCAACCATAGCTAGTATCCATGGTAACTGATGCCATTGGACACCTGTTCCTCCCAACAGCATGTGCACAGCTTTGCATAGCTAGGGGCAAAGCAGGTGCCTACTGCGGTACCCCTTATTACTTATAGATATCATTATCAAATAAAAGTATATTTTCAATCAAACATGCATTAATCATATTAACATATTAACCGAACTTACTGGGCCTCGTGAACTCCTATGACCGGTTCTTTCTGACTAGATATCGGCTTGACCTTTTGTATCTACTTCTCACATATCCAAGGAGGTCAAATAGAGGACAATTCTTTTTGCCCTGTGGCTGCGATGGTTCATCTCCGCAGGAAATGGTTCATTTTACAATGTTTTGCCCATTTTATGACACCCCTAAAAAATCTTTTTTTAATCCCCATTCTGAAACAGGCAAATTTTAACCAAGTCCGGCCTGCTTATATATTCCTCCAGAAGTTGACGGGCAATGTCGTATTCCATTTATTAGGTTTTATAAAATCCGCCATTAGGCTCAGGGCGAGCTGCGACTAATTGGCTGTTTTTTTTTATAACCACCCCTGGTTTCATGTATTTGGTTAGCTAATAGCTTGTACATTCATTTAAGGGTTTTATTGCACTATATATATTATTTTAATCTAGTACTCTTAACAGATGTTTACAGATGTGATTTGTAGTTTTATGTATTCTGGACTTATGCTGTCCATGAACATTTAAGAATGAATTGCCATCTTGTCCACATTTGGTCTGCTTTGTGATTGTATATATTGTATTATACCAATTTTTATGACGCAGTATATATTGTGTTTTATGGTTTTATCAACATGAAACCAAATAAAGATATTTTGAATTTGAATATTAACATTCATCCGAGTGGGCTCGTTAAAGCTTATCGGTCTTACATGCAGAAAATGCTCACAAGCCTGTATATCATTACTTTTTTTCTTTAAGAGTGCTGTTGAAATTCAATTCCTGACACCACAAAGTGGTAGTTTCTCTGACTTTACTTTAAACTTCGTGAATGCCTTGCTTTACTTGCACATTTGATGGCCATTGGCACTTTGATGATGAATGCAGATGAAACAGGTCTTTGTTCTAGGGAATCATCAGCGGTGCTGAACCTCTGTTTGGTAGTCACTGGCCTGCTCATATCCCTGCTACTATCTCCAAAAATGTTTTATCAACCCTCATCTTACCTTGTGCCCACATGTCAACAGGATCGCTGGTGTATGTTACTTCCTCTTGAATAGCTTAAGGAAAATGATTCCTTGCCTATGAGATGAAGTGAGAAGGTTGGTGATTCAGTCCGCAATCTCATCCAGTTTAAATTGTAGGAATAAAGTCTTGCTTGGTTGACCGAAACACATCGATCACCTTCAGATTGTTCAGAATGCAGCTGCCTCATCTCTTACTTAATTTGCATCTGCACTCTTCTGCTACATTATGGTGGAGACAGTCTCCTACAATGTCTTGAATACTCTATCAGTTTGGGCCTTGTACCTAAATCCTTTACAAAGGCAGGTATTGTACCCCTCCTGAAGAAAGTGGGGTCAGACCCCTCAGATATGAAGAACTTTCGCCCAGTGTCCCATCTCCCGTCTTTAGCCAAGATCTTGGAAGCCTACGTGGCTCGCCATCTCTGCGATTTCTAAGAGAAGTCAGAGTTTCTGGACCAGTGTCAGGCAGGGTTTCGAGCAACACATTCCACTGAAGCACTGGTGACATCAGTGCTGGATGAACTGCGAAGAGAAGTGGATAAGGGGAACACACGGGCGTTGGTGCTGCTTGACCTGCCAGATGCCTCTGACACGGTGGACCATGATTTGTTGGCTGACCGTGTCTGTGCCACGGGGTTACGGGGCGAAGCATTGAACAGGATGACAGTTCCTGAAGGATAGATCCCAATCGGTGCATCTCGCCCCTTATTCCTCAAAGGAGGTTAAGGTGAGCTGTGGAGTGCCCCAGGGGTCCTCTCTCTCCCCCTACGTCCTCAACATCTACATCTAGCCTTTGGTCAGATCCCTTAAGATGATGGAAGTAAACATATTCAACTACGAGGATGATATGCAACTGTTATTAGCGATCAACAACAGCGATGCAGCTAGATTGCACTTCCAAAAGAACCATGCATTTCATCAGTGGATGGATGAACGATAACCAACTGAAACTTAACCCAGACAAAACTGAGATCGTCCTCACTAAGAGTAGAACAGTATGTTGGAATCCGGGAGGTGGCCTCTTGAGATGGGATCCCCTCCAACTCCGAAAAGGGAAGTAAAAAGCCTGGGTGTGATCACCGACGAGGATCTATCATGTAAACAGCAGTTCAGTGCAGTGACCTCGGCTTGTTTCCTGCAACTGCGGTGGATAAAAAAGATTAAGACATTCCCGATGAGAGAGGCCTTGCTCCAAGTTATCTTGGCACTGGTTATGCCAGATTGGATTATGCTAACTCTCTCTATCTGGATTGCCCGAAATCCCTCCTGCGCAAGCTTCGGTTAATTCAAAACCAGGCTGCCGGGCTGATAGTTCAGCTTCCAAGAGGGGGTTCAATCATGCGGGTGACTGGGGACCTCCGCTTGTTACCGGTGGCACAGAGATGCAGATTTAGGGCACGCTGCAGGGTGTTCAAGGCGCTGCATTTGAGATGCCCGGGCTTTGTGATAGCTCGTATTGTAAAATAATGTTCGACGACCGATGACCGTGCGATCAAGTTACCTTCACTACTTGGTCACCCCCACCTAAAAGAAACTCAGGATTGGAGGACGTAGGTTCCCTATGGCAGCTCCTTGCATCTGGAACACACTTCCATTGGAAATGAGGCAGGCATCCGTCCACACCAAATTTAGGCAACTTCTAAAGACGTGGTTGTTTACACAAGCTTATAAATAGTAGGGAACCCTCGTCTTTTTCATTACTTAGCGCCAAGCGACCTACCTGGTGATCGTGTGCTCTACAAATAGCCAATAACATATCATTACGGTTTCACCTACCAGTGGATAAAGGGATTTTGTTTTAAGGCACTGCAGGCTGACTGACTCGTCCCCGCAGGGGACCCTCATAAGAGGGCGGTCCCCTTAGTGCCACAAGATGGCACACGGAGCAGCCCAGTGTTCTAAGACTCTTTTAGGGTTCCACTCGTCACTTCCGGCCGGGGTGGGGGCCGTTTATCCTACGGGTGGTTGGAAACCTGTCCAACTGGGGGTCGCTTGAACGCTCCGCCCCTCGTAGGGGGGGTGTGAGTAAGAGGGTGGACCAATGGTTCACCGGAAGTGGGAGTGGCTATCCCCTCAGCACAACCGCTAAGCACCGATTGGCTAAGGCCATGATGCAAGTTTGGCCTATCAGGTGTTAGGCCGCGAGGGGCGGCTTGCCTTTGGATCGCCTGTAAGATAACCCACCATGTTGGCATAGTTGTATGCTAATAAACCTGCAGCAATTTTCTCCAACCAATAAGTTGTCTTGTCTGCTTATTTATGCTACCTGTATGTTGCTGCGGGAGGGCTGGTGAGTGGGGCCGATATTGGCACTATATTCATGGGGCACAAGGCACTTGTGACACCGGGCCTGGGCATCTCAGCTCGTTGCTGCAGCCCTATGCGCCCTCTCACATGCTTTGTTCCTCTTCTCACGCACTCTTGGTTGTTAAATTGCACTAGAGAAGGGAGGCGCTCCTACTTAGTTCTCGCTCCTCTTCCCGGAACACCAGATGAAAATAAGTCCGGCCATGTGAGTACATTAAAGCCAGACCTACTGGCATTGCCCCTGCTACTTTATTTCCATTTTGTTCTGTTTCCCGTCTAATATATACTCTCTTCTTTCAATTATAAAAAAAATTAAAACGTCAAGTGTGGATTTTTTACGGGTGTTTCATGCGGATGTTGTTTAAGATCTTTTGTTCATAATTTTGTGTTCCATTTCCTCCAGCTGCAGCCAAATAAAGTTGTTTTTTTTCTCTTTAACAACAGTAACCCTGAATGTAATTACTTGAGTGTAATGGCGCCTTGGTGGAACAATGCTGACTCCTCATTGGTTGAAATCACAACTACGGCTCATGGTAAACACGAGAACTGAAATGTGAATAATTCTGTGTGCCTTCTGCCAGTCTCTTCCAGGACAGCGCATCAGTTACCATAAATAGTTCCCCTAGTGTGACTGTTATCCCTGGTGTGGTGTTTGTGAATATATTTACATTTCTGGCTCGACAAACAGCCTGTGCTGTGCCACGTCTGTCTGTCTGTCTGGCAGCATCACCTCAGCTGCTGGTACCTGCACACATTTGCAAAGTGTTGACTCACGTGGCGTGTTTTGCATCTCCCGGGTGAATGTGTTACTTCTCTCCCTGGGCTGTCAGTCACCCACAGCCCCCCGTCTCTGCCCTGCACACGTCATGACTTGTGTGCTTTACCTCTGGACAAACTGGCATTTCTTGTTTCACTAATTGCAGCTTGTGCTGAAGCAGCCCATGCTCTGTGCACATACTGTGTTTAGCTGTAAATAAAGGTTTGACGACAGGTGACAAAAATCTGATCATAATGTGTGCTCACTGTGTGCCTGATACAGCCCCCCGCCCACCTTGTACATTTCTCAATGTACAATGGAGCGGATTGCTTTTGTCAGACGAAGTTCTCAACTTTATTATGATGACTTTATCATTTTTGTTTTGTTTTCTTTTATCTGTGCTATGAGATGTATGCTTGATTTTGAAGGGTTTTTCCTCAAATAAAATTAAAGACTTTTGACCCAATCACGATGCATAACAACAGTCACCTGGGTCCGCCATATCTTGTAACCCCTCTCTCCTCAATGCCCCCTCCCTACCACAGCCCCCCTCCCACTCCCACACACAAGTACACGTCTGGAAGAGATGAGGGATTTTTGGTTCTGGGGCTCAAACTATAGAAGTGTCTCTGCACCCATGCTAGATGCAAACATTACTTCTGATCACGTAGGAATATGGTAAAATAATGTCTTTTTTTTATTGAATGGATCACCTTTGAGAGGAGAAATGGTCTCGGTGAGCGCCTAGATACAGTTGTCTATGATGTTCTATGCGCAGTATAAATAAAAGAACCATATGGTGTTCCAAAACTCCGCCAGCGGTGCGGAGTTTACCGCCCACCCCTCTTTCTAAACTGTGTCGCCACTTTGAGGTAGTGTTGGCTGACCCCTCTCGTTGGAGATGTATTTTTCCTTTGATTAATAAACCTGATTTTTGGAAATTTCTGCTTCAGAGATTACTTCAAGTTGGTGATGAGCAGGCTTGCTCCTGAGGAGGAAAGCCAGGAAACTCTGATGCACGTGATTTATTCCACTTTGTGCCTCCATTTTCATCTTTCCTCACCACAGAACAGCTGTTGAATAACTGGATCACTGGAACATCTGGGTAAGCAGACCCCAGCCTTCAGTGCTGCTCCACCCCGCTCCACCCGCGGGATCTGCAGATTTTTTGGATCAACTCTCGATTGCCTGACGCAAACCGCGGTGCCTGGTGTGTGGGCCTTGGAGGCACGTCACCCCGTACCAGTGCAATACACCACAACAGTTACACCGGCGTCAGGATCTCATCGACTGCCATCTTGGAAGTCACCCCTAAAGGCAGAGCCCTTGCGTTACAAAGCAGAGTTCAGTACTATCCTATCACCAATTTCCTGAATCACTTGAACACGTTAAACATGAATAAAATAAAGGTGACATTCAGAACTGATCAGTTTTACTCTTCTGTCCTCATATACCTACCTGAGGTCCACAGAATCTTATACCTACATTTGGGGGTCCTTTGTACCAATGGCTGGAGTTATGAAAGAAAAACAAATTAGACACCTTTACAAGAAAGGTGTTTGTGCACCAAGTTGCCTATTAGTTTGTTGAATGTCAATAGGGAGGAGGAAGACATTGGTGAATATGAACAGCCATGAAACCATTGGACAGAGACCTTAGCATTGATATAAATAAAGTGGTGGCTCTTCACTGGTTCCTAGGAAGAGTCAACTGTTGCTAACTGAGAAACTAACTTAGGTTGTTAAGATTGAGGATCGTTAAAAAACCGCTTTGCAAGGGTTGAAGCAACTATAGCTTAACTCCAATTCACTGGAACAAGTGCAAAGAGCGAGTGCTCAAACAGAGGTTAGTGTGGTAGCTAGAGGTATAGCGCCTACAAATTCATATGCATGTGTGTACTTTGGCGTGACATAAATTGTCATTTAGCCTCCAGCAAATATTGTTTGATTTTTGGACAAGGTCGTATGATGGAATAATGCACTCCATTGCAAGGCATTACCTTTACCACGCATTTTCTAACAACAAATATTCCTTTACCGTGCATGCTTTTACAACGAATTTCACTGGAAAAGCATGAATGTTAAAGGCATATGCATGGTGAAGGTTTTCCCTGATCCCTGGCCTGAGCCCTAAAATTGGTCCCCGTCATGATCCCCCCACCCCCGCCGGCCCACAGTCCTTTTTACAAATACTCAAGCCCTGGGACCTAAAATCAGACCCCAGTGCGACCTCCCCAGCCCTCAGCCCTTCTAAATAATAATCGTCCCCTGCCCTAAGCCCTAAAACAGGACCCCTGCACGACTTTCCCTTCCCCACCACCAGCCCTTTTTAAAAATACCCTTCCCCTGCCCTGAACACTTAACCCCTCCCCTGCTGGTGACGGAACCGCTCCGTCATCAGACACGGCCGCGCTGTGCTGATGACGGAGCGGTTCCGTCATGGCCCGCTCGGAGCCCCTGCGCGGCAGCGATTTCGCGCCTGCGCTGGGCGTTCTTAAGAGCGGGCGGCGCCGTGACGGAACCGCTCCGTCATAAGCACAGCGCAACCGCGACTCGTGACGGAGCGGTTCCGTCACGAGTACGCGAGCGCAGTGCGGCCCCCCCACCCCCTTAGCGCTGCGGCGGAATTGCCGCTGCAGCGAAGGGGTTAAACAGGACCCTGCACGCCCCCTCCGCCCTTGTTAAAAATACCCCTAAAACCGTACCCCCCCGCCCCAGGATGAATCCCCTTTACCTCACTCACAACGAAGTGGAAGGGTCTCTCCGTTTCATCTATAGACGCTGATAGCCTTAACCACGCCGGCAACTTTACCATGCACATGGCCTTACCGCACGTCGGTACCATTACCACGCATATGCCCTTGCCACCAGTAGCACGCATATACCCTTACCATGCACACCTTTACAACTTTAATTTGTTGCCAAGGCATGTGTGGTAAAGGCATATGTGTTGTTAATAAATGTGTGGTAAAGGCTATGCGTGGTAAAAGATCATGCGTTGTAACACATGCGTGGTAAAGGCATACACGTCAACAGCTTCGTTGTAGTGGCTATTTCCTATGGGACAAGCGTGACACAAATGTAGGAATGAAGGCCATTTTCCTCGTGTGTAAAAGCAGAGGTGCACATGTTGGTGTAGATATCAAATGTAAGCATTGAGCTTAAGTTAGGCAAGTAAATCTCGTGAATGAGCCTGATGAGTTTGTGTTGCAGATTTGCCAAATTGACTATTTAAGCAGGGATGGTCAATATTGTGATATTTTATTGGTCGCAAAACCTATACGGTATTATCTGATTCAGGTGCCGAGTATTCGTTAATCATCAATGACCTCTTTTCTAAGTATGGGCAGGTTCAAATTCTGTCTCCTGATATCACAATAGTGGGATATAGCAACAAGCCGACAAATGTTGTTAGCTAGATTTATACCACTTTGGAATTTAAAGGCATGAAACTATCTGGCAAGGTGTACATTGCAAGACAAGGACTGTCTGTTGGGATTGCCACAGCAACGAGATCTGTTGATGGGGATTAGGCCCTAATCACCCTACCCAAGTGCTTGGTTATGAGGTTAGCATGGTGGTGGAAGAGTGTCATTTGGATGAAACTGGTAAGTGGCAACAACTGTTTCTTAGTGTCTTTTGTTCGAATTACTTAGGAGTACTTAAAGGGGCTGCCAATCACACAATTTAAAAACAATTCTGCTGTGCCTAAAGACAACAAAATCATAAATGTACCTTTATCGGTGAAAGAGGATTTGAGCAGGGAGCTACAATGTTTATTTCGTGATTTTGTGATTGAAAAAATTGAATGGCAGTATAAGATTATGCATCGATCTGAGAAACTTGGATGATTGTGTTTGGGTGTATCGTCACCCGTTGCCCAAAATATCAGAAATGTTAGCTACGTTAAACAGCGCTAGGGTGTTTACAACTCTCGATCTATCTTTGGTGTATCACCACATCGAACGCCTTGAATCAAAAACATTAACATCCTTCAACACTCCTAAAGTTGCCTTCTGATATAGATATGTGCCATTTTTGGGGGGTTGAGCTTCAGCAGTTTTTCAGGGTGCTACCCGCCATTGATTCAAAAGAATGTTTAGCATTTTATACTTCCAGGACCAGAGCTTAATTTGAGCCGGTGGTTGCAGGTTCGACCAATCGGTACTAATATTTGAGGGCCAGAACTTATTGTTCCTCATCAGAGCAAGAGAGGGAAAAACACAGAAAAACAGTAACCAATGAAGAAGGCTTGGTTGAAAACAGCCTGAAAGAGTTCCGTCCAAACTCGATTACGCCAATAGCCTCTACCATGGATCACCTTTAACAACCAAGAAAAGATTACGGTTGATTCAGAACTCGGCTGCCAGACTACTCTTGCATATCAAACCGCGATACCACATCTCCCCTTCCTTGAAAGCCCTGCATTGGTTACCGGTTGCCAGAAGATCCACGTTCAAGCTGCTTTGTATCACCCACAAAGCGATACATGGAATGGGACCACTCTTCATCAGGAATAAAATCACCAAACACATTCATCATAGGAACCTCTGCTCTAGAGTGGCGCCACGCCTCATATTCCCAAGATACAAGGAAACAACCATGGGTGGCACATCCTTCTCTGTTCAAGCAGCCAAAATATGGAACTCTTTACCTTCCAACAAAAGGTCCACTGACAACCACCTTATCTGCAGAAAACTACTCAAGAATTGGCTCTTGCCCACATACGCACCATACACAAACAGAAATATACAGCATATCCCTCTTTATATAAGCTTTTATTTTGGACTATAGCTATGTACATATATGTGTGTATTGCTTTGTATAAACATGTCTAATAATTATGTTTAAAAAATAAATAAATACATTTTTAAATACAACAGCTGAAAACCAGAGTTTATTGAATGCATCTTTAATCTACTTATATTTACTTATTTTATGCATCTATATACCCTCCATGTACTTGGACGTATATATTTATTACTTTCCTGCCAAAAAATAAAAAAATAAAAAAACATATTCAATGCACTACCCTATTTCTCACCCTACGGGAAACATCCATTACAACGCAAGTATAACAACGCAGTGCTATTACAACGCAGGTAATACAACGCAGGTTCTTTTACAACACATGTTTTTACAACGCATGGTATTACAACGCAAGTGCTATTACAACGCATGCTTTTACATCGTAATTTATATGGTTAATTGTTACATATTATTTTGTGGGTTATTTAATAATAATATTAATATGTAATATTTTTTTTACATGTGATCAAAATTTTGATTTTAAATAATAATATTTTTATTATTTAATTATGTAATACTCAGTCATTTAAATATAATGAATATTAATAAGTATATAATAATTATTAATAATCAGGTATTTTTTGTAGCAATATTTTATTATTTATTTAAATTAAATAATATTTGAAAAAATAAGTTTTATTAATTTTATTATTTAATTATGTAATATGTAATACTCAGGGAATTTTGTATAATTTATTTAAATATAATAAGTATTAATACTCAGGTATTTTTTGTAGCAATTTTGTATAATTTATTTAAATATAATAAGTATTAATAATCATGTATTTGTAGCAATTTTTTATTATTTATTTTAAATAAATAATATTTATAAAAATAAGTATTAATACATTGGTAAATAATGTTTATAAAAATAAATATTAATACTCAGGTATTGTTTGTAGGAATTTTTTCTTATTTATTTAAATTAAATAATGTTTATAAAATAAAGTTGTAATACTTTGGTAAATAATGTTTATAAAAATAAATATTAATACTCTATAATAAATATTAATAAATATATAATAATTATTAATACTCAGGTATTTTTTGTAGCAATATTTTATTACTTATTTAAATTAAATAATGTTTGAAAAAATAAGTATGAATAATTTTATTATTTAATTATGTAATATGTAATACTCAGGGAATTTTGTATAATTTATTTAAATATAATAAGTATTAATACTCAGGTATTTTTTGTAGCAATTTTGTATAATTTATTTAAATATAATAATTATTAATAATCATGTCTTATTTGTAGCAATGTTTTATTATTTATTTTAAATAAATAATATTTATAAAAATAAGTATTAATACATTGTTAAATAATGTTAATAAAAATAAATATTAATACTCAGGTATTTTTTGTAGGAATTTTTTATTATTTATTTAAATTAAATAATGTTTATAAAATAAAGTTTTAATACTTTGGTAAATAATGTTTATAAAAATAAGTATTAATACTCTGGTATTTATTTTCACAATTTGTCAAAGTTATTTATATAAAATAATGTTTAAAAAAAATTAATATTAATACTCCAGTATTTTTTGAGAAAGAATAGAGATTATGATTTAAAAAAATAATACTATAATAATAATTAGATGATTTAGAAGGTAAAAATTATTATTAATAAATATTTTAATATTAAGTTATGTTTAAAATAATATTTAAATAATTTACAAATAAATTGGAATATTAATAGATGTAATTTTAGAAACTTTCTCACGCTTTTGCATTGGTTTCAATGAAGGTTTTAGTCCTTTATTTATTTCTATGAATACTCCATTGGAATCCGCGGAACGGTTTAGTATGGATGAAAAAGAACAGAAGCAGGATGGAGAAGAAGGATACAAGGGTAGCATAATGGTAAGTGATTAAAAACTTTATTTTTGGTATATAAACAATATTTTAAAACGTTAAAAATTAAGAAAAATAATTGAAAAAGTCTTTGTGTTTTCAAAAATATTTTATTATTTAACGAAAATAAAATGTAAAAAAAATATATATTATTTATTTCAAATTTACAACATTTTCTAAATTTTTTAACTTTTGAAATGATTATTATAATGTATTATAACAAAAAAATATTACATTAGCTTAAAATAGTCCTTTATTCATTTTGCGGCTTTTTGATCACGTCGTTACGTTAACGTCGACGTTCGACGCCATCTTGGATTTCATCGATTGCTGGAAGCAGCTGGAAGCTGATCTGCGCTCAAGGTAGGAAACTTTTACAACTTAATTAACAGTAAAACATATTAAAAAAGTATATATATTGTAATGAGAGGATAATGAGAGGTTGCGTTTTAAACTAATATTTGTTTTTGATTGAAATTGAACATGTCGCCGAACATTTCATTTGTATATGCCTTCGTCGGGTAATGTATCAGAACAAGTCAAGGGTAAATATTTTTAAATAAAGTTATTATACTCAAAAAGTAATCATTTTGAACGTTACATGTTTTGTGTTGAGATGGGAATGTATTGCTTTTGTAAGTTTGTTCAACATAGAAAGGTTATCAACGTTTATTTGAAAAATGATACTTTTGGGCTTGGATTGTTGAAAAAAAACAGGTTTTTGCATTTACGAGTGTTCAAATCGAAGCAACATTTGTGCGGTATTGTTTGCTGATATTTTGAAATAAGGGTCTTGATTGGTTGTTTTGGATAAATATTTCAAAAAGAAGGAATTTCATGGCATTGGTAATGCTTTTTTACGAGTGGTTTCATAGATGCAAGATATGATTACGAAAAATGGGTTTAATTGGTTGTTTTCTTTTCATATTTCAAAAAGCAAATTTACAAAATATATGTTTTGCATGTGTATTTTAAAAATTGAAATATTTGAAAAATGAAAAGATTTAGTCAGCGAGAAAAATTGCAGTTAGGATGTGTTCTTGGCAAAATCATGAAAAAATCTAGAGGGAAGAATTTATAAATATATTTAGTAAGTGAGATTATATTTAGTTAGGTTGTGAAGTTACTTAACCATAAAAAATTTATTTTAAGTTACGTACGTCACATTTTTATATAAAGAATTGTTAGACAAATAGAAGAATGGGTAATATTTCAGTAAAGGTGCTTTTTTTGTTTGTTTTCTGTTTGAAATACAACAGAAATTTGTCATATAAACAAATTTTTACAAGCCAGTATCATTTTTGAAATAGTAAGTGGGGAAAAAAGTATTTCAAAATAACTTTAAAAAAAAAAACGTTCAAAATGTTTACTTCTAGGAAAAATATTCCATATCTGAAATCATAATTAATTTTTAATAGTAGAAAAATAATTTCTACATGCCTTTTATAGGTTTTTATTTGTAAAAAGAAAGGGGATGGATTTTTCCATTTTTCAAAAATGTATACCTGAAAAGGATAAGATTTCAAAAGGTAAGGGAACCCGACGATTATAAAATTTTAAATTTTTTACAAAAAAGCCAATTGAATTCAATATATAAAAAATAAATTTAGGGCAAAGCAGGAAAGTAAGTTTTGGATTAAATTTTAGAAATGTAATATGTTAGCAACATTTTCAAGGTAGTCTGATGCCACACACAACGAAAATTGTTGTAGTACACCCAATAGTCTCCTGGACATTTCCTTTGTTTGTCTTGAAGGTCGTGGATTTAGGCTACCTGAAAATGCTTGTGCAATTCTCATCTCTTGAAAACTTTGCTCCTTCTTCAAAGTTTTCAAAAAAGAGTAAAAATTAGGATGATGTTTGCCAATTGTATGACTGAAGGAGTTGTGCCATCCCTCTATGGCATTATTTGTTTTAGCACCACCTTCCAAGCAGGTTGAGTAGCAGTTCCACCACTGCACATGGTAACGTGGCTTCCTCCTGCGACCTGATCTGCTTAGACGCCCAATCCATGTGCCCTCGAAATAATTTAAAATTGGAGCCAATTTTTCTTCATTTTCTATAAAATATTCAGATTCTGAAATTGCAGTGTAGTATTCATCTACACTATCAGGTGGTACAAAACAAAGGGCAGTTAATTTTTTTAATTCAAATTGTAATTTGCTATCAGAGCAGTAATCTGCAACCAGGGATGTTTTTTGAAGTTTACGCCAATATGCCTGGGAAAAATGAAAAAAACATCCCTGAATTTGGGTATCCGCGTACAATTTGTTGATGACATTCATCATAGTCAATTCAAAATCTAAAATGATTTTCCTAGGACTTTTTCCTGATGTTTTCTCTTTAATTACTGATAAAAATTCATTATAGGTTGCAGATTGCTTGTCTGGTAGTAAACTATATACTAAGGGAACTACATTATTGTTTATTTCTGCATGAATGCTGTAAATTTGGGTGATAGGATGGGGCGTACATTTAAACGTACCATCATCATCCAAATTTCAGTATTCTCTAATTTATAAAGGTTACGGGGAGTTCTAAATATTAATATGCGTTTGAGAGGGTTTTGGTTATCATAGAGAAGGAAAGGTTCATTAAAGAAAGAAAGAGTTAATTCGTGTGGAATTACAATGTCAGCAAAAGTTTGTGGAGTAACTGTTTGTGTGTTACTTGCCTGCTTTTTACGTTGAATAATTCTACGCAAATTAGGGATTGTTGGCATATTACAAGCAACATGTCCAGGGACATGTTGTGCAACCTCTCTTAAAATTTGACCAGGAGTTGCATTGGAGGTGGATGCAATATCTTTCATTTGGTTGATTGTATCGCGTATTTCTATTTCCATTGCAGAGGCAGAGTGGTTATGTTCAGTGGTTTTGATTATGTTGTCACCAACAGTAACTGCTCTGCCTCTGCAACGAGAAGAATAATATTGAACACACCTCCAATGTCTCCTTGGTTCACTTATCCTCTCATTACAATATATATACCCACAGTGTTTTAGAAGTCTGTTACCTTTTCTTGATTTTGTATAAATTGCTGTGGTATTGCTTGCCATTTTCTGTGGAAAAAAGGAAACATGAAATATAAAATATGATGTTGGTTCTGTTTGAAAAAATACATTGCACTTAAACATTTTTCAGCACTTTCCTTAATCATGCATTTACCTGGACTTGGAATTGCAAGTTGAACTTGAACACTATCCATTGATTTCTGTATTCATGGACTTATCTGGACTTGGAATTGTAAGTGGCACTTAAACACTATCCAACACTTTCCCTACTCATGCTCTTTCCAGGAGCTAGAATAGTAAGTTGCACTTCAACACTATCCAGCACTTTATCTAATTATGCACTTTTATGGAGTTAGAATAGTAAGTGGCAGTTTAACACTATCCAGCACTTTCTCTAATGATGCAATTTCCTGGAGTTAGAATAGTAAGTGGCACTTCAAGACTATCCAGCACTTTCTCTAATCATACATTTATCTGGAGTTAGAATAGTAAGTGGCACTTCAATACTATCCAGCACTTTCCCTAATCAAGCACTTACCTGGTGTTAGAATAGTAAGTGGCACTTCAACACTATCCAACACTTTCCCTAAATATGCACTTTCCTGGAGTTAGAATAATAAGTGGCACTTCAACACTATCCAGCACTTTCCCAAATCATGCACTTTCCTGGAGTTAGAATAGTAAGTTGCACTTCAACACTATCCAGCACTTTCCCTAAACATCCACTTTCCTGGAGTTAGAATAGTAAGTGGCACTTCAACACTATCCAGCACTTTCACTAATCATGCACTTTCCTGGAGTTAGAATAGTAAGTTGCACTTCAACACTATCCAGCACTTTCCCTAAACATGCACTTTCCTGGAGTTAGAATAGTAAGTGGCACTTCAATACTATCCAGCACTTTCCCTAATCAAGCACTTACCTGGTGTTAGAATAGTAAGTGGCACTTCAACACTATCCAACACTTTCCCTAATCATGCACTTTCATGGAGTTAGAATAGTAAGTTGCACTTAAACACTATCCAGCACTTTCCCTAAACATGCACTTTCCTGGAGTTAGAATAGTAAGTGGCACTTCAACACTATCCAGCATTTTTTCTAATCATGCCCTTACCTGGAGTTAGAATAGTAAGTGGCACTTCAACACTATCCAGCACTATCCTAATCATGCACTTTCCTGGAGTTAGAATAGTAAATGGCACTTCAACACTATCCAGCACTTTCCCTAATCAAGCACTTACCTGGAGTTTGAATAGTAATTGACATTTTTCACTATCCTGCACTTTTTCGGTTTTACAATTATATTTTGTATGCAATGTACGCAGAAAATGAAATGTGTTTATTTGACAGTTACCTTTGAGTTTTGAAGGTTGCTTTGTGGGTTTCTTTCAAGTCTTGCAAATTGTTTTGATGTTGGCTGAGCTTTGCTTGCTTTTTCGGTTTTGGTTTATCTTGTTTGGCTGTAATGAAATTTTTTTAAAAAATGTTATATGGTTTGATAATGTTTTATTTCTATATCTTTTCTAAACGTTGAAAAAAATAATCTATATGTATTGATGATTAGAAATTTGTGACATGTTAACACTAACCAGCACTTTATTTGCTCAAGCAATTATCTGGACTTGGAATTGTAAGTGGCACTTAAACACTATCCAGCACTTTCCCTAAACATGCACTTTCCTGGAGTTAGAATAGTAAGTGGCACTTCAACACTATCCAGCACTTTCCCTAATCATGCACTTTCCTGGAGTTAGAATAGTAAGTGGCACTTCAACACTATCCAACACTTTCCTTAATCATGCACTTTCCTGGAGTTAGAATAGTAAATGGCACTTCAACACTATCCAGCACTTTCCCTAATCATGCACTTTCCTGGAGTTAGAATAGTAAGTGGCACTTCAACACTATCCAGCACTTTCCCTAATCATGCACTTTCCTGGAGTTAGAATAGTAAGTGGCACTTCAACACTATCCAGCACTTTCCCTAAACATGCACTTTCCTGGAGTTAGAATAGTAAGTGGCACTTCAACACTATCCAACACTTTCCCTAATCATGCACTTTCCTGGAGTTAGAATAGTAAGTGGCACTTCAACACTATCCAGCACTTTCCCTAATCATGCACTTTCCTGGAGTTAGAATAGTAAGTGGCACTTCAACACTATCCAGCACTTTCCCTAATCATGCACTTTCCTGGAGTTAGAATAGTAAGTAGCACTTCAACACTATCCAACACTTTCCCTACTAATGCACTTTCCAGGAGTTAGAATAGTAAGTGGCATTTCAATACTATCCAGCACTTTCCCTAATCATGCACTTTCCTGGAGTTAGAATAGTAAGTGGCACTTCAACACTATCCAGCATTTTTTCTAATCATGCCCTTACCTGGAGTTAGAATAGTAAGTGGCACTTCAACACTATCCAGCACTTTCCTAATCATGCACTTTCCTGGAGTTAGAATAGTAAATGGCACTTCAACACTATCCAGCACTTTCCCTAATCAAGCACTTACCTTGAGTTTGAATAGTAATTGACATTTTTCAATAGCCTGCACTTTTTCGGTTTTACAATTATATTTTGTATGCAATGTACGCAGAAAATGAAATGTGTTTATTTGACAGTTACCTTTGAGTTTTGAAGGTTGCTTTGTGGGTTTCTTTCAAGTCTTGCAAATTGTTTTGATGTTGGCTGAGCTTTGCTTGCTTTTTCGGTTTTGGTTTATCTTGTTTGGCTGTAATGAAAAAATTTAAAAAAATGTTATATGGTTTGATAATGTTTTATTTCTATATCTTTTCTAAACGTTGAAAAAAATAATCTATATGTATTGATGATTAGAAATTTGTGACATGTTAACACTAACCAGCACTTTATTTGCTCAAGCAATTATCTGGACTTGGAATTGTAAGTGGCACTTAAACACTATCCAGCACTTTCCCTTAACATGCACTTTCCTGGAGTTAGAATAGTAAGTGGCACTTCAACACTATCCAGCACTTTCCCTAATCATGCACTTTCCTGGAGTTAGAATAGTAAGTGGCACTTCAACACTATCCAACACTTTCCCTACTAATGCACTTTCCAGGAGTTAGAATAGTAAATGGCACTTCAACACTATACAGCACTTTCCCTAATCATGCACTTTCCTGGAGTTAGAATAGTAAGTGACACTTCAACACTATCCAGCACTTTCCTTAATCTTCCACTTTCATGGAGTTAGAATAGTAAGTGACACTTCAACACTATCCAGCACTTTCCCTAATCATGCACTTTCCTGGAGTTAGAATAGTAAGTGGCATTTCAATACTATCCAGCACTTTCCCTAATCATGCACTTTCCTGGAGTTAGAATAGTAAGTGGCATTTCAACACTATCCAGCATTTTTTCTAATCATGCCCTTACCTGGAGTTAGAATAGTAAGTGGCACTTCAACACTATCCAGCACTTTCCTAATCATGCACTTTCCTGGAGTTAGAATAGTAAATGGCACTTCAACACTATCCAGCACTTTCCCTAATCAAGCACTTACCTGGAGTTTGAATAGTAATTGACATTTTTCAATATCCTGCACTTTTTCGGTTTTAAAATTATATTTTGTATGCAATGTACGCAGAAAATGAAATGTGTTTATTTGACAGTGACCTTTGAGTTTTGAAGGTTGCTTTGTGGGTCTCTTTAAAGTCTTGCAAATTGTTTTGATGTTGGCTGAGGTTTGCTTGCTTTTTC
The DNA here is from genome assembly GCF_964261635.1 of Lissotriton helveticus. Taxonomy (NCBI): domain Eukaryota; kingdom Metazoa; phylum Chordata; class Amphibia; order Caudata; family Salamandridae; genus Lissotriton; species Lissotriton helveticus. Next base: position 1,259,140,747 of record NC_136070.1, on the reverse strand, counting down.
GGTTTTGGTTTATCTTGTTTGGCTGTAATGAAAAAATTTAAAAAAGTGTTATATGGTTTGATTATGTTTTATTTCTATATCTTTTCTAAACGTTGAAAAAAATAATCTATATGTATTGATGATTAGAAATTTTTGACATGTTAACACTAACCAGCACTTTATTTGCTCAAGCAATTATCTGGACTTGGAATTGTAAGTGGCACTTCAACACTATCCAGCACTTTCCCTAAACATGCACTTTCCTGGAGTTAGAATAGTAAGTGGCACTTCAACACTATCCAGCACTTTCCCTAATCATGCACTTTCCTGGAGTTAGAATAGTAAGTGGCACTTCAACACTATCCAACACTTTCCTTAATCATGCACTTTCCTGGAGTTAGAATAGTAAATGGCACTTCAACACTATCCAGCACTTTCCCTAATCATGTACTTTCCTGGAGTTAGAATAGTAAGTGGCACTTCAACACTATCCAGCACTTTCCCTAATCATGCACTTTCCTGGAGTTAGAATAGTAAGTGGCACTTCAACACTATCCAGCACTTTCCCTAAACATGCACTTTCCTGGAGTTAGAATAGTAAGTGGCACTTCAACACTATCCAACACTTTCCCTAATCATGCACTTTCCTGGAGTTAGAATAGTAAGTGGCACTTCAACACTATCCAGCACTTTCCCTAATCATGCACTTTCCTGGAGTTAGAATAGTAAGTGGCACTTCAACACTATCCAGCACTTTCCCTACTAATGCACTTTCCAGGAGTTAGAATAGTAAGTGGCATTTCAATACTATCCAGCACTTTCCCTAATCGTGCACTTTCCTGGAGTTAGAATAGTAAGTGGCACTTCAACACTATCCAGCATTTTTTCTAATCATGCCCTTACCTGGAGTTAGAATAGTAAGTGGCACTTCAACACTATCCAGCACTTTCCTAATCATGCACTTTCCTGGAGTTAGAATAGTAAATGGCACTTCAACACTATCCAGCACTTTCCCTAATCAAGCACTTACCTGGAGTTTGAATAGTAATTGACATTTTTCAATATCCTGCACTTTTTCGGTTTTACAATTATATTTTGTATGCAATGTACGCAGAAAATGAAATGTGTTTATTTGACAGTTACCTTTGAGTTTTGAAGGGTGCTTTGTGGGTTTCTTTCAAGTCTTGCAAATTGTTTTGATGTTGGCTGAGCTTTGCTTGCTTTTTCGGTTTTGGTTTATCTTGTTTGGCTGTAATGAAAAAATTTAAAAAAATGTTATATGGTTTGATAATGTTTTATTTCTATATCTTTTCTAAACGTTGAAAAAAATTATCTATATGTATTGATGATTAGAAATTTGTGACATGTTAACACTAACCAGCACTTTATTTGCTCAAGCAATTATCTGGACTTGGAATTGTAAGTGGCACTTAAACACTATCCAGCACTTTCCCTAAACATGCACTTTCCTGGAGTTAGAATAGTAAGTGGCACTTCAAAACTATCCAGCACTTTCCCTAATCATGCACTTTCCTGGAGTTAGAATAGTAAGTGGCACTTCAACACTATCCAACACTTTCCCTACTAATGCACTTTCCAGGAATTAGAATAGTAAGTTGCACTTCAACACTATACAGCACTTTCCCTAATCATGCACTTTCCTGGAGTTAGAATAGTAAGTGACACTTCAACACTATCCAGCACTTTCCTTAATCATGCACTTTCCTGGAGTTAGAATAGTAAATGGCACTTCAACACTATCCAGCACTTTCCCTAATCATGCACTTTCCTGGAGTTAGAATAGTAAGTTGCACTTCAACACTATCCAGCACTTTCCCTAATCCAGCACTTACCTGGTGTTAGAATAGTAAGTGGCACTTCAACACTATCCAGCACTTTCCCTAATGATGCACTTACCTGGAGTTAGAATAGTAAGTTGCACTTCAACACTATCCAGTACTTTCCCTAATCATGCACTTTCCTGGAGTTAGAATAGTAATTGGCACTTCAACACTATCCAACACTTTCCTTAATCATGCACTTTCCTGGAGTTAGAATAGTAAATGGCACTTCAACACTATCCAGCACTTTCCCTAATCATGCACTTTCCTGGAGTTAGAATAGTAAGTGGCACTTCAACACTATCCAGCACTTTCCCTAATCATGCACTTTCCTGGAGTTAGAATAGTAAGTGGCACTTCAACACTATCCAGCACTTTCCCTAAACATGCACTTTCCTGGAGTTAGAATAGTAAGTGGCACTTCAACACTATCCAACACTTTCCCTAATCATGCACTTTCCTGGAGTTAGAATAGTAAGTGGCACTTCAACACTATCCAGCATTTTCCCTAATCATGCACTTTCCTGGAGTTAGAATAGTAAGTGGCACTTCAACACTATCCAGCACTTTCCCTAATCATGCACTTTCCTGGAGTTAGAATAGTAAGTGGCACTTCAACACTATCCAACACTTTCTCTACTAATGCACTTTCCAGGAGTTAGAATAGTAAGTGGCACTTCAATACTATCCAGCACTTTCCCTAATCATGCACTTTCCTGGAGTTAGAATAGTAAGTGGCACTTCAACACTATCCAGCACTTTCCCTAATCATGCACTTTCCTGGAGTTAGAATAGTAAATGGCACTTCAACACTATCCAGCACTTTCCCTAAACATGCATTTTCCTGGAGTTAGAATAGTAAGTGGCACTTCAACACTATCCAGCACTTTCCCTAATCATGCACTTTCCTGGAGTTAGAATAGTAAGTGGCACTTCAACACTATCCAGCACTTTCCCTAATCATGCACTTTCCAGGAGTTAGAATAGTAAGTGGCACTTCAACACTATACAGCACTTTCCCTAATCATGCACTTTCCTGGAGTTAGAATAGTAAGTGACACTTCAACACTATCCAGCACTTTCCCTAATCATGCACTTTCCTGGAGTTAGAATAGTAAGTGGCACTTCAACACTATCCAGCACTTTCACTAATCATCCACTTTCATGGAGTTAGAATAGTAAGTGGCACTTCAACACTATCCAGCACTTTCCCTAATCATCCACTTTCCTGGAGTTAGAATAGTAAGTGGCACTTCAACACTATCCAGCACTTTCCCTAATCATGCACTTTCCTGGAGTTAGAATCGTAAGTGGCACTTCAACACTATCCAGCACTTGCACTAATCATGTATTTACTTGAACATTGCATAGTAAGTGGCACTTTAACACTATACAGTACTTTCTTTAATCATGCACTTTATTGGTGTTGGAATAGTAAGTGGCATTTCTACACTATCCAGCACTTTATTTGCTCAAGCAATTATCTGGACTTGGAATTGTAAGTGGCACTTCAACACTATCCAGCACTTTCCCTAAACATGCACTTTCCTGGAGTTAGAATATTAAGTGGCACTTCAACACTATCCAGCACTTTCCCTAATCATGCACTTTCCTGGAGTTAGAATAGTAAGTGGCACTTCAACACTATCCAACGCTTTCCTTAATCATGCACTTTCCTGGAGTTAGAATAGTAAGTGGCACTTCAACACTATCCAGCACTTTCCCTAATCATGCACTTTCCTGGAGTTAGAATAGTAAGTGGCACTTCAACACTATCCAGCACTTTCCCTAATCATGCACTTTCCTGGAGTTAGAATAGTAAGTGGCACTTCAACACTATCCAGCACTTTCTCTACTAATGCACTTTCCAGGAGTTAGAATAGTAAGTTGCACTTCAATACTATCCAGCACTTTCCCTAATCATGCACTTTCCTGGAGTTAGAATAGTAAGTGGCACTTCAACACTATCCAGCACTTTCCCTAATCATGCACTTTCCTGGAGTTAGAATAGTAAATGGCACTTCAACACTATCCAGCACTTGCACTAATCATGTATTTACTTGAACATTGCATAGTAAGTGGCACTTTAACAATATACAGTACTTTCTTTAATCATGCACTCTATTGGTGTTGGAATAGTAAGTGGCATTTCTACACTATCCAGCACTTTATCTAATCATGCTCTTACCTGGAGTTAGAATAGTAATTTGTATTTCTAATCTATCCAGCACTTTCCCTTATTAAACAATTACCTGGAGTTTAAATAGTAAATGAAATTTTTTCACTATCCTGCGTTTTTTCTGCTTTAAAATTATATATCGTATGCAATGTAAGCAGAAAATGAAATGTGTTTATTTGACAGTTACCTTTGAGTTTTGAAGGTTGGTTTGTGGGTTTCTTTCAAGTCTTGCAAACTGTTTTGATATTGGCTGAGCTTTGATCGCTTTTACAGTTTTGGTTGTTCTCCTTTGAATGTAAAAAAAAAATTAGAAAATGTGTTATATATTTGGATAATGTTTTAATTATTTATCCCTTTTGTACGTTGTCTTGAATAAAAATATGTTTAATATTGTTTACAAATTAGTAAAATGTTAACACTAACCAGCCTTTTCTTACATCATGCATTTACCTGGACTTAGATTACTTAGGGCCCGATGTAGGTAAAATAGATTTACTGATTTTTAATTACCGAATCATACCGATTAAGCAATTAAAAATCGGTAAATCTAAGGGGTCGAGATGTAGGAACATCCAGATGTACATTTTGCCGAATTGGAAAATATCTGTATTTACCGATTCGGTAAATACCGACCGGTAATGCCCCATTCATTCCTATGGGCTTTGAAGCGCATAGGAATGAATGGGGCATTACCGGTTGGTAATTACCGAATCGGTAAATATAGATATTGACATGGGTGCAGGGGGTGTCACTTTGACACCCTCTAGCACCCCCAAAAAAGGTTTGGGGACCACTAAAGTCATGCACTTTCTCAGAGTGGAAATAATAACAGATAATTTCACAATATCCAGTACTTTTCTTATTTTCTATTAATAATCAGCATTTTTTTCAGAATATGCACTTACCTAGAGTTCGATTACAAATTTACATTTTTTCGACTATCCTGCACATATTCAGCTAAAAAATATTTATGATTTCCATTGTATTCTCAAATAGAAATGTGTTTATATTTAAAAGTTACCTTTGAGATTTGAATGTTAATTTGTGGTGTTATTTTGCAAATGGTTTCGATATTGGCTGATTTTCGGTGGTTTTCTCAGTTATGGTTGTTCTCCTTTTGCTGTAAAGAAAACATTTGAAAACGTGTCATATGTTCCTTCATAATACATGCGAGTTTTATTACTATGACATTTTTTGTAGAAAATAATCTACTTTTTATACTAATTTATATTTTTTAAAAATGATATTCTACTGGCACATTAAAACTGTCAAGTATTTACCTTGCTGATAGTCCTTTATTTTTCTTATATTTTTAAATCTTTGGTTGAATCGATTGTTGTTTCAGGTTTTTTTCACAATCTATACTGCTTCACAACATACATTGAAGTATCTAAAATTAAATGTTGATTTGCATGAGATGCAAAGCAAATAAATACATATTCTATATTTTAAATTTAATTATTCTGACATTTAGTTGTCATCCATTTTTACGCTGTATTATGTGTCTGTCTTACTATTTTTAACATATTACATTTACGATTAATTTTCGAAGGATGTGGGGGAGAGGGAGAGAATGTTTAGTAATGTTGCTTGTTTATTTTGGTTATGGTAATGTATTTTTTCATTTATTTATTTAAATTAAATAAGTTGAAATAAAAGCTTTTTTAAAGTATTCAGCAGTTACCTTGTTGACAATGCAATTATTGGTTGAAAAAAATTTCATCAACATTTGTTTCATTTTCTTAAAAGTATTCTGTTTAATAATTATAAAAACTTTAACACATATAAACATTCCTATCAAACGTTTTAATACTTTCTTTCTAAATGCTTATTATTATATTAAATAATCTATTTTAAAAAATATTTTTAAAATATATTGGTGCTGATATGTTAGCACTACATAAATTTAATTCTTATTTCATTTGACTTACTTTAATGTGAAAGAGAAATGCGTCTATGTTCCTTTTCCTTCACAATTAAATCAAGAGGTCAGAGGGTCAGGTTTTCACGTCTGCTCACTCTGTTAGTTGATAATCAACTGCCTTCAAAATGGTGGGTTTCTTCTATTTATAACTTTTCGTAATTATCATTATTTTTGGAGTAAATTATACCGTTCCGTTTCTAATTTTTTTTTAAATCATTTGATGTGGAAACATATAATTTAAAATACGTTACGTGGAAGTTAACTTTTTATATTTTCGTTTCATTTTGGCATCCATCTTGAAAGTCTTGTTGATATTGTAGGTCATGGAAATCGTAGATGGACTTCATTTTAGTTTCCTGTGTGTAAAATGGCGCAACTTTGCACGTTAATGTGTTACTTTTGATTAAAAAGTTTAAAAATCAATTATTTACTAATCATTTATTCCTTATTTTTTCAATACGTCGTTATTTTTTTGAAATATAATAATTTTCCTTACTATGACTACTTTGTAAAATATATCGAGTACGTTTTTTATTAATCTCGTTTTAATTAGAATATCTCTATGCATTGCATTGTATCTGTGTTGTTTGAATAATAGAAATATAGGTCGATTATTTATGGAATTAGTTTACTACCAACACGTCGTTTTATTTTATTTTACTTAAATAATAAAAATTATTTATTTATTTTATTTAATTAATAAATATATATATATATTTTTAAAAATCTAATTAATTATTTTTTTAAATAATTATTTACAGATAATGTAACAATATGAAATGAATTAACGAAATTATTTTCTTAATTAATGTAAATTTTAAAATTTTTAATATATTTATTGTTACTCAAGTATTAATTTTAATACTCGAGTATTAAATTTAATACTCTTATGATTATACAGTGTTTCCGTATGATTTTTGGCTATTTTTTTATTTATTTAATTTTTTAATTTATTTAATTAATTTAAAATTATAATATTTTAAGCTAATTTATTAATTTATTAATTTTTAAACAAAAAAAGAAAGTTTATGTGGAGATTTTTTATAGATTTTAATACACTTCCCCACCCAAAACCCCTATTTTCCCTGCATCCCGTGCCAGATTTTATATTACAAAAAAAAAACGTTATACGTTTAAATTATTTATTAAAATATTGTTACTTGTACGTGTAGTTTTTCACTATATTTTAATACACTTCCCCACCCAAAACCCCTATTTTCCCTGCATCCCGTGCCAGATTTTATGTTACAAAAAAAAATTTATATATAAAAAATCGATGTAAATGTATGCGTTGTAACAGAATGCGTTGTATTGGTATTTTTTCATTAATAAAACTATATTGCGATGTAGTGGTATGCGTTGTAAAAGATCGCGTTGTAATAGACTTTGCGATGTAAAAAATGCGATGTAAAAACATGCGTTGTAATAACATGCGTTGTAGTGACACCAATCCCACCCTACACCTCGATCAATATCTTTAATCTACATATACTTACATCCTTTATGCATCTATAAACTTTCCATGGACTTTTGGATCTATATATTTATTACTTTCTTTTAATTCAGCATATCCAATGCACTACCCTATTTCTCACCGAATAACTCTATCAATATATCCTCCACATCCACTCTCTCGTCCATCTCAAACCCTATACCACTACTATGATCCCCAAAATAGCCCTTTCTAGACTCTCCCCTACTCTACCCCTCCTTGCACCATCTGACACCTCTTTTACTATACCGAGCCTTTCTAAACTCTTCCCTCTGACTCTTCCCCTCCACATCCCTTTTTACTCATCCAAAAGCCTCCTACTGCTGCTGTGACCTCCCAAAAAAAAGTCAAATCCTTCACTCTTCTATCCCTCTACTATCATTTTCAATCAAAATAACAGACTAACATGTCCACTTCTCAAATTTCATATTTCACTATACTAATTCTCCACCAATCCTTTATGGGTTCCAGAGTAGCGTGCTACTCGCCGAAAAAAGTGCTTCAACACCTCATTATGGATAGCAAGCAGTATATAAATGCAAACCTTTTTTCCCTCTTCTATCCCTCCACTTTCCTTCTCACTCCAAATAACTGACTAATATCCACCACTAAAATGACTTTCATATTTCACTATACTAATTCACCACTAATCCTTTATGAGTTTCGGAGTAGCGCGCTACTCGCCGGAAAAGCGCATCAACACCCCATCAGGAGTAACAAGCTCTCTCTCTCTATATATATAAATGCAAATCTCTCCCTCTTCTATCCCTCTGCTACCCTTCTCAGTCAAAATAACTGACTAACATATCCACCACTCAAATTACTTTCATATTTCACTATACTAATTCAACACTAATCCTGTATGGGTTCCGGAGTAGCGTGCTACTCGCCGAAAAAAGCGCCTCAACACCCCATCAGGGGTAAAAAGCCCTATATAAATGCAAACCTTGTTCCCTCTTCTTTCCCTCCGTTATCTTTCTGAATCCAAATAAATGACTAACCTATCCACCGCTCAAATTACTTTCATATTTCACAGTACTAATTCAACACTAATCCTTTATGGGTTCCGGAGTAGCGTGCTACTCATTGAAAAAGCGCTTTGACGCCACGTCCGGGGTAGTAAGCACTATATAAATGCAATTACAATACAATACAAAGAGGCAGGCCGTGTCTGGAGGTGGATGAAAAAGGCATGAGATGGAATGAAGACTAGACAGCACACTACATTCAGTGGCGCCCTCTTCAGGCTTTTGAGCAAAACTTTGGGCCTTGGCACCTATTCTTTACAAATCCAGCACAGTCCAAGCCGATATCTGGATATTTACTAGCTCACACAAATGACTTGAAGTGTTCCGTAAAGTGCTACCAATTTTGGAAGAACATTATCTAACGCGATCTCGCGAGAAATGCAAGATTGCAAAAAGAGGGTTTAGATTACTTAAGGCACAGGATTACCCGAGGTGGCACTACACCTAAAGAACAGATTATGCCAGCAATTACCAATGCTTATAGTCCCAGGAACTAAGATCAATTGAAGACATTACTCAGACCCTCCAGGATTTCGCGATTTCCCACAAAATTTGCACTTTTGTAAACATGCAGCGATTTTTACAAAAGTGCCCGTGAAATTGAAGGAATGCGGAGACAAACTTAAACGGCACTAGAGTAGTATCATTTTAGTTTGTCTCCTTCCACAGCAGGCAGCTTCTCATGTGCGTTAGGCCCCTGCTGAGACATTTTATCCTGTAACTTCTCTTTCAGTGTGCTGGTTGCAAGGAATTTAAATGCCCGTATTAACAATGATACATTGACTATTGAGGCCGTGGTTCGTGAAGTGAACAGTTTTGTATAAAATGAAAAAAGGTCTAACTCAATTCAATTCGTTGAGCCATTATTTTAACTTCTTTTGGATAGAATTTCTGTGCTAGCATACACAACTCCGACAAAGGTTGGTGGATCAACACAGAAACGCAACTAGAGTCAAATTTCGGGGGGGGGGGGGGGGGGTTAAGACAAAATTTGGGGGCCGGGGCTGCTGAATCTTTAGGCAATTGGCAGAGTCGAGCTGCAGGGGCTCTTAGAAGGGGTGAAACAACAACAAAGCCCCATTAACATGCATAAGGTCTTTTAACCCCTCCCATGCTGGTGACGGAACCGCTCCTTCACCAGCCACGGACGCGCTGTGCTGATGACAGAGCGGTTCCGTCACGGCCCGCTCGGCGCGCCTGCGCGGCGTGGATTCCGCGCCTGCGCTGGAAGTTCTGATGAGCGGGCGGGGCCGTGACGGAACCTCTCCGTCATCAGCACAGCGCACCCGAGGCTCGTGACGGAGCGGTTCTGTCACGAGCATGGGAGCGCCGCGAGGCCCCCCCGCCCCCCTAGTGCTGCGGCGGAATTGCCGCTGCAGCAAAGGGGTTAAAGACCTGTGAAGTGCTCGGGTGCGGCTGTGATCGGGCCCGGGAAGCGTCTCATCCCGGGCTGCCACACATGACGGGTGGGGCTGAAGCCCTTTGAGGCCAATGGGTGTTGCGCGCCTGGATCAACAAGCCTGTTTTCATGGCTACGGATACCACGTTGGGTACTATTTTCTCCCAAGTGGAAGGAAACACTGCTCAAGAAGGGCCTTTTTTGTAAAGAGACACATGGAGTTTCCCTTTCAGAAGCATCTACTGTGTCCAAAACACTCTTTCTTGGCTCCACCAGCCCACTTTTCAACAGATTTTTGTACGGATACTTTCGAAGTTTCCTCAACACATGCAATCTGGTTAATTAAAAAGTGCACACCTTTAATTCCTCAAACCACCCCACTACGTTCCTAAAATTGCTTCTAGTCACTATTCGTTTATCCACAAACGCACAATGACTTATCAGGCAACCTTGGGCAAGAAATGGGTTAAACTGAGACCGTTTTGGAAATCTATGGCCTTTAGTTCCATAGGCATTCAAGAGAAAATATAAAATAAGCCCAGTGCTTTGCCACGTCTTCGCGAAGCAGCAGGAGCAGATTTCTCATATTGGGGTAGATGTATCAAGCCTTTTGCGATTCGCAAAGGCCGAAATTCTGCGAATTTCGGCCTTTGCGAATCGCAAAATGCTTTTTTGCATTTTTTGAAATGTATCAAAAAATCTCAAAATAAGGAATCGCAAAAATTTGCAATTCCTTATTTTGCTTAAGCATTTAAGGAATCGCAAATTTTGCGATTCCTTAAATGCGATGTATGTGGGTTTTAGAAATTACGAATTTGGGTTAAGAAATCGCAAATTACCACCAACTTGTAGTTGGTGGTAATTTGCAATTTCATTTAAAAATGCCCTATTTGGCATTTGTGAAGGTGGCATGTGACGCACATACATGCCCATAGGGCATGTATGTGCGCCATATGCACACACATGTAAATTTCAGGGGTGCAGCAGGGTGTCTTTGAGACACCCCTGCACCCTTGAAATTATTCTCAATTTGCGAATTCGCAAATTAAGAAATATTTCACAATCATTCCTATGGGCCTCCTGGCCCATAGGAATGCATGGGAAATTATTCCGTAATTGCGAATTCGCAAATTGCGAATTCTCAAATAAGGAAGACTAAGAAATCGCAAAAAAATTGCGATTTTCAACATACATTAATTTTGCGATTTCTAAATAGCGATTCCTTAAAAATGGCTATTTAGAAATCGCAAAATGGAATCTTGATACATCTACCCCTAAGTGGTTACACTGGACATTTTTTTTTAATTTAACTTACAACATGGTATGACGCCAAGTCACACAGCTGTTCCTTGGAGATCCCAGCAAAAGTCTGAAGAAGCCGAACTGCCTATTGCATTAGTGAACTAAAACAGTTATATTATGTTGTAAATGTAACTTGAAAAATATTCTGTAGAACAAAAAAAACAGCTAACATTTATACTATTGACAAAGTTGCCATTTCCACAGCCTGCCTTTGGCAGTCAAATTGGCTTGGACTATATAGTGGGAACGTTGCTTGGTCGAGGTATTAGCAAAAAACAAGCTAATTTGTCAAAATGTACATTATGGTCAGGTCGAGGCTCGTCTCTGCTTGGTTCTCTGCTGTGATTCTATCTGCTAGTGGACTAACTAACATATGCCAGGGTATTTCACTTGTCTACCAATCAGGGTCCTAACTGGGGTGGTATAGTGAGCAAAAGAACAATGGATTAAACCCAGACCTATGACTGGGGGTGAGTGGTTTGAAAAGTTTCAGTACTCCGTCAATCATTTTGTTGTGTTTGCTTTGTTCTCCCTAAGTGGCCATGGGTATGCGCAGACATGGGCCCCTTGCTTGCTATGCTACCAGATTCAAGCTAGCCTGGCTGATGAGGGGTCTTACCCCGCAACCGGTCCCAGGATGCTTTTTTCTGGCCCAGGGATGACCTGGCCTAGGTAGTTCGGGCTAGCCTGTTCCCATGAGGAACAGGGTCAAGACTGATTTGCATATGGGTGGGTTCAAACTGGGGTGGCGAAGTGAGCTAAAGAACGATGGATTAAACCCAGATCTGTGACTGGGGGTGAGTGGTTGAAAAGTTTCAGCACGCCGTCCATCATCTTGCTGTGCTTGCTACCAATCAGGGTAACCAGCATTCATTCAATAGGACCTCAGCCTTTCCATTTACCCCCAGATGCCATCCCATTTGTGATGGTTTAAACCAACGTAACACCTCTGGCTAATAAATAATTAAAATGAAAGTCTTGACCAACCTAAGATTAGGTAGACCACTGGCTACACTTCCACACAAATTGTGAATTCCCATTTAATGAAACTGATTCTCCCCAAAAAATGTTACCTTGCACAAATGCGATTTCCATTTCTGAATGCACAATCTTAAAAACATTCTCAAACTAATAGGTCTTGCCTGTGACACCGGGCGCAGACCTACTGGCTTTGCCAGAGTGAGGCGATGCTTGTTGCGGTGCTGGCAGGTCACGGTGCAAGCGACAGAGCCGGTTAGCGGTAGCCCAGACTGCAGTGTTGGATCATGCGGTGCGTCGTGAAACTTACGAGCGGTGCCCCCAGCCACAATGCGGTCACAGGTGTTGAGGACAGCAGGCAGTGATGGCGTTGGTGAGGCCAGGGCGGCAAAGTGAAGTGAGGAGGTGCGGAGTGCGGTGCCCACAGGTCAGGGAGAAATACAGCTCCCTGAGGTTAGGACTGGAGCTGTGCTTCCGTAGAGCTGCAGACACTTTAAATATGCCTATTGCAAAGTGGAATATTCTGCTATAATATTTCCATTGATTTCAGGTTGAAAATGAATGATTAGCAGTCAAATAAAGCGCGGCAAAAGTTCCCATATTTGTGCCGCTAAATTTGCTAATCCATGCTGCAATATCCTGGGGTGTCTGATTACTGGGGCTAGCAGAGTGTTGAGCAACATTTGTAGCAAATGTTTCAGTAGAAACAGTTTTGATGAGACATCTTATGAAAATAAATGTGCATATGTGTGGAATGATGACGTGAAGTGTGCGTTTGGGAGACTAAACAAAAAAATTGCAGCTGTGCCAACTTTGGTCCCTCTTGATAATTCATGTAACCTCCATAATAGTTACTTATACCAGTAAAATTTGATTAATAGAAAGCTTGAGACGTGGCTTTTGTTGCCTGCCCATTAGGTAATAAAGTATCCAAATATTCCATGGTCAAAAGGATATCTTGGCTTGTTTCTGAGGTGTATATTTTTTTATAATTCATGTTTGGGTTTTGCCTTTGTTGGGTGAACAGACAATAGACCATTAATAGATTTATTTTCAACTAAAGATTATGCCACACCTAGAATAGCCAAGTGACTGTATTGACTCTTACAGTATATTTTAAGACCTACTATGTTCAAGGCAGATTGCCTGTCCAGGAGACCAATATGTGAGACTGAGGATGTGAAGTTTGAAGATGATGATGATGATGCGGTGGCGACGATGTCTGTGGTTTGTGATGGGGCTTCTAGAGGTATCTCGAAGGACGAATGGCCCTCCGCACTGGTAGCGGATGATGTTATATACCAATATGGGGAGTATATGAAAGAAGAATGGACTGATATAGGAATGTTGCATGGTGAAGTTTTAGCCTAGCATGGTTTAAGAGAGGAGTTCTCATTGGTAGATCGTATTTTGCGTAGAGGAGAGCAATTGGTGACGCCATGTGGTTTGTGTAAAATTATCCTCTCTCTGGACCTTTATGGTCATCCCAGAAACAGCGATAGGTACTAAACGGAGAGCCAGAATAGCTCTCTGGTGTCCTGGTGTGGGTAGACATGTGGAAGAGAAAGTGAGGTATTGCATTGCCTGTATATAGAGGAATAAATCTAAGAGAACTGTGAAATACCCGTGTTGGAGCTTGAGTGTTCCCGACGAGCCCTGGAGAAGCCCCCAAATGTGACTCGTGTGGATGAACTGGTGAGAGCGATGCTTGGTAGGAAAGGTTTGAGGGAATATCCTCGTTTTCGGGGTTACTACAAGTGATGGAAGTAGGAAGATGAGTTGAGTTGTCTAATGGAAATGTGTGCAATAAAGGTAAGGTGTTTAGAGTATCATTCACTGCTCGGGGGATACTGGGTCTAGTTTGAGTTAGGAAATGAATGAAGATGTCGCAAGTTCTGCTGTATGGTAGGGGTGGGCGAAATTTGCATAATCGCGTTACGCAAATCTCCGTGAAACGGTAAGAAATCTCCGCGAAAGTGCAGAAATTCCGCGAACACGCGGAATTGCTTGTTCGCGATGCCTTTTTACTGTTTGCAATCACTGTTTGCGTGCTCGGGGGGAAATATCTTGCGAACATGCATTTTGAGAACGCGAACAAGCAAAGAATTTCACAAAGTCACGGAACGCAGAATTTTGGGCAATTTTGCCTTCTCCGCAGAACGCGAAATTACCCAAATTCCGCGAGCGGAACGGAATTTACCGCCCAGGCCTACTGTTAGGACAGGTTACACAAGTAAGGTTCATCCTCTGCTGGGGATGAGATATTTGTTCATGTCCTAGACATCTGGGTCCCTTCGTTTCTATTTGCACCACTATGCATGTTACAGTTATTTGAGCTTCTTTCCTGTCTGTGATGTTTTTATTTTTATTCTAACTTTTGAGTTTTCCCTTCAATTTACTGCTTGAGGTTTTGTTGTTTTGGCCTTGTAATTTTAACATATTCCAAGGTGTTTACTTTTATTATGAGGAAAGGGAATGTGTGTTAGTCTTGCCTGTGTTACCACCTTCTGAGACTACTGTGGTGCTAGGATGCAGAGTGGTACAAAAGGGAGTGGTGATGGATGGAGCATCTGAACCAATCAAACACTCACACCCAGTCAAAAGATCTGGGTTTAATCCATCACCGTTCTTTAGCCCACTCTGCCACCCCAGTTCAGACATGGCCATATGCAAATCAGTCTGACCCTGTGCCTCATGGGAACAGTCCAGCCCGAACTGCCAAGTCATGCCTTCCCTGGACCGGAATCAAGCTTCCTTGGACTGCTTTCTGGCATTCCAGCCGTCTTCAGCCAGGCTTGCTTGAATCCAATGGCAAAGTGAGCAAGGGACTCAACGTCTGAGCGTACCCTGCCAACATATGGCGAACAAAGCGGTTCACCTTCTGAGACTGCTGTGGTGCTAGGATGCAGAGTGTGGCAGCTGCTGGCATGTCTCCTCTCATGGAAACATATTTTTCCTGTGTTTATTAGCCACACATTTTGACAAATCTCTACTTCAGAGATTACTCCAAAGTGCTATACAACAATGGTCATGAATTCTTACATGCTGAAATTTGGTGCAGAGGGATCTTATTGATGCAGCAGTAATGAACATTCTAGAGAGCATTACCATGTGATAATTAGGGGTGGGCAGTAAACTCTGCTCCCCTGGCGGAGTTCTCTGAGTTTTGCCCATTCAGTGTTCCACTTGTAAAACTCTGCAAACCACCGCGTGGCAGAGTTTTTTTCTCACATGTGGCTCACCAACTTTAAGTTGGGGGAGCGCGAACAAGAATTTGCCAGATTGCAGGCCTAAGGCAGGAATTTGGAGGGTGAGGAAAGGTTTGGAAATTAGCCATATTGGAGGTTGGTTTCACTAGTTCTTACTCCTCTGCTGAGATTTCATGCATACTGAATTTTGGAGGAATAGTGCTTTCTGAGAGACGATTATGCCACATTTTGGAGGAAGTGGTCTTGCCCTGGGGTGTTGCCCTGCACCTCTTTGAACAGGAGTGCTCTCCTGCTTGACTCCGGAGTACACTGAATTAAATATGTGGGAAGGGCAGAGCCTCACAAATCTGCTGCCTGAAACTAAAAGAAGAGGAAGGCTTGCCAAGCTGTGACATTGATTTGCACCATCAGGCCCTGCATTCTGACTGACTGCGCCTGCTGCATTATCTGGAACTACAGCCCTTTGGATTACCTTGCTTCAAGAGGAATAAAGAGTGGACTCCCTGCCAGCTACAGGTTAACAGAGCTCACCTGCATCCACTCCATCAAGAGTTACCAGCCTGGAGTGCATCCAGTGGACTTTTTGGGGGATTAGGCAGGTGCATTGTGGTAATTGTGGCAATTGTGGCCCCAAACTTTCCAGGACCCACTTGGAGCTTCTAGGCCCTTGGAATATGTTTTGGACATCTTAGACCCTCAAGAGGAACTTCCGGAAGAAGTTCCAGAAGTTTGAAGCAACTGGGAGAAAAATCCATAAGATAACTAAGTGCTTGAACATTTTTATTCTTTAGAAATTCATATGTTCTGTTCCCTACATTGGATTTTTGTCGTTTTGGTGTCATTTTAAAGATAAAAATATTTCCCATTTTTAATTTTTTTTTTAAATGTTCTATTGTGTGTTGTGCTTTAGTTATTTACTGAATTGGTGTTTTTAAATGCTTTTCATACCGGTCTCCTAAATTAATCCTGCCGGCTCGCAGCCAGGATACCCAGGGTGGAGCATGGGAAGAATTTGAGACCTATACTGAGCCCTACACTGTGTTAGTGGCCTTATTGCCAGTGGTAGGTGCATATTTACAACTACTAATAACCCACTTTCCAACATTTGGTGTTCAGTGGTGTGGATGTGGTGTTGTGTTTAAAAGTCCACCTTGCAGTAAAGTAAAGTACATTAAGATGTTCAAAATCCTCTAACTTATCTTAGAACAAAACTTTTAAATTTTGGAATTTGGACTAAACTGATTTTTAATCCATTTTTTGATTTCTCCAAAGTTGTTCGAAGTCAGCTTGATAGTTGTTGTGACTGAAAACTAGGCATTCCATAGTGCTGGATCTGGCTAACCTGACTAAACCCAGAGTGGCTGAGCTTAGGGTTTTGTGTAAAGGCTAGGGAACTACCTGATGCTCACAAGATTAGGAAGGCACTTTCCAACAATGGCCCTCTGTTGACTTGACATATTTCCACTGCTTTCGGTAGCCTCTGGAAATTTCCCATATTTTTTGTCTCTCCTGCATGTCCACAAGTGTCCATACACCCCAGCATTTCATTGATTTCTCGTGTCTCCTGCACCCCCACGAGTCTCCAAGCACACTCACTTTTCATGTTTCCTGCATGTCCAAACTATTAAAATACCCTAGCCCACCAAAGAAAGTAATCCAGCCGCAAACCTTCCTGGCCTGTTAAACAGACCCAAGATGCATCATGCCTCCCCCTTCCCACCTTCAGGAACATCTCAACAATCAACTACATTTTCATTATCCGTGCACCCCGGTATTTCACTGACTTTTTGCATCTTTTGCATGTCCACAAGTGTCTGTGCACCCCAGCATTTCATTGGCTTTTCGTGTCTCCTGCACGCACATGAGCATCAGTGCACCCCAGCATTTAATTGACTTTCTGTGTCTCCTGCACGCACATGAGTATGCGTGCACCCCAATATTTCAATGACTTTTCGTGTCTCCTGCACGCACATGAGTATGCGTGCACCCCAGCATTTCATTGACTTTTTGTGTCTCCTGCACGCACGTGAGTATCCGTGCACAGCAGCATTTCAATGACTTTTTGTGTCTCCTGCACGTACATGAGTATCCGTGCACCCCAGCATTTCATTGACTTTTCGTGTCTCCTGCACGCACATGAGTATCCGTGCACCCCAGCATTTCAATGACTTTTCGTGTCTCCTGCACGCACGTGAGTATCCGTGCACCCCAGCATTTCATTGACTTTTCGTGTCTCCTGCACGCACATGAGTATCCGTGCACCCCAGCATTTCATTGACTTTTTGTGTCTCCTGCACGCACGTGAGTATCCGTGCACAGCAGCATTTCAATGACTTTTTGTGTCTCCTGCATGTACATGAGTCTCCGTGCACCCCAGCATTTCATTGACTTTTCGTGTCTCCTGCACGCACATGAGTATCCGTGCACCGCAGCATTTCAATGACTTTTCGTGTCTCCTGCACGCACATGAGTATCCGTGCACCTCAGCATTTCAATGACTTTTTATGTCTCCTGCATGTACATGAGTATCCGTGCACCGCAGCATTTCATTGACTTTTCGTGTCTCCTGCACGCACATGAGTATCCGTGCACCGCAGCATTTCAGTGACTTTTCGTGTCTCCTGCACACACATGAGTATCCGTGCACGCCAGCATTTCAATGACTTTTCGTGTCTCCTGCAGGCACATGAGTATCCGTGCACCGCAGCATTTCAATGACTTTTCGTGTCTCCTGCACGCACATGAGTATCCGTGCACTGCAGCATTTCAATGACTTTTTGTGTCTCCTGCACGCACATGAGTATCCGTGCACCGCAGCATTTCAGTGACTTTTCGTGTCTCCTGCACGCACATGAGTATGCATGCACCGCAGCATTTCATTGACTTTTCGTGTCTCCTGCACGCACATGAGTATCCGTGCATCCAGCATTTCAATGACTTTTTGTGTCTCCTGCATGCACATGAGTATCCGTGCACCGCAGCATTTCAGTGACTTTTTGTGTCTCCTTAACACACATGAGTATCCGTGCACTGCAGCATTTCAATGACTTTTTGTGTCTCCTGCACGCACATGAGTATCCGTGCACCGCAGCATTTCAGTGACTTTTCGTGTCTCCTGCACGCACATGAGTATGCATGCACCGCAGCATTTCAGTGACTTTTCGTGTCTCCTTAACACACATGAGTATCCGTGCACCCAGCATTTCAGTGACTTTTCGTGTCTCCTGCACGCACATGAGTATGTGTGCACCCCAGCATTTCATTGACTTTTCATGTCTCCTGCACGCACATGAGTATCTGTG
Organism: Lissotriton helveticus; assembly: GCF_964261635.1. NCBI lineage: Eukaryota > Metazoa > Chordata > Amphibia > Caudata > Salamandridae > Lissotriton > Lissotriton helveticus. The sequence goes on along the minus strand of NC_136070.1, from coordinate 1,259,122,114 downwards.
CACTGCAGCATTTCAATGACTTTTTGTGTCTCCTGTATGTACATGAGTATCCGTGCACCCCAGCATTTCATTGACTTTTCGTGTCTCCTGCACGCACATGAGCATCCGTGCACCGCAGCATTTCAGTGACTTTTCGTGTCTCCTACACGCACATGAGTATGCGTGCACGCCAGCATTTCATTGACTTTTCGTGTCTCCTGCACGCACATGAGTATTCGTGCACCGCAGCCTTTCAATGACTTTTTGTGTCTCCTGCATGTACATGAGTATCCGTGCACCCCAGCATTTCATTGACTTTTCGTGTCTCCTGCACGCACATGAGTATGCATGCACCCCAGCATTTCATTGACTTTTCGTGTCTCCTGCACGCACATGAGTATCCGTGCACCGCAGCATTTCAATGACTTTTCGTGTCTCCTGCACGCACATGAGTATCCGTGCACCACAGCATTTCAATGACTTTTTATGTCTCCTGCATGTACATGAGTATCCGTGCACCGCAGCATTTCATTGACTTTTCGTGTCTCCTGCACGCACATGAGTATCCGTGCACCGCAGCATTTCAGTGACTTTTCGTGTCTCCTGCACACACATGAGTATCCGTGCACGCCAGCATTTCAATGACTTTTCGTGTCTCCTGCAGGCACATGAGTATCCGTGCACCGCAGCATTTCAATGACTTTTCGTGTCTCCTGCACGCACATGAGTATCCGTGCACTGCAGCATTTCAATGACTTTTTGTGTCTCCTGCACGCACATGAGTATCCGTGCACCACAGCATTTCAGTGACTTTTCGTGTCTCCTGCACACACATGAGTATGCATGCACCGCAGCATTTCAGTGACTTTTCGTGTCTCCTTAACACACATGAGTATCCGTGCACTGCAGCATTTCAATGACTTTTTGTGTCTCCTGCACGCACATGAGTATCCGTGCACCGCAGCATTTCAGTGACTTTTCGTGTCTCCTGCACGCACATGAGTATGCATGCACCGCAGCATTTCAGTGACTTTTCGTGTCTCCTTAACACACATGAGTATCCGTGCACCCAGCATTTCAATGACTTTTTGTGTCTCCTGTATGTACATGAGTATCCGTGCACCCCAGCATTTCATTGACTTTTCGTGTCTCCTGCACGCACATGAGTATGCGTGCACGCCAGCATTTCATTGACTTTTCGTGTCTCCTGCACGCACATGAGTATCCGTGCACCCCAGCATTTCATTGACTTTTCGTGTCTCCTGCACGCACATGAGTATCCGTGCACCCCAGCATTTCAATGACTTTTCGTGTCTCCTGCATGTACATGAGCATCCGTGCACCGCAGCATTTCAGTGACTTTTCGTGTCTCCTACACGCACATGAGTATGCGTGCACGCCAGCATTTCATTGACTTTTCGTGTCTCCTGCACGCACATGAGTATTCGTGCACCGCAGCATTTCAATGACTTTTTGTGTCTCCTGCATGTACATGAGTATCCGTGCACCCCAGCATTTCATTGACTTTTCGTGTCTCCTGCACGCACATGAGTATGCATGCACCCCAGCATTTCATTGACTTTTCGTGTCTCCTGCATGTACATGAGTATCCGTGCACCGCAGCATTTCAGTGACTTTTCGTGTCTCCTGCACGCACATGAGTATGCGTGCACCGCAGCATTTCATTGACTTTTCGTGTCTCCTGCATGTACATGAGTATCCGTGCACCGCAGCATTTCAGTGACTTTTCGTGTCTCCTGCACGCACATGAGTATGCATGCACCGCAGCATTTCAGTGACTTTTCGTGTCTCCTGCACACACATGAGTATCCATGCACCGCAGCATTTCAATGACTTTTTGTGTCTCCTGCACGCACATGAGTATGCATGCACCCAGCATTTCAGTGACTTTCCGTGTCTCCTACACACACATAAGTATCCGTGCACTGCAGCATTTCACTGACTTTTCGTATCTCCTGCCCACAAATGAGTATACGTGTGCTCCGGCATTTCACTGACTTTTCGCATCTCCTGCATGTCCACGAATGTCTGTGCACCCCAGCATTTCATTAACTTTTCGTGCACTCCATTTACTCTTAATGCACTCAATCATTTGCTCAAGTTCCCGTGCACTTCGTGTTTCCTTATTAGGAAGGGGACCGGCTGTGACGTGGGATGTGGTTGGCATCTTCGTAAACATCTTTTGTAAAATGATGTTTAACTCTTACCAGTTTTGACCACGGTTTCTGTCCTAATGTGCAGCACTGAACACTATTATTTACAGGCTTTTAGGTAGAAACATCAACCTGAGTAAAGTTTTTTTTTTTTTATGTATTTCAAAAACTTGTAGTACTAGGATAAATGTAAGCGATATAAATTCCCCGCACGTGCTTGTAGAAAAATACCAAACCAGACAAGATTGACTTCTCAATCAAACTTCGTTTCCGCTTTGAGAAAAGTTGTCTTTAAATTATATTGGTTTTGGCCTGCTTTAAGTGAGCAATTTATTTCTCAGTTCCCTGGAAACCCCCTGAGAACATGCTAATCATCAAACACAAATGAACTGTATTATGTGCTCTAAATCGCATTCATGTTGCAGAATTGTTTTTTTAAAACCAGATGCAGCGATATAAAATCTGTTCCCACCGAAACATGTTGGAGGGGGCCTTGGGCTGCAGGGGGGTGCACTTTTCATCAAACTATTAAGGTTATTTTACCTTCTTCGGGTAAAAACTCGATTGTTGATTGAGAAGGGACCGCGGTTGCAGTAAGCTTATGTGTGAACTGCAGCTTCTCTCTGTGCCTTTTGATCAGACGGTACAGAGGGCCGCGGCTCTTCTTTGAATTAAATCCCGCGTGCGGCCGTCTGTCTGCACACATTCGCCTTATGTACCCGGCAAAACTTTTTTCCATGCACAACATGTGCGAACCACGCCCTTTTTTATTGCTTTAACTTTCCTACAAACACACACATTAATAACAGGGTCTTTCTTTTTTCCAGTAACTGTGCTTCATGTCAGGCATGGTGCTGAAGTGAGTTGAATTATTATCAATGGTGAACTTTGCACTGTGAGATTGGCGCCTCGTGCACGCGCGGGAGATAAGGCTGACAGCAGGTGGCGACGGTGCCACCCCTGTCCGTGAATGCTCACTTTGTTACAGATGCCAGCGACGCCCTGGGGTCACTGCTGCTGATAAGCGTGAGAACGGCTGCTTTTCACGCTATCAGCTTGATGACGTCATCTACCTGCACCTGCTGTCGCGCCCTTATGTGGCACTTTCCCCTCCGCAGCTCTGCACTTGTACATGACATTACCGTGCGACATGCGCAGTTTTCAGCACATCTTTGTGCAGAATGCTAAACCAGGCTTCCAGATGACAATATCACTCTCGCCTGGTGCTTAATTTGAGCCGGTGAGGCTGACTGGCACTTATTTTTGGGGACCGGCACTTATTTTTCCTAATCAGCCTTTGAGCCAGAACAAGAGAGCGGAAATCAGACATGGAGGACAGAATGGGGAAGAGAAAGATGGCAAAGCCGTGACAAATGGAGAAAGCAGGGTATGAAAAATAACCTGAAAGAGTGGGATAAGGAGGAAGGAGTGCCGGTGGTTTATCAAAGAGGTATGAGGTGGAGTCAGTTCTGCGCCACCTTTGTATTTGTCACACTGACATGTAAAAGCACCAGTGAGGCTTTCTGAGAAAAACTTTGGGTCTGGCATTCACTGATTTGCAAATTAAACACCGCTATCATCCGTTGCCCATTGCTGATTGGACAGGACTGCTGACTCAAGCTTTACCCTCCTTAACAAGAACTTCCTGACCAAACCTCAAAAACCCTTTATTCCCCTTTCCCATTCTGCTTCGCTCTGACCATATCCATATGCCCCTCACTGTAGGTGCTTTGACACTTAAACTTCTCATTTCTAACCTTGCTTTAACTTTGACCACTAAGGTCCCTTTCCAGAACAAGCTTCCCCATCTCCAAGGCTACCTTGCTCCTTTACTTCATCTCGTTAACCAAGCTGGGCACACAACAGCGTTGGCCAGTCGGCCTCATGACGTTTAAACAGGTTTTACATAACACTATGTGGTGTGTTTTAATTAAGGCTACAAAATATATAGTATTGCTTCCTTGAAGCGCCACACCACGCGCAACCGCCCCTATTCGATAGTCCCCTGATAACCTATTAGCACTTTCTACCAACCCATTAAATTGCAGATAGTCTAAGGTGCTATGTTTACTACCTTCATCTCCTTAGAAATAAACTGGATGTTATAGTTCAGTACCAAGTTTCTGAAGAATGATAAATCATCATTTAAAGACTGTTCAGATTAGAATATCTCATAAAACATTGCTTTCGCACACTTTCAGTGCTAATCCATTAAGATGATTAAAAATCTGTCTTCAGCAAAAAGGACGTGAAATGCATATGGAAAATCTATCCCCAATCTCTCCCAAACATTCCCGGGTTACTCAACTTCCATCATGGGTGGAATTCTAAATTTCAAGCTCTTATAATACATCTTGCATCCACACTGGTTGCCAATAATAAAACAGAAAGATACATTATCAACCCACACATGGAGCTGCAAGACCATGCCAGCGATCACATAGGCAGCTCAATAACAAGCGCGCCAATCAGTTTTGAATGCAATTAAACCTACATTGAACATCCCACATTCTCCGAGGACCTTCTGATGTCACTCGGATACATGGAGCCAAGCCAGATGTGTCAGCCATGTCAACTGGTCTTTATGGAAATATACTTCCTCAAATGCTTCCATGGAAATGTGGAAAGAGAGAACTGCTCCTTTGATAACTACAGTTTTAAAGCTGAATACTACGTTTTCATACTATTACTGGAGAAAATCCCGAAGCTGGCAGAAGGGAAAGGCAGCAGGGTTCGCGCCAGCTTGCTCCAGCATTAGACACACAGAGGTGCTTATCACCCACAGAGCCCCACAAACGTTGTGCCAGGGCCGTTCCTAGGTGTATTGCCGCCCTGGGCGAGAATTGAAAAATGCCACCCCTCCCTTTTACTACCATCACTCTCTCCCCCTGTCATCCAGGTGTTGGGGAATAGAGGCCAGCTTCTGTGCCTCTTTATCTAGTCTGGACTGTCAAATCCGAATTAAAGTAAGTCATCTGTGTCAATTGTTGCAGCTATGTATGTGTTATTGCCCTGTTCTGAGGGTATTAACTCAGTTATGCTATCATGGGCTTGAGTTGGGAAAACAGTAGGGCGCCTGGTTTCTACGACCTCCAATCCCACCCAACACAGGTAGATACACAGACCCACGCAGAATCAAACCAACCCATAGTATGCTGTTTTATGGTGCGAGATTCTCGAGACAGAGCAAGCTTTATCTTAGACAAGATATCACGCAATGCCAGAATAATCTTTTTTGGGGCCACTTCTGGATTCAGGCATGCAAAGACTTCTGCCTGCTTGATACGCATCAACTGAGGGTGTTGTGGGAGGAGTGCTTATCAATTTGCACTTTTTAGTCTTCCCCCAACATAACCTAGATGCCCTCTTCATCACCGAAACCTAGTGCCCAACCTCCCTCCTTCACACACATCTTGGACATCCTCATCCCAGATAGTTATAGAATCCAACATATAGACAACACACTCAAAACAGGAGGAGGGGTTTACGGTCAAACATAGAACATACTGATCCGGCACTGTTCACAGCTCGACAACACCTACGCATTTCAAGCGGATGTATGACATTACAACGCATGCTTTTACCACGCATGCCTTTACAACGCAGTTTTTACAACGCATGCCTTTACAACGCATAGCGCTTAGGGGTGATGGATAGTGAATAGTTTAATTTACTATTCCAACTCCAGTCCCCGTGGATAGTAGGGAAGGTGTTGAACAGTAAATTAAATCTATTCCCTATCCTAGAGCGCCCCCCAGCGCTATGCATTGTAATGACATGCGTTGTAATAGTTGCGTCGTAAAGGCACTGCGTGGTAAAATTTGCGTTGTAAAGGTTGTTTCCCATTTCAAGCTCTTCTCCTGCCGCTTTTCTCTCTCAATATCCGAAAAAGCACTTTTACCTGACGGCTAATCTTTAGACTCTGTTTACTCTGAAATAACTGTGCAGACTTAAGAATCTGAGGGGTAGGGGCTTATTGGCAATCATGGGGAGTGAGGCGCATTTCTGAGAAGAAGGATAAACTAATGGTACATTTCTAATGAACTGTTCTGTAATCATTGGTCCCTGGGAGTTGGAATATTCCTGATTTACTACGTGTTTGGGATGATGGCTACAATTGTAGTGGGTTTTTTGTACTGTACTGTCGGAATTGCTAAAAGAAATACATTCTTAAAAAAACTGTGCAGACTGAAAAGTTGCATCAATCTGATATGTAAATGCAAAGTTGCACAGACCTGTGTTTAGCACAATACAAAGTGTTACCGCAAAAATAATGAACATACCTCGTTTACAGGCCCACTCGGTATTGCCTTTCACGTAGGTTTCTTCCAGATCTCTCCAACAAGAAGCCTAAATCGTGTCTCTTTTAGCGGGCCCTGGGGCTTGAGCGATTTCTTCGCAAGCGCGAATCTGTGCTCTTTATTATCATATTTTTACTGATACCGCTGTGTAGATCTCCATATATATGGCAGGATTATGAAAACATAACAATTATTGAAAAAAAATTACGAGATGCGCTAAATGCGATTTGCCGATGGTCGCTGTCACATTTCACTCTAATCACAGTCTCTCCGGGCGGTGCGCTGTATTCTAACGAGTACAGCACAAATAAAAGGGGTATATTTATTTAACAAATGTTCATGCAGGCATGTTTTTTGCCGCCTTCCCCCTTTTGCCGCCCTAGGCGGCCGCCTAGTCCTGCCTAATGGTAGAAATGGCCCTGCGTTGTGCAACAATTGTAAACTCACAGGGCATGCAATAAAGCCATAAGGAATGAGGTGGGTCGTCTCAAACACTGCCCACAAAAGAAAACAAGCATTTGCAATGCTTTAGGTCTCGCATTTGTGAGAGTGAGAGCTGTTAACGTTGTAAATGACAATGTTTTGTATCTATGTGTTTTGGTTCGGAGTGTAGCGGATTGTATCTATGTGTTTTGGTTCGGAGTGTAGCGGATGTATGAACAGAGACACAGCTGCAGCACTTCCTAGAGGATTTGGAATGTGGAATTACCGATGAGACCAGAGAAGCAGCTAGCAGCACTGTCTGAAGGACTTAGAATGAGGAATTATCAACAAGACCAGGGAAGCAGGTAGCAGCACTGTCTAGAGGACTTAGAATGAGGAATTACCGATGAGCCCAGAGAAGCAGGTAGCAGCACTGTCTAGAGGACTTAGAATGAGGAATTACCGATGAGACCAGAGAAGCAGCTAGAAGCACTGCCTAGAGGACATAGAATGAGGAATTACCACTGGGAGCAGAGACACAGCTGCAGCACTGCCTAGAGAACTTAAAATGTGGAATTACCACTGGGATCAGAGAAAAAGCTGCAGCACTGTCTAGAGGATTTAGAATGTGGAATTACCGATGAGACCAGAGAAGCAGGTAGCAGCACTGTCTAAAGGACTTAGAATGAGGAATTATCAACAAAACCAGGGAAGCAGCTAGCAGCACTGTCTAGAGGACTTAGAATGAGGAATTACCGATGAGCCCAGAGAAGCACGTAGCAGCACTGTCTAAAGGACTTACAATGAGGAATTACCGACGAGACCAGGGAAGCAGCTAGCAGCACTGTCTAGAGGACTTAGAATGAGGAATTACCGATGAGCCCAGAGAAGCACGTAGCAGCACTGTCTAAAGGACTTAGAATGAGGAATTACCGACGAGACCAGAGAAGCAGCTAGAAGCACTGTCTAGAGGACTTACAATGAGGATTTACTAACAGGACCAAAGACGCAGCTGCAGCACTGTGTTTCCTTAGTGAATTGCCAACCTCACATAGAAGCACGGGGAAACAAAATAAATGCAGGATGTTATAAAATATATACAAAATAAGTGAATCCTCTCCTGTTACAAAACTAAAGGCGGTAGAAAAAGAAGTAGAATATTTGCATGCCACTAACGGTGTTATACCACTATATCATTGTCGAAATATCCACCTGCAAAAATATTGCATTCAGAAAATCAGCTGAGACTATATTGTTATGGTATGTAGATGTAGAATTAAGAGTAGCAAATCTATTTTCAATCTATACACATACTTAGGCTATATAGTCGTAGTAGATATTGTAGAGGCAATATTTATGCGGGTCAATAGCTCAACCACAATTTACTGATATAAAACCCACTAACTCTATTGTACACTTCAGAAACAATACACCATCAAACAGTGACTGTAGATAGGAAGAAAGGCTCCAAGACTCAAAGGCCAAAATATACAATCCCATATTGGAAATGTAAACACATGTTAAAATTCCCAGAACATTGGATTAGCCCAGTCTAAAGTCATCATAAATATTAAACAATCCTCTAACATCACCGTAGACTCAAAGACTAACACAGACTTTTAGACAATCAAATATCAAACTGAGACCATTCACTCAAAGTCTAAGAGATGCATAAGACAGTCAAACAACAGAAACAATCACAAACTTAAAGGCCACAGACAGTTTCAGCCAAAGACACTCAAAGGAAGGCCTGAATTCACCGAATATATGATTTTTCAACTAATACAAGTTCCACGCATGGCATTACCACGCGAATTTTACATCGCAAGTGGCTTTACCACGCTGGAATTGACAACGAAGGATTGTACCACGGTAGGAACGTCTTACCTGCACGTCTTTCTCCTGCAGCCCCTTACTTCCATCTACCATGGAAACAAGCGTCAAAACACGTCTTCTAAAATAAATAAAGGACTGTTTTTTTTTACGTACACTGCACGTCTTTGAGGGAGGGTCATTCCTTTTTCTTCATCAATACCACAGAGCGTTTTTTTTTTTATCTAACTCGCTCGCTCGCTTGTTATTTTTTGGGGGGGAGACCCCCCCAGCCCCCCCAGCCCACGTCTTCTAAAATAAATAAAGGACTGTTTTTTTTTACGTACACTGCACGTCTTTGAGGGAGGGTCATTCCTTTTTCTTCATCAATACCACAGAGCGTTTTTTTTTTATCTAACTCGCTCGCTCGCTTGTTATTTTTTGGGGGGGAGACCCCCCCAGCCCCCCCAGCCCCCTCCCAACCCTCCCCCAGCCCCCCCATCACGACTGGACGGAATACCACGTCTCCCCCCAAGCCACGCTGAACGTTTTTTCGTGGTCAAGACGGTCGTTGAAGGCTCCCTCGTTGAAGAGACGTTTGCGGGGTAAGTGGATCGTTTAAAACGTCAATCGTGGAAAAGACATCGTTGTAAATGATGTTTCCCGAATTCACCATGCACAAAAGCATAATATGTTCCACACTCGGTGCCAGCAAGGCGTCACTGAGCTGAAATTAAGTGTCTTCAACTGGGGCTGGGAAGAAAAAGAGGTCACAAGGGAGCGAGAGGCAGACATAACTCAGGTGTGATGCAGTCAGGATAGTGCTGCAGGAAGATGTCTTCAAGCCCCTGAGCCAGGACGCCCTGACCTAGAGCGAGTCCCACCCCAGAGAAGAGAACCGCCTCCGGAAATAAGGTGATGTGGTTATGTCTGCGGCGCACAACTCAACTAAACCGCCCTTGTTTGGAAAACAGCTCTTCAAGGGCTCTTAATGTGACCTGAGTCCTGTAATCAGCGTTCTCCAGTTGAAGAGTGGAACCAGGGGCCCGCCCCTTTGGAATACGCAGGGAGGCAGACAATCTGTTATAGTGGGTTAACTGGGGGTGGGCGGTTATGAGGTGTTAATGCATGGCTCTTCTACGGTAGTACCGAACAAGGGAGCAGATTTACAAGAAAGTGATGCATCTGTGAAGCTGCGTCACTTTCCTGCGCCACCCTGAGAAACCCTTGCGCCACTATGGATGCGCCGTATTTACAATACGGTGCACCATGGCACAAGGATTGACAGATGCGTCAGAAATTCTGATGCATCTGTTGACGCAAAAGTCACGCATACCTGGAGTCATGTCACAAGCACGACGCAACTCCAGCAATGCAGGGGGAGGCCTATCCTTATTGTGCTGCGTCACTCCTTACGCCTGCTTGAAGCAAGCATAAGAATTTGACACAGTGGCGTCCTGGAAGTGATGCAGTGAAATCTTATAGATTTCACTGCGTCACTTCAACAAGGCTTTTTTGCGTTGGAACACCCACCCTGCATACATTATACCTGACGCAGGTATAATGTGGCGTAGAGGCTTTACAACGTGACGCATCTCCCTAGATGCGTCACGTTGTAAATGGGCTGCATTTTTATGATGCTGCTGCATCACAAAATGTGACGCTACTGCGGCGCAAAAATGACGCAAGGGGATTGTAAATATGCCCTAAGGAATTCCAACCCTACAAGGTGCAGCGTGCTAACCATTTAGGCCAACGCTTCAGCACCCCACATGGGGTAGTATGCGCTATGTAAATGTTGCAATAAAATACAGCTGTGTTCTTTAACACCAAAACCACGAAATACATAGTTGAGGTGTGGTGGGCCGTGGGCACATGCTACTACAACAAGTGACACAGACACTTGAGGTGTCTGGGCACTACAAAGATCAATCGGTCATGGCTGGAATGGCGATGATGTTCAGGATGCTATCCTCTGAGGCTGCGGTGCCCCCCGGTAGCTTCTCAACTCTCTCTCGTGAGAGGACCCCTGGGTGCAGGAATGTTCTTGAGTCCCATGTGCGGGGCTGCCACGATACTGTGTGGTCTGTGCAGGGCTGCTTGTGGGCACCTGGGGGCCGCTGCAGGAACACTGACAGGTTCCGACGACGTTGGTCGGGCAGCCGCCTGGGTGTGTGACTTAATGGTGGGTGGGCTCGCCAACAGGACTGTCGGATAGCCCCTGGACACTTGGTCTCTCATTTCGATTGGGGTGCCTCGGTCTCTTGATTCTTCTGCAGGTGCAAGGCTCCACCCCGTTAACAATGTCGCTCCTTTGTTGGATGGGGTGATGCACATGGCAGTGATGTTGTGGTTGCCATTGAACCTGGACGACAGGTGGTGGTGACTTGCTGGGAGAGAGGATGTCTGGAGGGACTTTGCAGCCAGGTATCTTCATCCTGCTGAGGCTGTTCTTCACCCGTGGCATCTGCGGTCAGTAGCAGGGATGCCGCCTGACTTAGACTGCAGACGCTGACGGCACCTAAGCAGGTAGGGGGGCACTTAGTGCACCACAGAGGCATGTGTGTGACGCTTGCTCTGCGCTTGGGCGGCAGCACGGCAGCCTCAGGGCACTCTTTTCTTTGTCAGCAATGTCGCCGCACTTCCTGCTTATACCACGGGCAGGGGAGGTTCCACCGTGCGCTGCGGGAGGCGAGGTTGCGTGGACACTACCAGCTCGCTCCAGGGGAGGTGTGGTTTACGAAGGACACTGAAGGCCTATACATACCCCTCTCACCTGCAGGATTCTCAGCCACACTATTGGTGTAGTTTCTTCAGTCACCGAGCTCTTCAGGGGCGAGGTGGGGTTCTCTCTTCCTGTAGCGAGGGTAGGCAACATGGAGGCACCCCAAGCTCAGTGCTACTGCGACGCTTCTCTCCTCTTGCATTTTGTACAGCTGTTGGCTGCTGTCAACTGGTGTAGGGGTGCCGCCCATTCTGGCTCCACTTATCCTCACGAGGTATGGCTGAGTGGCATTCAGCACGCACACGGGGTCAGATCCGCCTCGTCGCCAATGCTGTGTGGTGAGCCCTGAGCACACATGCTACTACAACAAGTGACACAGACACCGTGGGTGTAGTCAGTTAACTGGCCACGAGCATGTGCACCCGGGCCCTTTTATTAGGAGGCTCACGTCACTCTTGACACCTGTGATGGAGGTTCGAGGCAGCAGACCCGGAAGCTGAGATCGGTCCTCGACCAGGGTTCAATTCCCCGCCTCGGCGGGTCTTGGGCTAAAAAAATTCCACGGACTCGATAATTCTCGCCCCGGTGCCTCCTCGACTCACGGGTTCACACTCTGCGACTCTGGGCAATAGCTTGCTTAATCTCCACAACGGCCCCTCGCGGCGGGATGCCTGACTTTCACCTTGTGGATACCCTGCTATCTCACAGGGGAATACCAGGAAGGGTTCCCTAAGCAAGCGCCGGGAAACCCACTGCGGGTAGCTGTGCGCTATATAAGCTCAACTACATTTACATTTACATGGGTGTGGGGTGTATCTGTGTCCACTCCCACGAGGAAGTAGCTGACTTATCAAGTGTCTGCTGAGACACTAGAACGTGTCCAGCACAACACTACAATAGCTAAGCTGAGAGTGGGAGGTGAGGAAAGGTGGAGAAAAGAAACGAGCAGGTCAGAGTCTGGTGAGTGGGAGAAGGAGCGGCTTGGTCTGAGGGCAGAAAATAGGGTGCGGGAAGAGATGTGAGTAGGATGAACAGTGAAAGTGAAATTAAAGATTGGTCAGTGAAAAGTGAGATTGTGCAAGACAGGGCTGAGAAGAACGGGGCAAAGCTGGTGTCAAAAGGGCCACAGAGGCAGTGCCAATGCCATCCTAAATAACTCGTTTTATATGGAACTCAGAACCACAGGTTTTGTCGTTTCAATGTGCTGTTACAAGTGCTATGATTACTACCCAATTTAATGGTGCCTAAAGTGGGACCTGGACAGCATAAAACACTGAGGGTGGCCCTATCTAGATTTGAACTTGTGACCTACAGTTCACAAGCTCGTGTCAGGCCTCACAGCTTAAATCACTGAGTCCCATTGTTGAAAGAAATCGAATGGTTGTTTAAAGGGTGATAAAATGTCATAAAAACATAGCAAGCAAACAGGAGAGGTGCAGCGACAGAAGGGGACATAAAAACTATAACAAAACAAGAAACATAGGGAAAGGAGTAACACAACTTAAGGGAGAGAGACCTAAGAAGAGACGACAGACATTTATTCTGGTGTACAACCTTTACAACGCAACTTTTACCACGCAGTGCCTTTACGACGCAACTTTTACAACGCAAACCATTACAACGCATTGCGCTGGGGGGTGCTCTAGAATAGGGAATATATTTAATTTACTATCCAACACCTTCCCTACTATCCACGGGGACTGGAGTTGGAATAGTAAATTAAATAAATCACTATCCAGCGCCTAAAAGCACTATGCGTTGTAATATAATGGTATTCGTTGTAAATACCACGTTGTAAAGGCATGCGATGTAAAAGTATGCGTTGTAACGTCATACATCCATTTATTCTACTTTGCAGTTTTATATAGTGCATTGGTGGACTTTACATATGCACTAGTTACATTAAACATGGAGATTTTAAGGGATTTACCAAGAATTACAAGATGCTGAGCCGACGCGGGGACTTGGAGCTGGTTTCCCAGTTGCAAAGTCGGCAGCTCTGGCTGTAAGCCACATCCTCTCCCCGGATAGCAAATTATGTGGTAAGACAAGAGAGAGGGTTAGGGTAAAGGATGCATGCAGAGAGAATGGCGAAAGGGGCTACGGTGGTGAGAGAGAAAATATAGGCAGGAAGGGGATACTGAGGAGGTGAAACAAGGGAGAAGAAAGTGTTGCTATGGGTAACTGATAGAGAGAAGAGGTGAGGCGTGTGGAGGAAAAGGGAGATTTTAAAAGAAGGGAGAGTTGGAGAGAAGAAATAAAGTAGGAAGTGAAAAATATGGAGATTTGTAAAGGGCACTGAGAAGAGAGAATAGTAGACCTGAGAAGAAGAGAGGTATGGAAGGAAAGGGGACAAATAGCCGGTGGAGAGAGATGCAATTTAGAGAGAGAGAGAGATAAACAGAGAGAGAAAACAGGAGGCAAGAAGAGGGACTAGAGAACGTAGAGATGAAGAGAAGAAAAGGGGATAAATGTGTAGGAGAGCGAGGCATGATGGAGTGGAACGAGGAAAGAGGATGTCGGGAAGAAAAGAGACATTTAGCCTTTACCATGCTCATGACGAGCTGAGCTCGTCATGAGGCACGGTGCTCCGGTGCTCATGACGAGCTGAGCTCGTCATGAGCCGTGGAACGCTCAGGTGTGAGGAGAATTCCCCTGCTGTGCTGAGCGTTCCACGGGAGCCGGTGCACCTGTGACGAGCTGAGCTCGTCATGAGGCACGGTGCTCCGGTGCTCATGACGAGCTCAGCTCGTCATGAGCCGTGGAACGCTCAGGTGTGGGGAGAATTCCCCTGCTGTGCTGAGCGTTCCACGGGAGCCGGTGCACCTGTGACGAGCTGAGCTCGTCATGAGGCACGGTGCTCCGGTGCTCATGACGAGCTGAGCTCGTCATGAGCCGTGGAACGCTCAGGTGTGAGGAGAATTCCCCTGCTGTGCTGAGCGTTCCACGGGAGCCGGTGCACCTGTGACGAGCTGAGCTCGTCGTGAGCCACGGCGCTCCGGTGCTCATGACGAGCTGAGCTCGTCATGAGCCGTGGAACGCTCAGGTGTGGGGAGAATTCCCCCGCTGTGCTGAGCGTTCCACGGGAGCCGGCGCACCTGTGACGAGCTGAGCTCGTCATGAGCATGCGGGCGCTGTGCGCGCCCCCTCCCCCCCCCAGCACAGCAGGGGAATTACCCCCGCAGCGAAGGGGTAAATAAAGCTGGAGACTGCAGAGCTGGGAGAAGCCCCCCCAACTACGTCCTGCATCACCTGGTTATCCAGATGAAGGTGACTGTTACGTTGGCACTTTCCCCTTTTGCTTTTTGTCCCTCTTATGCCCCCGTCCCTGCCGCGCGACTCCTGGCATTTGCATGCGTTACGTCAGATAGCCATCTGACAGCTGTGTTGACAGTTTAACTGCCATTGATTGTAAGCTGGTGACCGGAGCGCTCTTCCCTACCGGTGTGTCGTATTTACAAGAAATAAAGTAACACTTTCAACTATACCGTGTGTTTACTTTACTTGATACACAAACATGGCAGATAGAAGGAAACTTTAAGGGAAAAAATACACCCAAGTTAAGTGTAAAGTCTGAACACTCACTTCTAAGTAAGATTTTTGAGGAAATAAACTAAATGAGCTATGTGAGAAGAATGCGAACTGTGCTTCATTGCGTGAGAAGGAACAACTGAACTAAGCACATCATCTATAGCGAGTCACACTAATAATTTTTGGAGCGGATTCTACAGGAAGAGTACAAAGACTGTATCCTCAAAGTTGAACATATATAAAACAGGAAGAAATAACTGTACTGTTAAAATATTTTAAAAAAATATATAAGTTGAGATTGATTGCAATATTAACATGGATAAAAACATAATGTATAATTTACCGCCACTTGAACCATTTATGAAAGGAGATTGAACAACTATTGCAAAATGGGATGAGTGGAAGGAATATTTTAACAATTACATATCCATATTTGACGAGGAGGAAGAACCATTAAAACCAGAGGAGAAGGTAGAAATATTGGTGCACAGACATAATATCGACTCCAAAATATCGTTTGGACAGAATATCGAGTCAAAAATATCGTTTGGACAAAATATCGACAGGACAGAATATAGACAGCCAAAATATCGTTTTTAAGGTAAGTGAAGTAATATCGACTGTAAATAATATAGAAAGTGAAAATACGTAAGTATATAATATAGATAGTTAAAAAATTCGTTTTTATTTTTAGGGTTCAGGGTCAGTTTTGGGTTTTTGGGTAAAGGGGTATTTTTAGGGTTCAGGGTCAGTTTTGGGTTTTTGGGTAAAGGGGTATTTTTAGGGTTCAGGGTCAGTTTTCAGTTTTTGGGTAAAGGGGTATTTTTAGGTTTCAGGGTCAGTTTTCAGTTTTTGGGTAAAGGGGTATTTTTAGGGTTTAGGGTCAGTTTTCAGTTTTTGGGTAAAGGGGTATTTTTAGGGTTCAGGGTCAGTTTTCAGTTTTTGGGTAAAGGAGTATTTTTAGGGTTCAGGGTCAGTTTTCAGTTTTTGGGTAAAGGGGTATTTTTAGGGTTTAGGGTCAGTTTTCAGTTTTTGGGTAAAGGGGTATTTTTAGGGTTCAGGGTCAGTTTCGGGTTTTTGGGTAAAGGGGTATTTTTAGGGTTCAGGGTCAGTTTTCAGTTTTTGGGTATTATTTTATTATATTTTGTTACTATATATATGTTTTAATAAATATGAAATAAAAAAATATTTATTTAACTTTCATTAATTATTTAATTATTATAAGTTAATTTAAGTAATTTTAAGTATATTTTAGTAATTCATTATTAATATTAATTTAATTTAACACTGTTTTTAGTAAATACGATATTTTTTACAACTATATTTTTGTAAACAATATTTTTAACTCGATAGTTTTGTACTTACCTGTTTGTAGATAGAAACTCGATATTTTGACTGTCGATATTTTGTCAACGATATTTTTGATGGTCGATATTCTGTCCCTCGATATTATTTCAGTGATCCAGAAATATTGTTACACAGTTTAGGAGCCGGTGAACAAAGAGTGTACTATAACATTGAAAAGAAAGTCAATAAGGGAGCAAACAGGAATGTATTTGAGGATGTTGTGGATGATTTAGATGAACATTACAAACAAAAAATGAATGTCAATGCACAAAGGGACAACATTTACAGGGAAGATGGTGATTGCAAAATGGAAGTGAACAAAAGTGAAACCAAACCTGAGTGTACCATTGACATAGGTGGAGTAGGAATTGACGTTATCGCTGATTCAGGTTCACATTGTACAGTGGTAAGCAAAAGTATATGGAAGAGTAAATTAGCAGTGACACTAGGGAATGTATTAGAAGAAGCTGACACGTCCCTGAAGACATACACAGGAGAAAACATTAGCTTAATTGGATGTAGAGAGGCGAAATTGAGTTACATGAAGAGAAGTACATGGAGTAAAGTTTATATTTCAGAAGAAGGGCCCTCTGTACTGGGGTGGGAAGAGCAAAAGAAATTTAAAATAATGATAAATCCCAACGGTACTGAACCTTTGAGTAGGCTGGCACTAAACAACAGCAGACAAATTACAAGGTTGGAGATGTTAAGTGAGAGAACATCACCATCTAAGGCCAATGTTGGATGGACAAGGGCTACATGGAGTAATTAATGGAAAAAAGAAGCAGCAATTGACAAATTCGAACAAACACAAAATACATTCATGAGAAATGATGTTGTGGATAATATTAGCAAAGAATTCAAGAAAAAGATCAGTGAAGAAGATGTGGTAGAAAAAAGTGAACTTGCCTATAAAGGAACATGTATGGTATCACAATCCACGGTGGTAGAGGAGGACTTTTGCAATTCTACCTGCCTCAAAGATGGGGAAGCGTTGCACTCTACTGCACTGATTGAGTTAAAACCTATTACAAGAAAGAAATATGCTGACGACATTGACCAGGAAGAGGAAGATGGTCAGTGTCTGGTGGAGTCAAAGTGTAACATTCAAGGAGAGTACTATGACTGGTTATATAGTGAAGTGTCAGAGAATGAAAGTAAAGAGGCACACAAACACGTACAATGTCCTCACCCCAAAGTTCAGTTAGGGAAGAACTGGGTGCTTGTAGAATGCTGGAGAGAATATGAGTTAAGAGACACAGAGGACTCAGCCACATTCTCATGCGGAACTCATTTGATGAAATTGGAAGAAGGACAGGTCTTTGATGAGGCATGTACTGAAGGAGTAGGGTTTGTTGGAAAGGAAAGTACAAGTGGCACTGGTACAGAGTACAACAAGAGAACTGATGTTAGACCTAACACTGATGGTGACAATGTGAGGGAAACCAGTTGTAGGAGTAGGCGTGGACGCAGTGTAATATGGTCCAGGAAATATCCCAAGATGAAGGATCCTAAGGCTGTTGTCACTCACCTTGATGGAGAAGTTGGTACGAGCAATAGCAGACAGGAGCACAATACCGAAATGGTTTGCCGAGGCGGGTTGAACTATGAGGAATCAGAGGAAGAGAATAAGAAGGCACACAAACCCATACTGTGCCCACACCATGTGGTAAACCTAGGAATTGACTAGATGCATACTGGATTTGTGGGTCAGCACGAGTTCAGTGGACCAGAAGACTCAGCGAGTCCTCATGTGAAGTTCATTCATCCACGTTGGGGAATGAACAGAACTGTTTGTGGGCCTACACGAAACAAAGGCAGGTTAAACTATGAAGAGTCAGAGGATGAGGAAAAGGACACACTCAAACACCTACTATGTTCACACCCTTAAGTGTACTCTGGAGCTAACTGGTTGCACATAGAGTTTTCAGAGTGCACGAGTTCAGCGGATCAGAGGACTCTGTCTAATGCTCCTGTGAAACTCATTCATCCACGTGGGAGGATGGACAGGACTTATTGTGGGCCAGTGAGGTATACAGACTTTCTTGACAGCAGCACCACCAGTTATTCTAGAACTAAGAACAACCAAAAGTCCGCAGTTGGACTCTACCCAGATGATAACAACGGGGAAGAAACCAGTTACCAGAGTCGACTTGCTACCTTATGAACTGACCCATAGAGTACTAAGATATCTTGTTTGACTTACAGTTATATGTTCTCTTCTCTTCCTTTTCTTTCTTCCCTTCGGAAGGAGATATGTTACGTTGGCACTTTCCCCTTTCGCTTTTTGTCCCTCTTATGCCCCCGTCCCTGCCGCGCGACTCCTGGCATTTGCATGCGTTACGTCAGATAGCCATCTGACAGTTGTGTTGACAGTTTAACTGCCATTGATTGTAAGCTGGTGACCGGAGCGCTCTTCCCTACCGGTGTGTCGTATTTACAAGAAATAAAGTAACACTTTCAACTATACCGTGTGTTTACTCTACAGTGACAGAGCTTCTTTCCCACATCCCTATGCCAAGGAAACATCACCTTTCTTTCCATGGTCAGGGGCTGTGCCGGGAAATCCCGAACAAGTAAGTGAATCCTGTTAGTGTCAGGTTCGATTTTCTCCAGAAGGTGCGGCACGACACCGGAGCATGGCACCCAGAAAGGAGTTTACTCTCAGTGCAGCGCGCGCCACCGCCTCCCCATCACTGTAGAGGCCACAGCCCGGGTACAGCAAGCCAGAGATAGCAAATGAAAGCCGGGGGGAGGGAGGGGCATGGGGCGGCACCGACATGGTAGGGGCGGGTAAAGGGCGAGGAGGGTAAACCTCCTGCCCACGGAAAGCGAGACCAGCAGCAGAAAGTGAAACGAGATTTAGAACTAGTGTTTTTTAAAATATGAAAGCGGGCATCGTGCTCAAACATAAAGTGCGGCGCACCGTGCTGTAAATATGAAAGCGAGTGCCGTGCTCAAACATAAAGCGAGGCAGCCATGCACAAAATTGTGATAACAAAAAACATGAAAGTGGGAACATTGGCGATACCATATTATTAGCATGAAATGAAAGAAATGTCCCTAAACAAAACACAGAAAGACCTACAATGTAAATAAACTTTAGTTGGCTGGTGCTCCTTGCCATAAAACGGAAGTGATGAATCGGGAGCGCCAACCAGTAAGGAGCCAGGAAAGAAGTGCAACTTAGCAGTGAACCAATGGCAAGCAGAAGGCGGAATTGCACTCCGTATACTGATTACAGCAGGTCTTCCAGACAGCGCATGCCTGTTGCCTAGGCTCGACGTAAAAACAAAACACTGCTGCTATGGGGATCTCTCCATGAGGGCCTCCGATTCACAGAGTGCAAGGCTGAAGATAAGGTCCAAAAGCTTTGTCAGGGAACCCCCCATATATATTCAGCAGAGCATCTGCCAGCCTGCCACACCGTCAGAGACTCCGATTTGAACGCAGAATTGTGGCAACACTTTGGATGCTGGCAGGGTTTGCTAAGAATAATAAATAATTTAAATTTAATTGAGTGACAAGAGAGGGCAAGGATAGAGAGGGCAATAGAGTGATGAACAGATCGGGAAAGAGCAAGCAGCTGTGGAAGAAAGGAAGGGAGCGGGGCGAGAGCAAGAGAAAGAAGACATACATTCAATACATTTTTCAAGTTAAAATAACTAGATTCTGATAGAGAATGAGGTCTGCCTTGGAAGCAGTCAAACCTGGGAGAGGGTCCATGGGAGTGTGGAGCGTGGAAACTAGAGCCCTCATTGCACTAAAAAAATGGCCTGGTGGGTCTACCGAGGTTCTGCTCCGTGAAAGAAACTATCCGGACGCTACACTGGCTGCCCGTGGCACAACGGATTGACTTTAAGACCTTATGTCTGTCCTTTAAGATCCTCAAATTGTCCTCCCCCCAGATCCTTGAGAATCTTCTCATTTCCTATGTTCCTTCTCGTTCCCTGAGGTCTTTGGGTCAAAACCTGGTTGTGGTCCCACGGTTCAAGCTCTGCCGAGCCGGAGGATGATCCTTCCGTGTCTTAGCTGCTAAATTATGGAACTCACTTCCATCCCAAATTCGTGCACTGGATGAGTTGCTTGACTTCAGGAGGGCTATCAAAACCCATTTGTTCCCTTCTGTACTTTAGCATTTCGCTTTCCTGCCCTCTGATTCTCTGATGTCTTTTGTGTTATGTCTTTTATGCCTGTCCAAAGCGCCGGGACGCCCCTTTGCTGGGGCAGCTGTGCGCTATAAAAGTGCTGATAACATAACATAACATAAGCAGTATAATACAGTTCTGATGCTATGAATGAATCATCACAGCTACTGCCACAATTATACATTACTTTTGGCTGCATGGAAACACCAATAGAGGTAATTACTACCGGCACCAATGAATTTACCACCCGCATAAATGCTAACACTGGTCATGACCCGGTAGATCCGATTTTACTGCTTGGGGGTATTTACTCCAACAGTAACAATCAGTTAATGACAGAAGTATTCTTTTCTGTAATGGAGCCCCAAAGTTTGTGATTCTAGCCTGCATACTTAACCATGTCCACCCCTGGAGTAAATAAAAGGAAAGGAAATGATCAGGTTCTGCAGCATAAATCTCATGGAATGTGTGACCATTGAGTCATAGAAAAGCAATATAGGAAAAAGACCACCAGTTTCCTGCTGTCAACAGGTGTACTCTCCTAAAGTAACCAGCCTTGTTTGTGTATCTCAAGGGTATGCAGTTTGTCCTTCTTCGTTTTCCTACCACTGCTCCATTATGGATGCTACCATTCAAGTAGAGGGGTGATTCTAGGGTCTGACGACAGGCCTTCTGGATAAGGAAATTGTGGGAATATTATCGCTGGCCGTGCTTAGCGATAATTTTATTATCGCAGGCTATCTCTGGAATTCATCGCTGGTTTTCCAGCGATGTTCCCTGCAAAACGGAGATAACCTTGATGGTACGACCCACAGGGTCGTATCAGCATAATCCACCCCCTATGTTGGGGATCGGTAAATCTGTATTTTAGCAGCCATTAGTTTTTGGAGAAAACAGCTGTTTTCTCCAAAATCTAACGTGTGCTAAAATGCTGGGGAAGCCTTGTAAATATCGTGATGTGAACATCAGCGATATTTGCAAGGTTGCCCAGTGATGCCCACGTTGCATCTCATTAGAGATGCAAAGGGATGCGTTGGGGAAAAAAGTGCTAACATGCGAAAATGCATGTTAGCACCCGCTTGTAAATAGGGTGATAGTTTTATCTCCGCTTTTTTGGCTTTTAAGCCAAAGAAGCGGAGATAAAGCCCTTGTAAATATGCCCCCAAGTGAGTGGGCATGTGCCTGCCCAACTCAAGCTAAACAGCCACTGCCTCTGGTTACCTCCCAGAGTCCAAAATGTTTACACTCCCGACCCATTGCCATTCTAAGCAATCAGGTATCCGCCGTCTACACCCCCTCAAACCTTTCAATCCAGTCTCCCTTTTACCTGTGTAGTTGTATCCTCAAGCAGGAAGGTGAGACATGGTCTCCAGGGCCTATATGAGCAGTGTGGAAATGGAAGTCGCCCCGCCTCCGCTGCTCCTGAGCGGGCGCCCACACCCCGTTGTTGCGCGTCACTGAGCTGTTGGCAGCGTAGGTCTTCATAATATCTCTGACGTAAATGGAACAGATTGACTTACATCTTTATTGTGCACCTTTCTATTTATGATTTGGAAGAGTGACTCACGAGGGCCATAATCACTCTCTGCCAGCTAGCCACAGAGGGAAACAGGAGAGATGGAGAGAGGATGGAAGCTGAAAACTCACCTGGTCTTTGAGTAACGCCACACTAGAAAGGATATGGAGGATACACAAAAATAAATGCAAACTTACCTTGACAAATTAGGCTGAGTTTAAATGAAACACCAATGAAAATGAGTAGCTAAAACCTCTTTTAACAAATAATAATGGGGCATATTAGCAAGACCCTCGTTAAAATTATCGCTGCTAAAACGGCGATAATGGGCTTGCTAATATGCGTTACAGAATTCCAATAGAAACCCAGGTTAGATGTCCTGCACATCTAACCTGGGCTTTTATTGGGATTCTATAACGCATATTAGCAAGCCCATTATCGCAGTTTTAGTGGCAGTTTTCTGCCGCTAAAACAGTGATAACTTTAACAAGGTTCTTGCTAATCTGCCCCATAATTTTTATATTTATTTTTATGCTCTGTCTCTCAAGCCTGTTTTGGGGCCACGGGGCAAGTGGGGATATTTACCACTGGTGTCCCAACGCATGTCCTACTATGGCCCGACAAGTCGGGAGCTAAGTACCCTCTTTCTGCACTTGACTCTCAGGGTAACAAGGACAATAATTCAAAGGTTTCGCAGGGAGGCATTGTGGGTGGAATTGGGACTTAAACATTTATGTAGCAGAGACAATACATTCTGTGCAGCCAGAGCTGTTCTTTATAGAAAGAGAGAAGCTCTTTGATTACACCTCATATCATAACACTACAGACAGTAAGGTCAACCACTTGGTTGGTTTACCTAAAGTATCTGCAGGGGAATAGCTTCATGGGGGCTTCGGGGTGTTACCAGGGCACAAGTCCTAGAAAAAGAAGTGGGGGGACTAACCAGGTTAGGCGGTATGCAAATTAAATCATGACGCATGCCATCACAGCGCATGATGTCACGACGCGCGACATTGCATGTGACATAACAGGAAGTGACCTCACTGGATGTGACATCACAAGAAGTGACATCAGATATTAAGACTCATACACAGTTTTTCAGGTAGATCATGAGTACATTTAAGCACATTATGAGATTTAACAAATGAGATTTGGCGTTGGGGTTGTGCCAAAAAAGTGGCGCAGCCCTGACACAAAATCTGGGCCTCAACTAATATATATATATATATATATTTTAAAGCCTGTCACAAAGAAATTGGCAGCAATGAGAAGCATGGCAGTAGACCTTTTATGCTTAATTGGTTGCAAAGTCTGCATTTCTAAATATGTAATGGGTGAAGGCATCTGCTGGAACGGTGCCCAGAAAATCTCAGGGAATAGTAATAATGGTGAGATAACTCCGGGGGTTAACGCATTTGCTGGCGAGATCTGTGTTTTGTGAAGTCACACATTTGAGTCGAAGTAGCATAGCAGGTTAATGACAGATTTTTATTTCATGTAGATAGTCCAGTGGGCTACTGCCTTTAACACAGACATCCTCTTGTTATCTGCAGTTCAAGAATTGTAATCCTTGTAATATAGCACAGTGAGTTATGAAGGACATGTGACTCCTACACCCTGTGACCCGGTCTCATGTAACTCATCTTGAACATTGATTCACACATGTACGCGATTTATTGTCAATGTATAATGTGTATGTTACATAAAGAGCTCTGACCCCTGCATTGCTTAGTGCTATAAAAGAAATCAAATAGTGCTATTGAAACTGTTATTTGTGTAAATACTGGGACAGACCAACACACTTGACGTTCTTACAGTGCAAGCATCTCTTATATACAGGGACTGAACAAAGGCAAAAGCTGCCTCTCTTAAGTACCTGTGAAGAGATAACAAGCTGTGTGCCTTTGTTTCCTTCTCTGTAATTTACATTTAAGTGTGAGGTTCCAGGCCGCCTCCAGTCAGGATATTCAAACAAAAGGAGGCCTGATGGCCCCTTAATTTGGTCCACCTGGAGGTGAAAAAAAAGCTCTCTCGCTGCCGGCACGTTGCGGCTTAGAATGAAAAGCAGACAACGCGCTGGTGCTGCCGAACGTGTCCCAGTGTCTGAAAATGTCAACGGGATAAAGTCAGCATATTTCTGTGGTGCCCAAGTTCTTGGTGGAGGGGACAGTATCCCCCTGTGAAAATAGTGAGGGGACGCCGTGTAGCTGCTTGTACCCTCGACATTTTCCCTGGGTGTTACACCCTCTAATAAATGCCCTTTCCGCTTAATGGTTGGGTACAGGTGCTTTTAGCTGGGTATGGTGAGGTGTCTCTCTCCGATATCACCAGTAATGTTTACACACAAACGTACAAAAAGTACACACACACACACACACACGCACCACCCCCCCTCTGTTTTAAAAGGCTTCAAATATGTTGGTTATTTGTTTTACAAAATATAGTGTTTTCCCTCACTTAGTGCCCTTACCGATCCACATTTGCCTTCCCATCCACTGCCCCTTTAGTCCCTTTCATGCACCCTGCTTTTAGATGAATGTGTTTTAACATTATATTCCAGAGTGATTGTTGGAAAATATGAAGCCCCCCTCCCCAATCTTACTGACCAAGCCACACCCCTGAGTATCTGGCGCTCAGGAATCTTGCAAAAACAACATTTGATGGACAGAATGCAGAACATTGTCATACATTCACCCCAGTACAGAGATCTGGGCCTAAATCCATCGTTTTTTTTGCTCACCAAGCCAGTCCAGTTTGGACCCAGCCATATGCAAATCAGTCTTGACCCTGTCCTCCCTTTGGGGCACAGGGTCCAGGCCAGCCCGAACTGCCAAGCCAGGTCCTCCCTGGACTGGAAACAAGCATCCTAGGACCTGTTTCGGGCTTTCAGCCCTCATCAGCCAGGATAGCTTGATTCCAGTGGCATGGAGGGCACAGGACTCACGTCTGAGCACACCCATCCCACTCGGGGTAACAAATGCAAAAACAACAGTTGATGCACAGAATGCAGAACAATGTCATACATTCACCCCAGTACAGAGATCTGGGCCTAAATCCATCGTTTTTTTGCTCACCATGCCATTCCAGTTTGAACCCAGCCATATGCAAATCAGTCTTGACCCTGTGCCCCATGGGAACAGTCCAGCCCGAACTGCCAAGCTCAGGAATCTTGAGCGCGCGGCCCGCAGACATCAGCGCGAGCGGTACTGTTCAGGTTCACTGCAGTGGCACAAGTGGGCAGCCTTCTCTCCTTTTCCTAGTGTTGGCCAAGGTATGCGGGCCCTCAGATCCATGAGGTCTACCGCTCAAACAAAATGGCCGCCGTGGATTATCTGACTGCGGTGTCAGCTCCTGGTAAAATCAGTACAGATCAGTGGTTCCTGCTGGTGGGTGCTGATGCTGTGGACGTTCTGATGTTCAGGCTCTAAGGCTCGCTATTGGTCGTGCAGGTATATGCGGCCGCGGCTCGTGCAGGTTAAGAGCACGGTGGGCGGTGGTGCTGGCTGTGGGGGGTTTCAACAGACGATGATGAGGGAAAATTATTTATTTAATTAATTTACCCTCGTCATCATCTGTCGAAACTACCCCCCCTTCCAACCCGGCCCCACGGCATCACCGCTCTAACCTGCACTGCCATTATTAGAAGAACAACCATCACAGGATTCCATTATCAGGATATTTATCACCACCCAGGGCCATTATTAGGAGAATACTCCACACAGAGTGCCTTTATCAGGATATTTGCTGCCACACAGGGCCATTATTAGGAGAATACCCCGCACAGGGTGCCCTCATCTGGATATTTACCGCCACACAGGGCCATTATTAGACGCACAACCAGCACAGGATTACATTATTGGGATATTTAACACTACACAGAACCATTATTAGGAGAACAACCAGCATAGGATTCCATTATCAGGATATTTATCACCACCCAGGGCCATTATTAGGAGAATACCCTACACAGAGTGCCATTATCAGGCTATTTATCACCACACAGGGCCATTATTAGGAGAATACCCCACACATGGTGCTCTTTTCAAGATATTTACCGCCACACAAGGCCATTATTAGGAGAATACCGCACACAGGGTGCACTTTTCAAGATATTTACCGCCACACAAGGCCATTATTAGGAGAATACCGCACACAGGGTGCCCTTATCAGGATATTTACCATCACACAAGGCCATTATTAGGAGAATACCGCACACAGGGTGCCCTTATCAGGATATTTACCATCACACAGGGCCATTATTAGAAGAACAACCAGCACATGATTACATTATAAGTATATTTACCGCCACACAGGGCCATTATTAGGAGGACAACCCACAGAGGGTGCCATTATCAAGATATTTACCGCCACACAGGGCCATTATTAAGAAAATACTGTGCAACTGACAGCACATTTGTTGGACTTTGGCCCTTTGGGCAGGTTCACCCCGAGACTTTTTGCTTGAAATGGTGACCTGGAGATGGTGATTTTTGGATTCTGCGCACTTTCACTGTGTCCCAGTGGAAAGTGCGTGCGCACTCTGAGTGCATGTGCTGAGCTAGGCCTGCCCGCCCATAGGCATGCATGGGGAATGTATGTGTCCCTGGTAGTTCCTGATGCGTGGGGTGTACAGGCTTGAGTCTGGTATGTGTGAACTCGTGTGAGTGAATGCTGCGCAACGGTGTATGCAGCATGTATGTGTCTAGTAGCGAAGCGCCATTTCTAGACATGGCTGTACGTGTGCTGTGAGGGTGCTGGCGTGTGATTGGCTGGAGCTGGCTGGCATGCCAGGCTCCAGGAAGTCTGGATGGGTCTGCCCGGTGGTGAGTGGGAGATCTGCATGAGTAATGTGTGGGAGGAGTGTACCTGTGTCCTGGATGGGCTTTCCCCACACAATGCTGGCTCCGCCCCCCTGTGGTGTGTCTAATGACCCAAGCCCTGCCAGTGAATAGAGAGGGTGGTTGAGGTAAACAGAGTACTCAAGAACCAGCTGCGACTGGTTCCGCCCCCACTCTGCACCCTTGAACAAAGGAATGCACTGTATAAAAATGGGGCTGTGTCCCCACTGAAGTTGTTCTTTTCCAGGATCCTGAGGGGGGCTGTTGCTGCTGTCGCTGGGCCAGAGGACCGCCACTTGGGGTGTCTCCCTGCCTGGAGACCCAGTGTGCTGGCTCTGGGCCCAGCCTTGTCCCCCCTGCCTGCCCAAGGACTGCTGGGAATCTGCCCTGCTTGCTGAGGGCACCTGGGAGCGCTTTATTTTACTTATAGCGCTTAAGAGCGCTTTATTTGGCTTGTAGCGCTTGGGAGCGCTGTGCCTTCACCCCAGCGCTGAGAGCGCTTTATTTTGAATTATAGCGCTTGGAGCGCTGTGATTATCTGCCTAGCGCTTGGGAGCGCGCCAATTGCTGTGCAGGTGCCCACCCTGCTCGTGGTGGCCTAGCGAGTGCCTACCTCGCTTTACTTTTGCTTTGGCGGCGCGGGTGCCACCCCGCTCCTCGCCGCTTTGTTGTGCCCGTGATTTAATCGATCTACGAGGGAGCCCACTCCTCGGATCATCTGGGAAGCCGCCTGCCTGCCTAGAAGCGAGCCGCCGCGCTGCCCGCGGCGACCCGGAAGTGGTGAGGCGGCCGACCAATCACAGTGCGGCCCCGGAGAGGCCGACCGGAAGTCCCGCCCCGCTGCCGCGACCCGGAAGTCAGGCAGGCCGGGGGCAAGACGAGAAGCAGCCTGCCGAGGAGAGCCCCGGGACCAGCGGGAGAGACCCGCCGTCGCTGGAGAGCCCAGCGCGAACCCGGTGAGTGCAGGTGCCTGCAGAGGAGGGGGGGGAGCGTCGGGACACATTGCCGGTGTCCGCCCCGCCCCCTCTCTGTAGCGCGACCTCGCGCCTGTAGTCAGTAAGAGCCAGAGAGGCTCTGGGGGCATTTTCTATTGGCGAGCCTTGCGAGGCTCGATTGCCAGCCCCGCGTCCCGAGCCTAAGAGAGGCTCCAACGAGAGAGAGCACCTCAGCGCTCCTGTTGAGTCACGAGGGGCCCCGGGGGCACCAGTTGAGTTAGAGCCCAGCGAGGCTCTTGGCAAACTTCATCCCTTTGGGTACCCAGAGAGGGGGACCCCACAGCCCAGCGAGGCTGTACCTTTCTGTTGCTGGAGCCCTGAGAGGCTCAGCAGCCCCCCTTGCTGGTGAGAGAGCCTAAGAGAGGCTCACCAGTGCCACAGTGGTGGTTCTTTGAGCCCAGAGAGGCTCCAACTTTGCGCTAACTTTCCCTGCTCCAGTTGCCCAGCACTTTGTGGGCAACTGCCACGTTTAGGCCCTGACATTGGGACACCGGGACAGTCACAGTTGGTGACTGGTGAGTTTGGGGAAGTTGGTATTTGTTCTGCACCTCTGAATGTATTGATTATGCGTCATGTGCCTTACACCTCTGAATGTATTGTGATGCATCATGTGTTTTCCCCCTTACACCTCTGAATGAATGTTATGCATTGCATCATGTGTTTTCCTCTTACACCCCTACAGGTATTGTAATACATAGGTGGTTGTTTTCTCCCTAGTACAGGTGGTGCTAGTGAGATCCTGGTTACCAGTGATTACTGGTTGTGTGCTATTTTGTGCTATATTCTATGTTCTAAGTGCTATTTCTGAAAGTGCTACTTCTGATTCCTGACAGTGGTCCAGGTGGCCCTGTCTTGTACATATCCCCTGTAGATTCTGCCCGTGCCTCTGGCACATTGTAAAGTGTGTGTTTTATCTAATGTGTTTTGGTGTAATACAAAGGCTATTTTTATATAACCTTGTGTGGAGTTTCCTTTGTGGTGGGCCTTTGGTTGTTGTTGCTGGGGTGTGTGCGCAAATACTTAGCCTACATCGCCTCCAAGTTTAGCCTTGCTGTTCGCGCCACGTTACCTAGAGGGTGAGTAGGGGTTATCTTGGCGTGTGACTCCCTTGCCCTGACTTGGGTGTGGTGGTCTCTGACTGACTTTGGCGAAAGCCCTGGCCAGCCGGGGATCCCATTTCCAACATTGGCGGCAAGCGGTGAGGATAAGGATTTGTGTTTGCCTTGTACCTTAGTAGCAGCTGGCTGCACCACAAAACTCTGCATTTTAGATGACCACATTTTAGGGGATTGTTTTTGAAATTCCATTGTTTCTTCTCCTGAAGAGTGTCATTTGATTGTGTTCAGTACATTTGTCCCCCGCCCTGCTTCCAGAGTTTGGTACCTGTGTCGCTTTTGGTCAGGTTGAGAAGTCAGGGGTGGTAGAAACTGCCTTACCGATCCGAGGGGAGGGTGTGTGTGGATGAATGGTGTGTTTTCCTGGACGCATGAGTATGAGTTCTCTTTGATAAGGAGATTGTTGAAGTTTTGGAATTGTGTCCTCTTACTTCAGATTGTTCAGTCCCCTGTGTTGCACGTGTCTGTGAGCATCTTGCCAAGATGGAGTCTGCTTTTAATGTCTGGGGTCTGTTTTTGCATGAACTGAGAGAGTTTTGCGAAGAGAGAGACATTGCAGTGAATGAGTCAGACACCCAGTCCCAACTTAGGGGTAACCTGATCCAATGGCAGAAGGATGACTGGGAGCGTGAGCACAGTGCGGAGAGGGCCCGGGTCTCACACCATGAGGGTGGTGGGTCAGAGGGGAGCCCTGAAGAGTCTGAGGAGGAAGAAGATGATAGCACAGGGACGCCAGCAGAGAGTGAGGACCCCATAGATAGGGAGTCCCTTGCTGGGTCCAGCGTAGGAGGCAGCGCCTCATCCCTTTACCTGTCCCCAGAGGAGCTGGAAGATAGGAGGAGAGAAAGGGTGCACCAGCTGGCTTTAGAAAAGCTCAGGTTGGAGCATGCCCAGGCTATGGCACAGCTGGGCATTAGAAGGCAACAGCTGGAGGTTAAGAAGCAACAGCTGGAGACCGAGAGGGTCTTAGCGCAGGACAGGATAGAGGAGGCTGAGAGGGCCGCCACCAGAGGCAAAGTAGCTCTGGAGGGTAGACTATCCCCTGCGCGCAGTGTTGAGTGTCTGGATCCCCCAGGGAGGGTTGGGTCCAGTGGTGGCAGCTATTTAAATCTCAGTCTAGAAAGTCCCAGTTCCCAGAGTATGGTTCCTGTTTCCCCAGAGGAGGAGAATAGGTTGAGGTTTAGGAACCTTAGGAAACCGTCTCATCAGTCTTGGGAAGACTTTGAGGATGACTGCTGTGAAGCCCTGTGTGATTGGGTACGGGAGCCCACGAAATGTGATTGGGACCTATTGTTCGATATGTTTCTCAGAGAGCAGTTCCTCAGTTGTTGTTCACCAGGGTTGCGCCAACACCTGTTAGGGTGTGGATTGTCTGAACCATGTGAGCTGGCAGAGGAAGCAGACCGCTGGGAAGGGACCAGAGGTTCTGTAGAGTCATTGGTGAGTGACTCCAAAAGTAGTGGGTCAGGGATCTTCCAGCCCAGCGTGGTGGAAGAGGCTCAGTGTAGCCCAGCTAGGTCCCTGGTTAGTGAGAAGGGTGTAGGGGCTGACTGCCTGGCTCAGTGGAGCAGGAGTCAGTGGGTGGCTGAGAGCCCCCAGAGGCCCGAAGCCCTGTCTCAGAACCTGGGTGGTTTCTTGAGGGAACACCAGGTTGGGGACCTAGGCTGTCCTGTTAACCCAGTTGAGGAGGATCTCCTAGTGAGTAGAGGACCTGGAGCGTCTGTAACCAGAGCTCCTTTGGTTCTAGAGTCTGGCAGTACCGCTCCGGTAGGGAGGGTACAGGAGTCCAGAGTGAGGAGTGATTGGGGGAGTTCCCCAGTGGAAGGACCAGTGGGTCAGGGACTACCCAGTTGGGCTAGGTTCCCGTGTAGTGACCATGGTAACACCACTTCTGGTCTGGGGGATCGTCACGCACTGTCAGGTGGACAGAGGGCGGGAGATCTGCGCCAGACAGACAGTCACGCAACAGATGTGACATTTGTTAGCCTCAGGGGGATTGCGTGTGAATCCCCAGAAGTCCTGGAGTGCCAGGCAATTGTTCCACCGAAGGTTCTAGACCAGAGGTTGGGAGGCCAGGTTCAGGATCAGCCTGACCTGAAGGGTAGGACGACTGTAACCAGTGTCCTGACCGGTTCTTCTTCCAGAGGAACTTCTCCAGGTGGGAGAGGGCAGACCTCTGGAAGGGGGTGCAGAGGGTGGGAGAGCCCACCTCTGACCCCGGTGCAACCTGAGTGGATAAGCCCTGGGTTAGAATGGCGTTCTAGGGGTACCCCTCGCAGAGGGAGGAGGAACCCTAGGAGAAGAGGTAGGGGGAGGAGAGCCTTCCCTGAGACTCCTGGTCCGCCTGAGGTTGTAGGCCTTAGGCTGGAGAACCAGTGGCAGTCTAGTCCTGTCTTGCAGACAGGAAGAGTGGAGAATGGCTCCTATTTGCCAGGGGTTACTACCCCCCGCTCTGCGAATTGGCATGGACCAGTGGCACCTGGGTGGCCCAGGGCCTGGTCGTGGCCGCGGACAACTTGGGAGTACCAGTGGGGTAGCCCAGTTGGTCCAGACAGTGTGTTTAGAAGGAATCCCATGGGTTCACCGTGGCATAGAACAGGAGGGTGTCCCTGCAGTTGCGGGCCCGCGTCCGTGTTCTATCGCCCCAAGCAGGGAAGTCCATCACGGTGGTGATTGGTCTCCCCTGCGTTTTGGCTGGAAGGGGGTTATGTTGGACTTTGGCCCTTAGGGCAGGTTCACCCCGAGACTTTTTGCTTGAAATGGTGACCTGGAGATGGTGATTTTTGGATTCTGCGCACTTTCACTGTGTCCCAGTGGAAAGTGCGTGCGCACTCTGAGTGCATGTGCTGAGCTAGGCCTGCCCGCCCATAGGCATGCATGGGGAATGTATGTGTCCCTGGTAGTTCCTGATGCGTGGGGTGTACAGGCTTGAGTCTGGTATGTGTGAACTCGTGTGAGTGAATGCTGCGCAACGGTGTATGCAGCATGTATGTGTCTAGTAGCGAAGCGCCATTTCTAGACATGGCTGTACGTGTGCTGTGAGGGTGCTGGCGTGTGATTGGCTGGAGCTGGCTGGCATGCCAGGCTCCAGGAAGTCTGGATGGGTCTGCCCGGTGGTGAGTGGGAGATCTGCATGAGTAATGTGTGGGAGGAGTGTACCTGTGTCCTGGATGGGCTTTCCCCACACAATGCTGGCTCCGCCCCCCTGTGGTGTGTCTAATGACCCAAGCCCTGCCAGTGAATAGAGAGGGTGGTTGAGGTAAACAGAGTACTCAAGAACCAGCTGCGACTGGTTCCGCCCCCACTCTGCACCCTTGAACAAAGGAATGCACTGTATAAAAATGGGGGTGTGTCCCCACTGAAGTTGTTCTTTTCCAGGATCCTGAGGGGGGCTGTTGCTGCTGTCGCTGGGCCAGAGGACCGCCACTTGGGGTGTCTCCCTGCCTGGAGACCCAGTGTGCTGGCTCTGGGCCCAGCCTTGTCCCCCCTGCCTGCCCAAGGACTGCTGGGAATCTGCCCTGCTTGCTGAGGGCACCTGGGAGCGCTTTATTTTACTTATAGCGCTTAAGAGCGCTTTATTTGGCTTGTAGCGCTTGGGAGCGCTGTGCCTTCACCCCAGCGCTGAGAGCGCTTTATTTTGAATTATAGCGCTTGGAGCGCTGTGATTATCTGCCTAGCGCTTGGGAGCGCGCCAATTGCTGTGCAGGTGCCCACCCTGCTCGTGGTGGCCTAGCGAGTGCCTACCTCGCTTTACTTTTGCTTTGGCGGCGCGGGTGCCACCCCGCTCCTCGCCGCTTTGTTGTGCCCGTGATTTAATCGATCTACGAGGGAGCCCACTCCTCGGATCATCTGGGAAGCCGCCTGCCTGCCTAGAAGCGAGCCGCCGCGCTGCCCGCGGCGACCCGGAAGTGGTGAGGCGGCCGACCAATCACAGTGCGGCCCCGGAGAGGCCGACCGGAAGTCCCGCCCCGCTGCCGCGACCCGGAAGTCAGGCAGGCCGGGGGCAAGACGAGAAGCAGCCTGCCGAGGAGAGCCCCGGGACCAGCGGGAGAGACCCGCCGTCGCTGGAGAGCCCAGCGCGAACCCGGTGAGTGCAGGTGCCTGCAGAGGAGGGGGGGGAGCGTCGGGACACATTGCCGGTGTCCGCCCCGCCCCCTCTCTGTAGCGCGACCTCGCGCCTGTAGTCAGTAAGAGCCAGAGAGGCTCTGGGGGCATTTTCTATTGGCGAGCCTTGCGAGGCTCGATTGCCAGCCCCGCGTCCCGAGCCTAAGAGAGGCTCCAACGAGAGAGAGCACCTCAGCGCTCCTGTTGTGTCACGAGGGGCCCCGGGGGCACCAGTTGAGTTAGAGCCCAGCGAGGCTCTTGGCAAACTTCATCCCTTTGGGTCCCCAGAGAGGGGGACCCCACAGCCCAGCGAGGCTGTACCTTTCTGTTGCTGGAGCCCTGAGAGGCTCAGCAGCCCCCCTTGCTGGTGAGAGAGCCTAAGAGAGGCTCACCAGTGCCACAGTGGTGGTTCTTTGAGCCCAGAGAGGCTCCAACTTTGCGCTAACTTTCCCTGCTCCAGTTGCCCAGCACTTTGTGGGCAACTGCCACGTTTAGGCCCTGACATTGGGACACCGGGACAGTCACAGGTGGTGACTGGTGAGTTTGGGGAAGTTGGTATTTGTTCTGCACCTCTGAATGTATTGATTATGCGTCATGTGCCTTACACCTCTGAATGTATTGTGATGCATCATGTGTTTTCCCCCTTACACCTCTGAATGAATGTTATGCATTGCATCATGTGTTTTCCTCTTACACCCCTACAGGTATTGTAATACATAGGTGGTTGTTTTCTCCCTAGTACAGGTGGTGCTAGTGAGATCCTGGTTACCAGTGATTACTGGTTGTGTGCTATTTTGTGCTATATTCTATGTTCTAAGTGCTATTTCTGAAAGTGCTACTTCTGATTCCTGACAGTGGTCCAGGTGGCCCTGTCTTGTACATATCCCCTGTAGATTCTGCCCGTGCCTCTGGCACATTGTAAAGTGTGTGTTTTATCTAATGTGTTTTGGTGTAATACAAAGGCTATTTTTATATAACCTTGTGTGGAGTTTCCTTTGTGGTGGGCCTTTGGTTGTTGTTGCTGGGGTGTGTGCGCAAATACTTAGCCTACATCGCCTCCAAGTTTAGCCTTGCTGTTCGCGCCACGTTACCTAGAGGGTGAGTAGGGGTTATCTTGGCGTGTGACTCCCTTGCCCTGACTTGGGTGTGGTGGTCTCTGACTGACTTTGGCGAAAGCCCTGGCCAGCCGGGGATCCCATTTCCAACATTGTTCCATTTAAGATTGGTGAAATCCGGGTAAAGTGTAAGACACCCCAGGCTATCTTCAGGCGCGGGTCCACCCAAAAGGTTGTCTGAGGATTAAAAGAGGTGCAATTTCACCTCACATTTACATTTTAGCTAATTATCTCCTATGCTTTGAGAACCCCAGACAGCATTGCAGGCTCGAACACCATAGGACACCAGTCATTCACCCCACCTCTCCGTGGTGACCCTTTCACGAGGGATGGGACCCACCAGATCCGATTGGCTGAACATAGCCTTCCCTTCACTTGGATAGAACGAGTAGTTCTCACCAAGAGTTATCCGGCTGGGGCCCATGTAAGCAATTATGAATGATGCATAGAAACTTTAAGAAACATAGGAGGATATTTACAAGGAAGTGGCCGAGCATGTCAATAGCCTTCTTGGCTTAACGACACGCTCTGCCACTTCTGAAACGCAAGGCTGCACCATATTTACATGAATGTGGTGCAGCCCTGCGTTTCCCCCTGCGATGGCGCTAAGTTTAACAACTTAGCACCAACACAGGCACCCTTGCACCAGAGTGCAAGGGTGTCTGCGTGCAGGGGAGGATTGGTTATGTGTAGGAAGGTGTTCCTTCCTACACATAAACAATCCCTAAAATGCAATTCTGTAACTTCCATGTGTGCTGCTTCATGCAGCACACATGAAAGTGGCAAAATGGCATTTTTTTAAAGGTTTGTTTATGTACAGGAAGGGACATCTTCATTTTAAATCGTTTGAAGTAGGAACAACATTTTTTTGGTCAGAATTTGCAGATTACGAGGCAGATGATGGATTATGTGATTCACATAGTTCCAGTTTCCCTGATTATAAGGAAAACAATACCATCTGCTATACATTAGAATCATTTTGCAAGTCGCCTTGTAGTTCCATGACCTTATAAAGGAACCCTGCCTTCCGTCCTGTTCCTCTATATGGTTATGGAAATTCTCGGTGACTTGCAATATCCTTATGATGTGCAGAAGGGGGTACTTTAGCTCAGATATAATCTTGAGCAAACACATCCGAAGGCACGTGCCCGTGGAATGATGGCGGCAGAGTGGGTGAGTTCACAATGGGGAGCGTATGTAAGTGTGTAAACGTCTTGTAATGAAACGACGGATATAGGGTTTCAGGGTAATTTTCCCTGTTTACAGCTGAGATGACGAGCACTGCACCCTCTGGATAAGGCAAAACAGGATGTGGTCACATGTGGAAGGAACGGAAAAGCACGAAGCAGCACAAAGGCTGTTGACAAGCAAAACACTAAACAAAACGCACACAAGGGTATGACGCACTTATCTGTATGGCGCAGATGTTAAACCGCAGTAACAACACGAATATGTGGAGAAGGCTAACACTGCTGGTCAAAGGTGACCTTTAGTGACCCTATAGGTGGGACAGGCTTCTCCTGG
Organism: Lissotriton helveticus; assembly: GCF_964261635.1. Taxonomy (NCBI): domain Eukaryota; kingdom Metazoa; phylum Chordata; class Amphibia; order Caudata; family Salamandridae; genus Lissotriton; species Lissotriton helveticus. The sequence continues at coordinate 1,259,086,467 of NC_136070.1, read as the reverse complement.
ACTCCTGTACAACAGGTTGAGAAGTTGGACAGACAGAAAATGACCCTCGGGTCCAGCTAGCGCTATACAAAGCTTCAATAAATAAATAAAATAAACTACACGTGAAGAAATAGGAGCAACTTTAGGAAATATAAATACTGACATGTATTAAAGAGCGTACTGGTGGGTCTGAGTCTTTCAAAACAATGGGGCAGATTTATGACGACTGGTGCATCCCTGCAAATCAGCAAAGATGCGCCCGATAAGATGCGTCATACAAGTTTACCCTTGCGCCACCACAGATGCGCCACATTTAAACAATGCGGCGCATCATGGCGCAAGGATAAACAGATGCGTGACGCATCTCCCGTCGGAAGGGTGGCGCATTGCTGGAGTCGTGTCGCATGCGCGACGCAACTCCAGCAATGCTCGTCGCCTGCCCATACACAACGTGGTGCGTCAAGCCTAATGCCTGCTTCAAGCAGGCGCAAGGTTTTGACACAGGGGCGTCGGAAAAATGACTGAGTGAAATCTGGTAGATTTCACTCAGGCACTTTTCCGAGGCGTTCCTGCGATGGAACGCCCACCCTGCGCCGGATCGCCCACATGAAACCTGACGCAGGTTTCATGTGGCGTAGGGCTTTACAACGTGACGCATCTTCCTAGATGCATCACGTCGTAAATCCGTTGCAGCATGGCGCTAGCTTTACGCCGCCGCTGCGTCACAGGGGTGACGCAATGGCGGCACAAATGTGGCGCACGGGGCTTGTAAATTTGCCCCTAAAACTCTAGAAGAACGAATCCTCAAAGCACTGCCCTCAATTTGTGATGAAGGATCACACTGTGGAGACTTTCTTGAACACTTTTTTTTAGACATCAGGCTGATAATTCCATTTGTAAAAGGGGTCTTAAGTGCAATGTTTGAATTGTTAAATATGTTCAGAGCTGCAAATTTTGTAGAAAAAAATGTGAGAAAATATTTTTATCATTCTCGGGGGCCTGAGTCATGTTTTTTTACACAGGAATGGGTAAAAGAAGGGAGAGTGTGGCATAAACAAGTTTGATGACAATTGTCCTAGGAAAAGGAAATGTGCCTTGGGGAAAACATATTTTCTCCAGAGAGAGAAAAAAAGATAAAAATGAATTAAAGTACAAATATGTTTTTGCGTCAGGTTTCTGCAGGTGTTCACCTGTTCTATTTAAGGCCTCTGTGTCCTCTTGGGACTCTGCAACAACTTGTCTCCTGGAATTCTTTCTGAATTCCTAAAATATCAGAAATGTACTCTAAATGTACGTATGAAGCGAAGGGACTCTGGGGCATATTTGCACCTGAATGGTGCCATAATTTGTAACGCCATGCTCCGACATTCTGAAAATGCAGGGATGTACCATATTTACAATAATACGACGCACCCCTGCATTTACCCTAGCGCTGAATTTAGCTGCCTAGCGCCAACGCAGGCACCCTTGCACTATAGTGCAAGGGTGCCTGCTTTGCAGAGAAGTATTGTTCATATGCAGGAAGGTGTCCCTTCCTGCGCATAAACAATCACTAATGGCGATTTCTAACTTCTTAGTGTGCCGGAGAATAAAGCACATATAGAAGTTGCAACTCGTCATTAGTTAATGATTGTTTATGTGCAGGAAGGTGTCCCTTCTTGTACATGAACAATCACTACAGGTGATTTGCTCTTTCTATGTGTGCTGCAGAATGCAAAAACAAGGAGAAATGCATAATTTCTCCTTGTTGTGTCAGTTTAAGACCAGGTTTTCCCTGGTCTTACTTTTGGCGCTGCCCCATATTTACGCTAAGCCCGGGCGTAGTGGGCGTAGTGGGGCTCCGCGGAGCTACGCGGAGTGGGCGAGAAGCTACGCCCACTCCCGCACTCCGCGTAGCCCCACTACGCACCTCCCTCCCGCTCTCCTCTACATACATTATTTAAGCAAAATACCCTTAATAAAACAAGTTTAAAGCATTTACCGTGTCCGGGGCTCGTCCGGGGCTCCCTCTTGGAATCGCGTCGTCATGGATACCAATGCGCATGCGCGGGCGGCCGCGCATGCGCATTGGTATCTATGAAGGGACGCTATTCCAAGAGGGAGCCCCGGACGAGCCCCGGACACGGTAAATGCATTAAACTTGTTTTATTAAGGGTATTTTGCTTAAATAATGTATGTAGGGGAGGGCGGGAGGGAGGCGGGTGGCGGTCGACTCGGCTACGCACACGGAGTGGGCGTAGTGTTGCCGGCTACGCTGTCTACGCAAAATGCGTAGGAGGCAACACTACGCCTACTCCGTGGGCGTAGCCGATTCGGACGCCCAGCGTTAATTCACGCCAGCCTTGTAAATAGGGGGCAGAGTCCAAAAGCAATGGGTGTTGCTGTGGAACGCCCACTCCAACACCCATTGCCCGCCCATTTCTCACTAAGTGCTGCGTGAAAGGGGCATAATTTACAAGGCAGCGTTAAGCTAGACTGAAGCCCTGTGGCAGAGGGCAGAGGACTTGCGCGCTGAGCGCTGTAACTTTACTTTTATTTTAATCTTGCCTGTTCACTGCTGCTGAGTGCGAGCAGCTCCACGCCTTGTCCGTCCCGCTGAATACGAGCGGCGAACGGTAACTTTCATTTTTAACTTCACTCCCCCTATCCCGCCCTCCTGACTCCTCCCATCACGGCATCATAGCCTATATAGGCTCCACCCACTTTCGCCTCGCGTGTAGACTGAAGCCCTGTGGCAGAGGGCAGAGGACTTGCGCGCTGAGCGCTGTAACTTTACTTTTATTTTAATCTTGCCTGTTCACTGCTGCTGAGTGCGAGCAGCTCCACGCCTTGTCCGTCCCGCTGAATACGAGCGGCGAACGGTAACTTTCATTTTTAACTTCACTCCCCCTATCCCGCCCTCCTGACTCCTCCCATCACGGCGTCATAGCCTATATAGGCTCCGCCCACTTTCGCCTCGCGTGTAGACTGAAGCCCTGTGGCAGAGGGCAGAGGACTTGCGCGCTGAGCGCTGTAACTTTACTTTTATTTTAATCTTGCCTGTTCACTGCTGCTGAGTGCGAGCAGCTCCACGCCTTGTCCGTCCCGCTGAATACGAGCGGCGAACGGTAACTTTCATTTTTAACTTCACTCCCCCTATCCCGCCCTCCTGACTCCTCCCATCACGGCGTCATAGCCTATATAGGCTCCGCCCACTTTCGCCTCGCGTGTAGACTGAAGCCCTGTGGCAGAGGGCAGAGGACTTGCGCGCTGAGCGCTGTAACTTTACTTTTATTTTAATCTTGCCTGTTCACTGCTGCTGAGTGCGAGCAGCTCCACGCCTTGTCCGTCCCGCTGAATACGAGCGGCGAACGGTAACTTTCATTTTGAACTTCACTCCCCCTATCCCGCCCTCCTGACTCCTCCCATCACGGCGTCATAGCCTATATAGGCTCCGCCCACTTTCGCCTCGCGTGTAGACTGAAGCCCTGTGGCAGAGGGCAGAGGACTTGCGCGCTGAGCGCTGTAACTTTACTTTTATTTTAATCTTGCCTGTTCACTGCTGCTGAGTGCGAGCAGCTCCACGCCTTGTCCGTCCCGCTGAATACGAGCGGCGAACGGTAACTTTCATTTTTAACTTCACTCCCCCTATCCCGCCCTCCTGACTCCTCCCATCACGGCGTCATAGCCTATATAGGCTCCGCCCACTTTCGCCTCGCGTGTAGACTGAAGCCCTGTGGCAGAGGGCAGAGGACTTGCGCGCTGAGCGCTGTAACTTTACTTTTATTTTAATCTTGCCTGTTCACTGCTGCTGAGTGCGAGCAGCTCCACGCCTTGTCCGTCCCGCTGAATACGAGCGGCGAACGGTAACTTTCATTTTTAACTTCACTCCCCCTATCCCGCCCTCCTGACTCCTCCCATCACGGCGTCATAGCCTATATAGACGGCCCTCATGCGTCAGCACAGCGGACGAGCGCAGCGGGCGCGACGTAGGCGCGCCGGAGTTCGCGCCAGCACGGGCCCAGGGCCCAGTTCCTCTGCTTACAATCATGTAACCTACTCCCGTACTGCCTTATTGCGGTTGCGGGGGCCTCCTTGCTCCGCGAATACTGTTTTTAATTGTCACAATGCTCCTATCTTGTGCCCAAACTGCAGCCTTTCACTGGAATCTTCCGTTTCAAGTTTAGACTGCATGTCTTCTACTTTTTGGAATATCCCATCCCAAAGTCACAATCCTCCCCTCATTCCGCCTCAACCCTGTCCCTTTTGGAAGTTTATTAGTATCAATTGTCGATCCCTCGCGAAACACAAGAGAGATATCTTCGACCTTTTGGAGACAGCTAGCCCAGCTGCCATGTTTGTCACCGAAACCTGGTTAAACGATAGCTCTGGCCCTGACATCGCCATGGCTCTCCCCAATGATTACACCTACATTGGGCGAAACCGGGTTCTTAAAGATGGTGGGGGAATCGCCATCATTTTCAAGAGAGAATTCTCCTGCAAATGGGAAGATCTCGATTTCCCAAACTGTGAGGCGGGTTTGTTTAAACTCTTACTCACTCCTCATTTTACCTTAACCGGCACGCTGATCTATCGCCCTCCGGGTTCTGCTAGTAATTGGGCTTCCTCTCTCCCTGAACTCATTGCCCCATTCTTGGCGCAATCAACTAATTTTTATCATCGTTGGTGATTTAAACATCCATTTTAACTCTGCGTCGTGTGCTATTTCTACACGCCTCTTACAGGACCTTGCAGCCTTAGACCTTCACTTGCATAATTTCGACCCCACTCACAAAGCCGGTAATCTTTTGGACCCCATCATTTCCAACCTCACTGGCATTTCCTATCAATCTTCAACGCCGGTCATCTGGTCGGACCATTTCATTGTTAATTTCTCTATTAAAACAACAATGGTTATATCCTCAAACCCCGCTCCCCCTCACAAAGCCAGTAGGAACTGGAAACGTCTAGACATGGATAAACTTAACTCCCTTCTTGCTAACTCAAAACCTACGTTTTCCAGTATAACTACTAATGAGCTACCTACTGTCAGACGATGGTTGACAACAGCTCTGGATTCTTGTCTCCCGACTCAAAAAAATAAACCTCAAATCCATCACCCACCAGCACCATGGTTTACTGATGCCCTTCGCCTAGAAAAATCCAACTGTAAAAAATTGGAACGCATTTGGCGTTCCAATTATAATTCTGATCAGAAACTAAAATATAAGGTTGCCCTCAAAGCTTATCATTCGGCTTGTGACACTGCCAGAGCCAATTTTGCCAATACTACTATCCTTATGGCGCAAAATAGACCCAAGGCCCTGTTTAAAATCGTTAAAGAGCTTTCAGGTGCGTCTACTGTACCTAAAGACCCCTGTTTGGACACTGCCCAGTGTGAGGTTTTAGCTAATTTCTTCGTTGAGAAGATTGATAAAATTTATGATACGTTTAATTCTACTTCCGTTGTGTCCACTAACTCTGATCCAACCATATGCAATCCCACTCCGGCTACTACCCTCTGTTCCACTTCCGCGACTCCCTTTCTGCACGCTTGGGATCTCATCTCCCCTACACTTTAAAAAAAGTATCTGTGAGACATTAAATCTGGTTCCCCTCTTGACCCAATACCTCCACAAGTTCTGAGCTCCTTGGATCCAGCCCTACTTCATATCATTCTGAAGGTCCTGAACGCGTCTCTAACTGAAGCGATCGTTCCTAATGAATGGAAGCACGCTATGGTGGTTCCATTATTAAAAAAGGTCAACGGCGATCCCAATAACCCATCTAACTTCCGCCCTATTTCTCTGCTTTCATGTTTTTCTAAAATCTTAGAGAAACACCTTAATTCTTTGCTTAACTCTCACGTTGAATCTTCTAATTTTCTTCATGGTTCTCAATCCGGGTTCAGGGCTGGTTTCTCCACTGAAACCACCCTCCTTGGTGTGTCGGAATCCATTAGACAAAAGGTGGACAATGGGGAGACAGTGGCGCTCATATTACTTGATTTGAGTGCCGCATTCGACACCGTCTCCCACTCCATCCTGTTGTCCACCTTGAAATCTGTGGGTGTCGGTGGTTCCGCTCTGGCCTGGATTGCTAATTTCCTTTCTGATCGCACGTTTCAAGTTTTTTCCTCTACTTCTGTTTCATCAATCTTTCCCTCTAAACACGGTGTTCCACAAGGGTCTATCCTTAGTCCCCTCTTTTTTAATTTGTATGTGAGACCTCTTGCTTTTCTGGCGGAACAGGCAGGTCTCACAATTTACTCATATGCCGATGACACCCAAGTCATCTATTCACTCTCCACCAACAAAAATGTTCCCTCTTCTTCTCTTCAAATTGGACTTCGACAAATATCTGCATGGATGCTTGAGCACAAATTAAAACTGAATGGGGACAAAACAGAACTGCTCCTATTTGGCTCTGACACCTCGCTATGGGGCCCACAACATTGGCCGCCGGAGATGGGTCCTCTTCCTACCCCAACTACGGCTGCTCGTAATCTTGGGGTCCTCCTTGACAACCAACTGTCCTTCAAGCAACACGTCGTGAAAGTTTCCGCCACCTGTACTACCATCATCAGGTGGCTGAGGAAAATCACGTGGATGCTGCCTGCCGACACCCTTAGGACTGTAGTCCAGGCTCTTGTCATCTCACGCCTGGACTACGGGAACATCTTACTCTTGGGTGCCTGTAAGGAGGTAATTAGAAAGTACCAGGTGGTACAAAATATGGCTGTTCGCCTAATTTGTAACCTCCCTGCTAGAACATCGGCCACGTCTCACATGCGCAAATTGCATTGGCTGCGAATTGAGAGCAGGGTCAAATTCAAGGCTTTATGTCTCATGCACAAAATCATGACTAGAAGAGCTCCGCACTACCTATCTGTTCTAGTGCAGCACTATGTCCCCCCTCGCACACTTAGGTCATCCACCCAGAATAAATTTAAGATACCGCGTGTTAAGAGAGCTAAAATGGGAGGCCGCTCGTTCTCCCTGTTAGCACCTTCTCTTTGGAACTCCTTACCCTTACCTCTGCGTTCTGAAATGTGCTTCTTGACTTTCCGTAAAGGAATCAAGACTTGGCTCTTTAATACGTAGTCTGCTGGTCTGATGCTCCTCTCATCTTGTATGCCTTTCTGTCTGCCTTAGCGCCGGGAAACCTCCGGGTAGCTGCGCGCTTAACAAGTGTAATTATAATAATAATAATAAGCCACGTTAAGTTATCAAACCATCGATACAGACAAACTACATGTCTCTACTTAGCTAATTACTTGAAAGACGGAAGGACACACAGGCAAACTGAGACATGCCCAACGCTATTCGTGGTGACATTGGCATCACCCCCTTGAAAACAGTGGCGGCTGGTGAGGTTTGTGAGTGATGGGGCTGGGCTTGGGCAGGAGCGGGGGGAGGGTCAGGGTCAATTTTTCCGAAGGTTGGTCGCCATTTCCTGTGCAAATCTTGTTAAGCGGAAATGGGATAAAAAGCTGCATTTTTTAGCCCAATTCTATTTTTAATAGTTAGAACATATGCCTGGCTTTTTAGCCCTTTTTCTAGGGCTAGGGCTTACCTTAGGGATGACCTATATGTATTATAAAGGAAGGTTTGGGCCTGGCAAGAGGGTTCAAAACTGCACACAGAGGCTCTGCAATGGAAGGCCTGAGACATGTTTAAAGGGCTACTTCAGTGGGTGGCACAATCAGTGCTGCAGGCCCACTAGTAGCATTTAATTTACAGGCCCTGGGCACATATTTGATACTTTACTAAGCACTTATAAGTAAATTAGATATGCCAATTGTGGATAAGCCAATGTGACCATATTTTGGGGAGTTAGCACTGCACTTTAGCACTGGGTAGCAGCAGTAAAATGCCAAGAGTCCTTAAGCCATCAAAAATTAATTCGGAAAGGAGGAAAGCAATATGTTTAGGGTGACCTTGCAGAAAGGACCATTTTCAACAGTAATCATTTTTGCAAAGTGCCATGGGTTTGCCCACAGGTCTAACTTTGTTCCTGCCACAGATACACAATAACATTACCTCTGATATATACATTTTTGTTTCTGAGGAATTGGATTGCGGTACCAATAAGAATATTTACCACTTGACTCTATATCAAAGAGGCACCATTTTCCAGTCCTAGGCTTTGCTGTGAGCTGTAGGGTTGACTCACTTCTCTTGAATATATCTGTCAGAAGAACAGGATGCAAGTGGTTTGTAAATGTGAAACTCTCAACTGGTGATATTGGGATTTCTGATAACAGAAGGCAGGTCTCAGAAGCTGTCAGGCAGCCATCCTTAGTATGGGCAAACGACCTTTACAACACGGTCGTTACACCGCAATACATTTACATCGTGGTCATTACAACGCAAGTCGTTACACTAAGAAATAGTATGCTTTACTATTCCAACACCTTCCCTACTGTAACGTAGGCTTGACTTGGAATAGTAAATCATACTGAGCCCGATTCACAGAACTAACTTAAGACAAAATCCTAAACTTACTACTTTTGGTATTCACAGAAGTTAGGATTTTGTCTTAAGTTTGTCTTAAGACAGACTTAAGACAGACTTAAGACAGACTTAAGTTAGGAATCTGTCTTAAGTGTGTCTTAAGTTTGTCTTAAGACAAACTTAAGACAAAATCCTAACTTCTGTGAATACCAAAAGTAGTAAGTTTAGGATTTTGTCTTAAGTTAGTTCTGTGAATCAGCCCCACTATTCCTAAGTCTAGCGCAAGTCGTTGTAACAACTTGTTTTGTAATAACCGCGATGTAACGTACCGCAATGTAAATGATCGCGTTGTAACGTCACATATTCGTATTATGTCGCAAATATACAGTTGGAACCCCATCCTTTTTTCAGTGTCCTCAATGCAAAAAATCCAAGACTGTTGCTCCAGGTCCACATTTATCCTAAAGCAGAATTTAATTGTACTCTTTCACACATATACTTAACACGGACAACGGGCCTTAGCAATGCGCGTTGTGTCTGCCCCCATCCCCACCCTGACACCGACATCCATGGGACAAGGGCCTAAACGGGCCTACATAGGTTAAAAAATGTCCACCTGGGCCTTAACTGGTGAACTGCCTGACTCCCAAGTTCACTAGTCCAGTCCTACTGCCCTACTACTGACAACAACCATTGGACTAGGGTCTTTCTTGACTGGGGGAACGTGGGAGATCTCAACCCCCCACTGACACGCGTTGGTTCTAACGGCCCCCTGACATGCCCTGAAGGAGCAGCATTTCTCCTAGGAGAAGGGACAATGAGTGACACCATTTGGAAAAGCACAAAACATACTGAAACAGGTCTATGATTGCTGAACAACTCTGAGAGATACCAGCCCTTGACAACGGCCTAAAGAATTTTTTTTGTTACAAATTGTTGAAGCTAAACTGTCCATGGAGACCTTTCCTTTATAGCTTTTTGTTGCATCTTGATTCTTTTTACGGAATCCATTGAAAATAATAGGCAGATATCAATATAATAAAATAGTTAATTAATTAGGAACACTTGACCGTGAATTATCGATTGGTACATTGATCAGTATCCAGCGTGTGTGCCATGGCTGTACTCCAATAAATCAGCCAGAATGTCAGGGCTGCACCTTTACTCGTTTTTTGGTCTCCTTTCTATTGTGCACCTTAGAGTTTCACATAACTAGTTCTTCAGTTTCATCAAAATTGCAGGATTCCAGAGGCCAAATCCTCACGCCTCATTTTCGCACATTTTGCTGCAATGTATCTCCATGGACACTGGGCAGCTCAGCAGAGGAATGCAGTCCTGCAGGTTGGTGAGAAATGATGAAATCTTCACACAGCATAATGTTTCAGCACCTGATCAGATAGCAGTTTGTGCTGCCATGCCATGCAGACTCAGAAATAGTCCACTCATGGTTTATTTGACTTATTTCTAACCCTGGGAGGGTAACTCTGCTCCGCCAGTGGATTATGCAGAGATTTGCCAACTCCGCGCTCCGTGCCGAACGCGGAGTAGCCAAAAACTACGCCTCCTGCCGGAGTGGAGTTAGCCGCTCCCTCCCCCTCCTGTTAGAAGGGGTGATCTCGGAGGGCCAGGTTGTGTTCACCCGACCACCCCAGGACCCACGTCTCCCACAGATACTGCCGAGTCTTATCGTGAGGTCCCCACCGGGGAGGACTTCGAGTCTAGGATCGTACACACTGAGCTCACACCACACTTACGAACGGACACCACACCGTGGGTTCTCAACAACAAGTTCTTTATAAACAGTAAAAAGGAAGTAGCACTCTTATGTACAAAGGATCGAGGGATCGCAAAGTCTTTGAGGATTCAGGAAGAGGGAAGCGGGACAGTCTTTGGCCTCTGGGCCAGTACGAGGCATACCCTGCGCACAGCTCTCAATCCTCGAGCCGGGGGATACGGGAGATGTTGGTCGTACTGGCTACTTCACTCACGTCGAGTCGGCTCCGGTCGGGATGGTAGCGTCGATAGTCCAGCCGGGCCAGAGTACTCCTCGAGCCGCGACGAAGTCAGCAGGGCTCGATCTGGAGAAGTTCTTGAGGAGCCGCGACAGCGTCAGCAGGGCTCACATGGTTACGAGTTCAAGCTCGAGCTGCGTCAGCGTCAGCAGGGCTCCGAGGTCTTTGCAAGGTTGAGCCGCGACAGAGTCAGCAGGGCTCAGATGGTTACGAGTTCACGCTCGAGCCGCGACAGCGTCAGCAGGGCTCAGGGGGTTCAGTACCGTGTGGCGAAGAAGGAGCCGCGACAGCGTCAGCAGGGCTCAGCGATGCAAGGTTGAGTTCTTCTTAGGATCAGCCGCGATCAGATCAGCAGGGCTTTCAGGTCCAGGATACAACTGCCCGCTAGTTGGGGTGTGGGCCTTGATATAGTCCAGTGGCCCTTTGATGTCCGGACCCTCGCAGGCGGAGATCTCATGCCTTGGGGGCTGGTCGTTGGCGAGGTCCGGCGGTTGGTTCTTTGATCCTTTGAGGATGCGCCCGAGATTTCCCAGACACCCAGCAGTTCTGGAGCCAGCACTCGGGGAGGCCAGAGGTGCGAATGAAACTAGCCCACAGGGGAGGGCCAAAGGTGTGACCGAAACTCCCTGGCTTATCTCACTCGGGGAGCCCTTTACCCCCCAGCCGGGACTGGCGCGCCGGGGAGTCTGCGTTTCGCTGGGGCCGGGGTCACGCTAGGCCCAGGGAGTCAGGGATCTCGGGAAGGGAAAATGGCTGCCGGGCCTTGTGGGGCATGCAGGTTCTAGGCGCTCGGAGCCGGGAGTGAGACGGGATAAGTGGGGCTGGTCAAGCAGGGAGCCAGCCGAATCGGGACTCGGGGTGCCGGCTGCGCTAACGGGGTACTGTGCAGGGACTCGGGGTGCATGTCTATGCTAACAGGGTGCTGAGGAACGGGGGGGGGGAACCACGCTACGAGGCCAGGTCCAACACGCGTCCCCCCCAGCTGAAAGGCGGAGAGAACTACCCATCCTCTTGGGGGTTCTCTTCACTGAGGCGGAAGAATCGGGACAGGCCGTCTGCGTTGGCGTGGTCAACACCAGGCCGGTGCTCCACAGTGAAATCCATCCCTTGGAGGGAGATGGACCAGCGCAACAGTTTGGGGTTCTCCCCTCTCATCTGCATTAGCCCCCGGAGGGGTCGGTGGTCGGTCTGGACCCGGAAGTGAGTACCGAACAGGTAGGGCCTCAGCTTCTTCAGGGCCCAAACCACCGCGAAGGCCTCCCGCTCGATGGTGCTCCACCATTGCTCTCGAGGGAGTAACCTCCGGCCAATGAATGCCACGGGCTGGTCTAGACCGTTTTCGTTCACCTGAGATAGGACCGTTCCGATACCATGCTCGGACGCGTCCGTCTGGACCACGAACTCTCGGGAGTAGTCGGGGACCTGTAGGACAGGGGCAGTGCACATGGCATCTTTTAAGGTCTCGAACGCCTCTTGGCAGGCGGGGGTCCAGCTGACTGTCTTCGGCTGGTTCTTGGAGGTTAACTCCGTGAGGGGGACTACGATGCTGCCGTATCCTTTGATAAATCTTCGGTAGTACCCAGTGAGCCCTAGGAACGCCCGCACTTCCGTCTGGGTCGTGGGGGCCTCCCAGGCCACGATCGCATCTATCTTGGGCTGGAGGGGGGCTACAAGGCCGCTTCCGACCTGGTGCCCCAGGTAGACTACGGATCCTTGTCCGATCTGGCATTTGCTCACTTTAAGGGTAAGACCGGCCCTCTGCAGGGCCGTCAGCACCTCCCAGAGGTGCTGGAGGTGCTCGGACCAGTGGAAACTGAACACTGCGATATCGTCCAGATACGCAGCGCTGAACTCCTCCAACCCAGCCAGTACCTGGTTAACCAGCCTCTGGAAGGTGGCGGGGGCGTTTTTCATCCCGATGGGCATCACCCGGAAATGGTAGTGACCATCCGGGGTGGAAAAAGCGGATCTCTCTCTGGCCCCTTCGGTAAGGGCGATCTGCCAGTATCCGCTGGTCAAGTCGAACGTGCTGAGAAATCGAGCAGCCCCTAGGCGATCAATAAGCTCGTCTGCTCGGGGAATGGGATGGGCGTTGGTTCTGGTGACTGCGTTAAGGCCGCGGTAGTCGACGCAGAACCTCAGCTCGGGAACAGCACCGGGGGCGGCTGCCTTCGGACCAGGACCACGGGGCTAGCCCAGGGGCTGTCAGAGGCTTCGACCACACCTAGAGCTATCATTTTAGAGACTTCGGCCTTGATGCAGGCCCGGACTCGGTCAGGGACGCGGTAGGCTCTGTGTCGTACCGGAGGGCTGTCCCCGGTGTCCACGTCGTGGACGCACCAGCTGGTGACACCAGGGATGAGGGAGAAAAGGTTGGAGAATTGTCCCAGTAACTGGCGACAGTCCTCACGCTGCTCAGGGGTGAGGGAGGAGGAGAGACTCACTCCCTCCACGGAGCCATCTTTTTCTTTTGCGCACAGGAGATCGGGGAGAGGCTCCGTTTCCTCTTCCTCTCCATAGTCAGTGGCGAGGAGCAAGCTCAACTCGGACCGTGCGAAGTGGGGTTTGAGGCGGTTCACGTGAAGGACCCTCAAGGGGTTCCTGGGGGACTGCACATCTATGAGATAGGTCACCTGGCTCTTGCGCTCCACCACCTTGAAGGGCCCTGTCCACTTGTCTTGCAGGGCGCAGGGCTCCACGGGGGCCATCACCCAGACCTGCTGTCTGGGCTGAAACTTGACCAGAGTGGCATTCTGGTCATACCACCGTTTCCTTTCTTCTTGACTGGCCTCGAGGTTTGCCTCGGCCAGTTCTCGGAACTTCCGAATCTGGTTCCTGAGGGCCAGGATGTATCGGAACACATCTGGAGGGGGCTCGGGGGCCGCAGTTTCCCACCCTTCTTTGACCAGGCTGAGGGGCCCCCTGACGGGGTGCCCGTAGTGCAGTCGAAGGGGCTAAACCCCAAGGATTTCTGGGGGACTTCGCGGTACGCGAAGAGGAGACAGGGAAGGAGGACGTCCCACTTGCGCCTCAGGGGCTCTTCGAGACCCATGATCATTCCTTTGAGGGTCCGGTTGAATCTCTCAGCCAGACCGTTACCTTGGGAGTGATATGGGGTGGTGAACTTGTAGGTCACCCCACATTGTTGCCAGAGGGACTTCATGTACTTCGAGATGAAGTTTGTTCCTCGGTCGCTCACGACTTCTCGGGGGAATCCCACCCGGGAGAAGATTCCCATGAGGGCCCGCCCCACTACGGGGGCCGTCACCGTTCGGAGGGGAATGGCTTCGGGGTATCGGGTGGCATGGTCCACCAAGACAAGGATGAATCGGTGGCCTAAGGAGGTCCGAGGGTCGAGAGGCCCCACGATATCTATTCCCACCCGCTCAAAGGGGGTACTGACCACGGGGAAGGGTTGGAGAGGGGCCTTGCGCCTTCCTCCGCTCTTCCCGCTGGACTGACACGTGGGGCAGGACTTGCAGTGGGCCTCCACATCGGAGCGCATGCCAGGCCAGGTAAAGTGGGTAACCAGGCGGTGATACGTTTTGTCTTGTCCCAAGTGTCCCGCCAGGGGCACATCATGGGCCAAGTTCAGGAGGAATCCTCGGAAGCGTAGGGGTACCACCAGCACCCGGGCTGATCCTAGCTCGGCCGACTTCTGTTCGCTGTACAAAACGTCGTTTTCCCAGTAGACAAAGTGGGAGCCGGACTGGTCCCCGGCGGCTTGGGCGGTGGCCTGCTGCCGCGGCCCAACCAAGGACGGACAGGAGGTCTGTTCGAGGCAAAACTCTTCTCGGGACGGTCCTCCTTCCTGGCGCCACTGGGCCAGCTCGGGAAGGTCATCCAGGCTCGGGGTCTGATCGACGTCAGGGCCGAGGGGACCTGCGTCAGAGGCGAGGCTCTCCCCGGGGGACAGCTCGGTTGCTCCAGCTGACTCTGGGACCTCGGGGTCCTCGGGGTCGGGCTGGGCATTCTCAGGGATTACCCCCTCGGGGGTGGCCACTCGGGTGGTCATGGAACAGGTGCTCACACAGGCCCATTCAGGTAGGCCCACCATCTCCAGGTGGGTTCTACGCTCTACCTGCTTCCACGGGGAGCTCTCCAAGTCGTTGCCGAGCAGGCAGTCCACGGGCATGTCGGTGCGGACCGCTACTCGTAACTCCCCGGAGACGCCCCCCCATTCGAACGGGACTTGAGCTATCCGGCAGGTGCGGACGGAGTTATCAGCTGCGATCACCCTGCAGGAGACGCGGGGTACGATTTGAGCTTCGGTGACCAAGTGACGTTTTACTGCAGTGATGCTGGCACCTGTGTCTCGGAGCGCCCCAATGTGGTGGCCATTGACGGTTACTTGCTGTCTGTACTTCTCCGTGTTGTCGGGTAGGGGGGCTCCGGGGACCATTTCCCTATCACCCAGGGAGACTAGAATCATGGCTGCTGGGTCACCCCCCTCGAAATCCTCCCCCTCTTCTTCTTCTAAGACTACAGAGGCTATCTGGCGCGCCGGGGGACCCGCAGCGGCGGGCTTCTTGAACAGAGGGCATCGGGATCATTGGCATAGTGCCCTGGTTGCTGGCAATGGAAGCAGGCTTGGCTGACTCGGGGCCCTGGCTTGGCTGGCGGGAACCCTGCTTGCGCTGTGGGAGGAGAGGTTCCGGGCTGGTTTCTGGGGGGGCTCCGTGGGGACCCTACCTGGGACCCCCTCTGTCTACTCTGACCCCCCCTCCCCTCTGGCGGGAAGATCCTTGTTCACTTCGGCCATAGTCTCCCCCGGGACCCCGGGGGACTCTGGTGCTTACCCAGCAATCGGCCTCGACGGCTAGTTTCCGGGGGTCAGCCAACTTGCTGTCCAGGAGGTGCTGCCTCAGTTCCACAAAGCAATTCGTGGACAAATGTTCATAAGCAATGAGGTCGACGAGCCCCTCAAAGGTGGACACCTTGCTGCCCTTGATCCACCCTTCCAAGGCCCGGCTGTAGAAATTTACGTATTCTACCCATGTGGTGCCGGGGATCTTCTTGCAGTCTCTGAACCGTTGTCGGTACATTTCTGGGGTGAGCCCGTACCTTGTGAGGAGGGCCTCTTTCATGTGGCGGTAGGAGGTTTGTTCGGAGGACAGTAGGTTGAGCAGGGTGTCTCTTCCTTCGCTCAGGAATCGACCCCACAGCCCGGCTCCCCAATCCGTCCGCGGAACTCTGTGGGAGGTCATGGCGACCTCGTAGGCCTTGAACCATTTCTGGATGTCATCGTTTTTGTAATACTCTTTTACCACATCCTTGGGGATGTGGACTTTGGGTTCCACCGGGGGGACGGCCTCTCGGGTCCCTGATGTTCTGCTGTCGTCGCTCCGGGCCTTCAGTTCGATCTCCTTCAGGCCGCGCTCGTGCTCCAGCTGGAGTTTTTTCCCTTTGTGTTCTCTCTGGAGTTTCTTCTCCTCCAGTTCTCCTTGCAGCCGTAACTGCTCAATGGCTAGCTTTTTCTCGGCCAACCTGAGTTCTCCGTCTATCTTCAGGCGCGCCAGTTCTAGCTCGTGGTTTCGGTTGCGCTCTCGGTCGGTCATCTCTTCTGGTGACAGACCTCTCTCCGTGCTGGGACTCCGCGTCGGGGACTCTGCTCTCTCATCCCCTTGGGCGCGGGTTTCGGACAGTGGTCCTCCTTCTCCACCGTCTCCTGTTGGCGGGGGAGGATGGGCTCCGGCCTCTACCCATGCTGTCAGGGCTTGTTGAAAGTCCTCCTTGGTGCTTAACCCAGTTGAGGTGATATGGAGATCTTTGCAAAACTGCTTCAGCTCTTGGTGCGTATACTCTTCCAGACGCTCCATCTGGAAGGTGGTCTCGTCGTTCGTGAGGCTCATGGTTGTTCTTCGTTCGGGTAGTGTGTCAATACTGTATGATCCCTAGACGTAGGTTCTTATTGCGACGCTGCCACCAATGTTAGAAGGGGCGATCTCGGAGGGCCTGGTTGTGCTCACCCGACCACCCCAGGACCCACCTCTCCCACAGATACTGCCGAGTCTTATCATGAGGTCCCCACCAGGGAGGACTTCGAGTCTAGGATCGTACACACTGAGCTCACACCACACTTACGAACGGACACCACACCGTGGGTTTTCAACAACAAGTTCTTTATAAACAGTAAAAAGGAAGTAGCACTCTTATGTACAAAGGATCGAGGGATCGCAAAGTCTTTGAGGATTCGGGAAGAGGGAAGCGGGACAGTCTTTGGCCTCTGGGCCAGTACGAGGCGTACCCTGCGCACAGCTCTCAATCCTCGAGCCGGGGGATACGGGAGATGTTGGTCGTACTGGCTGCTTCAGTCACGTTGAGTCGGCTCCGGTCGGGATGGTAGCAGCGATAGTCCAGCCGGGCCAGAGTACTCCTCGAGCCGCGACGAAGTCAGCAGGGCTCGATCCGGAGAAGTTCTTGAGGAGCCGCGACAGCGTCAGCAGGGCTCAGATGGTTACGAGTTCAAGTTCGAGCCGCGTCAGCGTCAGCAGGGCTCCGAGGTCTTTGCAAGGTCGAGCCGCGACAGCGTCAGCAGGGCTCAGATGGTTACGAGTTCACGCTCGAGCCGCGACAGCGTCAGCAGGGCTCAGGGGGTTCAGTACTGTGTTGCGAAGAAGGAGCCGCGACAGTGTCAGCAGGGCTCAGCGATGCAAGGTTGAGTTCTTCTTAGGATCAGCCGCGATCAGATCAGCAGGGCTTTCAGGTCCAGGATACAACTGCCCGCTAGTTGGGGTGTGGGCCTTGATATAGTCCAGTGGCCCTTTGATGTCCGGACCCTCGCAGGCGGAGGTCTCATGCCTTGGGGGCTGGTCGTTGGCGAGGTCCAGCGGTTGGTTCTTTGATCCTTTGAGGATGCGCCCGAGATTTCCCAGACACCCAGCATGTCTGGAGCCAGCACTCGGGGAGGCCAGAGGTGCGAACGAAACTGGCCCACAGGGGAGGGCCGAAGGTGTGACCGAAACTCCCTGGCTTATCTCACTCGGGAAGCCCTTTACCCCCCAGCCGGGACTGGCGTGCCGGGGAGTCTGCGTTTCGCTGGGGCCGGGGTCACGCTAGGCCCAGGGAGTCAGGGATCTCGGGAAGGGAAAATGTCTGCCGGGCCTTGTGGGGCATGCAGGTTCTAGGCGCTCGGAGCCGGGAGTGGGACGGGATAAGTGGGGCTGGTCAAGCAGGGAGCCGGCCGACTCGGGACTCGGGGTGTCGGCTGCGCTAACGGGGTACTGCGCAGGGACTCGGGATGCATGTCTATGCTAGCAGGGTGCTGAGGAACGGGGGGGGAACCACGCTACGAGGCCAGGTCCAACACCTCCCAAATGCTTTAAAAAGATATAAAGAAGGCACTTACCTGTGTTTCTGCTGCATCCCCTGCCTGGCCGCCTTCCTTCCAGCTCCTCCTCTTGCGTCCTCGTCATTCTTCATTAAAAAAAAACACTACGTTGTAGGTCTTGCGAGTGCGCAAGACTTACAACGTAGTGTTTTTTCAATGGAATTGAGGACGCAAGAGGAGCAGGAAGGAGAGCGGCCAGGCAGGGGAGGCGGCAGAAACACAGGTAAGTGCCTTCTTTATATCTTTTTAAAGCATTTGGGAGTGGGAGGGAGCGGAGCTATGCGTATCTCCACTGAGTTTTTTCCAAACTCCATGGAGTTACGCGTAGAGGCACTACACCAGCTCCGCCCAGGTGGGCTTCCAAAATTGCTCTATTTTCAGGATCAACGGTGCTCTGATAACAATGTGTCCCTTATAAATGTGTCCTGGTATAATAGGCATAATTCCAGTGTTAGAACAGAGGAGAATTTCTCCACTTGATTATGGAGATATGCATGCCACATATTTGAGACTTTCCAGCTAGTTGTTCGGTGGTGTCAGTCTTGCTACCCCTTTTAGCAAGAATAATGATCGCTGCGTTTGATCTGATGTACCATTAAGAAGCCGCAGCAGCGTGATGCTAGGAAGAACTTTGTACACACAATTGTCATCATAGCTCTCAGACCTAGAAAATTATGTTCCTCCTAATAGGCTAAATATAATCGCAATTCTATTCAAGGCCGGCCCATGCGTATTCACGGATCTTAGTGGGTATATATAGTGCCAGCGCCCCTAAACGGGCCTATATAAGTAAAAAAATGCCAGCCTGGGCCTTACCTGGTGAAGTGCTCGACCGACTTCTGAGTTCACAAGTCCAGTCCTATTGCCCTACTCCGGCAGTAACCATTGGACTACCTGCTGCCGGCATTGCACTGCCTGCAGTAATGTTAATCCGATTCAGACACTGCCTCAGCTCTGACAAAAGCGCAGTCTGACACAAGTGACGCAGTATAAAATGGCTTCCTTCTACCATCCACTCTGATTGCCACTGCAGACTCGCGGGGGAAGTAGTCTCAGGTCGAATCTGCGCAGACTCGATTCCTTGGTTTTCCACCTGCCACACCCTTTCCCAACTTGTCACAGCAGGGTCGGTCCCACCACGCCCTGTAAAGATTTCGGAAAGGGTGGAGTGACAAGCTCTCCACTCTCTGATTGACGTGGAGGGTTAGCGATACCAGGCTTGGATTTAAAACGGCCAGGGCTAACTTTACCTCCACAGCATCAGGAGGTGAAGACTGGGCCTTGAAGCTAGGTCTTTACCGAGCTGATGACATCACATGCTTCAGGGCTGTGAGGTTGTCAGCCCGACAAACACTTAGGTTCACCTTGGGCCCGCCCAGGCAGAAAGCAGGCAGAGTCACCTGACAGTGTCCACAATGGTCACTAGACAACGGCGGCAGTGTCAGTGAGTGAGGCAGACAGTGCCCTGTGTTCTAGTAGTAGGTAGACTACAATAACGGGGATATTTAAAAAAAAAAAAACATGAGCATTGCCATTGCTTATTGCTTATCGTTGAATGTAACGGGGGCGGAGCCCCGACACCCTCGAAGAGAAACCGCCTTTGCTTTAAAGTAGTATTCCACTGAGAAATTAAACAAAATATCTAGGCGAGCCCCCAGACTGGTCTAAACCTTGACCAGTGGATGAATATCTGTTGGTAATAAGTCAAACGACTATTGTCCTGAGGAGACCCTGAGATCTATAGGGGTTGAAATGTCGACAAATGGTTACACTTGGTTGTTTTTTCCTTGTAAATACATAACCAGTGACATTTTATATCTTGCTTGTTATGTGTATATTTTGATATATCTTTGTCACGCTTGAGCACGGCGTCGCCTGCACTTACGTTATTCATTATAATATTATCTGCATATAGAACCTTTTTGAAAATAATACAAACATTATCACAGAAACCAGTGTCAGTATATATATTCCTCGATCGTTGTTTTCACTCATGTTTCTATGAAAGATTACCAAAGTGTGTAGGTACCACTTGTTGTTTAGAAATATTACATTAAACGGAGGCTACCCCAAATTGATGTAATAGGGTTACCTATAGGAGTTTGAAAAGAGTCCAACCGTAGACACTGTTTTGCATATAAATACCACTGACCCTGGTCCCCGCGGTCATAGAAGGGGTTGTCCTTGTGAGAATACATATATATTAAACTCTGCATATCTGCATGCACATATTACGCTCTGAGCAACTACATGCACTCATTACACTCTGCACATCTGGATTCACATATTACATTCTGCATATCTGCATGCACATCTTACACTCTGCATATCTGTATGCACATTTTACACTCTGCGCATCTGGATGTACATATTACGCTCTGAGCAACTACATGCACTCATTACACTCTGTGCATCTGGATGCACATATTACACTCTGCATGGCTGCATGCACATATTACACTCTGAGCAACTACATGCACCCATTACACTCTTTGCATCTGCATGCACATATTACACTCTGTATATCTGCATGCACATATTACACTCTCTGCATCTGGATGTACATATTACGCTCTGAGCAACTACATGCACTCATTACACTCTGTGCATCTGGATGCACATATCACACTCTGCATAGCTGCTTGCACATATTACACTCTGAGCAACTACATGCACTCATTACACTCTGTGCATCTGCATGCACATATTACACTCTGTATATCTGCATGCACATATTACACTCTGCGCATCTGGATGTACATATTACGCTCTGAGCAACTACATGCACTCATTACACACTGTGCATCTGGATGCACATATTAGACTCTGCATAGCTGCATGCACATATTACGCTCTGAGCAACTACATGCACTCATTACACTCTGTGTATCTGGATGCACATATTACACTCTGCATAGCAGCATGCACATATTACACTCTGAGCAACTACATGCACTCATTACACTCTGTGCATCTGGATGCACATATTACACTCTGCATAGCTGCATGCACATATCACACTCTGAGCAAATACGTGTACTCATTACACTCTGTGCACATATTACACTCTGCATAGCTGCATGCACATATTACACTCTGAGCAACTACATGCACTCATTACACTCTGTGCATCTGCATGCACATATTACACTCTGCGCATCTGGATGTACATATTACGCTCTGAGCAACTACATGCACTCATTACACTCTGTGCATCTGGATTCACATATTACACTCTGCATAGCTGCTTGCACATATTACACTCTGAGAAACTACATGCACTCATTACACTCTGTGCATCTGCATGCACATATTACACTCTGTATATATGCATGCACATATTACACTCTGCTCATCTGGATGTACATATTACGCTCTGAGCAACTACATGCACTCATTACACTCTGTGCATCTGGATGCACATATCACACTCTGCATAGCTGCTTGCACATATTACACTCTGAGCAACTCCATGCACTCATTACACTCTGTGCATCTGCATGCACATATTACACTCTGTATATCTGCATGCACATATTACACTCCGCGCATCTGCATGCACATATTACGCTCTGAGCAACTACATGCAATCATTACACTCTGCACGTCTGGATTCACATATTACATTCTGCATAGCTGTATGCACATATTACACTTTGCATATCTGCATGTACATCTCACACTCTGCATATCTGTATGCACATTTTACACTCTGCGCATCTGGATGTACATATTACGCTCTGAGCAACTACATGCACTCATTACACTCTGTGCATCTGGATGCACATATTACACTCTGCATAGCTGCATGCACATATTACACTCTGAGCAGCTACATGCACACATTACACTCTGTGCATCTGCATGCACATATTACACTCTGTATATCTGCATGCACATATTACACTCTGCGCATCTGGATGTACATATTAGGCTCTGAGCAACTACATGCACTCATTACACTCTGCACATCTGGATTCACATATTACATTCTGCATAGCTGTATGCACATATTACACTCTGCATATCTGCATGCACATCTTACACTCTGCATATCTGTATGCACATTTTACACTCTGCGCATCTGGATGTACATATTACGCTCTGAACAACTACATGCACTCATTACACTCTGTGCACCTGGATGCACATATTACACTCTGCATAGCTGCATGCACATATTACACTCTGAGCAACTACATGCACTCATTACACTCTGTGCATCTGCATGCACATATTACAATCTGTATATCTGCATGCACATATTACACTCTGCGCATCTGGATGTACATATTACGCTCTGAGCAACTACATGCACTCATTACACTCTGTGCATCTGGATGCACATATTACACTCTGCATAGCTGCATGCACATATTACACTCTGAGCAACTACATGCACTCATTACACTCTGTGCATCTGAATGCACATATTACACTCTGCATAGCTGCATGCACATATTACACTCTGAGCAACTACATGCACTCATTACACTCTGTGCACCTGGATGCACATATTACACTCTGCATAGCTGCATGCACATATTACACTCTGAGCAACTACATGCACTCATTACACTCTGTGCATCTGCATGCACATATTACACTCTGTATATCTGCATGCACATATTACACTCTGCGCATCTGGATGTACATATTACGCTCTGAGCAACTACATGCACTCATTACACTCTGTGCATCTGGATGCACATATTCCACTCTGCATAGCTGCATGCACATATTACACTCTGAGCAACTACATGCACTCATTACACTCTGTGCATCTGAATGCACATATTACACTCTGCATAGCTGCATGCACATATTACACTCTGAGCAACTACATGCACTCATTACACTCTGTGCATCTGAATGCACATATTACACTCTGCATAGCTGCATGCACATATTACACTCTGAGCAACTACATGCACTCATTACACTCTGTGCATCTGGATGCACATATCACACTCTGCATAGCTGCATGCACATATTACACTCTGAGCAACTACATGCACTCATTACACTCTGTGCATCTGAATGCACATATTACACTCTGCATAGCTGCATGCACATATTACACTCTGAGCAACTACATGCACTCTTTACACTCTGTGCATCTGCATGCACATATTACACTCTGTATATCTGCATGCACATATTACACTCTGCGCATCTGGATGTACATATTACGCTCTGAACAACTACATGCACTCATTACACTCTGTGCATCTGGATGCACATATCACACTCTGCATAGCTGCTTGCACATATTACACTCTGAGCAACTACATGCACTCATTACACTCTGTGCATCTGCATGCACATATTACACTCTGTATATCTGCATGCACATATTACACTCTGCGCATCTGCATGCACATATTACGCTCTGAGCAACTACATGCACTCATTACACTCTGCACATCTGGATTCACATATTACATTCTGCATAGCTGTATGCACATATTACACTCTGCATATCTGCATGCACATCTTACACTCTACATATCTGTATGCACGTTTTACACTCTCCGCATCTGGATGTACATATTACGCTCTGAGCAACTACATGCACTCATTACACTCTGTGCATCTGGATGCACATATTACACTCCGCATAGCTGCATGCACATATTACACTCTGAGCAACTACATGCACTCATTACACTCTGTGCATCTGCATGCACATATTACACTCTGTATATCTGCATGCACATATTACACTCTGCGCATCTGGATGTACATATTACGCTCTGAGTAACTACATGCACTCATTACACTCTGTGCATCTGGATGCACATATCACACTCTGCATAGCTGCTTGCACATATTACACTCTGAGCAACTACATGCACTCATTACACTCTGTGCATCTGGATGCACATATTACACTCTGTATATCTGCATGCACATATACACTCTCCTCATCTGGATGTACATATTACGCTCTGAGCAACTACAAGCACTCATTACACTCTGTGCATCTGGATGCACATATTACACTCTGCATAGCTGCAGGCACATATTACACTCTGAGCAACTACATGCACTCATTACACTCTGTGCATCTGGATGCACATATTACACTCTGCATAGCTGCATGCACATATTACACTCTGAGCAACTACATGCACTCATTACACTCTGTGCATCTGGATGCACACATTACACTCTGCATAGCTGC
This sequence comes from Lissotriton helveticus, assembly GCF_964261635.1. NCBI lineage: Eukaryota > Metazoa > Chordata > Amphibia > Caudata > Salamandridae > Lissotriton > Lissotriton helveticus. Next base: position 1,259,062,524 of record NC_136070.1, on the reverse strand, counting down.
ATGCACATATTACACTCTGAGCAACTACATGCACTCATTACACACTGTGCACCTGCATGCACATATTACACTCTGCGCATCTGGATGTACATATTACGCTCTGAGCATCTGCATGCACTCATTACACTCTGTGCATCTGGATGCACATATTACACTCTGCATAGCTGCTTGCACATATTACACTCTGAGCAACTACATGCACTCATTACACTCTGTGCACCTGCATGCACATATTACACTCTGTATATCTGCATGCACATATTACACTCTGCTAATCTGGATGTACATATTACGCTCTGAGCAACTACATGCACTCATTACACTCTGTGCATCTGGATGCACATATTACACTCTGCATAGCTGCATGCACATATTACACTCTGAGCAACTACATGCACTCATTACACTCTGCACATCTGGATTCACATATTACATTCTGCATAGCTGTATGCACATATTACACTCTGCATATCTGCATGCACATCTTACACTCTACATATCTGTATGCACATTTTACACTCTCCGCATCTGGATGTACATATTACGCTCTGAGAAACTACATGCACTCATTACACTCTGTGCATCTGGATGCACATATTACACTCTGCATAGCTGCATGCACATATTACACTCTGAGCAACTACATGCACTCATTACACTCTGTGCATCTGCATGCACATATTACACTCTGTATATCTGCATGCACATATTACACTCTGCGCATCTGGATGTACATATTACGCTCTGAGTAACTACATGCACTCATTACACTCTGTGCATCTGGATGCACATATCACACTCTGCATAGCTGCTTGCACATATTACACTCTGAGCAACTACATGCACTCATTACACTCTGTGCATCTGGATGCACATACTACACTCTGTATATCTGCATGCACATATTACACTCTGCTCATCTGGTTGTACATATTACGCTCTGAGCAACTACATGCACTCATTACACTCTGTGCATCTGGATGCACATATTACACTCTGCATAGCTGCATGCACATATTACACTCTGAGCAACTACATGCACTCATTACACTCTGTGCATCTGGATGCACATATTACACTCTGCATAGCTGCATGCACATATTACACTCTGAGCAACTACATGCACTCATTACACTCTGTGCATCTGGATGCACACATTACACTCTGCATAGCTGCATGCATATATTACACTCTGAGCAACTACATGCACTCATTACACTCTGTGCATCTGGATGCACATATCACACTCTGCATAGCTGCATGCACATATTACACTCTGAGCATCTACATGCACTCATTACACTCTGTGCATCTGGATGCACATATTACACTCTGCATAGCTGCTTGCACATATAACACTCTGAGCAACTACATGCACTCATTACACTCTGTGCATCTGCATGCACATATTACACTCTGTATATCTGCATGCACATATTACACTCTGCGCATCTGGATGTACATATTACGCTCTGAACAACTACATGCACTCATTACACTCTGTGCATCTGGATGCACATATCACACTCTGCATAGCTGCTTGCACATATTACACTCTGAGCAACGACGTGCACTCATTACACTCTGTGCATCTGCATGCACATATTACACTCTGTATATCTGCATGCACATATTACACTCTGCGCATCTGGATGTACATATTACGCTCTGAGCAACTACATGCACTCATTACACTCTGTGCATCTGGATGCACATATTACACTCTGTATATTGCATGCACATATTACACTCTGCATAGCTGCATGCACATATTACAGTCTGCACATCTGGATGCACATTTTACACTGCATAGCTGCATGCACATATTACACTCTGCACATCTGGATGCACATATTACATTCTGCATAGCTGTTTGCACATCTTACACTCTGCATATCTGTATGCACATTTTTCACTCTGCACAGCTGCATGCACATATTATGCTCTGAGCAACTACATGCACTCATTACACTCTGTGCATCTGGATGCACATATTACACTCTGCATAGTTGCATGCACATATTACAGTCTGCACATCTGGATGCACATATTACACTGCATAGCTGCATGCACATATTACACTCTGCACATCTGGATGCACATATTACATTATGCATAGCTGTTTGCACATCTTACACTCTGCATATCTGTATGCACATTTTACACTCTGCACAGCTGCATGCACATACTACACTCTGCACAGCCGCATGTGTGCACATATTACACTCTGCACATCTGCATGCACATATTACACTCTGCACAGCTGCATGTGTGCACATACACTCGGCACATGTGCATGCACATATTACACTCCGCACAGCTGCATGTGTGCACAGATTACACTCTACACATCTGTATGCACATACTACACTCTGCACATCTGCATGCACATATTACACTCTGCACAGCTGCATGTGTGCACATATTACACTCTACACATCTGTATCCACATACTACACTCTGCACAGCTGCATGTGTGCACATATTACACTCTACACATCTGTATCCACATACAACACTCTGCACAGCCGCATGTGTGCACATATTACACTCTGCACATCTGCATGCACATATTACACTCTGCACAGCTGCATGTGTGCACATACACTCGGCACATCTGCATGCACATATTACACTCTGCACAGCTGCATGTGTGCACATATTACACTCTACACATCTGTATCCACATACTACACTCTGCACAGCTGCATGTGTGCACATATTACACTCTACACATCTGTATCCACATACAGCACTCTGCACAGCTGCATGCACATATTACTCTCCGTACAGCTGCAAGTAGGATTTGTGCCTTGTCATTATTCATGTGTATCTATTTTAAAAATCCGTTTGGATTTTTCCAGGTCTAAAAAAAGGAAAAATGAGGTAAAGTCACATTGAAGAGGACTCAGGGATTCTAGTAGAGTTGTTTCCGAGTCTGTGAACAATGCACCAAGTTATCTGGGACCGCTGTATTGCAGTAATAAAAATGATTTTGACATTTGCACTGTGATAATGTGTGCATATTTTGTTTTTATTTGTAAAGTTCTGTAAATAACGTTTTTTTGGACCACACGTTCCCTGCCATGGCGCAAATAAGTACATATATTGGGAACTGAAAGCAACAAACAACAGAAAGCACTTTCATCGCATCAACTAAATGTGACTGCCACAAAGAAATCCTGGGATTAAAAGTATTTACTGCTCACGTTGGTTTTCCCACCACTTAGTGAATGAAGACCTGGGGACCAGGCAGAGCCTCTGATGCCAGGAGGGGAGGGGAGGATTACCCAGGGTAAGCTGGACACCCCACACTGCAGACTTGGAATATAATGTGCAGAAGTTAAAAAACATACCAGCAACGTCCACTGTGGCCGTTGACGTAACTGTGGCCATTGACGTCACTGTGGCGCGTGTCAATGTGGGCGGCCATGAGCACATAAGTGGAATAATGATATTCCACTGCTGAGAACAGACTGAAAGTAGACCTCTTGGCCAGAGTTTGATGCAGTGCTCTCTTTAACCCCTTAGCTTGGGGGAGGGGAGGCCGCGCGGCGCTCCCGTACTCGTGACGGAACCGCTCCGTCACGAGCCTCGGGTGGGCTGTGCTTGTGACGGAACGGTTCCATCACGGCCCGCCCTCTCATCAGAACGCTCAGCGCAGGCGCAGAATTCGCGCCACGCAAGCGCGGCGAGCGGGCCGTGATGGAACCGTTCCGTCACCAGCACAGCCCACCCGATGCTCGTGACGGAACGGTTCCGTCACGAGCACGCAACGGGTTAAATTAAGCAACATCTGTCCCAACACATTACCCTAAATACACCAGGCTCTAATTTATTAGCACTAGAGCTTTTTGTTTTTACATTTCCGCCTTTAATCATCCATATTTATTTTTTGTCAACTTTATCTGTATTTATCCATATTTCTATGGGTTTTGTGAAAAAAATAAAGACGAAATTGGTATATATATCCACATTTATTTACCCAATAATGATGCAGTTATGCTTGAATGGCTGCCAGGTTTCAGTGATATGAACCCCCAAAGAAGATACATCAATGCACTTATATGAAAATATGCACATTTCAGTATCAGCCTTGTGCATATCTGCTGCTGTTTAAGCCTCTTTACTAAAATTCCTTTTTTTTAAACAAACCCCCTTAACTATCGATCCACACAGTTATTGGCCTGACAATCATGGCAAAGTGTATTTAGAACCATTCAAAAAGCACCCATATTCCGTTTTTATCCACATTTAAAAATAAATACAGTCAAGAAAATAAATGGTTTCTGTCTGTATTTATCTGTAAAAATCAGTAAAAATGGAAAACAGGGAGCCGTAATTATAACGCACCAATCCACCCAGTTACGTATGGATCACGCTATCCCGGAAAGCTGAGATCAAGCAGGGGTTTCCTGCTGTCTGATGATTGACCCACTGATGGACAGTGAAGCGTCTGATCCATGGATGGACAGGTGACCTGAGTCTAATCCAGTGATGGATAATATTCGACTTGAGCCAAAGCATTTGACCCATTGATTGACAAGTGACCAAAGCCTGGCGTTTGCCCAGTGATAGTTCGGTGACCTGAGTTCCAGCATCTGACCCATTAATGGGCGAGTGACCTGCGTCTGGTGTGTGGCCTACGGATGGACATTCAGCGTGGGTCAAGCATCCAGCATCCAGCATCCAGCATCTGACCCATTGATGGACAAGTGACCTGAGTCTGATGTGTGGCCTACGGATGGACATTCGGCTTGAGTCAAGCATCCAGCATCTGACCCAATGATGGACAAGTGACCTGAGTCTGGTGTGTGGCCTACGGATGGACATTCGGCCTGAGTCAAGCATCCAGCATCTAACCCAATGATGGACAAGTGACCTGAGTCTGGTATGTGGCCTACGGATGGACATTCGGCCGTTAGTCCAGCATTTAGTATCTAACCCTATTGATGGACAAGTGGCCTGAGTCCGATGTGTGGCCTACTGATGGACATTCGACCTGAGTTCAGCATCCAGCATTTGACCCATTGATGGACAAGTGACCAGAGTCTGGTGTGTGGCCTACGGATGGACATTCAGCCTGAGTCCAGCATTCAGTATCTAACCCATTGATGGACAAGTGTCCTGAGTCTGTTGTGTGGCCTACGGATGGACATTCAGCCTGATTCCAGCATCCAGCATCTGACCCATTGATGGACAAGTGACCTGAGTCTGTTGTGTGGCCTACGGATGGACATTCAGCCTGAGTCCAGCATCCAGCATCTGACCCATTGATGGACAAGTGTCCTGAGTCTGGTGTGTGGCCTACGGATGGACATTCGGCCTGAGTCAAGCATCCAGCATCTGACCCATTGATGGACAAGTGTCCTGAGTCTGGTGTGTGGCCTACGGATGGACATTCAGCCTGATTCCAGCATCCAGCATCTGACCCATTGATGGACAAGTGACCTGAGTCTGGTGTGTGGCCTATGGATGGCCATTCAGCCTGAGTCCAGCATCCAGCATCTGACCCATTGATGGACAAGTGTCCTGAGTCTGGTGTGTGGCCTACGGATGGACATTCGGCCTGAGTCAAGCATCCAGCATCTAACCCAATGATGGACAAGTGACCTGAGTCTGGTATGTGGCCTACGGATGGTCATTCGGCCTGAGTCAAGCATCCAGCATCTGACCCATTGATTGACAAGTGTCCTGAGTCTGTTGTGTGGCCTACGGATGGACATTCTGCCTGAGTCCAGCATTCAGTATCTAACCCATTGATGGACAATCTACCTCCGTCTGGTGTCGGCCCTACTTATGGGCATTCCACCACAGTCCCCCGTTTGACCTTTTGAAGGACAAATGAACTGAGGCTCCTCTCCTTTTACTCCCTCCCCCTTCCTGAGGTGGATAACTTACTTATTACTGTGGAAACTGACACCGGTGCCCTCACTTTCCTCCTCTTATACCGGCCTCCATATCCTATGCCATCCTTTTCTACCCTCATGAGCGAACAGCTGTCCAATCTACTAACGCAACACTCCAGCTTCGCCCTTTTCGGCGACCTAAACTACTGGTTCAATGACACCAACGCCGGTCCCCATGCTATAGAGCTCTTTGAGTCTCTCAACAGTCTGAACCTCACCCAACAGGTCACCCGACCCACCCATACCAAGGGCCACATCCTGGACCAGATCTGGACCTGCAATCTGGCGCTGTCCCAGCCAGATATATCCCCTTGTGTCTGGTCAGATCATTACTTAGTTGACACCTCCATCACTGTCGTCGGCCGGATTCCTGCTCCTCTGATGGCCGGCGGCTTCTCACGAAAATGGAGTACATATGACTCCCAGGGCTTCCTCACAACCCTGGCCGACACCCGTCCAGTCTTTAATCCCTCTGATAACATCGACAGAATAGAATACGACATCGGATCCTGGCTGAAGTCGGCCAGTGACCACTTTTCCCCCCTGATCAAATTCCCCCGCACTAGGCATCACCATTCTCACAGATGGTTCTCCGATGACCTCAAACAACACAAATTAAAAACGCGCCAGCTGGAACGCATCTGGAGACGCGATTATTCCATCTCAGCCAGGCAGACCTATATGGCTGCACTCAGAGAATACAAAACTGCCATTACCCTAGCCAAAATGGAACACTTTTCCAATAGGATCTCGTCGGCGGTTAACAAATCTAAGGAGGTGTTCAAAGTCATGAATGAACTTACCACAGACGACAGAACCCTCCCAGCCCAGACCCCTACTCAAGAGGCATGTGACACTCTCAACCTCTTCTTTGTGGAAAAGATCACAAAAATCAAAAACTCTATCCCTTCCCCTCCCCAGCCATACCCATCGGACACTTCCTCTTACAACCCCCTGACCCTCACTACCTTTCCTGCTCTGAACCCTATCTCATTAGTGGAACTGGCCACTCGCGTTAAATCCGGCTCCCCTAATGACTGCTGTCCGCCATCTGTTTTGCGGAGTATCTGCCTTAATCTACCCGACTGTATTCTTCCCCTACTGAATGGCTCACTCAGCAGTGGCATCCTCCCTAGCTCTCTCAAGGAGGCCATCCTAGAGCCCCTCCTCAAGAAACCTGGCGCCGACCCCGTGGAGCCTTCCAATTACCGTCCCATCTCCCTTCTCCCCTCCTTCTCAGAATTAATGGAGGCCCATGTCACCCGATGTCTGTCAAACTTTATCGAAACTTCCTGTCATCTTGAGCCAAACCAAGCCGGCTTCAGACCTGCCCACTCTACTGAGGCCGTCATTCTGGCAGTCCTGGACACACTCAGGTGCAATGCGGATGCGGGGTTCCCCCAAGCCCTCATACTCCTGGACCTGTCGGCCGCGTTCGACACGGTGGACCATAACATCCTCCTCCACCGTGTCGGACAGGCAGGCATCCAGGGTACTGCTCTTAAGTGGGTCGAGTCTTTCCTGACTGGAAGAACACAGGCTGTCTGCCTGGGCCCCTACACCGCAACAAAAACCCCCACGACCTGCGGAGTCCCTCAGGGCTCCTCTCTTTCACTGCTCCTGTTTAACCTATACCTCCGGCCCTTGATCCACTCTCTTCAGAAATGGGACATCATTGTCTACAACTATGCCGACGATTTACAGATTGTCCTCCCGCTCAATTCACCTCATGCCATCAACACGTTTCACGCAGTTATGATCCACATCCATCATTGGATGAACCGGAACCAACTGAAGCTAAACCCCGGGAAAACTGAGCTCCTTCTTCCTGGACTCAGCCATGCTCACTGGGGCCCGCAGTTCTGGCCCTCGGAGCTGGGCCCCTCCCCAGTCCCGGTCAAATCAGTGAAGAGTCTGGGAGTGATTATCGACACCGAACTGTCCCTTAAAGCCCAAGTGAGTGCGGTAATTTCATCTTGTATGTACCAGCTCCGGAAGATCCGTAAAGTTCGCCACTTACTTCCGCCCGCCGCACTTACCCAAGTTGTCATCTCACTTGTACTTTCTCGTCTGGACTTCTCCAATTCCCTCTACTACGGTCTCCCACAATTCCTGCTACACCGCCTTCAGGTTGTCCAAAACCAGGCGGCCCGTCTCATTCATAAAACCCCCAGATGGCAATCGGCCAAACCTCTACTTCACAGACTGCACTGGCTCCCAATAGGCCAAAGGGCAGCCTTTAAGGTGGCCTACCTCACATTTAAAACCCTCCACTGCTCCGGTCCCGCGTTTCTCAAATCCTTAATTACTCCTCATCGTCCAACTCGCAACCTCCGATCAGCCCACCGTCACCTGCTAGTTACCCCGAAAGCTAAAACCAAGAAATTCGGTGGTCGTCGCTTCTCCCACCTGGCTCCCGGGCTTTGGAATCTCCTCCCTCTCTCCATCAAGTCCACCCCTTCCCTTCTGAACTTCAGGAAATTGTTTAAAACTCACCTCTTCCCTTCCCTTGGTTAAAACTCCACTGCTCACGCTTTCAACCTCACTCATTCTGTCTTAAAGCGCCAGGAAGCCTTTGGTGTTAGCGCGCTCTACAAATTGCACTTAAGATAAGATAAGATAAGAGGCTGGTGTCAGGCCTAGTGATGGACCTTTGAACTGAGACCCATTGATTGACAGGTGACCTCAGTCCAGTCTAGAGTCTGACCTACTGATGAATAAGTGACGTGAGTCCGGCACGGGACCCGTTGATGGATGAGTGGCCTCAGTCTGTTGCCCGGCCCAATGATATACACTCAAGCCAAGTCCAAGCCCCTGGGCCTTTGATGGAGTCTGGTGTATTGGCCATTTATGGACAGGCGACCTGACTCCATCTTGGAATCGACAAGTTTCGTCTAAGTACGTCCCGCGAGGTTTGTACAGGATTCTCCAGCCTGATGGGTTGAGGAATATAGAGGAATCTGGTAGATTTGATGAGACCTCACACAACACCTGCAGTAGGAGAGAAATGCACACAATGGCATAATGGTAATACCTAAGCAAGCAATATGTATAAACACAGATTTATTCCCTGTACTTTGGAAAACAGGTTTTTCAATTAGGAAGAACTATTTAAAGTGTACCATAAGGTGCCAAGCATAATAGTAGCGCCTGACCCGGCTCACACTGCCAATTCAATTCTTACTGTCAGGTTAGGCCTGCTGGCGTAGAGCAGAGATCTTTAACCCCTTCACTGCGGCGGCTATTCCGCCGCAGTGCTAAGGGGGCGGGGCGGCCGCGCGGAGGGGCCATGCTGGCGACGGAACCGCTCCGTCACCAGCCGCGGTTGAGCTGTGCTCATGACGGAGCGGTTCCGTCATGGCCCCGCCCGCTCAATTGAACGCTCAGCGCAGGCACGGAATTCGCGCCGTGCAGGTGTGCCGAGCGGGCCATGACGGACTTGCTCCGTCATCAGCACAGCGCCACCGCAGCTGATGACGGACCGGTTCCGTCATCAGCAGGGGAGGGGTTAAATGTCTTTGCTCTGAGCCCCTCTCTGCAAAATGTTTTGAAGTTTGGCCCCTCTTCAAAACCTTATGGCAATGTTTGGAGAAGTGGGAGGACAAGCCTGAGCACAGGGGTCTGTGCCTGGGAGAGCAATTCAGGGGCGCGTTTTATGTTGCTTATGATCCACACTGAATGTGAGACTTATATATTAGTAAATGCATCAAACAAAAACAGAAATCGATCAACAAACACTGCTCCCCCTAATGGAGTTTGTGAGCCCCTCCACTCCTGGGCATCTGCTGCTCTAATGATAGCTGCAGCCCTGAGTAGCAGGCTGTCTCCTCTGCCTCTTTCACCCCTTCCACACCAAGCCTGGCCATCACTCCAACCTTGAAACAGACTATCTGTCCCTTTCAGAAAACAATTCGCTTCCACAGGTTGCCTCCTGCCCCTTTGCAGGGCTGCCCTCAGCTCCAATGCTAGCAAGGAACATGACCCTCAAAACCCCTTTTGTAAAGTAAGACAGTCATAACTGTCATAACTGTGATGCAGTGGTCCCCTCAATCTCATGGGCCCCGGCGCCACTCTGCCCTTTGTTAAAAACATGGACCCGCCTTAATCCAGCCCCCCTCCATTCTATGTTGAGGCCAAAACTAAAGTTCCTCAATATTCCCTTCCCTGGGGCCATTGCTCTGAGTCACAAAGCAACACTGGCCCTACAAGGGTGCCTGGGACCCTGATGCAGGGCCGGCTCTAGGGCGATGCGATCGGTGCCACCGCACCCGGCACTGACTTCAGGGGGTGCTGTGTTGTCAAATACCTTGTGGATTTAAAAGCACCTGCTGCAGTGTTCCTTGCCACCAGCAATTTTCAGGCAACAATAAAAATGTCAAGATAACTCTGGTGATTAATGGGCCTTCTAGAGAGATGGAGTGTTGTCTAGTGGAAGCTTTGACTCATTATAAATTGGTGCAGAGGGTTAAGGTGCCTGCTGCAAAGAAACATGTATCTTGCCGATCTCAGAACCGCTAATAATATAAATACTTCAGTGGGATACTGCTTTTGTTGGTGAGATCCTTTTGTTGCTTACAATTTCTAAATTAATATTGTAATATAGAACTGTTAGCTATTAATTGTCATCAAAGAGCTGCATGGAAACTGCAAGGTATAGGTTAGAGCATTATGATTCTATGCAACAGTCTTTCATCAACCTAATGTTGCAAAAAGGTTTCATTTGGGTAGAAATCCATTCTTATTAGTGAAGACAACTCGTTACCATAGTGGTGCATTTTAAATTCTGAGTTTTTGCTACTCCAGATCACGCACTCTATACTACCTGCCAGTATGGATGACATGTGACTGCTATACCTCGAGGTCCTCTTTCTTATGTAACATGTTTTATACACTGATTTATTATGTATTTATTTATTTATTTGAAGAGTTTTATATAGCGCTGGCTAGACCCGTAGGTATCAGAGCGCTTTACATGAGGAATCGTTGCATTACAAGTTACAAATTACATCTGTTACCAGAGCATAGTAAAACATAGGCAACATTTTTTTTTTTACAGTAATACGTCGAAGGGAGGGGGAGGAAGGAGACACGGCGGGGAGACAGGGAGAACAGTGCCCAATGTCCGGCTGGGTAGGTGATGGCTGAGGTGGTGAGCCAGGGCGGATCTCCTCTATAGCTGTCGAGCAGCTCCACCGGGCATCAGCCATGTTGCTCAGGTCTCAGCGGTCAGGGAAAAAAAGGTTACATTAGTTACGGTTGCATAGACGAGACAGGGAGAACTGTGCCCAATGTCCGCTGGGTAGGTGACAGCCGAGGTGGTGAGCCAGGGCGGGTCTCCTCTATAGCTGTCTAGCAGCTCCACCGGGCATCAGCAGTGTTGCTCAGGTCTCGTCGGTCAGAGATAACAAGGTTACATTAGTTACGGTTGCATAGTCAAACACAGAAGAAACAAGTCCCCAATAGAGGAATAGAGGGAAGGGGGGTGGGGAAGTGGAACAGTTCTGGCAGACTAGCAGTGAAAGAGAAATGCCTTGTGGGGGCCCAGGAAGTTAGAGTAAACGGGCCCATAGCTCAGGTGGGGTTACATGGTCATTAAGTCCAGTGTTAAGATTAAGCCACCGCGTTAGGTCATCTCGGCAATGTGGGGGTACCGTGCAGTATCGCGTTCCAAGCCTTGCTCTGTAGTACCTGTACTCCAGAGCGAACCAGTAATTTACTTGTGTGATTCATTGTCTCTGTGTAACGTGTATGATGCAAAGTGCTCTGACACCCAACACTGGTCTAAGTAGCTCTATAAAACAAAAGAATAGAATGTGAGAGAGAGAGTGGTTTTGGAAACTTGAGGGTCACAGTTACAGGGTGGTGGTGGGGAGGGAATTCATGGAGAAGGAGGTCATGGGGGGGGTGCCAATATACACTGTTGCACGGGGCACCACCAGGTCTAAAGCTGGCCCTGCCCTGATGCAAATAAGGAACAATAGGAACAAAAAAACATAATTGAGGTTTTAGATGCCCCTTCACACCCCTGTAGCACCAATGTAATGATATCTCTAGTCTATCTCCTCTGCCCGTCCCACTGGCCATCTCTCCTAGGCCTAAGAACCAAAGCCAGCTGTCTGCCCCTTTGTGTAATAAAAAAGGGAAAAAAAGTCCTACATCTAACTCCTCGTTTGCTTGGGCCTTTCACAGGAAGAATGACATGTGTCTTAATGCTAGCAAGGAAAATCTGCATGTAAACAGTGGTGGAAGCTGCGGGGTGAACCAACTTCCTCATTTTCTTTAATTTTACAAAAACAGTTTTAATACTGTTTGTTAAAAGACAACCATACTGTCCCTGAACGGTTAATCCGGACCTTAAAGTGCCTCTTGCTGAAAGAGAAAGGGGTGGAGGGGAAGGTCTAGACACTAAAATGTATACTTCAAAAGCCCCTGTCAACATTTTAGTAATTTTTGATCCGTTTGACCATGAAAGAATTTTTATAGTTAAATTCTGAAGATTATGCAGCAGATGATGGATTATGTGCCAAAGTAGACAATCCATAATTATACAAACAAAGCATCATTCCAGTGGGTCTGGTCATATCTACCAAGATTTGGCAGTGTTCTGCTCTCTCCGTGCGCTGGCACACTTTACACTGCCATGTGCCAATGCAGATACCGTTGAGCCAAACTGCAAGGGTGCCTGGTCTGCGTAAAGCATCGTTTTTGTACAAGAAGGAAACTTCCTGTAGAAAAACTATGGGGCATATTAACAAGATGTGCAATAATAAAAGCAAATCGCACATTTCCATATCGCCGGCTATTGCCGGATTCAATCGCCGTGATAGCACGTAATTATCAACGCGCAACACGTAGGCGAAATGAAATCCGGCGATAATCGGCAATAGGGAACATTAGCGCACGAAAACAAGCGTCGTTTTCACGCGCTAATGTGGGCCTTGATAATATGGGGGGGGGGGTGGATTCAGCTTTATGATCCACACCCCAATGTTATCAATGCCCTAACACCTGATCAAAGCAGGCGTTGGGAGACCTGGGATAAACTCGTTTATCGCAGGTCTCCCTCTCCCAACGTCTGCCTTGGTAATAGGGTGTTAACACCTCCAAACACATTCTACATGTGGTTGGACGTGGGAACGCCCACCCTGCATCCCATTAGCGTTATCTATCGCCCCCAGCGTGGGGCGATAGATGACGTCAAGACTACGTGTCTAACTCAGGTTAGAGACGTATTGGTAATAGTGCGATTAAAAAAAAATGCGTTAGCGACTTTAAAAAGTCGCTAACGCATTTATCGCGGGCTTGGTAATATGCCCCTGAGTTTTAAGGCGTTTCCCTCTTTGTGTGTGCGCTGTAGAATGCTGCACCCATGCAAAGAGGATTAAACAAGGGGAAATTAAAGCTTTTCTTCTTGTTACGTCTGCCTCAAGGAGGCTCATACTTTTCGCACCAACCTTGATCTAAAATTGTTAGTAGATAATGCTTAGCGCCCAAAACACAAGGGTGGCTGCATCGGAACTACACCAAGCAAAATTCGATTTCCTGACACTCTGGCCACACAGACATCTGCAGTGATCACATTAACCAATTTATGATTCATAACTTGAATAGTGATTTCCCCACTGATTAATTTGAATTCGTTTTCATCTAAAGTGTGTGCATTTTTCTCAATGCAGCTAACCGGAAGTGAAATAAATAGCAAAACAGCTGCAGAATGTTTTGCTCTTTAAATGAAGCTCTTTGACCCTGCGACCACACTCAGTGACCACCGCCCTCATGGCACTTAGGATCACAGTTCCCATGTTTTCTTTCAATGCACTTTAAGAGCTGCATGGAAATTAAGGCAGCCGGAAACGGAAACGTGCCAAATAAACGAGGTCGAGCTTTATCCAGGCCATCACATTTGCAAGTATTTACTGACACATTTGGGCCTCCCTGGGAAGGCAGCCATGGGCCTCCCAGAGGAGCACCCACACAGTTTGATGACCTCTGACGTAGAGGAACTTGTGAATTACAGGCAACCATTAAAGAGCCCTGGCTCCCTCTACACACAGAGGTCTTAAAACTGGGAGAGGGTGGGGTGGGGGGGGGGGCTTGAATGTGATTCCAGGGGGGGGGGGCTGGGGGGGGGGGATAAAGATAGCCTGGAATTGAAAGGCACATTTCTAGGCTGTCTTCGTTTACATGCAGCAGCTAAAGTCCAAAAAACAAGCATTTACAAAGCAATAGGTCTCACATTTGCGAGAGTTTGAGCTATTGGCATTGTAAATGACAATGCATTTTAATTATCTGTTTTCCTAATTAACACATAAATAAAAGGCATTGTCATTGACAAAGCCAAAAGCTCAAACTCTCGTAGGTGCGAGACATATTCAAAGAAGCGGCTGCCATTGTCCCTCGCTGCTCTGAAAGTGAAAGCATGCATGGCTAGCTGAATGTTGCAAGAAAGCATGTCGGGCCTGCAGTAGGAGAAACTCATTAAAGAAAATAGTGCCTACAGACTAAAAACAAGCATTTACAATGCAACGGTTTCGCTTTTGCAAAAGTTAGAGCTATTGGCATTGTAAATTATTTTTTTATGTGTTGGTTTTGAAAACAGATAAATAAATGGCATTGTAATTTACATTGCCAACAGCTTAATCTCTCGCAAATGTAAGACCTATTGTACCCTACTGGACGAGCTCAGCAGACAGCAATTACTACCACACACACACACACCCAGAGCCAGCCACACACACACACCCAGAGCCACACACACACACCCAGAGCCACACACACACACACACACACACCCCCCCAGTCTGTTTTATCCATGTATTAAGTATTCTGAACTGGCCTTTTGCCACTTGTTTTTTAGTGATTATTGCACAGCCTTATTAAGCCGACTTCAACATGATTAATTACTGTGTATTTAAGAAATTCTGATGGGCTATTTTTTATTTCTTTTTAATTTTAAAACATTTTTGGATGGTGTGTATTTACATTGTGCTTTAGTGGCCTGATGACCGAATAAAGCTTATTGAATTGAAACAATATATTTATTGTATAATTTTTATTGAAAATATTCAACAAAAACATATAAACGCTGAAAGGGTAGAGAGGGTAAAGGGAGAAAGGAAAAAAAGAGAAGCAGTATTACAATATAAATGTAAAATAAGACATTATGAAATTCACCTTGCTGTAATAGGTAAGTGTGAAGTTAAATACTAACCAAAGATCTTTCTTCCAATGTGATGGGGATGGGAACTTCCTGTACCTACTGCTAAGTAATGAAGTAATGTAATATATATAATGTATACATTCTAGCGTAAAGTAAATTAGTAACAAACAGATATGTATGATCGTTCATATAAAGAGGGGCTGCCATTCAGAACACCTACAACAACTTAAAATATTATATTTAGTAGGTATGATTGCAGTGAAGACCATATCTTTTTCAGCCTGGACGAGGGCAGGAGTAGGTTTGCATAGAGCTCGAGATGGGCGTTACAGTAAAAAACAATAGTTTAGTGACCTCCCTAAACAACAAAACCCAGGCAGAATTATCTAAGACCAGTCTTTCCTGCTGCTACCTTTTATAACAGAATTGCATTTTGATGGCCCCTTCAGAAAGAAATGAAGATGAATCATTCTCTCTAACTTTCCTTTCTTTGAATGGCATTTTAATATGTGCTTGTGCAAGTTATTATCAGTGTTTTTATAATTTTGGTGGGATCTTATCAGTAATTATAGGCTTAAACCCAATACAGAATAGCCTGTCCATAGTACATCTTGTTTGAGTTATGCATTTCTTTCTCTACCTGGCAAAGAGTGTCTGTGGCTAGGTGCAGTGTAAGTTATAGCACTTGTAATAGTTCTATTTGGTTAGCACCTGCATAAGTGTGCCTGTGTGTGACTTAGGCGCAAATGTTCCAAAAGAGCCCATAAGTGAAGAGAAAGCACTGTCATATATGGTAGACCCAAGGCTAGCGCTTTGGCCATGCACACGTACACAGCCCCGATGTTGATAGTAAAGTGACAGTCCTGCAGAGCCTTTCTTGTGCTGTGTGTCAGGTGGAAGGGGCAGATCCTTTGGGGTCTCTATGACTGAAGTGCTCAGCAATAAAATTATCCTGAGTCTGTAGCAGGCAGGTTACATAGAACCATACTGTTCTCTGGCTGTCTCTGCAGTGTCCAACGCTGGAGAGGAGGAGCCTCTTGGAAGCTGGACCAACTAGCAACCGGAGGCATTAACTGGGTGACACATGAAGATTGTCAACCTAGTGCATGGAAAATATGAGATCCGATTCCATGTCCAGGGTGTGTGCACTATCCTGAGGCACCAAGCTGTGTCTATGTGTCTGTGTTGCAGTATTTCATCCAGGGGATTTACATGTACTGGTTGTTCGGTGCAGACGAGTGTCAGTCCATCAGACAAACCCAAAGGCTCATGTCACTTGCCTCACCATCTGCTATGCCCACTATTTGCTGATGGAGACCCTTGGGATGGTAGATGTGCTTCAATTCCAGTAGGAAGTAGCAACCACAGGGTGATGTGCAAAGCTAATTTTTCGATAAGATTCATGGCTATTACGTTCAATAACATTCAATGGATTTGTGAAACAAATGTCTGAGTTAACTTCTTGGATTGAAATAGTCTTGAAACCCAGCCTGCATAAACCTTCCCACTGTAGCCATAAGGCTGCTCCTGTGAGCCTACTCTGTACCAGGGAAGCAGTTAGTTAATACGTATCCATGGTCGGCAGCTTGTACTTGACTAGGTAACACCAAGCAGAAGCGATGCCCAATGTACACATTGACTTTAATAATGGATTGAGCTTGTGTATCGGGAACCGTCTATGTAGACATGAATCCAGCATATATACCCTATCAGTTATGCACAACAGTAGTTTATTACTCCATAAAGCACTTTGTGGTACCATTAGGCTAGGCAAGTATTATACAAATGCACCACCAGGGAATGCCACGTTCCACTGACTGCTACTATTGATCCGGGCATCGTGTTGTTGTGCACGGTGAGTGGCTGCGGTGGGGATGCACATGCTTTAGGTGATTTATTCTGTTGACAGCTGTTTTTTTCTTTTTTTTACTCTGATGAAAACAGACAAACATTCCTACAGCAGCAACAGAGGGAGTCCGTACCGGGTTTTTGCGCTGACCGCCAATTGGGGTGTGCTTCAGGCTTCGAGGAGACGCAAGGAAGGACGCTGAGACCCCGAAATTGTTGCCTCACGCTTCTGTGATTTCCAGCTCCCAGTTACCCAACCCTGCTGAGGCGCTGGGCAGGCTGAGCCGAGCGAAGCAGAGGCGGAGCGTGCTGTGGGGTGCATGGTGGGGCCGAGTTGGTGTTGGTGTTGCACCAGCGTGACTCTGCGCCGTGCCCTCCATGCCTTGAAACCACAGCAATAACCACATACTACCACAGCTTTCCTTGAAACCACAGCAATAACCGCAGACTACCACAGCCTGCCACGGCCAGCATTGTGCACTGAGCGGATCTGAGAGCTGAGAGGCTCTGAGAGGTACGGTACAGCGCAGCGGGGCACCGGTGTGGAGCTGGCAGCAGCGAACAGGGTGTAGAGCTCACAGAGGGCCATGAGAGAGTGAGGAGGAGAGCGTGACTACCTCTAGTGGAGGTCACAGAGTGAAGAGCCCAGGCATGCTCACATAGGGGGCCCGATAGGTCGCGTGAGGCTCGTGGTGCTTCCAGGGAGCCCTGCTCTGGTCCTCTCTCATTATCTCCCTATCTCTCGCTGATCTTCTCGCTCCACTCTTAGCATCCTCGGTAACCCATATTCCCTTTCCTCGCCTCATTTTATCATCGTCACCGCCTATACTACCTACCAAGTGGACTCGCAATTGGTGGGACTAGCCGAATTGGAACCACTGCACAGAGCGGAGTAGGAAAAAAAGGAAGAAGAAGGAGTAAAGAATAACAGAATAAAAGCAAAAAGTAACAAGCACTCACCTGAGGAACAACGGAGGCCCAGCACGGAGCGGGCATTTCGGCAACCCCGCCCACGGCCATGTGCGCTCGAAAAACATGAAGCACGGGGGGGGGGGGGGCGGGAACGGACAGCGGTCTGGTCTCTGGGTCCGGTGTGGACGTCAGGAGGGAGCGCAGGCTACGGAGAGTACCAGGGGCGCCCAGGGGACAAAGAGCGGTGCGAGCCTCGCTGGAAACGCGGCTCGCACCGCGGCTGTGCTCACACGCTGCGGGACTCATGGGGGTGCCTGCAGCAGCCCGGGTTAGGAGAGCCAGTGTGAGGAGGGGGAGGCGGGGTGGAGGGAGCAGGGCAGGCCGAGCAACTCCATTGTCTGCCGTGAGCCGGGTGACTAATCTTCCGTCGTGGGACCCAAAAAAAATGGCGGCCAGCAACTCCTGAATTTTTCAGGTTGGGGGCGTGTTTACAGGGGCGGGAACGGCGCACAGACAACGGGAGGGGGCGGGAAAGGGTAATCAAAAGGCAGAGCACTCACCTGGGAATGCCCAGGGAAAAAATCTCGGGAACGCCCCCGAATCTGGTCCGGCCTTGACGGACAGATCTCTGTTCCAATGGCTAGCCTCCATTTATGGAGCTAGCCAATGGGACAGGGGGGCGTATTCCAGAGTCCTTACTAAAATCAAGAGATTTCTCTGGAGGCGGAGCTAAGAGCTCCGCCCTCCAGCGAAACCTAAAAACATACTGAGTAACAACCCAAGAAAAAGGGCCAGTCCTTATGGGAGGGTTGAGAAGACAAGGCGGCACTAAGGAGGGACTAACAAACCTATTAGCGAATCAGAAGCCAGCATTTACGAAGGACAATGACACCAGCCAACGACAAATATGGGCGGAGAGTGGGCGGGGCTTCTATTCCATACTCCAATATGGCATGCCACAGAGCAGTGCATGCCCAGGCTCGTCCTAAAAAGTGTGAGGATGACACTACAGAGTGACATGGGGCAGGGGTCGGTGAGTGTGAAGTCGGGTCAAAGACATGACTAAAAAGAAAAAAAATCACCATTTCATTGTTTTTTGTTCACTTTAGTATAACTACATATAAAAACGTGCACACACTTCAAATAATAAATAAATGCAAGCTAAACTGATCAAAGGGACATATAATCTATTACCTTATGAAATCTCAGTTGGCTAATGTGATCACTGTAGATGTTTTTATGTGTGAATAGAGAGTCACATAATTAAATCTGGATTGGCGCAGAGAGGAATAGTGACTTTTTTATAGTGCTATAATGTCCAGCCTGTGACAGAAAGCAGTGTAATGCCATTATTTTAAAACTGTATTACACTGTATAAAACAGGCTGCTTCAAAATACTGGTTGAGAAAAAACAAGTGCTTTCTAAAGACACATTTTAGTGATAAGCATTCAGGATATATCTAGTGCAAATATTGTATGTGTGTCTATTAAAAAGGTGCAGTCCCCTTAACGGATACATGTATTACCTCTTAGAAAGATTAAATGTTTGTCACTATGAAGTTGAGCGACTCCGCTAATTAAAAGCTACAATGGCTCCAAAGCAGCCTTCATATTTGGTGATTAACCATTGCACACATTTACATTTCTTCAGGTAGCAGACCTTGGTGAGAAGGCATGTTCTTCATAAGTTCTCTACTATCTGTTTCACAGCACAGGAGCTCCCCCACTGGACCCAAGTCATGGCAGTTCTTACTATGAAAAACAGCATGGGATGCATTTTCCTTGCTAGCATTATGGCATAGGTCACAATTGTGATGTGTCGAACAGGGGCCAAGCAACAGGGGGAGGGGGGCTAAATGTGCTAAAAAACAACAGAAAGCCTGCTGTGGGCATCTGGCCTAGACGTAATGGTCCAGTTGAGTGAGCAGAGTATTGAACTACACAAAAATTATATCAGAGGGTCTATTGAGAGAAAGAACTGATGTGTACGCAAAATGTAACCTAACAGAAAAACCTAGATATCCCTATCATGTATGTGTCTATCTAGGGTCATCCCTTCGACAAATCCACATAGTGGTCAGGCAAGGATGCCCATCAGTCACCACACGGAACCGCCCTTCATCATTTGGGATTCCTTCAAGACCACCACTAGGAGTGCCGCTTAGCTTTCACGGAGGAGGGCCTAGATGGTGGTAAAGAGCCCTCAACCGGTCAGACAGGTCTTACTATGGTCTTGCTACTCAATTATGAGGATATTGGCACAAAAGGGGGACTAATGTCGCAGTGCACAAAAGGTGTGTAAAAAGTAAGAAAAAAGGTGTCATAAAATTGGGTGAGGGGGTACTGAAAATTTTATTCTGGTGCTACCCACTCTTCCAACATTAAAAAGTAGTCAGTGACAGTCACATCAATTAGGACTGCCCAGGTGTGTTATAAGGTCAACATGTTTCAGCAATTTACGACACGTTCTGTCATTGCTTTCTTCAGGACCGTATTAACTGATAGCTACTGCAACAAAGTGATGATGAAACAAAACTGTGCTCAAAATTTAAAAAAACAGATACAGAGATCATCTGAATCCACTAGGTGTTCGCATCGTTTTCTTCACTCTTCTAAGTCATGTGAATACACTAAAGAAACAGTGAGCAGAGTAGACAACCTGCTGCACAGAGCTGTAGTTGTCATTGGTTCTGCAGCGGCAGGGAATACTTGCTGTGTTGGTACTTCTTTGAGTCTTGGAGCAATGGCCCAAGGGAGGGGAAAAGATGAAGTAGAGGAGACCCCTTGATTTGGGTATCTTGTGTTGCACAGCCTGGGTGGAGAACATGCCCAGGCTCGGAGTCCCCATCTGAGCACCGAACCATGGCGCTCAGACCAATCAGTAGCGTCATGATTGGCTACGGGAGTCTGGAAGCCTGGGTGCTACCTCTTCCTACTTCCTGCATCGAAGAAGAGGACAGAGGAGAAGCGGCAGCCGGCAGGTACGTTTAAAAAAAACAAAAAACATTTTAAACCTCCCCCTTGCCCGCCGCACCACTACTGCCCCGTAGCGGCCGCTACTGGCCATATTCTTTAAAGAGTCATGTTTTAAGCTTTTTTCAAAGAATTTTGAGGTCTAATCCATGGCCGATGTGATCTAGGAGCGCATTCCAAGGTGATCACAGCGAAGCCTTCGTCTCCCGCTTAGTTAATCTGGAATCAAGGAACAGTTACAAAGTTTTAATGAGCCGACCTCAGGGGAGGGAGGGCTGCACCTTTTAAAATTTTTAACCAAAGAAGATAGGAGCTGAGATGTGTATGCTCTTAAATGTGAAGCAGCAAGTTTTGGCCTAAATACGCTGAGTTGTAGGGAGCCAGTGAAATTTTTGTAATAATGGGGTAGCACATGTATGTCTTTGGGGTTGAAATATCAGTCTTGCTGCCTCATTCTAAATTAATTGAAGCCTGATCAAATCATTCTTAGGTAATTCTAAGTAGACCGCATTAGCATAATCCAGCCTTGAAATAATAGCTGGTGTTATAATAAGTTCAGGAACGGATTCTATTTATGTAGGGTAGTGGGTAAATGTGCTTAGTAGGGAGGCTTGCAGTGGATGGGTGACATAGCTCTCAAAGCCTCTCTCTCAAATGTTTATATCTCACTTCGACTGGTTGCAAGGCGAAAGTGGACTGGATTTTGGCACTAGTCTCACTTCAATGACTGTGGCCACCTTCTGTAGTCTGATCATTAGTTAGTCTCCCTTATCTAACCATTCATTTTTCCTTCTGAACCCTCATTCAGCTACCAACCAACCCATCCAATAATCTGTCAATTTCTGGGGGAAAAAATGATTATACCAAAGATATGTTTAGCATGTTTAAAGGAGTTGCCTAAGATAGTGCATTTGATTTTGCTTGAAGACATTTTGTTTACTTTCAAGGGACTTAGAGCCCTACCATTGGTTTACTTCAATGTCACTCTCATTTGTCAATGTCTGCAGGCTTCACGTTTCAAATTCCTTTTGACCCTCCCCTGGAGCATGGCCAAATAACTTGTCTCCCTACACAGCTTGCATTGTGGGAGCTACATTTTCTTGAAGCAATGCATGCAAGTGCATATGGTTTCGAGCTGTTTAGCTCATCTGCCTCCACCGTTCTCTGTCATTTTCTCTCCCCCTTATTTTAATGTCCCCTACACACACTTACGCTCCCCAGGCCTTCCAACACAAATTCCGGGGTCAGGGGCCCGAAATCACTGCCAGGATAAATGCGGGAGAAGGGCGGCCACGGAGGAGCTCCAGAGTCTGCTGCCGCTTACATCGGCGTCCAAGCCACGACCCCGCACCTCATTAGTTAATGTTAATATTGTTAATATAGTTTATTAGGCACTCGTTAACCATAGGTTTCTAGGAATAGGTCCATAACGGTACGACATGGTGGGTATAGCTTAGAAGAGCAAATTAGAATAACCATGTTCAGGGGCGGCTCCTCTGTTGAGGCGGAGGAGCATTGCCCCACAGGAAAAATAAAATGATAATAACAGCATTTTATTATCATTTTATTTTTTCAAAACTCCTCTGTAGAGGTGGGGCAGGCTGGACTGCCCACAGAGTAGGGGGAGGGGCAGTGGGCACTCTGTAAGTGCGCATGACGGTTTAACCGGCCATCTTGGGCCGGCCAAACCATCATGCGCACTTGGCATGTTCTCCACCGGGCTGTGTTGCACAGCCTGGGTTGAGAACATGCACAGGCTCCCAGTCCCCATCTGAGCACCGAACCACAGTGCTCAGACCAATCAGTAGCGTCATGATTGGCTATGGGAGTCTGGAAGCCTGGGCGCTACCTCTTCCTACTTCCTGCATCGAAGAAGAGGACAGAGGAGAAGCGGCAGCCATCAGGTAAGTTTAATTAAAAAAAAGTTTAAACCTTCTTCTCTCCCGCCGCACCACTACTGCCCCATAGCCCTAGTCTCACTTCAATGACTGTGGCCACCTTCTGTAGTCTGATCATTAGTTGGTCTCCCTCATCTAACCATTAATTTTTCCTTCTGAACCCTCATTCAGCTACCAACCCATCCAATAATCTGTACATTTCTGGGAAAGAAAATTGATTATACCAAAGATATGTTTAGCAATTTTTAAGGAGTTGCCTAAGATAGCGCATTTGCTTTTGCTTGCAAGACATTTTGTTTACTTTCAAGGGACTTACAGCCTGATTCATCAAGCCGAATAGCGCTCGCAAAGGGCCAGATTCTGAGAATCTGGCCCATTGCGAGCGCAATTTTTACATTTGGGATTCATCATCCCAAATGCAAAAATCGGTAATTGCTAATTCGCTAAATTGCGAGGAATTACATTTAAGGAATCTCTATTTGAGATTCCTTAAATGCAATTCATCAACCATTTTTAAATTGCTAATTCGCAATTTCGGGCCGCTATTTACCGAGAGGTCAGACCTCTCGGTAAATAGCAAAAACTTAGAAAAATGCTTTTAAAAGCATTTTTCTAAGTTGCATGTTGCACACACACATGTCCTTTGGACATGTGTGTGCGCAACACCAGTTTCAATTTGCATTTAAGGGGTGCTACAGGGTGTCCTTTGGACACCCCTGGCACCCTTTAAATCGCTATCTTATTTGCGAGTAGCAAATTGATAATCGCAAATAAGGAATACTCCCCATTCATTCCTATGGGCCTTTTGGCCTTATGTTTCCCCCTCTCATCCGTTGCTTCTCTGCATCTGTTCCTTGCATGCCCGAATCCACTTCGCTTCCCCATCCGTCTCTTCCATGCATCATTTAGTCATATTCTTTTGTTCTTTTCTCTCCCCAAAGCCTTGCTTTCCATTTAGCATGCTGCCATTTAAACTCAGGTGGCTCATACAAAAATACATTAGTTGGGAATTGTAATGGATATCTATATCTATACTACTATTATAAAGAGAGAACTTTGAACCTTTGAGGCGGGTAAACTCGGGAACCACAGCGCCAATCCAAACACCCGATACATCGTTGTAATTGTCAGGGTCTGCAGATGGACATAGGCTATATAAAAAAATAAAATATACGTTCTTTAAAATACTTACGATTAAAAAAAAAGTAGTCCCTTGGAAGTAGCGCCGGCCGCGACGTGCGTGCTGACATCAGGAGCGGCGTACAGGAGCGCGAGGAGGAGCGGCGGACATGAGCGCGGGGAGGAGCGGCGGGCAGTAGCGGTGAGGAGCGGTGAGGAGCGGCGGACAGGCGGTGAGGAGCGGTGGACAGGCGGTGAGGAGCGGCGGGCAGGCGGGGAGTAGCGGCAGACAGGTGGGGAGGAGCGGCGGACAGGCGGGGAGGAGCGGTGAGGAGCGGTGAGAAGCGGTGAGGAGCGGTGAGGAGCGGCGGACAGGCGGGGAGGAGCGGCGGCTGAGGTAGGTGAAGCGGCCCGTGTGCGGCTCATTGGGGGCCCTGAAAGTGGAGGGTGCGCTCCGGGGGACCCACGGACAACATCGGGGCGGGCGGGGGCCCTGAAGCCTGAGACAACGTCGGGCAGGCGGGGGCCCAGAAGCCTGATTGCTCCCGGACAACGTCGGGACGGGCTGCTAGTTACTTAAATACATTGCTGAAGAAGCTGTTTCTATTTACATTTCTAGCAAAGGGAAACCATAGTTCCAATTTCTTCAAAAGGGCACCATTGATGTGTTTCTGAAGGATTCCCAGAAAATTTAGAGCACACAAGGGGAACCCTCTTATCGATTAGGCATATATTGATCACCGCATGTGCAGTGTTAGTACAGCCCACTTTATCCGGGGCCTTTGTATATACGTATTGATTAGCAGTATATCGAGCACCTAACAGGCAGTGTTACCACATCCCTCATTATCCGTGGCCTTAGTATATACGTATCGGTCAGCAATATATAGATAACCTAACGCGCAGTGTTACTATAGCCATCATTATTAGTGGCCTTTGTATACATGTATCAGTCAGCAGCATATTGAGTACCTAATGCTCAGTGTTACTACAGCCATTTTATCCATGGCCTTTGTATATACATATCGATCAGCACTATTTCGATCACCTAACATGCAGTGCTACTACAGCCCACGTTATCCGTGGCCTTCGTACATAAGTATCGATCAGCGGTATAGCGATCACCTAGCTTGTGGTGTTACTACACCCACTTTATCCGTGGCCTTTGTATATACGTATCGATGAGCAATATATCGACCACCTAACGTAGTGTCATATAGTTCACGTTATCCGTGACCTTTGTATATACGTATCGATGAGCAATATATCGACCACCTAACGTAGTGTCATATAGTTCACTTTATCCGTGACCTTTGTATATACCTATAGATCATCAATATATCGATCACCTAATACCCAGTTTTACTTCAGCCCACGTTATCGGTGGCCTTTGTATATACGTATCATTCAGCAATATATCGATCACCTAACACACAGTGTCAGTACAGTCCACGTTAATCATGGCCTTTGTATATACGTGTAACGTAACGCAAGTCGTGGATGCAAAGCGTCCTGTCCAATGAGACATTAGCTGCATTCACACCGACCGCCTTCTCTCAAAATGAAACTGATGCACAGATGCGGACAGCATACATCATATTATGCATCCCACCCACTTCACTTGAACAGTGACATCACATAAAGTACAAATAACACTTTGGACACCGAAGTCAGGGCCTGGGGGTAGTAGGCTACTGAACTTTACGCAGAATTAGTAATTATCACAAAATGGGCTAAAACTTTATAAAACAAGCACTGGCATAGCCAATAGATCTCACCTACCAGAGAGCTTTTAGCTATGTCAATGTTTTTCTTAGCAATGTTGTCCAGCTGCACGCCTGCTATGCAGCGTTCCTGAAAGTAAATTTTTGAAAAGCGCTATGACGCGTCAAGATCTAGTGGGTTTTAACTGCACTCAGTGGAGCCCAGTCCAGTTCTGGATTGTGAGGTAGTTAAGTGGCACCACGGGAAGAAGGGTGAATTTTATTGAAGGGGTTTGTGCTCAATTTCTCTCTTGAAGGCCGCCAAATTTGGTTGGTTCTTAGCACCTGTGTGCAATCAGTGACAGGGCTGTGCTCCCATCCCCCAAATCAACCTGCCTCCAAGTGAAAAGTGACTGATTGCATTGGAGGACCTCCGCCATCGACCGTGGCCCCCCTAGTGCTTTGACAAAAGTGGAGGGAAGCATACATTAAACACTCTCCATGCCCCGGGGACACACACAAGAGCCTTCAGTGCAGGGTCACATGATGCCTTCAGACTCCCGCTCCCGCACTGTCTGTAATTTCACCAGGTCCTTAAGTGAACCAGGTCCTGCCTGTGCTCAGCACCTGCAGTTCTAACAAGCATTTACAATGCAATGGTCTCGTTGTTGTTAAAGTTAGAGCTATTGGCATTGCAAATGGCATTTTAAAAAAACCCATAAATAAATGGTATTGTCAAGACACTTACACAGGCACAGAGCCCCACTCACAGACACAGAGCCACACACACAGAGCCCAACACACACACATAGAGCCCAGCACACACACACAGAGCCCAACACACACACACAGAGCACAACACACACACACAGAGCCCAACACACACACACAGAGCTCAACACACACACACAGAGCCACACACACAGAGAGCCACACACACATACAGAGAGCCACACACACACACACACAGAGCCACACACGCACACACAGAGCCACACACACACACACAGAGAGCCACACACACACACACAGATCCACACATACACACACACACACAGCCACACACAGAGAGCCACACACACACAGAGAGCCACACACACACACAGAGAGCAACCCCCCCACACACACAGAGAGCCACACACACACACAGACACACACACATACACAGCCACACACACACACACACAGAGCCACACACACACACACACACACAGCCACACACACACAGAGCCACACACATGCAGAGCCCCCCCACACACACAGAGCCACACACACACACACAGCCACACACACACAGAGCCACACACACACAGAGCCACACACACACAGAGCCACATACACACAAAGCCACACACACACAGAGCCACGCACACACAGAGCCACACACACACACAGAGCCACACACACACAGAGCCACACACACACAGAGCCTCACACACACAGAGCCACACACACACACCCACAGAGCCACACACACACACACACAAAGCCACACACAGAGCCACACACACACACACACACAAAGCCACAGAGACACACACACACCCTCACCCCGGGGACTCTCCTTATTTACAAATGGGTTATTCGAGGCCCCCACCAACTCCCAGAGCTCACCCGTTGCTTCCCTCAGTCCAGGTCAGCCGGTGCACTGGCGTCCATGCCCTGGGCACCCACTGCCCCTTACCACACGCCCACCTCTACCCAGTAACGCCCCAGGGAACAGAGGCAAGAAAAGCGATCACAACCAGGGAACAGAGGCAAGAAAAGCGAGCACAACCAGGGAACAGAGGCAAGAAAAGCGGGCACAACCAGGGAACTGAGACAAGGAAAGCGATCACAACCAGGGAACAGAGGCAAGAAAAGCGAGCACAACCAGGGAACAGAGGCAAGAAAAGCGAGCACAGCCAGGGAACAGAGGCAAGAAAAGTGAGCACAATCAGGGGGCAGAAGCAAGAAAACGATCACAACTAGGGAACAGAGGCAAGAAAAGCAATCACAACTAGGGAACAGAGGCAAGAAAAGCGATCACAACCAGAGGGAACAGAGGCAAGAAAAGCGAGTACAATCAGGGGGCAGTATGTTTCACATGGTTTCGTACTAACCGGGGCTGTTGCGGTGGTGCTCTGTCAGGCTGCGCCCTTTGATGGCCTGGGGCTCCACTGCTGCGGGTAGCGGGCTTCCTTCGACGCTCCCCGTGTGGCTTCATACCGCCCGTGCCACCTCCGGGGGCCCCGCTCATACCCACGCCGGGCCGAGACGGAGCCTTCCACGGGAGAGCGGGGCTGGGAGACAGCTCTTGGTGACTGACGGGCAGTGCTAGACACACAATAGCGCACGGAGAGTGAGGATTCCCGGGGAGAGGGACATTCCGCAGGATTCCAGAGACCGTAGCAGGCAGTCCGGGGCCGCTGCTGCATCATGCCTGCTGCTGTCCCCCGCACTGGAAGTAGACGCTCCACTTCCTGAAGTGAGCTGAGGAGGGCAGCAGGACGGAGACCGAGGAGGGGGGAGAGGAGGAGGGAGCCGCCGCCGCCTGGGCGAGGGGAGGGGGAGCCACCCGCCCGCCTGCCGCCCGACCCTGCCCGCCGCAGCCGCCTGCCACGGCTATGTGAGGCCTTCCGGGATCTGCTCCGTTGGACGGGCCGCGGCTCTACCCCCGGCCAGGGACTGCGCTCGGAGGCCGGGATACCGCGGGGGCCAGGGCCCCGGAAGCTGCGCTAGTCCTGAGGAGGGCCGAGGCTGGGAGTGAGAGCACAAGCCGCCAGGGGATGCACCGCCCGGCCTGAGAGGGGGTTGTATATGCTGAGGGATCTGCCTGGGCAGCCCGGGGGCACAGTATGCCCAACCGGCGGGGCTAGAGGCCACGGAGCCCCTGACCCGCAGCACAAGATGTCCACCAGGACGCAATTGCCGACCGTCAACGAGCGCGACACTGTTTTCACACGTGAACCTCGGACCACGCCATGAACACCACAAGGTTTCTCCGAGGTCCAGCAGACAGCAGAAATGGATCTGAGAAACGCCCCGTCAATTTCAGACTGGGGGGCGTGTTTTTCTTTCTATCCTCTTCCCATTGGCTGGAATGTAAACAACAGGCGTGTTTTGACTTGTTGTAGTTTATATTCCAGCCAATGGGAAGAAGAGAGAAAGAAATGAAAAAACACACCCCTCAATCCGAAAAAGACTGGGCTTAAATGGAAAGATAAACCTCTTCTCCAATGGCTGCCCGCCATTTAGGAAGCTAGCCAATGGAGAAGAGGGGCAGGTTTAAGCCCCACTACTAGAAAACATAAAATCTCGCCAGCGAGACTGCGCAAGCGCAGCCTACGCTAGCTGAGACCTAAAAAGCAGGTGCTGAGACAGTAGGGTGACCAGATGTCCCAGATTTGGCCGGACAGTCCCAGTTTTTTTAGGAGTGTCCCGGCAGCCTGACACTAATTGCAAAAATGAATAAATGTCCCGGTTTTGAGAGATGGTCTGGTGAGCATGCACATTTACCACTGTGCTGCGAAGGCTCACCTTCACACCAGCCCTCTCATGAAACTAGGGACAGAGCTTTGTTTGAAAGAGTCTCCTACTGTGCTGCCTGGCTTAATTCAGGCAGCACAGCTGGGTTTAATTGGGGGTGAATAAACCCCTGCAGAGCACAACACTCAAGGCCAGAATCTCAAAGCTCCCCTTGCAACACACCCCAGCTTGGCCGAGGATGTCTTAATTTTCATGCTACAGAGGGGTGTGTGTGCATGCACCTCTGTAGCATGAAAATCAAACACTTGCTCGGCCATGCTGTGGTGTGTTCCATATGGCAATCCTAAACACACACACACATATATATACATGTGTGTGTGTATATGTATACATATATTTATATTTATATATATATATTGAAAAAGCCATTGACATAGAAATATGACTAAATGTTGACCAGTGCCATCCTTTAGTCCCTTATCTATGTCAATGGCTGTCCCATTTTTTTGTTAAAAAAATCTGGTCACCCTATGAGACGGGTCCCTGTCGGGTTCTCCATTTCTTCCCTCACCCTCAGGATGAAAAATAAACCATAACACCCTTCACTGCCTCTGATGTAACTTCGAAGAGACTCGGTATAGTTCTTTCAGTCTCATCATACAAGAACTGAAGCATTTTCAATATTCTATACAACAAAGCCATAGTTTTTGCTTATTCATCTTATGCAACTAACGACCATTAGCAAAGCCAATAGTCCTGGCTTGTTTGAGGTGTTTTGTTACTTGAATGATATTTCTGGATGCAATGTCAGAAGCAGCACATTACCATTTGGGCAACACACTATGCTAAGCACAGATTTTAGCTTACCTTGTAAGCCACGCCCTAACTACATCAGACACACCCCTTTGAGAGACCCTCCAGTTTTTTTCATCCCACTTAAAGCCCTGGATTTCACAATCTCTATTTTTGGGACTCTGTGCATTCAAAAAACGTAAATATACACCATTTACAGCACCATTTACTTCCACACAGGCCCTGATTACGAGTGTGATGGTCCACAGACCGCCAGACTCGTGGGGGCACAGAAGTCGCGGTCTCTCGACTGCCCTATTATGATTTAGGCGGTCGGACCGCCACAGCCTCACCGCAGTCACCAGAGAACTGAGGTACCCTGGCAGTGTTGCGGAGCTGAGGGGGCCGCAAAATGCTTGGTGGGACCGCCGCAGTCCAGTCAAGCATATTACAAGTTTCCTCTCGGCTGCTGTGGTGGAGAGAAAATAAAGGGGGCTCTGCGTGGCCCCCTGTGCCTCCTCTGCATGGGGTCGCACGAACGGGGGCACAACATGTTTCCCCCTGTGTGTATGTTCCCCGCCTTCAAGAACTGTTTTTTGGTGGTCCCATTGTGTTGCTTATTTTTAAAGGCACCACCATGGGAACGCCAAAAACCAGCCTACCAGACAGGAGGAAACTCCTAATCTGGCGGGTGGTCTGACCACGGCTGTAATTGGGCCCGTAATGTCACACGTTACTCCAGCGCTGTGTAACCTTAAGTGTGAGCAAATTTGATCACAGGGACAAAAAGTAAGAATTCCAGGGGCGTTGGTTGTGGAGGGGGGGAAGTGATGCAGTGGTTTGTTGGTAAACACTTCGGGGCAGATTTACAATAACTGGCACATCCCCAGGGATGCGCCAGTTATTGTGCGCCGCAGCTCGCCAAATGCGGCGCACCACAGGGCAAAAACGGCACAGATGC
Organism: Lissotriton helveticus; assembly: GCF_964261635.1. Taxonomy (NCBI): domain Eukaryota; kingdom Metazoa; phylum Chordata; class Amphibia; order Caudata; family Salamandridae; genus Lissotriton; species Lissotriton helveticus. The sequence goes on along the minus strand of NC_136070.1, from coordinate 1,259,031,781 downwards.
GTGACGCATCTGTGCCGTAAAGGCGGCGCATTGATGGAGTTGCGTCGCAAGCGCGACGCAGCTCCAGCAATGCTCTGGGGGGCCCTATCTGTCCATTGCTGCGTCAAGCCTTACGCCTGCTTCAAGCAGGCGCAGGGTTTTGACGCAGCATTGGCCTATAAGTGCCTGCGTGAAATCTTATAGATTTCACGCAGGCACTTTTGCGAGGCGCACCTGCCCCGGAACGCCCACCCTGCGCCGGAACGCCCACATGTGGCACAGGGCTTTACAACGTGACGCATCTGCATAGATGCGTCACGTTGTAAATGGGTTGCAGGGATGCGCCACGTTTACGCCGCTGTTGCGTGACGCAACGGCGGCGTAAACGTGGCGCAAGTCCGACATAAATCTGCCCCCAATAAACTTGCAAAGTTGGAGGTATTCTCAAACAAGATATGTTTTTCCTGTTGAGGGCAGGAGTAAATATTTAACAAGGTGCAGGGGAAGTGGTCTGGCTGTGGAGGAATATATGCCTCCCCTATGCAACCCTAAAATGTTTAAAAATGTAAATGCACTTCAGCATTACATTTACATGTATACACGGTACGTTTATTTGAGCGCACATTTATAATATGTACACTTACAAAATTTACATGTGTACATGTATGTTAAAACATCTTCTCATACACAAATGTGTGCAATGGATATTCACACAGACACAGATTTATACTGGCTTAAACGTATATATACTACTTTCATTTGCACATTTACGTGGGCGTGTACTCTTGCACATGCAAACATGTATACTATGACACACACATACATGTATGTTTACTATGGAAATTTACACGTGTGTAAATGATAATACCTGAGAGTAACATGGAATACACAAAAACTCCAAGGGATATGTGACTGTTGCAGACTCTGGCGGTCTATATGAGAGAACACAGAGGAGTAACTTTCTGAATACATTTTGCAAATCGGGTCCAACAACTAATCACCGCTCTTAATTCCCTCTCGTTGTGGATTGATGTATTTTGGCAGCAGGTCCCCAACATTATGTTCCTTCTGCTCAGATTTCAAGAGATGTGTTTTATTTCATGCCAGGGTGGCTTCCATGTGCCCCCTCTGTATTTAATTAATCTCTCAGGGTTGGCACAACAACAGCAGCAACACGCTGTGCCTCTTTTTCAAATGGCAGAGCTCAAATTCTGGAACATTTGACAGAGAAACAGGAATTCAACAATATTTAGTATGGAGTTGTAGGAAAGTGGGTTTCTGTTTAAGTAGCCCCCCCCCCACACACACACTTTTTGCCAGATTTCTCATGCGCATTGGCTGAATGTGCCAATCAGGTTCCCAGGGCCTGTGTTCTTTCCCAAAATTGTACCTTTGTTTTCACAATTGGCACACCTCTGGCCCACATGTAAGTACCTTGTAAAAGGTACCATTGGTACCAAGGGCCTTGACCACAGAGGGCATTGAGGACTGCAGCATATATTGTGCCACCCTCAGAGACCCCTCACTCAACACATACACACTGCCATTGCAGACTGTGTGTTTTGGTGCAGACCAGAGGCGGCTCCTCAAGGAAGTGCTGCGGGGTGGTGGGGCTGGGTGGGGTTGGGAGGGTAGGGTGGGGGGTAGTAAACTCCGGAATGCGGCCGAACAGAGATGTGTATATAAATAAATAAATAAAACAAATTACATTGCGGCTGCAACACCGATTTGGCGCAATGTCATTTGTTTTATTTATTTATATACACAACTCCGTTTGGCCGCATTCCGGAGTGTACTACCCACCACCCCGACCCGCCTCGCCTCACACCCCGCAGCACTCCCTCGAGGAGCCGCCAATGGTGCAGACAAAACTTAAAAGTTGTCATGGCACACATCCCTGTGTGCAATACTTACCTACCACTGCCTGTGGCATAGGTAAGTCACCCACAAAGCAGCTCTCACAGGGTGCTCTATACCACAGGCGAGGGCATAGTTACTTGAACAATATACCCCTATATTGTTTGTGACCATTCAAAGGCATTGTAAGTGCAGTGAAGCCATATTGAGTACATGGGCTGTGAGTTTGTCACTATGATCTCCACAGCTCCATGATGGATTTACAGAATGCGAAGACATTTAGGGCCAGATGTAGTAAGGCAAATACCGGTCGGTAACGGCCGATTTCGGCCGTTACCGACCGGTATTTGCAGATGGAGATGTAGGGGCCTGAAAAGTAGACAAATCGGTATTTTTACCGAATCTGTAAATCTACATGTAGGTGGCACTGTAATCAGTGCCACAGGCCCTTACCGATTCGTTATTTACCACCAAATACTATTTGGTGGTAAATAACGAATTCCTGTGTACATGCACATCTGTGCATGTACACCTGAGCCATGTGGCACTCATACATGCCCTAAGGGCATGTATGTGTGTCACATGGCACACAAGCCAGAATCAGGGGTGCCACAGGGTGTCAAAGTGACACCCTGTCCCCCTTGCAAATTCGGTAAAATACTATTTGGTGGTAAATAACGAATTCCTGTGTACATGCACATCAGTGCATGTACACCTGTGCCATGTGACACACATACATGCCCATAGGGCACACAAGCCAGAATCAGGGGTGCCACACACATACATGCCCATAGGGCACACAAGCCAGAATCAGGGGTGCCACAGGGTGTCAAAGTGACACCCTGTCCCCCTTGCAAATTCGGTATTTTTACCGAATCGGTATTTACCGATTTGGTAATTGACATTGATTCCTATGGGCCTCAAGGCCCATAGGAATCAATGACAATTACCGAATCGGTAAATACCGATTCGGTAATTACCGAATCCTACATATTCGGTAAAAAATACCGAATTTTTAACTACATCTCATTTACCGAATCTAGAATACTGAATCGGTAAAATTCGGTATTCTAGAGTCGGTAAATGAGAATTACCTACATCTAGCCCCTGGTCTCAAACTTCTCAGCATAATAAACCCACACTGATGCCCGTGCTGAATTTATTACAAAATTCACTCAGAGGGCATCCTAGAGATGCCCCCTGAAAAACGACCAACTCTCTTGTGTCCAGCTGACTATTCTGCACCAGCCTGCCAACCACAGACATGTTTCTGACCCCCTGAGGTGGGAGTCTTTGTGCTTTCGTGGGTCTGGGACAAATGCTGCTTGGGGTAGAGGTGCTTCACACCTACCCCCAAGCAGGAACCGCATTCAGGGATGGTGAGCCTCAAACGCTTCCTGCCCTTTGATATGCTAGCCAGGGTCTCTCCCGCTAGTAGAGATGCCCGCCCCCTGACCAAGTCCCACTTTTGTCAGCAATGTTGGCAGGAAAATTAGTAATCAGGAGAGGTGTGTCTCCTCACATCCAGGAAAACCCCTAAGGTGTCCCGACCTGAAGTGACCTCCTCCTTAGAAAATCCTCAATGTTGGTTGGAACGGTTTTAGCCAATAGGATCAGGGAATGCCCTCTCCCCAAAGGGAGGGGACATACAAAGGGTGTATTCACCCTAAAGGTAAGTAGCCCATTGCCTACTACCTGGCAGTGCTTGTAATGCCCCTAACTTCAGTATTTAAGGGAACCCCTGGATCTTAATCCTCAGATTCCTGCAACTTAAGAAGAAAACAGACGAAAAAGACGCAGTGCAGCTAAGAACGAAGACACCTACTGCCTTGGTCCCAGCCCTAATGGCCTATCTCCTGCTTCTCGAGCCTGCAAAGAAGACGATGGCTGTCCCATGGGCAGCAACTTCCAAGAACGACTGCTTCTCTTCAATAAAGACTAGATATCAACCTTGTCCAATGTTGGTCAAGACCCCCGGAGACTGGAATTGTAAGTCGAATACTTACCAGTTAATGCTTAACATTGTGTTCCTCCCCTTGGATTGCATTGCATTTACAAGCACTATTGCAAGTAAAGTCTATCTGTTTCTATTGTGAAGTTCTACTGTTCTAATCTGATTCTACAAAAGTAACTACCATACTCTAAAGCATTTTCTACTGCCTTGCAAAACAATTCTTACTGTATTTGTAAAGCATTACTACTGTTGAAGTTATTACTTACCTAAAACTGAGTTCTGCTTGGTTCTGAGTGTGTACATTAAATGCTTAACACTACCCTCTGATAAGCCTCACTGCTCAACCACACTACCACAAATAGAGCTGTTAGTATTAGGTACTTGAGCCTCTGAAAGTCTTGGGGGATTTACTGGACTCTGTGCATATACCTTACTTTGGTATAGTATACAGAACCAGCTTCTTACAGGAGTGCACACTCTTTTCGGTGGAACTTGAAACCTACTCAGAAATTCCTTCAAATACCATAGGAAGTAAGTAAAACTTGATGTAATAAGTCGTGGATGGCAGCTTACAGTTCATCTCACATAGGTTCCTGGACAATGGGACATGAGGCGAAGGATGCACAGGGTCAGTTAAATCCTTCTTGGGGGCTTTGTGAATTGTAGATGGATAACCACGCTACAATGGCCTGGAACAAGATTTATGGAATATTGTGTATATCCTGACAACCTCTCCCAACCCCCACTCCTGACCACCAATCCTACCACTTCTATTAACCACTTGTCCCGACCTCCACCCCTGATTACCCCTCACCATGGCTAACTTTTGTACCTACCATTCCTGACTCCCTCTACTGACTACCCTTCCTGGCCATCTCTCCTACCACCCCTCCTGACCACCATTCTTGACTGCCATACATCATGGCCACATCCTGTGGCTATCACCCCTGACCACCTCTCTTACCCCCTCTACTGACCACCCCTCCCAACCACTACTCTTTACCACTCATCATGACCACCTACTGTGACTACCAATACTGACCACCTCTCTTGTCTACCTCTAATGGTCAGCTCTCCTACCATCTCTATTGACAACCAGCTCCCCTGACTTTTACTCCTGGCTAACCTGTCCTGGCTATCCTTTCCAGACGACCACTACTGACCACCTTTACCAAAAACCACTCTTGGCTACCACTCAGCATGGCCACCCCCTGTGACTATCAATTGTGACCAGCTTTCCTATCACCTCTACAGACCACTAATCTCAACCACCACTCCTTACCACTCACTATGACCACCTCCTCTGACCACCCCTCCTGACCAAATCTCCTATCACTTCTACTAAATACCCTTCCAGACCACTCCTGACTGCCAATCATCATGACCACCTCCATCACTACAATTACTGACCATTCTCCTGACCACCTGCTCTATCATCTCTCCTGATCACCTCTACTGACCACCCGTCCTGATCATCTCTTCTACCACCACTACTTACCAGCTTTCCTAACCGCCTCTCTTATCACAACTCATGAGTACCGCTCCTGATCACCTCTCCTGCAACCTCTACTGACCACCACTCCTGACCAATAGTATCCTCATGGGCAAAGCCCCTGACAAGCTGCTATGACCACCACTCCCGACTACCGCTCCTATCTCTTCCAACTACCTCTCCTGACCACCCCTTTCACTCACTTGTCTGGGCCACCTCTCTTGACCGCCACTCCTGATCACCTCCTGTAACCACTACTCCTGACATTTGACATTCTCTCATCTTGCGAACTACCCTGGCCACCTCTTGTGGCCACCACTTCTGACCGCTACTCTTCCATTCCTGCTTCCACACCTGACTTCCAGACCTGACATTCACTCCTGACAATGTCCTCTCACCCACGGTTTTGACTACCTCTCTTTACTACTAGCTATCACCATGACTTTGGGATACACGCACTCATGCCACACCTGACCACGTTCTGTGACCACCACTCCTGTCTAATACCCTTGGCTCCTAATCCTGGAATCATAACAGACTGCCAATCCTATTGTCAGGACTTGGTTTCTTAATCATGACAATCACCACTGACCCCAACACTGGTGACTACTCCTGACTACAACTCTAGGTTACCCACATTCACCACCAATCTGGTCCACCACCCAAGGTCATAACTGTCACTACTAGTCCTTACTACAATAATTACACTCATAGATTGGTAAATATGTATTCACTTCTATCCAAAGCAATGGTGCTCGTCTTATTTACCCCGGAAGGATGAAAGGCTGAATGCACCTCCCAGAGTTGAAACCCTTTACCACGGGATCAAACACAGGTCACTGGAGGGGTTGAATTGATCCACTGAGTGACCAGGCCTGGCTTTAGAACCACTAGAGAGCAAATGCTCCACTTAAAACCAGGACTGGCATGGATGAACAGGAACAGACAAGCACAAGTATCCTCACCCCGATTAATAATCAGCTCAAGGTAAAAGATGTGTCCCTTACAAAAAAAGACAACGATTTTGCGGAATATGCAGAGGATGTCTATGTGGCAAGAAAATGTAACTGCACACTTAACCACCCCCATCGTATTGCCACTGGCGAGACGACGGGGGTGGATGCCATTCAACAAGAAATGAAGGAGGACATTGCCTCAAAAGCTCAAAATTAGGGCATGGTTATGGGCACTGGAAAAGATAGGAACCAACCGTGGAGCGCTGTGTCACGTTGGAGGACCCGTTTCTTCGCCAGTAATGGAGCAGAACCTTTTCTTTGCTCCAGGAGGAGACCATGAACTCTTTGGTATAGGAGGTGAGGGGGGCGGTCTTTTTTGCCAAAATTTTCAATTTTGGGCCCAATCCAGAATTCTTTGAGAGGAGCAGCGGTCATGTTGGGCAGCTTTATCTCACCTCATGCAACATCTGAGGTGCTTATGCCACATGGCTTTTTACCCTAACAGAGGGCCATTTTGACCTCAGAATTTATGCTACATGGCTAACTGAGACTGATTCTTGAAGTATTTAATTTTTCCAACTCAACTAACTTTAAGGATGCCTGCAGCTATTATCTTGTATGGGCAAATCTTGAAGGCTGACATTTTTTGTTAAACCTTTATCACCTGTGCCTTCTGGGTCTGTCTCCTCTGCTTTTTCACAGGTCACGTCCGCAACAATGACCTCACAAGTTTCAACTGAAATATCTCACTCTGATATTACACAACCCTCTACCTCTTCTTCTTCAAACTCATTAAAACCTGCAGGCGCTTAAAAATACAGTGGATTAATAAAAATTGTTTTTTTTTAAAAAACCTGCAGGCGCCTCCTCTGTCAACAAGAGACTTAAGTACAATCCTCCCTCATCAGAGAAATCGCCTACGCTCATTTCCCTGGAACTTCTGCCTTCAGGGATTTTGATGAGAAGACAAATAAATATATCCAGCATCTTGATGACAAATGGTCAGTCATGGAGACAAGAATGTCTTCTTTTGAACAGGGAGTGAGTGAGATACAAGATGACACAGATAAAAAAGTTTCCTTGGAAAAGGAAATTGCCCATTTGAAATGCCAATCAGAGGATTTGGAAAATTGAAACCAAAAAAGAAATCTACATATCTATGGTTTGTCGGAAGGCTTAGAGGGACAGGGTCTTATCTCCTTTTTCACCTTGTGGTTACCACAACTCTTAGATTTGTCGCTCACTACTATATTGAATATCCAGAGAGCCCATAGACTTGGTCAACGATCTATCTTCTGCTGTATCCGCTCTTACTAAGCATAGAAGAGTTATTATTTTCTTTCTGGAATTCACTCACCTTTTGAAAGTACTTAACGCTGCAAAAGCTAAGAAACATCTACTATGGTCAGGGAGAAAGATCATTATCCCTCAAGATGTTTCCAAAGACACTTGTTCATTCTTTGGGTGCTTGCCATGGCCTGTTTCATCCCTTCTCCTTCAAAGTGACATGCCAAAATAAAAATACAACATATGAAGGCCCCATGCAACTCGGGAAATTCCTCCAGCTATATTTGTCTGACAACATGGATACTGCAGGACCTTCTCATCATTGAGTCTTTTAGACACACAGATCCTTAAATACTTGTTGGTTTTTGCCCTTCGATTATACCTCTGCATTAGAAGCCTCATGTCGTAATGTGTCATTGTTTTCTAGGTTTTTTCCTGGTATTATGTTATGTTAACTCCATCCTTTTGTTTTTTGTTTTCCAGTCTTCTCCATTTCTGGTTTCATGCTACGTTGTTGGCGTGTTTTGTTCTGTTGAAGTGTCATCCTCATTCTGTGTTGTCTCCATGCCCACCTCTTTTAAGTCACCTTAACAAGGTATGCTCTTTTAGTCATCGCCTGTTCAAAGTGTACTGTCTCTATGTTTTCTATCTTATTTCCCTTGTATTCTCCCTTCTCTTTTGTCTTTCTCGTTCATGCCCTACATTTTTCTTTCCAATTCTTTCTTCTATCTTACTTTGCTAATGGCTTCTTCCCATTTTCTTCCATAATTCATTTATATGCTCTTTGAGGACTGTTTTCAATTTTCATATTTGTATTTACTCACTTCCATTCAGAGAGTTATCATGGATTGTGAAAGGGTTTTAGCTCACCTGGCCAAATACAATCTGGATATATTCCTATTACAAGAGACACACCTCACAAAAAGTGACGCTTTGAAACTTAAACGCGGATGGGTTGACTTTCTCTTGCTATCCTCTTCTTTGCATTAGAAAATGGAGTGGTTATCCTATGTGATAAAAAACTGGATTTTATTGTGTTATCTTAGAAAATGAATCTGTAAACACATGGATTATAGCCTGTTTCCTTATCAACACAATTCCCAATAACAGTGTTTAATGTTTATGGACCTACTCAAGTGGAATAAGACTTTTGGCCAACTATCCAAAACATTGTCTTTAAAATGATAATTCATACCTCATTTTCGTGGATTGTAATCATATTTTTGACACATATCGAGACCCCCCCAGTTTTCAGTTAGGTTTGTACCACATAAAATGCACAAACAATTTTATTCTACTATTTTCCATAATGCTTTTCTTGACTCTTGGAGATTATGTCACCCTACATCTAGAGAGTATATTTCTACTTCACACTAGACTAGATTACATATTATTGAGCCAACAATTGTCACAAGGCTTAGTCACTGCTAGTATTGGTGCAGTTGTTATTTCAGATCATGTCCCCTTGATCACAGAGATAGACTTCATCCCTGCTACCCCTAAATCATATAGATGGAAGTTTAATAATTCTCCACCAAAAGATGTAAATTTCTCTTCTTCTTTTCTCTCCGCAAATTATTTTTTACATTTAAATTCAACCTCAGATGTCTTTCCACAGCTTGTATGGGACACATTTAAGGCAACTCCAAGGGACTTTATCATTGACTTTGTTTCTTGGAAAAAATATATACAAGATAAAGAGTATAAGGAGTTGTCTTCCATTTAAACTTTAGAAGTCCAGTTTTACGCCTCAAAATCTGATGTTACCTTACAAAAGTTGATTAAAGGCAAATTACATTTTAATGACATTTCTACAAAACAGGCTTCCTCTATATTACTTAAAAGCAGTGCTCGATATTACGAGGGAAATAACAAGGTTGGGAGGTATTGGGGAATTACTTAAAAGTTAAGAAATGGTATTCTCATAGTGCCTCTCTGTCTAATACTAACGTTGTTTCTCTTTTTAAAGGTAAAGATATTTTACATTTGTACACTGGAAACTTCCACACAAGACTCATATATGGCATTCTAGCTACAACAAACTCCGGCTAGATTTTTCTGCACTTGAAACAGATATTTCTTTACAAAAAGTCCATAGTGCACTCTCTTTCCTCAAACAAGGCAAAACATCTGGTCCGGACTGTTTTAGGGTTGAGATTTTCTAATCGACTGATGCCTAAATTACAATTCTTTCATTCTTTCTCTATTTAAGGTATGTAGACTAGTTCATTACAGGAGGCTATTATTTGCCTTATTTCTAAGGAATGTAAAGATCTCACATTATGTAAGAATTATCGTCCTATATCTCTCGTCAGTGATGATTGCAATATCTTTGCTAAAGTATAAGCACTATGCTTAGATCCTCCCTTACCACATTTGATTGGGAAGGAGCAGGCAGTGTTTGTGAAAGGTAGAGGGGCCTCTGACAAAACACATATCTTCTTGAATGTTCTGAGCAAATCCTCATTAGTCAAATACTCTTTAGCAGCTATGACAGTAGATGCTGAGAAAGCATTTGTGACCGGTTAAATCGGGATTTTTTGCAACAATTTTTACCTATTCAAAAATGAAATGCTTGAAATAATCTCAGCCATTAGTAATTACTTAGGCCACATCCCAATCCATTGTTATGCACCCCATATCACCTCATCTTGGACCCAGCTGTGTGCAAATCAGTCTTGACCCTGCTCCAATGAGAACAATCCAACCCGAACTGGCAAGCCAGGTCCTCCCTGAACCGACACAAGCAATCCAGGATCTTTACTTTGGCAAGGCTTTGACCCTAAATGGATTTCACTGATTTCTTTATTATATGCCCCTCCTCTAGGGCCTCAGTCCTGGTTAATGGCCAGACCTACCCACATGTTGTTCTATGTCGAGGAGTTTGTCAGGGCTTGGCAGTTCGGGCTGGACTGTTCCCATGAGGCACAGGGTCAGACTGATTTGCATATGGCCATGTCTGAACTGGGGTGGGGGAGTGGGCTAAGAAATGGTGATGGATTAAACCCAGATCTTTTGACTGGGTGTGAGTGTTTGATTTGTTCAAATGCTCCGCCCATCATCCCCTTTGGTATCGCTTTGTTCGCCCTAAGTTGGCAGGGTATGCCCAGACGTGGGTCCCTTGCTTACTTTGCCACTGGATACAAGATAGCCTGGCTGATGAGGGTTATTAACCCGAAACCGATCCCAGGATGCTTGTTTCTGGTCCAGGAAAGGCATGGCTTGGCAGTTCGGGCTGGACTGTTCCCATGAGGCACAGGGTCAGACTGATTTGCATATGGCCATGTCTGAACTGGGATGGCAGAGTGGGCTAAAGAATGGTGATGGATTAAACCCAGATCGTTGACTGGGTGTGAGTGTTTGATTTGCTCAAGCACTCCGTCCATCATCCCCTTTGGTATCGGTTGGCTTTTGGTAGCCTGGGCTTGACTCCCGATGGTCAAAGTGGGCTTCTGGTATCTGGGTCAATCCTTTGTAGAGCTCCGCTGGCTGTTGTAGCTTATAAGTTGCACAATGGGTAAAAGAGCTACGAGTTGGCATCCTACCCCGAGTGATTGCCAGTGGTTAGACTTATTGCAAGCATCCTCCCATCGCCTTTGTGTGTTTGGTGGTAATCCCCTAAGTGGCCATGGGTATGCTGGGATGTGGGTCTCTTGCTCACTGTGCCTCTGGGCCCAAGTTACACCCAACTGAAGAGCCCTGATCAGGAAGAAACAAGTCTTGTATTTCCTGTGTTGTGGTCTGGGCAGCTGGACTATTTCTATTGGAGCAGAACCAAGACAGATTTGCATATGGCTGAGTTTAATCGGAGGTTGCATGGTGGGCAAAAGAATGATGGGTTGTAATGCTAGCCCGAAGGATTGCCAGTGGCTAGACTTATTGCGGGCATTCCTCCCATCACCGTTTATGCGTTTGGTTCATGACATGCACCTTGCATGTTGGTTAAGGCTTCTAGGAGAAAGGAGTGGGCCAATGGTCTGATGTTTGGGGTTAGCCCCCATAAACTGGCACTGGCCATGGATAGACAGTTTTTTGACGGTTGGGGTAGGCGGTGTGCGCTCCTGGCTAAGGTTCTGTACCATGGCAGGCTGGGCACATGAGGGTCTGGGGTGGGGGTGGCTGTGTCTGGGGGAACTGGAAAGGGGGTTGAAGTCGGGTTAGACCAGAGTGGTCACCATGTGCTTCTACAAAGGGCTTCTTGCCACAGGCTCTGGGTAACATCCTGCGACTCCATGTGAGGGCATCATATTCAGTCATGTATACCTATAAGTGCACAGCTTTGTGGGTAACGTTATGCACCATAAGGTCAATGCCAAAATCCAGTGTTTACAACTACTTCTTAATCGGATCCGCAGCATGCAGATTACCTGCATGCAAATTACTGCATGCAAATTACTGCATGCAAATCCTTCTGCAAATTCGGATCCTGGAGGCGCAGTTCGTTTTGGGCTTTTAATAGTCTTTGACCGGCTGTTCCACAAAAAGTAAGCGTATGTTTCTGGCCCAAATGTTGCAGACTTTTGCAGGAGTCGTATTACTCCGCATTCTTCTGCAATATGTCCCAACGGCGCTGGGGGGCGCCCCTCCGCAGCATCATCATCAAAGGACGTGGCGCGCAAGGATGCGTTGCTTAGTTACCGTCACCGTGATGAACCTGTGGGTGAAGTGGCGGCTGTGATGGTAGAGCGTGGAAAACGGGGCACGCCTTTTATCCACCTCCTCTGCGTAGAAATAATAATATTGTAAGACAAAATGGTGCGCACGGGCAACCTGCAGACCCGGGTGTGAGCTCAGGGGCGCCCTGGACGTGCCAACGTGCCATGCACGTGCCAACGTGCCCTGAAAGTGCCAGCCTGCCCTGCACGCGCCAACGTGCCCTGAAAGTGCCAGCATGCCCTGAAAGTGCCAGCATGCCCTGAACGTGCCAGTGGCTGTCGAGGACCCGGAGCAGTGGAGCTTGAAATATATTTAAAAACACTCCCAAAATTTACAGCAAATTGTACTTAACATACCTCTGTGAGCTGCTGTGAAAAGTAAAGTGCCTTCATTGGCACAGATTTCAAGCTGCCAGTGGAGGTAGGCCAGGACACGAGAGATGGTGAAATACAAACAAAAAAATGGGCGACAAAACTGTTTTTTAGACTGTTCTGAAAAAATGGTGGCCTTTTTTTTTTTTTACTGACTTTATTGTATATTAAATTGTTTTTGCTAATGATTTATCAGTATTAATGAGTTAAGAAACAGTCATTTTGTTGTTGACTGTAAATATTTGTATCGCCGCCAATGCTCATATAACTGCAAAATAAAATAACTGCAAAATAAAATGCCCACTGTTCTCTATTACTGAGAAACATCTTTATTTTTTTAACACAGATACTTTACCACAGTCTAGCAGGTCAACTATGGTTTTCGTTGTGTGATGAAAGCTTAAAGGTATAAGAAATATAACAAAAAAGAAAAAGATTCAGGAAATAATAAATCGGTTTTTCTTCCCCTGGGATTCGTGCTGCTGCAACTGAATGACGCCTGAAGGGTTAAAAGCAGGAGAAATTAAATTTAAAAAAATGTCCCTTTCATTAACAGGTTTCGAAGATGCCATGGCGACGAAGGACTGATTGTGTGCTGGGAAGAGGGGGTGTGCACAAAAAATGGAATGTGTGACGTCTCTTTCCCCTGGTAATCATGCCCTCTCGCTGCACACAATGGCCCCTGACAGGATCTGACGCCCCCCACCCCCACGCCCCCTGAAATGTGATTTTGTGCTGCATGGGAAGGGGGGAGGGGAGGTTGGGCCCTCACTTGGAAAGAGTTACCTCTAAAAGGCACCATTTTACAACCACAGCTATGAGCCACCAATGTGTGAGGCAGCAGGTTTGTGTGGAAACAGCCCACACAGGGAGGATTTGTGCAAGCAAAACAAAGCACTTTATTTCCTGCTGGTGACATATGCTGATCTTGGCAACCCATTGTGTCTGAAGCGCCACTCCGCTCCATGGAGGCGGCGGGGAGACGCGTCGCGAGCCCACGAGGAGTGGGCGCGCGAGGACACCGGGGAATCTGCGCCCGTGGCGCGAGCAAGCGTGCAGATGATCTGGAGAAGGCGCGGATTGTGAGGGAATTTGGAGGATCTAAGGATATTGCAAAGCTCTCACGTGACATGACGTTGTAGCTGTTGCGGGGGTGTGCGGGCTTCTAGGCGCTCAGAGGCAAACAGGCGTCCATGCCACACAGGGCACAAGTCCAAAAAAAGAAGTGGGGGGACGCTGACGTCACGACAGGAAGTGACGTCACGAAAGGTGGCTTGCACTCAGTTCCAGTTTATAGTTCTCGAGCTCCCGGTAAAATAAGTGAGGGGACGCCGTCCACCCGCGTGGTACCCCGACTCGAGCCCTGATGCCACACCATTCCCCTGGAGCGGGTTGACTCAAGCGTAGAGTTGGTGCCTTGGGTTGTGGAGACCGGAGTAGGGAGCATTGTGCACAAATTGAAGGCTGTGAGTGGTGAAGGGGGTAGCTTGGGAGTCAACCCAGTGGACATGGCAGAGCCTTGAATCCCCGGTGAAGGTGATAGCCATGTTTCAAGGTGGGGGTCTGGCAACTGACAACCATGAAGTCCTGTCAATCAAACATTTATAAAGCGCTGCAAATCACTTGTGAGGGTCGCGAGGCGCTGGAGATTATGGCTGCTGCATGGTGATCTGTTCATTCGAACATCCAGGTCTTGAGTTCTTTCCTGAATTGCTGGAGCAAGGGTGTGGTCCTGAGGTGCAGGGGAAGGTTGTTCCATGCCTTGGCCGCCAGGTGCGAGAAGGAGCGTCCCCCGCTGTTGGTTCGGCGGATCCGTGCGGTGTCTGCAAGGGAGAGAGAAGCAACTGACAACCATGAAGCCATGTATAGCATCAACCCTTCCCTGCAAACCTTTGCTCCAGATACCATGACCTCTTCTGATCTGGTACTGGATTTCAAAGCAAACGTGTATCTAAGGCTAGCAGATCTGAGGCTCTCCAGGAGGTCCCCAGGAGAGCAGTTTACATCTGTAGTTCTTACTCCTTTTTCTACCCCCAGAATCCCCAGCAGTCTCATTTAACTGCTGAGGAAGTGCCAGGGGCAGTCATGCTCCTGCCTCACTACAACTGCTTAATTTGAGCAGGTGGTTTCCAGTGCTCGGCACTGGCACTTAATTGTCAACACCTGCACTTATGACAGTCGCCACGTGGTGGCACTCTTTGTGTAATTTACAGATAATCAGCATAACGTTTGATAATTTGTAAAAAGAGCTAATACATGTCGCCCAAGCCATTCTTATATTCTTATAGTTTTGGGGGCCTCAACCAGTCTTAAGTGCCACACTTGTAGCAGTGTGATGGTTAGTAGTTGTGTTGGTACTATCATTGGCAGCGCTGGCAGGGGCAACGGGTGGTGAAAGCTGCAGAGGGCTCCTGACAATGAAACTGGTACCTATGCTTTTTACAAATTAAACACTGGCCATGAATCCACCATCATCCCAGTAGAGACCCCAGTGCCAAGGATGCAGACAATGTGCCACGAATCACTGTCATTATGCCCGGACCACCAGTATACAAGCAGTGCAAACCATCATGCCATTGAGCTCCATAGAATACCAAAAATGACCACCGTCATGCCCTGGCCAGCAGATGTCTTCTTCAACACAGCTCTTATCACAAGGGGGTCTTTTGCCCCTACGGTGGGAGATAGTGGAGAGAGAAGGGAGGATTCCTCTGTTGGTTGTGGGAGGGCTTTGGAGACAGAATGAAGCCGCTTTTCTCCTCTCAACCTTGCTTTTTCTTGTAATACCATAATGTGATGTGTTGCGATCAGTGCTTAATTTGCAAAAAATAAGTGCCGGAGCCCTCGTCAGGAGGCCACTTCACCTTCATCCACCTAGTACCCCTGCCGGCATTGCCAATGACAGTACCTGCATAACTACTAACCATCACACTCTACAAGTGTAACTATTAGACTATTCCAGGCCCCCGAACTGTAAGAATGACTTGGGCGGCAGGCATTAGTTATTTTCAATGTATGTTATATGAATAATAAACTGTTGCTGTGCTCGTCTCTAAATTAGACTGACAGCACCACCATGTGGCAGATGGTCATATGTGCCGGTGCTGACTATTAAATGCTGGTGCTGAGCCCTGGAAACACCAGTTCAAATTAAGCACTGGAGCCTGGCTCCCCCAATACACAACCAGCACATATAGTCCTTTGAGGTCTTTGGACTTGACCTTCAGTGTGAATTTGATTCGAAGTTGTTGTGTTTTCAGAGACAGAGAAAGATTGTGTTTGTCTCTGTGTGACTGTGCTTGTGTGTGTCTTTGCCTATATCTGTTTATAGGGGGTCCTGATCTAAAGTGTTTGTTCCCAGAGTGTGTACTGATATCTGCCTATCCTAAATATTGTGAAATGTCCATCCCTCTCTGTCTCCATCTTTGTGCCTCACTCTCCTTGTGTCAGTTTCTCTCTGTCACAGTGCAAGGAAGGGAATGGGCCCCCTGACTGATATTTGAATTATAAAACACCTCAATAGTTCAGTGGGCCGCTCAGGCCTCATTGCCCTGGTGCACTGCACCTGCTGCACCAATGGAAGCTACATCCCTAGGGAGAACAAGGACCGCTATACAACGCGCATACATATATCATATCACAATGTGACAACGTTTTGTCCACAATTTTCCAAACATGATCTTAGAGCTTCAATAGATCATAGTGGCCGCTCTATTATGCATGTATCAGCATATGTTTTTTTTGCTTTTTTTGTAAACATTACCATAATGAGAGGAAAAGGTTTATCATTCTCATTTTGAGAAAAATTAACTTTAGACAATGACGTGTGGCCTTTTACTATTTACAGCTATTGTCTGACCCCTTTATTTGTTTCTCTGTGGCATCCTTTCTTTTAACTGCTCTAAAAAAGAGACGTTCAATCGGCGGATCCAATTAATTGTAATATGAACTTAATCAAGTATGAATTTTTATCATAAATGTTGATATTGTATAGCTATTGTATCTTAAAAATGATCGTATTGTAAGGATGTGGAATGTTTTTATCTTTTATCCTTTTATATATGTAGTATACATTTATGCCTTCATCATGTCGGCAAAATAAAGTTATTCTGACTAACTGGCATGTATCAGCCAGCAGGCAGGGCCTTCTCAAGTTCTTGAGCACCCACCCTCCATCCATTGTTGCCAGGCTTGTGCTTTTTGAATCAACCCTCATGGACGTACAGACATCCCCATCCTACAAAGCCACATCTGAGAATCCAGCTGAGCCTTCAGATGAAAACCCTCAAACACGACCCCCCTAGAAAGAGATGCTGGCCTCCAGCCTTGCTTCATTCCTAACTTGAGAGAAGGGGGCTGTCCCTTGTTCTTCCCTCTGGGAAACCCCATGACCCCTCTGCTGCTGTGAAGAACATTATCTGCTAATAGGCAGCCGGGGAACCCAGTGCAGAGAAAGTATTTATAACAGCATAGAAACCTGGGGCCTCATTTATGAGGAATTGGCGTAGGGCAGTGCTGCCAGTCTTCTTGCTAGGCTGCCCGACGCCAATGTGAAAGAGGAGGAAGAATGCAATGTGTTTATGAAATACGGTGCATTCCTGTCCTTCCGCCTGCGCTGGCACACAATGTCCTGCCTACTGCCAATGTAGGCACCCTTCCACCATAATGCAAAGGTGCCTGTGTTACATTCAGGATTGGTTTTGTTCAGGAAAGGGCACCTCCCTGCACAAAAAAACCCAGAGAGGCGTTTTCCTCTTTCATTCTGCAGCACAAATGGAAAGAGGAAAAAACGAAGGGAAATACAAATATTTCTCCTCATTACGCCTGCTCTGGGGAGGTGTAAGGTTCTACTGCTGTCCCAGGTTTACATTATAAAGTACATCTAGGGCAGGGTCAAAATCCATGGGTGTTGCGTGGGAAAAACCCACTACAACGCCAATGGAACACTTCCTTGACGTAGAGAAAGGCAACACAGTGACTTGCACTGCTGTGTCTTACTTCATATGTTGGTGCGTAGCTACAAGGGGGTGTTTGGGGTGTTACACCCCCTAAAAATGTATTCTGTAGTAAACAGTTGGGTACAAGTGCCTTCAGTGGGGTATGGTGTCTGTCGGATTTCACCCTGGATTTTTACATGCATACACAGACACTCTCTCTCCTCTCTACCTTAAAACTTGGTTAGTTTGAAAACTAATGTTTAAGTACCCCTTACAATCCTCTCTTTCCACTGCCTCATACGCCCCCTTGTCTCCTGCTTCTCATAATGTATTTTATCAAGATATGATTGGGTATACACTCAAAATATCGAGTAAAAAATATAGAATTTCACTAATATCGAGTAAAAAATATAGAATGGACAGAATATCGAATGGACAGAATATAGACAACAAAAATATCGAATGTAATGGACAAAATATCAAATGGACAGAATATCGACTACAAAAATATCGATTTTGAGGTAAGTAAGTTAATATCGATTTACATAAATATAGAAAGTCAAAATATCGAAGTATATATTATAGATGTTAAATATATCGATTTTTTAATAATATCTAATTTTTAAAGTGTTTTTTATGTTAGTATATGTATGAAAAGTGTATATTTATTTTATAATTTATTTTAAGTAATGAATTTTATGGTATTTAATTTTTGTGTAATTTAATTCTGTAGCGGGTTGTGGGTTTATAGGGGAATAGGGTAGGAAGTAATTTAATTATAATTGATTACATGTTTTTATTTATTTATTGGTATTTATCTTGAATTAATTGTTAATTAACTTTTAATTGGTAATTAATTAAATTATAACTGGTAATTAATTTTTATTAATTGATTAATTGATAATTATGTTAATTTTAGTAATTTAATTCTGTAGTGGGTTGTGGGTTTATAGGGGAATAGGGTGGGAAGTAATTTAATTATAATTGTTTAAATGTTTTCTATTTATTTTAAGGTATTTATCTTGAATTAATTGTTAATTAATTTTTAATTGACCATTAATTAAATGATAATTGGTAATTAATTTTGTTTTATTGATTAATTGATAATAATGTTAATTTTATTAATTTATTTTCTGTAGCTGGTTGTGGGTTTATAGGGGAATAGGCCGGGAAGTAATTTAATTATAATTGATTCAATGTTTTAATTTATTTATTGGTATTTAAAAAAAAAAATCTTTTTATTACAACAAGACATCTCCATTACAGTGCACATCAGTCAGCATCTGCAGTTCATTGGCAAATACAACAATGCAATCAAGTAAATCCCCTCTTCATGACCCGCAGCGGCCTACAAACCATGGATCAAACTCCTGTGGAAACCATTATGCAGTACCAAGGCACCTACCATACCCGGAACTAAATCCCCCCCTCCCCCCCAAACTGTCAATCACTCCCGGCCCACTACTCCTCCCCCCGGCGCCTCAATATGTCCATTGGCACTCTTGGTTACGGTTGGTTGAGCCCTGAGTGAACAGAACATTTGTGTCACAAACCGTTCAGACAAAAAGGAAAATGTCGTTAGTGGACAACACATCATCCCGGTGTAGTTCTAATTTGGGTGTCCATCCAAGCCCCTCTGCCAGCCATATTCTCTCCCACTTCTTCGGGCAACCCCGGCTGCTATAAATAACCTTCTCCGCCCTCTGGCACCAGTCTAAGTCCCGCTCCCATTCCTCCACCGTTGGCAAAAGATCACTCCCCCATAGCCTAGCTATATTTCTCTTGGACACCATACTTCCTAGGCCTAACCATGTCTTGTCCCATTTTGGCAAGGTAACATCACTCATCACCCCTAGAACGTGTCATTGTAATTATTTAAATTTTAAAATATATTTATTGGTATTTATTTTTAATTAATTGTTAATTATTTTTCAATTGTTAATTAATTAATTGTAAATTGGTAATTAATTTGTATTAATAGGTAATGATTTTTAATACATATTTGTTATTTGTATT
This sequence comes from Lissotriton helveticus, assembly GCF_964261635.1. Lineage (NCBI taxonomy): Eukaryota > Metazoa > Chordata > Amphibia > Caudata > Salamandridae > Lissotriton > Lissotriton helveticus. The sequence goes on along the minus strand of NC_136070.1, from coordinate 1,259,012,276 downwards.
TTTAATTGATTAATTATTATATTATATTTAATTGGTAAATATTTTTAATTAATTTGTAATTGGTATTCATATATATATATTTTTTTTAATTAATATATGAAGTATTTACTTTCCCTACTGTTGCACTCACTGGAGTGAGAATAGTAATTTTTACCTCTACAGTATCCAGCCCTTTCCCTACTGTTGCACTCTCTGGAGTGGGAATGGTAATTTTTACCCCCACGCTATCCAACGCTTTCCCTACTGTTGCACTCTCTGGAGTGGGAATAGTAATTTTTACCCTCCCGCTATCCAATGCTTTTCCTACTGTTGCACTCTCTGGAGTGGGAATAGTAATTTTTACCCCTATGCTATCCAATGCTTTCCCTACTGTTGCACTCTCTGGAGTGGGAATAGCAATTTTAACCCCTACGCTATCCAATGCTTTCCCTACTGTTGCACTCTCTGGAGTGGGAATAGTAATTTTTACCCTCCCGCTATCCAACGCTTTCCCTAATGTTGCACTCACTGGAGTGGGAATAGTAATTTTTACCCCTACGCTATCCAACGCTTTCCCTACTGTTGCACTCACTGGAGTGGGAATAGTAATTTTTACCCCTACGCTATCCAACGCTTTCCCTACTGTTGCACTCTCTGTAGCGGGAATAGTAATTTTTACCCTCCCACTATCCAACGCTTTCCCTACTGTTGCACTCTCTGGGGTGGGAATAGTAATTTTTACACCTACGCTATCCAACGCTTTCCCTACTGTTGCACTCTCTGGAGTGGGAATAGTAATTTCTACCCCTACGCTATCCAACGCTTTCCATACTGTTGCACTCTCTGGAGTGGGAATAGTAATTTTTACCCTCCCGCTATCCAATGCTTTTCCTACTGTTTCACTCTCTGGAGTGTGAATAGTAATTTTAACCCCTACGCTATCCAACGCTTTCCCTACCGTTGCACTCTCTGGAGTGGGAATAGTAATTTTTACCTCTACGCTATCCAAAGCTTTCCCTACTGTTGCACTCACTGGAGTGAGAACAGTAATTTTTACCCCTACGCTATCCAAGGCTTTCCCTACTATTGCACTCTCTGGCGTGGGAATAGTGATTTTTACCCCTACGCTATCCAACGCTTTCCCTATTGTTGCACTCTCTGGAGTGGGAATAGTAATTTTTACCCTCCCGCTATCCTACGCTTTTCCTACTGTTGCAGTCTCTGGAGTGTGAATAGTAATTTTAACCCCTACGCTATCCAACGCTTTCCCTACCGTTGCACTCTCTGGAGTGGGAATAGTAATTTGTACCCCTACGCTATCCAAAGATTTCCCTACTGTTGCACTCACTGGAGTGGGAACAGTAATTGTTACCCCTACACTATCCAACCCTTTCCCTACTGTTGCACTCACTGGAGTGGGAATAGTAATGTTTACCCCTACACTATCCAACACTTTCCCTACTGTTGCACTCTCTGGAGTGGGAATAGTAATTTTTACCCATACGCTATCCAACGCTTTCCCTACTGCACTCTCTTGAGTGGGAATAGTAATTTTTACCATCCCGCTATCCAACGCTTTCCCTACTGTTGCACTCACTGGAGTGGGAATAGTAATTTTTACCCCTACGCTATCCAACACTTTCCCTACTGTTGCACTCACAGGAGTGGGAATAGTATATTTTACCCCTACGCTATCCAATGCTTTCCCTACTGTTGCACTCTCTGGAGTGGGAATAGTAATTTTTACCCTTCCACTATCCAACGCTTTCCCTACTGTTGCATTCTCTGGAGTGGGAATAGAAATTATTACCCCTACGCTATCCAACGCTTTCCCTACTGTTGCACTCACTGGAGTGGGAATAGTACATTTTACCCCTACGCTATCCAACGCTTTCCCTACTGTTGCACTCTCTGGAGTGGGAATAGTAATTTTTACCCTCCCGCTATCCAATGCTTTTCCTACTGTTTCACTCTCTGGAGTGTGAATAGTAATTTTAACCCCTACGCTATCCAACGCTTTCCCTACCATTGCACTCTCTGGAGTGGGAATAGTAATTTTTACCTCTACGCTATCCAAAGCTTTCCCTACTGTTGCACTCACTGGAGTGGGAACAGTAATTTTTACCCCTACACTATCCAACGCTTTCCCTACTATTGCACTCTGGCGTGGGAATAGTGATTTTTACCCCTACGCTATCCAACACTTTCCCTATTGTTGCACTCTCTGGAGTGGGAATAGTAATTTTTACCCTCCCGCTATCCTACGCTTTTCCTACTGTTGCAGTCTCTGGAGTGTGAATAGTAATTATAACCCCTACGCTATCCAACGCTTTCCCTATCGTTGCACTCTCTGGAGTGGGAATAGTAATTTGTACCCCTACGCTATCCAAAGATTTCCCTACTGTTGCACTCACTGGAGTGGGAACAGTAATTTTTACCCCTACACTATCCAACGCTTTCCCTACTGTTGCACTCACTGGAGTGGGAATAGTAATTTTTATCCCTACGCTATCCAACGCTTCCCCTACTGTTGCACTCCCTGGAGTGGGAATAGTAATTTTTACCCTCCCGCTATCCAACGCTTTTCCTACTGTTGCAGTCTCTGGAGTGTGAATAGTAATGTTTACCCCTATACTATCCAACACTTTCCCTACTGTTGCACTCTCTGGAGTGGGAATAGTAATTTTTACCCATACGCTATCCAACGCTTTCCCTACTGTTGCACTCTCTGGAGTGGGAATAGTAATTTTTACCCATACGCTATCCAACGCTTTCCCTACTGCACTCTCTTGAGTGGGAATAGTAATTTTTACCATCCCGCTATCCAACGCTTTCCCTACTGTTGCACTCACTGGAGTGGGAATAGTAATTTTTACCCCTACGCTATCCAACACTTTCCCTACTGTTGCACTCACAGGAGTGGGAATAGTATATTTTACCCCTACGCTATCCAATGCTTTCCCTACTGTTGCACTCTCTGGAGTGGGAATAGTAATTTTTACCCTTCCACTATCCAACGCTTTCCCTACTGTTGCATTCTCTGGAGTGGGAATAGAAATTATTACCCCTACGCTATCCAACGCTTTCCCTACTGTTGCACTCACTGGAGTGGGAATAGTACATTTTACCCCTACGCTATCCAACGCTTTCCCTACTGTTGCACTCTCTGGAGTGGGAATAGTAATTTTTACCCTCCCGCTATCCAATGCTTTTCCTACTGTTTCACTCTCTGGAGTGTGAATAGTAATTTTAACCCCTACGCTATCCAACGCTTTCCCTACCATTGCACTCTCTGGAGTGGGAATAGTAATTTTTACCTCTACGCTATCCAAAGCTTTCCCTACTGTTGCACTCACTGGAGTGGGAACAGTAATTTTTACCCCTACACTATCCAACGCTTTCCCTACTATTGCACTCTGGCGTGGGAATAGTGATTTTTACCCCTACGCTATCCAACACTTTCCCTATTGTTGCACTCTCTGGAGTGGGAATAGTAATTTTTACCCTCCCGCTATCCTACGCTTTTCCTACTGTTGCAGTCTCTGGAGTGTGAATAGTAATTATAACCCCTACGCTATCCAACGCTTTCCCTATCGTTGCACTCTCTGGAGTGGGAATAGTAATTTGTACCCCTACGCTATCCAAAGATTTCCCTACTGTTGCACTCACTGGAGTGGGAACAGTAATTTTTACCCCTACACTATCCAACGCTTTCCCTACTGTTGCACTCACTGGAGTGGGAATAGTAATTTTTATCCCTACGCTATCCAACGCTTCCCCTACTGTTGCACTCCCTGGAGTGGGAATAGTAATTTTTACCCTCCCGCTATCCAACGCTTTTCCTACTGTTGCAGTCTCTGGAGTGTGAATAGTAATGTTTACCCCTATACTATCCAACACTTTCCCTACTGTTGCACTCTCTGGAGTGGGAATAGTAATTTTTACCCATACGCTATCCAACGCTTTCCCTACTGTTGCACTCTATTGAGTGGGAATAGTAATTTTTACCATCCCGCTATCCAACGCTTTCCCTACTGTTTCACTCACTGAAGTCGGAATAGTAATTTTTACCCCTACGCTATCCAACGCTTTCCCTACTGTTGCACTCACCGGAGTGGGAATAGTATATTGTACCCCTACGCTATCCAATGATTTCCCTACTGTTGCACTCACTGGAGTGGGAATAGTAATTTTTACCCTTACGCTATCCTACGCTTTCCCTACTGTTGCACTCCCTGGAGTGGGAATAATAATTTTTACCCTCCCACTATCCAACGCTTTCCCTACTGTTGCATTCTCTGGAGTGGGAATAGAAATTATTACCCCTACGCTATCCAACGCTTTCCCTACTGTTGCACTCACTGGAGTGGGAATAGTAAATTTTACCCCTACGCTATCCAACGCTTTCCCTACTGTTGCACTCTCTGGAGTGGGAATAGTAATTTTTACCCTCCCACTATCCAACGCTTTTCGTACTGTTCCACTCTCTGGAGTGGGAATAGTACGTTTTTACCCCTACGCTATCCAACGCTTTCCATACTGTTGCACTCTCTGGAGTGGGAATAGTAATTTTTACCCCTATGCTATCCAACGCTTTCCCTACCGTTGCACTCTCTGGAGTGGGAATAGTAATTTTTACCTCTACGCTATTCAAATCTTTCCCTACTGTTGCACTCACTGGAGTGGGAACAGTAATTTTTACCCCTACGCTATCCAACGGTTTCCCTACTATTGCACTCTCTGGCGTGGGAATAATAATTTTTACCCCTACGCTATCCAACGCTTTCCCTACTGTTGCACTCTCTGGAGTGGGAATAGTAATTTTTACCCTCCCGCTATCCTACGCTTTTCCTACTGTTGCAGTCTCTGGAGTGTGAATAGTAATTTTAACCCCTACGCTATCCAACGCTTTCCCTACTGTTGCACTCACTGGAGTGGGAATAGTAATTTTTACCCCTATGCTATCCAACGCTTTCCCTACTGTTGCACTCTCTGGAGTGGGAATAGTAATTTCTACCCCTACGCTATCCAACGCTTTCCCTACTGTTGCACTCCCTGCAGTGGGAATAGTAATTTTTACCCTCCCGCTATCCAACGCTTTTCCTACTGTTGCAGTCTCTGGAGTGTGAATAGTAATATTTACTCCAACACGATCCAACGCTTTCCCTACTGTTGCACTCTCTGAAGTGGGAATAGTAATTTTTACCCATACGCTATCCAACGCTTTCCCTACTGTTGCACTCTCTTGAGTGGGAATAGTAATTTTTACCATCCCGCTATCCAACGCTTTCCCTACTTTTGCACTCACTAGAGTGGGAATAGTAATTTTTACCCCTACGCTATCCAACGCTTTCCCTACTGTTGCACTCACCGGAGTGGGAATAGTATATTTTACCCCTACGCTATCCAATGCTTTCTCTACTGTTGCACTCACTGGAGTGGGTATAGTAATTTTTACCCTTACGCTATCCATCGCTTTCCCTACTGTTGCACTCTCTGGAGTGGGAATAGTAATGTTTACCCTCCCACTATCCAACGCTTTCCCTACTGTTGCATTCTCTGGAGTGGGAATAGTATGTTTTTACCCCTACGCTATCCAAAGCTTTCCCTACTTTTGCACCCACTGGAGTGGGAACAGTAATTTTTACCCCTACGCTATCCAACACCTTCCCTACTATTGCACTCTCTGGAGTGGGAATAATAATTTTTACCTCTACGCTATCCAACGCTTTCCCTACTATTGCACTCTGTGGAGTGGGAATAGTAATGTTTACCCTCCCGCTATCCAACGCTTTTCCTACTGTTGCAGTCTCTGGAGTGTGAATAGTAATTTTAACCCCTACGCTATCCAACGCTTTCCCTACCGTTGCACTCTCTGGAGTGGGAATAGTGATTTGTACCCCTACGCTATCCAAAGATTTCCCTACTGTTGCACTCACTGGAGTGGGAACAGTAATTTTTACCCCTACACTATCCAACGCTTTCCCTACTGTTGCACTCACTGGAGTGGAAATAGTAATTTTTACCCCTATGCTATCCAACGCTTTCCCTACTGTTGCACTCTCTGGAGTGGGAATAGTAATATTTACCCCTACGCTATTCAACGCTTCCCATACTGTTGCACTCTCTGGAGTGGGAATAGTAATTTTTACCCTCCCGCTATCCAACGCTTTTCCTACTGTTGCATTCACTGGAGTGGGAATAGTAATTTTTACCCCTACGCTGTCCAACGCTTTCCCTACTGTTGCACTCTCTGGAGTGGGAATAGTAATTTTTACCCTCCCACTATCCAACGCTTTCCCTACTGTTGCACTCTCTGGAGTGGGAATAGTAATTTTTACCCCCCCACTATCCAATGCTTTCCCTACTGTTGCATTCTCTGGAGTGGGAATAGTAATTTTTACCCCTACACTATCCAACGCTTTCCCTACTGTTGCACTCACTGGAGTGGGAATAGTAAATTTTACCCCTACGCAATCCAACGCTTTCCCTACTGTTGCACTCTCTGGAGTGGGAATAGTATTTTTTACCCTCCCACTATCCAATGATTTTCCTACTGTTTCACTCTCTGGAGTGTGAATAGTAATTTTAACCCCTAGGCTATCCAACGCTTTCCCTACCGTTGCACTCTCTGGAGTGGGAATAGGAATTTTTACCCCTACGCTATCCAAAGCTTTCCCTACTGTTGCACTCTCTGGAGTGGGAATAGTAATTTTTACCCTCCCACTATCCAACGCTTTCCCTACTGTTGCATTCTCTGGAGTGGGAATAGTAATTTTTACCCCTACGCTATCCAACGCTTTCCCTACTGTTGCACTCTCTGGAGTCGGAATAGTAATTTTTACCCCTACGCTATCCAACGCTTTCCCTACTGTTGCACTCTCTGGAGTGGGAATAGTAATTTTTACCCTCCCACTATCCAATGATTTTCCTACTGTTTCACTCTCTGGAGTGTGAATAGTAATTTTAACCCCTAGGCTATCCAACGCTTTCCCTACCGTTGCACCTTCTGGAGTGGGAATAGGAATTTTTACCCCTATGCTATCCAAAGCTTTCCCTACTGTTGCACTCACTGGAGTGGGAACAGTAATTTCTACCCCTACGCTATCCAATGCTTTCCCTACTAATGCACTCTCTAGAGTGGGAATAGTAATTTTTACCCCTACGCTATCCAACACTTTCCCTACTGTTGCACTCCCTGGAGTGGGAATAGTAATTTTTACCCTCCCGCTATCCAACGCTTTGCCTACTGTTGCACTCTCTGGAGTGTGAATAGTAATTTTAACCCCTACGCTATCCAACGCTTTCCCTACCGTTGCACTCTTTGGAGTGGGAATAGTAATTTTTACCCCTACGCTATCCAATGCTTTCCCGACTGTTGCACTCTCTGGAGTGGGAATAGTAATTTGCACCCCTACGCTATCCAAAGCTTTCCCTACTGTTGCACTCCCTGGAGTGGGAACAGTAATTTTTACCCCTACACTATCCAATGCTTTCCCTACTGTTGCACTCACTGGAGTGGGAATAGTAATTTTTACTCCTACACTATCCAACGCTTTCCCTACTGTTGCACTCACTGGAGTGGGAATAGTAATTTTCACCCCTACACTATCCAACGCTTTCCTTACTGTTGCACTCTTTGGAGTGGGAATAGTCATTTGTACCCCTACGCTTTCCAAGGCTTTCCCTACTGTTGCACTCACTGGAGTGGGAACAGTAATTTTTACACCTACACTATCCAACGCTTTCCCTACTGTTGCACTCACTGGAGTGGGAATAATAATTTTTACCCCTATGCTATCCAACACTTTCCCTACTGTTGCACTCTCTGGAGTGGGAATAGTAATTTTTACCCTCCCGCTATCCAACGCTTTGCCTACTGTTGCACTCACTGGAGTGGGAATAGTAATTTTTACCCTTACGCTATCCAACACTTTCCCTACTGTTGCACACTCTGGAGTGTGAATAGTAATTTTAACCCCTACCCTATCCAACGCTTTCCCTGCTGTTGCACTCTCTGGAGTGGAATTAGTAATTTTTACCCCTACGCTATCCAAAGCTTTCCTTACTGTTGCACTCACTGGAGTGGGAACAGTCATCTTTACCCCTACGCTATCCAACGCTTTCCCTACTGTTGCACTCACTGGAGTCGGAATAGTAATTTGTACCCCTATGCTATCCAACGCTTTCCCTACTGTTGCACTCTCTGGAGTGGGAATAGTAATTTTTACCCTCCCACTATCCAATGCTTTCCCTACTGTTGCATTCTCTGGAGTGGGAATAGTAATTTTTACCCCTACGCTATCCAACGCTTTCCCTACTGTTGCACTCACTGGAGTGGGAATAGTAAATTTTACCCCTACGCAATCCAACGCTTTCCCTACTGTTGCACTCTCTGGAGTGGGAATAGTAATTTTTTACCCTCCCACTATCCAATGATTTTCCTACTGTTTCACTCTCTGGAGTGTGAATAGTAATTTTAACCCCTAGGCTATCCAACGCTTTCCCTACCGTTGCACTCTCTGGAGTGGGAATAGGAATTTTTACCCCTACGCTATCCAAAGCTTTCCCTACTGTTGCACTCTCTGGAGTGGGAATAGTAATTTTTACCCTCCCACTATCCAACGCTTTCCCTACTGTTGCATTCTCTGGAGTGGGAATAGTAATTTTTACCCCTACGCTATCCAACGCTTTCCCTACTGTTGCACTCTCTGGAGTCGGAATAGTAATTTTTACCCCTACGCTATCCAACGCTTTCCCTACTGTTGCACTCTCTGGAGTGGCAATAGTAATTTTTACCCTCCCACTATCCAATGATTTTCCTACTGTTTCACTCTCTGGAGTGTGAATAGTAATTTTAACCCCTAGGCTATCCAACGCTTTCCCTACCGTTGCACCTTCTGGAGTGGGAATAGGAATTTTTACCCCTATGCTATCCAAAGCTTTCCCTACTGTTGCACTCACTGGAGTGGGAACAGTAATTTCTACCCCTACGCTATCCAATGCTTTCCCTACTAATGCACTCTCTGGAGTGGGAATAGTAATTTTTACCCCTACGCTATCCAACACTTTCCCTACTGTTGCACTCCCTGGAGTGGGAATAGTAATTTTTACCCTCCCGCTATCCAACGCTTTGCCTACTGTTGCACTCTCTGGAGTGTGAATAGTAATTTTAACCCCTACGCTATCCAACGCTTTCCCTACCGTTGCACTCTTTGGAGTGGGAATAGTAATTTTTACCCCTACGCTATCCAACGCTTTCCCGACTGTTGCACTCTCTGGAGTGGGAATAGTAATTTGCACCCCTACGCTATCCAAAGCTTTCCCTACTGTTGCACTCCCTGGAGTGGGAACAGTAATTTTTACCCCTACACTATCCAATGCTTTCCCTACTGTTGCACTCACTGGAGTGGGAATAGTAATTTTTACCCCTACACTATCCAACGCTTTCCCTACTGTTGCACTCACTGGAGTGGGAATAGTAATTTTCACCCCTACACTATCCAACGCTTTCCTTACTGTTGCACTCTTTGGAGTGGGAATAGTCATTTGTACCCCTACGCTTTCCAAGGCTTTCCCTACTGTTGCACTCACTGGAGTGGGAACAGTAATTTTTACACCTACACTATCCAACGCTTTCCCTACTGTTGCACTCACTGGAGTGGGAATAATAATTTTTACCCCTATGCTATCCAACACTTTCCCTACTGTTGCACTCTCTGGAGTGGGAATAGTAATTTTTACCCTCCCGCTATCCAACGCTTTGCCTACTGTTGCACTCACTGGAGTGGGAATAGTAATTTTTACCCTTACGCTATCCAACACTTTCCCTACTGTTGCACACTCTGGAGTGTGAATAGTAATTTTAACCCCTACCCTATCCAACGCTTTCCCTACTGTTGCACTCTCTGGAGTGGGATTAGTAATTTTTACCCCTACGCTATCCAAAGCTTTCCTTACTGTTGCACTCACTGGAGTGGGAACAGTCATCTTTACCCCTACGCTATCCAACGCTTTCCCTACTGTTGCACTCACTGGAGTCGGAATAGTAATTTGTACCCCTATGCTATCCAACGCTTTCCCTACTGTTGCACTCTCTGGAGTGGGAATAGTAATTTTTACTGCTTCGCTATCCAACGCTTTCCCTACTGTTGCAGTCTCTGGAGTGTGAATAGTAATTTTAACCCCTACGCTATCCAACGCTTTCCCTACCGTTGCACTCTCTGGAGTGTGAATAGTAATTTTTACCCCTACGCTATGCAACGCTTTCTCTACTGTTGCACTCACTGGAGTGGTAATAGTACATTTTACCCTTTCCGCTATCCTACGGTAAAAATATTTTATATTTTTTATTAATATTACGTCCATATATATAAATATATGTAATAATAAATACATTTGTATGTTTTTTTAACTTACATTAATTATTTATTAATTTTAAGGTTATTTAAGTATTTTAAGTATGTTTAAGTTAATTATATTTATTATTTCATTAATTTTTAATTACTGTAAAGCATTAAAAAAATTCAATATTTTTACTTACTATATTTTTTACATCGATATTTTTAATTCAATATATTTGTACTTACCTGTTTGGAGATAGGAAGTTGATATTTTGGCATTCTATAGTTTTTTACTCGATATTATGGTAATTCTATATTTTTGTCATCGATATTGTTTCAGTGATCCGTCCATATCTATTTGGCCATGCAAAGCCACGCAGAGTGGCTTTACGTCGCCCCATAGATATGATTCAGAGGCTTGCGCCGCTGGAGTGTCAAAAAAAGTGACGCTCTGGCAGCAAAAGCCTCTCATAAATAAGGCCCCTGGTCTGAGCTGGACTGATAGATGCATCAGCTCCTGGTAGAGAGGGAATAACCCACTACAAGTTAGTGAGGTGTGTGTGTAGGGTATACTGTGCACGAACACACTTACCACTGCTTTGGAAACTCACGTTCAGATTTAATAATGTTTCGCACCATGGTCTTCATAAGGAGGTTTGGGACTCGAGCCAGGAAGTATTTTGCAGTCCTGTCTGAATAATTTTACATTTTATGACATATATTCTGCCAATTCAAGCCAACATGATGTCAAACAAAGTTGAATAAACTTTCAGAAATGGGGTCATACAAAAACAGCCGAAATATGTTCCTAAAAATCCTTAAAATTACACTATAAAGAGAGGCAAAGAGGTAAAGGTTGGCAGAGATGGAGAGTAGGAAAGATAACGAAATAGACAGATGCGCGGTAACAATAGAGAAATATCACTTTCCCGAATTCCCAAGGAAGGTGGGTGCCGTAGGAAACTGCCCACTTTGCCCATGCCTTAAAATATCTCTGCACAGCATTCAAGTTGAGCAGCGCATCACAAAGCAGCGCAAATGGTCAACAATCGAACATACAGAATTGTTTTGCTTCAAATGTCACTGCATATGCAATGCTAAAGAGTATTATGTCACATGTTTTAAACCCCACTGTTAATATACACACCAAGAAGCAGTATGAGGTACTAATTATAGAACATTCATAACATTTCACTTTAACTTCCACCTTCTAAAGTCACACAAAGTTGCACAACCTGTCTCTAACTGAAAGGCTAAAAGCATATTAAAAGATCTGTACGCAATGCGGATGAGTCGGGGTGGATGGGATTGCGTAATTTTTCCATAAAAACTTGCAACGTTTGCATGGGGCAGCACCCTTACTTAGAAAATAACAAAGGTAGAGACTTAAAATAAAACCCCAGAGGAAATAATGCTAAATTGAATTAACCTATTTTAAGTTTTTTTTTATATATACATGCATTTAATTTAATGTTAAACTAAATATTTTTAAAAAACATTCATTTTTAAAAACTTTAAAAATCACAGTATTTAAATATTTTTATAAATAGCTTTTTATCAGTTTTGAATACATAATAAATAAAAATAGATTTATACATTAGGTGGGATTTTTAATTTTTAAATATTTAAAACGATAATTTTTATTTAATTTAATGTATTCAAAATAATAAAATATTTAATTCAAAATTGGGTTAATAATGCTGATGCTTTTAAAAATGTGCTTACATTTAAAATACATGTTTAAAATACATTTGAATGTTTCCATAAACATATTGTTATCATTAATTGTATTTAAACTTCAATAAACTTTCTCCTATACTTTACCATTAGGAAATCTCTGCCCAGGTGACAGAGATCTCTGCCTAAGTGTGAAAAGTTACAAATAGTAACTTTACACTAGCAAATTATGTTCCAGATCCGGATTTCAGGGGTTGAAGACATGTAAGCCTACACAATTTATAATAAATGTCCACTTGTAAATTTTGAATAGCCTTAAGTATTAAATTTACTGAAAAGTGTCAGAGTAAATTTACCAGGGCATACTCACTTGGGGCCATATTATCAAGAACGGCGTTAAAATTATCACCGCTTTAAAGCCGCGATAATTTGCCCCCGAGTAAGTTTACCTTTGTGACTAGCCCCCTACATCTCCTAGTCTCACCTCTGGATGCTAGTTCTGATGCATGCTTAAAATGTTGATAGTATTTAAACCGTATTCATTGTTCAGGTTATTAAAAATCAATTATAACATCCTCTCATCACCTGGTTTCAAAACAGATAAACAATTCAAATCATAAACATAAAAAATACTCTCAACTGACACTCCCCTGGCATCCCAACACTCTATGACCTCACCACACATACCAACATTCTACAGCACATCCACACTGGCTGAGCAGCAAGGGCCATGAATCAGGAAAGATGCATTGCATTGAAGATGAGATACAACATTCTATTCCCAAAAATGTACAAAATAACAAGTGTTAGGATGTACATTTCTTTTTTTTTTACTTTCTTTGTTGGGTTTTTGTAATTCCGAAAACATCTCATTTCCAACTAGACGGATGTTACATACATGTGCATCGGCAGCAGTTCGTTCAGATTACATTGCTCATGGTCTGGTCATCACTTCGGCAGCATTCATAAATACGTATCCACAAGTTTGCAAAAGGCAGTTTCAAATCCACGATCGTTCCCTCCTCCCATGGTTCAGCTTGTTTCAGGTAGTTGACAATTCCCTTCCCGGGCCTAGGCTATTCCTCCCAGGTAACATGTGTCCGCCCATCCCCCCATTGACCACAGCCTCCCATTCGTATTACATGCCTGCATTTTCTACTGTATGGTGTCCAGTGCAAGTGGGTGATCTAACACGTATGTTCTCAAGGGGTCCCATATTTCTTGTCGCTTGGAGGTAGATGGCAGTAGTTCAGCATAAATGACTGATTGCTCCTGACAAAATATGAGGTCTTGTACCCACTCCTTGAACTTGGGGGCCCGTCCCCTCCCCCACTTGCAGGCCACCCTTCGTTTGGCAAGTAGCAGACCCAATTTCCTGGCCAACAGGTCCACTCTCTCAGTGTATCCCAGCAATGCAGTGAGAGGGGTGGCTGGCATCGGGGACCCAGTCATTTGTCCCAAGGCTTCAAACACCTTCTGCCAGTATCCCGTCATTGGTTTGCATCCCTATGCTAAATGTTGACAAAGCCCGCCCACTAATGGTCCGCATTCCTTATCACTCTTATTTGCCTGCTTCGTATTTGTGCTCCAGCCTGTCAATCTTGTTGTTGAACCTCCCATGGAACATTACCTCTTTACTGTTGATTGGCTGGCATCTCTGCTTCCACTGCTTGTTTTTCAAGCACTACTTTTTAATTTCTGTTAAGCACTCCCTCCCCTCATATTCCTGTTTTCTCTTCTACATCTTTTACCTTCTTGGAATGGGTGAAATCTCTGCAATTCTGATGAGAAAAATAACAACAGTTACCGGCCCCACTGGAACTAAACTGCATCTCGTAAGAAGGCCTACAAGGGGCATTTACTCTTTGGTGTTGAGCACTCTCTAAGTGTGGATGTGTTTTCACACTGTTGCCCTCGTGTACTTCTTTCCCCGTGCACTCCTTTATGCTCTCTGTTATCCAAGTGCTTCTCCCCACCTCTGCCAAAGTGCTCGGCCGCCCCCTCAGCCCCCCTTGTTTGTTGTGCATGAAGTGAAGTTCTTTGCAGCAAAATCGGCCCTGTAACAAAAACGGCCCCCAGGGGCCCAAAACCGGCCCCCACCGGTGCGGCGCACCGGGGGATTGCCCGGTGCCTCCTACTGCCAGTCCGGCCCTGCCTGTTGCACTTGCCCGTGTGCTTCTCCCCATTGCATCCCTGCACCTCTGTGTTGCTTACCCCACACACGTGCTCGGTGTTGCTTAGTACTTGTGTGTCGGGCGTCTAGCCGGTGAGATGTTAGGGGACCAGCCGGGTGAGACTGGGACAAGACCGGATAACTAGAGTGTGACATAAACAAGAGAGTAGCTGAGGGCTGGAAGGGAAGCAGAACAGAAGCTGAGGACTGAAGCAGATTAGAACAGGCTAAGAATAGGGAACTAGCAGTCCACAGGGAAAACACAAGTACTAACAACAGGAAGGTAAAGCAGGGAAATGACAGACAAGCGATCATAAATGATAGTTTGGCTGCTCCTCAGAAATGTTCTCTCTGTGAAGTGAAAAGATCTTGCATGAACACAAGGAGCAGATTAATCTCAGAGTTCGAGTATAGCATCAGCAGCTCCTGTGGAGAAGTAGTGCAGAGTGGTCCTCTGTGCCAAAGGACAAAGCCGCCTTGGAGTCTAACTGGCACCGTTGGAAGCTAAAACAACGGTTGATGGACAGAATGCAGAACAATGTCATACATTCACCCCAGTACAGAGATCTGGGCCTAAATCCATCGTTTATTTTGCTCACCATGCCATTCCAGTTTGGACCCAGCCATATGCAAATCAGTCTTGACCCTGTGCCCCAGTGGGAACAGTCCAGCCCGGACTGCCAAGCCAGGTCCTTCCTGGACTGGAAACAAGCTTCCTAGGACCAGTTTCGGGCTTTCAGCCCTCATCAGCCAGGATAGCTTGATTCCAGTGCCATGGAGAGCACGGGACTCACGTCTGAGCATATCCGTGCATATGACCATGTCTGAACTGGGGTGATGGAGTGAGCTAAAGAATGATGATGGATTAAACCCAGATCAGTTGACTGGGGGTGAGTGCTTGCAATGTTCACCACTCCATTCATTATCCATTTTGGTTTTACCCTTGGAAACTAAGACAATCAGAAGTACAATACAAGCACAAGACAGAAGAACAGGGAACAGAACATGCAATAAGAAAACAGAAACTGGGCTCAGGGAAAAGCAGAACTGGAATCAGGGGCTGGAAACGGACTGCAACACACAGAGTTGAAATACTGAAAGCAAGGCTAGGAAGATCTAAACTCAAAAAAGGCAAGGCAGAAATATGCAGATAAACAGGAACACCAAACACAAGGCAAGGAGTCTGTAAATAACAGGACCGATCAAGAAGAGGGAAGGCAGGAGACTATGACCAATGGCTAACACAGAAACAGAGATGCAGGGAAACAAGGGACAGAACCAGATCCTGGGGGTGGCATATTGTCAAGCAGCGCTATTAAATGCCAGATCCCTTCCAAAACACAAACTAGAAATCGCCGACTTGATTGACACGCATAAACTGGATCTCCTATTCATCACAGAGACTTGGGGTGATGAAGCCTCCGGACCAGACTTTAGAGCAACAACTCCCACTAACTACAGTGTATGCAGATTAGATAGGCCAAAAAAGAAAGGTGGTGGCATTGCTATAATCTATAAAGACCACTTCAAACTTACGACGAAACAATTTATTTGCCCTGAATATGAGTCTCTCATTTTTACACTAGGCCTTTCGGCCAAATCATCCTTCAAGGGCATGCTAATTTATCGCCCACCTGGGTCAAGATCCAAGTTCCTAGCCAATATAGGCAACTTAATTGAAGCAGCTGCAGACTCCCCACACTTCACCATACTAGGTGACTTTAACTTTCACCTAGAAGCCCTCAACAACCATGACACAACACAGCTACTCACAGACCTAGCAGCTGCTGGCCTGCTGCAACTGATAACTTCTCCAACGCACCAGGCAGGCCACACATTAGATGGTCTATTCACTAACAGTCCCCTTGTAACTATTACCCAAATCATTCCCCTCATCTGGACAGACCATGCAGCGATCTGTTTCACTGTTGGTATTAACTCTACCAAACCTACTCTCACTGCCCCCTTTCAATCTTCCTACAGAGATTGGAAAAACATCGATTTAGTTCAGTTGGCAGAGATGATGCAGGAAAATCATATTCCCTATGAACAAGATCCCGTTATAGCGTCTTCCAATTATCTGATCAACTTAGACATGGCCTGTAAAATACTAGCCCCAATCAAAACATCCCATCGGAACAGGAAAATACCATCAGCCCCATGGTTTACTGAAGCCCTTCGGACTCAGAGACAATATTGCAGGAACCTTTAAAGGCAGTGGCGCCGCAATTACAGCCATGCTGACAAAACGACCTATAAAAATGCCCTTTCCATCTACAAAAGACTGATAGTTGCCGAAAAAAGCCTCTACTATACTTCTCAAATCGATCAGGCAAAAAACTCGGCAGGAGAACTATTTCGGGTGGTCACTACGTTGTCCAATCCCCCTGCCCCGCGCCTAGAAGGCTCTCAGTCTTTAGCGGACGCTCTGGCCAGTTTCTTTGAGGAAAAGGTTAATTCCATTTTCACTACCTTTTCGCATTCCTCCCTTTCACCCTCCCCTGCGTCACTCTCTATTAATACTTCGCCCGTCTTCTCATCTTTCCACACCATTGACCAGGACCACATTCGACGCCTGGTGACCAGCATTAAATCCGGATCCCCCCTTGACCCATGTCCCCCTGCCATCCTCAACCTCATCCCAGAAGCTATCTCTCCCGCATTGTCTACCATCTGCAATGCCATGTTTTCAACAGGCATATACCCTTCAGTCTGGAAGGTGGCTATCATTAAGCCACTTCTAAAAAAGCCAACTCTGGACCCTCTCCTCCCCGCCAGTTACAGACCCACCGCCTGTCTCCCTTTCCCAGTCAAGATTTTCGAAAAAACTATGAACATCCAACTTTCGAAATTCATCAACAACAACAATCAACTTGACGATACTCAGTTTGGCTTCAGACAGGGGCATGGGACGGAAACAGCACTGCTAAAGGCCGCAGATGAAATTAGAGCAACAATGGATATGGGAGGAGCGGCGGTCCTAATACTTCTGGACCTTTCCGCAGCATTTGACACGGTCGATCATGTCACTCTGATCGACCGTGTCTCAGCTCTGGGAATAAGAGGCAAGGCTAAAGATCTGATTGCCTCATTCCTAGACAATCGCTCTCAGACTGTCAGGATGGGCAACTTCACCTCCCAGACCTTCTCCCTCCCATGCGGTGTTCCACAGGGCTCCTCGCTAAGTCCGACGCTTTTTAATATCTATGTATCGGACTTAGCGAGGTTGATAAAATCTTATGGAATTGCCCTTACAATGTACGCCGATGATACCCAACTAGTGTTATCTGTGCACAACAATGGAGCATCCGTCGCAGCCAACTTTCAAGAGGGAATGAAGGCGATAAGCTCCTGGATGTCATCAAATTGCCTCAAACTTAACTCCGATAAAACGGAGGTGATGACATTCGGGAGCCTGCAGCCTGCCTGGTCCCCTCAATGGTGGCCTCCTCAGCTGGGACCTCCCCCCCAACCGGTGGTCAAGGTCCGCAACGTGGAGTCACTTTTGACAATAAGCTGACTTTCCTCCATCACGCCAACACTGTTGTTTCATCTGCCTTCTACACTCTAAAAAAAATAAAAAAAACTACTTCCTTACCTACCACAGTCGGCGGGCAAAACACTTATCAGCACCTTAGTGTTTTCAAGAACCGACTACTGCAACTCCCTTCTCCTGAATGCTCAGGAAAAGGTTCTCAATAAACTCCAGTCAGTGCAAAATGCTGCGGCCAGAACTTTACTATCCATCCCTAAATTTACCTCAACCTCCCCTTACATTAAAGAACTACACTGGCTCCCTATTAGGAGCCGAATCAAATTTAAGGCTCTGTGCATAGCCTACAAAACCCTGAACAATGCAGGACCAAAGTTTCTAAAGGAAGCCCTCCGTCCATTGGAACAACGCAGGACCTTACGATCTTCCTCAGCCTACTTGGTAAATGTCCCTCGGATAAGAAAGGCCAGCTGGGGAGATAGATGTTTCACTACCGCCACGGCCAAATTATGGAACACTCTTCCACTCCACATCAAAACTGCCCCCACGCTTCTCAAATTCAGAAAGAGCCTCAAAACATGGCTGTTCTCCTCCTCCTAACTTCTCCGTCATATCATAAGTGAGTTCTGTAACAATAGCGCCGAGACACCCGTATGGGTATTTGCGCGCTTTAAAAATCGCTAAAATAAATAAATAAATGAGTTGTGTCGCCCTTGCATCATGCAAGGAGGCGTGAGGCTGACGCAAATAGGGAGTCCGATTTATCAAGCTACGCAAGGGCCACCTTGCGTGGTGCTGCGTGCCTTGCGTTACTCAGCCTCAAGGAGGCGTTCCGTGGGTGGAGCGCGGGTCCCACACACACACCCATGGATTTTGGCGCATTCGCAGATTTACCATTACTAGTAGACCCGGGAATGCTTCAAAATGCTACGCCTCCCCAGGAAAGGTGCAACGAGGAGAAATAGCTGTATTCTGCAGCATACATTAGGAAAAATGCCTCAGTGGATTGTTTTGTCCGGGGCATTTTCTTTTTTCTATGTGTGCTGGCGCAAGGGTGCCTGTGTTGGCGCAAGGCAGAACATTGAGTGCCAGTGCAAGGAAAGGACAGAAATGAGCTGTATAATGTTAAATACGGCAGATTCCTGCCCTTTCACGCAGCGCACAAACGCTGCATAAAATAATGCTAAACATGCCCCTAAGAATTAACCAAGAACAGGGAAATGGGATCTGGGAATAAGGGAGGCAGAACCCAAGAACAAGCTTGTAATAACAGCAGCAGGAACACAACAGAGCAGAAGGAAACTCAACAGAAGTCAGTAGCAGGAAATCCAAGAACCACCAATGAAGGGAAGGCTGAACTGGGACCTGGAGAAGTAAGACCAGAGGGTCCAGGAGACATGAGCCAGGGAATGGGAAAACCTGGAACTGGGTATGGTTTGGAACATATCTAGAGAAGGGTCCAGAATTCGAATGTAAAGGGAACGGGGCAAACGTAGGATCCAGGAACAAGTCTAGTGAACAGAAAACCACCATCAGATTTAGGAAGGGTCTGAAGACAGAGGGAACTACAAAGACCTTAATGCATCAGGGACTTGGAACAGAAACCTGGACTAAAAGTTGAGGCAAAACTAAGTATGGTAAGTGTTAGTGTGCTTATTGGCTAATACTGCTACAAAGGCAGGTTTACTAAAGGGCCCTCGTGAGTGATATCTATTGGCAGGATGCCAGAATTCTGACACTATGTTGCTTTGGCGTCCCCACCCTCGTGTTGCTTTGGGTCCCCCGCCTGTGTTGCTTTTGCTTTCCCCCACCCTCCCCCTGTGTTGCTCCCATGCTCTCCCATGTTGCTTCCATTTCCACCCACCTGCTTTTTGGAAAAAAAGCTTTGTGCATTTAATTTTCTTTTTAGTTACTGATCCAACTCGGAAAAAGAAAAAAAAGCACCACGCAATTATGCAGGTGGGCACGTGCAGTGCTTAATTTAAGCCGGAGCTTTCTGGTGCTGAGCACCGGCACTTAATTGGTTTCCGGTGCTCGGCATCGGTACCTAATTGTCAATATCACATTTAGGCAAGTCTGCCACAAGGTGGTGCTGCTCATGTAATTTAGAGCTGAGCAGTATAACAGCTATTTATGGAAACAATATACATAAAAAAATTACTAATACTTGCCTCCCCAGCCATTCCTTTATCTTTGGGGACCTGGAATAATCTGAACTGTTGCATTTACATGCAAGAGAGATGGTTAGTAGTTGTTTTGGCAGCAATGACAGGGGCGATGGATGGTGCAAGCTGCCGTGGCCTCCTGGTCAGAGCCCTGGCACTTAATATTTTACAAATTAAGCACTGTGCACGTGTGGTGCATGCGCCTACAAAATGATGCAGCTCTTACATCAAAGGCTTATTTAAAAATATTTTTAAACCTTAGCCATGTAGCAGAGCAACAGAGATGCTGTCAATCAAGCATGCTAAAAACCATTGGCAAAGCCAATAGATCACAAAGGTGAGACTTATTGTCTTTGCCAATGTTTATTTTAAAGTAGGACCATGTCAGATTTGACTATGGTTGGTTCCTGTCTGTAGTGGATTAATGAACAAAAAAACATGTTCAACTCTGCCTTTTGTCCTTTCATAGTCACTGTGTACCTGCAATACAGAGGAAAAGTATTTGCATAAAAAATATTCTATGTAAAACACGTCAGTATAATAAAGGTGCTATAAAAAGACCACGTTTTTATTATCTTAAAAGAATGAGTCACTCTCTCCACAGGGAAATACTTCTCCTTCCTGGTGGTATTTTTAACTGCAGTCGACAGCACAGCCCCACCAGCAGTGATGAAAGCAGAGGGGGCGTGGTCTCTCTGAAGATAGTTAAAAATCCCACTGGTGCAGCAGCCTTTTTCCTGGGCCTTTCTGGGATATAAAGGGGATGCAGTCAGGAGGGGGAGTAAAGCATTCCAAGTTTTAAGTGTGTATGTATGTATATGTAACAATATAACTCACAAGAGGAGTGCAGCCGGTGGGGGGAGTAGGGGGGATTAGGAGGGTGGTGCACTTTGCACCAAGACCTGTGTATTTTTGGGGCCCCACACTCCTGTTGCAAAATGTATTTTTATAAAATAGGTCAAACCTTAGTATCCTGGCACAAGAGGACACTAGTGCCGGGCACCACTTATGCCTACCTATAGCATATGTTTGGAGATCTCTGCCATGATGTTATAGGAGTAAATGTGGGAGAGTCAGGAGCGTCTACTTTCCAGGGGGTGGCGATAGGGTAAAATAAAGGAAGGGCCCAGGAAGTGGCATGCAAATACATAATACACGCACAATAAGAAGGGACATGCACATACAAAAACACACCCACAATAAGGAGGGACGTACAAATACAAAATGCACCCGCAATAAGAAGAGGCGTGTAAATACAAAAACACACCCGCAATAAGATGGGACGATCAAATACAAAAACACACCCGCAATAAGGAGGGACGTGCAAATACAAAAACACACCCGTAATAAGAAGGGACGTGCAAATACAAAAACACACCCACAATAAGATGGGACGATCAAATACAAAAACACACCCGCAATAAGATGGTACGATCAAATACAAAAACACACCCGCAATATGGAGGGATGTGGAAATACAAAAACACACACGTAATAAGAAGGGACGTGCAAATACAAAATGCACCCGCAATAAGAAGAGGCGTGTAAATGCAAAAACACACCCGCAATAAGATGGGACAATCAAATACAAAAACACACCCGCAGTAAGATGGGATGATCGAATACAAAAACACACCCGCAATAAGGAGGGATGTGGAAATGCAAAAACACACCCGCAATAAGGAGGGACATGCACATACAAAAACACACCCACAATAAGGAGGGACGTACAAATACAAAATGCACCCGCAATAAGAAGAGGCGTGTAAATACAAAAACACACCCGCAATAAGATGGGACGATCAAATACAAAAACACACCCGCACTAAGGAGGGACGTGCAAATACAAAAACACACCCGTAATAAGAAGGGACGTGCAAATACAAAAACACACCCACAATAAGATGGGACGATCAAATACAAAAACACACCCGCAATAAGATGGGACGATCAAATACAAAAACACACCCGCAATATGGAGGGATGTGGAAATACAAAAACACACCCGTAATAAGAAGGGACGTGCAAATACAAAATGCACCCGCAATAAGAAGAGGCGTGTAAATACAAAAACACACCCGCAATAAGATGGGACGATCAAATACAAAAACACACCCGCAATAAGATGGGATGATCGAATACAAAAACACACCCGCAATAAGGAGGGATGTGGAAATGCAAAAACACACCCACAATAAGGAGGGACATGCACATACAAAAACACACCCACAATAAGGAAGGACGTACAAATACAAAATGCACCCGCAATAAGAAGAGGCGTGTAAATACAAAAACACACCCGCAATAAGATGGGACGATCAAATACAAAAACACACCCGCAATAAGGAGGGACGTGCAAATACAAAAACACACCCGCAATAAGATGGGACGATCAAATACAAAAACACACCCGCAATAAGATGGGATGATCGAATACAAAAACACACCCGCAATAAGGAGGGACATGCACATACAAAAACACACCCACAATAAGGAGGGACGTACAAATGCAAAATGCACCCGCAATAAGAAGAGGCGTGTAAATTCAAAAACACACCCGCAATAAGATGGGACGATCAAATACAAAAACATACCCGCAATAAGGAGGGACGTGCAAATACAAAAACACACCCGTAATAAGAAGGGACGTGCAAATACAAAAACACACCCGCAATAAGATGGGACGATCAAATACAAAAACACACCCGCAATAAGATGGGACGATCAAATACAAAAACACACCCGCAATATGGAGGGATGTGGAAATTCAAAAACACACCCGTAATAAGAAGGGACGTGCAAATACAAAAACACACCCGCAATAAGATGGGACGATCAAATCCAAAAACACACCCGCAATAAGATGGGATGATCGAATACAAAAACACACCTGCAATAAGGAGGGATGTGGAAATGCAAAAACACACCTGCAATAAGGAGGGATGTGGAAATACAAAAACACACCCGTAATAAGAAGGAACGTACAAATACAAAAACACACCCACAATAGGATGGGACAATTAAATACAAAAACACACCCGCAATAAGAAGGGACGTGCAAATACAAAAACACACCCGCAATAAGGAGGGACGTACAAATACAAAATGCACCCGCAATAAGATGGGACGATCAAATACAAAAACACACCCGCAATAATGAGGGATGTGGAAATACAAAAACACACCTGTAATAAGATGGGACGATCAAATACAAAAACACACCCGCAATAAGATGGGACGACCAAATACGAAAACACACCCGCAATAAAATGGGACGATCAAATACAAAAACACACCCGCAATAACGAGGGATGTGGAAATACAAAAACACACCTGTAATAAGAAGGGGCGTGCAAATACAAAAACACACCCACAATAAGAAGAAACCCGCAAACACAAAAACCCACCCGCAAAAAAAAGGGATGTGCAAACACAAAAATACATCCACAATATGAAGCGTCCGAAGCAATGTGTAAACACACCCTCAATAAGAAGGGACATTCAAACACAACAACACACCCGCAATAACAAGGGACGTTCAACCACAACACACCCACAATAAGAAGGGACGTTCAAACACAACAACACACCCACAATAAGAAGGGACGTTCAACCACAACACACCCACAATAAGAAGTGACGTGCAAACACAAAATACACCCGCAAAAAGAATGAATGTGCAAACATAAAAACACACCCGCAGTAAGAAGGGATGTGCATTCACAAAACAAACCCACAATAAGAAGGGACATGCAAATACAAAACACACCCACAACAAGAAGGCAATTTTTTTCACCAAGGTTACACACACACCTACTCGAGTAATACTACTGACCAAATAGGCTCAAATCTACTCCAGTTAAAACATGGAGTAAGTGAAGCACCACACATGGCCAAACAATGGTACCATATAGAAAATGTCATAGAAATTAACTGATACTGGGAATAATGCTAACACTACATACGGCAAGACAAGAAATTAAAGGAAATATATTTGTATGAGTCAATAAATTATAAAATTATCATTTTTGTTATTACTTATAAAAAGTACATAGTACTAAACATGCTAAACAGAGCACATAAAGCACATAACACTAAACTTAGCTATAATTAGCAGAGATCACACTGCAACAAGGCCCAATTATCAATCAGTGTACCTGCTACTGCTAAAAGGGAAATCAATCAGAACTCCAAATCACCCACCAAAAGGTGAAATTCAATTCAACATCAACCAAACACACACAGCCTGCCCGTATTAAGAAGGCAAGCCACTAACAGAAACATTTTCCCACCATGTTGGTGACCATCTTTGTTGCATTCCCACTTATTTTGAGGAGTAACTACTTGAGGAAGAGAGGCAGGATTTGCAGGCAGAGGATCAACATATTGGAGGTGTCCAGTAATTGCTAGATCACTGCTTCCCATTGGATGTGATCCTTAACACGGGTGCAGGCTGATAGCGGGAGCAGCTACATTCACCTACAGCCCCCTCCCAGGTGAATGTTTTGATTTGTTCTGCATTCCGTCCATCAATTGTGTGTCTTTTGCTTTCTTGCCCTAAGTGTTCCAGGTATGCCCAGACGTGAGTCCCGTGCTCTCCATGCCACTGGATTCAAGCTATCCTGGCTGAAGAGGGGTGAAACCCCGAACCCGGTCCTGGGATGCTTGTTTCTGGTCCAGGGAGGACTTGGCTTGACAGTTCGGCCTGGACTGTTCCCATGAGGCACAGTGTCAAGACTGATTTGCATATGGCCAGGTCAAAACTGAGGTGGCATGGTGAGCAAAAGAATGATGGATTTAACCCAGATCTCTTGACTGGGGGTGAATGTTTTGATTTGTACTGCATTCTGTCCATCAATTGTGTGTCTTTTGCCCTCCCAGGCCCTGTCACAATACTGGTTGCAGTCCATTTCTTGGCCACTGTATTTTTCCAGTGGGGATGCAGAAGACATTTTAGAGAAGAGCCAATCATGGTGCTCGTGACAGGTACCCAGATGCATCACTAGCCGAGTGCCCCAGTTTATCACCAGCCATAGTCACTAGTGCTAAGATTGGGAAGGGAATTGCAATTTGTTACTCACTTCTCTCAGGTATTAGCTGCCATCAAAATAGATATCTCACCAGGGGTGACAGGGGGTGCACAATTGAACCTCTGCTCGCCTCGGTCCTGCGGGGCATATGTTTTGGAAAACTCAAGAAAGGATATAGGCGCCATCGATTGCACATGCGTTGCACTTCAGCATCCCCCACATGACACACCATTTCCAGAACAGACATCACTGGCACTCCATCAGTGGACAAGCTCTCTCAGATGCCATGGCCTTCTTCATTGATGTGTGGGCTGCCTTTTGTGAGTGTGAAAACAACAGCTACATTCCCACAGAATGCTATTGCAAATGAAATCAACTGGTTAATGAAGATTGTGAAGACATGTGTACGATTGACTAATTCACAATTAACACAAACAGATCTAACATTGAATACATGCATGTATAGCTTGTGTGCAACATTTGCAAGATAAGTGCATTCCAACAAGCAACACTTGCCTGCGTTTCAGTTGATGGCTGGTGTGCCCTCTTCCTCCATCTCCTCACCCCTTTCTGGCATCCCTCCACACTGCCTATGCTAGGTGGCATTTTCATGTTTATATTACACATAAATAATAATTTCTATTTGGGAAGCAATATGTGCATCAAATACCCAAAGTACTTTTTTTAATTCCATGCACCACTCGTGCTGTTTTAGGTCGAGCCTGGGCAGCGCATGTGCAGCTCTGCGAAGCATGCTGTATTCAAGTATGGACTTGCAGCTCCGCCCATCTTTTTAATTGGCTCCTGTCACTGTCCTTTGTAAGCTGTGGCTTTTCATTGCTCAGTAGGCTTACTAGTCCCTCCTTAGTTCCGCCTTGTCTCATCTTGTAACCTCCCATAGGGACCGGCCCTCTTACTTGTGTTATTACTCGGTAGGCTTTAATTACAGCCTCCAAACACAATTTCCTGAAACCACTTTGCCCTGCCTGCTGTGGCAGGACACGCTCTCCTGCAAAGCTTTTTAATAACTCGGCACTGTGCCTGCTTTATGGACATCGCGCTATTACTTTTACATATGCTCCATCCCAGTCCCCCCTCCCAGCTGCATGGACGCCACGCTTCAATGTGGACCCTTCCTCCATGGCCCATTGTCAATGCTTTTTTTTTCGTAAAAGCACCCCATACCTCACTTTCCCTTTAACACCTTGGATGCTCATGATGAGCTGAGCTCGTCATGAGCCACGGTGCTCATGTGCTCATGACGAGCTGAGCTCGTCATGACCGTTAGAACGCTCGCACGCTGGGCAAATTCCCCTGCTGTGTGAGCGTTCTAATGAAACAGGTGTGGTCATGACAAGCTCAGCTCATCATGAGCACATGACCACCGTGGCTCATGACGAGCTGAGCTCGTCATGAGCACCGGGGCGCTGCGTGTGCCCCCCCCAGCACAGCGGGGCTATATGCCCCGCACGGAAGGGGTTAATGGCAGCCGCGCACTTTTCATTAGACAAGCCATGTCTAAAGAAAGGAACATGGCGACATTAAAGTGAAAGCAAGTCATGGGGCGCTTTTACAGGGAAAAAAAATCATGCATTTGGAGTCAGAAGTGTTCAAGTTCCCAAGAACCAAATGCACACGTGGCCTATGGAATACACTCGCTCATTCTTGGTGTTACTTCGCTCGGTTTGGCGAGCGCGGGCAGTGGGGACGTCTACTTTTGTCACCTTACAACGAGCAACCAAGAGGGTCTGTAACACTATCTCTCCAGGACTACTTTTGCGCTGTATTCCAGTATCCCACAGAGAGCTGTGCTATTTGCTGACTTGGGACATTTGAAATGTGGTCAGAAGTAAGTCTTCAAGTAGTTCAGAGGAGCAGCAGTGGACAAACACTGATCGGGCTGAGGTGTAGGCTAGACTCTAGGGGGAACGTTGATTTGGGAAGCATAATTATTGGGTTTTGATTCCCGGCGGCCCCACATGGTGTGAATGGCATGATCTTCAGCAACTCGCTATATATGTTTGTACTCTCGTTCGCATTTTACATACCCGAAGACACTTGAAACAATCATTTGCAATGCAATAGGTCTCGCATTTATGAGAGTTTCAGCTAATGGCGCTGTAAATGACAACGCCTTTTATTTATCTGTTGGTTTTAACTCCTTTGATGCTCATGACGAGCTCAGCTCATCATGAGCCACGGTGCTCGTGTGCTCATGACGAGCTGAGCTCGTCATGACCGTTAGAACGCTCGCATGCTGGGCTAATTCCCCTGCTGTGCGAGCGTTCTATGAAAACGGGTGTGGTCATGACGAGCTCAGCTCGTCATGAGCACATGAGCACTGTGCTGCATGACGAGCTGAGCTCGTCATGAGCATGGGGGCGCTGTGCGTGCCCCCCTCCCCCCAGCACAGTATGGGAATGTGGCCAGCAGGGAAGGTGTTAAAACATAAATAACATGCATTGTCATTTACACTGGCATTAGCTTAAACTGTCGCAAATGCAAGACCTATTGCATTGCAAATGCTTGTTTTGCACGCCTTTCCTTTTCAGGGTACAGCCAAAGGGACAATGCGACCTGTGGAGAAAATGTCCCTAGACAAGGACAGAAGGAAGAAACTGCAGCAGTGAAGGAGGAAGCATCTGCGTGCGTGGAGGGTGCAACTCCCCAGAGGGTCCCTTGGTCCCAATCTGGGAGACCCCGAGAGGAAGCAATGGAGACCACCGGGGGTGTGGGGTGATCTGGACATGACATGAAAGAACCAGGAAGAAGATGAGGCTCCTCCTCTCCAGAAAGAACTAACCTCTCTTGTGTCCCAGGAGCAGGCCCCTCTATCACCACCCCCTTCACCAATCAAGAGCCCCCCAAAATATCTCCTATAAGTCTCCATCTGCACCCACTGCCCACTCCATCACAACTCCAAAAGCTTGCATCCTCTTTTCTCAACACAAGGAGGTTGCCCTGGTGCAATGTCACCATGTTTGGAGACCTTCGTAATGTCCTCAAAGCCATGGGCTGGCTTCTCAGTCACCCTTGGGAGCTGGTTGTGAGCTTTGTGTTTTTGGTTCTCCGGGTCTCTCCCATTTGATAAATATCCCCTGCACAATGGACCGGAATTTGCAATAAACTGATGTTTCCCAAATATTTCACTTCAGGGTTTTCAGACAAGTATTGATATTACTGTTCTCATGTGAGGAACATGAACTTTCCGGGCAGTGTGCGGAGGCATTTTGGATTTTTTATACAGTTAGGGCCCGATTCACAGAACTAACTAAAGACAAAATCCTAAACTTACTACCATTTTAGTATTCACAGGAGGCACTTACTCATTTCGGTATTCACAGAAGTTAGGAGTCCTAACTTTACTACTCCTAAACTGGGAAAAATCCTAACTTTAAGACTTTCTGTATTCACAGAAGGCATTTAGGAGTTCTAAAGTTAGGAGTCCTAACTTTACTACTCCTAAACTGAAAAAAACCCTAACTTTAAGACTTTCGGTATTCACAGAAGGCATTTAGGAGTCCTAAAGTTAAGACTCCTAACTTCTGTGAATACCGAAATGAGTAAGTGCCTTCTATGAATACCAAAATGAGAAAGTGCCTTCTATGAATACCAAAATGATAGTAAGTGTAGGATTTTGTCTTAAGTTAGTTCTGTGAATCGGGCCCTAAGATTTACATCTAAATTGTTTGTTTTGTATTTTTGATCTCATTAACTGAATTTATTTACAATTTTGAAGAAAGCTGGTCATTTTTCAACAAACAAGGGTTGCTGCAAGGGTGGGGGTGTCCTAAACCAGCGTACTTTTCTCCCAAAGGGACATTATGACGTGGTCAGTGACGTTGCGGAGCTCCTCGTTGTCGAGAAGGGGAAAAGGCGTTTACAACGCAACTTTTACCACGCACTACCTTTACCACGCAACTTTTACAACGCAAATCGTTACAACGACTTGCGCTGGGGGGCGCTGTAGGATAGGGAATAGTTTAATTTACTATCCAAAACCTTCCCTACTATCCACGGGGACTGGAGTTGGAATAGTAAATTAAACTATTCACTATCCAGCGCCCCCCAACGCAAGTCGTTGCAACGACTTGCGTTGTAAAAGTTGCGTGGTAAAGGCATGCGTTGTAAAAGCATGCGTAGTAACGACATACATCCGTCGATAAGTGTGTGAACTGTGAGTACACTTCTTTAGACTCAAACATTGTTCTCTGGAAAGTCTCTGGATTTGATTACAGGGTGCACTCAAATCGCAGGCAGTGGTGATGGAACTGGTACCTGAGCTCCTGCAGCAGCACCCACCCCCCTGCTCCCTCATCCCTACATTAAAGTTGAAAGGGGTTTAGATGAGTAAAGAACAAGAAAGAGGACCTTCAAATGTTTGTCCTTCTGGCAGCATCTTTTTGTGATTTCAAAAACAGTCTCTCACAATCCCCCTATGCCTGCCGGGCCTTCTTTGCAAGGAATTAACGCAGCGCGGTGCCACAAGCCATTTGGCTTCGCAGCATGGTAAACAACGTTTACCACAAAACTTTTTCCCCGCAGGGAATCACAACGTGGTCGTTACAACGACCGCGTTGTGATTCCGCATACCATTACTCCGCAAGTCGGAACAACGACATGCTGAGGGGGGAAGAGGTGTTGGATTTAAAATCCAACACCTTCCCTAGTGTCCTCACAGACGGGAGTTGGAATAGTAAATTATACTATTCCAACATCCAGCGCCCCCCCCCTCCGCAAGTCGTTGTTCCGACTTGCGGAGTAATAGTATGCGGAATCACAACGCGGTCGTTGCAACGACTGCGTTGTGATTCCCTGTGGGGAAAAAGACTGCGGGATAACGACACACATTTGAGCCGCACTGCGTTAATTCCGAAGCAAAGGGATGCGTCATATCAACAACGATATGACGGATCCCATTGTTCTCCCATGCGCTGGCACACAATTAGCTGCCATGCGCAGGCTCCCTTGCAACATTGTGCAAGGGTGCCTGCATCACGGGGATGATTGTTTTTGTGCAGGAAGGGACACCTTCCTGCTCGAAAACAATCACAAGAGGCGAATTCTTCTTCCTATGTATACTGCAGAATGCAGCACGAATAGAAAGAGGAATAAAACGAGAAGAAATAAAAAACATTTCTCCTCTTTGTGTAGCATTCTGATGCATTTCCACGTTCATGACTTCTCGTAAATCTGGAAATGCGGCAGAAGCCATGGGTGATGCATGGGAACACCCACAGCAACCCCCATGGCACGCCTCTTTCACGCAAAGTGTTGCGTGTAAAGGGGCCATATTTACAAAGACGCGAAAAGCCACTCAGGGTGGCTTTATGTGTCCTTGTAAATATGAGGCAGCAGATTGCGCCGGCCGGTGCGTCACAAAAAGTGACGCACCAGTGGCGCAAGGGGTTTGTAGATAGGCCCCTTAGTGAGGGGACATCACTCGCCAGCACACCCTTCCCCTCCCACTCTAAATCTTGTTCCAGCACCTCTGAGTGAAGGTGCAGATTGCTTGCTCACTAGGTTCCGCTACTGCAGGGGCCGGAAATAAGCAGTTTTGGAATTTGCACCCCGTTTAGATTTGCACCTCCTGGAATGGGGAATTAAGTGCACCCTATGCATGTTTTTACTCTTTTTGGAATGTGCAAACTGGAATGGTGTGTAGTTTTCACTTAGGGATAAACTCCCACCGTGGGTGCAATTTATACCCAAAGTCTATTCCTGTTATGGTTGCAAAATGGAGGTTGTGCTGGAAATGATAGTACTAGCCCAGGTGTAAAAGGGGCCTACATGCTTCACAGTAAGAATTAAACAAACTCTTCGGTCAAAATGATCAAAACTCATTGGCAATGCCAATAGATCTGGCTTTACAGTAATGTATGGTAATGTGACGCATTACAAGTAGGTAGCCTGGGAATGGATGTGCATGCCAACCCTCCCGATTCAGGAGGGATTCTACCAATTTCGAGGTTAGTTTCCTGCCTCCCGATTCCTGCATAGAAAACCCTGATTCCTCTGCCGGCTACTGCCAATGGAGACTGGTTTTGTGTGGCTCAGGGTATGCACTGCCAGCAGTAGCGGCTCCTGGAGGGAGTGCTGCGGGATGGTGAGGCGGGTGGGGGGAGGCAGAGTAGGGGGTAGTAAACTCCGGCTCACGACCGACCGGAGGTAAGTACATAAATAAATAAATAAAACCAATTTCACTGCGCGCGCTGAAACGCCAAATGGCGATGCAGCGCATGCAATGAAATTCGTTTTATTTATTTATTTATTTATTCCTGGATGGTGAGGAAAAATGTATATTCGTATTTCTCCTATCCGATCCTGCCTCGATAGAAGTCAATGGTAGAAATACATTCTCACGATTATCATTTTTAAATCTCCCACTTTCCTCTCCTAAAATGTTGGCAGGTATGGATATATGTTTGGGTGGAAGCAAATAACTGCAGAATGATATTGGTGTAGGATGGTTAAAAGGTCAGGTGACCGTTGCACTGTCAAGCCAGAACTAAAAATCCAGGAAGGTTAAGGACTGCGCTCCTCGCACCCTGTGCTGCTGCCAGAGAACACAACATACATTATCTAGTTATCTAAGACACTTGGAGAGCATTCCAATGGCATGTGCCTGCCCCTGAAAGTTCAAGCTCAGGCAGCTGGATAACTAAACAAGACAATCACAGCTGTTTGCAGGGCAAACACTTTTATAGTGAGAGCACACAATATCTGACCAATCGAAACATGTACTCTTGTTTCGCAACATGTGGGTGGAGCCAAAGGCCCATTTCAGGTGATTCTCACACAAATTGCCTGGAGAAAAAACATAAAAAGAGAAACAATTAATAAGAGAAAAAGAATGAAGAATAAAGAAGCTTGTGTGTGAAGTGAAATAATGTCTTTTGTGGGGTCTGAAATGTGAGTGTCGCCAAATTGCTCTCTGCACACGTGATACTAGATTTTGGTCCAGGACTTTCACAAAAAGGGAACTGTAGATGTGGTTTTATTTGAGCCGGTGTTCTTGACAACTAATTGTAAAGGCTAGGGTCACAAATGTACACACAGTCGTTAGAATACATGGAACGTGCCATATGTTAACATGAGAGAGATGGAGGTACTTAACTGCACTGCAACACTTCCACGATTACAGCAAAGAGGCCAAGAATGAAATGGGAATGCAGAATGCATTGTCACGTACACCAACCTTTCCAAAGAGGCCCAGGACTGTATGGGCAGCACCTATTAGAAGAAATTTCTCCAAAGTGGACCAAGTTAAGGCGAATGGTTAAACAGGCAATCACAACCTAAACATTTTTCCTCGTCATGTTTTATTTCCTGCACAGAAAGTCGGTCGATTAATGGAGTTTGAGGCTGCATTCATCCACCCTCCCCTGAATGTCTTTGCTTGGGCGCAGCGCCTGTATGTGTCTGTGGGACTGTACGTCTGTCTCAGTGTGTGTTGTTTGCAAGTGTCTGAGCCTCAGTCTGTTTGTCTGTCTACATCCCTACGGGGGTCCCTGTTGGTCGGCCTGAATGTGTGACTTGTGGCTGGTGGTTTGTGTGCCTCGGTGCCGATGGTCCTTGTGGTCTGTGTGTAAAGGTGCGTTGCGTCTGTGTGTGGGTCCCCACCTATCTGATGGCTGTGTGCAAGGACATCTGGAAGGGTTTTGTGCTGTATGCCCATGGATGTGTATGATGTTGGTCTGTGCATGCATGGATGTCTGTATGTGTGTCTCTGTGTGTGTGCGTGGATGTCTGCAAGAGTACTGGTCTGTGTACGTCTGTGTGTCCAGCTGCCTGGTGGGTTTTGTGCATGGGTGTATATAGGTCTGATGATCAGTGTGCATGGGTGTCTGTGCATAGGTGCACACAGGTCGTCTGGTGATGTGTGTGCATAGGTGTCTGTGCATGGGTGTGTAAGTTCAGATCAGAAAGAGGCTCAGGACACTGGGCCTAATTCACAGAACTAACTTAAGACAAAATCCTAAACTTACTACTTTTGGTATTCACAGAAGGCATTTAGTAGTAATAGAGTTAGGATTTTGTCTTAAGTTTGACTTAAGACAAACTTAAGACAGACATAAGAAAAACTTAAGACAGACTTAAGAAAACTTAAGACAGACTTAAGACAGACTTAAGTTAGGATATTGTCTTAAGTTTGTCTTAAGTTTGTCTTAAGTCTGTCTTAAGTCTGTCTTAAGTTTGTCTTAGGTCTGTCTTGAGTCTGTCTTAAGTTTGTCTTAAGTTCGTCTTAGGTCAAACTTAAGACAAAATCCTAACTTTACTACTACTAAATGCCTTATGTGAATACCAAAAGTAGTATGTTTAGGATTTTGGGCCAGATGTAGGAGCCCAAATACCGGTCGGTAACGGCCGATTTCGGCCGTTACCGACCGGTATTTAGGAATTGGCATGTAGGGGCCCTATTTTACAGATTCGGTAACTTTACCGAATCGGTAAATTTACCGAATCGGTAAAATACCGAATCGTTATTTTAACCGATTCGATAACTTCCAGATGTAGGTGGGACTCTTCTGAGTCCCAAAGGCCTGTCAGATTCGGTATTTTACCACCCAATCCAATTGGGTGGTAAAATACCGAATCCAGGTGTGCATGCACATGTGTGCATGCACACCTATGCCATGTGACAGACAGACATGCCCTTAGGGCATGTCTGTGTGCCACATGTCACACGTGCCTGAATTCGGGGTGCTAGAGGGTGTCAAAGTGACACCCCCTGCACCCTTGCAGGATTCGGTATTTACCGAATCGGTAAATACCGATTCGGTATTGCCCATTGATTCCTATGGGCTTCAAGGCCCATAGGAATCAATGGGCAATACCGAATCGGTATTTACCGATTCGGTAAATACTGATTTTTACAGAATCGGTAATTCATTTACCGATTTTACCTAAATCTCCCTCCTTCTATTTTACCGATTCATAAATACCGAATCGGTAAAATTCTGTATTTATGAATCGGTAAAATAGAATTACTTACATCTGGCCCTTTGTCTTAAGTTAGTTCTGTGAATCGGCCCCACTTTCCCGACAGTTCTTGTGGGTTTACTGTTTGTATATGTTTCTAACAGACTCTTGAGACCAAGGAACACACATTTATTACAGGCTCCCTTGATCACACATGTTCTTCTCCTTCTCTTTTAGTTTCTCCTGTGACAGGTGTTGGTGTCCTCGTGAGAGAGGAGTAAACTTGCCTTTGGTAGAACATAAGAGGCTAAAACAATTGTTTGAAGGAAATAAACATGACGAGTTGCCCCTTTTCTATATTTCCTCTCTCTTACCATTGATGCATTTCCTTTCCTTCTATTAATGTCCTGTAGCTTGTTTTGCCCACTTCGAATTTCACTGTTGTTTGTTTTCTTTCCTTTATTATTGTACTCTGCTACTTTTTTTGTAAAGTATGTGTGCCTTACGGTTAAAAAAAAGAGAAAAGCCTGTGTTTGCCAAATGTTGTCCCTTTCCTGTTAAACAACAGAAAACGTTTTTCATTTTTCTCATTTTAAACCCAACTCTATTTCCCAAAATGTAAAAAGAAATCATGGAGTTCCTATTTGTCACTTGTATTGTATTGTAATTGAATTTATATAGTGCTTGCTACCTCTGATGAGGCATCAAAGTGCTTTTTCAGCGAGTAGCACGCTACTCTGGAACCGATAAAGGATTAGTGGTGAATTAATATAGTGAAATATGAAAGTAATTTGAGTGGTGGGTATTAATCTGTTGTTTGGATTGAGAAGCATAGGGGAGGAATAGAAGAGGAACCCCCTACCCCTGATGAGGTGTTGAAGCACATTTTTTTGTGACGAGTAGCACGCTACTCCAGAACCCATAAAGGATTCGTGGTGAATTACTCTAGTGAAATATGGAGTTATTTGAGCTGTGGTTTTAGTCTGTTATTTGGATTGAGAAGGAAAATGGAGGGATAGAAGAGGGAAAAGGTTTGCATTTATATAGCACTTGCTACCACTGATGAGGTGTTGAAGTGCTTTTCGGTGAATACAACACTACTACGGAACCCAAAAAGGATTAGTGGTGAATTATTCTACTGAAATATGGAGTTATTTGAACTGTGGTTTTAATCTGTTATTCAGATTGAGAAGTAAAGTGGAGGGTTAGAAGAGGGAAAAGGTTTGCATTTATATAGCGCTTGCTACCCCTGATGAGGTGTTGAAGCGCTTTTCGGTGAGAAACATGCTGCTTGCGTGGACCCTCTGGATGACGTGGTCGGCGTTCTCCCGCCTCTTTTAAGAACCAGGGAACCACCAGCCAGTCCTCTGGGGCCACCTTCTTTGCCTCTGTTGTCATGTTCTCTTGATGCCAAGGGTGTGGGAGACACTAGCCTTGTGAGGGGGTGGGGGGAATGGGGTGGTTTAGATGTACACAGACAGCCTTGGAGAGAGCGCAGACAGTAGTCTGGCTTGGCTCTCAAAATGTATTTTTCAACATTTATCATTGTCTCAATTAAGTACACAGGTATATATCACTTTAGTGAGTGACATTTAATTAAAGTAACATTTATTAAACATGAATCTTTCAAGAAGACCCCCATTCCTTCACTCAGTTGCCACAAGTTACCCAAAATGTGTCAATTTGTCATGTTTTCTATTTATGCAGCCTATTCTGTTAGTAAATGTGAAGCAAGATTATTTTATATAACCTTTGTTTAAGTGGAACTTTTGAAGAGTGAAGATCCTGTCCTGAATTCCTTCAATGTGCTCTCAAACTGGATGGTTAAGGAGAATGATATATTGTAAAGTAAAGTGATGGGGCGAGGATCACACAGTTTCTTCAAATGGGAAAGCTGGGAACGGCCCCCCCAAATTCCTGGCTGCACACTGTGCAAATCCTAGACTGTAGAGCTGCTTCCTTCACTCTTCAGTTTACCAAGGAAGGTGAGTGTTTTGTGTGCTTTTACTTCATGAATTAATTGTGTTCAATAAATACACTTATCAGACTCTATAAACATCTGTATACATGTGTGTATTCCTGAGGTTTAAAGGTGGACTTTTCCATTTGAATGTTTCCACAGACACTTAAGATCAGAGTGACAGGACTATCCATTCGAAAGTGGTACTGCATGGCAAACTCTGCGGGAGCTCTGAGACCTCTTTGTTCTTTGCTCTTTAACCCCTCCCATGCTCATGACGAGCTGAGCCACGTGTCTGTGTGCTCATGACGAGCTGAGCTCGTCATAACGGCCGCAACGCTCGCACACTGGGCTAATTCTCCCGCTGTGCTGAGCGTTCTAAAGAAACGGGTGTGGCAGTGACGTGCTGAGCTCGTCATGGGCACAGCGCCACCGTGCTACGTGACGAGCTGAGCTCATCACGAGCACTGGGGCGCTGTGCACGCCCCCACCCTCCCCCCAGCACAGCGGGGGAATCAGCCCCGCAGGCAAGGGGTTAATTGTGGTCCTTGAGGTACTTGGGGCCTCATTTATAAGGCCATTGCACCGCCGGTGCGTCACTTTTTTTGATGCATCGACAGCGCAGTGTATCTGCCCATGTTTACAAAGCCTCGTAATTTCACCCTGCGTCACTTCCAATGCTTTGTAAATATGGGTCCCTTTCACGACCTACTCTACGTGAAACAGGCGTTCCATGGGTGTTTCTGTGGGTGTTCCCACACAACATCCTAGGAACCTGACACATTCCCAGATGTACAAAGCTTTGTAAAGCATGAGAATCCTACGCCTCCTCAGGGGAGGCGTAGGAGTGGCGCAACGAGGAGAAATACTTTAATTTCACCCCATTTTTTCCTCTTTCTATGTGTCCTGCACAAAAACAAACATTCCTGCAATGCAGGCACCTTTGCAACATGACGCAAGTGTGCCTGCGCTGGCGCATGGCAGCCAACTGTGCGCCTGCGCAGGGTAAAGCACACAGATGCGTCATATTGGTGTTAATACGTCGCATCCCTGTGCTTTTAAAATGACACCGCTCCGTGCAGCCAAATGCCTTGCAGCGTCGCGCTGCGTCATCTTTTGTAAATTAGGACCTCAGTATCTCCTAAAATCCTTCATTTTCTCAAACTTGTGGATCCAGCAGTTACATTACCATAACATATGATCTCCTGTTTTCCCTTACTCTGGTGGTTCCTCTGGCTCGACAAACAATTAAATAATTAACAATTCACAGAGGTCTGGGAGCCCCCACCGAGTTTGCTCCTAAGCTTACAGCGCTTCAAAGAGTCTTCGGTGATGTGCAACATGGCGTCAGAGAGACGCGCTCTGTTTGATCTTCAGTTTCCACATCAAAATCTTCAGCGTTATATTGTCCCCAACCTCCAGCTGATAGAGCAAACTCCTAATTAGTAAACAATGATTAATTAATGATATGAATGATTTGCAACCAAAACAAATGTGTTCCACTTTACAGAACTGTGGGTCCGATTCACAGAACTAACTTAAGGCAAAATCCTAAACTTACTACTTTTGGTATTCACAGAAGTTAGGATTTTGTCTTAAATTTATCTTAAGACAGACTTAAGACAGACTTAAGACAGACTTAAGACAGACTTAAGTTAGGATTTTGTCTTAAGTCTGTCTTAAGACAAACTTAAAACAAAATCCTAACTTCTGTGAATACCAAAAGTAGTACGTTTAGGATTTTGTCTTAAGTTAGTTCTGTAAATCGGGCCCTGTGTTTCCTTAGCTTGGCCAAACTAGACCTAGACGCCATCTTGAATCCTAAACGTGACCTGTCTCAATTTCTCACAGACGCCACACCCAACAAAATGTGCTCTGAAACATTATTGAGTGTAATAAGTTGTGTAAACCTTGCTTTCTCTCGGTGAAGGCAAATATTCTATATTAACTCAAGAGGAAGGTTTCCCCCTCAAATGTTACTCTTTCTTCTGCTTTTCCTACCGACCTCAGTGGTCTATTCCTTTTATAAATTTATCACTGTATTATATGTATCTAGATTTGTACTGTCACATTTGCTGACATTGGGCCCGATTCACAGAACAAACTTAAGACAAAATCCTAACTTCTGTGAATACCAAAAGTAGTAAGTTTAGAATTTTGTCTTAAGTTAGTTCTGTGAATTGGGTCCCTTAGGTCAGAGGACTAATTATTAATCATTTAGGGGATGGGTAGAATGGTGGTAGGCAAGGCCCGACTGGCCGTACCGGGCATCAGGGTTTCCCCGGGAGGCTGGAAGGGTGGGGGCCAGTTTTGTTAGTGGAGCCTGTTTTGTAGCAGTGCAGGAAGTTTAAAAGCACTGCAAAGTTCCTTGTATATTCAGCAGTTTTCAGGCAACAATAAAAGTGTCAAGATAGCTCTGGTGATTAATGTACCTGCTGGAGAGAGATGGGAGTTTCGTCTAGTGGCAGTTTTGGCTCATCTTAGGTAGTACAGAGGGTTAATATGCCTGCTGAAAAGAACGTGTCCCATGCATGTTAAAGAACAGTATTTTATGTGCATAGCTCAGTGGGTTACTGCTTTTGTCACAGATATTCTTTTGTTACTGTGCAGTTCGTAAGTTACAATTGTAATCTGGCACAGTGAGCTATACACTGCCATCAAAGAGCTGCACGCAAGCTGCATGGTACAGGTTAGAAAGTTATGTTTTTTCCCACAGTTTTTTCCCTGATGCTGCTAAAAAAGGTTTATTTGGGTAGAAATACATTCTTATTAGTAGGGTCCACCCTAAACACTTTGGGGCAGATTTACAAGCCCCTTGTGACACTTTTGCGTCACTTTTCCCATGTTAAAAACAACGCAAATGTGACGCAGGGGCCTTGTAAATAAGCCTCTTTGTTACGTTCTGAATCCTCGGTTTGTGCTTCTCCAGCAAAAGCACTCTTTAAAAACTGCTTACCAGAATGGATGACATGAATCCAGCACCTTGCAGCTTCCTTTTGCAACGTTTTCTATACACTGATTCACACACGTATGATTAATTGTCTCTGTATGTGTGTGCGATGTAAAGTGCTCCAATGTCCTTCAATGGTATGAGAGACACTATGAAACAAATTAAATACATGTAGCGAGAGGGGCTAAGGATAGATGAGAAGCACTGTTGGAGGGTGACAGTGAGGGAATCATTACAGAGCCCCAACAAAGATTGTCATATCCTGGGGCACAGTAAGGTCATCATTTACTGCTTTAACCCCTTCGCTGCGGTGGCTATTCCGCCGCAGTGCTAAGGGGGAGGGGGGCCGCGCGGCGCTCCCGTGCTCGTGACGGAACCGCTCTGTCACGAGCCTCGGGCGCGCTGTGCTTGTGACGGAACGGTTCCGTCACGACCCGCCCGCCCAATAGAACCCTCAGCGCAGGCGCGGAATTCGCACCACGCAGGCGCGGCGAGCGGGCCGTTATGGAACCGTTCCGTCACCAGCACAGCACACCCGAGGCTTGTGATGGAACAGTTCAGTCACAAGCACGCAAGGGGTTAAAAGTTAATAGGCCTGTGATGTGGGTGTCAGGATGGTTAGGTGTAGTGTAGAGCAGGTTTGGGGGAGAAAAGAGAGTAGCACGTGCAGTTCCCCCCCATTGTGCTGGACCAGAATAGGAGGGGACAGGTGCAGCAACTATCCACAGCCTCTGAACTACAATACACAGGTTCAGTGTTTCTGGCATTTGTGGACCTGGTAATTCCAAAGATGAAGTGCAAACTTTTTACTACCGAAACCACAGATTTTCCAAAAAAGAGAACCAGCTACAGAGCCTTTTCGGGCTTTGCTCTGAAGATATTGAACTCTCTGCTACCGGAAGTCCGTCGAATCTCAACCACTTCATCATTCAAGAATGAAGTAAAATCAATACTAATAAATACGTTTTTGCCCTAAGACACATTGGGCCAGATGCACGACCCTTTTTATCGTCCGCAAACGGGAGATCCTCCTGTTTGCCACCACAAGAAAGGGTAATGGCATGTACAAATGCTATTTTACGAGCCACTGACTCACAAAATAGCATTTGCGAATCCCGTTTTTAGGAAGGGGCGTCCCTTCCTAATAGCGAGTCTCAAGGCCATGTACAATTGTTTTGTGACCCCATTTGCGGTCGCAAAACACTCGCAATTTACCACCTACTTCAAGTAGGTGGTAAACCACTCACAAACGGGAAGGGGTCACCAGGAGACCCCTTCCCCTTTGTGAGTATGTGAGAAACTATGTTTAAAAGCAGGCAGTGGTCCCAGGGACCACTGCCTGCCCTTAAAAAATTAACCTGAAAAGTTCCATTTTTCTTTTTTAAATGCATCCTGTTTTCCTTTAAGGAAAATCGTCTGCATTTTAAAAAAGACTGCTTTATTTAAAAGCCATTGCCATTTGATAACTTTATTTCGGTCAACGACCATAAAAGCACAGATAAAATATGTACATACAATAAAAATACATAAATAATTAAGAGCCAGTAGTTAAAACATTATTAAACAATCAGTTGTCAACAAAATGGTCTTCATTGGAGTTAATCACAATTAATCAAGGCGGACCTTCTCCGCCACATACCGTACAAAAAACGGGAGACCGAAAACACAATGAGGGGGGATGTATTATATTTTAAAATTCTAACGGCTTGAGCACAATGTTTTAGTCCCAGATTCCTGCATAGTGGTACCAGCCAAGCTCTCCGAATTGCGCTATAAGTGGGCAGAAAAACAAAACATGGGCAGTGTCTTCTTTGCTATTATTGCAGACAGGGCAAATTCCTTCCTCTTGTCCTGCCCATTTGCAGGTCAGTGACCCAAGTGGCAGGCAGCCGTGCCTTAATTGTGTGTATAGTTTTCTTGCTAGGGGAGGTTCAATTTGGTCCAGAAATTCCTCCCTTCTGGGCGCAAGTTTTACCTGCAAAAATTCTGAGGACATCCTGCCCATACTTGGGAGGCGAAGCAGCAGACTTAGGTTATAGTGCCTCAGAGAGGCCAGCAGCTCAGTTCTCCGCACCACTAGGCAACTCTCTGCCGGGGACTCCCATAATTGGGGCATTCCTATTCGATAGGCAATAGATTTAATGTGGAGCAGCCAGGATATTTTCTTGCTCTTCAACGACCCCCAGACAGCAGCGAACTCAGTTTTATAGTCCACAAGCTCAGGTACTGTCCAGAGCCTTCTCCAATACAGGAGGGGTCGGGCCACTACTAGTTCAGAGATGGGCTCCACACCTAGGTCAAAAATCAAGGGTAAGAGCGGGGTACTTTGGGGTAGACCAATCATATTTCTCATAAAGGCCCGTTCAACCCTGAGAAGGCTTGCTATCCTTGAATGTCCCCAAAGTTCTGCACCGTAGGTTACAGCAGGTCTAGCTTGAGCACTGTAAATTTCAAGCACTGGGGAGACTGGCTTAAAATGCGTTGTTCGGTGGAACTTACCTATGCCCCCTGATATCTGTGCGAGCTTTAGGGTAGATTTGGCTACCTGGGGGCCCCAGCCAAAGTCCTCAGTCAAAGTGACCCCCAGGTATACAAAAGTTCTCACCCGTTCAAGCGGGGTGCCGTTTAGCGTAGGGCTAGGGCGGGTGCGTTTCGGGGGACCGAAGATCATAAATTTTGTTTTCTAAATTAATCTCGAGTCCCCGCGAGGCGCAGAATGAAACAACACCGTCCAAAACCCGCTGGATGCCTGTTGATGTTCGCGACAACAATAGAGTGTCGTCTGCGAACATCAGAGCAGGCACCCGACCTGACGTCAACCAAGGGGCATCGCTATCCCTGACTCTATTTAGTTCCCCCACCAAACCATTTATATAGAGACTAAAGAGCGTGGGAGCCAGGGCGCAGCCCTGGCGTACGCCTCTAGATACAGGGAAACGTGCAGATAGTTCCCCGTTCTTCCCGCACCTCACCCGGGCATAGTTCCCTTCGTGAAACCGCTTGAGGACCTTCAAGAGATAGGGAGGAAGGCCAAGATCTTTTAGGACCCTCTATAAACTCTCCCTCGGCACAAGGTCGAAAGCAGCCCGCAGGTCAACGAAGACCAAGTAGAGGCTGCCACCCTCGATACTTATGGTCTTCCAATGAAGGACCTGCAACCTGAAGAGTTGGTCCATGGTCGAAATCCCCGATCTAAAGCCGGCCTGAAGGGTGGTCATTACTTCATGTTCCTCCGCCCATCCCAGTATTCTATCCAGGAGTATCCGGCCCATCAGTTTCTGGGCAGTATCCAGGAGACTTATGGGTCTATAATTTGACGGCTCCAAAGGGGACCCCTTCTTAAAAATGGGGACAATTTCGGCCCCCGCCCAGGTGTCAGGTACCTTTGCCCCCAGTAGGACTGCATTAAATAATACGGTTAGGTATGGAGCCCAGATCTTTGGCTGAGAACGGAAGAGATCACCCGGTACCCTGTCGAGGCCTGGCGCTTTGTTAGGAAGTTGTCTAATAATCGCAGTCTCCACCTCCTTGGCCGAGATACTCTCACCACTTCTCGAGGCCATCCTCGTCTCGATGTCCCTATGTTCTAACTGGTATCCCTCGCCCGAGGCCCCCCGCAGTCGACACTCGTGCGGGGGGTCTGGGGCAGGAGAAGTCCAGGAGGGACCTTCTGGCTCTGGGGTCCCGGACCTATCTAGATGGTCACTGTGGCCAATCGCAGGGCCAGTGTAGAGTGCAGAGAAATGCGCCTCCCACATTGAGGGGGGGATATTTGGTAGAGGGATCCCCCCACCAGCATTTGCACCAGAATTTACTAATGCCCAAAATAGTTTAGCATCTTTAGTCGCAAGGGCATCTCTGAGTTCTTCCCACCTGTCTTCTTCCCACTCTCTTTTACCCCTGGTCAGCTCCTTTTTGTAGATCAGTCTAGCTGCCCTAATATTCTCTCTATCTTTAACCTTAATCGCCGCAAGGAGCTCCTTTTTCGAGTTCCTGCACGCATCGTTGAACCAGGGGTGTGTTTTTGGAACATGCTTCTTGATTCTGCTTATGGGGTAAAACATCCCCTAGTACCTCAACAGCTATTTAAAAGCAGTCCCAGACGTGGTGGTCTGCAAACCCCGGCAGGCAACCATCCAAGTGAATGCTGGCCATTCCTAACGGGGTCGCAAATTGCGCCTGCCTCATCAATATTGATGAGGCAAGCAATTTGCGACCCCATTAGGAATCACAAACAGTGTATGAGACACTGTTATACATGCCAATTTGCGAGTCGCAAATTGGTGAGTCGGACATCTGGTCCATTAAGTTTGATTGTTTATCTATCTGTCTATTATTCCGATGCTCTGATTGATCACTTCTCTGATGTCAACCTTTGACTCCATCTTTAGCATGCTACTCCCCTATATGTAATGAGTGTCTCTTCCTACTACTGTATCCTACATGCCCTATAGTGTGATGCGCTCTGATACCCTCTTGTGTCTTGTTTGCACTATACAAAACTTTATAAATAAATAAATAAATAAATAATATAATTGAATATATAATGACAAATGTGTTGTAGAATGCACCATATTTCCCACATTTTCTTGGGGAAGAGCCCCCCAAAGCCCCTCCTTGTAGTGGTCAGGCTCGCTCTCTGCACTCACAGTGCACCGTGATTCGCTGAGCCTAAGCAACGTTTTACTCATCTCATGCTGAGACTGTGACTTGTACTGTGCATTTTCTTGGAGATGATTCAGAGGTGCTTGCACTGACTCTTGGGCAGCAGACCCATGCCAGCCTGTCTCATGCTTAGGTCTTTGAATAATTTAGGTTTTTTTCTCTGAAGCTTGATTTTATGTCAGACCTCCTGCTGCATTTAACTGAGTCATTTGCTACTTTTTTTTATATATGATTTAATATGAATTTTGATAGATTTTGAGACAAACCATATTTTGCTTTCTATAATGACTTAATAAACCTTCATGGTTATTAAATTACACCTTGTGTCAAGAAGGCTTATTTGACTGACTGTGCTGTTTGATTTGCTCACAATCTAATCTTTGATGGGACAAATTTCCTAACATGCTCTTGAGGACTACGCTGCCCTGATTCTGCCTAGATTATCTGATAAGATAAAGCCCTTGGGGGGTGGATATATTCCAGCTTTCCCCACACAGCACCTACAGCCACGCTAGATGCCTCCTCTCATTTGGGGTTGTCATTGATGCTAGGTTCGTGACTCCACAGCTCGATGCACCCTCTCCTCCTCTTCGGCAATTTCCTTTCCCCTTGATCTCATGGTTAGCTGCTCTCTTCCTCTGTTTTCATCTTCTCTCTTGTATCGTGTCCCTACAGTTCTTAGTCCATCTTCATACGCGTTGGTTCTCTCGCTCTCCTGTCGTCTATCACCTCCTCCCAATCGGAACATCTTATTTTCACCTGCTCTGCACGTCCTTGCTTGCTGTGAGAATGATACA
Source organism: Lissotriton helveticus (assembly GCF_964261635.1). Lineage (NCBI taxonomy): Eukaryota > Metazoa > Chordata > Amphibia > Caudata > Salamandridae > Lissotriton > Lissotriton helveticus. The sequence goes on along the minus strand of NC_136070.1, from coordinate 1,258,968,122 downwards.
GGGTCTTATGGGTAAAGGGGCTTCTCAAACATTACCTATCAGTTTGATAGCCTCCATGCATGGATGTCTGTAGCTGCGTTGATCTGTGTGAGCGTGGATGTCTGTTTGGTGTGTTGGCCTGTGTGTGCGTGGATGTCTCTAGGTGTGCTGGTCTCTGTATGCATGGATGTCTGTTAGGGGTATTGGTGTTTGTGTATGTCTTTCTCTAGGTGTATTGATCTCCAAGTGCATAGATGTCTTTAGTCGTTTTGGTCGGTGTTTTTAGGTCTCGCCTACGTAGTGCTTGCGCTGTCTCTTTGAGACATGCTGCATTCAGGATATGGGCATAAGGCTCCGCCCACTTTCTGCCCATCTTTTTAATTGGCCCTTTTCCCTGTCCGTTGTAAATGGTGGCTTTTCATTGGTCAATAGGCTTGGTAGTCCCTCCTTAGTAGGGCTTGTCTCTTCTTGTAACCTCCCATGAGAACACCCCTGTTACATGTATTGTTACCTTCTATGTTTTTATTACAACCTTAAGGCAACAGTTTCTTAAATGGCTTCAGGTAGGACACACACTTGGTCCTAAGCTAGGCTCCGGGGTGTAATACAGGCCCCCGCTGCCCCTGCAGGGGCCCTGAGCTGCAGGGGAGCCCCCTCATCACAGAACTCAGGCATCAGAGCTCCAGATTAAATGCGGAGCAGGGAACCCTCTGTGTACCTGGTAGGGGGGCCCCCTCAACTTTCGTTACCCCACTGGCTAGGCTGGCAGTGGTTACTTCACTCACCAGAACATCTCACATTTATATGAGACCATCTATAAATTTCCCTTCATCAGCTCCACAGAGTGTAAAAATCGAATCCGAAATTAATGTAATAATTCTTTTTTCACATTTCAAAGCTCCTAATTGTATATATGGACATAGCTAATTGAATGTTTTCGTAGTACTGTCTTGCATGCAATGCATTATGGGTTGGGTGGATTTACCATATCTTCTGCAGGGTGCAGTACCATATGTGACCAAAAAAGCTACATGGCTAGGTAAAAAACATTGCCATTTATAATGCCAATAGCTCCAACTTTGTAGACATGCATTGCTGGTGCCGTGTTCATTTGGGACCTCTAGGAACAGCTTGCGGTACTGCACCTAGACATGCAGTGCTGGTGTCGTGCTCACTAGGGACCTCTAGGAGCAGCTTGCGGTACTGCACCTAGACATGCAGTGCTGGTGCCTTGCTCACTAGGGACCTCTAGGAGCAGCTTGCGGTACTGCACCTAGACATGCAGTGCTGGTGCCTTGCTCACTAGGGACCTCTAGGAGCAGCTTGCGGTACTGCACTGAAACTACAATGCTGGTTTCTGGCTCACTACGCAAGCATTTGCAATACACTAGGTCTCGCATTACTGAAAGTATGAGCTATTAGCGTTGCATTATTATTTGCAATGCCAATGCCGTGAAGTATCAGTAATATAAGACCTATTGCATTGCAAATGCTTGTTGTTTTTGTGTGTCTGGCTTTTTATGTTGGTCTCTGTACATCTCTACATGTATACATTTTGGAATGAGTGCATGAGTAATTTATGTTTAGAGGTTTGTGTGCAGGGGTGCCTATACTCTGGCAGTCTGTGTTAATAGAGGCCTCTGTCTCTGGTCAGTGATATGCATCTCTCTGGTGGTTCCCTGCATGGGCGTCTATAGGCGTGTTGATCTGATTGTACACAGATGTCTTTAGCAGTGCTGGTCTGTGCACATTGATGTTTGTGGGGGTATTGTATGGTGTGTGTATGGTTGTGTGTAGGGGTGTTGATCTGTATGTATATCAATGTCTGTAGGATTATTGGTCTGTGTGTCCATGGATGTCTGTAGGTGTGCTAGTCAGCGCGTGCATGAATATCTATATGTGTTGATATGTGTGTGCATGGATGTCGCCAGGTGTTGTTATGTGTGTGCATGTATCCATGTTGGTCCACATTTGCATAGCTAGCCATTGGTTTCATTTAAATGTGTGTATGTGCATGGGGGTATGTATTGGTCTGCGTGTGCATGGATGTCTGTAGCTGATGGTTAGTGCGTTCACATGTGTCTATGGGAGTGTTGATCCATGTCTGTAGGGGGAAACAACCATTACATTGCATGCGTTAGAACGCATAGCGATTACAACGTGGTCATTACAACGACAGCATTGTTACATCGCAGTACCATTACAACGCAAGTTGTTACAACGACTTGCTCTAGATGGCGCTCTGAACTAAGGAATAGTATAATTTACTATTCCAACACCTTCCCTACTGTTGCACACACTTGGGGTTGGAATAGTAAATTATACTATTCCTAAGTCCAGTGGGCCATCTAGAGCAAGTCGATGTAACAACTTGCGTTGTAATGTACTGAGATGTAACGATTGCGTTGTTATCGCGTGCGTTGTAAACGCATGAGATGTAAATGACTATATTCGTCTGTAGGTGTTGTGTTGGTATGTGTGTACGTGGGGGATTGAAGGAGTGTTCATCTGTGTGTGCATGGATGTCTGTTGTTATTAGCCTATTTTATCCCTGACTCACAGTTTGATTATGATCATTATGAATGTGCAATAATTACCAAGCTATTTTTCGTTCTAAAACTAACAGATGAGCCTGAGTTTTGCAGTGTCTTATATTTATATGCTATGTATTGTCACATCCACTTCAATTCAATGATCTTTATTTCAATTTAAAAAACCATAAAAGATTACATTCAGTTCATATAAAAACATCATATTATAACATTTCCAAGGGCACCCCGCCAGACCAGTACGCGATTTTTGAGAATCAATGTCCCAATACAAGATCTTTCTTAGACATTAAAAAGACAAATAAATAACTTTGTATATAATGAGTACACTGAAGACTGCGGAGAATTGTTGAGAATATATATCAACAAAGAAAACCCCTTGTCAGACCTCTTGTTTATTATTACTATTTTTTTGTTGTAATTGAGAAGTGTTCTCTATAATGTATGAAGAATAACGGCATCAAATGCGGGGATCACTGCTGGAGAGTGTGATTCCCACCCAATAAATGACGCCCACGGCATCTTGTACATACATATATATATATATATATATATATATATATATATATATATATATATTTGAATTTAAAAGTACTTTTAGAGCGCACGTATACCAGCGGTTTCTTGGCGCTATAGCTAACGGACTCTGAGGTTACAAACAAGGAGGGCAAAGGGAGTATTTATTCAAAGGACTTCGTGAATAGGTGGGTTTTAAGACATTTACGGAATTGTGGGTAGAGGGCAATGGAACGAAGTTCAAGGGGGAGGGAATTCCAGAGGGTGGGGGCAAGGACAGCGAATTTAGAGCCTCCCCATTTCTTTCTCCGGAAGCGTGGGATGGTGAGGAGGGACTGGGAAGAAGAGCGAAGATCCCTGGTGGGAACATATAAGACAATCTCGGAGGAGATGAACGCTGGCGCCATGCCAAGTCGGGCCAGGAAAGTAATGGATGCGAGCTTGAATTGGATTCTAGCTCGTACAGGAAGCCAGTGTAGGGATTTCAGAAGAGGGGTAGAGTGGTGAAATTTAGGGAGATTGAAGGCCAGGCGGGCCGCCTGGTTTTGTATCTGTTGTAGGCGACGCAAACTGTATGCAGGAATACCGGCCTACAGGGCGTTACCATAGTCCAGGCGGGACACCACCATGGCCAGGATGATAAGTTTGAGGGCAGAAAAGGTAAAGAAGCGAGACACCCTGCGAATAGTGCGTAGTGAAAGAAAAGAAGAAGATACCACGGAGCTAACCTGGGAGTGAAGGGTGAGTTGAGAATTGAGTTTTATACCTAGTGTTTTGACTGAGGGAGAGGGAACAGGAGAAGGACCAAGAGAGGGGGGCCAAAAGAGGGAGGACCAGGGGCTGGATGAACCACCCGTCAACACCAGCTCGGTTTTGTCAGGGTTGAGTTTGAGGTGGTTGTGGTTCATCAAGTCCCTGATATGGAGCATCACAGTTTGAAAGTTTCGGACAGCAGAGGGAGAAGAGAGATTGAAGACCAGCTGGAGGTCGTCCGCATAATTGAATACGGCGACCTCCATCTGTTGAAGAGAGAAAATCAGGGGAGCAATATACAAATTGAACAAGAGGGGAGAAAGAGAAGATCCTTGGGGGACCCCGCACTGAACTTTCCGGACGTCCGCCGTGAAGTCACCCAGGCGAACGGCCTGGGTGCGGCCGCTCAGGAAGGAGGATAACCAGACCAGGGCAGTCCCTCCGATCCCCGCCGCCTTGACACGGGAAAGTAGAATGGTATAATCCACCGTATCAAAAGCGGCTGAGAGATCAAGGAGCACAAGGGCCTGGTGCTGATTAGTATCTATACCCTCCCTGAGGGTGTCCAGGACCGACATGACGACGGACTCCGTAGACTGTGCGGGGCGGAATCCAGCTTGGCGGGGGGCAAGAGCTCCATACTTCTCCACAAAGGAGCTCAGGGCGCTGGTGACGTGGCGCTCGAGCACCTTGGCCAAAAATGGCAGGAGGGAGATGGGGCGGAAATTGGCGGGGACAGAGGGATCTGCCCCAGATTTTTTCAGGATGGGCACAATTACCGCAGATTTCAAGGAGTTAGGAACTATGCCTTGGGCTAGAGAGCTGTTAAGGAGGTGAAGGGGGGGGTCTGGACAAGAGACAAAGATATGACGGAGGATGTGAGCGGGGCAGGGGTCGAGCGGAGAGCCAGATTTGATCAAGGGCACCAAGGAGGTCAAGCTTTCCAGAGTGATAGGGGGAAGGGTGGTGAATACGCCCTTGGGGGGGGACAATGAGGATCAACAAAAGATAAGGAAGGAGAAGGGATATTGGCCTTGATGGTGGTAATTTTGTCAATAAAATAATTATTGAGAGAAAAACAGAGTTCTTCGGATGGGGCTGGTTTGAGAGTGGTTCTGTCCGAGAACGCCAGGTTGTGAACGATGGTAAAAATTTCCTTGGACTGGTTCTCCGTGGCTAGGATTTTGGAGGAGAAGTATGATGTTTTGGCCCCCAAGATGTCTTTTTTATACTGGATGAGTATGTTGGTATATTCCAGTTTCAAAGCGGGGCAGTAGTTTCTCCTCCAAGCCCGCTCCGCGCGGCGCACTGTTAGTTTGGTGGCCTTAAGCTCTTCATTGAACCACCGGTTGGCGTCCTTATCGCGTTTAGAAGTAATGCGTTTGAGCGGGGCAACAGAGTCGCGGCCGTATATATATATGGCGGACTGATGGGCGAGAATGCACGCACAATAAAGCACTGAAAATTGCACCAGTTAATGGGTCAGCTCATCGTCACTTCTCTGTGAATGGGATTGGCTTTTGGCGAGAACTTTGTTTTGTATATATATATATATATATATATATACCTCCGTGCATCCATTTACTATTACATCGCATATTGCAAACTCAAGACATAACCCCAGTGGAGAGCACATTTATTAGTTTATTTCACTATGACTAAATACTGAGGTATATAATTATGGTATGCTGATTTCTTAAGACTGTGAAATATTCAGGTTTCTGAATTAGTCTTTTTTCTTTGTCTAGGCATTGAGAAGTAACTGCTTTCCGGTGCCTTATGCCCACTGGGGAAACTACATGAAGCACAACTAATCTGGCGTTTATTGAGAATAACTTACATAAGAACTTGGTCACATGACGCAATCGAATATTTCAGAGACTATGTTTATATAGATTCTTGAATACCCACTGGGGTTATGTCTTGAGTTTGCAATATGCGATGTAATAGTAAATGGATGCACGGAGGTGCACCAGTAATTTAGTATAAAATTCATTATGTGTGACAATAATTGTTGAAACTGTTCTGGTAACATCCCTAAATATTTTTTAAGGTGACACCATATATGTGTATAAATTAACAACACTGAAAGTGACGTGCATGTATAAAGTTGCCAGCTTATACAAAGTTACAGTATATTGAACACTATAAGATGGCTGCCGTGTAAAGCCTCAGTTAGTCCTTTGTTTATTTTCATCTATGCACTTTCGTAATCACATGAGATTTGTGTTCTGAAAGAACTTTATTTAAAGTTTCTGCTAAAGTATATGAAATACCCGTGATCAAGGCGAAGGTTTCGCCGAAATTTAATAAAGCAACCTTGGACCACATTTCTGATCGGTGGTAATATTTTTTCTCGGAGCGGAGTGCATCGGCGTAATGCTGTTACGTCTTGTGACTTGGGATAGAGAACAGGGAGACCTCTGACCCTGTGGTGCACCGCAGTGAACGTGTCCTGGTGTGTTTTGGAGGACGAGAAACATTATATATATATATATATATATATATATTTTTTTTTATATATATATATATATATATATATATATATATATATATATATATATATATATATATATATGTATGTACAAGATGCCGTGGGCGTCATTTATTGGGTGGGAATCACACTCTCCAGCAGTGATCCCCGCATTTGATGCCGTTATTCTTCATACATTATAGAGAACACTTCTCAATTACAACAAAAAAATAGTAATAATAAACAAGAGGTCTGACAAGGGGTTTTCTTTGTTGATATATATTCTCAACAATTCTCCGCAGTCTTCAGTGTACTCATTATATACAAAGTTATTTATTTGTCTTTTTAATGTCTAAGAAAGATCTTGTATTGGGACATTGATTCTCAAAAATCGCGTACTGGTCTGGCGGGGTGCCCTTGGAAATGTTATAATATGATGTTTTTATATGAACTGAATGTAATCTTTTATGGTTTTTTAAATTGAAATAAAGATCATTGAATTGAAGTGGATGTGACAATACATAGCATATAAATATAAGACACTGCAAAACTCAGGCTCATCTGTTAGGGAAGCCAGCCCGAAACGCGTATGGCGCTTTGTGATGTGGAGGAGTAACGCGCCATGTTCTCATACTTACAATAAAGAGAGGTGATCCTTCAGCTGTTGTTGCCATTCTCGAAGCAAGGTCTCTTTTCTTAAAGGAATTAAATGCGGCGATGTCCTCGTCGCGAGAACGCCCCCCGCACCAACTTGCGGGCCACGGTACTTATTGAAGCGCCATGTGGAGCTGAGGACCGACTATTGTAAGGTTGGATATTGTGCAGAACATTGCTAGTTCTTCTCCGTGTCAGCCCACTTGGGAAAGACATTTCATTGACAGAGCACCCGCTGCACATCACTTTGACTAAACACGCCAGTTGGGTAATGAACTGCATAACCCAGAATGCACTTGCCAAAGAGGTGGGCGGAAATAACTTTAAAAGTGCAGCTGTGGTGATCTGTGAACACGCCAGTGAACAAGGGAAGCCAGCCCGAAACGCGTATGGCGCTTTGTGATGTGGAGGAGTAACGCGCCATGTTCTCATACTTACAATAAAGAGAGGTGATCCTTCAGCTGTTGTTGCCATTCTCGAAGCAAGGTCTCTTTTCTTAAAGGATATATATATATATATATATATATATATATATATATATATATATATATAGAGAGAGAGAGAGAGAGACGCGTTTCGGCTTCGCAGAAGCCTTTGTCAATCAATATATATACACTACTTACCCCTGTCCCGTTGGACACCTTGGGCCCTATTCAGAGAACTAACTTAAGACAAAATCCTAAACTTACTACCATTTTGGTATTCACAGAAGGCACTTACTCATTTCGGTATTCACAGAAGTTAGGAGTCCTAACTTTAGGACTCCTAAATGCCTTCTGTGAATACCGAAAGTCCTAAAGTTAGGATTTTTCTCAGTTTAGGAGTAGTAATTTTACGATCTCTGGCATCCTAATATACAGGCCTCCTGGATATGCCAACCCCTGGGCTACAAATCTGATAAATTACATTACTCCCTTTCATCTTGCCTCAAAAAACTTCACTCTTCTGGGAGACCTAAATCTACACTTGGACAATCCCCTAAATACGGCTTGCACTAACTTACTCGATGATCTAGCAGCCTTAAATTTAACCCCAATTAACACTGGGGCTACCCACAAGGCGGGGCATCTGCTTGATCCCGTTTTCACAAACATTCCTCAACTCTCCTGGCTAGACACGACTCCGATTTGCTGGTCAGATCATTACCTTATTCATTTTTGTCTAAAATTACCGACATCTCCGATAACAAACACCATCCGGCCCCCATCTATGATAAGGAACTGGAAACTTCTAGATATGAAGGAACTTAATCATACTCTAGAAAGGCAGCTTCCGGGTCCAGTCACTGACATAGAAAATATTGCCCTGGCCACTCACTCCTGGCTAGAAAACGCCGTCGAAAGATGTCTTCCCCTATCCCAAGTAAAAAGTAATACCCACCGCCCCCCGGCTCCTTGGTTTAATGATTCCCTGAAAACCATTAAATGTAAATGCAAAACCCTCGAAAGAAATTGGCGGAAAGACTACGCTCATGATAAAAAAATCACGTACCACAAAGCCAGAAACGAATACCACTCAGCTTGCAACAAAGCCCGAGCCCTTCATGTGGCCAAAACCATCAATACTGCGCCAAACAAAGCGAAAATGCTATTCAACACGGTAAAGAACCTCGCAGGGGAAAAAACGGCTGCATCGGCTCGCCCTTTAGACAAAAAACAATGCCAAGACCTTGCCTCCTTTTTTAATGAGAAAATTGAGAATATCATCTCTGGCATTAGGAGTAACCTCCCTACCCGTGACCCTGGTGAATCAACTCCCTCCTGGCCAAATGACATTAACATCATTGAATCTTGGCCTCCTTTTACCATAGAATCACTTGTTTCCACCCTAAAAACTGTTAAATCAGGTTCCCCTCGTGATCCGGTACCCGCTTCCGTTCTTAAAAATCTGGACGTTCCTGCCCTGTCCATCATTGCTGAAACTTTAAACTCTTCCCTTCAGCTCGCCGCTGTGCCCTCAATATGGAAACACGCCATGGTAAGTCCACTTTTAAAAAAACCCACGGCAAATCCGGAGCTCTCCTCAAATTACCGGCCGATCTCACTCCTCCCTATTTTTTCAAAATTATTGGAAAGACATATTCACTCTGCCCTCACCCTCTTCACCGAAGAAAACTGTCTTCTCCATCCATCTCAATCTGGGTTCAGGGCCGGCTTCTCTACTGAAACTGCCCTACTAGGAGTTACCGAAAACATCAGGAAACTCCTAGACGATGGTCAGACAGTCGCACTCATTTTACTAGACTTGAGCGCGGCTTTCGACACCATCTCCCACTCCAACCTCCTGGCCACCCTGGGGAGAAATGGCATCAGGGGGGATGCACTAAAATGGATTGAGTCCTTCTTGTCACAGAGAACCTTCCAAATTACATCCTCAATAGCCTGCTCCGATACAATGAGCGCCCCCCATGGAGTACCACAGGGCTCCATCCTAAGCCCCCTGTTTTTCAATCTCTACCTCCGGCCCTTGGCTGATTTAGCTGACGAATCTGGCCTCACCCTCATGACATACGCTGATGATTCTCAAATCATCTTCTCCCTGTCAGAAGCAAACCCACTTATCCCATCTCGTCTCAAACAAGGTCTCCAAAACATCTTCAGTTGGATGTCCGCACACCAGCTGAAACTCAATGGAGACAAGACCGAGGTCCTCCTTCTGGGGAAAAACAAAGACCTCTGGAACGCATCTCACTGGCCCTCTGAGCTCGGTTCCATCCCCACTCCCGCTACTCAAGTTAGGAATCTGGGAGTCATCATCGACAACACCCTGTCCATGAAGCAGCAGGCTAACAGAGTGGTTGGCCTCTGCTTCACCATCCTGAAATGGTTAAGGAAGATCCTTTGGATGCTGCCCCTTGACACCCAAAAGTCCGTAGTCAATGCACTTATTACATCTAGGATTGACTACGGCAACATTCTCTACCTAGGCTCAAACAAAGCTGTCATTAACCGACTACAAGTGGTCCAGAACTCAGCGGCTAGGCTACTCTGTAATATCCCAAAAACCTCCAGAGTGTCCAGCCACCTAAAAGATCTACATTGGCTCAGGGTGGAAAGCCGCATCAGGTTCAAAGCCCTGAGCTATATGTTTAGGATCAAATCTGGTACCGCCCCTAAATATCTCCAAACCCTCGCCACTCCCTATACCCCGGCTAGAGTACTACGTTCTCAAAATGCTGCAAACTTTTCCACCCCGAAGTTTAGACTTGCAAGAATGGGAGGAAGATCTTTCGCTGTCATGGGGCCCACACTCTGGAACAAACTCCCCCCCCATATCCGTAAAGAAGACAGGTACAACATCTTCAGAAAACAGCTAAAGACCTGGCTCTTCCAGAAATAATCCACCGTCATTTAACATCCTCCTAAAAAAATTGCTTCAATTCTGTCATCGGCGCCGGGAAACCCTTGTTGGGTAGCTGCGCGCCATACAAATGGAAAAAATAAATAAATAAATAAATAAATAAATAAAGTTAGGACTCCTAATTTTAGGACTCCTAAATGCATTCTGTGAATACCGAAAGTCTTAAAGTTAGGATTTTTCTCAGTTTAGGAGTAGTAAAGTTAGGACTCCTAACTTCTGTGAATGCCGAAATGAGTTGAGTGCCTTCTGTGAATACAAAAATGAGTAAATGCCTTCTGTGAATACCAAAATGGTAGTAAGTTTAGGATTTTGTCTTAAGTTAGTTCTGTGAATCGGGCCCAAGGTGTCCAACGGGACAGGGGTAAGTAGTGTATATATATTGATTGACAAAGGCTTCTGTGAAGCCGAAACACGTCTCTCTCTCTCTCTCTGTCTATATATATATATATATACTAATGTTCTGTGAATCGGGCCCATAGGGTGGCCTTTGTTTTGAACTTAGATAATTAGTCTATGAAGACATGAATGTCTGTTAGCGTATGACTTTGTCTGCCTGCATGCATGTTTGTATGTATGACCTCTGTCAGTGTATGCAAGAATACAATGTCTGTCTCTGCTGAACAAGCCAGACGTATTAGCTTTGCCAATTCCTTCCTGAAAGTCTAAGAGCGGTAATATCTCCAGTACTATTATTAAACTTGGCCGGGCTCTGCCTTGTCACACTGCATTATCTACAATTGGCTCTGATCACTGCTGCTCTCCAGTGTAATTGACACTGCTTTATTTCACGTTTACAGCTCTGTCCCCTTCCTCGTTGCCTGCAGTCTGCTCCAAATTGGATTACTCTGTTTTGTTATTTCTCACAGAGCGTCACGTGATGTCTCCTTGTAGTACGCACAGAAGATAACAAAAGAAATGTCACAGGAGGACAGGCCCCTTTTTAAAAGGAACATGGACTTGGAGGGACACTCTTATTAACCCTCTAAGCGCTAAGGTAACTTCACGTTCTGCCCTTTTCTGGACCTCGTCTCTAGACAAAGACTTTTTTTTTATTTCTGAAATTCTTTACATACATGGACAAGGCTTATACATGAGTGGAAGAAGAAAGTAGGCGAAGGAGGAAAAAGGAGGAAGGAAGAGGGGGGAGAGCTGGGGGGGGGCGGTAGTCCGTATTCTTGAGGTTATTCGATAGTTCGTTATTCCATAGTTCGCATTCCGTCGTATTTGATGTTCCAAGCAGCAGCTTGACATTTTGTCACGTCTCTGTGATCGCCCGTCTTATGCCCCACGCCCCGGGCCCGAAGGGAACAGTAGAGAGATATAGTAGGAGATAGGCGGTGTGCAGGGCGTTTTGTTAACGCATAGGTTTCAGCATACGCCCTCAGTTGTATCTTGTTCAAACGCCTATGGCGGCTTGTGTGATGATAGGTAGAGGTCTAAGGACCCCCACATGGTTGACTGCTTGTGCGTTTTCGGTGAGTGTTTCGCTGTGATGTTATCTGCCCCCCCTTAGGAACGTGACCCAGTTGAGCCATGCTTGGGGTGCCGCTTTCGATGTGTCCTTCCAGTTAGTTAGGACTATTTTAACTGCGGCTGTCAGCAGAAGGTCAATGAGGTCACGATCCTCTGTCGTTGTGATGGCCTGGGATGTGAAACCTAGGGCCAGGCTTGCAAAGTCTATTTGTATGTCTATGCCTGTGATCTCGTGGATAATTATTCTGATTTTCCCCCAAAAGTCCTTTATTTTTGCGCATTTTAGCAGGAGGTGTTCTAAGTCTCCCCTCTCTTTGTCGCAGTTCCAGCATACATCGCTGTCTCTAATACCCAGGGTGGCTAGTCGGGCTGGTGTCCAGTATGCCTTGTGTACTAGCCAGAATTTCATTTGATTAAGTGTGGCCGTTATCTTTTTCCTAGTTGTGGATCTCCATAGCTCGGCTTTCACGCCCTCACTTAGTGCTTCCCCTGCTGTCTCCCCCCAGAAGTTTGTGACCTTGTCATTAAATTTGGTGTTTTTGGGGCGGAGGACCTTATATAGGTGTGCTACCTGGTGTCCTAGTGTGTTCAGGCTGGTAGCGAGCTGTACTATCGATGGTGTCTGGCTGATGAGGTTTGCCTTCCTTATTGCGACTTTTATCTTCAGGAAGTTGTATAGTTCTATGCTGTTTAGGTTGTGTTTACCCTTTAGGGTGTCAAACGTTATGTCCGCGCCCTTGTTTTTAAAGTCCTTGGCTATGGATATCCCTTGGCTGTACCAATCGTGCATGTCTAGAACCTTACCCCTATATTTAAGGGTGGTGTTGTGCCAGATGGATTCAAAAGGCCCCCCTCTGATGCTTGTGTTTAATAGTTTGTCTACCTTCAGGAGAGCTCGTTTTGTGTTTCTAAGGATTGGGTTGTCTTTAATCGCTGGGTGTTTGGTGGCTGTGAGGAGGGTGATGGGCTTCATGCCCTTTAGCAGCCCTTGTTCAAGTGATAGCCACGCTGGAGTGTAGTCCTGTCTTGGGTCTAGCCAATGCAGTCCCTGTCTGGCTATGCACGCTTCGTGGAAGCGTTTGAAGTTTGTCATGTTTAGACCCCCCTGTTCTTTTGATAGTCTGAGCTTGTGCAGGCTTATTCTGGGCTTCTTCCCTCTCCATAAGAAATTGTTCAGTATCTTGTCTACCTTTTTGTGGAAGTCTTCTGTGTTGGTTAGTGGTAGCATGGTTAGCATATAGTTCACCATTGGTGTGAGCATCATTTTTATTGTTTCTACCCTTCCCCACCATGTTGTGAATTTGGGGGACCACCCGTCTACTTTGTCCTTGATCTTCTGGATTGTTGCTTGCTCATTATGTTCCAGTGTCGTTCTCAGGTCTCTCTCAAAAAGGATGCCTAGATACTTAATAGGTTTTTTCTGCCACGTTAGGCCTGACGTTCCTAGTACTGTGCTTGTTGTGTGGATGTTTAGAGGTTTGCACTCTGATTTGTCCTTGTTGAGTTTGTACCCTGAGACCTGGGCGTACCTCTCGATGGTGTCTGTCAGTGCCTTGATGGATCTTTCTGGGTCTTCTGTCATTATTAAAACATCATCCGCATATGCTGCTAGCTTGAATTTTTCCCCCCCTATCGGGACCCCTGCTATGTCGTCGTTCGTTCTTATCATTGTTAGGAGCGGTTCTATTGCCAGTAGGAAGAGGCCAGGTGAGAGTGGACAGCCTTGTCTTGTACCTCTGCCTAGGTTTAGTATGTTTGAGGTGCCGCCGTTTACTACCACCCTCGCTTTGGGGCTGATGTATAGCGCCATCACCATCCTCCTGTAGTTAGGTCCTAGCCCGAACTTCCCCATGCAGCGATCTAAAAAGGGCCATGAGACTCTGTCAAACGCTTTTTCGGCGTCCAGGGCTATCATCACAGCCGCTTTGCTGCTCCGGGCTGAGTGGTTAATTATGTGGCATAGTAGTCTGGTGTTATCGTGGGACATGCGGTTTTTGAGATATCCTACCTGGGAGTTGTGTATGAGCTTGGGTAGGTATGCATTAAGTCTATTGGCCAGTATTTTCCACGTATATCTTGCAGTCTACATTTATGAGTGAGATTGGCCTAAAGTTCTTCGCCTCTGTCGTGTCCTTCCCTTCCTTTGGTATGACTATTATGTTTGCCTCAGCCATTGAGGGGGTCATGCGTCCTTTGTGGACGCATTCCTCAAATACCTGTTTCATTGTGGGTTGGAGCGTGTTTAGGTATTGCTTGTAAAAACCTGCTGAGAATCCGTCTGGTCCAGGTGCTTTGTTTTCCTTGAGACTGGCCGTAGCTTTCCTTATCTCTTCTTCCGTTACAGTTAGCTCTAAAGTGTCTCGTTCTCGGTCTGTTAGTGTGGGTGTGGATATGTTTCTTAGAAGTTCCTCGCCCCCGTCCTCTTTTAGCGCTTCATCTCTTGTGTATAGGCCCTCATAGAAGTCCCTGAAGACCTCCAGGATGTCTTTGTTAGCAGTTTGGGCCTTGTTGTGTTTGTCTTTGATTGCCCCTATTGTGTGCTGTTTTTGTTTCCCCCTTAGATAGGTTGCTAGGTTTTTCCCCGCTTTGTTCGCAGTGCATAGGTTAACTGATTTGTATTTGTTGATCCAGGTCCCTGCTCTCTCGCTCAGTATTCTGTTGAGCTCATACTTCCGTTTAGTCAGGTTTGTGAGTGTATTGTTGTCTTCTAGTCTAGCAATGTGGCTGTTCTCTAGTGTTTTAATCTCTTTCTCTAGGTCGGCTATTCTCTTGTTCCTTGTTTTGTTCATTTTGCCCTTTATTGACATGACTGTACCCCGTATGGTGGCTTTTAGAGCATCCCATAGTACCTCCCTGGGTGTCTCTGGTGTATCGTTGATTGACAGGTACTCTTTAATCGCTGTCTCTATCTCTGCCTTCGCTGATGTGTGTTGGAGAAGGCCGTCGTCGAATCGCCACCTGCGGGTTGGCTTTTCGTTGTGTCTGCCCGATAGGGATAGACTTATGTGTGCGTGATCCGATATTGATCTGGGTCCTATTTCTGTGTGGTCTATGAGGTGGGTGTGTGTTTCTGACATTAGTATATAGTCTATTCGGCTGTAGGAGTTGTGAGGGTTGGAGTAGAATGTATATTCTCTGGCGTCTGGGTTACTTAGGCGCCATGGGTCCTTCATTCTCAGTTTGGAGCACAGATTTTTAAGGATGTTAGGGCTAGCTGTTGAGTGGCGCTTGCTGGGGTGTTTGTCAATCGCTGGGTCGAGAACTTGATTCATGTCTCCGGCGACGATCAGCAGGTCGTCCAGTGGCAGGGTGTGTAACTGGGCTCCTACCCCCTCCCAAAATTGTTTATCCTCACTGTTAGGGCCGTATATGTTCGCGACATGGTAGGTCTCTCCTGCTCTCCTGAGACTGGTCACCAGTGTTCTGCCTTGGGTGTCTGCTTGGTAGTTAGCAACTGATAGGTTCGAGTTTTTGCTGATTATTGTTACTACCCCATTCTTTTTGTTCTGGGCTGGAGATCCCACCACCTCACCTATCCAGTTGGCTCTCAATCTTGGGATCTCTGCCTCTTCTAGTCTCGTTTCTTGGAGCACATATATGTCGCTTTTAAGTTTCTTGAGATGTTCGAGCACTTTCCGCCTTTTCACCGGGCTGTTGAGCCCCTTGACATTTAGGGAGACTATTTTGATGTCTGACACTATACTATTCTGGCTATTGTACGTCATTAATGCTGCTCTGTGTTCGCTGTACCGGTGGCCTTTCTCTAGGTGCTTTTGTTCCCAGTGTTGTGTGCCTTTTCATGTCTTCGTGCGTGCCTTTGCTCCTACCAGATGTGAGTGTAGTGAAAGAGACGTAAAAGATGCAGAGAAGAGAAAGATAGTCAGTAAGCCCATGTATAGAACCCCCCCCCCCCTTTTCCCCCCCGCCCTGCTCCCCCCCTCCCTCCTTCCCGCCCCCCTCCCTCCCTTACTTGCTAAGTGGGTGTGCGACGACAAAGTTCCTCTGCTCGCATCATCCCTGAGGTAGAGTTTGTTTTCCTCTTTGGCTGTTGGTGCGCCTCTCTGCAAGGGTCTCTTGCTCGACCTCCAGTCTCTTTCTTGCAGGGGCTGTTCCTTTAATCTAGGCATTGTGTGGTGAGGTAGATGCACTGTTCTGTGTTCCCTTGCTGGAGTTCTACGTGCGTCTTTTACTCCGATTGTTCACTCAGTCCTGGTGATGCGCTCCTCTTTGCTGCTCCTGGACTTTTGTTTTCCTCCATGTCCTCCACCGGTGGTCCTTGCAGATATCGTTTTAGATCTCCTGGGCATTCAAAAAACATCGTCTTCCATTTGTCTGTTACTTTGAACTTGGTTGGGCTGACGAAGCTGAAAGTGGCTCCCCTTCTACGCAGAGTGTCTCTTTGCGCCAGGAAGCCTTTCCTTAACTCAACTGTCGGCTTTGAGTAGTCCTGGGTCAGTACTATCTTGTTTCCGGCCCACGTCAGATTCTGATTTTTCCTGGCGAAGGAGAAGATGGCTTCCGTCTGATTTAATCTCAGTGGATTGCAGATTATTGCTCTCGGGCCTCTGCCTGTAGTCGGTTTTCCTGCTGGTACCCTATATGCCTTTTGTACCTCGAAACCTCTCTGGAAAGTGATGCCTGTGAGTTGTGGGATCATCTCCTCCAGCATGGCAGCACAGGAGCCTGCCTTATCCTCTGTCCCTTCTGGCACTCCTAGGATCCTTACATTGCCTCTTCTTGCCCTGTCGTCCTTCTCCGCTAGCTGCTTTTGTATGGTATTTGTGGCTGTTCTCAGCTCTGTTATGGCCTTGGTGTGCTTACTTGTTTCGTCTTCCACTGAGCTTATTCGGCTTTCTGCGGCCTCTATTCTCGTGTTTGTTTTGTGAAGGTCTGCTCTTATGGCCGCCATCTCAAGTTGCATGTTCTCTAGCTTGAGTTTCGTCTCTCTCCCCACCTCATTGCCTTCGTTTACTTTCCGCAGGATGGTCTCCAGAGTGACGGGTTCGCCTCTTGCTTTGGACGGGGACCCTTGGTTGTCTATTTTTGGCTTCTTCTGCTGCTCGCCTGCCAGCTTCCCATCGCTGCCTGCCATTGTTCGGATGCCCCTTCTTGATAGGATGTTGACCAGCCTCCCACCTGCTTGTGCCACCTTTGGTGCGTTTGTCGCCTTTGGGGCAGGTGGTTGGGCGACTTGTCTATATCTGCTCGGCTCTCTGATGTGTCTTGTTCTTGTTTTTGCCTTAGGTCCTGCCAGCGTGTGATTTGTCCTGTTCGTGGCTTGCGGGCCACTGGCTCTTTAACCTCTTCCGGCCTTCGGTGAGGAAATATTCAGGGTTGTGCCCGCGAGCTGTTTGGCACTACGGAGGGGCTTAATACCCGCTCTACTCTGCGCGGTCTCTGGGTTGCATGCTTGCCTGCAGGTGCGAGTGTTTATGGCCGCCCGGGCTTGGGATACTGGGGGGGGTGCTCGCTTCGTCCCTTTCTGACTCCACTGCCTGTTGTCTCGTCCGCTTCCCCCCTTCAGGGGTGGTGCGTCTGCGTTGCCTTCAAAATCAGCACCCCGCGCCTCTGCCCTGGGTGCTGTATGACAGTTTGGCCCCCTCTCAGTCTTGGATGTGCCCGACGTATGCTTGGGGCGTCAGAGCGCCACACCCACGTTGCGCCCGCTGCTCTCTCAGCACAGCTCTCCCTGTTCAAAGTCAGCGCTCTCCCCCGGGTGCTCTGTGTCAGTTTTAGCCCCTGTTTTATTCTCTGCGTTTTATTCTCTGCCCTGCTTGGCCTGGTTTGGTTATATCCGACGTGTTCCTTTGCTTGGGGGATTTGAGTGCCTCACTGTGTTGCACCCGCTAGACTCTCGGCGCGCCTCTCCCCTTAGTCGCTGGCTTCCCTTCTCTTGCCTCCAGTGCCTCCGGTGCGTGGTCTTTGGCTTCTAGCGTGTCGGTCGCTTACTGCTCTCACCTCCCCTCTCCTGCCTCTCTGTTAGGCGTTGCTGATGATCGCGCTTCTCCGTCCTCCTGTCTGCCTCCCCTTCAGGCTGTCGTCTTTCCGCTTCCGGGTCACTTGCCTACACGCCTTCCGCCTGAAATCGGGGAAGACTTCCGGCAATGGCGCCCTTCCAGCCCTCTTACTTCCGGTTCGTTCGCCACCGGCCCTCGGCGCTTGGGATGGCTCGGCTTCCGGGCAGGTTTGGGTCGCTTTCTCCTCTCCTTCTCCTTTTGTGCGACGATCTCTCTTTCTTTTGTCCCCCTTTTTTAGTTCAGGGCAGCCGTCAGCTCTGGGCTCTTCTGTTGTGCCTGAGGTCGCGGCTGATCGGCGTTCTAGACTGCGCTGGCGGGGGGAGGTCTCTGGGCACCGCTGTCGGAGTGCTTCAGAAGTGAAGGTGCCTTTCTGCTTGTTGCTCCGTCGCCTTTCCCCTGCCGATGGCTCCTTCTCGCCTCACGCCGCCATCTTGTTTCTGCGTGCTGTTGTTTACCCCGGCGGGCTCAAGAGCTCAGTTCTCGTTCCGTGGTTGCGCTTCTTCACCTCTCGTTCGTCGATCGGTTGCGCAGACCTTTCCCCCACCTTGTTTTGTCCTTTTTGTTTAGTTTTGTTCAGTGTGGCTGGTTGTTTACCCCTCAGGGATGTGGAGCCGACGGACCTAGACGACCGTCTCCATTGCCGTCCAAGCCACGCCCCGACTCTAGACAAAGACTTTTAAGCTTAAAATGGGTCCGAGCAGAATGGCGCTCGCGCTCGCCGCAATACCGAGGAGGACCCAGGAGACTTATTTTATTTTAAAGTTTTATATAGGGCTAGCTTGACCCGTGGGTATCAGAGCACTTTACATACACACTGTAAAAACAGAAGAAAATTGCATTACTTAGTAGGAAGGTGGTAAGAAAGCAAAACAGAGATAAAAAATACAACATGAAGAATAGGTAAACAGTGCAGGGGAGGGAGAGAAAACAAACAAAGGTGGCTAACACAGACCCGTCACCAACTACTCTTGAATGTCAAGAGAGAGAGGAGTCTAGGGGGCATATTTACAAGGGCTTTATCTCCGCTTTTTTGGCTTAAAAAGCCAAAAAAACAGAGATAAAACCAGCGCCCTATTTACAAGAGGGTGCTAACATGCATAATCACATGTTAGCAGCCTTTTTCCCAACGCCACCCTTTGCATTCTCCAATGAGATGCAAAGTGGGCGTTACTGGGCATACCCCGGATGGACTACCTTGCAAATATCGTTGATGTTTACATCGCAATATTTACAAGGCAGCCCACATGATTTTAGCACACATTAGATTTTGGCGAAAACTGGAGTTTTCGCAAAAATCTAACGTCTGCTAAAATCCTGACTTAGCCATTCCTAACATAAGGCGTAGATTATGCTGATACAACCCTGTGGGTCGTATCAGTAAGGTTATCTCCGTTTTGCAGGGAACATCGCTGGAAAACCAGCGATGTTCCCTGCAAAAGGGCGATAACCTCGCTATCTCTGGAATTTTATCGCCCTGGAGTAACGCGTTGTTAATAACTCGCTACCAGGGCGATAAATACCAGAGATTGCTTGCGATAATATTATTATCGCTCAGCACGGCCAGCGATAATTATCGCTGGCCGTTGCGAATATGCCCCTTGGTTTGTTGACGTTGGTCAGGAAAGTATTTGTTAACCTCTTGGGTGCCCATGACGAGCTCAGCTCGTCATGCAGCACGGTGGCGCTGTGCTGATGACGAGCTCAGCTCGTCATGACCGTTACGGAACGCCCACGCGGGGATAATTCCCCATCTGTGCTGGGCGTTCCATTGGAACGGGCGTGGTCATGACGAGCTCAGCTCGTCTTCAGCACTGCGCCACCGTGCTGCATGACGAGCCGCGCTCGTCATGAGCAAAGGGGCGCCGCGCGCAGCCCCACTACCCCCGCAGCGCGGGGGAATTAGCCCCGCGGAGAAGGGGTTAAGGAGATGGAGTTTCAGGTCCTTTTTGAAACAGGAGAGGGAGGGGTTGCATCTGAGGACTCTAGGAGGATGCTGAATGCACGTGAAGAACTGACAGCCCGTCAAACGGGCTCTGTTTATTAAAGGCCGGATGCAGGATGCCAGGCTCAGTAAATGAACATACACCCATGGCAGGGTCGGATTGGGATCACAATTTGGCCTGGTCACTCCCAAAAAAGTGGCTCACATATCTGGATCATTTCCGTTCACGAAACAGCATTTGGCTATTCTCATCTGGCTCATTTTTAAAGAAATGTCTGATAAATTATGTATTTTAAAGCTCATAGAGACAGAGACATTGGTGAAAACTAGAAGCACTACGTTTTGGTGGGGGGATGAAGTGAAATAAAGTGTCCCAAAGTCCACAACTCCTGATGAGGCTATGTTTGCCACCTGGCCATTTTTTTAACCAGCATTACCAGCTAGTATTTTCTCCCCTGATCGATATGTACTTTAAAGTTTGAATAGTAAACGTAAGGTGAAAGCAGTTTAAAATGTGGTCTAAAGCTTCTTTCATGATCCGTGACTGATAGTTAAAACTAAACAAAGGAAGTAAAGCCATGAAAAGAAGGAATACCAACTTTTTAATTATTGAATAAAGAATCCTCTCTCATTATTAAGTTCCAGCCTTTGCAGATTCATTAAAAATGAGCAAACAGAAGGTTATGTTTTTTTATTGCAGTTTTATATAGCGTTAACTCGACCAAAGAGCGCAATTATATGAGCACCAGTTACATTACAGAAGATCAAATTCATTTTTATTTTAGGCCTTGGTGCAATTAAGTCATTTGCCCAGAATCACAGGATGTTGAGGCAGCTCTGACCCTAACATTACATTAGCTACATTTTCGGCTCTGGGAAAGTCTGCAGCAGACAGAACAATATTGGCCTAGCGACCCCCTCAGAGCCTCCTGCCCCCCTTACAGTGGCCTGGTGGCAAAGACAATAAGGCTCTGTGGGCCGGTTGACAAAAACTGCCCCACTGGTGACCCTTAGGCACCGGCCCATCGGCTAATGCCTGACTGCCCGCCTTCCCAATCCGATGCTGACCCATGGGGGGAAAACAGGGAAACACCCTTCTGGCGGGCGTCACAAATGGTGGGGTCTTAACAAACTGCAACATTACACCCCTCTCTCACCATAGGGTAGGGAAAATTCAACAAAACAGAACATTTATTAAACAGTCACTGAACAGCAGAAACGTTTGCAGGTTCCTTCTGTTTTGGCACTAACTCCTGTTAGTATTTAAGTGCAAAGTGCACTCCAAGTTTATCAGCATATGCACTTATGACAGGTTTTTCCTGCAGGTAGTTGGCTGGGCTAATCAGATGGAAACCGGAAGCAGAACATGCCAAATTGGCGCAATTACTTTTTATTTATTTATTTAGTTGCTGGTTTGTATAGCGCTTGAATCAACTCCAGCTGGAGTATCTCTGCGCTTGTGGAGCCAGTGGTAACGGAGGTTATGAGTCAATGAATCTAAATCTCATTTCTGAACAGAGCAGTTTTCAGAAGTTTGCGGAATGTAAGATGTTCTTTACATTGTCTCAAAGACAAAGGGAGTCTGTTCCATAGGGTGGGTCCAGAGATAGATAGAGATTTACACCCGTGTCTGGTCTTCTTGGCACGGGGGACCACCAAAAGAAGATTGTTACTGGACCTGAGAGATCGGGTTGGAATATAGGGAACAAATTTTCTTTCAAGGTAGACGGGTCCTTGTCCATTTAGACATTTATGGATCAGACAGCATACTTTAAATTTGGCTCTTTGTCGGATTGAGAGCCAGGGCAGCTGCTCAAGGAGGGGTTTGGAGGGAGTTCTCGGGGGGGCATTGAGAACAAGGCGAGCCGCCGTGTTCTGATTGACCTGAAGCTTGGCCAACACGCCTTCGTTGGCTGAAAGCAGCAGCCCATTACAATAGTCGATCCGACTTAGAATCAATGCCTGAACAAGAGTTTTCCTAGCAGAGTCAGGTAGCAAAGGAAAAACTTTGCGTAGTAGGCTGATGGTATGGAAGCATATTCCAGAAATATAGTTAGTGTGTTGTTTGAGTGACAAATCATGGTCGAATCAGATCCCCAGATTCTTCACGACCTGTTTGGGTTCAGGAACTGCTCCTAGATCTTGCGGCCACCACTCTGGAGTTCATAGCATTTTAGCTTCTCCAAACAGCATTACCTCTGTTTTGCTGACATTACACTGAAGAAGATTGGAGGACATCCAGTTTCCCACTGCTTTCATGCCTGATGAAAAAGAGCTCCTAACATCAGCGGAGAGAGTCTTAAAAGGGAAGAGGAGCTGTGTATCATCAGCGTATGATATTGGGACGAAACCATACCTACGCATCACTCTTGCCAGGGGTGCCACATAAATGTTAAAAAGGTTTGGGCTTAAGCAGGAGCCCGAAGGCACCCCTTTTGAGATCTCTACTTCCGCTGAACGATACGCACCCATGGTGACTCTCTGGGTGCGATCTGATAGGAAGCTCTTCAACCAGTCAAGGGCTTTGTTCTTAATGCCGGCGTTCGACAACCGATCAGTCAAGATGGTGTGAGACACGGTGTCGAACGCTGCCGACAGATCCAATAGAACCAGGATGACTGAGAGGCCCTTGTCCTGGTACATATGTAGGTCATCAGTGACAGACAGGAGGGTGGACTCCGTGCTGTGTTTTGGCCGGAACCCTGACTGGGAATAGTCCAGGGTGCCGGCAAGTTCAATGTATCCGGATAGGTGATGGTTTACGTGTTTTTCAATCAGTTTCCCCAAGAATGGTAGTAAGGAGATGGGTCTGAGGTTAGCTAGGTCAGTCCATGGGGTGGCAGTATTTTTCCTAATGGGTCTGACAAGGGCTCGTTTCCATTCTTTGGGAACGGTACTGAACTGAGTGAGAGATTCACCAATTTTTCAATCGTGGGGCAGAGTTGTTCTGCTAGGACAGGCATTTTCCTAGCAGGGATGGTATCATCTGGACTACCACTCTTAATCTGTGGTATTAATGAGGCGGTTTCTTGTAAGGAAATGGGAGGGAAGGTATCTAAAGAGTGTGTGTCCAGTTTTAGTTCCGTATCCACCAGGGGAAGTGCCAAATCTGTGGTGATTGCCTTGTTGGCGCAAACTATTTTGTCGTAGATTTTATCAATTTTGTTGGTGAAGTAGCAGGAGATTTCGTCGCACAGCTGTTGAGATGCCATGTCAGAGGATTCACATGCAGCTGGCTTAACAAATGTTTGCAAGATTTGGTAGAGGACCCTTGGAGAGTTCCCTGCATCTTTTATTTGTGATGCAATATAGGTTTTGCGTGCTACGCGAATCGCTTTATGGTAGAAGGAGAGTGCATCCCAATACTTTTCCTTATCCTCTTGTAGGTGGGAAGTTCTCCACCTTTTTTCTAGTTTCCTGGCACTTAGTTTAAGTGTCCTTAAGTGGTCAGAAAACCAGATTTCTTGTTTGTTGGCCGGTCTTGGTTTGAACTGTTTCATTGGGGCAATTTTATCTATTGCTTCCTTAGTAGCCCTTTCAAATTTATTGAGGGTGGTAGCAATATTTTGTGCATATTATTCCAGACTATTTCACATCAGGGAGGAGATGTGGTCTAGCGGCTAGAGCTGTCTAGGGGCTAGAGCTGCGTACATTGGAACTGAGGATCTAGGTTCAAATCCCAGCCTCAGCTTGACATCTTGTGATTATGGGCAAATCCCTTAATTTCACCATACCTAAAAAAATGTGTAATGTTTGGCTCTCCGTAAAGTGCTCTAATCCCCTAGGACTAATTTGTGCTATAAAAAACTGCCAAAACTTGGCTGCTAGTATCACAGAAAAGTCTGGATACATATAATTCTCAAAAAAACAAAGCTTGCCCTTGTTCGACAGTGCCTTGGGAGGCAAGAAATGTGCCGCCTCTGCTGCTTGTGGTAAATAAAATGAAGCAGAATGGGGCCCTTTTTACAGGTGAGAATGCTGAACAATATCAAACATTCACCCCAGTACAGGGATCTGGGCCTAAAGCCATAGTTATCCTGTTCACCACGCCACACCAGTTGGGACCCAGCCATTTGCAAATCAGTCTTGACCCTGTGCCTCATGGGAACAGTCCAGCCCGAACTGCCAAGCCATGCCTTCCCTGGACCGGAAACAAGCATCCTGGGACCAGTTTCGGGGTATCACCCCTCATCAGCCAGGATAGCTTGACTCCAGTGGCATGGAGAGCACAGGACCACGTCTGGGCATACCCGTCCCACTCGGGGTGACAAATGCAAAAAGAAAAATTGATAGACAGAATGCTGAACAATGTCATACATTCACTCCAGTACAGAGATCTGGCCCTAAATCCATCTGCACCTCCCTAACTCACCTGAATCACCCACAGCCTGGCTTCTTCAGGCTGGGCCAAGTTGGTGTGTGCAAGGGTTATGGTGTGTGCGGGCAAGGGGTGAAAGGTAGAAGGGAGCACAAAGATGGGGGCAAATAGGATGTTAAAAACGGTGGCTGCTGCACATTAAAAATGAGTAGAAGCACTTTACAATGAATCACTCGAGCGAAGGTAGAGGGATGCTGCTATAGGCATCACCTCAATACGGAGAGCTACACAAACACTTCTGATGAGTGGTGCCCTGGGCCGGGGCCCAGCTCGCCCATGCCATAACACCGCCCCTGCACAACAGGGTTTTTATTTGCACTTCAGTGTCATAGACCCACAAAGAGGAGACGATTGTGGGAGGTTGGGAGCACTGGGAATGCTCGACTGAAAAAGACATAAGGCGCTTCTGCATTGTCATTGCTGCAGACCTTGAGGCGACCCAGCGTTTATTTTCTTACTAAAACTGTTCACACGTTTTTGCTGATTTTAGGTTATTTTTTCATAGGTGTAGACTTACCTGGAGATGATGGCTGTGTTGTGAGTGGGGAGGTTGGATGCAGGGCTGGGAACCACAACCGGCCCTGGCAAAGTGCTCGCCGGCCTCCCTCCCCTCCCCACCCGGGGGGGGGGGGGGGGGGGGGTTGGAGGTGCCGCCGAGCTCTTTGCCGGGGCTGGTTTTCGGCCGATTTTATTACAAAAACTGCCCTGAAACAAAAACGCCCCCCAGCGGCCCAAAACTGCCCCCCACCCGTGCGGCCCGCCGGGGGATTGCCCGGTGCCCGCTATGGCCAGTTCGGCCCTGGTTGGATAAGAGTTTTAATACCAGGAGTCAAAAGCGGTGCTCAATTTGCAAAAAAGATATGTGCCATGGCTCTTGTTGGTAGGCCACTGCAGCTTGCACCACACATTGTCCCTGCTATACTAGCAGTAGTAATAACACAACTACAAACCATCACACTCCTCCAGTATGACAGTCCAGATTATTTCAGTCCCCCAAAGCCATAAGAATGGCTTGGGTGGCAGGTAATAGTCATTTTTAATGTGTTCATCTCTAAATCAGTCGGACAGCGCCACCTTGTGCAGACTGTCACAAGCACCAGTGTTGATAATTAAGTGTCGGCGCCGAGCATCAGAAACCGCCTGCTTAAATTAAGCACTGGCCGAAAGTGTCCTTCGCCTTTCTTTGGGCGCCGAGCGAGAGTCCACCAGCAGTGTCTCCCATAGCCTCGGCTTTAATGACAATGTGGTGATGACCTCAGCATGATGCTAAAGCCTTATAAGGCGCGAGAGTTAGGAGTGTCCAGATGAGGGAGGCATGGTCCGCTTATCTCTGTTGTCTTCCAAGGGTTACCACACCTAGGGCTTCAGCACTGACACCACATACAAAGAGTGACAATTTGTGATGTGGGAATCACAGAAAGAGTAGCATGCAGCAATGGGAAGTCCCCCAAATCCCCCACGTCAAAGAGGATTACTTTAGAAGCCATCCCAGAGTCATTGAATGGCCCTTCAACTACTTTAGAAGTCGTTTTTACATCATCAAGCTCTTCAAGTGATGAGCAGAGTTTAGAAACATTGTCCGATGGCTTAAGGATGACATGAAAATGAGAATCTAATCACTTCTCAAAGTGAAATTATTCCTGATGATTTAAGGATGATTACAGGATGCCTATCAGATTACTTCATTTGCATTATAGGGAGAGACTCCTCTCTGGCCTAGGAGTAGAAGCGAACACAAAGGGCAGCAGAGGAGACGGCCACAAGAAGGCGCAATGAGGCCAAGGGACCGGAAGAACAAACAGGCAAACATGGATGGAGGAGGGCGGCCATCTTGGAAAGCGAAGTACAAACAGGCAAACATGGATGGAGGAGGACAGCCATCTTGGAAAGCGAAGTACAAACAGGCAAATATGGATGGAGGAGGACAGTCATCTTGGAAAGCGAAGTACAAACAGGCAAACATGGATGGAGGAGGACGGCCATCTTGGAAAGCGAAGAGCAAACAGGCAAACATGGATGGAGGAGGATGGCCATCTTGGAAAGTGAAGTACAAACAGGCAAACATGGATGGAGGAGGATGGCCGTCTTGGAAAGTGAAGTACAAACAGGCAAACATGGATGGAGGAGGACGGCCATCTTGGAAAGCGAAGAACAAACAGGGAAACATGGATGGAGGAGGACGGCCATCTTGGAAAGCGAAGTTCAACCAGGCAAACATGGATGGAGGAGGATGGCCGTCTTGGAAAGTGAAGTGCAAACAGGCAAACATGGATGGAGGAGGACGGCCATCTTGGAAAGCGAAGTACAAACAGGCAAACATGGATGCAGCAGGACGGCCATCTTGGAAAGCGTTAGCTGGGAAGTCAGGACTGAAGGCCGCATTTCTCGGCTATGCAATGTTTGGATACTGCTTCCAGGGCGCCCACCACTTGGTCACTGTGATGCACCAGTTACTTCAGCAGGGGCCCAGCTGGACCAGAGAGAGCGCTTGTGGGGCCCACAGTCTGCTCACGTCATCGACCACAGTGAAAGGCCCACAGGTGGTTTGTGTAGCATCTCCGAGCCCCACACCATCCACTCCAGGCCTGCAGCACGGTTCCTTTCTGACTCCCATCTTGTACAATAGGTAAGCAGATGAACACTCCAAAGCAACAGGCCTGGCAGGGCTGACTCAGCCTTTCCTCCTTCTGAGAATGATAAAACAAGCACAATTAAATTGGGTTACTTACTACCGGGGCCAAAGGGCGCGTCATCATGCGTGTTTTACGTAAAGATGGCGCCTGCTGTTCTCCACCCCCACGTCGAGGCCTCCTGTGCACATCCCTACAAGGAAGTGAACGCTGAGTGACAGAGAGTGCACGCGCCTGTGTGGTCATGAGAAACACACAGGCAGGGCCGCAGCTAATCACAGGGACTTACAGCAGACGGATGAAGCTTACCTTCTGTCAACAGAGTGCGTAATCCCCCAAGGAGGGGGGCAGCGCTGAGAGGCTCGGGTCACTCATCAGTTTAATGTGCTGCTGCCATGTTTGGGGATCTCTGCTCCTCGGGGTCACGTGGACTCTGGACTCTGTGCTCTGGGCATTAAAAGCCCATCAAGTGTGGTGCCATTGGCTGAGACACAAATGCTGGCTGAAGGTTTCACAAATGAATCGTATCTGTCCCAGTGCATCAGTTGATAAAACACAATAACTCCAATGTTTAGCCACCTGCCACCCATGATAATAGTATGTATTTTTATCTTCGTGTTTTGTATACTATAATTTCTTTTGTACACTGGATGTTACTGTATTTGTTTTTGATGATTGCTTTACGTTATGCATGTGTGTTAGATCTATACATGAAGCTATGAACTTTTTAATTTTCATGCTATGAAGCTTGTATTAAGCCATGAAGCTTGTATGTGCGATGCTAAGTAAGCTATGAAGCTTGTATGTATGAAGCTTGTGTGAAGCTATGAAGCATGTATGACGCTACGAAGCTTGTATAAAGTATGAAAATTGTGTAAACTATGAAGTTTGCATGTGTGATGCTATGAAGCTTGTATGCAGCTATGAAGCTTGTAGAAATAATGCTATGAAGTGTGCATAAAGCTAGGAAGCCTGTGTGAAGCTATGAAGTTTTTATGTTTGATGCTATGAAGCTTATATGAAGCTTGTATGAAGATATGAAGCTTGTTTGTATGATGCTATGAAGAATGTATGAAGCTACAAAGCTTGCATGAAGCTATGAAGCTTGTTATATATGATGCTATGCAGCTTCTATAAAGCTATGAAGCGTGTATGTATGATGCTATGAAGAATGTATGAAGCTACAAAGCTTGCATGAAGCTATGAAGCTTGTTATATATGATGCTATGCAGCTTCTATAAAGCTATGAAGCGTGTATGTATGATGCTATGAAGAATGTATGAAGCTACAAAGCTTGCATGAAGCTATGAAGCTTGTTATATATGATGCTATGCAGCTTCTATAAAGCTATGAAGCGTGTATGTATGATGCTATGAAGAATGTATGAAGCTACAAAGCTTGCATGAAGCTATGAAGCTTGTTATATATGATGCTATGCAGCTTCTATAAAGCTATGAAGCGTGTATGTATGATGCTATGAAGAATGTATGAAGCTACAAAGCTTGCATGAAGCTATGAAGCTTGTTATATATGATGCTATGCAGCTTCTATAAAGCTATGAAGCGTGTATGTATGATGCTATGAAGAATGTATGAAGCTACAAAGCTTGCATGAAGCTATGAAGCTTGTTATATATGATGCTATGCAGCTTCTATAAAGCTATGAAGCGTGTATGTATGATGCTATGAAGAATGTATGAAGCTACAAAGCTTGCATGAAGCTATGAAGCTTGTTATATATGATGCTATGCAGCTTCTATAAAGCTATGAAGCGTGTATGTATGATGCTATGAAGAATGTATGAAGCTACAAAGCTTGCATGAAGCTATGAAGTTTGCATGAAGCTATGAAGCTTGTTATATATAAAAGTCCACATTTGTAAAGCGCACAATCACCCGTAAGGGTCTCTAGGCGCTGGGGGCCGTCGGGAAGATTAAGCAAGCTATTGCCCAGAGTCACATGGTGCTGGGCTAATCTGCCGCCGGAGCCGGGGATCGAACGAAAGTCCCCTGATTCCAGCGTCAGTCACCCTGGCCGCGGCGCCACACCTCTCCCTGATGCTATGCAGCTTCTATAAAGCTATGAAGCGTGTTTGTATGATGCTATGAAGAATGTATGAAGCTACAAAGCATGTATGAAGCTTTGAAGTTTGCATGAAGCTTGATATGTATGATGCTATGAAGCGTGTATAAAGCAATGACATTTGTATAATTGGTGCTATGAAGCTTGTATGAAGCAATAAGGTTTGTATGAAGTTATTAAGCTTGTATGAAGCTATGAAGGTTGTATACATGATGCTATGAAGCTTGTATGTATGAATCTATGAAGCTTGCAGGAAGCCATGAATCTTGCATATTGCTACGAAGTTTTTATATATGAGGCTATGAAGCTTGTATGAAGCTATGACACATGTATGTGTCAAGCTAAGAAGCTATATGTAAGCTGCTATGAAGCTTGTATGATATCCACTTTGTGCTGCATAGCAAAAAACATGGGTACATGTTGCAGCTATGTAATTATGAATGCTTGAATTAACGCAAGCTCTCAAGTTTCCAGCTTCACGGACAAGCAGCTTGTCCACTCTAGGTGGTTTTCTTTGTATTCTGGTATTTGTAGTTCTGAATTCATAATGGTCCTAAAGTTAGGATTCCTAAATTTAGGAGTCCTAACTTTACTACTCCTAAACTGAGAAAAATCCTAACTTTAAGACTTTTGGTATTCACAGAAGGTATTTAGGAGTCCTAAAGTTAGGAACCCTCCTGTGAATACCAAAATGGTAGTAAATTTAGGATTTTGTCTTAAGTTAGTTCTGTGAATCGGGCCCGACATTACCTTACTGCCAGGGGTCTTCAAGGGTTTTGTGAATTCGAAGTAACCATTTTCCAGCCTCATGTGTAGAGGTTTGCCCGTTTATTGTATTTCATCTAGCAGGGAGAGAGTAGACACCGCTGCGCGGAAATAATGCTACAGGTCAATACGTAAGGGACAATCGGGTTTGGAAGGTAGGGTAGATGCACAGTCATGGAGCACCATGTGTGTGTTTGTAAAGCGCACGTTCACTCAGAAGGCGCAGAATAACAGGTGTTTATTGTAACCCAACAGTACACTTTTATCGATCTCAGAAGGATGAACGACCCAGTGGACCTGCTGGGATTTGAACTGGTGACCATGAGGATGAACACAAGCCCCCTTCAGTGGACGCATTAGTCCACTAAGCCTCCAGACCCGGCTGAGTGTGTGAGAATGAAAATTTCACATGTTGATTGCACAAAAAGGCAGGATTGATTTCAGGCCTGGGGTGATCTTATTGTGCTTTTTCAAACCACACTACATACAAGCTGCATAGTTTCGGACTCTATGCAAGGAGCGCCACCCCAGTGAGTCAGTCAGCGGAAAGGAAATTGATAATATAACAATATCATCATTGTTTTTTCCACTGACTGACCAGGTGGAAGCAAGACAAGGAGGAGGGGGTAGTGTGCACTGTAAAGTGCGCATGTCCGTTTGGCCGACCGTCTTAGGCTGGTCAAACAGACATGCGCACTTAGGTTTCTCTAACCCAGCTGTGTTGCATATCTGAGTTGGAGAAATGCCACAGGCACTAAGGCACTGTCTGAGAGGCAAACGAGACTGCTCAGACCGATCAGAACGCTGCTCTCATGATTTGATAGCAGCGCCGGGATTGGGTAGGGCTGTGCTTGTGTCCCAGGGACTGCTGGACACCATCAGGAGTGAAGAGGAGCACTGATGTGTCCGTGGCAGGACAGGTAAGATAAAAAAAAAATGCATCTCTCTAACCCCCACGCCACCCCCCACTAGAGTTTTGTGGCGGCCGCCACTGAGTCAGTGGCAAAAGGTCCATAGAGTCTATGGACCTTTCTGAGGGATTGCCAGAGGTGACGGATACATATGTTATTAAAGTAATCCACAGCAAGTCAGAGGGGGATTTTCTCATAACCGAGAAAATTGGATACTTGGTAAGACTGTGTGTCGGAAGAAAGCTTTCATCACATTTAATAAACTGGTACGGCCTCGCTCCGGGGTGTGTTTCAGATGCTTGGCAATACTGTTCTCCCGAAGGAAGCTTTTATCACATTTAATAAACTGGTACGGTCTCGCTCCAGAGTGGGTTTCAGATGCTTGGTAATACTGTTCTCCCGAAGGAAGCTTTTATCACATTTAATAAACTGGTACGGTCTCGCTCCAGAGTGGGTTTCAGATGCTTGGTAATACTGTTCTCCCGAAGGAAGCTTTTATCACGTTTAATAAACTGGTACGGTCTCGCTCCAGAGTGGGTTTCAGATGCTTGGTAATACTGTTCTCCCGAAGGAAGCTTTTATCACGTTTAATAAACTGGTACGGTCTCGCTCCAGGGTGTGTTTCAGATGCTTGATAATACTGTTCTCCCGAAGGAAGCTTTTATCACATTTAATAAACTGGTACGGTCTCGCTCCAGAGTGGGTTTCAGATGCTTGGTAATACTGTTCTCCCGAAGGAAGCTTTTATCACGTTTAATAAACTGGTAAGGTCTCGCTCCAGAGTGTGTTTCAGATGCTTGATAATACTGTTCTCCCGAAGGAAGCTTTTATCACATTTATTAAACTGGTACGGTCTCGCTCCAGAGTGTGTTTCAGATGCTTGATAATACTGTTCTCCCGAAGGAAGCTTTTATCACATTTAATAAACTGGTACGGTCTCGCTCCAGAGTGTGTTTCAGATGCTTGATAATACTGTTCTCCCGAAGGAAGCTTTTATCTCATTTAATAAACTGGCAAGGTCGCGCTCCAGAGTGTGTTTCAGATGCTTGATAATACTGTCCTTCTGAAGGAAGCATTAATCACATTTAATAAACTGGTAAGGTCTCGCTCCAGAGTGTGTTTCAGATGCTTGATAATACTGTCCTTCTGAAGGAAGCATTAATCACATTTAATAAACTGGTAAGGTCTCGCTCCAGAGTGTGTTTCAGATGCTTGATAATACTGTCCTTCTGAAGGAAGCATTAATCACATTTAATAAACTGGTACGGCCTCGCTCCGGGGTGTGTTTCAGATGCTTGGTAATACTGTTCTCCCGAAGGAAGCTTTTATCCCATTTAATAAATTGGTACGGTCTCGCTCCAGAGTATGTTTCAGATGCTTGATAATACTGTTCTCCCGAAGGAAGCTTTTATCACATTTAATAAACTGGTACGGTCTCGCTCCAGAGTGTGCTTCAGATGCTTGGTAATACTGTTCTCCCGAAGGAAGCTTTTATCACTTTAATAAACTGGTAAGGTCTCGCTCCAGAGTGTGTTTCAGATGCTTGATAATACTGTTCTCCCGAAGGAAGCTTTTATCACATTTAATTAACTGGTATGGTCTCGCTCCAGAGTGTGTTTCAGATACTTGATAATACTGTTCTCCCGAAGGAAGCTTTTATCACATTTAATAAACTGGTATGGTCTCGCTCCAGAGTGGGTTTCAGATACTTGATAATACTGTTGTCCCGAAGGAAGCTATTATCACATTTAATAAACTGGTATGGTCTCGCTCCAGAGTGGGTTTCAGATACTTGATAATACTGTTCTCCCGAAGGAAGCTTTTTTGTTCAAATCTGTTTTTATTGTGAACACAGCGATAAGCCTACAACCCCTTATCGAGGCCGGCCGCGCATATGCAAGTCTGTAGATGTAGTTGACCAGGGGAGATGAGATCCTTAACACAGCGCCCTGCCTACAACCCCCGGGGGGGCCGGCCGCGTGGCTTAGGGGAAAATATAGCAGAAGGTGGTCATGCGCTGGCAACGCGCCGCTGTACGGGGGGGGCGCGTATGGGGGGGAGAGCAGTGGTGTCACATTTTCAAAGGCCCAACAGGGGCCAAACTGTCCCAAAGGGGGGCGGAAGCCAGAGTGGCAAGCAAGAAAGAAGAAAAAGTCGGAAGTAGAAGAGCAGTGGTGTGGCGGAGAGGGGCTAGGGGGGCATAGCTACGGTCGCCTACAAGAGGCGTAGAGCGCAAACCAGCACTGGGGGGGGCAACTAAGGGCCTAGTCTGCTTGGTTCAGCAGGAATGAGGGCGTCCTCGAACAATTGCAGAGCGCGGAGCCTGGGGGGCATGTGGCGGGCATAGCTGATGGAGCACAGGTGACGCACGAGGGGTTCCCACACTGCCTTGAATCGCACCCCCCTTGATTGTATCCGCGCCGTGAGCAGCTCCATGGTCAGGACCTGCCAGAGGCGCACGAACCAGGAAGCTATCGGCGGTGCCTCAGCCCGCTTCCAGTACAGAGCAATGAGTTGCTTGGCAGCGCCTAACATGTGGAGGGTGAGGATCCAATCGCTGCGCGTGAGTGCTCTGAGTGTGGGGGGTCGGACGCCCAGCAGGAGTGTGCAAACCTCTTCAGGGAGGGGAAAACCCAACACCTTCTTAATGTGACTAAGGACCTCCTTCCAAAAGACAGCCAGGGCAGGGCACGACCACCAGATGTGTATGAAGTCACCAGTCGCAGTGCTACACCTCCAGCACAGCGGTGAGGAGGCGGGGAACATTTTGTTGAGACGCAGGGGGGTGTAGTACCATTGCGTTAGCATCTTGTACGCGTTTTCCCTCTGTGGGATACTGCGGTAGGTTTTGGGAATGTCACTCCAGAGCCTAGACCATTGAGATGGCGTGAGTTCAGTGCCAGTCGCCGTCTGCCACTGCCTCTGGTAGGGATGCGCGGGAGGGGTGAGAGGGTGCTGCAGGATATTGTAAATTTGGGAGATAAGCCGTTTCAGTCCCCCGAGGGAGCGTGCCAGCTTCTCAAATGGAGTATACTCCCTGGAGGCAGCCTGAGACATGTCGTCTCCCGAGATCCAATGGCGCAGCTGCGCATATTGTAAGCCAGCGGTTAGGGGGAGGTTAAATTGTTCCCTGCAGTCCAGCCATGATTTAGGGGATCCACCAAGAAAGAGATCCCCTGCAACCCTGCAGTCTCCTTGCGTCCAGCTCTCGAAGGCTCGGGTCCGGGCAGCAGGGGGAAAGTGCGGGTTACCAGCAATGGGGGTATGCGGAGAGGGGAACGTGGTTAAACCCTTGGACACTGCCACTCGGTCCCATACCTCAAGCACCGTCCTCGTGGGGACCGCCATATATGCACTCCTGGAGCGCGCTACCCGCGGTAACCAGGGCAAGTCCCATATGGTGCGCCCCGTGACCACTCGGTCCATGTGGAACCAGTGTTTGTCGCTTTCGCGTGCACCCCATTCGATCACGAACCGGAGATGCGCCGCCCAATAGTAGTGGAGGAGATTCGGGCAGGCGAGGCCACCCCTGTCTCTCGGTTCCATGAGGACTTTTTGCGAAAAACGAGGCCGCTTACCTCCCCATATGAAGGACGTGAGGTCGCGCTGGAGGTTCCTGATGCAGTGGATCGGGATCGGAGTGGGGAGGCACTGGAAAACATAGAGAATGCGGGGAAGGACCGACATCTTGACTGCATTGAGCCGCCCCAGCCAGGATATCATCAGGGGCTTCCATTTCCGCAGGTCTGCCAGGACTTCTTTGCGGCAAGAGGCCCAGTTTCTGGAGGACCACGAGTCGAGGTGTGGCGTGATGTCCAGACCCAGGTATGTAATGTGGTCATCCGCCCAGCGGTAGGGTGCGATCTCCTTCAGGAAGGAAACCTCCTCCTCGGGGATGGTGAGGTTGAGAGCCCAAGATTTGGTGTGATTAATTTTAAGGCCGGACGCCTGCTCAAACAGTGAGAGGGCGTCGTGCACCGCTGGGAGGGAGATCCGAGGGTTCGTAAGGGTAAGGATCAGATTGTCCGCGAATAACGCTACCTTGTTGGTGCGTCCCCCGTGGGGGATACCGTGAATGTCAGGAGCGCGTCTAATCAGCTCCGCCAGCGGTTCTACCGCTAAAGCGAACAGGAGCGGCGAGAGCGGGCATCCCTGTCGTGTTCCCCTGTGGATTGAAAGCGGCGGCGTCAGTTGGCCATTGACCCGAATTCTGGCCTGTGGTCCGAGGTAAGGGGCCATGCACCTGGAGATCATGGTAGGGCCAAGACCCAGTTTCTTGAGAACCGCCCGCAGGAAGGTCCAGTCGACCCGGTCGAAGGCCTTTTCCGCGTCCAGGGAGAGGAGGCAGGCCGGGATTTTCCAATGGTGCACCTTTCCCACCAAGTGCGCCAGCCTGCGGACATTGTCGGCCCCCTGTCGATCTCGAATAAATCCCACCTGGTCCGGGTTCACCAATCCCGGCATGAGCGGGTCCAGCCGTTTGGCCAGGATCTTAGTGTAGATCTTGAGATCGGTGTTAAGGAGGGCGATGGGGCGGTAGGAGGCGCAGAGGCCGGGATCCTTCCCGGGCTTGGGGATCAGGGCTATTTCCGCCAGACCCATATCGGGGGACGGTCCAGTGTCGTCAGAGAAGGAGCCGTAGAGCCGCAGCAAATGCGGGCGGAGCTGGGTCAGGAACAGTCTATAGAAGGCCAACGGCAGGCCGTCCGGCCCCGGGGTTTTCCCCACAGGGAGGTCCTTGACAGCTTCCGTTATTTCCTCCTCCAGCAGAGGACCCTCCAACGAGGCTGCGCACGCCGGGGACAGTGGAGACCCCTCGAAGTCCGCGAGGACGGCCTCCCGTGCCTCCGCAGAGGTGGGCTCCTCAGCATACAGAGAGGAGTAGTAATCGACAAAGGCAGCCTGCTTGGCCCTCTCAGAGGTGACACTAGTGCCATCCTGCCGCTTGACATTGGCGATGTGGGCCCGAGCGGCACGCGCCCTCAGCCTGCCGGCTAGTAGGCGACCTACCTTGTCCCCCTCCTCGTAGTACCGCTGCTTGAGCGCTAGCAGGGAGTGCTCCGCCTTGTTGGTGCGCAAGGTGCGGAGTTGCCCCCTGAGGTTGGCGAGAGTCCTCTTTGACGCCCGCGAGGGGGTGTCCCGGTCCCGGGCCTCTGCCAGTTTGATCTCGGAAGCCAGGTCGGTCTCCACCTTGAACGCTTCCTTCCGCCGTGCCACCGCCAGGGAGGTGATGTGGCCCCGAATGGTGGCCTTGAAGGCATCCCAGACCGTGTGGAAGGGCAGGTCGGGGGTGTCGTTGACGGCGAAATACGAGTCTATGGCGTCACGGATGCTAGCGGCGTCGTCTGGGTCCCGAAGGACCCTCGGCGGGAGCACCCACCTGCGTTCACAAGTGGCGCGGGCCAGGGCATCCTGGAGCAGGAGTTCCACATGGGCGTGATCCGACAGGGAAATGTCGGATATAGCGGCTGCTAAGGAGTCGCGGGCTAATTCAAGGGAAGTGAAGAGGTAGTCGATCCGGGAGTACGTCCGGTGGGAGTGCGAGTAGAAGGAGTAATCCCGGGTCCCCGGGTTGTGATAGCGCCACACATCCACGAGTCCCAGGTCGATAAGTTGCGTCCTAAGGGTAGAGGACATCGCTCCCGCACCGTTGAAGGAGGCTCCCGCACGGTCTAGCTCCGGGTCCCAAACAAGGTTGAAATCTCCGCCCAAGATCACATTGGCCTCGCCCGGTGGGAACTGATCCCGCAGAAGTGCCTGGAGGTATTTGTCCTGCGACTGGTTGGGCGCATACACACAGCCTAGAGTGAACCGTGCACAGCCCATCTGTACCGAGGCTCGGAGGAACCGCCCGTCAGCGCTCCTGAAGGGTTTCACAGGTCCCCGCCGGATGCCAGCCCTGCAGAGAATTGCCACCCCCGCTGTCTTGGTGTCAGAGGATGCCCAGAACTGTGTGGGGTATCTAGGGTGCGCCATGCGTTTGATGTCCCCCCTGAGAAGGTGTGTCTCCTGGAGGAGGATAATGTCAGGGGAGTGGTGTAGGAGGTAGCGCCATATTTGCTTCCGCTTATTGGGGGAGTTGAGCCCTTTGACGTTGAGGGAGAGGACCTTCAGGGGTGTAGGAATGTTCGCTGTCATAGCACTAAGGGGGAGTGAAGTCGCGCAGGTCCCAGCTTAGCAGACACCCCCGCAGAGAGAGCAGCGGCATCCTCGTCTCGCCCCCAGCGCGCCAACCCCCGCAGGACCCACCATGCCGCCCCTCCGTAAGCGCAGGGGGAGAGTAGTAAGAGAGGGCAGCGTGAAGGAGAAGTAGGAGAAGGAAAGAGAGAAAAAAGAGAGGAGGCACAGGGAAGAAACAGAACCAGAACAGGCCAACGGGGCCAATACACAATGTCCCAGGTACCGGACATCCTCTACCCGAGGGTTTGGATGAACTCAGGAATGTCACTTCCTACAGGACAAAGGGGGGGGGTGAAGATGCGGGTAGATGGAATGAAGTTGAGTCGTCTCAGAGTCCGTGCACCCCGCTGCCTCAAGGTAGTCCGGGGGGGTGTCTTGCCGTGGGGTGTACATGGTCTATGCAGATGCCTATAGAGCGCTGGGGCTCAGTGGTGCGGCTCATGGCTTGGTAAAGGTAGGGGGCATCGTCCAGCCCGTTAGAACCCCACTAGTGAGAAGGGGGGGCCCTACCCCCAAGAACAGTGGGGTTAAATCACCATAGTGCAGGAGGACAGACCAAAGTGTCCAGGGGGGAAGGGCGTGTTTAGGGCAGTTCGGGTCACCGTAGCGATGGTTAGCTGCCTTCCGGGGTCGAGGGGCGACCCCCACCTTCAGAGCCAGAGGCGACAGGCTGGGAGGTCTGCTCCTCGCGATCGCCCTCAAGAGAGCGGATGTGCGCTATGATGTCCTGCTTGGTCTGTGAGGTAGATAGTGCGTCCACCGGGGGCGACCGTCGACGTTTGCGCACAGTGGACCATTCTGAACGCAGAGGTGCCTTCTCCGAGTGGGGGGGGCGAGTCGGGCTGTGGTCCGGGGATTCCGGCATGCCTAGCAGTTGTGCCGCTTCACGATAGGACCTGAGGGCCCTGCGTTTGCCCTCCCACCTGAAGATGAGCGCAAAAGGATGGCCCCACTGGTAGGAGATGTTGAGGGCCCGGAGTCTCTCGGTGACCGGGCGGAAGACCTTCCTTCTATGGAGTGTGGTTGGGGCTAAGTCCTGGAAAATCTGGATCTTGTGGCCCTCATACCGCAGGTCCGGGTTGTCCCTAGCCGCCTTCAAGATGGCCTCCTTCTCGGTGAAGTAATGGAGTCTGGTGACGATGTCGGGCAGGAGGCCCGCTTTACCTCCCGCTCCAAAGACTCGGTGTGCGCGGTCGAGGCGCGGCGGGGGGGCGTCTTCCTCACCCCACACCGCTTGCAGGAGTAGGGCCACGTAGGCCATGGTATCAGTCCCCTCTTCTCCGAGTGGCACACCCCGGATGCGGAGGTTGTTGCGGCGCCCCCTGTTTTCCAGGTCCTCCTGCTTGATCTGGAGCTGGATATGTTGCTCTTCAAGGGTCGCCACTCTCTGCCAGATCTGCTCCAGGTCCTCGGTGCGGGAGTCGACCGTCTTTTCCAGGCCGTCGACCCGGTCGCCAAGGTCGGTGACTTCCCTGCGCAGTTCTTTGACGCATGTATGGACCTCCGTCCTGAGGGACCCAATTTCCGTCTTCAAATCGGCCATGAAGGAGGACATGAAGGCCTGGGTCACCGGTGGAGAGTCGGCCGGCGGCGGGGGTTTCCCCCCTGCCGATGCGGGGCCCCCAGAAGAGGACGGCGAGCCCGTCTTGCCCCACATGGAGGCCACTGATGTACCCCTTGTTGTCGTTGGTGGGGGTTCCGGTTTGTTCCCCTTGCCGCGGGTCATGGTCCACGTAGGGCGTCGAGGGATAGCGGAGGGCAGGGGCAGCTGATGCGCGTATCCCTCGTACCTTGGCGGGGTAGAGTCGAGTAGCCCGAGCCGCTCGTTCAGGGGGCAAGGCCACGTGGTAGAAGATGGCGATGGGGGGTGTAGGCTCTACAAGCCCGAGGCAGGGTCAGAACATACTGCTGAAGGCCAGGGTGCTGGAGTGCTGCTGGTGCAGGGAGGGGATGGGTCCTCTGGGCAGGCAGGGCAGTGTGCAGGTAGGGAGCCGTCCGCAACAGGTGTCTCAGGGCTCAGGGCTCACAGGCGGAAGGTCCCCGATAGCTTGGGGCGGGATGCGACCACCCGCTCTCACCTGGTGAAGGGTCTGCTCCCAGCACAACGTTCAGGTGGCCCCCCAGTCGTGGCCCGCGAGCGACCAGGAGGGTCCCCTTGAGTGTCCCAGCAACAGCAGGCCCAAGGCAGGGGTAGCCGGTGTTGGCGCTGGTGTTGGCTATGGCGGGGGCCCCCCGGAGTCTCCGCAAGCCAGGCAGGGGGCTGCCCCGATGATAGGTCGCTAGGCTCAGCAAGGCCTCAGGGGCGGATCGGTGTGTGGTTGGATCCTGCAGTGCCGGGGTCCTCCGAGGCTGGTCTCACCCACACGTGGGCCCCGGTCAGCCCCTCAGCCCGCCGGGATGTCCAGGGCAGCAGGGGGCACGCAAGCGGGGGCCACCTGCGCCAGGGAGCCGGCCCTCTGCCTCCAGGAGCGCCGCCGCCGGGGGTCAGCCAGGGGAGGTAAGCGGCGGGCAGACCCGCGCCCGGGCCTCACCAACGCCGGGCCCCTCCAGGAAGAGACAGGGGGAGGGGGGATGGCGCGCCGCTGCTCACCGGGGTGTCCCGCGTCGGTGGTATCGCTGCCAGGCCTCTCAAGCAGGGGGCCTCCGACGATCTCCGCAGCCCAGGCCCGCCGCTCCCGCCAAAGCCGGGGCCTCGCGTGTGTGCGGCGTCCAGGCAGCCGCCGCGTTCCCCGCCGGGGGTAGCCCGGCTCCAGCTCCAGTCGCCTCGGTGCGCAGGGCGGCAGCAGGCAGGTCCGCCAGGGGAGTATGGCCTCAGGTGGGGTCAGGGAAGCTCCGATGCCGCACTCGGACCGCCCCGCAGGTCCACTCCGCAGGAGCCGGCCAGGACGTCTCGGCAGCAGACCTTCAGTCAAGATGGCGGCCAGGGAGCCGATCGCGGCGGGCCCGGGGCTTCAGCTCCAGTCGCCTCGGTGTTTAGAGCGGCAACAGGCAGGTCCGCCAGGGAAGTATGGCCTCAGGTGAGGTCAGGGAGGCTCCGAT
This sequence comes from Lissotriton helveticus, assembly GCF_964261635.1. Lineage (NCBI taxonomy): Eukaryota > Metazoa > Chordata > Amphibia > Caudata > Salamandridae > Lissotriton > Lissotriton helveticus. The sequence goes on along the minus strand of NC_136070.1, from coordinate 1,258,928,422 downwards.
GCCGCACTCGGACCGCCACGCAGGTCCACTCCGCAGGAGCCGGCCAGGACGTCTCGGCAGCGGACCCCCAGTCAAGATGGCGGCCAGGGAGCCGATTGCGGCGGGCCCGGGGCTCCGGTCGCCGTCAACACGAACTTGCCCAGCCGCGGAATGCCACCAGAAGAGATCGTTGGCAGTGCCAGCAATGGTTGGAGGGTCCCCAGGGACAGAAACCCCCCGGTATCCGCTGAAACAGGCTCAAGTAGGCAGCGGGGCAACGGAGCTCGCACGAGACGCGACTGTTCACATCGCTGTCTCGGCCACGCCCCCCCCGAAGGAAGCTTTTATCACATTTGATAAACTGGTACGGTCTCGCTCCAGGGTGTGTTTCAGATGCTTGATAATACTGTTCTTCCGAAGGAAGCTTTTATCACATTTGATAAACTGGTACGGTCTCGCTCCAGGGTGTGTTTCAGATGCTTGATAATACTGTTCTTCCGAAGGAAGCTTTCATCACATTTAATAAACTGGTACGGTTTCGCTCCAGAGTGTGTTTCAGATGCTTGACAATACTGTTCTTCCGAAGGAAGCTGTTATCACATTTAATAAACTGGGAAGGTCTCGCTCCAGAGTGTGTTTCAGATGCTTGATAATACTGTTCTTCCGAAGGAAGCTTTTATCACATTTGATAAACTGGTACGGTCTCGCTCCAGAGTGTGTTTCAGATGATAATACTGTTCTTCTGAAGGAAGCAGGACATCTAACCTGGGATTCTATTGGAATTCTAAAACGCATATCAGCAAGCGCATTATCGCCGTTTCAGCTGCAGTTTCCTGCCGCTAAAACGGCGATAATTTTAACAAGGTTCTTGCTAATATGCCCCATGGTTTTTTATAATTAAGGCACTAGTTGATCACTGATACATGGATCCAACTGTTCGTATCGGCGAACTGGAATTTGTTTCACTAATATATGCTTTATAGAGTGAAAGCTTCGTTATGTATTCGGGCTGTGTTTCTACATGCCAGTCCTAAAATATGCTCACCATTCTTTATTTACCTATGGTCAACTAGTGAAGTCTGACCATTAGCCGGAATCCCTTCTTGTACGGTTGTTTCCTTTAAAACAAGCATTTACAATGCAACGGTTTCGCCTTTGGAAATGTTTGAGCTATTGGCATTGTAAATGGAAACATTTGTATTTATGTGTTGGTTTTGAAAACAGATAAATAAATGGCATTGTCCTTTACATTGCCAATAGCTCTAACTTTTCCAAAGGCGAAACCGTTGCATTGTAAATGCTTGTTTATGTTTTGTATGATGGTCAGGATTTGTTTTACTGTATGCTTTGTTTTATGTTTCGTTCTCACCTTCTTTCCCTTATACTGCATTAAGCATTTTTGTTTAAGTAATTAATTCACTTTAACTGCCTTTTCCAGCAGGTGTTCTGCATTGCTGTATACTAGCGACTTTATTTTGTTTATAAAATCCAATAAAGCACTTTGAAAGAAAAAAAGGGCCAAATTCCAAAGTTGGCATTTTGAGTACTAGTGCATATGTTCTGTTTTTTTTGGGTGCATTTTACACCATTTCTGGAAAGGGAAATTACGCAGTCACCCAGGCTCAGTCAAGGTGCATGGTATAAAAAGTGTGAGGTAAAGATTTGTTGGAGGGTTTGTTAAGTTTACTTGAGGGGAGAAAGAATAGCCATTGCCATCGATGCGCTTGGTAGAAAGGCGAGGTATTGAGAAAGGGAAATGGAGAGGCAGGGGAGAATGAGTGTAGTTGTGAGGTCGAACATGGTAACAAGCATTGGAAATGCAATAGGTCTCGCAATAGAATAGTTAGACATTTTTCGTTTTGCAAATGGAAGAGTGGTGTTGCATGGATGAGTGGCGTTGCGTGGATGAGTGGCGTTGCGTGGATGAGTGGCGTGTGTGAGTGGCGTTGCGTGTGTGAGTGGCGTTGCGTATGTGAGTGGCGTTGCGTGTGTGAGTGGCGTTGCGTGTGTGAGTGGCGTTGCGTGTGTGAGTGGCGTTGCGTGTGTGAGTGGCGTTGCGTGTGTGAGTGGCGTTGCGTGTGTGAGTGGCGTTGCGTGTGTGAGTGGCGTTGCGTGTGTGAGTGGCGTTGCGTGTGTGAGTGGCGTTGCGTGTGTGAGTGGCGTTGCATGTGTGAGTGGCGTTGCGTGGATGAGTGGCGTTGCGTGGATGAGTGGCGTTGCGTGGATGAGTGGCGTTGCGTGGATGAGTGGCGTTGCGTGGATGAGTTGCGTGTGTGAGTGGCGTTGCGTGTGTGAGTGGCGTTGCGTGTGTGAGTGGCGTTGCGTGTGTGAGTGGCGTTGCGTGTGTGAGTGGCGTTGCGTGGATGAGTGGCGTTGCGTGGATGAGTGGCGTTGCGTGGATGAGTGGCGTTGCGTGGATGAGTGGCGTTGCGTGGATGAGTGGCGTGTGTGAGTGGCGTTGCGTGTGTGAGTGGCGTTGCGTGTGTGAGTGGCGTTGCGTGTGTGAGTGGCGTTGCGTGTGTGAGTGGCGTTGCGTGTGTGAGTGGCGTTGCGTGTGTGAGTGGCGTTGCGTGTGTGAGTGGCGTTGCGTGTGTGAGTGGCGTTGCGTGTGTGAGTGGCGTTGCGTGGATGAGTGGCGTTGCGTGGATGAGTGGCGTTGCGTGGATGAGTGGCGTTGCGTGGATGAGTGGCGTGTGTGAGTGGCGTTGCGTATGTGAGTGGCGTTGCGTGTGTGAGTGGCGTTGCGTGTGTGAGTGGCGTTGTGTGTGTGAGTGGCGTTGCGTGTGTGAGTGGCGTTGCGTGTGTGAGTGGCGTTGCGTGTGTGAGTGGCGTTGCGTGTGTGAGTGGCGTTGCGTGTGTGAGTGGCGTTGCGTGTGTGAGTGGCGTTGCGTGTGTGAGTGGCGTTGCGTGTGTGAGTGGCGTTGCGTGTGTGAGTGGCGTTGCGTGTGTGAGTGGCGTTGCGTGTGTGAGTGGCGTTGCGTGGATGAGTGGCGTTGCGTGGATGAGTGGCGTTGCGTGGATGAGTGGCGTTGCGTGGATGAGTGGCGTTGCGTGGATGAGTGGCGTGTGTGAGTGGCGTTGCGTGTGTGAGTGGCGTTGCGTGTGTGAGTGGCGTTGCGTGTGTGAGTGGCGTTGCGTGTGTGAGTGGCGTTGCGTGTGTGAGTGGCGTTGCGTGTGTGAGTGGCGTTGCGTGTGTGAGTGGCGTTGCGTGTGTGAGTGGCGTTGCGTGTGTGAGTGGCGTTGCGTGTGTGAGTGGCGTTGCGTGTGTGAGTGGCGTTGCGTGGATGAGTGGCGTTGCGTGGATTAGTGGCGTTGCATGGATGAGTGGCGTTGCGTGGATGAGTGGCGTTGCGTGGATGAGTGGCGTGTGTGAGTGGCGTTGCGTGTGTGAGTGGCGTTGCGTATGTGAGTGGCGTAGCGTGTGTGAGTGGCGTTGCGTGTGTGAGTGGCGTTGCGTGTGTGAGTGGCGTTGCGTGTGTGAGTGGCGTTGCGTGTGTGAGTGGCGTTGCGTGTGTGAGTGGCGTTGCGTGTGTGAGTGGCGTTGCGTGGATGAGTGGCGTTGCATGGATGAGTGGCGTTGCATGGATGAGTGGCGTTGCGTGGATGAGTGGCGTGTGTGAGTGGCATTGCGTGTGTGAGTGGCGTTGCGTGTGTGAGTGGCGTAGCGTGTGTGAGTGGCGTTGCGTGTGTGAGTGGCGTTGCGTGTGTGAGTGGCGTTGCGTGTGTGAGTGGCGTTGCGTGTGTGAGTGGCGTTGCGTGTGTGAGTGGCGTTGCGTGTGTGAGTGGCGTTGCGTGTGTGAGTGGCGTTGCGTGTGTGAGTGGCGTTGCGTGTGTGAGTGGCGTTGCGTGTGTGAGTGGCGTAGCGTGTGTGAGTGGCGTAGCGTGTGTGAGTGGCGTTGCGTGTGTGAGTGGCGTTGCGTGTGTGAGTGGCGTTGCGTGTGTGAGTGGCGTTGCGTGTGTGAGTGGCGTTGCGTGTGTGAGTGGCGTTGCGTGTGTGAGTGGCGTTGCGTGTGTGAGTGGCGTAGCGTGTGTGAGTGGCGTAGCGTGTGTGAGTGGCGTTGCGTGGTTGAGTGGCGTTGCGTGTGTGAGTGGCGTTGGGTGGGTGAGTGGCGTTGCGTGTGTGAGTGGCGTTGCGTGTGTGAGTGGCGTTGCATGTGTGAGTGGCGTTGCGTGTGTGAGTGGCGTTGCATGGATGAGTGGCGTTGCGTGGATGAGTGGCGTGTGTGAGTGGCGTTGCGTGTGTGAGTGGCGTTGCGTGTGTGAGTGGCGTTGCGTGTGTGAGTGGCGTTGCGTGTGTGAGTGGCGTTGCATGGATGAGTGGCGTTGCGTGGATGAGTGGCGTGTGTGAGTGGCGTTGCGTGTGTGAGTGGCGTTGCGTGTGTGAGTGGTGTTGCGTGTGTGAGTGGCGTTGCGTGGGTGAGTGGCGTTGCGTGTGTGAGTGGCGTTGCGTGTGTGAGTGGCGTTGCGTGTGTGAGTGGCGTTGCTTGTGTGAGTGGCGTTGCGTGTGTGAGTGGCGTTGCGTGTGTGAGTGGCGTTGCGTGTGTGAGTGGCGTTGCGTGTGTGAGTGGCGTTGCGTGGATGAGTGGGGTTGGACCGCCCGATTCTTTGGCTGTGTCCGATTCTTGCCTGGAGCAAGAATCGGACACAGCCAAAGAAGTTTAACAAGCAGCAAGGGTGCAATGATGCGTTTGTATTGTAAAAGAGAAGCACAGAATGAAAATAAGGGCTGTTCATTTTTAATCTGTGGCTACAAGAAAACGGATGTTAGGACAGACACAAACTTAGTTTTAAAAAAAACTTTGTGTGCAGAGGAATCACATGATAGCTGTACGCGAAAACTATTTTACATTTATAAACATTATGCGATTAGCAGTAATTACCCCAAAAAAGTGTAATTGGAACACTATTTTTGCCAGCAGAAACATTTGAGACATTAGCAATAGGACACTAATAATGCGGGTTGAGAAATGGGGTAGGGAAAAACGAATCAAAAACACACCAAAAGCAAAGCAGTTGCTACTTTGGACCAAAAAGCACTAATAATGTGGGCTGATAAATGCGATAGCGAAAATTGAATGTAAAACATGGCCAAAGCAAAGCAGTTGCTTTAGCGGAGCAAAAACAACAAAACATGCAGACTAAGAAATACGATAGCAGAAACGGAAAGTAAAAAAAAAACGCTAAGTATTCTATGAGGAGTCACGGAGGACTACTACTGCAATTTGACAAATGCCGTAGCGAAATCGAAAGCAAAGCTGTTGGTACAGCGGAGGAGCTGTTGCAAAACTAAACCATTGGCTCAAACGAAATTCCTAAGTCAACCAAGCTTCCCTTCAAGTCCCCATAAAAACAAGTGATGCATTCACCCACTGAGAAAACAGTAAACCGTGCCTCTTATCAGATCAGCCGGGGCTTGGCTCTGTGTACTCGGAGACCAACATGCAATTCTTCTGCAAAATTTAAGAATTTAAGAGTCAAAAGGGACATAAAAAAAACATGAGGCAAATTTAAGCAGCCAGTAGTTGTTTATTGGCCATAATCAAACACACTGCTCTCTATAAACACGCATTTCTGAGAGGACGTGGGAGAAGGGAAGCTCTGAAGCGCTTAGCCGCACTGCAGTCACAAAGCCAGCGAAGGACAAGCCATGGCCGCCGCCACCAGGCACTTTCTCCAAACATTTTTATCAGTTAACGACGTTGAGCAGAGCAGCTATTAACGTTGAGAAGGTGCCTTTAAGAAACAATCATTGGGGCGGGAGGGGGAAGTGGTGGTCCAACAGGAGGGAACAGATGATGAAACGAGATATGAATGTCATGAAAAGGTTGGCAATGCCGAACGTGAACGCGATCGCTAAAGTGAAAAGCGATCGCGAGGGGGAGGAGAAGTCTGGGCAGGCAGGATGACTCAGGGGAGGGGGCGGAGCGGGGAGAGCGGCATGTGGATTGTACAACAGACGGAGGGCATTGCTGTGGGGAGGGGGTGTAGGAGAAATGCACAAGGCGGGCAGGGGAGGGGGCGGAGCGGGGAGAGCGGCATGTGGGTGTTAAGAGGCCGGGCCTTTGAAGTGAAGCTAAGCTTCACTTCAAAAGGTGTCGGAGGAATGCGGCTGACGGTGATTGCGGCTGTGCACGCGCTTTTAAGCTCAATGCACATGCGCATTGAGCTTAAAAGTCACGGGCACTGCAAGGAATCGCCACGATTCCTTGCTGCTTAGTTAAAAGTTGTTTAAGCCGCAATAGGCTCGCAAGCTCGATGCGCATGCGCATCGACAGGCGAGACCTAAAAATGGGCCTTTAACCGTACCTTTCCCAGATGCGGTGTGTGGAAACCAAGCAGTCAAAGCACATATGCCGACCCGAAGGTTTTAGAGCGCTTTACATGAGAACCTGTTACGTTTCACATTTTTTTTTTCTAGGTACCGGAGATTAATACATTTGCCCGGAATAACAGGCTGTTGCGCTGATGCCGATACTCCAACCTCGTTCCCCAGTTTCTAAGTCGTGAGCATTGGCGGTTATGGGTCATCCTCTCTATAAGAAGGAAACTCGCCTCTGTGGGCAGTCAGATTTCGAGGGTGAATAATGCACAGTTCGGTGGTGCGCTGGGGGCAGTTAATTGGGTGTAACGCTTTGAGCGCCAATGGGCACAGTACACATGGTGCTTTTGACATGTGGTTAATTTGTAAAAAAAAAAAGATAAGTGCCGGGGCTCCCGTCAGGGGGCAGTACTTTGCACCTGCCCAGTTCTCCTGTTAGCGCCGCCTAAAACAAAACCAACTACTAAAAATGAAAGTGGGGGGAGAGGGTGTGGCATAATGGCAAGAGCTGCTGCTTTCGGAGCTGGGGAACCAGGTTTGAGTCTTGGCATAGGCTCCTGGTCCTGTGGGTCTGGGCAAACCGCTTGATCTGTCTGCGCCTACCATGGCTGCTCAAGGCTACAATCACTCTCCCCGCTGGGAGCCATGGAAAGCACACATCACAGAGCGCTCTTGTACTTTGCAGGAAGTGAGCTCTAGTGCTAAGAGGAGAACGACACAATAAAGCACAGCAGCACAAAAATGTAAATCAAGCTTTTGGTTTCAAAAATGCTTTCCATCATTAAATTGTTTTTAAGTGTCAAACTATTTCCCAGTGCACCACCATACTTTACCAGGATGCACTACTAACAAAATGTATATACAGGTTAAGTCATGGAAAGAAAAGTAATACTGAAATAAAATGTACTATGCCTTCGGTCATACTGATCTTTGCGCTTAAAGACTTCTTGTGTCAGATTGTTTAGCTTGAGATAAAGGCATTTATTGACGTCGGGGTAATACTATAAATCCCTTAGTGGAAAAGAAACATCAATAGCGGAATTGTATAATAGTTCCCACATATAGCGTGTGGCTGACAAACTAACTTGTTATTCTGGTTGCGGAAGAGAAATAAACACCTGCCACATTGCACCCAATAGCATGGTGGTGTCAGGGGAAAGCTTATGCTAGAAGATTTCTCGTGTGACAAAAGGTGGCTACTGTTATTCCATTTCCCACGTGCCATCCCCGATAGCGGGCCCTCCAGGACTGCTAGACGAGCGGATTTAGCCACTTGAAGCAGTAAACTCTTAAACGGAGAATACTTCAGGGCGGGGCCGGGTAGGGCTTGAATTTAACTCTGGCCGGGCCCTATGGTGATATAATGTGAACGGCCAGCAGTGCTTCATCGAATCTTGTGGAGCCGGAGCTACCACGGTGACCGACATACCACCACGCTCACCAAAAAAAAGCAGCATTGGTTTGGGAATGGACGGGCTACTTAGTACTACTGTTTTACTTACGGTTGCTCGTGGTGAGCTGGGCGGCCGGGGCACTGCTTTAATTATCTGATGTAGCCCTGGTACTGCTGCTGCATGCCCTCAACGTCATCGGGCTGACTTGAAAACTGACGACTCGTGGTGTGCGTGCGTTGAAATCTGAAATAATCTGCGCACGCTGCTTGACGCACAGCAGAACCAAATCCAGCCCAACCTGCGCACGCTGCCTGACGCACAGCAGAAACAAATGCAGCCCAATCAGTGTCCCGCCCACTGGGCCGGCACCACTGAACTGAGGGCCGCCATTAATTCAAATGAATCTTGGCTCAGAATCTCAAAGCCGCAGCACTCTTCATTGGGACTGGCAGACGAGACCAACACTCTGCTCCGAGTTACCGAGGTATATATACCAATATCGTCAATGCCATATGTAATGTGCAGCAAACGCTTGTAGACCCGGCCTTGATAATTAAGTGCCGGTGCTAAGCACCGGCACACATTAAGCAGCAGTCAGCATTGCAATGCTGCGAAATATAACTCCTCTTTCTGTCACTGTGAAATACTTCAATTTATCAATCATGAGAGTGAAATTCCGTACTGATACTGCAGACACCATGCTTCAAATATGCCCCCTCCCAAATACTGCCCCACACCACCACACTGTAGATTAATGTGATGTAATGGTGGTGGTGGCGGCCTGCCTTCTTGTGTAATCCTGTGCGTCTTTTTGTAAAACTACCGTAATCAATCCGATAAGTACTATGTAAGCTCGCATAACCCAGTTGTTCTAGATGTGTGCTTTGTTTTTAGACTGCTCGATATTTGGCAGCATCTGCTGCTCTGAAGGTAGCCCTGCCAGGAACAGTGCCTTTTTAAAAACATCCGTTGTACAGTGATCTGCGTGGCTGGAACAAATGTAGAAGTGCGCACCAAGTACCTCAACAGAGTGAAAACCTATACCAGCCTCAAGAGCGGGAGCTGGAGTCTCGCCCTTCTGCTGTGGCACTTAAGTCAAATGTTGGAATTTCAAGCACAACAGTCGTTTGATACAATAGCCGTTAATTATCCTGTCACATATTGTCTGCTCCACTCCTTTGCCAGCAGGGTGCCATGTTCCCAACCCACTCTTACCATGATAACGCATGGATCTTCTCATGTTGGACGTTCTTGCGGCAGCATTGAAGGGCACAATATGAAAGTTGAAATCCCACCCGGATACGGAAATGGTATCTGCCGAATCTTCCGACACGCACAATATTGACATTTTAGCATGGGATAAAGAGCAGTAGAAAGGAATGTAACTACATTAAAAATACGGGCGGCGGGAGGGGGCGGGAGAGGACACGAACGGCGGGAGGGGGCGGGAGAGGACACGAACGGCGGGAGGGGGGCGGGAGAAGACACGGACGGCGGGAGGGGGCGGGAGAGGACACGGACGGCGGGAAACATGCACAGGACAGCGAGGGGGGGCGGAAAGGCACACGGAGGGGGCGGGAATGGACAGCGCATCTGAATTCACTTTCAGTGAAAGGGGAGGGAACGGGAAAAAACGTAACTCCGCCCTGGGAAAAAATCTCGGGAACGCCCCCGAATCTGGTCCGGCCTTGACGGACAGATCCGGCACTCAATGGCTAGCCTCCATTTATGGAGCTAGCCAATGAGAGCCGGGGGACGTTCCCGAAGTGCTTATTGTCAACATAGGATTTCACCTGCGCTGAAAAGCTGCGCAGAGCGCAGCCTTCGGCAGGCGAAACCCAAAAAGGTGGCAATGAAGGTTGACGCGAAATGTTCTGTGCTTATCTTTTCTAATGTAACTGATATGTACAGGTGGGATTGTGATTGTGTTGCATTTAGTGAGTTTGTCGGCTAACTTTACATAGTTGCCAGCATTCAAAAACTTTCCAGTATAGGACTGCTGCAGATAGAAAGTTCTTGTTTGCATACCTTTGTGCGGTACAGAAGAAATTGGATGTTTTTGATTGACCAAACAACAGACTATGTGAATATGGACTTTATACAATGCAGCTCTTTTTCCTCTTTATGTGTATAATATATATCTAACTTTTTGAAAATTGATTGAAAATCCGATTGTTTTATAATTTTAAATTTGGTAAAGTTTTATCTGCCTTTTTGTAAGATTTTAATTAATCAAACAAATAAATAAATATGAATATGAATACCTGTGTGTAATGAAGAGGAACAGTTTCTGCAACAATAATACCCGCGACAGTCTCCAACTTGCTGGGACTGCCTCTGCAAATACTGGACAATTGACAACTATGGGTTTGGAGTAGATGGAGACAAAGGAGGGATTTGACCATGGCTGAGTGTGCACTGAGCATTTAAAGTTTTGATTGTCATGAACATGCAGTCACAAGTGTGTACCGGCTGTGTGTTTAGGGCCACATCCCACGTGGTTGAATCAGAGACCCTGCGTGTTATCAACAGCGGCGGCTGCTCTCAAACCCAAGTGGTGAGACAGTGCAGGAGAAATACTTAAAAACTAAAAATACTTTGAAAAAATAATGCACACAAAAAATAAAAGACTAATTACAGGCCTCTGCCGGATGCCGCTTTGCTCCTCTGCTCCTGTCCCGATCCTCGCCTCCCGGACGTCCACGAACTGCTGCACACTGTGCAGGCTCCCTTACGGCAATCCAAACACTGCGCTCACGCTGGGATTCCCAGCACGAGAGAAGCGCTGGGATTGGTCTGAGAGGCCTGGTTTGGTGCTCAGACACGGCCTGGGAGCCTATGTCTGTTCTCCATCCAGCTGTGCAACACAGCTCGGGCTGGAGAAATGCTAAGTGTGCATGTCTGTTTGGCCATGCTCCAGCAGTCGGCCACACCGACATGCAAACTTGACAGTGCACATTACTCCTCCTCCCTGCTCCTGACTCTCGTAGCGATGGCCTCGCCCCGCCTCCGCTCTAAGACTTGGCTAGCTCTGTGAAAAATAAAAAATATAATAAAATGGTTTTATTATCATTATATATTATCATTATATCATTATCATATATATATTATCATTATTATCAGGTAATACAGAATACTGCAGCCAGATTGGTGCTTAACGCACCCCCAAGATCCCCATCTAGGCCTTTATTATGCAAACTCCATTGGCTGCCCATACGTCTGCGAGTCAAGTTTAAGACTTGTTGTATCATTCACAAAAGTCTCCATGATTTAGGACCTGAATATCTGTCTATCAAATTTGCTCCATAAAACCCTATTCGCACCCTCAGATCCAGCCAACAGCTGTTGCTAAAAGTACCTAAAATCAACAAGACCAGACTGGGCGGCAGGGCCTTGTCGGTAGTGGGTCCTACATACTGGAACATGCTCCCACTATCATTAAGGCAATGTTCTGACCATCTGAAATTCAGAAAAAATCTGAAAACTTTCTTGTTTAGTTTAATTAGCTAATTTAGCCTATTGTCCTTTAGACCCACAGTTTTAACTCTACTGCTATCGCTATTGCTCCAGCAGATTTGACGTCAGAAGCGCGGAGATACTCCCCCGGGAGTCGATTCATAGCGCTATACAAACCTGCAAATAAATAAATAAAAAAATTATATTTTTCACTTTTGCCTCTGTTGGATGTCAGCAGTGGGGGCGACGCTCCTCCGCCATGACTGAGGAGCCGCCACTGGTTATCAAGGAGGTCGATAAAGGTTTGGCTTCAGGTCGGTCATGGCAGCATGTAAGAGAGTTATTGATTGGCTGTGAAAAGAGTCTCTGAAGAAAGAAGTAGGTTAAGGTGATTCCTCGTTTGCTGTCAGCTCTTTCTCCAGTGCAGTCCTCCAAAACAAACATGCTTTCTGTGCAAGAACTCGCCACGAGACTTCCTTCAGGCCACAGCAGGCCTGCCTCAGCTCCCACGTGACGGCTTCTCCCTGTTGAGGCAGGCTTCATCCAGAGAGAGAATTAGGTCAGCAGGCTCTGCAGCTGACACCAACACCTGTTTATGCACAAACACATATGCGCACACACAAACCCCAACAAAAGCAACTGAAACAACAGTCCATAACATTTGAGACAGCACAATGCAGCAAGACAACTTGTTGAGCTGTGCTGCGTCAAATGGAGAGGACAGGAGTGCACCATATATACTAGGATGTGGTGCTTTCTTGCTCTCTATCTCTCTCTGCGCTGGTGCACTAGTGCCTGCCAAGCGCCAACACAGGCATCTTGGCACCATGGTGCAAGGGCGCCTCTGCTACAGGCAGCATTGTTCTTGTGCAGGAAGGAGTGCCTTCCTAAACAAAAACAATCCTTTGAAGCTTTTTCCTCTTATACGTGTGCTGCAGAAAGAGCAAAAAAACAGGAGAAATAGATATATTTCTCCTTGTTACACCTCCCCTAGGAAGGCAGAGTATTTTGACGCATTCAAAGGAATACTATTGTTAGTAAATCTGGTAATGCATCAAAAACCATGGGTGGATCTGTGGGAACACCCGCGCTCCACCCTCGGAACGCCTTCCAGGTGCAGGGTAAGGCGAGGCAGCCGTGGGTGGACCTGTGGAAACACCCCCGCTCCACCCTCGGAACGCCTCCCCGGCGCAGGGTAAGGCGAGGCAGCCGTGGGTGGACCTGTGGAAACACCCCCGCTCCACCCTCGGAACGCCTCCCCGGCGCAGGGTAAGTCGAGGCAGCCGTGGGTGGACCTGTGGGAACACCCGCGCTCCACCCTTGGAACGCCTCCCTGGTGCAGGGTAAGGCGAGGCAGCCGTGGGTGGACCTGTGGCAACACCCCCGCTCCACCCTCGGAACGTCTCCCTGGTGCAGGGTAAGGCGAGGCAGCCGTGGGTGGACCTGTGGAAACACCCCCGCTCCACCCTCGGAACGCCTCCCCGGCGCAGGGTAAGTCGAGGCAGCCGTGGGTGGACCTGTGGGATCACCGGCGCTCCACCCTCGGAACGCCACCCTGGTGCAGGGTAAGGCGAGGCAGCCGTGGGTGGACCTGTGGGAACACCCTCGCTCCACCCTCGGAACGCCACCCTGGTGCAGGGTAAGGCGAGGCAGCCGTGGGTGGACCTGTGGGAACACCCCCGCTCCACCCTCGGAACGCCTCCCTGGTGCAGAGTCAGGCGAGGCAGCCGTGGGTGGACCTGTGGGTACACCCCCTGCTTCACCCTCGGAACGCCTCCCTGGTGCAGGGTAAGGCGAGGCAGCCATGGGTGGACCTGTGGGAACACCCCCGCTCCACCCTCGGAACGCCTCCCTGGTGCAGGGTAAGGTGAGGCAGCAACTTGCACTGCCTTGCGTCATTCCAGATTTACTAGGCTACGCAGCGCCACGCAAGGTGGCTTGGCATAGTAAATCTCACGTAAGGGCTTGCGTTGCTCTTGCGCCACCTTCCATGACGCAAGTTGACGCAGGCCCTTAGTAAATCTGGACCTCAAATTTTGATCTCATTTTTTAAACTAACTGAAAATAATAAATGGAGATCAAGCAAACCCAGGACCTCATCTTCAAGTGACATTTACACATTCCTTGCAAGACTTCCGGTCACCGGACACCGGAAGCGAGCTGAGCCTCTTAAGAGCACTTTTCCGCAGGAGCCCTGAGGGGAGCCCAGCAGTGCCAGCCCTGCAAGCCTCAGGGACGCCAGCATGTCTGGGTCACCATAAATCCGACCACAGTTTGGTAAGTAAGACAGTGTGGAGACACAAACACTGACAGAGAGGGCTGTGGAATCCTTTTAAATGAATCACACAGGTTTTTCCATTTAACAGCAGAGGCTGGGCGCCTGGACAGTTCATTTTACTCACCGGGTGAGGCTGTTAAGTCATCTCATGTTTATGATGAGATAGTGAGAGGGCTTCAGAAACAGACTCTGCTCTGGAATATAATCCTGCAGACCCAGAGCTGGAAGAAAATGAGAAAAGCAGGACGTGCTGTGCAGTTTAAAACAAAAAGTTGAGATTTATATGCCCGGCCAAAGGAAGAGCCTGATACACAAAGGTAAACTTACACCAAAAGTCTAAGCGTAGACTTGAAGTCTAAATTTAGTCCAAAAGCCTAACTTTACTTCTACTAAAGTTAGACTTTTGCTCTAAATTAGACTTTTGATCTAAACTTACACCAAAAGTCTAACTTTACTACTACTAAAGTTAGACTTTTGCTCTAAATTAGACTTTTGGTCTAAACTTACATCAAAAGTCTAACTTTACTACTACTAAAGTTAGACTTTTGTTCTAAATTAGATTTTTGGTCTAAACGTACACCAAAAGTCTAACTTTACTACTACTAAAGTTAGACTTTTGCTCTAAACTTACACCAAAAGTCTAACTTTACTAGTAGTAAAGTTAGAATTTAGGTCTCAACTTAGACGTCAGGTCTAAGTTTACCTTTTGTGAATAGTGCCCAAAGTGTTTTTCCAAACTACCTCAACCTTTCCCCTTACCTTAAGTTCCTATACCCCACCTCACCCTACCCTTTTACCCATGATCCCTCTTCCTTACCCAAATAATTAATACCTCCCACCTCGCACCTTTCTCCCTCCTGTCCTTCTTCGTCATCCTCATCTTCGCCTACCTTCCTTTTTGTTCCCGCTGCACCCCCAGTTGTACACCGCTGACTCCTCTCACCTCCCTCCATTTACCTTCATCTCCTTCTGCCCACTCTTCCCCCTTTCACTCTAGTCTCACCTGTAAATCCTCTTTGGGAACGCACTTGTTCATCCGCCTCTCGCACTCCTGCAACCTTCAGACTCCTTACCAAGTGTATCTCACCCCCTCTCCACCTCCCATTTCTCTCTTACACCTACCCTATCTTTCAAGGTTCTCGCCAGAACAAGGAGGGGAGCCCCTAAAACCTACTGGGGCAGATTTACAAGCCCCTTGCTTCACTTTTGCGCGCCGTTCCATCACTTTTGTGACACAGCGGTGGCCTAAAATTTATGCCCCATTTATAATGTGATGCATCTTGGGAGATGCGTCACGTTGTAAAGCCCTGCGTCACATTATACCTGCGCCATCTATAATGTATGCAGGGTGGGCGTTCCCATGCAAAAAGCCACGAAGAATTGGCGCAGTGGAATTTGCAACATTTCACGGTGATACTCTACGCCTTCACTGCGTTAAAATCCCTATGCCTGCTCAGACCAGGCGTAAGGATTGACCCAGGGCATTTTACATGGGACCTACTTATGTTTTCTGGCGCATTACTGGAGTTGCGTCACTTTTTTAACAAACTCCAACAATGCGTCATTTTTTCTCCAACAGATGCGTCAGAATTGCTAACGCATCTATAATTCCTTGCACCATTGTGCACTGTGTTGTAAATACAGCGCATCCATGGTGGCGCAAGGATATTTGAAGGTAACGCAAGGAAACTGATGCATCTATGCAGATGCGTCAGTTCCTTGTAAATCTGCCCCACTGTTTTTCAATACTAGACACTGCATATCCTATCCCTCCCTCAAACCCCCTGACCTTCCAACCCATCCTGCCCCTCGCTGCCATCCTTTCCCACTGCTCCCTGTGATGCCAATCTTCAATCTGTTTAACACCTTCGCTACGGCGGCTATTCCGCCGCAGTGCTAAGGGGGCGAGGGGGCCGCGCGCCGCGCCCATGCTGGTGACGGAACCGCTCCGTCACCAGCCTCGGTTGAGCTGTGCTCATGACGGAGCGGTTCCGTCATGGCCCCGCCCGCTCAATAGAACGAGCCGCGCAGGCGAGAAATCAGCGCCGAGCAGGCGCGTCGGGCGGGCCATGACGGAACCGCTCCGTCATCAGCACAGCGCTACCGCAGCTGATGACGGAGCGGTTCCGTCATCAGCGTCGAAGGAGTTAATTCAGAGAATGGCTCTCCCTCCATCCCACTTCCATCCATGGAAATATCCTTGCGTCATAATGGAAGAGTGTGTACAGTGTGTTAAGCACCCGTGCTTGTCATGAAAAGGGACCTTCCTAATACAATACCAATGCATTAATCATTTTCCAACTTTCTATGTGTGCAGCAGAATGCAGCACCTATCCTGAGTTGGCAATGTGTGCAGAAATAAAAGCTTTCCTCCTTGCTAATAGTGCATTCAGGAGGTTTAATGTTTGGGGGTTTGAGTCAAATCCCTTTGTATCCATGCTAGTTTATAAGAATTTGCTTTAAAATCATGATGTCCATTTAAAGCTAAGTCCCTGCACAACACTTTCCACTGTGTTTGTTTTTATGTTAGGTAACTAACACAAACCATGTGGAAAATGTAAATAGATATCAGTGCCGGGGTCAGGTTTGGTAACAATGTGTGGTGCAAACCAGCAGAACATGTTTATTTGGGATTTATTTTCCATTGTAAAACTCAGCAAGGAACACCTGGGAAGGGCCAACCCCTGCTGCGCACGACCTTCGGCCAGGCCTGTGCCCATCCCCCCCCCCACCCCCGGAGCAGAAAACCTGTGCATGGTGGGGGTTGGCTGCAGGGGCCTATCCTGCAGCCAGGCCCTGAAACTAACTCCACGAGATCGACCATACCCACACTATGCATGGCCTTTGGTCGTGCACAGCATAGGTTCAGCACAGGGCCGGTGTCCAACCTGCCCCAGGACAGCCAACCCCTGCAGTGGACGCCCTGCATTCAACCCAACACGGGACATCAGCCACTGGTATGACCATACCCGCACTGCACATGGCCTTTGGTCGTGCACAGCATAGCTTCAGCACAGGGCCAGTGCCCCACCTGTCCCAGGATGGCCAACCCCTACAGCGCATGGCCTGCACACCGGGCAGGCCCTACATTCAACCCAACATGGGACAGCCAGTCACTGGTATGGCCAAAGTCCACTTCCTATAGTCATGCACAGCACCTAGGGAGTAACACATGGGGACTTGCTAAGTCCTGTGGTAATTACGGGTGGGCGGAGCTTCCGGAGTTGCACTATGCAGAAATTCGTGGAGTTGCAAAAAAACTCAGTGGAATTCCATGGAGTTCAGCGAGCGGACAGAGTTGCTCCACTCCCCCACCCCTCATTAAACCTCTGTGAGCTTTTTAGCATGGGCCTAAATTCATGGGGCCCGATTCACAAAACTAACTTAAGACAAAATCCTAAAATTACTACCATTTTGGTATTCACAGAAGGCACTTACTCATTTTGGTATTCACAGAAGGCACTTACTCATTTCGGTATTCACAGAAGGCACTTACTCATTTCGGTATTCACAGAAGGCACTCACTCATTTCGGTATTCACAGAAATTAGGACTCCTAACTTTAAGACTCCTAAATGCCTTCTGTGAATACCGAAAGTCTTGAAGTTAGGATTTTTCTCAGTTTAGGAGTAGTAAAGTTAGGACTCCTAACTTTAGGACTCCTAAATGCCTTCTGTGACTCCCGAAAGTCTTAAAGTTAGGATTTATCTCAGTTTAGGAGTAGTAAAAATAGGACTCCTAACTTTACTACTCCTAAACTGAGAAAATTATTTGTATTTCTCAATATTTGACCCATTGCAGAATACATAAAACACATTACATATTTTTTGTAGAGTTAAACCACTGAAACGTGTAACTGAGCACCATATATCAGTTAAATTGCCAAAATATGACACAGACGGGGGGCGTGGCTTGGCCGGCAGCGATGGCGGCTGTGTGTTGAGCTCGCTCCGGCCAGCCCGATATTTATCCTGGCAATATATCCTGCCCTGAGCGCTTACAACTTGCTGCCTGGGGTGTAGAGACCTGCCGCCGCTGATTGCCGGCCCTGGAGACCGGCGGGGGCTCCCGGAGGGCTGCGAAGTGCTGCTGGGAAGAGCGGGCAGCCTGTGCTCTCCCGCGATTTCGGAGCCGGGGCCTCGATTGACTGGCCTGGTCGACGCAGTGGACCCTGGTCCGGCGGGCCAGACCCGATTGACGGCTCGGGCGGAGTGCCTCATTTGGGAGAGCCCGGACTGGCGAGAGACGGTGCGGCCAAGGGTGCGGTACGGACGGTGGTGCCCCTCTGGGAGGCGGCAGTAGCAGTGAGACTTTGTGTGGCCGGGCGGTGCCGCATAAGCACAGACGCGGGCTGCTGGCCGGCCCCGGAGAGACGGCGGCCATTTTTGATGCCCTGAGTTGCTGGCTCTGACCCAGGTGGCACACCCATTAGGCCTGGCTGAGCGTGGGGAGCGGCGCTGTTGATCCTACACGGCGTTGCTGTGGACCCCTGTTCTGGCGAAGTGAAAGCAGTTCTGGTGGGGTGCGGACGGCGCCGAGGCCCTGCGGGAGGGGACGGCGGCCATCTTTCCTAGCGCTGAGGAAGGTTTGCTGCGCCACTGTGGACGTCCCGGGGCAGCTGGCCTCTACCACCTGAGTGAGACATTTGCAGGGGGGAGAAAAGTCCTGGTTGGCGGCCCACCTCTTTGGCTTGTCTGCCCCCTAGTTGGACGGTGATTGTTGGTGTTGGTGTGTGGGGCTCAGCTGACTACTATATTCTTTGCGGCCACGATGACATGTGGCGGCCCTACCAAGCAGGGGACTTTGGACAAGTTTACAGAGGTGGGCCAGGCGGCGGGGGGCAGTGGAGGGCCGCAGAACCCTGTACCAGACAACGCGGCGCTATGGGCGGCCATCAAACAATCGAGAGATGTGCTGGATGCCAAGATTGGGGCCATCGGCTCCGATGTGATGCTGCTCCGTCAAGACCTGAGAAATGCGGTTGAGAGGATCACTGGCGCGGAGACGCACATATCCGAGGTTGAAGACGATGTGTCTGTGCTCAAGAAGAAAGTGGCTGCCATGGAAAAGACGCAGAAGGGTCTCGCCAACAGAGTCGAGGATGCGGAAGGGCGCGCTCGGCGGAACAACTTGCGTTTCGTGGGATTTCCGGAGGGATGCGAGGGCAATAATGCGGAGCGCTTTTTGGCCCAGTGGCTGGAAAGCTGGCCTCCTTCGGACGCTCTATCCCGCTGCTTTTTGGTGGAGCGGGCCCACCGGGCTCTTATGCAGAAGCCCCCTGCAGGAGCGCACCCAAGGCCCATTATAGCTAGATTCCTGAATTACGCAGATCGAGACACTATCTTGCGACAGGCGAGGGCGAAGGAACCACTTACGCACGATAACGCCACCATCCTCATTTTCCCCGACTACACGCACCTCGTGCAGCAGCAGCTTCAATCCTTCCTCGCTGCCAAGGCCCGCCTTCGGGGTCTCAACATCCAGTATGCCTTGCTGTACCCGGCGCAGCTGCGTGTCATCTTCCAGTCCCGCACGCTATTCTTTGATTACCCCGAGGAGGTCTTCCAGTGGACCGATGAAACAGTGAAACTCCGCGTCACCACGGCCCCAGGGGGGGAGTCGGATTCATCATTGAGTGGAGTGGCCCGCTGCCTCGGATAGTGGACCCCGGGGGCAGGCCTCCGAAGTCAGCAGCGCCGCCGCAGGCGATCGCATTCTAGCCGGGGCTCCGGTTCGGGCTCTGTGCAGCGCCGGGGGAGTCCGCCGCCGGATCGACAGCGGCAAGAGGGGACTTGAACGATCAAACTTTCACCGGGGACATTGCTGGTAGACACCACGGATGCTCAGGTGCTCAGGTATCATGGGCTGGGTTCCTGCCCTAGTTGAAGGGGGTTGGGGGGCGTGGGGGTCCCGTTCTTATGGGATGCCACTCGGGGATCTACACTGCCTATGTCAGGGCACACTACATGCCCAGCCGCTGCCTCGGATAGTGGACCCCGGGGGGGCCTCCGAAGTCAGCAGCGCCGCCGCAGGCAATCGCATTCTAGCCGGGGCTCCGGTTCGGGCTCTGTGCAGCGCCGGGGGAGTCCGGCGCCGGATCGACAGCGGCAAGAGGGGACTTGAACGATCAAACTTTCTCAAGTTTTCTCTGGACTCTAGCCCTCCTCCCATTCCCCCGTCCTTTAACCCTTCCCCCCGTGGATGATCCTCAAATGTCTCCTCCCTTCTCCGCTTCCCCTTCTCTCCATACCCTTGCATCCCTCCCACCCTCCCTTTGTGCTGTGACTGCATCCACACTTATGGAACTCTGCTCTTTGACTTATTGTAATAACTCTAATCAATGGTATTTGCTTCAGACCTTGCACCATATACCATTCCTATGCGACTCTTAGAGTATATCCAGTCTTATCCCCTCCCTATGTATATAGAGATAACTCTATTCACTAGTGTATGCAGTAGACCTTTGTACTCTCTACCATTCCTATGTGACCCTGAGTGTATCCAGTCATATCCCTTCCCATGTATATAGAGATAACTCTAATGACTAGTATTTTTAGAGTATATCCATGTGTATCCCTTCCCTATGTATATAGAGATAACTCTATTCACTAGTGTATGCAGTAGACCTTTGTACTCTCTACCATTCCTATGTGACCCATAGAGTATATCCAGTCATATCCCTTCCCATGTATATAGAGATAACTCTAATGACTAGTCTCCTATGTGATTGTTAGAGTATATCCATGTGTATCCCTTCCCTATGTATATAGAGATAACTCTAATCACTAGAACATGCAGTAGTCCGCTTTGCTCTCTACCATTCCTATGTGACTTTTAGAGTATATCCAGTCATACCCCTTCCCTGTGTATATAGAGATAACTCTAATCACTAGTTTATGCAGGAGTCCGCTCTGCTCTCTACCATTCCTATGTGACTCTTAGAGTATATCCATGTGTATCCCCTCCCTAAGTAGATAGAGATTTCACTAGTATATGCCTAGAGTTTATCGATTTGTATCTCCTCCTTGTGTGACTTTATCTCTTGTACATTTGCAATTTTTTCTGTTTGTATCCTTTATGTAACGCATGTAAACCTAAGTCTGTACGTTTTCAACTGGTTCTTATGTAAGTCAAAAATTTGCAAATTCTTTTTGTACCGTCAGTCCTTATGTTTGAAACTGGGTCCTATGTAAAGCGCTCTGACGCCTTCGGGTAAAGTTCGCGCTATATAAAATCGCATAAATAAATAAATAAATAAAAACTTTCACCCGGGACATTCCTGGTAGACACCATGGATGCTCAGGTGCTCAGGTATCGTGGGCTGGTTTCCTGCCCTAGTTGAAGGGGGTTGGGGGGAGTGGGGGTCCCGTTCTTATGGGATGCCACTCGGGGATCCATTGGAGGGGGCGGTCCAGGGTCTCCCGTTGGGGTCCGGGCCGTGGCCTGGCCGCGACAGGTGCTTCCATGTTTGGGAGGTGCAGGGTGGGGGGTGAGGGGCAAGGGGGATGGGGTTGTTTGCGCTAGCTATGTTGTTGTTTGTTGGATGCATACGGTATATGCTGGGTCATCAGGGTACTTATCATTTATGTAATGCTTTGGTCTTATGTCTGTGCGGGGTAGGGAGGGACGGGTAGGCCTTAGTTCCTTGCATATAGTGAGCTGGAATGTGCGTGGGTTGCTAGACAAAGTGAAGAGGGGAGCTGTTCTCCGGCACGCTCAGAGGACGGGAGCGGATGTCCTACTCCTTCAGGAGACACATTTGCTGGGAACAAAGATACTGTGCCTCCAACGGTTTGGATACACACAGGTATATCCCTCAGGCTTCACTAGGGGCTCGAGGGGGGTGGCCATCCTGATTCACCGCAGGGTTTCCTATGTACATGGGCGACTCTGGACGGACACACAGGGCAGATATGTCTTCGTGCAGGGCAGGATAGGGGGTGACATGGTGACTCTGGGTAGTGTCTATGCCCCGCCACCTTTACAGTGGCCCCTGGTTGAGAAGCTTATGTCCCTCTGGGGTGACATGCCCGATACCCTCTCCGTAGTGGGCGGGGACTGGAACGATGTGATGGGCTTGAGTAGTGACAGATGACGTGGTGGGGTGGCTACTGGGAGGGGGGAAGTGGGAGGTTCTACCACTAAAATGCACGCTTCGGCGACTGGACTGGACTGGACGGACACATGGCGATACATGCATGGCTCGGGGAGGGAGTACGCGTATTTCTCTGCTGTACATGACTCGTTATCTAGACTCGATTATATATTTGTTCCACGGGGATTGACCTCTAGAATTATATCGGTGGACATCCTGCCGAGGGCCTTGTCTGACCACTCACCAGTTGCTCTCCCTTTTAATGTAGGTCTGGCCAAGCAGCCGTTTAGATGGCGTTTGTCGGGATGGCACCTGGCACAAGAAAACTATAGGGCACACATGGCCCTGGAATTGGATCGGTATCTAGAGTCCAATGTAGTCTCAGTTGACTCTCAGACTAGCATTTGGAAGGCCCTCAAACCCACTATGCGTGGCGTGGATATTTCTTGGTGCGCGGCTGCCCGTAGGGAACGGCGAAAAGAGCTTGTGCGACGTGAGGTGGAGCTGGAGGGTTTAGAGCGCAGTTGTCGGGAGGCGGACGGGGGCCCGGGCAGGCGACGATTGCTCCTGGCCCAGCAGCAGTACACTGCGGTGCTGATGGACGAGGCGCGCCAGGCTTGGCTGGCCACTCGTAGTCGGGTATACCAGTGGGGTGATAAATCGTGTAAAATGCTACACCGCCTATGTCAGGGCACACTACATGCCCAGCCGCTGCCTCGGATAGTGGACCCCGGGGGCAGGCCTATACTCGAACCCCCGGGGATTGCGGAGAGCTTTGCTCTCTACTACGAGGAGCTATATGCGCCGCGGGAGAGCTTACCGGCTGATGTGGTCCAGCGATTTATCGACGACCTCCCCCCACTGGCGGTGTCTGACGAAGTGCGGGATCTGCTGGATAGACCACTGACTGATGACGAGATAGGTACGGCTCTGGGTGAGTTGAATCCTGGTAAGGCGCCGGGACCAAACGGTTTCCCCTGCGAGTTTTTTCGGCAATTTTTCGTTCAGTTGGGCCCACGGCTCCGGCCGGTGATAGAGGATGCGCGTGAGGGGGGAGTGCTCCCGGCGGATTGATGTCATGCAGAAGTGGTGGTCTTTTTGAAGCCGGGCCGACTTCCGGAGAGCCATGGGTCCTACCGCCCAATATCCTTGTTAAACACCGAAGCCAAGGTCCTCGCCAAAGTCCTAGCCAATCGTCTTAAGCCTCATAACACGGAGTTAGTCCATCCGGATCAGGCGGGCTTTATGCCCCAGAGGGCTACCTCCCATAATATCCGGCGAGCCCATGTTGTTGTCTCCGCATGGAGGACCCTGGGGGAGCCGGCGGCGCTATTCCTTGCCGATATGGACCGCGCCTTTGACTCTCTGAGCTAGGTCTACTTGTTCGCCTTACTACAACGCCTCAACCTCGGTCTTCGCTTCTTGGCGTATGTGCAGCTCCTTTACACTGACCTCATTGCCTCGGAGCGTGTCGGGAGGGCGATATCGCGCCCCTTTGCGGTTAGACAGGGGACGCGACAGGGCTGCCCCCTGTCTCCCAACCTGTTTGCGCTCGCTATGGAGCCTCTTGCGGTGTGGATGCGCATAGATGCCCAGCTCAAGGGATTCCGATGGTCGGTGGGCCTTGCTGACAAAATAGAGCTTTACGCAGATGATGTGTTGTTCTTCCTCACTGACTTAGATCGCTCGGGCCGCGGCTGCTGCGCATTCTCCAAATTTTCGGTGAAACATCGGGCCTCTATATAAATCCTGCAAAGTCAACGCTGTGGATACTTGGCGGGCCGGGACGGGTCGGGGAGTGGGCCTCTGGCCTCCAGATTGCGTCGGGTGGAGTGAAATACCTGGGGGTGTTCCTGTCAGAGGAGGCAGTGGCCTCCTGGGAGCGCAACTTAACTCCCGTCTGGGACCGTGCACGTGAGGACATGAAGGTGCGGTCCCGCAAGCCATTTTCCATTTATGGCAGATCAGCCATCTTTAAGATGGTAGCCCTCCTTCGTATAGTGTAGCAGCTACAAAACCACCCCTATCGGATTCCGCCGCGCTGGTTCCAATTGGTTAATTCGGCACTTAGTGGGTTGCTGTGGGAGGGTGGGATCGCGCGAGTGGGATTGCGGACCTGTTTCCGCTCAACTTATATGGGGGGACTGGCCACGTCAGACGTTCTCTCATACTATCAGGCTGCGCATCTACTGGTCCTGAACGACTGGTGGTATGGGGACAGGGGGGACCCTGCATACGCGGTTGAAAGATTTGTTATGGGCTCAGCTTCGGTCCATACGCTGTTGTATTCGGCCGCTCTCCGACGCTGTCTTCCCCCGGCCACTCAGGTAATATTCTATAGTTGGCACCAGGCACTATGCCAAATGGGTTGGTGGAACGTGCTTACCCAGTAAACTCCTTTGTGGCATAATGGTCACCTGCCCCACCTGTCCGTGCTCCCGGGCTTCTGGGGATGGGACGCTATCGGTATCTCCTCATTGGGAGATGTGATGTCAGGTTGCTCCCTGAAGTCGTTCCAAGATCTACAAAAGGAGTTCACGATGCCCGGTTCTCAATTTTATACATATTTGCAATTCCGTCACGCCCTGACGCCCTATCTGGCTGCCCTGGAGCAGCTCCCTGACTTTAGCCTGCTGGAAGCTAAATTATTTATGAGTGAGTTACCAGACAAGAAGCTCTCGCGCATCTATCAGACACTGACCCACCACTGCTCAACTGACTTAACTAGACTTAAGACTAAATGGGAGGAGGACGTTGGGGATGTAGAGGAAGAGGACTGGAATAAAGCCCTGGCAAGTCCGCGGACGGCCGCAATATCCACTCGACTGCGCCTGATCCAATTTAAGTATCAACATCGCACATACTTCACACGGCAGCGCTTGTGGCGGGCGGGAATGGTGGGTTCCCCAGAATGCCTTAGGTGTGGATCAGAGATTGGCACACTATTACATACTGTCGGGAGCTGTTCAGCACTGTAGAGGTTTTGGGAAGGGGTTTTCCGGAGCTTATCGGAGGTGCTGGCTTGGGTGCTTCCTCGAGATCCCAGATTGGCATTGCTGCATGTCATGGAGGGGATTGGGGGTGTAGGAGAGTGGGGTCTGCAATCCTATGATCACCCAGATTTTTGCTTTTTGCTGCACTGGTTTACGACTTTCCCTGGCTGTGGGCCTGCTAATCAGACCCACAGCCTAGCTGTTCTCTCTATCCAAATTGTACTCAGGTACTGAATTGGCACTGGGCCCTCTCCAAGTCCCTGTACCCAGGGCTGAGGTGCACCCAGAAGTCTCCCAGGGGCTGAAGCATGTATTATGCCACCCCTGGATTGACTAACTAAAACTGACACAACTGGCTGCACGACAGCTGGGGCAAGGTGGTGTACTCACCCTTTGCTTTAGATATAGTATACCTATATCTAACCCTAAAAATGGACACACAGATCTCCTATCAGTCACTCCTATAGCAGGCCTTAACAATCCTGAAGGCAGAGTGCTTGGAATCGTGTGAGATGGTGCTCTAGCATGAGCTGAGCCTGTCTGCGGCTTTCGGGATCCATCCCTTAGCCGTTTCCATGATATCGCATACCATATACTCTTAAGTGCATTATAATCCTCGCGGTTATGTGCCAACTCTGGTATCGCTTTATCAAAACATGTCGAGTAAGGTGTCATACGAATTGGAATACTAACCCCTCGCCAATTCTGGCGACGGGGTTAGCATTCCACCCTTCTAGAGGGACACGACATGCATGTAACCTATAACCCGGTTAAAAGTCAGACAGAGCCTTAGCATCCACAAAATGGATGCTGCCACCGAGACACAAGTCTGCCCTCCTGCTGCTGGGAGTCCTCCCAGAGCAGGAGATAAGGACAAAGGGTTTCCTGCCAGGGGCGGTGCCAGCACCGTCCCAGACAGGGTTTTGTGTATTGTAGGTAGGCAGGGCTTTAGAGGAAGGTGACTGCACGTGGCACCCCGGTGCTCACTGTGCATAGGCTGGCTGGAACCAGTTCCAGGGTCACTCCAGACCCTGTGCTGGGGAAAAGCCCGCCAAGGAAGTGGGTGTAACCGCCCCCCTCCTAGTCCCACCCATAGGGCAGGACTTAGTCGCGTGCCAGCCCCTTTTTACAGGATAAAGGTAGGAACTGGCCCCCTTCCAAATCAGATCATCTTTGAATCCTGAAACTACTTTCTGCGAAAGGAACTCAAGACTTCTTCCTAAGATTTCTCCCTTGTGACTAAGGAGTAGTCACCCTGCATCCGCAGGCACCATCTAAGAACACTGCGGTCTGCTGTAAGTCCTTCCTCCGGAATCCGACTGCCCAGCTCGACGAGAACCGGCTTCCCTGGCACCTCTGACCTCTACCCACCTCTACAGCCCAGCTGAGAACCGTGGGTGCGAGGAGACCTCAAGGGACCGGCCATCTGCAAGACTGCACGACTTCTTTCCAGCAAGCCCGCCGAGTAATCTACTGGTGAGTGCTTTGGGGTCCGAGAAGCCCCGACTCTGAGCAGCTCCAGCTCCGAAGTGCAGCCCCCCAGCATCTCCACGATCTGCGTGGGGCCCTTCTGCTTTCCGCTGCTCACCGCGTTGTTTGGCTACTAGCCCGTTGGCTTGTGGCCTTCCTGACGACGCCCGACGACATTTCTGCTGCTGGTCTGGTTGCTCCAGACTGGCCCTTGCTCCCTTCCAGAAGAGGAGCACCCCGGACCCTCCTGGTCCACTCAAGACGCCATTTTGAGTCCACCGCGTGGGCTTGAATTAGCCAAGGCTTGTTGCCCAATCCTGGGTAACTTCGACGCCAACGACTTCATCCTTCGTGGGACAGCTCGCACCTCCATCCTGGTCGCCGACAACGCCTCCTGGTCCGAGAGACTGCAGAGCCCAGCAGCGCCCACTCACCTGACTGCGGTGACTTCGCCCGGTGCCATCCTGGTGCCCACTTAATCACTGGCTAGTGATTCAAGAACTTGGTCCCCTCTGCTTTCAGGTTTCTTCTTCCTTGATCCAGGCTTGGATCCATCGAACTTTTCTTCACTGGTCGCCTGCCAGCAACTTCTTCCTTCCAGGCTCCTGGTCCGGCAACGAGATCCCCGATGTCTTTTCAGACCTATGCAGCTGCAGCCCCTGGGCTAGGTAACTTCGGCACTCCGGTGTCCCAGCATAGCCTCACTATCCAAGGGTCAGGATCCACTGTCGTTTTCTCCCTACCAGGTCGGGGTCGCCCGTGAACACTAACTTTGTGAATTCTAGCTTCCATAGACTTTGTCCCGCATCCCACGTGAGAGTGCACACTCTGCACCCGAGTCCCCTGGGCCTCCTAGTAGTAATCTAACGATTCCCTAGTCCAGTCCTAGCGATTCCAAAGCCTATTAGAACTGTTACTTACCTGCTAGTAATTCGCATTCCACTTTTAGCGTATATGGTTTTTCGTGCCCCTCGGGCATTTGTGTAACGTGCTAACTTAAAAGTATTTTCGTAAGAGTCTTGTTGTGTGCTTAGCTCCCTGTCTCATAAAGAGCCAGGGTAGTCTTGTTATAAATAAATACACTGTTTATTTTCATAACAACTTGTGTGGTGTCCTTTCACTGGGTGTTCAAGGGGTAATGTGATGGTAAAACAGCTGGCTTAACACGCCCTCTAGAGTCTTAGCCTTAGACTGCTCGTATCCATGCTACTAGGATAGCTGGTCTATAAGGTTGACTTACAACCAATCATCAATAAGGGTTGTTTGGACTGATATATAGTGATCACTAGAATAGTGAGCACTGCACATCAGGCCAACTTCTCACATTGGTGAGCAGCGGTTGGGATTTCAGCTTGCTGTTGTTTTACCACACATGCCCTAAGAATATCTTGTGAAAGATCACATAAGTACTCAAGGTACATATAACTTAGCTTAGAATACTCTGAGTTCTACTGAACCAGCTGTTGTAGCTCCTAGGGCCTAGCACACCCTAAACTACAACTCTAGCAAGGGATCAGTAGGCAAACATATAGTGTAGGTAAGTGCACCACTTACACCTCACTAGAAAAGCATGTCGACTCAGGGGGACTCTACTGAGACTCCCCTGGTCAGTGTTGACCCTCCACAGGTCACTTCAAGATATGCAGCTCTCAGCTTTCATGAGATGAGACAGATCTGTGTCTCCAGAAAACTGAAGCAGGGGTCTAACCCCACCACTTCCTTTCTGATAGGTCTCTTAGAGACATATGATGCCAGAAAGCTTTCTCAGTTACATGAGAACATGCCAGCCTTAGAGGGAACCTCTGGGGATCCAGATCTCCACAACACTGATTCAGCAGTTGAGGAGGAGGATCAGGAGGTACTCTCTGGGGATGAGGTAGACAAGGGTCTTGAGGTAGTCAGAAGGCTAACTAGGACCAACTTAGACTTGCTTGGGCTAGGATCTGGGGGCCCCCCAGTACTAACCCGAAGTGGGCCTAACCTTGGAGTTAGGAGAGATAGATCTCTTTCTAGGGACTCCAATAGATCTCTGCACTCTAATGCCACTTCCCAGAGGAGAAGGAATCCTCCACAGAGGAGATTCACTTCCCCTCAGAGAATGGAGCATGAAGCTAGGATGAGACAAGCTGAACTGAGGATTGAAAGGGAAGAAATTGCCCTGGCCAAAGAGAAGCTTGCCCTGGCAAGAGAGCAGCAGATGAGTGGGCTAGCTCCCACTGGTGGCAGCAATCTCCCAAGAGATAGAGAGAAGGGTTTAGATACTAAACACCTGACTAAAATAGTGCCCCCCTTTAAGCAAGGGGATGATATCCAGAAATGGATGGCTGCTCTGGAGAGGGCCTGCACTGTGCAGGGCATTCCCCAGAGTCAGTGGGCAGCTATACTGTGGCTCTCCTTTGATGGTAAAGGTAGAGATAAGCTCCTCACTACAAGAGTGGAGGATGCTAACAATTACCAGGTCCTGAAGAATACACTGGTTGATGGGTTTGGTTTAACCACTGAGCAGTACAGGTTGCTGTTCAGAGACACCCAGAAAACTCAGTCTCAGGACTGGTCTGATTTTGTGGATTGTGCCACTAAGGCTTTGGAGGGCTGGTTGCTGGGTAGCAAGGTTACAGATTACACAGGATTGTATAATCTAATGATGAGAGAACAAATTTTAAACAATTGTCAGAACCAGTTGCTGCACCAGCACCTTGTTGATTCAGATCTGACCTCTCCCCAAGAATTGGGAAAGAAGGCAGACAAATGGGTCAGGACAAGGATCAAGCAGAACCAGAACCAGAACCAGGGTGGTCAGAAGAAAGCAGACCAGAAGGGTAATGTTAAGAATGATCAAAATGACCAGAAGTCTTCACCAGGTCCCCAACAAACCAAAGAGGGTGGGGGTCAGGCTTCCCAGAAGAAGAAGACTCAAGAAGGCCAGTCAAAAAGGTGGTGCCAGTACTGCAAAAGTAAATCTCACTGGTTTAGTGAGTGCACCAAAAGAGGAGGAGGACAAACTCCTGCCACTACAGCTCCTAAAGCAACTGCACCCCCTAGTACAGTCAGTAGTGGTAGTGTCACTCCCAAGGCATTAGTTGGGTTAACCTTGGGTACTGAGGGGTCTGACAACTTAGTTGGCACACTCACTCAGGCTGTCCTTGTCTGTACAGGGGATATGGATATGTCCCCTGAAATAAGTCCCAATACTTTGGGCAAATACAGGCAGACACCTTTGATTAATGGCAAGATGGCTCAGGCCTATAGGGACACTTGTGCCAGTGTCACCATGGTGACACCTAACTTTGTGGACCCTGGACAGATCATGCCAGGTACTGATTTCCTGGTGACCAATGCCAGCAATGTCACTACTAGTCATAGTGTGGCAATTGTGGCTTTCTCCTGGGGTGGAGTGAAGGGACAAAAGAAAGTTGTAGTCAGTTCAGACCTCCCAGTTGATTGTTTGTTGGGCAATGATTTGGAGTCATCACAATGGTCAGAAGTGGAGCAGAGGACTCACATGGAGATGTTAGGCTTGCCAGCACATGTGCTTGCTGTGACTAGGTCACAGGCCCGAAGATGCCCCACTGAACAGGTGCTGGATCCTGAAACTATGGACCAGACACCTCCCAAGAAGAAGAGCAGTAAGGGTAAGGCTTTGCCTTCCCCCTTGCCCCAGGTTGAGGATCAAGTCTCTGAGGAGGCTGATCTAGAAGAGCTGAGGGAAACTGAGCCTAAAGAGCTTGAACTTGATCAAGTTGAGTTTCTGGGCTCAGGGGGACCCTCCAGAGCAGACCTGGGGAAGGAACAGTTGAGCTGCCCTTCCCTTGAACCCCTCAGACAGCAGGCTGCTGCTGAGGCTGCAGGGAATGCCACAGGTGCCCACAGGGTATACTGGGAAGATGGACTCCTGTACTCTGAGTCAAGAGACCCCAAGCCTGATGCAACCAGGAGGCTGGTCATCCCCTTGTCTCTGAGAGGTTTCCTTCTCACCTTGGCCCATGAGATTCCCCTTGCAGGTCATTTAGGTCAGACAAAGACTTGGGACAGGCTTGTCTCACACTTTCACTGGCCCCATATGAATGAGAATACCAAGGAGTTTTGTCGCTCATGTGTCACTTGCCAAGCCAGTGGTAAGTCAGGTGGCACAACAAAGGCCCCCCTCATACCACTACCTGTGGTGGGGGTTCCCTTTGAAAGAGTGGGGATTGACATTGTTGGTCCAATGGAACCCCAGACAGCATCAGGACACAAGTTTATACTGGTGGTGGTGGACCATGCCACCAGGTATCCTGAGGCTATTCCCCTTAGGACCACTACAGCCCCTGTAGTGGCAAGAGCCCTAGTTGGAGTGTTCTCCAGAGTGGGTTTCCCTAAGGAGGTCGTTTCTGACAGAGGTACAAACTTCATGTCAGGATATCTGACTGCCATGTGGAAAGAGTGTGGTGTGAACTACAAGTTCACCACACCCTATCATCCACAATGCAATGGGCTTGTTGAGAGATTCAACAGGACCCTGAAAGGGATGATTCATGGACTACCTGAACCTCTTAGGAGAAGATGGGATGTCCTGATCCCCTGCCTCTTGTTTGCTTACAGAGAGGTCCCACAGAAGGGGGTTGGCTACAGCCCTTTTGAGCTTCTGTATGGGCATCCTGTAAGGGGACCCCTGTGTTTGGTGAAGGAAGGATGGGAGAGACCTCTCAAAAAGCCTGCAACCAACATAGTGGACTATGTACTTGGTCTCCGCTCCAGGATGGCTGAGTATATGGAAAAGGCATCTAAAAACCTTGAGGCCAGCCAGGAACTTCAAAAAGCTTGGCATGACCAAAAGGCTGTACTGACTGTGTACCAGCCAGGACAGAAGGTGTGGGTGCTGGAGCCAGTGGCCCCAGCAGCTCTGAAAGACAAATGGTCTGGGCCCCACACCATCATTGAGCAAAAGGGAGAGGTTACCTACTTGGTGGACCTTGGAACTCCCAGGAGCCCTCTCAGAGTGCTCCATGTTAACAGGCTCAAGGCATATGTTGACAGGAAGGACATGAGCTTGCTCATGGCCACAGATGAGGGACAGGAGGAAGAGAGTGACCCTCTCCCAGACCTGCTCACTCAGAATCCTGATGATGGGTCAGTTGATGGTGTTGTCTTTTGTGGCAGCCTCACTGAACATCAGCAACAGGATTGCAGGCAAGTCCTGCAATCCTTTCGACATATGTTCTCTCTGACACCCAGCCAAACTGATTGGTGTACCCATGATGTTGACACTGGAGACAGTCTGCCTGTCAAGAGTAAAATCTACAGACAGCCTGATCATGTTAGAGACTGCATCAAAACTGAAGTGCAGAAAATGTTGGAACTGGGAGTCATTGAGCCCTCAGATAGCCCTTGGGCTAGCCCAGTAGTTCTAGTGCCAAAGCCTCACACCCAGGGTGGTAAGAGAGAGATGAGGTTTTGCGTAGACTACAGAGGCCTCAATGCAGTCACTAAGACTGATGCCCACCCAATACCAAGAGCAGATGAGCTTATAGATAGATTGGCTTCTGCCAACTTCTTAAGCACATTTGATTTGACAGCTGGGTATTGGCAAATCAGGTTAGCTGAGGAAGCCAAACCCAAGACAGCATTTTCTACCCCTGGAGGGCATTATCAATTTGTGGTAATGCCCTTTGGACTGAAAAATGCACCTGCCACCTTCCAAAGGTTGGTGAATCAAGTCCTCACTGGGCTGGATGACTTCTGTGCAGCTTATCTTGACGATATTGCTGTCTTTAGCTCCACCTGGGAGGATCACCTGGTCCACCTGAGGAAAGTGTTAGAGGCCCTGCAAAAGGCAGGCCTCACTATCAAGGCCACAAAGTGCCAGATAGGGCAGTCACAGGTTGTATACCTGGGCCACCTTGTAGGTGGAGGCCAGGTTCAGCCACTGGAGAGTAAGATACAGGCCATCAAGGACTGGACTCCTCCAATCACCCAGACTCAGGTTCGAGCTTTCTTGGGCCTGACTGGGTACTATAGGAAGTTTGTCAGAAATTATGGGTCCATAGTGACCCCCCTTAATGACCTGACAAGCAAGAAGATGCCAAAGAAAGTTCAGTGGACAGCAAGCTGTCAGAAAGCATTCAATGACCTAAAGCAGGCCATGTGCACAGCACCTATCCTCAAGAGTCCAGATTACTCCAAGCCATTCATTGTCCAAACAGATGCTTCTGAGTTGGGTGTGGGAGCTGTTCTGTCTCAACTGAATTTTGATGGTAATGATCAGCCTATTGCTTTCATTAGTAGAAGGTTGACACCCAGAGAGAAAAATTGGTCAGCTATTGAGAGGGAGGCCTTTGCTGTGGTCTGGGCCCTGAAGAAGCTGAGGGCCTACTTGTTTGGCACTCACTTCACCATTCAGACAGACCATAAGCCCCTCTTGTGGCTAAATCAGATGAAGGGTGAAAACCCCAAACTGCTTAGGTGGTCCATTTCCCTACAGGGGATGGATTTTACAGTGGAGCATAGACCTGGGACTGATCACAGCAATGCTGATGGGCTCTCCAGGTATTTCCACTTAGAGCAAGAAGACTCACCTGGTCAAGGTTAGTTTATTGTCCCAAAGTTTGGGGGGGGGGTCATGTAGGAGAGTGGGGTCTGCAATCCTATGATCACCCAGATTTTTGCTTTTTGCTGCACTGGTTTACGACTTTCCCTGGCTGTGGGCCTGCTAATCAGACCCACAGCCTAGCTGTTCTCTCTATCCAAATTGTACTCAGGTACTGAATTGGCACTGGGCCCTCTCCAAGTCCCTGTACCCAGGGCTGAGGTGCACCCAGAAGTCTCCCAGGGGCTGAAGCATGTATTATGCCACCCCTGGATTGACTAACTAAAACTGACACAACTGGCTGCACGACAGCTGGGGCAAGGTGGTGTACTCACCCTTTGCTTTAGATATAGTATACCTATATCTAACCCTAAAAATGGACACACAGATCTCCTATCAGTCACTCCTATAGAAGGCCTTAACAATCCTGAAGGCAGAGTGCTTGGAATCGTGTGAGATGGTGCTCTAGCATGAGCTGAGCCTGTCTGCGGCTTTCGGGATCCATCCCTTAGCCGTTTCCATGATATCGCATACCATATACTCTTAAGTGCATTATAATCCTCGCGGTTATGTGCCAACTCTGGTATCGCTTTATCAAAACATGTCGAGTAAGGTGTCATACGAATTGGAATACTAACCCCTCGCCAATTCTGGCGACGGGGTTAGCATTCCACCCTTCTAGAGGGACACGACATGCATGTAACCTATAACCCGGTTAAAAGTCAGACAGAGCCTTAGCATCCACAAAATGGATGCTGCCACCGAGACACAAGTCTGCCCTCCTGCTGCTGGGAGTCCTCCCAGAGCAGGAGATAAGGACAAAGGGTTTCCTGCCAGGGGCGGTGCCAGCACCGTCCCAGACAGGGTTTTGTGTATTGTAGGTAGGCAGGGCTTTAGAGGAAGGTGACTGCACGTGGCACCCCGGTGCTCACTGTGCATAGGCTGGCTGGAACCAGTTCCAGGGTCACTCCAGACCCTGTGCTGGGGAAAAGCCCGCCAAGGAAGTGGGTGTAACCGCCCCCCTCCTAGTCCCACCCATAGGGCAGGACTTAGTCGCGTGCCAGCCCCTTTTTACAGGATAAAGGTAGGAACTGGCCCCCTTCCAAATCAGATCATCTTTGAATCCTGAAACTACTTTCTGCGAAAGGAACTCAAGACTTCTTCCTAAGATTTCTCCCTTGTGACTAAGGAGTAGTCACCCTGCATCCGCAGGCACCATCTAAGAACACTGCGGTCTGCTGTAAGTCCTTCCTCCGGAATCCGACTGCCCAGCTCGACGAGAACCGGCTTCCCTGGCACCTCTGACCTCTACCCACCTCTACAGCCCAGCTGAGAACCGTGGGTGCGACGAGACGTCAAGGGACCGGCCATCTGCAAGACTGCACGACTTCTTTCCAGCAAGCCCGCCGAGTAATCTACTGGTGAGTGCTTTGGGGTCCGAGAAGCCCCGACTCTGAGCAGCTCCAGCTCCGAAGTGCAGCCCCCCAGCATCTCCACGATCTGCGTGGGGCCCTTCTGCTTTCCGCTGCTCACCGCGTTGTTTGGCTACTAGCCCGTTGGCTTGTGGCCTTCCTGACGACGCCCGACGACATTTCTGCTGCTGGTCTGGTTGCTCCAGACTGGCCCTTGCTCCCTTCCAGAAGAGGAGCACCCCGGACCCTCCTGGTCCACTCAAGACGCCATTTTGAGTCCACCGCGTGGGCTTGAATTAGCCAAGGCTTGTTGCCCAATCCTGGGTAACTTCGACGCCAACGACTTCATCCTTCGTGGGACAGCTCGCACCTCCATCCTGGTCGCCGACAACGCCTCCTGGTCCGAGAGACTGCAGAGCCCAGCAGCGCCCACTCACCTGACTGCGGTGACTTCGCCCGGTGCCATCCTGGTGCCCACTTAATCACTGGCTAGTGATTCAAGAACTTGGTCCCCTCTGCTTTCAGGTTTCTTCTTCCTTGATCCAGGCTTGGATCCATCGAACTTTTCTTCACTGGTCGCCTGCCAGCAACTTCTTCCTTCCAGGCTCCTGGTCCGGCAACGAGATCCCCGACGTCTTTTCAGACCTATGCAGCTGCAGCCCCTGGGCTAGGTAACTTCGGCACTCCGGTGTCCCAGCATAGCCTCACTATCCAAGGGTCAGGATCCACTGTCGTTTTCTCCCTACCAGGTCGGGGTCGCCCGTGAACACTAACTTTGTGAATTCTAGCTTCCATAGACTTTGTCCCGCATCCCGCGTGAGAGTGCACACTCTGCACCCAAGTCCCCTGGGCCTCCTAGTAGTAATCTAACGATTCCCTAGTCCAGTCCTAGCGATTCCAAAGCCTATTAGAACTGTTACTTACCTGCTAGTAATTCGCATTCCACTTTTAGCGTATATGGTTTTTCGTGCCCCTCGGGCATTTGTGTAACGTGCTAACTTAAAAGTATTTTCGTAAGAGTTTTGTTGTGTGCTTAGCTCCCTGTCTCATAAAGAGCCAGGGTAGTCTTGTTATAAATAAATACACTGTTTATTTTCATAACAACTTGTGTGGTGTCCTTTCACTGGGTGTTCAAGGGGTAATGTGATGGTAAAACAGCTGGCTTAACACGCCCTCTAGAGTCTTAGCCTTAGACTGCTCGTATCCATGCTACTAGGATAGCTGGTCTATAAGGTTGACTTACAACCAATCATCAATAAGGGTTGTTTGGACTGATATATAGTGATCACTAGAATAGTGAGCACTGCACATCAGGCCAACTTCTCACAGGGGGTAACAGGTATAAACGTCACTTGCTGTTGCTGGGTCTTACATTGGCCAAACGAGACATTGCACGCGCCTGGAAGGCGCACCAGTTACCGCCTCTGGCTGCCTGGAGGAATGGTATGGACTTTTGCATGGGGCTGGAGCAGCCTGTGTTCTTGGCTAGGGGCTGCCCTGGCAAGCATTTTAAGATTTGGAAAAGGTGGGCCGATTACCGAGGGCTGGATTTGGACCCTCCGCCCGATGGAGCCGCATTCCTGTCACCTTAACACTCAGACATTGGATACTATGGTGATGTGTCCTGGCTTGACTCTGTATGCTTTCTGTACAGTTATGTCGTCCTCAGTTCAACAGCAGCGCACTCAGGGGGGAGGGGGGATGGCGGTCGGGGTACAGTTTTCTATCAAAAGTCTGTCAATGGTATTTTTGATATGTTATTGCTTGCAGTAGTCTCCGGTGTTCGGGGCAATGCATCATATGTGTCCAGACAAATAAAATCTGTTAAAAAAAAAAAATATGACACAGACATATAAATAATAAAAACCTGCCAATTGCATCGGAAATGAATAGTGGTGTGACTGATACATACTAAAGAAAGTTAGAACTCTAAAGTGACTTTAACAAATTAATATAGAATTTCATGTTGTGCAAACTGTTCAAATTTTGTACACATAAATGAAAGTTAAATACCCAGAATGGGCAATACTTCTACATTACAAGTAACCGAAAAATAGTTTGAGATCTGCTCGGCTACCAAAAGTTACACAAAGCCACTGCCCTTGCTCAGGTGCTGCACCCAGATTTCCCTGAGTTTGGCCAAACACTTGAAAGAAACGGTGGCATTCCTTCATAACTAGGGCTCCCGGTTTTATGGTATTTTTTTTTTGCCATTTCGTCTGTATTTATCCATATTTATTTTTTGCTAATTTTATCTGTATTTATCCATATTTATTTTGGGTTTTGTGTAAAAATTAAGCTGAAATTAGTATATTTCCACATTTATTTTACCAATAAATATGCACTTGTGCTTGAATGTCTGCCAGTTTCAGTGCTGTGAACACCCACAGAAGATAAATCTGTGCACTTATATGAAGATATGCAAATTTCAGTATCAACCTTGTGCATATCTACTGCTGTTAAAGACTGTTTACTAAAATTCCCTTCTTTTTTAACCCCCTTATCCATTAATCCACACATCTATTGGCCTGGCAGTCATGGCAGACAATATTTAGAATTACTCAAAAAGCAACTCGATTTCCATTTGTATCCACATTTTAAAATAAATAAAGATAAGAAAAGGAATGTTTTCTGTCTGTATTTATCTGTAAAAATCAGTAAAAACGGAAAACAGGGAGCCTTATTTATAACCTGCTGCTCAAAGCCTCCAATGGGAGGGGGTGGTGAAGGTGCAACCCTCCTGTGCTCGGGCTGAAAGGCCAAGCGAGCTTTCCCTGCCTTTCTTTGTCCACTCTGGGCTTCCTTAGCAACGGAAAGTGACCCCCTGCTAGTTCTGGCATTACTGGCCTACCTGCTGCTGAAGAAACCTTACAATGCCCTAAACTGCTTCTCCCTCTACTGCCCCACCTGCCAGGTGCCCCACTGGGCTGTGCTCTTCACCTCCAGCCTCATCCTCTGCAGTGCAGTCTTTAACCCCTTCATCGTCTTCCTGACACACAAGCAGGCATAGTACTGCTGCTGCCATGCTATGAGGTGCAGGCTGCGACGGAAGGGGGAGAGGTTGGTGAGTCAGGTGCAGCGGACCGAACGGGTTGTAAAGAGTTAAGTTAACCTGTGTTTACTCTCAGAGGCCAGACTGCCAGAACAAGGCGGTATATAATAAAATAAAGGAGCATATTATCAACAGATGGCAATGAATATCGCAAAGCGCGCATAGCGCGTTTCCATTCATCGCCGGCTATCGCTGGATGTTATTGCCCGGTTAGCGATTTATTAACAACGCTAATCTCCGAGGCGATAATTAATCCAGTGATAGCGGCAAACTGCGGGTATATCGCTGGAAATCCAGCGATAAAACTACAGAAATAGGGAATTCTTTGCTGATAGGCCATGATGGACTTAGCCTGATGATCCACCTCCCTTTATACATATAGCTAAGTCTGAAATTTAGCAGACGTTACCTTCCGGCGATAACCGCGGTTAATGCGGCTTTTAATATCACTATGGGTGTCCTGGGCCGGCTTGTTGATACCGCGAAATACAGTTAGCGATCTTTTTCATGTTGTTTTGTAAAGGATCGCCTACTTTGCATCTCATTAGTGATGCAAGGCGAGGCGTGGGGAAAATGGCTGCTAACATGCGCTAATGCATGTTAGCGCCGCCTTGTTAATAGGGCGATAATATTATCTCTGCTTTTTTGGCTTTTAAAGCCATTGCATCCAGATATATGATACAACAAGTAACATTACACCTACAACAAGTCAGGACTATTGGCTTTGTCAATGGTTGTTATTTGCATAGGATAAATAAGCAGCAACTATGGCTTGTATATAATACTGAAAAAGCTTCCACTTAAAGCCCTGGTGACACCACGACAATGCTGCTGCTCCTGTGTTTCAAAAAGAGAAGGGAAATCCAGGGAGAAAATGACTCTCTTTAAAGGATTTCCCCTCCCCTACAATGCTCACCTGGCATGACATCATGCCGTAACTTCTCCACTAGTGAGAAGTGAGCAGTATGAGCATGCCCACATAGATGTGCGCGTGCCCACACCGTAGTCCAGAAAAAAACTGACCGTCTGTGCCAGGGCACAAAACAAAGCCCGGTAGAGACCCTATTTGATGCCCCCTTTAAATAACTGCCGGTGCTCAGACCCGGTGCGACCCGGCCCACTTAAAACCCTGCCCAGTGCCATCAGGCTCCTCTACAGCCAGCTGCGTAACATAGGCCCCCACAGTCCTCGCGATGCAGGGACCCCCAAGCTGCTGGGGGCTCCTCAGCACAGTACCCTGGCCAGAGATCTCCTGTCTGAGTATCAGGCCCGGTTCTAGTGGGTGGGCCGGGTGGGCCCGGCCCACCCAAAGATGAGCCTGGCCCACCCAAAGATGAGCCTGGCCCACCCAAACAGGAGCCTTGGCCCTCGCAGTGAGGGCTTGAAGGCAGGCGCAACGCGCAGGTCGTGTGTGTCAGCCCGGGGAGACAGCTTCCCGGGGCGCACACACACACAGACAGTTTAAGATTATCGCAGCCACACCAAAGTACTTAACAGGTCTTTAAAAGATCATTAACATGTTGTGGGGGTTTAGGGGGGGGATAAGCGAAGTACGCTGAAACCGATAGTCAGAGTTAGGGTGTTTATTAACTGAGGATGTTCAAAAACAACGAGGTCAACAATAAGTGTCTATGAAGGTCCCCCAGGTCAGGTCCGGGCGTGTGCTCCTTATTCCGGCTTCAGGGCTTCAGGGCGTCCTCGGGTCACGTCTAGTGGTTCACAGCTTCAGGCTCAAAGAAAGAAAAGAAACAGCCGTGTTAGGGCTGGGACCGAGATACTCAAAGGGGAGGTGGGTAGGGGAGTGAGGGAACACCGGGATAGCAGCCCCACCTAACCAGCGGTCGATGTGAAGGGAGCGGAACACAGTGACCACCCTCGAACTACTCCGTCCCACCCTGTGCTTTAAATAACCCCTGGAATCGGCCCCGTACCTTGCGGAGCCACACTTCTCCCCTGGAAGTGTGGCAGGGCGACTCGCGGTACCGGTGGCCTCCTGGCTTGTCGGGTCTCAGCTCCAGTACGTCGAGCAGCGGTTCTTCGGCGTTTTCTCCTTCTTCTCCGTCCGTGGCGTTCTCCTCGTGGACCGGCTGGCTTCCTCGGGATTCCGCGCTGGTGAACGGGGACGCTGCTTCCTTAAACGCCCCCTGCACTTCTGATTGGGCGGATGCGGCTGACGTCCGCTCAGCCGATTGGCCCGCAGTAGAGTCTGCCGTGGAACACACCCCCACCGTCACGGGAGGCAGGCAGAATGGTGGAGTCAGTGAAGGCAAGGCCGGTGAACCCCATGAAACGTCCAAGGGAGCCTGCGGACGGGGTGAGAATGGAGAAACGTTAGCTGAAACACCCCGTCCGGTGCAGTCAGGAAGCACCTCCGAGGTAGGCAAGTCGTCCTCGTGACACATGTTAATTAGGCTTTGTTTACTTTTTTCACCCCTTCATCTCTGCATGGTGAAAGGGGACAAATCCTTTATTTGACAACGGTAACCTTTGGTAACCTTTGCCTACTGTCCTGCTGCGTTGATATTTCTTTTTCTATGCAGTGCAGCGGAAAGTGGTCTGTTTATTCCTAGTCACCCCCTGACCCCTGCAGCTGCTTATCACATAAGGCTGTGACACAAAATATGACTAATGGAGTAGGTAAGAGAATGTGTTACAAAAAAAAATTCTTTTTAAAATCTGCACAGGCCCAGCAGGACGCATACTTCGTATGTGCTTCATTTAAACAGTTTTTATCATTTCATCATAGCCGATGCTGGTCAACAATAAAACAATACAAAATGGCAATATCCAGATAAAGTTGGTGATTAATGATCCTGCTTTAGAGCAATCGTTTGTCTGTTAGTATTTTTTAGATGCAGACACACTGTATTTTATGTGGATAGCTCAGTGGGTTACTGCCTTTGTCACAGAGATCCTTGTGTTACTTCAGAAGTTACAATCCTAACAAAAGGCAGTGAACAACGAACTGCCACCAAAGAGCTGCCTACAAACATGAATGGTATAGTTAGAACTTCGCTTTTTTTGTTTTGTGTGATAGTTAGAACTTCCCTAGTCTTTTCATTATTCTAATGTTGCTAAAATGAGTATGTTTGGGCAGATATACATTTTTATCAGTAAAGCTGACCCCCATGGAATACTCTTTAAATCCTAAGGTTGTGTTTCTCCAGACCAAACCCTCTTAAAATATACTACACCAGAATGGATGACCTATGATTCCTACACCTTGTAATCCTCATTGGCTTATGTGACATTCCCTGTAGACTGATTTACATACTTGCATGATTCATTGTCTCTGTAAGTGTGT
The DNA here is from genome assembly GCF_964261635.1 of Lissotriton helveticus. NCBI lineage: Eukaryota > Metazoa > Chordata > Amphibia > Caudata > Salamandridae > Lissotriton > Lissotriton helveticus. Next base: position 1,258,888,106 of record NC_136070.1, on the reverse strand, counting down.
GCGTGGTGTAAAGTACTGACACACACTACATTGATATGAGCAGCGTTATACAACAAATTAAATGCATATGAGAGAGGGGATACGTAAACATGAGGGGCGCTGGTGGAGGGTGCCAGTGAGGGAATCCGAGGAGGAGGTAGTGGGAGGGGCTATGGAGCGATGAGGGGCACTGTTGGAGGATGACAGTGAGGGAATCCGAGGAAGAGGTCATGGGGTGGAGGGGGAAGCTAGGGAGAGATGAGGGGCACTGGTAGAGGGTGGTAGTGAGGGAGTCTAAGGAGGAGGTCATGAGGGGGATGGGCTACAGAGAGATGAGGGGCGCTGGTGGAGGGTGGCAGTGAGGGAATCCGAAGAGGAGGTCATGGGGTGGAGGAAACTAGGGAGAGATGAGGGGCACCGGTGGATGGTGGTATTGAGGGAGTCTGATGAGGAGGTCATGAGGGGGAGGGGCTACAGAGAGACGAGGGGCACTGGGGGAGGGTGGCAGTGAGGGAATCCGAGGAGGAGGTCATAAAGGGGAGGGGCTATGGGGAGATGAGGGGCACTTGTGGAGTGTGGCAGTGAGGGAATCCGAGGAAGAGGTGAATAGGGGGGCATGGGCGGATGAGGTACACTGTTGGAAGGTGGTAGTAAAGGTATTTATGGAGAAAGAGGTTTTTGGTGCAGCGCCAAAAAAGACTTTTGCATCAGCGCTGAAGCCGGCCCTGTCATGGCCTTTCTGTTTTTGTTTATTTAATTAGCAGTCGGGCCATAAGGGCCACTGTGGCACATACTTTAAAGTGCGTGCTAATTATATTTATTGCTCTATTCAATGTTTTAAGTATGAAGGTGATTTTACTAATGTTTTTACCGGGAGATGGTGCCTGACATGGGGCGGGGCCCAAGGTCATCTTTGAGATAAGGTGCACTGGAGAGGAATAGTGGCTAATCAAGCTTGTAAGGGAGTGTGTTGCAGAGTCCGGGGTCAGTTGGAGGTAGCAATGAAGAGGGATTCTCCCTGAAGGCTCGCACAGAGGGAGCCCGAGAAGTGTCACTTGCCTGATACTCCCACCTCAGATACCTCCTCTTCCCATCAAAGGAGCATTACATAGAAAAAAAACACTTTTTAGAGTGATAACATTTAGAAAGAGATTTGGAAAAGAGTGAGTTTTACTGGGCCTTGTAAGACTAAGAAGAGGTAAAGGAGGGCCCTGAAGCAGGCCTGCCTAGACATATATGCGACAAATCGAGCCCGCAGTGGCCCACCCAAATGTGTCCTTGGCCCACCCAATTAAAAATTCCTGGAGCCGGGCCTGCTGAGTATGGAGGGTGCCCCTCCAAGTAACTTGTGGGGGTACCTCCAAGTTTTGTTACGCCACTGTCTAAAGGCTGTCAGTTAAACTTGCACCACAGCAGGTGAGGCCTGCCCGCAGGCTCTTGACTCTTGGAAGGGGCGGTATAAAGTTTGGAGCGTGCCCCGGCAGGTAGGGCCCGCCCAGCCTCCTTTCCAGACAGTCTCCTCGCTCTTGCATTTGTGGCAGGCCCTGGGGCTGGGGTGATCCCTCACCCCCAATCAGCAGGGGAAGGATTTCATGGGGAGGGAGCGGACAGTGGGAGGCCACCCAGAGGACAAGGGAGGGAGATGGTGGGTCACTAAGGAGAACCAACAGAACTTATAGCAGTAGGAGGTTGTGGCCCACACCCGGTGCCTCGATCTGGACGAGGATCGGTCCTGAAACCCAGGCCGGCCCGGAGAGTGACTTCTCACAAGTAGTACTCTGACTTTTATACTCTCCCACTCTTTTACTCTCTCTAACCGCCCGCACCATCCTCCTCCTCCTCCTCCTGCCATCTGGGGCTTGGAAAGGGAACTCTTCAGACGCAGCAGGCACCTTTGGACATGGTAATCAAATACCATGTACAACTCCTGAGTCATCGCTTGGCCACATCCTCATTGGTGGGTGCTGGTAAAGTCCGCTACGTAGCATAAGCAGAGTTTTGCCAAACTCCGCCCTCCGAGCGGAGTGCGGAGCGACAAAAACTCTGTTAACTCTTCCGGCGGAGCGGAGTTTACCGCTCACCCTTAGTGGTAGTATCCACGTACCGTCAACAAAATTGGCTATATATTTATTTTAATTAGTGAGGGATACCTATGAACTCCGCCACATGAGTCAGGGACTCAGGGTGTGCTCACACTGCCCCCTTCAGTGCCTTTATTTCTTGAAATGCAGGATTTGGGGAGTGACTCCTGTAAGAGTGGCTGCTACATTTTGTTCAATGTTGTGGCCAGCCAATCAAATATTTTCTGTACCGCGGGACCGATACATATGCAAGTCCTGCGGTACCGATTAGCTGATGCAAGAAAAAGCTCACTCAGCTAAACAGAAGGGCATATATTTTGGATTTTTGGTACCACATATATATATTTATATAGCTTGGACTCGGTAAATTGAGTATGAACAAAACCAGGTGACGTTAAATTGTCCATGAAATAACATTTTTGCCCAGTTTGTCGTTACTTTAGCAAGGTAGTATGTGATGATACGAACCAATAGAAGTGATGGAAACTGAGAACCTAAACATCGAGGCTTTATTCACAAAGGCATTTTGGACACGTCAAGCCGGACTCCTGTGATGCTCTATTTCGCACTCTTACGTGCCTTTGTGCATTGGCTTAAAATATTTCTAAACTGGAAGCCCTAGGCTAATATTCAGATACACATACTACGGATAGAAAGGGCCCGGTTCTCCTTCACTTGAGCTAAGAAGGAGGTGGACATTTCAAAGGCGACTCACAAAGGCATGTAAGAGTACATAAAAGAGAACTCCTGTAGTACGTACTACGCCCAAACTCATAAATACTTTTGTGAATCTGCCCCTAAGTGAATCTCGTTAGGTTGAGATATTGAGGTATTATGCAAAGGTCTGTCAGGTTTCCTGCAGCTGTGAAATGCAGTGTTCAAAAAGTGGGAAAAAGCAGGCAGCCTTGGCTTGAGTTGTGGGCTGCTCCACTGCCCTCATTAGATTAACAAATGTGGCTGTGTTCCTGGCAGGTGAAAACCCTAGGATTGGAAAGAGTGTCCCTGATGACGTGGGAGTGAGGTGGCCACTCTAGGACGTTTCCTGCCCATTCCCAACCTTCAAAGGCACTTTCTTCTGCCTTGAGAGGAATACATTTGCACCTCCTAAAATGCCAGGATCAGCCGCTTAACAGGAAATTCTTTTGATTCCACAAATTATTACTTGGATTATCAGCCCCCTGAGGACTCGTGTAATTAAAAAAAATTGCTCAGAAAACACCTTTGTGGTCAGCACTTGCACTGGCAAAGGAAGTCATTCTGTGAAAGTAAATCAGGTTATTAGCCAGCCTTGCTCACTGAGAGTGAAATGTGTACAGAGGTTTTAAAAGTGACCAGAACTCTCTTTACATTAATAGGAAATGGTAATCACTGGAAACATTGAAATGCTCTAAAAAGCAGAGAAAGGAAGACCTGGTTGGTTTAGCTCTGATGCAAGGACTTTCAGAGCCACAGGCAAGATAAAATGTTGCCGTTTGGGCACTCCGCCGTGCCCAACAACAAGGTCATTATTCCAGAGTGGATTTCTCTTGTGCTGGCACCCTTCAGCAGCTTCCCACTGATGCCTTAATGTAGAGCCTGCCCTGGGCCTTTGCATTCTGCACATTTACTATCCACTTAATCTGCCCAATTCGTTTATTCTTGTCTGTCAAAAATGTCTACCTTAGTAGAAAATAAATATTCCTATGTTGATTTAAACCCGCTGAAGTCCACCTGTACAAGGAGAAGCTGTTGTTATATAAAATCTAAGTAAAACACCCAAGCTAATGGACAACACCTCTCAAAAATGCTCGCTGATCACAGACATGTTTTGGCTCATCTCTCTGATATAGCTGACATTCTTCATCAGTACAGGACTGGTGTAGTGGCCACCTGTCCATAAGGCAGTTTCAATGCGCTAAGGAGAGGAATTGTTAAATCTGAGGAAGGGCACGTGACATCATTGAAGCCCATGGGCCCGACCTGATGTCAGTGACTAGAAGACATTTTAGTCCATACACAGAATGGAGCAGAGGGGGCTCAAGGCGCCTACGCGGGGTCTAGTTCCAAGCAGAGGCGAGATGGAAGAAGTTCTAAAGTGTGCTCCTCATCCCTGATGCTTCTGGTCCTCTGGGACAGCAGGCCCTGTGGACACTGGTTGGCCTGTGGGCTTGGAACACTCTGGAGATAATCTGGTGCCAGACATTGGAGTGCTTTGTGGGGTAGGGAAATGGCTTTGAAGTTTGCTCCACCTTCAATCAGCAGTCAGTATGAAGATGTCCATGGTGCAGAGACCTGCCTTGAGAGCTTCCGTCTGAAGATCAGTCAAGCGGCAATGACGTGGGATCCTGGGGTGTCAGGGAGAAGCACCCTGCAGAGAAGCCTCATTGTAGAGCATCTCTGGGGGACACTGTCACTGTGTCCACCAAGAAGGACCTTTGCTGAGGGAGGACTAACAAGAGAACCCTCGGCGCATTCCACAGGAGGGAGATTGTGCACTTTTGCAGAAGCTTATAGAAACACCAGAAACCAAGGGCACCGGTTTGCCACTTTGATTCCATGCTTTATTTGAATATTCACATTCTGGCTTCCTTAGCCACGTTTGAACCTATTGTTCCAACACGTGTTTCGCTCTGGCTTTTACGCCCAGGGCTGGACTAGGCACACAAACAGGCCCTGGGAATTGAATCGGCCCGGCCGCAGCGGGCCGTTGGTGTGGGGGGCTAATGGGTTGCACGTGTGGAGAACACTTTTGTTACAGGGGGCAAATATTGCAGCTATGCTCAGACTGATATGGGTTAATACGGGAAGTTAGGCACGCTAGAACGTAGTATACATAATAGTTTAAATGTGAACAATCAATGTAGTGCTCCAAAGAGTAGAGATGTCAACCCGCATCACCAAATTACCATCAATTGAAACAAGAACTCTGAGCATATGCGATTTTTAGTTCAAAAGAAAGTACTCCAGCAGTCTTCAGAATAATCAAATCTTGTCGTTAATCGATTAGCACCTCTTGCACCAGACAACTTGTATTTCGTCTTTGGGTAAGTCACCCTACGACTTCCTAAGGGCTGTAAAATTCAAGATCTTCATTCTTAACAAAGGTTATCTCTATGTCATATGCACCATGTCGTTGCTATTGTAGCTATGCTGCAAAACTGGCCTCCTGTAACAAAAACGCCCGAGGTGTCCAAAACCAGCCCCCACCCTGGCAGCCCACCAGGGAAACACCCGGTGCCGATACAGCCAGTCCAGCCCTGCTTACGGCCATTATCTTTATCAAGACGAAAAGCAAGTTTAAAAATCAGTCTTGAATTTGAAAATTCTAAATGTACAATACAAGCCCTCTTAGCGATGTCATGTGCATTCTGTGCATCACTTTATGTGGGCCAATGAGTGAACACTATTTCGAGTGATTGTGTCTAAGGACCTGATTTGAAGTTTGGCGAGCAGTCCTTTAGTTAGTGTATGTTGAAGGATGGGTTATTGGTAGGGCTAAGTATGCACCTACCACTAGCAATAAGACCACCCATGCAACATAAGTTCCAGACAAGGTCTCAATACATTAGCCCCTGGCTCAACCCTTGGTAGCTGGCTGCGAGCAGGCAGGCTTAACTCAGGAGACAAGGTATGTAAAGCATTTAAAAACACCAATACATTAAATAAGTAAGACACAACACACAATAAAAATTCCACACCAATTTAAGGAAATAGGAAAATTTTTTATATTTATAATGACACCAAAGCAACACAAATCCATATAGGGAACCAGAGATGTGAATTGTTAAAGATTAACCAATTTTATAGTGCTTGAAAACATATAGCGCCAACTTGGGACATTTGGTGATGCTTGACAGTGACAAAGTCAAAGCTTGAGGCTGAAAGCAATGGAGCCCTGGTCAAAAACAGCGGGAGCCTCAGTCAAAATTTAACATTCTGACTTACAAACATTTGTGGAGGATTTTCTCTCGATGTTGTGTAGTCCCTCCGGCTGGCTGATTTAATTTCAACGTCATTGGATTTCTTTTCCGTGAGGCCCCAGTCAAAAACCTGGAAGTCTGGAGCTCCGGAGCTTTCAGCAGGACGAACCTGAAATCCAGGACAGGTCGCGGTTGAAGATAGTCGGCTTGGCTCTCGACGTCGGGTTTGTCCACTTATGGAGGCTTTTCCAAGCATTTCTCCAATTTTCTTCAAACTTCTGAAACTTCTTCTTGAAGTTCCTCTTTAGGGTTCAAAGTGTCCAAAACAGATTTTCAAAAGTCTAGACCCTTTGATATGGTCCTTGGAAGTTTGGAACTACAGTTCCCACAATGCACCTGGTCACATCCTTAAAAGTCGACTGACGTCCTCCAGGCTGGGGACGTCTTGAGGGAGATGCTGCAGGGAATCTCTGTTAACATGTTGCTTTCAGGGAGTCCCCTCCTTAATCCCTTTGAAGCAAGGCAAAGTCCTCAGGGCTGTACTTCCAAGTGTGCAACAGGAGTCCTTCAGGGAGCAATCCTGTGTGGTGCAGACCAGGGTTCCAGCAGGACAATTCTTCTTCTCGTAGTTTCAGGCAGCAAATTTGAGTTGCTAAGCAGCTCTCACATATTTATTCATTGATCTGTGGCGCCAAGCAGGGGGCACCCCTGCCCAATGAGGTGCCGGGTGCCACCCAAAAGCATAATAATAATAATAATAATCCACATTTGTAAAGCGCGAACAGTCACCCGTTAGGGTTTCTAGGCGCTGGGGGCCCTCGGGAAGATTAAGCAATCTATTGCCTAGAGTCACATGGTGCTGGTCTAACCTGCCGCCGGCCCCGGGGATCGAACCCTGGTCCCAGATTCCGGAGTCAGTCACCCTGGCCGCAGCTCCACACCTCTCCCCACCTCTCCAGCATGACAGCTTCCTCCAAAGTGTGCCATACTGTTGTCCCACAAAGCATTGCACTTTAAAATTCAAGATGGAGATTTTCTCTCCTTTGGAGTAAGAGCTGGCCAAACCAACCTACTAGTGTGGCTCATTTCCATTAACACTCACCTACCACCGCCTTCAAATTTCATTACCATGCTTGCCATCTGGCTTGAGTTACATGAAGCGGGGGGGGGGTAGGCCTGGCTGGCATTCCTTACTGTCCTACTCTCTCTGAAGCCCAGTTTGATTTACCCAGCCTCCCTCGCCCCCAACCTGGCTTGTTATTTGCAGCTGCAGAGCTCTCCTCATCAGATAACTTCTGTTCTATGCAGGCCACTTATCACCTCATCAAAGCAGCCTGGCTAAGCCTGTTAGGGCTGACCAATCAACAAAGGCTGCCTGAAGGCTGTATTTTGGGCTTTCAGAAAATAAAGTTCTATAATTTCTTTTCAGTACTAGTTATGATAAATTCAACATTGGCAAGTTGTTGGATCTATCACTGCCCGCCTTTGAATGACATTTTCAGCCCCTTCCAAGCAATATTTATACTTATATAAAATATTCCAATGTTAGTCGATGGGGGTAATTGTCTACAATGGGGAAAACGAAATTGGCAGGTTTTCCCTCACCAGGGCATATAAAACATAAGTTATACTGCCCCTCCTTATAGTTACATGGCACAGTCAGAGCCAGTTACTACCAGTATCAGTCAAAACATGGGGGTCAACAGGGCCACAAGGGATGACTTTCTTACAGGGTGGCATAAGTCATTACATCTGCCACCCTGGGGAACTACCGTCCGACAAATTTAGAGATTGGTGCCGGTCCTGCAAGGATCTCTGCTCCTTCAGAGAAACCACTGACATGCTGGCTCATCTTAAAGTACATACACTTTGGTGGACCACCGCACTGGTTTTCACAGCCATCCACCAAATGTCTTGTTTTTGAAGAATAAATTCCCAAAGTGGGAGTTTGTATTTGAAAAACAAATAATTTATAACCCTTTCACTCAGTGAGATTTTTTTCCTGGGTGTGTGGGTCATTACTTGTATTTTTCGTATCATCGCCACCATGTTTTCTCTGACGGTGACGGACAGAAATAAAGGACATCAGTCTCTCCGCCCTAAATAGTGTGTGCAGTGTGATGCCTGCCCTCCAATGGCAGGACTTCATCAGGCCAAAGGAGTACGTTTTCGGTCAATAGAGCTAGCAGGTGCACCGCTAATTGATGACAGTCCACCCAACTTTAAATAAGGTGGACAGACCAAGAGTTTGGCGGACAAAGTAATTGGTGACGTTTGTGACAGAGTACCCTGTCCGCAACCACTTAATCGGACCCTAAGTGTAAGCATAAATAGAAACCTAATTAATTTAAATGTGCTTTTATGTTGCAGATAGTTGAAACACATTGCGTAATTAGTTATGCAGCCTAACATACAGTAAAAACATTAAAGCTCCTATGTCAAAATGCTGTTATGCTCAGATGTTTTAGAAAAATGCTAAATCAGTGTGAATTTGCTTTTAAACACTAAAGTCATTGGCCTGTATTTATTAAGGCAAATTTTCATGTGGGTAAATTTACACAGGTAAATTTGCTCTTGCTCTTTGTAGTAACTTTACTATTTTTGGCTATTCTCTCTTTCTGAATGTAAAGATACAACAAAGTGTAGACTTGCATGTCTTAGAATGGAGCCTAATTTATGAGTGTAAAGTCACTACTAGTAACCTTTCACAGGTAGGCAGAGGTCTCCGCCACCAGGGTGGAGATCTCCTCATTTAAAAATCTAGGGAAAAGCAAAAAAGTTTATTCAACTTTGAAAAAAAATACAGATATTTTCATCATAAATCTTAATGTAAATTAATTATATGTGTTTATTTTAAACTTAGAACAAAGTTAAATATGCTACAGCACTATTAACTGAATTTGGAAATAAATATTTAGTAATTAAAAAAATTAAATACAACTTATTGTTTATTTTCTAAATATATTCCCAATTTCAATTAATAAATATTTCTATTATATTTATTTTATACTTTTCTTATTTTATATGGAAAATGTTATAAACTATTTTATAATTAAATGTTATTTATTTTAGTAAAAATTTTTTAGGGGGAAACAATTACAATTATATGTATTTTTAAAAAGTCAAGCTGAATGAATTAGTTTTAATAATAATTCCTGTGAGGTTCTATTTGAATCACCGACCACGCACTACTAGGGATTGGCCATGTGTGGTGCTGGACTTCCTACACGTCTAAGCTGAAGTACATTTACAACAGTTTTGGGCAATTTGTGTCTATAGTAACTATAGACGTGTAATTTGTGAATAGAAACGACTTACTCTTTTGTGAGTGAGTGCATGTACTTCCCTAATACTCTCCTTAACCCTCCCTTAACCATCTCCTTAAATCTCCCTAAACCCTTCCATTAGGTATTTTCCATTTCCAGCCACTCCCCACTTGTCCCTCCCACATTTACCACTAAGCATAAACGTGCAGACGTATATATGTGCGGTGAACTCTACAGTCTGGTCAGAGATTTACACACATAAAAGACCAGAGTGTTGGAGGCAGAGACATCCACAGGTAGATTTGTGAATAGTTTTTGTAGGTTGTAGTACTACTAAACATTCTACAAAAAGTAATGTGCAAATAGGCCCCACTATCCTAGCTGCACATAAATAATGAACTGGAATTGTAAATGACAATATATCTGATCTTCTTAATATATGGGGATTACTAAAAAAACAACTAGCTCCATATCTGGGAAATGTTTTCCCAAGACTGGTGGAGAGTAGGAAAACTGAATAATTTATCTAGGGAAAGAAGATTTATTCAAGGATATATCAGATTAAATTGAAATTAAATTGAAATTAAAATATTTATAAAGCGCACTTCTACCACGCGGCTTCTTGGCGCTGGGGATACCACTATGGGGCAGTGAGAAGAACAGACTACTAATGTGAAAAAGCTCGAGCAAAAAGAAATGTTTTCAGCGCTTTGCGGAACTCAAAATAGTGAGAAGAAGATCTAAGAGGGAAAGGGAGGGTATTCCAAAAAGCAGGCGCTAGTGTGGAGAATTTGACGCCACCTGACTTCTTCTTCCTGAATCGAGGGACAACCAGCAGAGATTGCGAAGACGATCGCAGATCTCTACTGGGAAGGTAGACCTTGACCTCTGAAGAGATGAAGCCGGGGCTGTCCCCGCCTTAGCCCGAAAAGTAATACAACCCATTTTGAACAGGGCACGTTCCTGAATAGGCAACCAATGCAGCGCTTTGAGCAGTGGAGTGACATGGTGCGACTTGGACAGATTGTAAACAAGTCGGGCGGATTGGTTCTGGACAAGCTGGAGTCTCCTGAGATTGTAAGCAGGGACGCCCGTGTACAGAACGTTGCCATAGTCTAAACGGGAGATCACCATCGCAGACAAGATCAATTTACGTGCAAGAAAGGGAAAAAAGCGTGACACCTTACAGATAGTGCGGAGAGTGAGAAAACATGAGGGAACAACTGAACTAATTTGAGAGGTGCATAGTGAGGTGAGCATTTAGTTGTATTACTAGAGTTTTAACCGAAAGAGAGGGAATAGGAGGAGAACCCAAGGAAGGAGGCCAGATGTGAGAATTCCAGGGACTGGAGGAACCACCTGTCAAGACCAACACGGTCTTGTCAGGGTTGAGTTTCAGATGGTTATGGTTCATCCAGTCCCTGATGAAAAGCATAACAGAGTGAAAATTATGAATAAAGTCTGGGGAGGAAGCTAAATTGAAAATAAGCTGGAGGTCATCAGCATAGTTGTAAATAGTGACCTCCATTTGCTGAAGAGCCAAAATAAGAGGTGAAATGTACAAATTAAACAACAAAGGGGACAAAGAGGATCCTTGCGGAACTCCACACTGAACCTTGACGGAGGATGCCGAGTAGTTAGCCAGATGGATGGCCTGGGTACGGTCCCTCAGGAAAGAGGCCAACCAAACCAGAGCGGTTCCCCTGATACCAGCCGCCCCGACACGGGAAAGGAGAATGGAATGATCCACCGTGTCGTAACGTATATCTACAAATTTGCTTTCAACTCAGCAGAATTAAATTGGATCTTAATTTAGTACTTCAACAAAAACACTGTTTTTCATACATTGGACTCTAGTAGACATTAAAATACTGAGGGGCATATCATCAAGCCCCGGAGATAAAATTATCGCCGCTTTAGCGTCCGTTTTCGGACAGAAAGCGGCGATAATGTTATCGCCTAATCGGCAAGGTCATGCTATCGCGTAAATCCTTGCATTATCGCCCTTTCCCCCAAACGCCCCTCTTTGCATCTCTAATGAGATGCAAAGTGGGTGTTCCTGCCCTAACATAACTGGAGAAATGTCGCTAAGCGACATTTCTCTAATTATCAATGGGCACGCTAACCTGCAGAGCGACAAGCAAAGTAGCGATAACCTCTGTTATCGCTACTTTCCTTACGCCTGCTTCAAAACTGACTAAGCCATGATATCCTATGTAAGGTGGATATCATGGCTAAGTATGCCTTGCCCTATCAGCAAGCTTTCGCCAAACCTTGTGCGATTATCGCTGTATTTCCAGCGATAATCGCACAATTGGCAGCTTGCGCTCTGAATTTTATCGCTTTGGAGATAAGCGTTACTGATAGCGCCCTATCTCCGCGATAATATTCAGAGTTGGCCAGCGATAATTATCCTCGCGCTAAGAGCGCTGAGCGATAATTATCGCATGGCCTTGATGATATGCCCCTTAATTTACTCAACAGATCCATGCTGGGCCTATGTATGTTTCATCTGTGGCTATCTCTGGCTCAATGGTTAGAGCGGCAGACCCTGATGCAGAGTTCTGGCCAGGGACCAGGGTTCGATTCCCGCCTCGGCGGGGTCTCGGGCTCAATTTCCTAGGACCTGTTAATTCTCGCCTTGGTGTCTATTCTAATCACGGGCCCCACGCTGCAACTCTGGGCAATAGCTTGCTTAGCCTCCACACCGGCCCCAACAGCGCTAAGGATGCCTGGCTTCATCCTGGGGGTGCCCAGGAGTGTACACTTCACAGGGAAAGCCAGGAGGGGTTCCACAGCGGTATGAGTATCAGCGCCAGGAAACCGCATAGGCGACACCGCAAGGTGACCGTCTGGTGACAGTGCGCTCTATAAGTACCATGACATTTACATGACATTTATATCTCTCTGTGCAGAGAGCAGTACCACAAGCTTACCAGACACTTCACGCATTCAAAGGAGGAAGGGGCACTCCATGCACTGCTGGGCGTCCTCGCCTCCTCGATACTTCTGGCGTCCTCGCGCTTATGGTCACCTAGGAGTTAGGGTATTCCATGAGCCACTTGGTGCGCTGGCCATAGAGGGCAGTAGTGGGACTGCAGAATTCAGCGTATTGCAAAACGGATCTTCTTCATTGCCAAATAAAATCCAGGAAAGGCCGGTGGATAAACCTTATGAATAGCCCTTGGTGGTTTGTCCACAAGATATTTTCCAAGGTTCCCAATCCAAGATGAAATGGACTGATTTCCTGTGATGTCAGTTCCTGTATGAACCATGTATATAGGAGGCAATCACAAGAGGAAGATGTGTCACATTCATCTCCTATTTTCTATTCACTTTTTGTCCCTGTGGATTTGGCTTTTAGGAAGACGTATGCTAGGGGCATTCTCAACTTTCAACTTGAGGGTGGTTTTGGTGCTTTGCTTATCAGCAATAGTCTTGCCTTTCAATTGCAATGAAGAACCATCAAGATTTAAAAGTCTTTTTTTGGTCATTGTAGCTTTTCATTCCAGAAATGTGTCATATCATGGCAGTTTGTGTAAGACCAAAACTTAAGTTTAACTGAGACAACATCCTAACTTTATGACTTGCAGTATTCACAACGGGCATTTAGGAGTAGCAAAGTTAGGATTTTTAACTTTGCTACTCCTAAATGCCCTTTGTGAATACCGAAAGTTGTAAAGTTAGGATTTTGTCGCAATTAAACTTAAGTTTTGGTCTTAATTTTAACTTAAGACCAAAACTTAAGTTTAACTGAGACAACATCCTAACTTTATGACTTGCGGTATTCACAACGGGCATTTAGGAGTAGCAAAGTTAGGATTTTTAACTTTGCTACTCCTAAATGCCCTTTGTGAATACCGAAAGTCGTAAAGTTAGGATCTTGTCTCAGATTACTTTTGTGAATCGGGTCCTCAATCGTTCACGCCCTAGTGCAAATTAACAGAATATTATCATGAGAACTAAATGACTCAAAAAGGTAAAAGTGAATGAAAAAATTAAAATTAGAAAATGAAATTGTATGGCTCTCTTTGTGAAACAGGAGAGGAAGATGTAATTAGAATTGTAGTATGGAATATTGAGCAGGGAATATATTTAGACATTAATATCATAGCTGGAATACTAATACCTAGAACAAAAATATTGAAAGGGATCTGCATATAGAGAAGTGTAAATTTACTAACTTAAACTCGACATCTACAAACCTTGAAAATATATATAAATATTGATATCATCAAGATACATACTTGTGGAGTTAGGTAGAGAAAATCTATCGATATTTTTCTCTTCAGTAGTACAGCTATTGATACCAATACTCCTTACTCTACTCTTTAGTTGGCACCCACACTGTAATTGGGCTGTGATATGGTTTTTTTCTATAATACAATGTCTTACTTTGGAATGTTTATCTTTGTCTACCACACGTGGAGTTCCTTAGAGATCAGTTCAATTGTGCTCGCCTCCAGGGAGCATTGCAGAGGTCTTGTTGAAAATAAATCTATTTAGGAAGACATAAGTATATGGACAACTTTATTAAAAGATTTTTCCAACAGGATGAAAATAAATCTACTACAGAAGATTTAAGTGTACCAACAACCTTATTATAACAGTTTTCTAAAACTTGTGTGTTGACGGTGACCCATATTATGGTGACCACTTTTATAAATGATCAGTCCTGTACCAGACCAGGCTATTTTTGGGGTTCAGAGTCATATATCTAATGGGCAGGAATTGTGTCATTCAATCAACCAGGAAAAAAAGAACAAAGTGAGATATGGACATCATGAAACATATTCTCCCCAGGCCTTTCCCCAGCAATGAGGAAAGACCACTGCCCTAAAGGAGGTTTTCATTGGAGGAATGGCCAAAAAAGGCAATGGCGGTGGCGCGCAAAGCAGAGCACTGCAGCCGTTAGCCCTCATCCTGAGGCATCCATCAGATTAATTGCCCTACATTGCGGTGGAGTAGGAGCGGCTGACCTTGGGGATCCTGGGGTCTTTCCCCAAAATGAAGGAGCTTCCCAGCCGGGGGACAGCACAGCAACCCACAAGAGAAATGGCTAGTCAGGTGGGGCCGAGAAGCTTGGCGGTCCCTCTGAGGCTGGCCGTGGTGATCTGCCACCCGGACCCAGACAAGCCCCGGATGGTGGAGGTGCCCCCCCCCTTCAGTTGAGGGAAGAACAGAAGAAACCCCTTGGGTAGTGCAGGTGCGAAACCGCAAGGCCCAGATGACGGCATAGGTCCCCAGGGACAGCAGCGGGGACAAGAGCCACCTGCTGAGAGTAAGATCCTGGCCACAAAGAAGATCTGAATCTCCCCACAGCCCCCAGAGGCCTAATGATGAGTAGATGGGGGGAGCCCTCAAACGAGTACAGCTGCAACTATACCTTTGGAGAGGTGCAGGCGACCACCCAGGCCAGTAAGAAGATTGGCAGCTGAGACCACGCGGCCAAGGTGGCGATGTTGGCTCTAAGGGAGAGCAGCAGAGAGCAGAGCGACATCCTGGCTGGAAGCCCTGCAGCAGGAAAGGAAGCCTGTGGCAACAACAGAGCCTCTGTGCCCTGGAGGAGGATAACTGACTGGAGGGGAGATCTCAAGTGTGTGCAGATGCACCCCAGTCTTCAAGACTGACCCTGGGGTGGCCCGGCCGCCCCACAGGGCTCTGGAGCTGCCACCCAAGACCATGAACAAGGGCGGTTGGAAGGCTTTGACACCGAAAGTAAGACCCTCATTATAATGCACAGCAAATCCACAGCACAAGATGGCAAGTGGTAAGAACTCCACTCCAACCCGCAGAAGCCCTTACACAAACTGTCCCCTCAATACGAGGAAATTTAGGGGTGACCCAGGACTTGCACCCCATTCTACTACACATGGGGTGCTCATTTAGGGAGCCGGAGGTGAGAATACACCGGTTGTGAGAAGTGTCATTGGTTTGGGCCCTTGACCTTTAACTGCAGCCGAGAGAACCGGGGGGAACTTCTATAATGGTGCCTCCCAAGCAGAACAAAATGGGGCACAACACTGAGTCGCCAACTAAATATATGGGGGAGGGGCACTTGGCTGCCCGTATATGGAGTGGATCTTGGCAGCAATCAAAGAAACGAAAGCGGCGCTAGAACATGAAGTAGAGACAGTTGCAATAGATGTGGGCCTACTACGCACCTATCACAAAAACCTGGGAGGGATAGTAATTGACACGGAGTGATCGTTGGCCCTGACCGTTCCGGTGGTCAAAGATACCGCAGCCAAACTGCAGCAGCAGCAAGTGGAAGTGAAGACTCTAACAGCAAGCCAGGATGACACAGAGGGCGGCTGTAGATGCAATAATATGTGCCTCATCGGCATCCCAGAAAAAGATGAAGGTCCAAGCACTGAACTGTTTGTAGAACAATGGCTAGTCTCCACGGTCCCTAGCGACAGGCATCAAGGCTATACACAGTGGAGTCTGCTCATAGAATCCTGTGGCGCCCACCAATTACGTGAGTACCTCCACGCCCAATCATAGCCAGATTGCTGAGCTTCAGAGACTGGGTCCATATCTGACAGGTGAAACCATCCCACGGACCCTGGATAATTGAATGCAACTCAGTGAATATCTACACAACTGTACCAACACAATTCAGCTGCAGCGTGAAACATTCATACTTGTGAAACGCCACTTTCATAGTCTGGACCTTAAGTATGCCTTGCTGTTCACAGCAAAACTATGGATACCCACACTGGAGAAATCTTGTTTCTTTTTGGCAGTGGGTGAAGTATGGGAATGGCTGGAAACACAGGGATATCCATTGTCAGAGTTCAGGGGTGGGGTATCCCGTGCCAACTGGTGGCTCAGGAAATCCTAATGCCAGGCTAATCGGAGTGAACACCCACGAAAGACCAGGCAAGTGCGGAGAGGGCCAGGGTGGTGGGTGAAGTCAGGAAATGCATCTCAGGGTATCTGATAATAAATGGACTGCCCTCAGAGAAAGTTTAATGGAATCCAATGACAGCAACTGGGGAAGAGACAGAAGATGCTGCCTCCCCAGGGGTCACGCTGATGACCACAGATGAACTGGCCTAGGCATCACGGGCAAAACGCTAAGAAATTAATATGGAGCCAATGGGGGCAAAACGAGGTGATAGGGGTTCTGGCCCCATAGGTTTGCTGCTGAAAGAGTCCATGGGCAGGAGGCCTCCCCTGCACATCAATAAGACTTCCCAAGTTTCTGTTGGGTGATGTTTAATATGTTTAAGGTGTGGTGACTGGGGAGGCGGGTATTTAGAAAACTGCTGCACAAGGTGACAGGGAGAAAGGAGGGAGCGTGGGAGGGGGCTTGAGGGTTGGTATATTAAGGTGGCAGTCTATATATTTCCTGGCTTGGACCTGGGTTTGAGACAATCACTCTACCTACTAATGCACCAACTAGAAACAACACATTGGAAGAATAGCCCTCACTGACCATCCTGTTCAGGAACGTCAGTGGGTTGGGGAACAAAGTGAAGAGGGGAGTGGTGTGGAAATGTATAGCCCGCCACGCCCGACCCAATTCCACTACCAGAAACCCACCTGTTGGGTAACAATTGTGGTTTTCTTGGCATTAGAAATATGCTGTGCTCGCAAAGACAGGCTTCTACACGGGAGCCCGGAGAAGGTGCATCATGGTCCCTAAATCCCTTGTGTGCCATGGGATGGACCCCCAAGGCTTCTGGGCAGTGGTCAGAGGAACCTGGCAAGGGGAAGAGTTATGGGTGGGTTCTTGGTACTTCAGTCTGCAGTTCTGACAGCTATGGGTGAATGGGTACTGGAAGCAGTGGAGTCGCTCCTGTTAGTTTGGGAAGATCTCAACCTAAGCCTACCGGGGGATCTAGATACAATAACCAGGAGAGATGCTCCAACCTGAGTAGATGCAAAACTAAGCACATTTACTGAAACCATGGGCCTCGTTGACCCATGGCGAGCCATCCACCTGACCAACAGACAGTACTCCTTCGCGATGCACAGGCTGGCATCCCCCTCCAGACTAGATTATTTTCTGATCCTGATGAAACAGCGGGCGGTCCCACAATGTTCATTATTTGCCAAGAGGAATATCAGACTGCTTTCTGCTCTCCATGCAACTGACACAGCAGTCCCCTCACACCTCACTAGGCTGGAGACTGACCCCTGGGTTCTGACCGATTGGAAAACTAGATGCTTTATTCAGCAGACCACAAAGGCATACGTCCAGGACAATAAGGGCCCCGCGCAGATGAAGATCATAGAGTGGGAAGATTTCAAGACAGTGGTAAGGGGCCAAATGATAAGGCATGTGGCCAAAAAGTGGAAAGAGAGAGACAGGAAAGGCCGGGAAATGGAAGAGCAACTGGTAGCATTAGAAGACCAGTATGTGGCAGACACACATTCTGCGTTTGCAGTTTAAATAGGGGGTATTGCATGGCCAAATCTCCACTTGTACTACTCGGTGACGCAGTTTGTGGTATTTGATGAATGGTTCTTTGTGGACCAGACAGACCCCTTCCTAAGGGAAGACAGGAGGGCCCTTGACCCACAGGGTAATTTGAAATGGATATACGGGAAAAAAGAGGCGAAACTGTTACCCACCCCCACTGCAACAGTGGTAGATTCTTGGAGGAAAGCCACCAAACAGATGGGGCAGTAGAGAGTGTTGATGCTGGAGACACCACTGTAGGAGGCTACTAAACTGCCCCTTGCAGAGGGTGGAAACCACAAGAAGTGGGGTGTGCTTGGCATTTTGAAACTGGGAAACATTTGGATGACCCACCGAATGATGACTTTTCAAGAAATCCAGACTCACTATGACCTGGCGGGGAGACAATATCTACGTTACCACCAGTTCAGACTCCAACTCTGGGGCAGTATAGACCCGGAAGAAGAGCTCCCGGCCTCAATTTATTAGACTATAGGGTCCTGGGTGCCCCACTCCAATGCCACACCATCTCAGTTATATATATCACTCTTCTGGCCAATAGCCTCCCACCTCTTTCGGCGCCTCGGGAGAAATGGGAGAGAGATCTCAGTAAATTGGAGGACGGGGACTGGAGATTGCACAATAAGGTAATGTCCCCGTGGAGACCAATTAAAACAGATAAATCAATAGAGTGTGTTAATCAAAAGTATCTAAACAAAGTCAGACACCACCATACATTCTTTCCAACAATGGATATGCTTTAATTGCATTATAGTATTTGAATTAATCAATTAATAAATTACAAAACAAATCCTCAATTAATGTATTCTTTAAGAAACAGGTGCACAGAGGAGTGAAGTGATAGGTTAGATACTTTTGATTAACAGACTCTATTGATTTATCTGTTCTCATTGATCTCCACTGGGACATTATCTTATTGTACCATTTACTACCCAGGCCCAGTCGTCTTTGGGTCACCCCATCATTACAACTTCTCGGGGACTGGAGATTGGCATGCTGTTACCCAGGGGAGATGAGAATCAGGGCAAGCTTTAGACTGATCCGACTCAAAATTTTGAACCGAGCGTACTACACCAGATCTAGATTCTTTGCCATGGGCAGGATAGCATCAGACAGATGCCTCAGAGGGTGCACGCAGAGAGGGACACTCATACACACGACATGGGAGTGTTCACGGATCCGCCCATTGCGGGATGTGGTTAATAATAAGATATCCTTAGTCCTGGAATAACCCTTGGAGTTAAGTGCAAGGGTGGTGATGCTGGGTATCTGGGGGTAATAAACATTGGACAAATACATGTTCCTCTTCTGCAATGTGGCCCTGATGACCGCACGTGTGATAATATACAGAAATGGGGTTGTATGGCGGTCCCGCCGCTGCGGCGGTGGGAGACAAGCATGGATTGGAGAATGAGAGCAGAACAACAGATCTATAAAGTGTGTGGAGGCCCCAACAAATTCACAAACATATGGAGACATTGGAGGGGATGGGATGAGGACCTAGAGTCAGATGGTGGCAGTGAGGGAAGGTCCAATGGATGATGTTGGGTCCCACACATTGAGTTGTCCTGAAGTGCAACTATTTGTCATAGAGTCCTGTATGGAGAATCCCGTCTCTGTAACCACGCGGACCAGACAGATGAAGTCCTGCCGTATGTGGGGTTGTTCTTCCTACACAGTTATGTACTAGTTTTGTGTATGTAAACTTGAATAATACTAAATATTTCTTTTTAAAAGAAGGGTTTAATTGAGGAAAGTCACATAATGTGACTTTTAAATCAATAAACGTTAATAGTGTATTGGTGGAACAAATAGTTGTAAGTCAACAGGTGCTGAAAATGTCCTGTAAAAGATGGTAATAAGGAATTTTACAAGAAAGAGTACTAAAAAACATTCACTACTGAACATTTAAAAAAAAATTCAAAATATAAAATACTGCCATTGCATTAAATATAAATAAATGAATGAGTTAAGCTATATGTAAAAAAAAACCATAAATAAATAAATAGATAAGTAATATAAAGTACAAATATATGGACTTCCATACATTATACACCTTGTCTGCACAGTACTATTTTATGACCGTCTTAATTTACAAAAAAATTTCTTTGGGTCAAAATTTTTAAAAAAATTGCCAACATTTCAGAGCATATGGGGTTGGTTCCACCACGCAACCATCTCGTCGCTGCTGATGTGATTGCAAATTTCGAGCAATCTGTTGTACCTTCTGCTATGTTCCTTAGCGGGCTGCGGGCAGCAGAGAACACCACGCTTCTAGAGCTTACACAAAGCGCTACAGGAATATATTGTGTCTTCAATGGGAACATCTGTCCATCTGCCTAGAACCTCTTCCAAAGGTGTCTAACCAATCTCAGATGCATAAATTTCCGTCTCCATTGGGGACGAGGTTGCTTGCCAAGGAAGCGATCCATCTGAGGACGCGATCTCAAGATGGTGCATAACATTTCTCAGACTCACAATCTTGGCAGAGCTTAAACCACAGATGTTCTTGTCTTAGATCACTTTAGACGTTTCAATAGTATCTTGCGGTGTCTTGAACTGGGATGAAGTGCTCTTAGTTGGGTAATTTATTAAGCTAGCAATGTTGCCTGTGAGAGCACCATGGTGGGGGCTCAGCCTGGCCCATACTGCCCTGAGACGGTGGATGATCATTGACTAGCTCTAAAAAATATGGGGCATATTGGCAAGAACCTCTTTAAAATTATCGCCGTTTTAGCGCCCCCAATAGAAGCCCAGGTTAGATGTCCTGCACATCTAACCTGGGCTTCTATTGGAATTCTGTAACGCATATTAGCAAGCCCATTATCGGCGTTTTAGCGCCAATTTCCTGCCGCTAAAACAGCAATAATTTTAACGAGGTTCTTTCTAATATGCCCCTGAGTAATAAATATAATCATGATTCGTGTATAGTTTATTTTCTCCGCGAGTAGCTACAGCGGGCTGCAACTGACATCCCAAGAAAAGGACTTCAAAGCTTCATACCATTTAAAACAGTTCTACTTTGGTATTGTCAACTTCAGAGGGGCAAATTAGATTTAACTAAAAGACGTAATCAGTATTTGCCAAACCGTATTTTCACAAATTATTGTTTATGCGCTGTGTAATTTTATCCGCAAAACTGACAATGTCTGTGCCAATATAGCGGCTATTTCGATGGAATGTGTGCTGTCTGTAAACAACAGTGCTCTGCCACACCATAAAAGATTTGCGACAGTGTGCTCCAAAATGCATCAACAGCTACTTACTACACCCTTACCACTCTCCTGCTGAATGGGCGTGGCTCATTCACGACACTTGTTCCTTGTGTGACACTTGGGTTTTCACACTCATTATGACTTCAGGGATGTAACAATGATGACAGCACCCCTCTCTGAAAACTGTTTCAGCACCACTGTTCTTTGCCGAAACCATTTAAAGGTATTCCAAGTATAGGATTATCATGGCCCATTGTGTGTGTGTGGGGGGGAGGGGGTGGCTGAGAGTTGGATGGCCTGATGACGTCATCACGTCCCCTGGCTCATGGGAGCCTCTACAAGCAAAAGTAGTGGGTGCATTTCAGTGCTTAATTTATAAAATGTTAAGTGCCAGGGCTCTGACCATGAGGCCACTGCAGCTTGCACCACCCATTGCCCCTGTCATCGCTGCCAAAACAACTACTAGCCATCTCTCTTGCATGTAAATGCGACAGTTCAGATTATTCCAGGTACCCAAAGCTAAAGGAATGGCTGGGGAGGCAAGTATTAGTAATTTTTTTATGTATATTGTTTCCTAAACAATATACTGCTGTTATACTGCTCATCTCTAAATTACATGAGCAGCGGCATCTTGTGGCAGACTGCCCTAAGTGTGATGTTGACAATTAGGTGCCGAGCACCGGAAACCAATTAAGTGCTGGTGTTCAGCACCAGAAAGCTCCGGGTCAAATTAAGCACTGCATTTGCACTCCCTCCCGCCCTCCTCTTGCACACAGGTCTTGCGTGTGACCTGGGCCTTTCCACACTCACTCATTGGTTACTAGCTTCCTTACCTTGGGCTCCCCTCCCCCATCTCTGACCCCTCATGCAGGGTTGTGCCTTGAGCTCGGCCACGTTACCAGGGTTCGAGCCAGGGGCAGTGAAGACAGCCTTCGCCTCTTCCTCTGATCACGGACAGCCCACTGATGGTAAAGTGCATTAGACCTTCTCCTTCTCACTACCCCTTTCTGTCCTTTTACAGAAATCGTGCTTTCTTCCTCACTAGAATTTAATGTTGAGAAATTATTCTGTGCAAATTAACAGAATATTGGTATGATAAAAGTAAAGCTGGAAAACTAGGTAAGCGTGAAGCAAAAGCTGTAAATTAGAATGCGCGTCTCGCTTTCTGAAAGATGGAGAGAGGTGTAATTTGGACTCTACCATCTGAGTGTTGAAGGTGACCCATACTATGTTCAGCACTCAGGGGGAGGAGCGTCACTCCACTGCTTTTAAGCACTGCAAAAAAGGAAAAATGTAATTAAAACAACACAATGTTATTATCATTTTATTTTTCCGTGCTGAGGCACTTTTGCAGGGTGGGGCGGGGCTGGGCTGGGGGGGAGGAGTGGTGGCACTCTCTATTTGTGCATGACTGTAAGCTGGCCGTCTTGGTGCTCTCACTGGAGACCCCCCAAGTCTGCTCAGGGTTCCCTACACAGCCTCTCCCCCACTGGTCCTGGAAGCAAAGCAGGTCCAGCACTTCAGCGCTTTGAAGCCTCGACATGAGGTACAGAAAGCACTATAGAAAGGACCCAATACCTAGAGTGAAACAAGGATTTCAGAAGGGAGGCAGGAAGTCTTCATGAAGTCACCGAGAGAAGCTCTCTCTATGTAAGGTGTTGTGGGCAGAGTGACAAGCAGTCTGTGTTTACACCACCCAATCCCAACGCAGGTTAGATTGAAAGAAAGACATTTTACTTCGAACAAACATAAATAAAAGGGTGAGGTGTGTCTGTCATGGCTAGGTTCTCAGACCCAGTGCCTAAATTACCCCCGACCCCCGCACTACCTCCCCGTCTTCTCTTACTGCTCACTGAAACCGGGGAAGCTGTCCCTCAGAAGAACCATCTCCTGTTATTACTCAGTGAGACCGGGGACGCTGTCCCTCAGAAGAACCATCTCCTGTTATTACTCAGTGAGACCGGGGACGCTGTCCCTCAGAAGAATCATCTCCTCTTATTACTCAGTGAGACCGGGGAAGCTGTCCCTCAGAAGACCAATCTCCTCTTATTACTCAGTGAGACCGGGGAAGCTGTCCCTCAGAAGAACAATCTCCTCTTATTACTCAGTGAGACCGGGGAAGCTGTCCCTCCGAAGAATCATCTCCTCTTATTACTCAGTGAGACCGGGGAAGCTGTCCCTCAGAAGAATCATCTCCTCTTATTACTCAGTGAGATTGGGGAAGCTGTCCCTCAGAAGAACAATCTCCTCTTATTACTCAGTGAGACCAGGGAAGCTGTCCCTCAGAAGACCAATCTCCTCTTATTACTCAATGAGACCGGGGAAGCTGTCCCTCAGAAGAACCATCTCCTGTTATTACTCAGTGAGACCGGGGACGCTGTCCCTCAGAAGAATCATCTCCTCTTATTACTCAGTGAGACCGGGGAAGCTGTCCCTCAGAAGAACAATCTCCTCTTATTACTCAGTGAGACCAGGGAAGCTGTCCCTCAGAAGAACAATCTCCTCTTATTACTCAGTGAGACCGGGGAAGCTGTCCCTCAGAAGAATCATCTCCTCTTATTACTCAGTGAGACCGGGGAAGCTGTCCCTCAGAAGAATCATCTCCTCTTACTACTCAGTGAGACTGGGGAAGCTGTCCCTCAGAAGAACAATCTCCTCTTATTACTCCGTGAGACCGGGGAAGCTGTCCCTCAGAAAACCAATCTCCTCTTATTACTCAATGAGACCGGGGAAGCTGTCCCTCAGAAGAATCATCTCCTCTTATTACTCAGTGAGACTGGGGAAGCTGTCCCTCAGAAGAATCATCTCCTCTTATTACCCAGTGAGACTGGGGATGCTGTCCCTCAGAAGACCAATCTCCTCTTTACTCAGTGAGACCGGGGAAGCTGTCCCTCAGAAGAATCATCTCCTCTTATTACTCAGTGAGACCGGGGAAGCTGTCCCTCAGAAGAATCATCTCCTCTTATTACTCAGTGAGACTGGGGAAGCTGTCCCTCAGAAGAATAATCTCCTCTTATTACTCAGTGAGACCGGGGAAGCTGTCCCTCAGAAGAACCATCTCCTGTTATTACTCAGTGAGACCGGGGACGCTGTCCCTCAGAAGAATCATCTCCTCTTATTACTCAGTGAGACCGGGGAAGCTGTCCCTGAGAAGACCAATCTCCTCTTATTACTCAGTGAGACCGGGGAAGCTGTCCCTCAGAAGAACAATCTCCTCTTATTACTCAGTGAGACCGGGGAAGCTGTCCCTCAGAAGAATCATCTCCTCTTATTACTCAGTGAGACCGGGGAAGCTGTCCCTCAGAAGAATCATCTCCTCTTATTACTCAGTGAGACTGGGGAAGCTGTCCCTCAGAAGAACAATCTCCTCTTATTACTCAGTGAGACCGGGGAAGCTGTCCCTCAGAAGACCAATATCCTCTTATTACTCAATGAGACCGGGGAAGCTGTGCCTCAGAAGAACCATCTCCTGTTATTTCTCAGTGAGACCGGGGACGCTGTCCCTCACAAGAATCATCTCCTCTTATTACTCAGTGAGACCGGGGAAGCTGTCCCTCAGAAGACCAATCTCCTCTTATTACTCAGTGAGACCGGGGAAGCTGTCCCTCAGAAGAACAATCTCCTCTTATTACTCAGTGAGACCGGGGAAGCTGTCCCTCAGAAGAATCATCTCCTCTTATTACTCAGTGAGATCGGGGAAGCTGTCCCTCAGAAGAATCATCTCCTCTTATTACTCAGTGAGACTGGGGAAGCTGTCCCTCAGAAGAACAATCTCCTCTTATTACTCCGTGAGACCGGGGAAGCTGTCCCTCAGAAAACCAATCTCCTCTTATTACTCAATGAGACCGGGGAAGCTGTCCCCCAGAAGAATCATCTCCTCTTATTACTCAGTGAGACTGGGGAAGCTGTCCCTCAGAAGAATCATCTCCTCTTATTACCCAGTGAGACTGGGGATGCTGTCCCTCAGAAGACCAATCTCCTCTTTACTCAGTGAGACCGGGGAAGCTGTCCCTCAGAAGAATCATCTCCTCTTATTACTCAGTGAGACCGGGGAAGCTGTCCCTCAGAAGAATCATCTCCTCTTATTACTCAGTGAGACTGGGGAAGCTGTCCCTCAGAAGAACAATCTCCTCTTATTACTCAGTGAGACCGGGGAAGCTGTCCCTCAGAAGACCAATCTCCTCTTATTACTCAATGAGACCGGGGAAGCTGTCCCTCAGAAGAATCATCTCCTCTTATTACTCAGTGAGACTGGGGAAGCTGTCCCTCAGAAGAATCATCTCCTCTTATTACCCAGTGAGACCGGGGATGCTGTCCCTCAGAAGACCAATCTCCTCTTTACTCAGTGAGACCGGGGAAGCTGTCCCTCAGTAGAATCATCTCCTCTTATTACTCAGTGAGACCGGGGAAGCTGTCCCTCAGAAGAATCATCTCCTCTTATTACTCAGTGAGACCGGGGAAGCTGTCCCTCAGAAGACCAATCTCCTCTTATTACTCAGTGAGACCGGGGAAGCTGTCCCTCAGAAGACCAATCTCCTCTTATTACTCAGTGAGACCGGGGAAGCTGTCCCTCAGAAGAATCATCTCCTCTTATTACTCAGTGAGACCGGGGAAGCTGTCCCTCAGAAGAATCATCTCCTCTTATTACTCAGTGAGACCGGGGAAGCTGTCCCTCAGAAGAATCATCTCCTCTTATTACTCAGTGAGACCGGGGACGCTGTCCCTCAGAAGAATCATCTCCTCTTATTACTCAGTAAGACCGGGGAAGCTGTCCCGCAGAAGAATCATCTCCTCTTATTACTCAGTGAGACCGGGGAAGCTGTCCCTCAGAAGAATCATCTCCTCTTATTACTCAGTGAGACCGGTGGAGCTGTCCCTCAGAAGAATCATCTCCTCTTATTACTCAGTGAGACCGGGGAAGCTGTCCCTCAGAAGAATCATCTCCTCTTATTACCCAGTGAGACTGGGGATGCTGTCCCTCAGAAGACCAATCTCCTCTTATTACTCAGTGAGACCGGGGAAGCTGTCCCTCAGAAGACCAATCTCCTCTTATTACTCAGTGAGACCGGGGAAGCTGTCCCTCAGAAGAATCATCTCCTCTTATTACTCAGTGAGACCGGGGAAGCTGTCCCTCAGAAGAATCATCTCCTCTTATTACTCAGTGAGACCGGGGAAGCTGTCCCTCAGAAGAATCATCTCCTCTTATTACTCAGTGAGACCGGGGACGCTGTCCCTCAGAAGAATCATCTCCTCTTATTACTCAGTGAGACCGGGGAAGCTGTCCCGCAGAAGAATCATCTCCTCTTATTACTCAGTGAGACCGGGGAAGCTGTCCCTCAGAAGAATCATCTCCTCTTATTACTCAGTGAGACCGGTGGAGCTGTCCCTCAGAAGAATCATCTCCTCTTATTACTCAGTGAGACCGGGGAAGCTGTCCCTCAGAAGAATCATCTCCTCTTATTACCCAGTGAGACTGGGTATGCTGTCCCTCAGAAGACCAATCTCCTCTTTACTCAGTGAGACCGGGGAAGCTGTCCCTCAGAAGAATCATCTCCTCTTATTACTCAGTGAGACCGGGGAAGCTGTCCCTCAGAAGAATCATCTCCTCTTATTACTCATTGAGACCGGGGAAGCTGTCCCTCAGAAGACCAATCTCCTCTTATTACTCAGTGAGACCGGGGAAGCTGTCCCTCAGAAGAATCATCTCCTCTTATTACTCAGTGAGACCGGGGAAGCTGTCCCTCAGAAGAAATATCTCCTCTTATTACCCAGTGAGACTGGGGATGCTGTCCCTCAGAAGACCAATCTCCTCCTATTACTCAGTGAGACCGCGGAAGCTGTCCCTCAGAAGACCAATTTCCTCTTATTACTCAGTGAGACCGGGGAAGCTGTCCCTCAGAAGACCAATCTCCTCTTATTACTCAGTGAGACCGGGGAAGCTGTCCCTCAGAAAAATCATCTCCTCTTCTTACTCAGTGAGACCGGGGAAGCTGTCCCTCAGAAGAATCATCTCCTCTTATTACTCAGTGAGACTGGGGAAGCTGTCCCTCAGAAGAACAATCTCCTCTTATTACTCAGTGAGACCGGGGAAGCTGTCCCTCAGAAGACCAATCTCCTCTTATTACTCAATGAGACCGGGGAAGCTGTCCCTCAGAAGAATCATCTCCTCTTATTACTCAGTGAGACTGGGGAAGCTGTCCCTCAGAAGAATCATCTCCTCTTATTACCCAGTGAGACTGGGGATGCTGTCCCTCAGAAGACCAATCTCCTCTTTACTCAGTGAGACCGGGGAAGCTGTCCCTCAGAAGAATCATCTCCTCTTATTACTCAGTGAGACCGGGGAAGCTGTCCCTCAGAAGAATCATCTCCTCTTATTACTCAGTGAGACCGGGGAAGCTGTCCCTCAGAAGACCAATCTCCTCTTATTACTCAGTGAGACCGGGGAAGCTGTCCCTCAGAAGACCAATCTCCTCTTATTACTCAGTGAGACCGGGGAAGCTGTCCCTCAGAAGAATCATCTCCTCTTATTACTCAGTGAGACCGGGGAAGCTGTCCCTCAGAAGAATCATCTCCTCTTATTACTCAGTGAGACTGGGGAAGCTGTCCCTCAGAAGAACAATCTCCTCTTATTAGTTAGTGAGACCGGGAAAGCTGTCCCTCAGAAGACCAATCTCCTCTTATTACTCAATGAGACCGGGGAAGCTGTCCCTCAGAAGAATCATCTCCTCTTATTACTCAGTGAGACTGGGGAAGCTGTCCCTCAGAAGAATCATCTCCTCTTATTACTCAGTGAGACCGGGGAAGCTGTCCCTCAGAAGAATCATCTCCTCTTATTACTCAGTGAGACCGGGGAAGCTGTCCCTCAGAAGAATCATCTCCTCTTATTACTCAGTGAGACCGGGGACGCTGTCCCTCAGAAGAATCATCTCCTCTTATTACTCAGTGAGACCGGGGAAGCTGTCCCGCAGAAGACCAATCTCCTCTTATTACTCAGTGAGACCGGGGAAGCTGTCCCTCAGAAGAATCATCTCCTCTTATTACTCAGTGAGACCGGGGAAGCTGTCCCTCAGAAGAATCATCTCCTCTTATTACTCAGTGAGACCGGGGAAGCTGTCCCTCAGAAGAATCATCTCCTCTTATTACTCAGTGAGACCGGGGACGCTGTCCCTCAGAAGAATCATCTCCTCTTATTACTCAGTGAGACCGGGGAAGCTGTCCCGCAGAAGAATCATCTCCTCTTATTACTCAGTGAGACCGGGGAAGCTGTCCCTCAGAAGAATCATCTCCTCTTATTACTCAGTGAGACCGGGGGAGCTGTCCCTCAGAAGAATCATCTCCTCTTATTACTCAGTGAGACCGGGGAAGCTGTCCCTCAGAAGAATCATCTCCTCTTATTACCCAGTGAGACTGGGGATGCTGTCCCTCTGAAGACCAATCTCCTCTTTACTCAGTGAGACCGGGGAAGCTGTCCCTCAGAAGAATCATCTCCTCTTATTACTCAGTGAGACCGGGGAAGCTGTCCCTCAGAAGAAGCATCTCCTCTTATTACTCAGTGAGACCGGGGAAGCTGTCCCTCAGAAGACCAATCTCCTCTTATTACTCAGTGAGACCGGGGAAGCTGTCCCTCAGAAGAATCATCTCCTCTTATTACTCAGTGAGACCGGGGAAGCTGTCCCTCAGAAGAAATATCTCCTCTTATTACCCAGTGAGACTGGGGATGCTGTCCCTCAGAAGACCAATCTCCTCCTATTACTCAGTGAGACCGGGGAAGCTGTCCCTTAGAAGACCAATCTCCTCTTATTACTCAGTGAGACCGGGGAAGCTGTCCCTCAGAAGACCAATCTCCTCTTATTACTCAGTGAGACCGGGGAAGCTGTCCCTCAGAAGAATCATCTCCTCTTATTACTCAGTGAGACCGGGGAAGCTGTCCCTCAGAAGAAATATCTCCTCTTATTACCCAGTGAGACTGGGGATGCTGTCCCTCAGAAGACCAATCTCCTCCTATTACTCAGTGAGACCGGGGAAGCTGTCCCTCAGAAGAATCATCTCCTCTTATTACTCAGTGAGACCGGGGAAGCTGTCCCTCAGAAGAATCATCTCCTCTTATTACTCAGTGAGACCGGGGGAGCTGTCCCTCAGAAGAATCATCTCCTCTTATTACTCAGTGAGACCGGGGAAGCTGTCCCTCAGAAGAATCATCTCCTCTTATTACCCAGTGAGACTGGGGATGCTGTCCCTCAGAAGACCAATCTCCTCTTTACTCAGTGAGACCGGGGAAGCTGTCCCTCAGAAGAATCATCTCCTCTTATTACTCAGTGAGACCGGGGAAGCTGTCCCTCAGAAGAATCATCTCCTCTTATTACTCAGTGAGACCGGGGAAGCTGTCCCTCAGAAGACCAATCTCCTCTTATTACTCAGTGAGACCGGGGAAGCTGTCCCTCAGAAGAATCATCTCCTCTTATTACTCAGTGAGACCGGGGAAGCTGTCCCTCAGAAGAAATATCTCCTCTTATTACCCAGTGAGACTGGGGATGCTGTCCCTCAGAAGACCAATCTCCTCCTATTACTCAGTGAGACCGGGGAAGCTGTCCCTCAGAAGACCAATCTCCTCTTATTACTCAGTGAGACCGGGGAAGCTGTCCCTCAGAAGACCAATCTCCTCTTATTACTCAGTGAGACCGGGGAAGCTGTCCCTCAGAAAAATCATCTCCTCTTCTTACTCAGTGGGACCGGGGAAGCTGTCCCTCAGAAGAATCATCTCCTCTTATTACTCAGTGAGACTGGGGAAGCTGTCCCTCAGAAGAACAATCTCCTCTTATTACTCAGTGAGACCGGGGAAGCTGTCCCTCAGAAGACCAATCTCCTCTTATTACTCAATGAGACCGGGGAAGCTGTCCCTCAGAAGAATCATCTCCTCTTATTACTCAGTGAGACTGGGGAAGCTGTCCCTCAGAAGAATCATCTCCTCTTATTACCCAGTGAGACTGGGGATGCTGTCCCTCAGAAGACCAATCTCCTCTTTACTCAGTGAGACTGGGAAAGCTGTCCCTCAGAAGAATCATCTCCTCTTATTACTCAGTGAGACCGGGGAAGCTGTCCCTCAGAAGAATCATCTCCTCTTATTACTCAGTGAGACTGGGGAAGCTGTCCCTCAGAAGAACAATCTCCTCTTATTAGTTAGTGAGACCGGGAAAGCTATCCCTCAGAAGACCAATCTCCTCTTATTACTCAATGAGACCGGGGAAGCTGTCCCTCAGAAGAATCATCTCCTCTTATTACTCAGTGAGACTGGGGAAGCTGTCCCTCAGAAGAATCATCTCCTCTTATTACTCAGTGAGACCGGGGAAGCTGTCCCTCAGAAGAATCATCTCCTCTTATTACTCAGTGAGACCGGGGAAGCTGTCCCTCAGAAGAATCATCTCCTCTTATTACTCAGTGAGACCGGGGACGCTGTCCCTCAGAAGAATCATCTTCTCTTATTACTCAGTGAGACCGGGGAAGCTGTCCCGCAGAAGACCAATCTCCTCTTATTACTCAGTGAGACCAGGGAAGCTGTCCCTCAGAAGAATCATCTCCTGTTATTACTCAGTGAGACCAGGGAAGCTGTCCCTCAGAAGAATCATCTCCTCTTATTACCCAGTGAGACTGGGGAAGCTGTCCCTCAGAAGAATCATCTCCTCTTATTACCCAGTGAGACTGGGGATGCTGTCCCTCAGAAGACCAATCTCCTCTTTACTCAGTGGGACCGGGGAAGCTGTCCCTCAGAAGAATCATCTCTTCTTATTACTCAGTGAGACCGGGGAAGCTGTCCCTCAGAAGAATCATCTCCTCTTATTACTCAGTGAGACCGGGGAAGCTGTCCCTCAGAAGACCAATCTCCTCTTATTACTCAGTGAGACCAGGGAAGCTGTCCCTCAGAAGAATCATCTCCTGTTATTACTCAGTGAGACCGGGGAAGCTGTCCCTCAGAAGAATCATCTCCTCTTATTACCCAGTGAGACTGGGGATGCTGTCCCTCAGAAGACCAATCTCCTCTTTACTCAGTGAGACCGGGGAAGCTGTCCCTCAGAAGAATCATCTCCTCTTATTACTCAGTGAGACCGGGGAAGCTGTCCCTCAGAAGAATCATCTCCTCTTATTACTCAGTGAGACCGGGGAAGCTGTTCCTCAGAAGACCAATCTCCTCCTATTACTCGGTGAGACCGGGGAAGCTGTCCCTCAGAAGACCAATCTCCTCTTATTACTCAGTGAGACTGGGGAAGCTGTCCCTCAGAAGAATCATCTCCTCTTATTACTCAGTGAGACCGGGGAAGCTGTCCCTCAGAAGACCAATCTCCTCTTATTACTCAGTGAGACCGGGGAAGCTGTCCCTCAGAAGAACAATCTCCACTTATTACTCTGTGAGACCGGGGAAGCTGTCCCTCAGAAGACCAATCTCCACTTATTACTCAGTGAGACCGGGGAAGCTGTCCCTCAGAAGACCAATCTCCACTTATTACTCAGTGAGACCGGGGAAGCTGTCCCTCAGAAGAACAATCTCCTCTTATTACTCAGTGAGACCGGGGAAGCTGTCCCTCAGAAGAACAATCTCCTCTTATTACTCAGTGAGACCGGGGAAGCTGTCCCTCAGAAGACCAATCTCCTCTTATTACTCAGTGAGACCGGGGAAGCTGTCCCTCAGAAGAACAATCTCCTCTTATTACTCTGTGAGACCGGGGAAGCTGTCCCTCAGAAGACCAATCTCCACTTATTACTCAGTGAGACCGGGGAAGCTGTCCCTCAGAAGACCAATCTCCACTTATTACTCAGTGAGACCGGGGAAGCTGTCCCTCGGAAGATCAATCTCCTCTTATTACTCAGTGAGACCGGGGAAGCTGTCCCTCAGAAGAACAATCTCCTCTTATTACTCAGTGAGACCGGGGAAGCTGTCCCTCCGAAGAACAATCTCCTCTTATTACTCAGTGAGACCGGGGAAGCTGTCCCTCAGAAGAACAATCTCCTCTTATTACTCAGTGAGACCAGGGAAGCTGTCCCTCAGAAGAATCATCTCCTGTTATTACTCAGTGAGACCAGGGAAGCTGTCCCTCAGAAGAATCATCTCCTCTTATTACCCAGTGAGACTGGGGAAGCTGTCCCTCAGAAGAATCATCTCCTCTTATTACCCAGTGAGACTGGGGATGCTGTCCCTCAGAAGACCAATCTCCTCTTTACTCAGTGAGACCGGGGAAGCTGTCCCTCAGAAGAATCATCTCTTCTTATTACTCAGTGAGACCGGGGAAGCTGTCCCTCAGAAGAATCATCTCCTCTTATTACTCAGTGAGACCGGGGAAGCTGTCCCTCAGAAGACCAATCTCCTCTTATTACTCAGTGAGACCAGGGAAGCTGTCCCTCAGAAGAATCATCTCCTGTTATTACTCAGTGAGACCGGGGAAGCTGTCCCTCAGAAGAATCATCTCCTCTTATTACCCAGTGAGACTGGGGATGCTGTCCCTCAGAAGACCAATCTCCTCTTTACTCAGTGAGACCGGGGAAGCTGTCCCTCAGAAGAATCATCTCCTCTTATTACTCAGTGAGACCGGGGAAGCTGTCCCTCAGAAGAATCATCTCCTCTTATTACTCAGTGAGACCGGGGAAGCTGTTCCTTAGAAGACCAATCTCCTCCTATTACTCAGTGAGACCGGGGAAGCTGTCCCTCAGAAGACCAATCTCCTCTTATTACTCAGTGAGACTAGGGAAGCTGTCCCTCAGAAGAATCATCTCCTCTTATTACTCAGTGAGACCGGGGAAGCTGTCCCTCAGAAGAATCATCTCCTCTTATTACTCAGTGAGACTGGGGAAGCTGTCCCTCAGAAGACCAATCTCCTCTTATTACTCAGTGAGACCGGGGAAGCTGTCCCTCAGAAGACCAATCTCCACTTATTACTCAGTGAGACCGGGGAAGCTGTCCCTCAGAATACCAATCTCCACTTATTACTCAGTGAGACCGGGGAAGCTGTCCCTCAGAAGAACAATCTCCTCTTATTACTCAGTGAGACCGGGGAAGCTGTCCCTCAGAAGAACAATCTCCTCTTATTACTCAGTGAGACCGGGGAAGCTGTCCCTCAGAAGACCAATCTCCTCTTATTACTCAGTGAGACCGGGGAAGCTGTCCCTCAGAAGAACAATCTCCTCTTATTACTCTGTGAGACCGGGGAAGCTGTCCCTCAGAAGACCAATCTCCACTTATTACTCAGTGAGACCGGGGAAGCTGTCCCTCAGAAGACCAATCTCCACTTATTACTCAGTGAGACCGGGGAAGCTGTCCCTCAGAAGATCAATCTCCTCTTATTACTCAGTGAGACCGGGGAGCTGTCCCTCAGAAGAACAATCTCCTCTTATTACTCAGTGAGACCGGGGAAGCTGTCCCTCCGAAGAACAATCTCCTCTTATTACTCAGTGAGACCGGGGAAGCTGTCCCTCAGAAGAACAATCTCCTCTTATTACTCAGTGAGACCGGGGAAGCTGTCCCTCAGAAGAACAGCCCACCACTGAATTCTGGGACACATTCAACATGGCAAAACTCCTGCCACTGGGAAGCTCTCCTTAAGCCCTCCCCTTGTGACTACCCCATCTCACTCCCACAAAGGATAAAAAAAGTTTAACAGTCTCGTCAAGAATTTTCAATTCTATTAAGGAAGGAGGCAAGGATTCACCTTTTCTATTTTTACTGCAATAAAACGCAGCTGCCAATGAAAACTTTACACACAATGAAACTACATTTCCCATGATTATCTTCCACTTCGTCACGGGTACACTAACCAATCAGGTCCTATATGGACGCTTAAGCTCTAGAGTAAAAAATAACTCGTCTCTTTCTTTGCAAAATGTAGCACCAAAAAGAACAGCCAACAGTCTCACTGCAAACATTGCCCAATCTATATATATATAAAAACGAATGTATGTCTGTCTGTTTGTCCCTTATGCATTACTACACCATTGATCCGATCGGCATGAAACTTTGGGAAGTTGTTGAGTACACTCCCGCGAGGGTTTCTGGCAACAAAAAAAAAATATGTTAAAAGTTGTTGAGTACACTCCCGCGAAGGTTTCTGGCAAAAAAAAAAAATTGTTAAATATCGGCCCCCAGGCCCACCAGGGCCCTCAAAACCTTTCCAAAACTGAACGTTTACAATTTCCGGTGCGACTCGCTTTTGCAATGACCATCAACAAAGAACAAGGACAATCGCTGCAAGTGTGTGGACTAGATTTGGAGAATCTGTGCTTCTCACAAGGACAACTGTATGTGGCCAGCTCACGCTTCAGAAAACCTTCTGATTTATTTGTGTACGCACCAGACGGAAAAACAGAAAATACCGGGAATCCACAAGCACTCGAATAAATAAACAGAATTAAAACAACACTTTAAAATGTTTTCCATATTAAAATTAATAATTTCAATAAAAATGACACAATGTAAATTGAATTGTTATCATAACAAGTTTCCTTAAATTTCCTTTCTACTGAGATCGCAGCAACGCGGGACGGGTAAGCTAGTAGAAAATAAATCCAAACTACAACAGGAATCCTCTGCCAGAAGGCTGCATCTTCAAAAAACCATATACACAAAAAGTGGCGAAGGTCTGTCCAACCAGGTAACTTTTGTTCTTGAAAAACCCTCGCCCTTGCTTCTGTTCATTTGCTGAAACAGAAAAAATCCTGAAGTAACCATGGCTACTACTCATGTTATGAACAACAGTACAAGGGAGGGCCCAGCATCATTAAATCAGAAAAACATGGCATCAAATCCAGTATATAAAAAACAATTCAACTAGGTGGAATAATCCTCGCCTCTGTGTCCTTATGTGAACTGAAAGTTTTAGACACAACTCTAGGCTGTGTCTGGACAGAGGCTCCAAATCTGCAGGTTTAAAGCTGTCCCAGAGCTACAGAAGCAGCACCTACAACTGGTTTATGATAAAATGTTCTAAAAGTGGATTCCGAAGACAACTTTACTCTCTACTGTTCCTATGTGACTCTTAGAGTATATCCATTCGTATCCCTTCCCTATGTATATAGAGATAACTCTAATCACGAGTATATGCAGTAGACCTTTGTACTCTCTACCATTCCTATGCGACTCTTAGAGTATATCCATTCGTATCCCTTCCCTATGTATATAGAGATAACTTGAATCACGAGTATATGCAGTAGACCTTTGTACTCTCTACCTGTCACGATTCGCTCCCTTTGCTCTCGTGCCCACCACCAGGGGGCCGAATTGTGGGGCGTTCCAGTGTTCTAATATGCCTCCAGACACTCACCTGTATGCATATCTTGACTTCCAGCCATTTGGACACTATTTGGGAACTGACATCCATTCCCAATCCATGCCGGGTTTTGTGAAAGCCAGCCTGCTTAGACTTAAAGCCAGCCTACTCATGCCTGAAACTCCATTACCCAGAATTCCCTGCTCACTGCTTTGTCTCCACCCCTGCAGGCCAAGGATGGGTGGAGGAATTCAGCTCACCTGTGGCTGGCTGCTGCTAGCTTGCTCACACCAGCTGCATGTGATTACTGTGAGCTCTTTTAAGCCCCAGCTCCCTTCAGCCAAAGGTTGGTCATTGTAGCTGTTTACCGGTGAGACCAATCCTTGGTTCCAGAGTTCCCTGAGCTTTTGCTATTCTTGTTTCCAGTGTTTCCTGAGCTTTGATTATGCCTTGTTCCTGACCTGCTGCTGTTTTCCCTGTTTCTGAATTAGCACTGCCTGCAGTGCTACCCTGACCCCATAGCCTTAGTATTCCTTGTTCCTGAACTGCAGCAGTTTCCCTTCTCCTGAATTAGCACTGCTTGCAGTGCTACCTTGTTTCCTGAGTTCCTGAGCTATAGCTATTCCCTGTACCTGAATTAGCACTGCCTGCAGTGCTACCTTGTTTCCTGAGTTCCTGAGCTATAGTTATTCTTTGTTCTTGTTCCTGGGCTTAGCTATTTCTTGTTCCTGATTTGCACTGCTTGCGGTGCTCTCTTGACTCCTTGTTTCCTGAGCTGTAGCTATTTCCTGTTTCCTTGAACCAGCACTGCCTGCAGTGCTACGTTGACTCCTGAGCCTTACCTCACTTCTTGTTCCTGCCCCAATACTGCCTTCTATGCTTCTTTGTTTTCTTGATTCCTTAACCTGTACTATTCTAGTATACCCTTGTAGCCTCCCCTTCTGTATATCCGTTTCCAGTCCCTGCCTTGCTTCCTATTTCCTGGGTTCCAGTTCTAGTTTGCTGTCTTTCTATTCTGCTGTCTTACTGCTGTTACCTTGTATGTTTGTTACCTGCTTTCTGCCAAGTGTGCCCGGTCATTTCCTTCCTTTCCTGTTAAGCACTCCTCCTCGCTAGCTCCTTGTCTATTGTGCTTGTGTTTAGTTCTACCCCTTTGCTGTTACTGCCTTGCGCATTCCTGTTTGTTCGCCAGGATCCGTGGGCTCAGCTGACTACCTAGGTGGTGTTTCTTGTTCACTGTGAGTTTTGTATTTGAGTTACATTTATAACATCACTATAAGTATAAGCTCCACAGACCCTGCCTTTGCATTCATATCCTACATGTGGGTATTTACTGTCAGTATCTGTAATAGCAATTGCGGGTAAGAAACTTACTGAGCTTCAGTCTTACCATGTGGAGCTCCTGAGTGCTTTACCCCACACCCCGCTTTATTGTTAATGTTGTATTATATATATGTCTTGCACGTCCGTCCTGGGTGTAGTTAGTCTGAATGCTAAATTGCCTTGTGAGTGCCCTTCCTTTCTGAGTCTTACCCATCTTGTTCACTTGTACAGGCTTCCCCTTTGGATCCCTCTTTCTCCTCTGACTCCCTGTATGATCCTGGGCAGCACTGTACTCCTGCTTTCTGTGTACGTCTTCTACCCAGTTCCTAGTCCTTGTCCAAGTCCCTGACTGTGTTCCCCACATAGTCCCGGGCAGTCCCTGACACTACCATTTCTATGTGACTCTTAGAGTATATCCATGTGTATCCCTTCCCTATGTATATAGAGATAACTCTAATCACTAGTATATGCAGTAGACCTTTGTACTCTCTACCATTCCTATGTGACTCAGAGTATATCCACTCGTATCCCTTCCCTATGTATATAGAGATAACTCTAATCACCAGTCTCTTCTTTGTGTGACTTTACATCTCGTACGTTTGCAATTTTTTCTGTTTGTATCTTTTATGTAACGCATGTAATCCTTAGTCCTTATGTTTTGCAACTGGTTCTTATGTAAGGCGCTCTGACACCTTCGGGTAAAGTTCGGGCTACATAAAATCGCATTAAATAAATAAAATAAAATAAAAATCCTGCAACTGAGAAACCAATGGAGAGGCTTTAGAGGTCCCAGGAGTGTAGCTGTCGCCCCACTGACAGCTGTCCATTCGAAGCTGGCAGGTAAGGGGACAGCAGCCGTCTCCAGAGCCTCCAGGCAGAGCACACACTGGTGGGATGGGGTCTCAAGCACACAGACACTCAACCAATGGTGTACTTAGCTAAAACAAAATATTTATTTAGTGTCTCTTTTATAGCGCGCAGCTACCCCAACGGGGTGTCCCGGCGCTCCAGCGGATGTAATAATTCTAACTCCATAAGGATTTAGCAGAAAAGGTGAGTTCTTCCTGGATTGAGCGAATAGACTGCGGGAGTTTATTCCAATGGGATGCAGCACATATTTGGAAGGTTTTTCCTCCTGATCGCATCTTTTTAAATCTTGGGATAGTGAGGAGGTTTTTGGAGCCTGATCGCAGAGATCTGATATTTTTGTAGGGGCGGAGGCAAGTAGAGATATATGCAGAGCCCTTCCCTTTAATTGGCCTGTGAGCCAATATAAGTGCCTTAAACTCAACCCTTTTCTGTATTGGTAACCAGTGGAGAGAGCGGCGATGAGGGGAAATGTGTTCTCGGAGAGAAATCCCGCACACTAGTCGGACTGCGGCATTCTGTACAGTTTGAAGCCGATGGCAGAGGCCTGCGGTAAGTCCAGCATACAGGCCATTGGCATAATCCAAGTGCGATGTAATTAATGCTTGGACTATTGTTTTCCTTGTGTTACTGGGTAGGAAGTTAATGAGTTTTTTAACCATCCTTATTTTAGAAAAACAGGCGGCAGATACCGTTTGGATTTGAGTGTGAAAAGAGAGAGAAGAGTCCCACCTGACTCCGAGATTCTTTACAGATTCCTTGGGGGTGGAAAATACTCTTTCTATTGTCAGTGCTGGTGACCCGCGCCTAGGCTGGGGACAGACCCACTGTAGTAGTGTCTACCCTGTGTTGATTGTATGTGGGGGTCAGACTCAGACATAAGTTCTCAGACTTCAGCACTTTAAAAAACAGCAGGCACTGAAAAACGAAGACTAGAGGTAGACGGGCCTGTGTACTGAGCTTCATTCTCATTAAGGGCCATATGTATCAAGATACCCATTTGCGATTCCCAAATAACGATTTTTAAGAAATCTCTATTTGAGAATCGCAAATGGGTATGTATGTACAAAATCACATTTGTTTTGCGATTTCTTAGAATTCCTTAATTGCGATTAGCAAATTGTGAATCGCAATTAAGGAATACTTTCCCATTCATTTCTATGGGCCAGGAGGCCCATAGGAATGAATGGGAAGTTATTCTCAATTTGCGATTCGCAATTTGAAAATCGCAAATTGAGAATAATTTCAAGGGTGCAGGGGTGCCCAAAGGACACCCTGTTGCACCCCTGAAATATGCATGGGTGCACATGTGGCGCACATACATGCCCTTAGGGCATGTATGTGCGTCACATGGCACTTTGAAAAATGCAAAAATGTACATTTTTCAAGGAATTCGCAACTTACCACCAACTAGAAGTTGGTGGTAATTTGCGATTCCTTAAGAGCATTTTGGTAATTTTTTTTGCTATATACATTGCATTTCAGGAATTGCAAAATTTGCGATTCCTTAAATGCAATTGCAAAATAGGGAATCGCAAATTTTGCGATTCCTTATTTTACACCAGTTTTGCTTAATACATTCAATTTAGCAAATTCGCATTCGCAAAGGCCGAAATTCTGTGAATTTCGGCCTTTGCGAATGCGAATTTGCATGATACATATGGCCCTTATTCTGTTATTTAATTTTACGTTTGCGAATCATATGCACATACATCACCGAATCTTCAAGGCGCTGTGCCGATGAATCTGAAGTGTAACAAAATAATGGACTCGTGTCCTCTCTGTCTGCAACAAATTACAGCTTGTGTGACCCCAGGGGCCCCTGATCAAGATGAGCCCACATCTAATTAGGTTCAAAGGCGGCATGAAATAAAGCTACGCAAATAAAAAATAAGCATGTTTCCATTGCAAATGAAAAGCACCAGAAAATGAAACATTTTCAATAAATGTGCGTCACTATTTCAGAGTAAAACCGTGAATAGCATTAGCGAAACCCTGTTCCCAGTTTCAGGCTCACTTTGGCCTCTGGTACAAACTGGCAGATTTTCCGTTTTTGGTGAAAGGAAGGGGCCGCGGGTGCCTGTGACAGTCGCATGGGCAGCTTCTGACTCCATCCCTTCCTTCCATGTGTAGCATCATGGAGAGGTGGTGGGGTCTGCTGTGTTCAAGGGAGGAGACTGCGTTCTTGCCCTCTTATGGGGCGTGATCGGATTGGACAGTATTTCCCAGCGTGATCGGATTGGACAGTATTTCCCAGCGTGATCGGATTGGACAGTATTTCCAAGCGTGATCGGATTGGACAGTATTTCCAAGCGTGATCGGATTGGACAAGTATTTCCAAGCTTGGTTGGACCTGCACCTGTTGAACTAAACCCTGCGTGGTAACTTCTTGACCACTGCCCTGAGCGCTGCCTGTTTCTCCCTGGCTTGGAACAAGCCTGAAGGCCCTGCTGATGCTAAGCTCGGCTGCTTGGAAGCCCCAGTCACCCCCAGGGGAGCAGCAATGCAGACTCAGCACTTTCAAGCCCTCTCCATCCCTCACCAGAGGGAGGGTTGGCCTTCCCAGGACCACTGTTAAAAGTGCAAGTGAGCTGAGTGTCGGCTCTGCCTGATGGGCGCAGGGCCCTCTGCCTTACTTTTCTATTTTCCTATTTCTTGACCCTGCCGCTTTGGTTGTGATCCTTCGATGGACTGGACTGCCTTCTTGCCACATTGAGAAAGATGCTTCTTTAAAGCACGTCTTATGTGCCATTTTCTCACCCCCTTCTCGTTAAAGTTATGGAAAAGGAGATATGTTTCAATTGTCCTTTTTCTTCACAACAAATGAGCTTCTAGACCCAATTCACTCCGAATTCTGTCCACTCCCCAGCACATGGTCTGCCCAGAGCCCACCCTGGACAGCCTCAGGCTAGCAGCGGATGAAGGCAGCTCGGCCAGGATTGCTGACTACCTCGGTGGACACCCCCAGGCCATCCACCGTCCTCCTTTCTGCTCCAGTTTCCTGAGTGATCCTCAGGGAGTCCCTCAGGGACCCTCCTTATCCCCACTCTGTTTAATGCTTACATTTCAGCTCTTGCCACTCTCCTGCGTTCTTTCAGTCTCTCCCTGGCCTCTTACACGGGTGACACCCAGATCATGGTCAGATCAGCTAGCCCTACTGGTGTTAACCTCATCAACTTTCAGAACTGCCTCACTGCAGTTGTTCCCAGGATGGGCTGAAAATCCCTAAAAATCAACATTGAGAAGACTGAAACTCTTTTTGTGGGACAAATCTCTGCCAACTGGACTGCTGGCTGGTGGACTTCAGACCTAGGCTGTCCAAGAGCCACACTGGCTTCAGTACACAATCTTGGCTTTCTGTTGCCATGGTGCTTGTCTCCTCAAATTAGCACCTTCACCTCTTCTTAATACTTAATAAGGGATGAGTACCCTCTTCCTGGGCTCAGACGGCGCGGGTGATCTTCACGCCGTGTCTAAATTCAACACGCGCGACTCCCCGCCAAAAACCTACATTCAGTTTAGCCGTCGGCCCGAACAGTTTGTCTGAGCCCAGGAAGAGGGTACTCGTCCCTTATTAAGTATTTGGCTCCTGTGAAGTTCAGTGAGCCGCCACGGGTAATATCCGTGAGTAACACTACTGAATAAAACTCTTTTCACACTAAGATTCTCACGGGAGGGTGCACCTTAGCGAGTGCATACCACCGGAGGAATATATATAGGTCCTGACGAATGCTGAGCGAATTGGCTATCCTAACAGCAGAAACATGTTGACCACTTGTAATTAAGGACAAGGGTTCTCATAACATAGAACCTTGGATTGTCCGCCATGCACTGTTTTTAACCTAATACTGGTTGGCCTTTATTAAAAAAAATGTTTATAGGTCACAACCATGTATTTTTTAACATCACTCACAGTTTGACTCACATATTAGTTGCAGCACTGTTGCACACACCACCTACCTGCTCCGCTGTAATACAGGCGTTGTAGCACGCTGGGGAGACATTCGGTCGCCCCAGCGGGGACCCTATGATGAAGCATATCACCAACTAGTGGTGAGTGAGGGTCCTTTTTTAAAAAGAGAAAGATTTTTTTTCTCTTTTTGGGTATGCACAAGGGCAAGGGTTGCCCTTCTTGGGAGTTTCACTAACTCTTCTTTGCCTTTTTAGGGGGAAAGAATAACGTAAAAATATATATATATATTTTTTCATTTTTTCACTAAGTCACTCTTCAGTTGTTTAATAAGACCTTTTCAGGAAGCCACCACTGTTTTGTCACTTAAGTGAGTTGCCTCAACTTGCACAGGTATACCCAAGGATGTTTCGTAAGCTCAGTGTGCACTGCCACAGTTATTCAAGCTGAACATCAGTGGTGAGACCGTCTAAGAATGAGTACTCACGGGCGGCGTGCCGTAGCGTGTGGCTGGGATTGTGTCTTTTGAGGTGAAGCTGCGGCTTGTTTGCATATTTTTTGTTCAATAAAGGCACACATGAGCTGTAACAATGGAATGGAACATACCCCATGCATTTATCTCTAACTCTGGTTGATACCAGCATTGACAGCATTCACTTCTTCTGTGTCTATGTCAGCAGGGAGTGCAGATTTCTGGTACCAGAGGGTGCTGAGCAAAGAGAATCCACACCTTCTGCAGTATTTAAACCTAAAACTCAGGCTACGGTGCATGGCGGAACTCCACGAGTACTACAACTGAGGCTCTTTTTTGTGTTTTCAGTGCTGTAATCTGGAAGAACGAAGTAATAGACATTAAGAAGTAAGAAGTGTAGGTCATGTGGGAGCTGTCGGCTTCTCTCTCTACCACACTACACTGCTCCGGTATGACACAGGGGCTAGGTTGCGGCTCACCTTTTGGTAACTGAACCCTGGTCTTCATCAGGTCAGGAGGGGGTACTGACCACAATGTCTCACGTTACTATGGGGCATATGTATCAACCGTTTTTTAGTCGCAAACGCTGCGATTCACAAAAAAACAAAGTTTGTGACTTAGAATTCGGAAAACGCGATGTATAAGTAAAATCGCATCGCAAAATCAGGAACTGCAAATTTTGCGATTCCATAATTTTGCGTAAGCATTTAAGGAATCGCAAATTGCGATTCCTTAAATGCCATGTATCAAACACCCAAGTTGTGCGATTTCTCATTAAGAAATCGCAAATTACCACCAACTTCAGGTTGGTGGTAATTTGCCAATTTATTCACAAATGCACTTTTTGGCATTTGTAAAGGTGCCATGTGGTGCACAAACATGCCCTCAGGGCATGTATGTGTGCCATATTCGCACACATGTTCATTTCAGGGGTGCATCAGGGTGTCCTTATGACACCCTTGCACCCTTGAAATTATTCTCAATTTGCGATTCTCAAATTGCGAATCGCAATTTGAGAATGACTTCCCAATCGTTCCTGTGGGCCTCCTGGCCCATAGAAATGAATAGTAAAGTATTCCTTAATTGCGATTTCGCTATTTGCTAATCGCAACTAAGGAAAATTAAGAAATCGCTACAAAATTGCGATTTTTTACATAATCCCATTTTTCACTTCTCAAATAGCGATTCTCAAAAAATCGCTATTTGAGAATCGCAAACACGGATGTTGATACATCTGCCCCTATACCTCCACTGTGCATCCAATCTCATGTCTTTGTCATTCTGGTAGCAGGTGTGGTGGTTTACCACCTGTCCTTAATTATCGATAAGTGCGGTTGTCAGTAAAAAGACGATGGGCGTTATCAGCAGATATGGAGATGTTGGGATCCCTGGATGGGCTTAGTTGAGATGGTGATGGATTTAATGAAGCGAGTGGTGTCTGTGCAATGTTCCTGGTGGGGGACCTTCATAAGCGTGCATCGAAGGCAAGGGACACCGCATGGCTCGCGGGTGCATGTCGCGTCCCTCTGAAAGAGTCCATTGAAAAACCGAGGGTCCTGCCCAGACTGTGGTTGCCAGGTGAACCCAGGTGGATTCTTCAGCACCAGTAATAGCTGTCCTCAGTTCCATTCCTGGGGGCAGGGTTCAGTGTCTGGAGGCCACAGGTAGATTTAATCTCACCCTGGGATGTGGCAGGAACCTGAGGGAAAGCCTGTCAGCCAGTGCTTAATTTGAGCAGGTGGTTTCCGGTGCCCAGCACCGGCACTTAATTCTCAACACTGGCACCAGGGCCGGCTCTAGGGCTGTGCGACTTGTGCCACAGCACCGGATGCTGGCTTCCAGGGGGCGCCCTGTTTGCAAGTATATTGTTATTTTAAAGCACCTGCTGCTGCCGCCGTTTCCTCCAGCAATTTCCGGGCAACACAAATATGTCCGGATAAATCCTGTGATTAATGTTCTTCCTGAAGAGAGATCGGAGTTTCCTTAAATTGGGGTTTTGACCCACTTTAAAGTAGTCCAGAGGGTTAATATGCCTGTTGCAGAAAACAAGTACCGAGCAGATTACAAAGTGCATAGAATGTAAATAGGTCAGTGGTTTTCTCGTTTTAAAAGGGGCGTCATTTTGTTACTTGCAATTTATAGATTAAAATCCTAAAATAGTATTTGAATTTATAAATTGCAAGAAACAAAAGCAGTAACCCATTGACCTATTTACATTCTGTGCACTTGGTAGTTGTATTGAACTATTAACTTTTATCAAAGAACTGAATGCACCCTGCAAAGTATAGATTTGAGCAAAGATGAATGTTGCAAAAAGGATGCATTTAGGCAGAAGTCTATTCTCC
This sequence comes from Lissotriton helveticus, assembly GCF_964261635.1. Lineage (NCBI taxonomy): Eukaryota > Metazoa > Chordata > Amphibia > Caudata > Salamandridae > Lissotriton > Lissotriton helveticus. The sequence goes on along the minus strand of NC_136070.1, from coordinate 1,258,844,069 downwards.
TTATCAAAGAGAACCCTCAACTATGGTGTTCCTTTTTAAATTCTGAGTTTGTGCTTCTCCAGACCAAGCACTATTAAACTATTCTGCCTACCAGTGTGGATGCCATGCGGCTCCTACACCTTGTAGTCCTCTGTCTTATGTAACATTCCTATACGCTGAGTTACACACGTATGATTGATTGTCTTTGTGTAATGTGAGTGTGATGCAAAGTGCTCTGACACCCTATACTGGTATGAGGTGCGCTATGTATGCATCTGAGAGAGAGAGTGGTCATGGAGACTTGGGCACTGTTAAAGGGTGGTGCTGAGGGAATAATCCGTGGTGGAGGTGGTCATTGGAGTGCGCCAACAAACATTGTCGCACCGGGCGCCACCAGCTCTAAAGCCGGCCCTGACTGGCACTTGTGACAGCCTGCACAAGGTGACGCTGTCTGCTAATTTAGAGATGACCACAACACTGATTACTTATGAATTCAATATAGATTAAAAATTACTAATACCTGCCGCCCAAGCCATTCTTATAGCTTTGGGGGCTTGAAATGTCTGAATTGTCACACTTGTAGGACAGCCATGGTTAGTAGTTGTGCTGTTACTATTATTGGCAGCGCTGGCAGGGGCAATGTGTGGTGCAAGGTGCAGTGCCCTCCCGAGGAGAGCCCTAGTACTTTTTTTAAATGTATTTATTTATCTTTTATGCAAATTAAGCACTCCTGACAGCCATATTTCAAAGGAGGCCAGCCACGCTAGAAGCCTGCCCCCTTGTGGCCCAGTCGTATTACTTCTGTTTTTTTTTAGGACGAGTCTGGGCAGCGCATGCGCTGCATTGCGAGGCATGCAGTACTCAGGTATGGACTTGAAGCTCCGCCCACTCTCTGCCCATATTTTTCATTGGCTTGTATCATTGTCCTTCGTAAACGCTGCTTTCTGATCCGTTAATAGGCTTGTTAGTCCCTCCTTAGTACTGCCTTGTCTTCATTTGTAACCTCCCATGAGGACTTGCCCTATTTCTTCTGTTGTTACACTGTACGTATTTTTCATTCTGTTAGCACTATGGGGCATATTAACAAGGGCCGGCGATAAATATCTCAAAGTGTGCTTAGCGCTTGCATATTTATCGCCGGCTATCTCTGGAATTTGTCGCCTGGTTAGCGCGTAATCGCCGAGTCGATAAAAATTCCAGAGATAGTGTGGATATCGCCGTTTTCCAGGCAATATCCTAGATGATAGGGCCTGTGGTCTTAGCCACAGAATCCACCCCCCATGTTAGGTATGCCTTAGTCATGAATTTAACAGATGTTAAATTCCTGCGTTAAGGCATACTTAACGCGATTTAAATAATCGCTACCCTTTCTTGTTAATATCATGAACCTACCTTCACGATATTTTCACTGGATGTTTTCACAGCCACGCCTACTTTGCATCTCATTAGCGATACAAAGTTAGGCGTGCTGGAAACGGGCGCTAAGTCAGCAAAACACGCGACAGCGTGTCTTTGCTGATAAGGCAATAAAATTATCGCCGCTTTTCGGCCGAAAACAGCCGCAAAAGCGGCGATAATTTCATAGCGCCGCCTTGTTAATATGCCTGTTTTCTTTAACAAGTTTCTCCTACCGCATGCATGACATGCTTTCCTGCAACATTCAGCGCGCCATGCACCCTTTCACTTTCCAAGCAGCCCGGGACGATGACGGCCGCTTCTTTGAATATGTCTCGCATTTACAAGAGTTTGAGCTTTCGGCATTGCACATGACGATGCCTTTTATTGATGTGTTAATTATCAAAACAGATAAATAAAAGGTGTTGTCATTTACAATGCCAATAGCATAAACTCTCGCTAGTGTGAGACCTATTGCATTGCAAATGCTTGTCTGTTCAGGTGCCATTTTCGAAGCTTTTCAGTTCGGCCGCACTGCTGGGCCCTGTAAGCTACGAAAAGAAATTCAAATGACAGGCGCTCTGAGGCAGCATCGAACCGCTGCCATGCTTAGGGACGTTTACCTAAAGTGCACAGTGGAGTAGAAAGTTCAGTCTTGTAATGTGCTGCAATAGGTTGCTGTTGGTGACATTTTGCTTGTTAGTTTTTGCGTTCTTCCTTTTATATCCTTTGGGGTATGTATGTTTGTATTAGCGAGCATAATGGAAATTAATAAATAAATCTCTTTACCATTCTTGTGAGTTCTGGTTTTTTTCCAGATTGAATGCTGGTTTGTGATTTGAAGAAGGGAAAAGAATTCTGGTTATCAACATATACTTTAAGATACCATCAAGTCCCCCTCTGTAACTTGAGAAATTCAGATGCAAAGTAATGCCACATTGGAGTATGACGTCACCCTGGACTCATACTTGGAACCATTAAAGGTAAAAACTTTGCTCACTCTCTATTTTAATTTTATTGAGGATGTTTGTAGAGCAGGGCCTAGTTACGGTGGAGAGCGGAGGGGGTGGGGGACATGAACACAGCAACAGGGGGGAGGGGGGCTGGCAGCCAGCAGCCCCCACCGTCGGCCGGTGCCTTCCTTCTGGGGTGGAAATTATCAACACATGTGAGTGAACGTGCGGTGCCTGGGTGGCCAGGGTCAGGCATTCCTTCCATAAAGTTTACTTTTCAGAGTGCATTTGTGCAGGAATTCTTGGCAGAGGGCACGGGTTCACTCTCGAGAGTCCTCATGGGTTCAGAGAGGGTCCTTTCGGGTTCAAACACTCCACTCAAGAGGCACTTTTCAGATCAAGTCCCCGCTGCAAAAGACTTTCACAAACAGAAGTAACAACTGTCAGGAAACAGTCCAAAGTGTGTGCGTGGCACGCTGCCACAGGGCCTGCGGTGCCCGGGTTCAGGGCTTACCTATGCCACTGGGCACAGGCTTTCAACTGAAGAAATGTGCCAGGGTGGGCACTTTTCTAAGATGGTTTTAAAGGTCACTGAACCAGCAGCTTGGCTCAGTGGGTAAAACACTCACTGCTGAGATGTGTGGTGATCTGGAGGTCACGGGGTTGAATCCTGCCATGGTCAGCTTGAGCCGTCTGTACTTCTGGCATTTGCAAATTTAATGACAATAAATTGGGTACTGTTATTTACAGCACTTAGGGCCTGATTCACAGAATGAACTTAAGACTCAATCCTAAACTTACTACTTTTGGTATTCACAGAAGTTAGGATTTTGTCGTAAGTTTGTCTAAGACAGACTTAAGACAGACTTAAGTTAGGATTTTGTCTTAAGTCTGTCTTAAGTCTGTCTTAAGTTTGTCTTAAGTCTGTCTTAAGTCTGTCTTAAGTTTGTCTTAAGTCTGTCTTAAGTTTGTCTTTAGTCTGTCAAAATCCTAACTTCTGTGAATACCAAAAGTAGTAAGTTCATTCTGTGAATGCCAAAAGTAGTAAGTGCATTCTGTGAATACCAAAATAGTAGTAAGTTTAGGATTGAGTCTTGTTAGACGGGGACCCTGAGGGTCGGCCGGGTACTGAGGGAGAGATCCCCGAGGGGGACCGCCTCCGGTGATCGTACAGACAAGTTACCTCCCTCCCCACAAACAGGCACCACACCAAGTCGAGTTCAATGCTTTATATAAGGTTCTTAAGGCAAGGATATCAGCGATACAGGATGTCTCGGACCCGGGGGGTCCTCTCACTTCTAGTCTCTGTAGGGAAAGGGGGTAGCGGGACAGTCTTGGTACCGGATCGGTACAGGTAGTGGTAAGGGGCGAGCTCACAATCCTCGAGCTGGAGGGTCTGTGGATCGGGCCGCGGCAGCGCCAGCAGGCCAAGATGGTAGTCTCACAAGGCAGAGGGCCGCGGCAGCGCCAGCAGGCCAAGTCGATGGTTTCACGAGGCAGAGGGCCGCGGCAGCGCCAGCAGGCCAAGATGGTAGTCTCACAAGGCAGAGGGCCGCGGCAGCGCCAGCAGGCCAAGTCGATGGTTTCACGAGGCAGAGGGCCGCGGCAGCGCCAGCAGGCCAAGATGGTTTCACTAGGCAGAGGGCCGCGGCAGCGCCAGCAGGCCAAGACGATGGTTTCACGAGGCAGAGAGCCGCGGCAGCGCCAGCAGGCCAGTCACGGATGAGTTCTTCTCGGGTCTCTCGACTCCAGGATACAACTGCCTTCCTGGTCTGGCACTGCCCCAGTTATAGGTCTGGTCCCCTTTGATGTCCGGACCCTCGCGCCTGGGGGCCGGGAGGTCCGGGATGAGGGAGTCCAGACACCCAGCAGGGGGGTGGAGCCAGCGCCCAGGGCGGCCGGGGGTGATCGACACCTGGCGGAGGGGAGCCGTTGACGATTCCTTCTCCCATTGATTTGCCAAGTGGTCACTCTGCCTCCTGGGGGGAGGTTGGTGCCCCGATGTCGGGGCCGGCCGGGCCCAGGGTTAGGGTCGAGTTGAGGCCACGCGGCCTCGTGCTGCAGTGCCCCAAGATGGCGGCCGGTTCGATGTCGTGGTGTGGATGGTGACCCGGGCCAGCTGGGTCCGGGGCTGGTGTCTTGTAGTGGAGGGATTGCAGGGTACTTCGGGTGGTCGTTTAGGGACTCTGGCTGGGGATGCAGGGAGAGCCAGGGTCCAGGTCCTACTGCGGGGAGGGGGGGCAGCCCGACCATGCGGCCTGTCCAACATGCGTCCCCCCCAGCTGAAGGCGGGGAGAGTCAGCCATCTTCCTGGGGACTCTCCTCGCTGAGGCGGAAAAAGCGTGACAGGCCGTCGGCGTTGGCGTGGTCCTGGCCTGGACGATGTTCCACCGTGAAGTCCATCCCCTGCAGGGAGATGGACCAGCGCAACAGCTTCGGGTTTTCCCCCCGCATTTGCATCAGCCATTGCAGGGGTCGGTGGTCTGTTTGCACCCGGAAGTGGGTGCCGAAGAGGTATGGCCGGAGCTTCTTGAGTGCCCAGACTACGGCGAAGGCCTCTCTCTCAATGGTGCTCCAGCGCTGTTCTCGGGGCAAGAGGCGTCTGCTGATGAAGACCACCGGATGGTCGACCCCTTCGGCGTTGAGTTGGGAGAGGACGGCCCCCACACCATGATCGGAGGCGTCCGTCTGCACAATGAATTCCCGGCTGTAGTCGGGAGCCTGGAGCACGGGGGCCGTGCACATGGCGGTCTTTAGTTTCTCGAAGGCCGATTGGCAGTCCAGGGTCCAGTTGACGGTTTTGGGGCCCTTTTTGGAGGTGAGCTCTGTGAGGGGCCCCACGATGCTGCCATAGTCCTTCACGAACCGCCGGTAGTATCCGGTGAGCCCCAGGAAGGCCCGGACCTCCGTTTGGGTCGTAGGGGGTTGCCAGGCCTGAATGGCAGCAATCTTGAGTTGGAGAGGAGCCACTAGCCCGCTTCCCACTTGGTGTCCCAGGTAGGTCACGGACCCTTGGCCAACCTGGCACTTGCTGGCCTTGATGGTGAGCCCGGCTTGCTGGAGGGCGTGTAGAACCTCCCGCAGGTGGCGGAGGTGGTCGGTCCACTGGTGGCTGTACACAGCAATGTCGTCCAGGTAGGCGGCGCTGAAGTCTTCCAGGCCCGCCAGTACCTGGTTTACCAGCCGTTGGAACGTGGCCGGGGCGTTTTTCATGCCGAAGGGCATGACTTTAAAGTGGTAGTGCCCGTCTGGGGTAGAGAAGGCGGATCGTTCTTGGGCCCGAGGGGTGAGGCCGATCTGCCAGTAGCCCGCTGTTAGGTCGAAGATGCTCAGGTAGCGGGCGGCCCCCATCCGGTCAATTAGCTCGTCGGCCCGGGGGATGGGATGAGCGTCGGTCCGGGTAACTGCATTCAGCCCCCGATAGTCCACGCAGAACCGGAGCTCCGGGGCAACGCCCGGGGCGGCCGCCTTGGGGACCAGGACGACTGGGCTTGCCCAGGGGCTGTCTGAGGGTTCGATCACTCCCAGGGTCAGCATTTTGGACACCTCGGTCTGGATGCAGGCTCGTACCCGGTCTGGTACGCGGTATGCCCGGTGTCGGATAGGAGGGCTGTCCCCGGTGTCCACATCGTGGAGGCACCAGGGGGTGACTCCGGGGGTGAGGGAGAACAGGGAGGCGAACCGCCTCAGGAGCGTTTGGCAGTCTTGGCGTTGCTCCGGGGACAGGGCCTCGGAGAGCTGGACCCCTTCCACTGAGCCATCCTGCTCGAAGGCCCTCAGTAAGTCCGGAAGGGGTTCGGAGTCTTCTTCTGTCCCATTATCGGTAGCCATCAGGAGGCTGAGCTCGGATCGCACAAAATGGGGTTTTAGCCTGTTGGCATGGAGGACCCGTAGGGGGTTCCGGGCAGTCTCCATGTCGATTAAATAGGTGACGGGCCCTTTGCGTTCGATTACCTTGAAGGGCCCGGACCATCGGTCTTGGAGTGCACAGGGTTCAACCGGGGACATCACCCAGACCTGTTGTCCCGGTTCGAACTCAATGGAGGACGCGTGCTGATCGTACCACCTCTTCATGTCCTCCTGACTGGCCTCGAGATTGGCTTTGGCGGTGTCTCGGAACTGCCGGGTCTGGTTGCGGAGAGCCAGGAGGTACCTGTAGATGTCCGGGGGAGTTTTCTGGGGAGGCTGCTCCCAACCTTCCTTGACTAGGCTGAGGGCGCCCCGGACGGGGTGCCCGTACAGGAGTTCAAATGGGCTGAAGCCGAGGGACTTCTGCGGGACCTCCCGATAGGCAAACAGGAGGCAGGGAAGCAGCACGTCCCACTGGCGTCGAAGGGGCTCTTCTGGGCTGGGGACCGCGCGGGCGGTCATGGACCGGGTCGTGACGCAGACCCATTCGGGGAGGCCAAGCATCCCCAGGTGCTCCCTCCGTTCGACAGCTGCCCATGGAGAGCTTTCAAGGTCGTTTCCTAGGAGGCAGTCCACGGGGGCATCATCGCGGACAGTTACTTTTAACATCCCTGTTACTCCTCCCCACTCAAAGGGGACGCAGGCCATGTGGCATAGGCTTTCGGAGTTGTCGGCTGATCGGACAGGGCAAAGAATGTTCGGCAAGATTTGGTCGGGAGTGACGAGGTGGCGTCGGACCGCCGTTACACTGGCCCCGGTGTCGCGGAGGGCTTCCGCCCGGCGGCCATTAATGTTGACCCATTGACCGTACTTCTGGGTGTTGGCGGGAAGGGGGGCCCGCGGAATCATGTCTCTCTCCCCTAAGCAGACCAGTGCCATGGCGGCGGGCGCCCATTCAGAGGGATCGGTCTCGTACTCTTCTTGGTCTTCCGGGATTAGTTCTTCCCCTAGGGCCGCCGCTGCAACTTGGCGGGGGGTAGTGTTCGGATTCTTTGGGCAGTTGGGATCACTGGCGTAGTGGCCGGGTCGCTGGCACCTGTGGCACGTAATGTTGGCCCGGAAACCGGCCCGGACGGCAGGGCTTCCTCGGCCAACCGGGGTCGAGGGGTTTCTGGGGGGTGACGAGGGGCCGGGGTCTCTCCCCCGACCCTGACTCCCTCCTCCCCCTCGGGGGCGATACGGTCTGGATAATTCGCTGGGTGCGTTCCGGCCAACTCGGGTGCTTTCCCACCGGTCGGCCTCGACGGCGAGTTGTCGAGGGTCGGTTAGCTTACTGTCCAGGAGGTGTTGCCGGAGCTCCACGAAGCAGTTGTTCGACAGGTGTTCCCATACGATAAGGTCAAAGAGTTGTTCGTAGGTGGTTACTTTGTTGCCCTTGATCCACCCCTCGAAGGCTCGGCTAAAAAAGTTCACGTACTCCACCCAAGTTGTACCCGGAATCCGTTTGCAGTCGCGGAACCGTTGGCGGTACATCTCAGGTGTGAGCCCGTATCGAGTGAGGAGGGCGGCCTTCATGTGGTCGTAGGAGGTCATCAGCTGGTCCGGGAGTTGCAGCAGGGCGTCCCGCCCTTCGTTGACAAACCTCCCCCATAATCCGGCTCCCCAATCGCTTCGGGGAATCCGGTGGGAGGTCATTTCCACCTCATAGGCTTTAAACCACTGCTGTATATCATCGTTCTTGTGGTATTCCCGGATGACATCTTTGGGGATGTGAACCTTGGGTTCGGTCGAGGCAGACGGGGTCGGTCGTTCGGGGAGCCCGAGGTCTTTATTCTGTTTCTGGATCTCCAGTGCTTTGAGATCGCGCTCATGTTCGTACTCTAGTTTCTTTTCCTCTAGCTCTCTCTGTCTTTGCTTGTCTTCTCGCTCTTCCTTGAGCCGTAAGTGTTCCAGGGTTATTTTTTGTTCGGCCAGCTTGAGTTCTCCATCCAAGCGAAGTCGGGCTAGTTCTAATTCGTGGAGTCTGGTTTTTTCTCTTTCTCGGATCTCTTCCAGGGAGAGACCCGCTCTTTCTTTAGTTGGTGCGGGGCTCGTTTCGGTCGTTTGTGTTCGGGGTACGGCCGTACCCGTTTCCGCCCAGGCTTCTAGGGCTCGTTTGAAGTCTTCCTTCGTACTCAGACCCGTGGTTGGGAGACCAAGTTCCATGCAATATTGCTTCAGTTCTCGGTGGTTGTAGTCTTCCAATTTTTCCATCTGGAATTTCTCTGTTGTTCCGCTCTCTGTTGTCATGGTGGTCGTGTGTCGTGGGTCGGGTGACTTTCTGTACGATTATGCGTAGGTTCGGATCCCGTCGCTGGCCACCAATGTTAGACGGGGACCCTGAGGGTCGGCCGGGTACTGAGGGAGAGATCCCCGAGGGGGACCGCCTCCGGTGATCGTACAGACAAGTTACCTCCCTCCCCACAAACAGGCACCACACCAAGTCGAGTTCAATGCTTTATATAAGGTTCTTAAGGCAAGGATATCAGCGATACAGGATGTCTCGGACCCGGGGGGTCCTCTCACTTCTAGTCTCTGTAGGGAAAGGGGGTAGCGGGACAGTCTTGGTACCGGATCGGTACAGGTAGTGGTAAGGGGCGAGCTCACAATCCTCGAGCTGGAGGGTCTGTGGATCGGGCCGCGGCAGCGCCAGCAGGCCAAGATGGTAGTCTCACAAGGCAGAGGGCCGCGGCAGCGCCAGCAGGCCAAGTCGATGGTTTCACGAGGCAGAGGGCCGCGGCAGCGCCAGCAGGCCAAGATGGTAGTCTCACAAGGCAGAGGGCCGCGGCAGCGCCAGCAGGCCAAGTCGATGGTTTCACGAGGCAGAGGGCCGCGGCAGCGCCAGCAGGCCAAGATGGTTTCACTAGGCAGAGGGCCGCGGCAGCGCCAGCAGGCCAAGACGATGGTTTCACGAGGCAGAGGGCCGCGGCAGCGCCAGCAGGCCAGTCACGGATGAGTTCTTCTCGGGTCTCTCGACTCCAGGATACAACTGCCTTCCTGGTCTGGCACTGCCCCAGTTATAGGTCTGGTCCCCTTTGATGTCCGGACCCTCGCGCCTGGGGGCCGGGAGGTCCGGGATGAGGGAGTCCAGACACCCAGCAGGGGGGTGGAGCCAGCGCCCAGGGCGGCCGGGGGTGATCGACACCTGGCGGAGGGGAGCCGTTGACGATTCCTTCTCCCATTGATTTGCCAAGTGGTCACTCTGCCTCCTGGGGGGAGGTTGGTGCCCCGATGTCGGGGCCGGCCGGGCCCAGGGTTAGGGTCGAGTTGAGGCCACGCGGCCTCGTGCTGCAATGCCCCAAGATGGCGGCCGGTTCGATGTCGTGGTGTGGATGGTGACCCGGGCCAGCTGGGTCCGGGGCTGGTGTCTTGTAGTGGAGGGATTGCAGGGTACTTCGGGTGGTCGTTTAGGGACTCTGGCTGGGGATGCAGGGAGAGCCAGGGTCCAGGTCCTACTGCGGGGAGGGGGGGCAGCCCGACCATGCGGCCTGTCCAACAAGTCTTAAGTTCATTCTGTGAATCGGGCCCTTAGATACAAAATATCTGTGACAGAAAGCACTATCTGTAAAAACAAGTTAAATTGTACTTTGCAGGCCCCCTAACCGTAGCCCGCCATAAACACCCGGGGCAGTTACTAAATTGTATTGTTCTTGAGTACATTTGTTTATCACCTGTGTCTCAACACCTATGGGACTAGTTCTCTTAAAATTATCCGAGACTCCCTTTATACACTCTGCTCTGGTGAACGCTTGTGCACGCACACATTTCTCACCCAAGTGCAATGCGCTTTGCTCTCTTTTACACTCTGGCTTGACAGCACAGCTGTCGCCAGACAATTATGTGAGAATCACCAGGAGAGGGGCTTTGACTCCGCCCACATGTCCGGAGCCAGGAGTACATGATTTGATTGGGCAGAAGTTGTGTGCTTCCACAAAAAAGTGCTTGCTCTCTATACAGCTGTGATCATTTGTTTATTTATCCAGTTGCCTGAGCTTGAGCTTTCAGGAGCACACACATGACATTGGGCTGCTAATAAAGTGTTCAGAAATCTTTGTTTTATGCCATTTTCCTCTGGCAGCAGCACAGATGGGAGTAGAACAGTCATTAACATACATGGATTTCTAGGTCTGGCTTGACAGTGCCTCGTCACCCGGCCCTTAAAGCTAGATGAATATTATTCTACAGTTCTTTCTTTCCACAGAAATACATATTCATTCCCATGCCATCTTTTTGTAAAGCTTCACATCACCATACAACATTACTTTAATGCCAGACATATTGGTATTGCATATGCTTGTTTATTTCTGCAACTGGAAAATAGTTTTGCCTGTGGAGAAACCCCTTCTCCTGCAAAACCACACATTTGGATGTATGTTGTTACAACGCTTGCTTTTACCAAGCATGCCTTTACAATGCAGGTTTTACAACGCAAGTCGTTACAACGACTTGCGTTGGGGGGCGCTGGATAGTGAATAGTTTAATTTACTATTCCAACTCCATTCCCCGTGGATAGTAGGGAAGGTTTTGGATAGTAAATTAAACTATTACCTATCCTACAGCGCCCTCCAGCGCAAGTCGTTGTAAGGACTTGCGTTGTAAATCCTGCGTTGTAAAGGTACTGCGTGGTAAAAGTTGCGTAGTAAAGGATGTTTCCCACACATTTTGGGAATGTTCCTTCTTCATTCCCGCTCTTGAAAGGAATGTACTTGTGCCCTAGAGAGGGTTAAATCCCCATTGGTGCCTAGGGTGGGGAAGTGCGGCCAACCGTTTATGAACAGCCACAAACACATAGGTTTAAACCTATAAGGACAGACATTGCTCACCCTAGAATGCCCACAAGATGCACCTTGGAGCAGATTTTCTCACGATTATCACTACATTATTTTGGGGAAATATTGTGTGTGAGCAAACCCACTCCCACTCCCACTTTGAGAGTATGGTAAATGCAAATACTTTAGTAAATGGAGGTGTTTGTGCAACTAAGTTAGGGTGACCAGATCTTCAAAAGCAAAGACTGGGACACTCCAAAAACTCCGAATTAGGGCTACAATTTTGCATTGAAGAAAGTGGATCTGATTAGGGCAATTGACTGCTCGCTCTCACAAGCAGGGAAAACATAGACCGTGTGTCTCTAAAAGTAATTTAATAAACCTTTTACACAGAATATCCTCTGTATTAACTAACTTGCTTTCTGCTTGGGGCTGTGAACTAAATATGTACTAGAACACATGAAAACATGCCTCCCTCAGGCTTCAGTTGACCCACCCTGACACCAAGACCTGAGGTTTACCAGTACAAATGGTAAAAAACGGGAATGTTCAGGCAAAGTGAGGACACATGGTCACCCTCTCAGGACAAATGGTGAAAACCATGAATGTTCAGGCAAATCCAGGACACATGGTCACCCCCTCAGGACAAATGGTGAAAACCATGATTGTTCAGACAAATCCAGGACGCATGGTCACCCTCTCAGGACAAATGGTGAAAACCATGAATGTTCAGGCAAATCCAGGACGCATGGTCACCCTCTCAGGACAAATGGTGAAAAGCATGAATGTTCAGTCAAAGAGAGGACACATGGTCACCCTCTCAGGACAAATGGTGAAAACCACGAATGTTCAGTCAAAGAGAGGACACATGGTCACCCTCTCAGGACAAATGGTGAAAACCATGAATGTTCAGGCAAATCCAGGACACATGGTCACCCTCTCAGGACAAATGGTGAAAACCATGAATGTTCAGGCAAATCCAGGACACATGGTCACCCTCTCAGGACAAATGGTGAAAACCATGATTGTTCAGGCAAATCCAGGACACATGGTCACCCTCTCAGGACAAATGGTGAAAACCATGAATGTTCAGGCAAATCCAGGACGCATGGTCACCCTCTCAGGACAAATGGTGAAAAGCATGAATGTTCAGGCAAATCCAGGACACATGGTCACCCTCTCAGGACAAATGGTGAAAACCATGAATGTTCAGGCAAAGAGAGGACACATGGTCACCCTCTCAGGACAAATGGTGAAAAGCATGAATGTTCAGGCAAATCCAGGACGCATGGTCACCCTCTCAGGACAAATGGTAAAAACGGGAATGTTCAGTCAAAGAGAGGACACATGGTCACCCTCTCAGGACAAATGGTGAAAACCATGAATGTTCAGGCAAATCCAGGACACATGGTCACCCTCTCAGGACAAATGGTGAAAACCATGAATGTTCAGGCAAATCCAGGACACATGGTCACCCTCTCAGGACAAATGGTGAAAACCATGATTGTTCAGGCAAATCCAGGACACGTGGTCACCCTCTCAGGACAAATGACGGAAATTATGAATGTTCAGGCAAGCGAGGACACGTGGTCATCCTCTCAGGACAAATGTTGGAAAACCAGGGCTGTCCTGGCAAATCTGGGATGTATGATAACCCTAAGGAACCTACAATTTAGGTGCACAAATACCTTTGTGAATTGGTTTGTGTGTTTAACAATTGCTGGGCACTCGAGAAGGGCTTTGACACAATGGGCCGGGAACCCCCTAATCCAGGTCCGAGAACCGCCTGGTCCTGGATCATATATTATTAGCCGGATTCAATCGTTATTCACTGTCCTGATAGTAAGGGTCAGGCAGGCAGAGCCATCTCTGAGAGTACTAAACTGAGCAGGGGAACAATTGAGAGCCCGCATCTCTCACCGCTGCTGTTGACTCGCCCGTGGAACCATTGGAGGGTAATGATGAGGTGGGATATTCGACTATGAGACATATAGTATCACTGTATTCCTGCCTTCACTTTAGTATATTTCACTGATACCCAAAGTCCTGACCTTTACATGCAGCCCCCCTGGTCAACAGGGGCACTGGGCTGCTGTTTACTGGACTTTGCACTAACATTAAAAAAAATTAAATATGCAGCAAACACTTATTTAACCCCTTCCGTGCGCGTGAAATTTTTGGGATGTGCTGGAGTTTTTATTAGTGGGCGGGATTCGGACAGCCAGGGGCCGTTCTCCGCACACGCCCACCGTGACGCGTGATGGCTCCCGGCCGTCACAAGCATGCAAGGGGTTAAAGGTTAATTGCTGTTCAACAAAAGGGAGTAACTAGGCTGTTAACTTTAGGAACACCTTCATTTTTAAAGACCGCAAACATGTAGAAATGTGATAGTCTTTTCAAAATTCAGAGTGTATTTCATTGACCGGAAGAACCATTTCACCTTAGTAAATCAAATTATAGCAATGCATTCAGAAGTATTGTTTTTAAGTGTTGGTCTTCAAACATGAATTTAAAAACGTTCATGCTCTCTCCCCCCGCCCCCACCCTGACAACAATGACATTAGTGATTATATCAAAGCATAGGAGATGGTTTTGTACAGAACGCATCCTGAAGTCATGTGTTTTGAGGTCCTTATAGATGTGAGAATGAAGAAAAAGGAGGGAAATTGAATAAAACAATGGCCCAGGGTCACACACCTTGATCAAGTGGAGAAGCCGAGATCTATCCCAGGTGTTCTGGTTTCACATTGTGCAATTGAGTTCAGCCAGTAGATATACATGCTTCACTTCCTCTACACCCACTTTACAACCCCTCCGCCGCTGGCATCAGTGCGGCCCTCGGTCACACCAAAGGCCAGACTTTCCAGCCCCAGGGAAAATGTTTGTGAGTACCCATGGTATATTTCAAAGATCTGGAGGAGGCCGTACCACTTATACTTCGACTAGTTGATGAATTCAGTAACATATCTTCCCACCTCGTCAAAATGACGACTTTTACCCTTGGGGTGGTTGGCTCATGGCGATGCAAGCCCATCACTACAACTGGAAATGACCTGACAATTCAGGGTTCTGTAGTCCTCATGAATTAACTTTACCCATACTCAAAGTGAGGATAGAAATCTGAACATTGGTTGGGTCCTGAAGGGCATACGTCGGTTTCACGATTTTGACACATCCCACCGTCCCTAATGGTAAAGAAATCGATATGGACGAAATACCTCTAGGTTTTTAATACATGTTTATGTGTTTGCTGCCCTGGGCAATATTTTAGGATCTAGATTGTATGTGGACCTATCTCCCCTTGGCTGGTTCCCATCCTTGTTTGAGAGAGGCATTTTCTTTCTAGGGAAGGCTTGATCGGAGAGGAATTTCAGGACATTTGAAGAAAAGTAGTCTTCCTAGTTTGTTGACTTCAGAGTTTGGAAGAAAAATATGAGGTTTGAAGTGGGTCACAGATGGGTCTCATAACAGCTGACGCAGTGTTTGATGACTTTGTATTGGACTTTGCTTCTGGTGGAGTGTTTTGTCGTCCTTGTTTTGAGTGTAGAGATCAGCTGTCAAGGGCAACTTACGAATTTGTTGATTTTTTTGTGCTAACCTTGTAGGTCTCTAGATTGATGATGAGCTGTTCTTTCCATTGCACGTGGTCTCTGTCTGGCACCATAGTCTGCTCTCCTAACTTCCGATATGTTGACCCTGTTCTCTCCCCTGCTGTAGGCACTTGACTCAGTTTACCCTTCCACAGAAGAGGATGTGGCCTAATAGCTAGAGCTGTCGACCTCGAAGCTGGGGGAACCGGGTTCGAATCTCGGTAGGGACGCTCAACATCCTGTGATTCTGGGCAAATCACTTAATCTCCCCGTACCTAACAAAGCAAATGAGTCCTTCTGTAACGCAACTGGTGCTCATGTAAATCGCTCTGATACCTTTGGGTCCAGTTTGCGCTATATAAAGCTCCCCAGAAGAAATAAAAAGAAGCAGGCCTTCTTATGCACTGTTCTTGACTGAGGTTTTAATAGACTCTTGACAGACTGATATTTGTTCAGTCAATAAGACTTTATAAGCGTTTGTTTGTGAGTTTATCACATCAAGCTCATATCCTAAGTAATCCAGAGGTCGCTGACGTCAATGGATGATCACAGTCCCATGGTGATTATTGTGTGAATAGTGATTTGGGGATTTCCTCCTCATATGCAGAGACACATTTTCCATTACTATATTTTGTACACATATTAACTTACACAGGCTGCGGTCGTACAAGCACTGTTAATGCCTGTTTCATTATTCTCTTGGGTGAGAAGCAGGTCAGAACCCTGAATGTCTTTTGATTACCTTATTTTTTTTAGGTCTGGTGTTAGCCAAGACCTTTTGATTTTACTACAATTATATGTGCTTGCTTACTTAAAGAGTCGTTCAGCCATCCCTCTTCATCCATTGGTCTGTTGATGTGTCATTCACATTTTTGTTTGCCCACTACAGCATTCAGCCTGGGCTAGGAACAGGCCACTTCAGTCATTGGCTAATGTCACTGTGATTGATGGCATTTCACCCTTTCACAAGGAGCACATTCACACACAAAGTAACTCCCTTCATTGCCAGGAACTAATATGGCAATGTGGAGATTTTCGAGATAACAAAAATATTTTTGATTTGAGACAATTACTTTTTTTAGATTGACGAGGGCCTAGCAGCTGTACCAACAACAGCATTATGTAAAACCCATGCCAAACATCACAAGCATTGACAAAGAAAAAAAGACTTGCACTCAACGCCAGACCTACTGCAGTTACAGACACTTGTTAAATTCTTCGAATTATGTTCCTCTTTGCCGAATACTTAGATTCAAAGTGTGCAACTCCTTGTTTTGGAGTGTCACTGGATCTTCTCCTGTTTTTCTATTTTCAGCTTTAAAGGCGGATGAAGTTGCAAAGTCTTGCATCTCACAAGTTTTCTTAAAGCTCGCACACTTTGCGAACAGGATAGCTGGTGATGTTTTTGAAAAAATGGAGACAGCCCTGAGCAGCAGAAGGAATGTTTCTTTCTAAAAGTAATTTTTTGCAGGGTGTTTTTTCCAGTGTTGTTTAGGTCTTGCCTAGACAGCACATTCAATCAATCAATCAATCAATCATTTGTAAAGCGCACTACATACCCGCGAGAGTCTCAAGGCGCTGGGGTGGGGGCTACTGATCGAACAGCCAGGTCTTAAGTATCCTCCTGAAGGTCAGCAGGTCTTGGGTCTGTCGTAGGCTCAGTGGGAGGGTGTTCCATGTCTTGGCGGCGAGGTGGGAGAAGCATCTCCCACCGGTGGTTGTTCTTCGGATGCGCGGGACGGTGGAGAGTGAGAGGTCGGCGGAGCCTAGCTGGCGGTTGGGGATGTAGAAGGAGAGCCGTCTGTTGAGGTAGGCTATGCCGGTCTTGTGGAGTGCCTTGCGTGCGTGGGTGAGGAGCTTGAAGGATATCTTCTTATTGACGAGGAGCCAGTGCAGGTTTCTCAGGTGGGGGCTGATGTGGCCGTGGCGTGGTATGTCGAGGATCAGTCGTGCCGAGGCGTTTTGAATGCGTTGTAGTCGTTTGATGAGCTTGGTCAGGCTCCAGCGTAGAGGGCGTTTCCGTAGTCGAGTCTGCTGCTGACGAGGGCCTGGGTGACTGTCTTTCTTGTATCTGTCGGGATCCATCTGTAGATCTTGCGGAGCATGCGGAGTGTGTTGAAGCAGGAGGAGGAGACGGCGTTGACCTGCTTGGTCATTGAGAGCATTGAGTCGAGGATGATTCCCAGGTTGCGTGCGTGGTCGGTGGGTGTCGGGGCTGCCCCCAGTGCCGTCGGCGACCAGGAGTAGTCCCAGGCTGAAGGGTTGGAGCCGAGGATGAGGACCTCCATCTTGTCCGAGTTCAGCTTTAGACGGCTGGTCTTCATCCAGTCGGTGACGGCTTTCATTCCTTCGTGGAGGTTGGTTTTGGCGGTGATGGGGTCCTTGGTGAGGGAGAGGATTAGCTGAGTGTCGTCGGCGTAGGAGATTATGTTGAGGTTGTGCTGTTGGGCTACATGTGCGAGCGAGGCCATGTAAATGTTGAACAGCGTCGGGCTGAGGGTGGATCCCTGGGGTACGCCGCAGATGATCTCGGAAACTTTGGAATGGAATGGGGGGAGGTGGACGCTCTGGGTTCTGGCGGAGAGGAAGGAGGTGGTCCAATCTAGAGCCTTGTCTCCAATCCCTGCGGCGTGGAGGCGTGCGAGTAGTGTGCAGCGGCAGAGGGTGTCGAAGGCATCAGAGAGGTCTAGGAGGATGAGTGCTGCGGTCTCACCGTTGTCTAGCGGGGTCCTGATGTTGTCGGTGGTGGTGATGAGGACAGTCTCGGTGCTGTGGTTGCTGCGGAACCCTGACTGGGCAGGGTCCAGGATTCTGATTTGTTCGAGGTATCGGGTTAGCTGTCTGTTGACGGTTTTCTCGATGACCTTGGCCGGGAAGGGGAGCAAAGAGATGGGTCGGAAGTTCTTGAGGTCTCTTGGGTCTGCCTTAGGTTTTTTGAGTAGGGCGTTGATCTCGGCGTGTTTCCAGATCTCCGGGAAGTTCGCAGTCTCGAGGGAGAGATTGAGGACGTTGCACAGGTGGGGTGCGATGGAGCTGCTTGCTCTGTTGAAGACGTGGTGCGGGAATGGGTCTGATGGAGAGCCGGAGTGGATTGTGCGCATGGTCTTGATGGTGTCATCGATGCTCACGCTGGCCCAGGCTAGCAGGGGGTCGTGGTCGATGGTGTGCGGAGGGTCTGTTGTGTTGCTGGCTGTTGGGACTGTCTGGGTGTTGAAGCTGTCGTGGATGTCGGCTATCTTGCGGTGGAAGAAGGTGGCGAGGGAGTCGCACAGGGCTTGCGAAGGCAGGATGTCGTTGGTGTTGGAGCTGGGGTTGGAGAGTTCCTTCAGGATGTTGAAGAGCTCCTTGCTATTGTGTGCGTTGTTGTCAAGGCGGTCTTTGAAAGAGGTCTTCTTGGCCGCCCTGATGAGGTGGTGGTGGTTGCGGATTGCGTCCTTGTGTGCTGTGTGGCTGTCCAGAGTTTGTTCACTGTGCCATTTCTTCTCTAGTTTCCGGCAGGCTTGCTTGGAGGCTAGGAGTACTAGGGTGAACCAACTGGCTCTCTTGCTGGTGTCTCTGTGGGGGGGGTTTCTTCTGCGGGGCAAGGGTATTGGTGCAGTCCTCGATCCAGCGTCTGAGGCTGTGGGCAGCGTCGTCGGTGTTGGAAGGTTCGATGGGTGGGCTGAGAGCGAGGTTTGCATGTCGTTCGTCTTCGGTGATTTTGCTCCAGCAGCGGCGGGGGATCCGTTGGGTGCGGTGGTGTGTGGTGGGTTTCTGGAAGGCGAAGTGGATGCAGCGGTGGTCGGTCTAGAGGAGTTCGGTGGTGTGGCTGACCGAGACGTGAAGGCTTGAGGAGAAGACGGGGTCGAGCATGTGGCCAGCGGAGTGGGTGGGCATTGTGACGAGTTGCTTCAGTCTGAGGTTTGCGAGGTTATCGGTCAGGGTGGAGGAGTTGTTGTCGTTGCTGTTCTCAAGGTGAAAGTTCAGATCTCCGAGGAGGATGTAGTTGGTGGAGGTCAGGGCGTGCGTGCTGATCAAGGCGTCGATGGAGTCGCTGTACTGGGGCCGGGATCCGGGAGGTTGGTAGACGAGGGTGCCTCTGAGGGTGGAGTTAGGGTCTGTGTGGATCTGGAAATGAATGTGTTCGGCGGTGCTGAGCGCGTCGTCGGTGCTAGTCGAGACCCTGATGCTGTTCTTGTGGACTATGGTGATTCCTTCTCCGACTCCGTTGGTGCGGTCTCTGCGGGTGATCTTGTAGCCGTCTGAGATGGCTATGGCGATGTCGGGTGCGGAGGAGTCGTTAAACCAGGTCTCTGTCAGGAAGGCGACGTTCGGGGATGTTGTGCCGAGCAGGTCCCAGAGCTCGACGGCATGCGTGCGTGCGGAACGGGTGTTTAGTAGTATGAATCAGAGGTGGTTGGGGTCTTTCTTGGTGGGTGGTTCGTCGGCTCTGAGGCTGGTGTAGCTGCAGTTCCGGCAGGTGAAGGGGCTGTGTGTGCGTTTCGGGGCGGCCTTGAAGCAGGTGTGGCTCTGTCCGGAGTTGAGAGCGTGCAGAGTGCTGGCGTCATAGTGGTGGCGGTCGTCGTGGCAGGTGCGGGGGCCAGGGGTTCTGGTGCTGGGCACGGTCCAGACGCGGACGGGCGCAAACGGGCTTGCCTTAGGTGCGCCTTTGGCACGCTAGTGGCACGGCTGTGCAGCGGTCAGCATATATGGTGAGGTGGGAGGGAGGAGCAGCAGGGAGGCGGGAGGCGGGGGCAGCGAATGGGCAGTGGGAAGTCAGGGGGGAGGGGCCGCAGGGGACGCAGCAGCAAGGGCGGTGAGGGACATCAAAGGTAACAGAAGGAAAAAGGGGCCCAGAAACGACAGAAAAACGAGTGGCACAGGGCAGAAGGGCACACAAAAAAACCTAGTGGAACAGAGGGCAGAAGGGCACAAAAACGAGTGGAACAGAAGGCAGAAGGGCATAAAAAACGAGGGAAAAAACAAGGGGCACGGAGGGCAGGACACAAAAAAACGAGTGGAACAGAGGGCAGAAGGGCACAAAAAACAAGTGGAACAGAAGGCAAAAGGTGCACAAAAACAAGGGAAAAACGAGTGGCACAGAGGGCAGAAGGGCACAACAAACGAGGGAAAAACAAGTGGCACAGAAGGCAAAAAGGGCACAGAAATTCCGGAAAAACAAGTGGTACAGACGCAAAATACTGAATACAGAAAAACAGGAGCAGCTAAGAACAGAAGGCAGAACGGGCAGAGAAGCACGGGGGCAGCGAGGGGAACAGTAGGGAAAACCGGGCAGGGACACGGGGCAGCGAGGGGTACAGAAGGAAAGACTGGGCAGAGAGAGCACGGGGAGAGCGAGGGGAACAGAGGGAAGAAAAAGGGGCACGGACCACGTACAGGCAGCGGTGGAAGGCAGACAACATCAGTTACAGACACAACAATGAAAATACAGGCAATATAATAAAAGCAATAAAGCGGAGGATGAACAAACCTACCTATGGACTACCACTGGCCACCAGGGATGAGGCGCAGGTGGTAGTCTGTGGGTGGTGGAGGGCCTCGAACTTCCTCAGCAGCAGCAGCTGGGGCAGAAAGACACAGGCGGTGCTGTGCAGAGGGGGAGCGACCTACCTGGTAGGGTCAAGGCCACATTCTTGCTGTCTCTTCAAGACATGCTGAATCTACAATATGTGCTTTAAGCACCTCCCATATTTTTCATTGGTTCCTCTTACTGTCCTTTGGAAATGCCAGCTTTTGTTTTGGGAATATGTTTATTAGTATCTCATTTTGGATTTTTGTATACTCCCATGAGGACTGCCCCTGTTACATCTGCTCTTACTCTTCAGGTTATTTATGATACTTTTTGAGCATTTTTTTAGTGGCTTTTCGTAGTTCGGGCAGCGCTATAGCTTTAAACATGGCTGGCGCCCGCCTTTCTTATTTATTTATTTACTTTTGTAGCATTTGCGGCACGCTGCGCTTTCACTTTAAACATAGTTGTGACCTGCCTTTCTTTTCTATTCATTTTCTTTTGTAGCATTCGCGGCACGCCATGCTTTAACTTTAAACATGACAGCTGCCCCTTTCTTTTCTATTTCTTTACTTTTTCTGGCATTCACGGCAGCTGTGCTTTAGCTATTCACGGCATGCTGTGCTTTAGCTTTAACCATGAAGGCCACCCTCCACTTCCCATCTGTATTCCTTAATCTGCTTGTTATGTTTACTCTAAAATACTAGATCCCCTGTAATGTGTTCCATTTTTTTGCGGCTGTTTTCCTGTAAACTTAGCTTGTTTTTGTTTGTATTGTATGTATGTATGTAAATGTATTGCGACTTATATAGCGCACGTATCACCCGAAGGCATCAAGGCGCTTGCCTTGGGAACCCGTCCTGGCTTTTCCCTGTGAGATAACCCCTACTGGGTATCCCCTGGGTGAAAGCCAGGCATCCCGCAGCGGGTGGGCCGCCGTAGTGGAGATTAAGCAACTATTGCCCAGAGTTGCAGCGTGGGACCCCATGATTAGAATAGGCACCGAGGCGAGAATTATCGAGTCCGTGGACATTTTTTTTGGGCTCAGGACCCTGCCGCGTCGGGAATTGAACCCTGGTCCCGGGCCAGACCTCTGCATCAGGGTCTGCCGCTCTAATCAGTGAGCCACACTCCTCCTCGGTTTTGTCTTAGCTTCTCTTTTAGTGCTTTTCCCAATAACACACGGTTATCTGGTTTTGGTTTGCCTCTGCTCAGTACGGTGTCTAATTTATAACTCTTGTCAGGACTTCTCTTCCCACAATCTAGCACGGTGCTAGGCTTACCGCGGCACATACAAATCTCTTATTCACTGTCACCCTACCATGGACCAACTCGCATCAGCAGGGAATTAAACCACAAGGGCACAATGCTGCCTGTCCGGAGGTTAAGGCCATTCGTAATGCTAGCTGCATGTGTGTAAGATGCACCGAGGTCACCATGTTATTTATTGTGAAACACAGGCCTTTCATTTAGAAGTTCATGATAGTGCATCAAAGCCATATCTGTAGTAACACACCCACTATCAAGGGTGTTTGGAGCTATTTCTGCACATTAATCGAATGATTGGTGGTACTCATCGTTTATTGCATTTTCGTTAGTCAGTTGTTCCTGAAGGTACTGTGTTGTAATGTGGTGTGTGTTATACAGGTAATTGCGTTTATGAGCTCGAACACTTTGAATTTGGGGGCATCTGAAGAAACTTCATTTAAGATATTCCAGGGGGGAGGAGCTTCGCGCGTATCCAAGATGGACGCGTGAGCAGAGGGCTCCCGAAACCCTTTCCGCCTCCCGCATCTATCCTGTAACTAATCCTGATTTGGACGACGGGTAGTTATCATTGATGCCCTGCTGATACACACATTCTTCTCGAAAATCGAATTGGCCGCCGGGAACCGGACTTACTGCACTTTGAACTTTGTGGCCTACATCGAAGGCCATCCGGGGGCTTGAGTCCCCGAGGTACCCGGGTGGCAATTGAACAACAACGGCTGGTGCGACACGCCCGCTGCCCCTGTGGTACTTTCGGTTTCGGTTTTGGTCATTGTGAACGGCGACCTGCTGCCGATCGGTGCGCCGGCTCTGATACTGCTGCCAACCCTCAGCCAGCGTTGGATCCTTGCCCTCTCACCTTTACAAGCTTGCCACAACGGTAACCATTCTGACCACATCCCAAAGGTTCCGTCTGAGCTCGTCGCCCATCATGGCGGGCAGGGCGGTTGTCGAGAAGCGCACCACCAGAGGCCCATCCCGAGGAGGGGTTGCCCAATCCCAGACTATTGATCGCTTTACTCGTCCTAAGGGCTCCCCATGTGGATCGAGTGGGGCCCTCGAGGAAACTGGTGATGGTGCTCCTGAAGTTGAGGAGCAAACTTTGAAGGACGTTATGGGCGCCATTGCGAGTGTTCGGACTACCATGGGCCAGCAGTATGAAACCTTGGCGGCTAAGATAGACACAGTGGCGATTGAAGTCAACCTCATCAGGGCGGACTTGGGGAAAACCAATGAACGGGTCAAGTCCTTTGATATCAAGACTGCGAGTCTGACCACGGATGTCTCGGATCTCCAGACCACAGTCCGCAATCTCCGGACGACCAGTGACCTGTTTGCGCGTCGGCTGGAAGATTTCGAGAGCCGGACCAGACGCAACAACGTCCGCATCGTGGGTGTTCCGGAGAACTCCGCTGACTTATCCACAGACGTCCTGGTGGAGGACCTCGTCTTGAACCACCTGGCACCAAAGGGCCTTAGTAAACTTTTCGCTGTGGAGCGGGCTCATCGAGTCCCTGGTGGGAAGCCTAAACTGGGAGCCACTCCGAGGCCCATAATAGCCAGGTTTTTTAATTTCCGGGACAGGGACGCCATCCTGCAAGCCTCACGTACAAATGGCCCCACCAAATTTGAGAATGTGTCGATCAGTTTTTACCCGGACTTTACTCAGGCGGTGCAGAAACAACGAATGGGCTTTACGGGAGTGAAAAGGCGACTCAGGGATATGGGACTGAAATACGCAATGCTTTTCCCGGCCCGCCTGAGGGTTGAACATGAGGAACGTGCGCTTTTTTTCGACCGCCCGGAGGTGGCCAGTGACTGGTTAGACACTTTGTCGACGCGCCATGACAGCCCGGAGAGCTCGAGGGGCACCGAGGGCGGCTTGGAAGAACAGGAGTAGTGAGTCTACGTTGGCGAGCCTGACTTCACGACAGTGGCTCTGAGACTGTTATGTTCTTACAGTATGGATACGCGGGGGTGGGGGGAATCGGGACTCTTCCTCCTCTGGGGACTTTTTCTCTCTTCTTGTAGGTTAGTTTAATGGGGTGACAGGCACACTGCAAGTTGGGGTGGCTCTTTGGTCTACCGCAGGGGTGCAGGGTGGGGGGTTTGTGTTTTGAGGGTTCATTGGGGGTGGTGGGGGGGACTTTTCTTTCTTGTTTGTATCGAGGCTGCGCTTTGTTCCATATTGGCTGCTATGGGCCTGTTTCATGGCGGGGGGGGCAGAATGTTTACTACTGGGATGGGGGGTAAGGGGCTGAGGGTGCTGAGCTGGAACGTCAACGGTCTTGGTGATAGGATAAAACGGGGGATAGTACTGCAATATTTGAAGCGATGCTCCCCAGATGTAGTTTTGCTCCAGGAGACACACTTGGTAGGTAATACGTGCCAGCCACTGAATAGACGGGGCTATCGATTGGTGGCCCATTCCGGCTTTACCGCTGGGTCGAGGGGGGCGGGCATCCTGGTTAGGAACTCCCTCCCCCTGGAGATAGATGGCACGGTGTTGGATGACAGAGGCCGCTACGCAGCTATTACGGGAAGGTGGGAGGGGAAGTCGATCTCCATATTGTCTGTGTATGTTCCGCCTGGTCTACAGTCCACCACATTCACTGATTTGGGTGGGGTGGTTCTGGGGCTTCCTGACGGCTTGTTGGTAGTGGGTGGCGATTTTAATTCCGTGGTTAATGGGGAGAAAGATCGTAGCCCCCCCAGGCACCTTCCCGCATCGCAGTTATGGCTGGGGAAGTTTTTAGACACGTTTGGGCTGGCGGATTGTTGGAGACAACTGCACCCTGGACAGCTCCAGTACACCTTTTACTCGGGAGCTCACGGGAGTCTCTCGAGACTCGATTATATCCTCGTACCGGCGGTGCAGATGGTCTCTGTACGGGAAATCAAGCATTTAGCTAGGGGGGGTCTCCGACCACTCCCCGCTCTGGCTTACCATTGATGCACAGCGGGGGGCCAGGGGGCGGATTGCCCCGATCAATCCATGGCATTTTCATAACCCCAAAATTAGATCGGAGGTGGTCAAGTGTATGGACTTCTACTTTGCTGAGAATGAAGGGTCGGTGTCCTCCCCGGTCTCCTTGTGGGAGGCTTATAAAACTGTGATTCGTGGCCAGACTCTGTCCTTGATCGCTAGTGAGAGGAGGCGCAAAAATGAGGAGGTGGTGGGCTTGGAAACTGAAATTACTGGGTTGGAGGAACAGTTGGAGTCTGGGGCTACACCTGAGCGACTGCACTTTTTGGCTCTTAAACAGTCTGAATATAGGGCTTTGGTGACTGACGCGGCCAAGGCAATGAATCGTGTGCAACAGGGGCGTTTGTATGATGTGGGTGATAAAGCAGGAAGTTGATTGCTTGGCTAGACAAACGAGATAGATTGAATCGGGTAGTGCCTGTGGTTGAGAAAGTAGACGGAACGCGAGTGGTGGACCCGGTTGAGATAGTGGAGGTGTTTGCCCAGCACTTTCGGAACGTCTACGCGCCGGTCTCGGACAGACCGGAGGAGTACTCGCACTTGTTGCTTCGTGATCTCGCGTTGCCTAGCCTCTCAGAATCGGACAAGGTGCTTATGGAGGCGGACTTTTCCACTGATGAGGTTGTGCTCGCCATCCGCTCCCTTCGCTCGGGGAAGGCCTCTGGTCCGAACGGTATAGCAGTCGAACTGTACAAGCTACGCCCTGACAAAATGGCGCCGTATCTTTGTCGTATGTTCTCGGCATCGCGAGACCTTGGGTCCCTTCCCCGGGATCAAAGACTGGCGTCCATTGCGGTCATCCATAAAGATGGCAAACCCCGCGAACACTGTTCATCGTATCGGCCGATACCGCTCTTGAATGCGGAACCCAAGATCCTGGCGAAGCTTTTGGCAAACCGGTTGATCACGGTGATTAGTGACTTGATACACCCGGACCAGTCTGGTTTTATTCCCCATCGGAATACCGCGCTCAATCTTCGCCGTCTTCACGGTGTCCTGGCGAGGGCGGGGTCTCTCAATGAGCCGGCCATCCTGGTTTCTCTTGATGCCTCGATGGCCTTCGACACGGTTGAGTGGCCATATCTGTGGGCTGCTCTTGCTAAATTTGGTTTTGGCCCGAAGTTCATTGGGTGGGTCAGGCTTCTGTATGAGCAGCCGCTGGCTCAGGTGGTGGTCAAAGGCAGGGCCTCGGAACCCTTTGTTCTCGGCCGCGGCACGAGGCAGGGGTGCCCTTTGTCGCCGCTTCTATTTGCGCTTGCCCTTGAACCCCTTGCTGCTTGGCTCCGCTGGGAGCCCTCACTCAAGGGTATTCGATGGTCTCCGGACTTCGAGGATCGCATATCACTATATGCCGACGACATATTACTGTACCTGACCTCCCCCCGTAAGTCACTAGGAGTCCTCTTTGACGTTTTGAGTTCCTTCGGAAGAAACTCCGGTTTAGTTATCAACTGGGCCAAGTCTTGTATCTTCCCACTCACTGGAGACTCACCCTCTCTGCCCCGTGCTTGCCCGATACCTGTTTCTAGAGGTGGCTTCAAATACTTGGGGATCTATATTTCATTAGACCCCGTGATACGCTATGAGCGGAATTTATTACCCCCGCTTGCCCGGCTTCGGCCGGACGTTGCGGCGTGGTGTAGTTTGCCTTTGTCCCCCTTGGGAAGAGCGGCCCTGTTCAAGATGATGTCTCTTCCCCGTTTTCTGTATGCTGTCCAAAACGCACTTTATCTGGTGCCGGCCAGTTATTTTCGTGAAATTGAGGGCCTCCAGAGGCGACTGGTGTGGGGCGGGCGGCCCCGCATTGCGTTGTCAAAGTTGACTCTGCCCTGGTACGACGGTGGTATAGCATTGCCTGATATTAAAAGATACTACTGGGCATCTCAGTTGAGCGCTGTTAACCATGCCATGTACGGTCCAGTTCCGAATCCCGCATTTGAGATGGATAGGTGGCAACTTCCCGGGGGCGATTATAACAGAGCGCTCTATTCTAGAGCCGCCAGGAAGAACCTGACGGGTCCCACTGGAGTGGCGGTGCGAGTGTGGGGTAGTGCGACTACGGCTACGGGGTGGACGGATAGGCTGACTAGAGCGACCCCCCTATATGCCGCCGAGAGGTTGGGTGAACTATGGACGTCGAAGGGTTTCGATAGATGGGACCTTATTGGTATTAGTAAAGTGGGCGACCTCTGGGCCACAAATAGAGTTAAGACCTTTGATGAATTGAAACAGGAATATAACTTGAATGATAAGGAATATTTCCGCTATCTCCAGGTCCGTCACGCACTTGAATCGGTTTTCCCAGCCGGATCTACGGTCCCGGAGTATTCTCCCCTGGAGGACAGGGTGCTGGACGGATACATTCCTGACAGCACTATATCTCTTATCTATAAAAAACTCATCAATGATCGTTCGGACCTTCTTGTTCAGCTTCGAGGTGCTTGGACGGGCGATGGGCTGGAGCTGGACTAAGAAGACTGGCAGGCTGCGATATCCTCTCCTAAAGAGGTCGCGATTCCGGCGCGTCTCCGACTGGTACAGCTGAAGATTCTGCACCGAGTCTATGTCACGGGTCCACGATTGATGCATATGGGTTATTCTGCGGACGGGCTGTGTAGGCGTGGCTGTGGTATGCTTGCTACCTTCCTCCACATCATATGGGAATGTCCGGAGGTAGTGATTTTTTGGACTCGAGTGCATGCGGTGATGGGTGAGGTGACGGGCGTTGAGTTATTGCCTGAGGCCAGACGCTGTTTTTTGAACATCTGGGAGCCGAATGACTGCACTGTTGCTCAGACTCAATGGGTCACGCTGGGCAACATGGTTGCGAAAAGGGACATCGCTCAATTGTGGGGATCTCAGAGGGCACCATCAGTTCTCACCTGGGAAGAAAACATGGACTGGTGCATGTTTAGAGAAAAAATTGTATATGTTTCCCGTGGTAGGCCCAAGAAATGGGGTAGGGTATGGGGTCAATGGAATTCGTACCGAGGAGAGATATGCGCTCCCCCTCTTACTGAAGCTCCCGACACTCCTCGATCTTCTTGACTGTACGTTTCGGTTTCCCAATTTCCTGCAATGCACGATATGTCTTTTGCTCTCTGTCCCCCCCCCTCTCCCAGGATCTCTCCTTCTTCCTAACACAGCTCATTGTTCGCCTTCTCCCCATACCGTATGGAACAGTCATTACATTGCAAGGTACCGCCTCGACTCTTTCTATGGTTAAGTTTTTGTTGTTTATTTTGTATAAAATGTGAAACCTTTTAAATATCCTCTTATTGCCACGAACTTTGGATAATATCATGCTTTATCGCTGCCGGACCTTCGGTTGTCGGCTGATAAGCTGTGTCTTATTGCGTTACTGTTATTGCATATGACTGGCCGGCCCTGGTGGTTGTAGGCCTGTAACTGTATTCCTTTTCTTATTATTAAAGGTTTTAAAAAAAAAAAAAAAAAAAAAAAGATATTCCAATATTCAGAATACCATTGAAACACTAAGGCAGCAACCTGTTAATTTGGATGATACGGCACAAAATGATTTTAGTGAACACAATTGTTTTGCCAGTGTTATGGTGGTCTACAGCAAACTCTTGTTATCACTTGTTACTTGTTATCACTTATCACACAGTTTTTTAAAACTTTATTTCCTCTCATTCAAAAACATTCAATGCTATCAATACACATCAGACCGTATAGCATAATTTTCTAAAAAAACAAAAATTGTATGTCACACAGCTACACCCCTGTGAAAGGGAAGGGGGCGTATAAAATCAAAGTTCCAGTAAGTCAGAGCCAGTCGGATTAAAGCTGGCTTTATCTTGGCAAAGAAGGCTTCATTGAGTGGTATGAGGATGTTTTGGAAAAGATATATGAACTTTAGGAGCACCAGCATGTTAGGCAGTGCAATACCTCCTGCCATGGATAGCAGAAGTGTTATATATCTTTGTCGCACCTAGTTACCGTCACCAATAAAGTGACTTCCCGAGATTAGCTGTCGCGATCTGTCATCTCCCTTCCCCCGACTGTAAAAACATCTTACCCAGCTCAGAAGACTATGGGAAATAACTTTTTGTATTTTCATGTTTTGATAGTATTCTGTTGATTGCATTCGGTGGTTGGATGACATGCTTGTCTTTTGGTTTGTTGCAACTGCTGGCATTCAGTTTTTTTCCATTGCAGTTTGTTGTAGAAAGTCTGCTATTGTGCTGTGCCTTTAATACAAAGTTTGTGTCCTACTTTTTAAGGTTGGTATTGGTAATTTGCGGTCAGATTTATCCTGAGTTTGAAATTTTTCTTGAGTGGCATCAGGTTTTTTTTTAATACCTCTTGCTGGTTCATATTATTGTAAGTAGCATGGGTAATTTGCAGTGCTTGAAATTGAAAAATAGAAGTGCAGGTACTCTGTACCAGAGTACCTGCATGTTTCTGAGAAGTTCCGGTACTCTCCAATTAAAAGTATTACGTTTCTCTTGAGAAGTGCAGGTACGCTCCTTCTCAAAATAAAAACAAGCATTGGAAATGCAATAGGTCTCGGATTTTTTTGAGTTAGAGTAAATGGCAATGTCTTTTAGCCATGTGTTATGGAGTGTATGCATGTGGTGTGTAGTAAAATTATGTGGTTTGGATTCGAATTGTTCACCCTGCACACTCACACACTGTTCACCCTGCACACTGACACACTGTTCACCCTGCACACTGACACTGTTCACCCTGCACACACACACTGTTCACCCTGCACACAAACACTGTTCATCCTACACACACACTCTCACACTGCTCACCCTGCACACTCACACACTGCTCACCCTGCACACTCACACACTGCTCACCCTACACTCACTCACACTCTGCACTCACTCTCACTCTCCACTCACTCTGCACTCACTCTCACTCTGCACTTACTCTCACTCTGCACTCACTCTCACTCTGCACCTGCACTCACTCTGCACTCACTCTGCACTCACTCTGCACCTGCACTCACTCTGCACTCACTCTGCACTCACTCTCACTCTGCACTCATTCTGGACTCACTCTGCACTCACTCTGCACCTGCACTCACTCTGCACTCACTCTGCACTCACTCTCACTCTGCACTCATTCTGGACTCACTCTGCACTCACTCTGCACTCACTCACACTCTGCACTCACTCTCACTCTGCACTCACTCTCACTCTGCACTCACTCTTACTATGCATTCACTCTCACTCTGCACTCACTCTGCACTCACTGTCACTCTTGCACTCACTCTGCACTCACTGTCACTCTCACACTCACTCAGCACTCACTCTCACTCTCGCACTCACTCTGCACTCACAGTCACTCTCGCACTCACTCTGCACTCACTGTCACTCTGGCACTCACTCTGCACTCACAGTCACTCTCGCACTCACTCTGCACTCACTGTCACTCTGCACTCACTGTCACTCTGCACTCACTCTGCACTCACTGTCACTCTGGCACTCAGTCTGCACTCAGTCACTCTCACACTCACTCTGCACTCACTCTGCACTCACTCTGCACTCACAGTCACTCTCGCACTCACTCTGCACTCACTCTGCACTCACTGTCACTCTTGCACTCACTCTGCACTCACTGTCACTCTTGCACTCACTCTGCACTCACTGTCACTCTCGCACTCACTCTGCACGCACTGTCACTCTCGCACTCACTCTGCACTCACAGTCACTCTCGCACTCACTCTGCACTCACAGTCACTCTTGCACTCACTCTGCACTCACTGTCACCCTGGCACTCACTCTGCACTCACAGTCACTCTGGCACTCACTCTGCACTCACTGTCACTCTTGCACTCACTCTGCACTCACTGTCACTCTTGCACTCACTCTGCACTCACTGTCACTCTCGCACTCACTCTGCACTCACAGTCACTCTCGCACTCACTCTGCACTCACAGTCACCACTCTCGCACTCACTCTGCACTCACAGTCACTCTCGCACTCACTCTGCACTCACTCTACACTCACTGTCACTCTGCACTCACTATCCACTCACTGTCACTCTGCACTCACTCTGCACTCACTGTCACTCTGCACTCACTGTCATTCTGGCACTCACTCTGCACTCACAGTCACTGTGGCACTCACTCTGCACTCACAGTCACTCTCGCACTCACTCTGCACTCACAGGGCCTGATTCACAGAATGAACTTAAGACTAAATCCTAAACTTACTACTATTTGGTATTCAGAGAATGCACTTACTACTTTCGGGATTCACAGAGTGAACTTACTACTTTCGGGATTCACAGAATAAACGTACTACTTTCGGTATTCACAGAATAGATTTAAGACTACTAACTCTAAGTCCGAAATCGGGGAGTAAATTCCGGCCCGGAGGCGGAGCTTCCGGTTTGGGGGCGGAGCTTGCGGCCCGGAGGCGGAGCTTCGGGCCCAGAGGCGGAGCTTCCGGCTCGGAGGTGGGGATTTTTGCCATGCTGAAATCTCCAACTCTGGGCCGCAAGTTCCGACTCCGGGCCGGAAGCTCCGCCTCCGGGCCGCAAGCTCCGCCTCCGGGCCGGAAGCTCCGCCTCCGGGCCGCAAGCTCCGTCCCCAAGCCGGAAGCTCCGCCTCCGGGCCGGAATTTACTCCCCGATTTCGGACTTAGAGTTAGTAGTCTTAAATCTATTCTGTGAATCCCGAAAGTAGTAAGTTTATTCTGTGAATCCCGAAAGTAGTAAGTTCACTCTGTGAATCCCGAAAGTAGTAAGTGCATTCTGTGAATACCAAATAGTAGTAAGTTTAGGATTTAGTCTTAAGCTCATTCTGTGAATCGGGCCCACAGTCACTCTCGCACTCACTCTGCACTCACTCTGCACTCACTCTGCACTCACAGTCACTCTCGCACTCACTCTGCACTCACTCTGCACTCACAGTCACTCTTGTACTCACTCTGCAATCACTCTGCACTCACTCTGCACTCACTCTGCACTCACTCTGCACTCACTCTGCACTCACAGTCACTCTGCACTCACAGTCACTCTGGCACTCACTCTGCACTCACTCTGCACTCACAGTCGCTCTCGCACTCACTCTGCACTCACTGTCATTCTCGCACTCACTCTGCACTCACAGTCGCTCTCGCACTCACTCTGCACTCACTGTCACTCTCGCACTCACTCTGCACTCACTCTGCACTCACAGTCACTATCGCACTCACTCTGCACTCACTCTGCACTCACAGTCACTCTCGCACTCACTCTGCACTCAGTGTCACTCTCGCACTCACTCTGCACTCACAGTCACTCTCGCACTCACTCTACACTCACAGTCACACTCGCACTCACAGTCAGTCTCGCACTCACTCTGCACTCACAGTCGCTCTCACACTCACTCTGCACTCACAGTCACTCTGCACTCACTCTGCACTCACAGTCACTCACTCTGCACTCACAGTTGCTCTCGCACTCACTCTGCTCTCATTGTCACTCTCGCACTCACTCTGCACTCACAGTCGTTCTCGCACTCACTCTGCACTCACAGTCGCTCTCGCACTCACTCTGCACTCACAGTCACTCTTGCACTCACTCTGCACTCACTCTGCACTCACAGTCGCTCTCACACTCACTCTGCACTCACAGTCACTCTGCACTCACTCTGCACTCACAGTCACTCTGGCACTCACTCTGCACTCACTGTCACCCTGGCAGTCACTCTGCACTCACAGTCACTCTGGCACTCACTCTGCACTCACTGTCACTCTTGCACTCACTCTGCACTCACTGTCACTCTTGCACTCACTCTGCACTCACTGTCACTCTCGCACTCACTCTGCACTCACTCTGCACTCACAGTCACTCTCGCACTCACTCTGCACTCACTCTGCACTCACAGTCACTCTTGCACTCACTCTGCAATCACTCTGCACTCACTCTGCACTCACTCTGCACTCACTCTGCACTCACATTCACTCTGCACTCACAGTCACTCTGGCACTCACTCTGCACTCACTCTGCACTCACAGTCGCTCTCGCACTCACTCTGCACTCACTGTCATTCTCGCACTCACTCTGCACTCACAGTCGCTCTCGCACTCACTCTGCACTCACTGTCACTCTCGCACTCACTCTGCACTCACTCTGCACTCACAGTCACTATTGCACTCACTCTGCACTCACTCTGCACTCACAGTCACTCTCGCACTCACTCTGCACTCAGTGTCACTCTCGCACTCACTCTGCACTCACTCTGCACTCACAGTCACTCTCGCACTCACTCTGCACTCACTCTACACTCACAGTCACACTCGCACTCACAGTCAGTCTCGCACTCACTCTGCACTCACAGTCGCTCTCACACTCACTCTGCACTCACAGTCACTCTGCACTCACTCTGCACTCAAAGTCACTCTGGCACTCACTCTGCACTCACAGTTGCTCTCGCACTCACTCTGCTCTCATTGTCACTCTCGCACTCACTCTGCACTCACAGTCGTTCTCGCACTCACTCTGCACTCACAGTCGCTCTCGCACTCACTCTGCACTCACAGTCACTCTCGCACTCACTCTGCACTCACTCTGCACTCACTGTCGCTCTCACACTCACTCTGCACTCACTGTCACTCTGCACTCACTCTGCACTCACAGTCACTCTGGCACTCACTCTGCACTCACTCTGCACTCACAGTCGCTCTCGCACTCACTCTGCACTCATTGTCACTCTCGCACTCACTCTGCACTCACAGTAGCTCTCGCACTCACTCTGCACTCACAGTGGCTCTCACACTCACTCTGCACTCACAGTCGCTCTCGCACTCACTCTGCACTCACTGTCACTCTCGCACTCAC
Source organism: Lissotriton helveticus (assembly GCF_964261635.1). NCBI lineage: Eukaryota > Metazoa > Chordata > Amphibia > Caudata > Salamandridae > Lissotriton > Lissotriton helveticus. Next base: position 1,258,810,929 of record NC_136070.1, on the reverse strand, counting down.
TCTGCACTCACAGTCGCTAGTTGTTGGTGCGTTGTTGGTGTCCCTCCTCTGACAACTGAATGAGAGCTTCCCGAGCACTGCTTGCAGACATCAAAGCGGCATTGCTGTCAGGAGGACTTCCGCACCTGGTCTGACTGACTAACCCCGGAAGGGGGGGGAGGGGGCAGGCCCCTCTCTAGCGTAATTGGTAACACTTGCCTGGTGCATTGCCTCACTTCCAGCTTTTACCCTTGAAGGGCACTTACTTCCCAGCACCCCCCACATCAGTGTGTCACTTTTGGGGGATTTCGAAGGATCTGCGTTAAACCTTGACTGAGAGCATTGTTTTCATTTACTGAATCACAAAAACCCAGGCTTGCATGTCACAGCCTTTCCACAAGTTCAACCGAAAACATCTACGCGCTGCCGCTGTTGAAGTAGTGTAAAAAATGATTTGCTCTGTCCCCATTTCATTGGAATAGCCTGTGCTGGCATCCCTACTTCCAAAGAATCCAAGACAGTAATGGTGTTAAAGATTTCTTTCATGTCGATATTAAATTGCTCTTTGCGGCTTTGGTGTTTACTTAACTCAAGACGAGACTTTTATTGCTTCCTGTACAGGGAGCAGAAACTGCCACTAAAATATTCTTATCTGTATTATTGTAAGATCGGAGGGATGTGCAACTTTGATAGCAACGGCTGCCCTCCCGGTGATTTCCGCTTGGACATTTGGAGCTCTGAACTCATTTAACATTTGTTCTCAGTATTTCATCATGAAGATTGTTTGGACTGTGGCATGGAATCATCGTGCTCAGGCCGGGAGGCGGCATGCGCCCACACTCAGATGAGAAAAAGAAACTCGAGAGTGGTGCACGCGCGCCCAGCATCTGTCTTCAATTACCGCGGGCCCTGACAGCGGATAATTGAAGAAATATGGCCTTCTGCTGCGCGTGTCCGCACGGAATATGCACGAGGCGGAGCAACTCTAACACCTATGGCTTATTACGTGCTGTCTTGTAAAAACACACGCATGCGAGGCCCAATTGCCATGCAGCTGGCAAACTAACCCAGCAAAAATCACGAGCTTTCTGGAATTCGGTAGGTACAATTTTCGAAGCCCTCAGAAAAGGACTCTGAAGCCACGCCCACTTCGTGGGACGTAGGCCGAGCCCTAAAAAGTGCTGGTACTCAGTACTGGACAGTACCTGCCCATTTAAGGCACTGGTTATTCAGAGGAGGGTTGGGGAAGTACTTTGACATCCTAGAAACACTGTTTACTGGTTATGGGTTCGATTCACAGAACTAACTTAAGACAAAACACTAAACTTACTACTTTTGGTATTCACAGAAGGCATTTAGTAGTAGTAAAGTTAGGATTTTGTCCTAAGTTTGACTTAAGACAAACTTAAGACAAACTTAAGACAGACTTAAGACAGACTTAAGACAAACTTAAGACAAACTTAAGACAGACTTAAGACTTAAGACCGACTTAAGACAAAATCCTAACTTAAGTCGGTCTTAAGTCTGTCTTAAGTCTGTCTTAAGTTTGTCTTAAGTCAAACTTAAGACAAAATTCTAACTTTACTTCTGCTAAATGCCTTCTGTGAATACCAAAAGTAGCACGTTCAGGATTTTGTCTTAAGTTAGTTTTGTGAATCGGGCCCTATGTGTTTGTGGTTGCAGCGTTCTCTGCATAACTATTAATTTACTCTACTGGTAATATGATTCACTGTTGAATGCATAACTTTCAGATTTCTACAACATAGTGTCTAGCTAAATCAGGTGCAAGTTTGCTAAAAATAAAAAGTGCAGTATCACACAGTGGCAGAACCTCACAGATGGTTTCTGGTTCAGTTGATTGCCATATGCCTGCGTTGAACAGGTACCAGTGCTTAATTTGAGCCCGTGGTTTCCTGTGCTCAGCACCAGCACTTAATTGGCTTGCGGTGCTCTGCACGAGCACTTAATTGTCAACACCGCACTTATGACACCCTACCACAGGGTGGCGCTGCTCATCTAATTTAGAGAAGAGCAGAACAATGGCTGTTTATGAATACAATATACATAAAAGATTTTACTAATACCTGCCTCCCCAGCCATTCCTCCAGCTTTGGGGACCTGGAATAACCTGAACTGTCGCACTTGCAGGCGTGAGAGATGGTTAGTAGTTGTTTTGGCAGCGATGACACGGGCAATGGGTGGTGCAAGCTGCAGTGGCCTCCTGGTCAGAGTCCTGACACTTATTATTTTACAAACTAAGTACTGACTGGTACTGATTAGGCGAACATCTTCAAATTGCATCAGTGTGTTCAAATGTCAAATTAACATAATAATATTATTATAGAAGATGCTGCATAGTTTGATCCTGTTTCCCTGGCTCATTCCAGTGGCTCTGAGAACCTCTTGCATCCAGCTCTAAGGTGAGTTTGCCATCGTCCACCATTAAAGCACTTTGTGTTATGTGGAAAAGTAAATTTTGCCATGTTATATGTGCCTACGTGTTCCCCATTTTATGCTATATGTGCATGATCGATATGCATGTATCCCCCTATGATCGATTAAAGACGCAATCATAGTTGTGTCCAACTCTAGTATGCCAGTTTCCAGTCCTCGTGAAAGCAACGAGTATTAGGCCTATGTTGCCACATTTCACAGTGTGCACGTTAAGTCATTGAATTGTCCCCGTTTCTAGGCCTCGAAAGGGCCCGGACATCAGATTCAGCTCCAGTCTCCTGGACCCACTCCGAGGAGCGATACAGCCCCCACCTGCATCCCTGACCCTTCACTTACTTCCTGCCTCGCAGTGCCCGGCCCGGCCTGGCTCTGCCTCCCAGTCTGCCAAGAGTATGTTATGCTTTTAGTTATCAGTCCAGCCCTCCTTCTCTGCATTCCTAAGCTACTGAATCGCATCAACAGTTTCAGCCATGGTCTAGTCTTTCTGTCTCCATGTAAGAGAAATACTGTATTAATATTCATAGAATATTCCTAGCACACGCAATACATGTAGAATTATGCACGCACCAGTCTTAGTGTCAAGTAGCCTTTGCCCTGATAACTTTTGGATTCTATCAACATGTACTCCAAACACCAGATACCAGATATGATATAGGTACAAGTCGTTCTGACACCGCAGACTTTAGTCTCCTCTTCTAGCGCAGAAGTCATAGCCCCCAGTTCTTCCTGGTAACACGTCATTGCCCGTTTGCGCGCACCACTAGGTTAAAGGTCCCAGCTGCTCAGGTAGCCCCCTCCAAGTTTCCGCCCCATTTATGACATTTCTGTGACGTCTACATCACATGTCTATGTATACGCCCTGTACACGCCTTCTTGTTACACCCATTTTGTCCTTATCTTTCGCGACTGCTACGAGTTACGCCTACTGCTACGCCTACTGTATTGAATGTAATGTAATTGTTTTAGTATATATATACTGTGTACTGTTACTGAAAGCCCCCCATGCCATTCCCATTTCCCCGGCAGCTGCCATCCATTCCATTTCCGTGCAGGCTATCCCGTTCCTGTCCCTTCCCTTATGCCTGATTAAAGCCTGTAAGACTCCGATACCTCGAATCCTGTCTCTTATTTATTGAGCTATCTGTTTTATTCACTGTATTCAAAAATAGTACCGGTAATTAATTATTTATTTACCACATAATGGCGCCCGAATAGGGACTTGCCCTTTCCCCACGCGCCGGCGAAGCCACGCAGGCCCCCTGACCCTCTGCAGCCGTGACGGAACCATACCGTGCACGTGCAGGTATTTCTGCTTCAAGTATCCCTCAGGCCCACTGAGGAGACGGAGGTTGCGGTCCAGCATCCAGACGAGGCGGTGAGGAACGCGGCGAGTCCCGACCAGAGCCCAAGCCGAGAGTACAAGGTCCGAGGTATCCAGAGGCCCGCCTGTAACTGAAGTCCGAAGTTCGTAGTCCGACGTCGTAGCAGTCCAGTCCAGTCCGAGGCCTTCCGTTCTTGCTGCCCGGTGAGTACCGTTGCTGGGGTAGTATCTAGACAGGGTCAATTAATTTGTCTCTGGTCCAGTGGGTTTGGGTACGCAGATCCAGTCCGAAGTGTTCACCTAGGTGGACACGGGTCCTGACGTGTCTCTTTATGGGACCGGTATGTTTCGTACTGTTTTAGCAGTGCATCTAGTAATTCTAGTAAGTTCCGTTCTCGAGAAATTCATGTCTCTGTTTTCAGTATACCAGGTAATATTCTGTCCGAACTGTTATTCTAAATGTTATTTAATGTGTTTTTAATGTCGTGGTATGAGTGATTTGTTTTTCTAAGTCATTATTGTGTTTATCGTGTATTGTATTGTGTTTGGATTCAAGTACAGAATGCCTCTATTCTCCAAGTTACGTCAGTTAAAGACCAGAAAAGGGTTGCTCGAGGAAGCAGTTCCTGTCCCGCCTAGGGACAGTCCAGGTCATTTTATGTATCATAAGCATGGCTTAAGTGCCATATTATATCTAGACTTATGGGTGGACTATACCAAGGAATTAGAAGAGAAATATAGATGGCCCATATCGGGTACATGGGATGCCGAGTGCATCATGCGAGTAGAAGAAGCATTATGGAAAAAGAAAGCCAGACAGTCTCAGAAAGATGCCATCGAGTTATGGCGCAAAGAATCTCATAGAAGAACCGAAAAAGAATTCAGAAAAACAGAATTAAGTAGGGAATCCTCAGCAAGAGCCCAAGAAAGGGAATTAATCGAAGCAGGTGAACGAGTTAAAGCAGAACAGTCAGACAGACAGAGAAATGCTCTTATTAAGGGTATGTATCCTCTTCTTGCCGAGGGCTTGCCAAAAGCAACCCCGGAAACACCATGTAATTTTCCGCCGCCATTGGTTCCGATTAAGCTACGTCACAAACCGACCGCAGCTGATATTTTTCTCTCGTCCTATTTGGACGACACAGTCCCAGAATATGCAAATCCTGTTCCGCCAGCTCCCGTAAACAATGTAATTCCTGTTCCTCCAGCCACCGGGGCCGTGGGTACAGTTCACGTTACAGCACCCGTTACAGCATCTGTTATAGCACCCCTGGCCCAGCCCATAGTGCATGTACCCGCTACATCAGTCACTCTCCCAGCACGTACAGTACCCACCGACGATTCCAGTTTAGGAGTCGCGGGGGGAAGTCCTCCTGGTACCCCGCCTCAACACAGACGTATGACGCTACATGAACTAGCGTTACAGCGTACGCCAAAAGTTCATACATTCACAGATATCAAGCGAGCACTTACCGAATGTCGTTATGATCCAGTTCCAGGCGATGGTACTATGGTCATATATTCATTATGTTTAAGACGGGTGACCGACTATTTGGACACCCTGCCCGATATGAGAGAACATCTAGACAGAATATATCGTTTTATCCGTACAGGAGTGAATCCAGAAAGTGTTCGCGACGCCATGGTTCAAAGAAAAGTCGAGACTCAGCTCATGCTTTTAAAGTTTTTAATAAACTGTTTAATAAGAGAACAAGATTATCCGGAAAAAGATCAAGAAGAAATGAAAGTCCTGACCAGGTGGAGTGACCATATAGCCGAGGGAAGACACAAGACACAAAATAGTATAGAGAGTATGTACAAGAAAATTCGTAGGGAAATAATAAAGTTACACGAGAAACGAGAAGTAGATCAAGTAACCGAGAAAGAAGACGACTCTTCTACTGAAGAGGTAGACGATGAGAATCCCTCCAGAATAGCGTATGTAGGTAGAACTAGACTTCCCGACCGACATTCACGCCTAGATCACAAGAAAGTTTTTCCTCCTCCAGCACCAGAACAGGGTTCTCTTGAGCAAGTATTCCAAGCTACCGATCACATTCTGAAATCACGAATAGGTTATAGCGAGCTCAGTACCATGCACGAACAAGAACTAGCCCGATCAGCAGTCCGGTGGACTACTGATTCTATCACTTTTCCAGACGAAATAGTGGCACAAATGTTTCTGAAACTGCCCCCAGCCGAGCAGCGACTGGTGGGTATGTATATGATCCAACACCTCATTACGCTGTATGAGGAACAGCATTCTGATCCAGGTCCTCTACATGATGTATTGAACAAGTTACTCCAGTACAGATGGAAAGGTCTAGGTACTGATTTAATTAGTGTCATTCTAGAACAGCGCCACAAATACCGAACGTTTCTGAATCCACATTTTGTTCACGTCTCACCCCCAGAAAGTAAATCATTCTACATAGACAGACAGAATCCGTTACGAGAAGTAGATCCAGTCAAGAAAGAGGGTGGTGGTCTAGAACGAGTATTTGTTTACACCCCCATCACTAAGATGGAACTCTTAGAGATGAAAAAGCTAATTCCCTGTCACGATAAAGATCCAGCAGGGTTCCACCGTGAATTAAAAGACATGCTCCGTATGGGAGAATACACGTATCCTGATATCATTAAAATGCTAAAGGTCCTGTTGCCCGCGGGCATATATGAAAAACTCAAAGAAAAAGAATGGGAGGTGGGAGAGAAAAAGATAGATTGGACAGCTCTAGAAGCTGAAGATAATACACGAGTACCAGGTACCGGTCTTGGGGATAAAGCTAAAGAATTGCCCGAGTTATTAATACAAGTCTTGCCAAGATTACTAGCCACGAAAAAGGAAGATTGGGATGCCATCTCGGCCTGTAAACAGAAACAAGACGAAGATACTAGTGATTTTTATTCTAGATTTGAAAAATGTTTTATTATTAACAGTGGTCTGAAAACAAGTAGTGAATCGTACCCTCATCTTTTTGTTACCAAACTAGTCGAGAATTCAAGTCCACAAGTTAAAAATAGAGTATTGAAAGTCGAAAGTACCTGGCAAGCTAATACTCCGTCACAGATGCTTCAAATGCTCCAGTATCACCAGAACAGAATCAGGGAAGAGCAGGAACACGAAAGGAGACGTATGAAAGACACGAAAATGAAAGTACTAGTTGCACAATCTGTTCCACAAGACAGTCAGAAGAGGGGTCCGAATCAAGCCAGTCATCCTGCAGCTCCTGTTAAAGGGACCTGCAATTACTGTAAACAGCCAGGTCATTTTATAAACGAGTGTGCAGTTCTGAAACATAATATAGCTACTGGTAAAACTAAAGAAAGACCACGTCCGCCTAGACAAGAACAAGTTTCACAGACTTCCCAGCCACCGCAGAATGCACAACAGACAGTTACAGTACCGCAGCCTATAGCTGCAACACAGCATGTTACACAGCAGATGTACCAGTATGCACAGACAGAGTATCCAGATTATCAGCCATATTCATGAAATAGCCTAGAGAGGGAGGTAGGCTTGCCTCTCATCGAGATACCTGTAGATCAAGAGGGTCCCTATGTACACAGTCAAGTATTGGGGAAAGACAGAAAGTTTCTGATTGATACAGGGGCAAGTAGGACTACCATCAGTCATGACGAGGTTCCAGGGGCTCCGCTCTCAGGCTCTAGAAATGTTTCCCTTGGATTTTCAGGAAAGCCTATTGTTAATGAAATATCGAAACCAGTTACTCTAGAAGTCGGTCCATTGTCCCGAACTACTGATTTGTTACTCACGAAATCTTGTCCAGAAAATTTGTTAGGCATTAAGACATTGAAAGAATTAGGAGCAGTAATTTGTTGTTCCCCAGAGGGGGTCCGCCTGTTTTTGAGAGATTTTAAAGGTCATTATGTATTACGTGATTTTGATCCAAGATTATTGAATGTACCACAGCATTTATGGGCGCAAGGTCCAACTGATGTAGGTTGTATGCATATCACACCCCATCGTGTGACTCTAAAGCAAGGTGTGGTTTTACCACGAATCAGACAGTACAAATTGCCACCCGAGGCTGTACCAGCCTTATCCAAAATTATTGACGAGCTTATTGCCCAAGGAGTGGTTGTAGAAACTGACTCCAATGTATGTAATTCTCCTATCATTCCAGTCTTGAAACGTACTGATCTAAATGCACCTCCAGTTTATCGATTAGTGATTGACCTTCGAGAACTTAACAAATGTATCATACCCCAGTACCCAGTAGTCCCAGATATTTCATCCCTATTGACAGCCATTGATTCTGAAGCTACGTTCTTCACAGTTATCGATCTCAAGAACGCATTCTTCAGTGTCCCCATTCATCCAGACAGCCAGTTCCTTTTCGGTTTCTGCTTAAATGGAAGAAGCTATAAATTCACACGAGCACCTCAAGGTTATGTTATGTTATGTTATGTTACTGTTTGTTTTGTAGAGCGCTCAGCTGCTCCAAAGAGCGTCCCGGCGCTTAAGATCATCACACCAAATACCAGCATCAAACACACAGCCATAACAGAAAATAAAACCAGAATTAACCATAACAGCATTACATAGCAAACAGGTGAGTTTTAAGTCCTTTCCTAAACACCGAGAGATTGGTGCATGCCCGCAGCGTCAGGGGCAATGTATTCCAGAGGCGGGGTGCAAGGTAACTAAAGGAGCGACCTCCACAGCGAGCACGCTTCACTGTTGGAACGATAGCCTTGGCCTGGGCAGCAGATCTCAGAGGTCTAGATGGAAGATAAAAATTGACCCTTCTCTGCAGATATTCAGCGCCGAAATTGTGAAGCGCCCTAAACGCTGTAGTTAGGGTCTTGAAGAAGATACGCTTACGAATCGGCAACCAGTGTAGAGAGACAAGGAGACTGCTAGCCCTAGATCTTCTAGTTAGACCGAAGATTGCTCTGGCTGCAGAATTTTGAACTAAGTCCTAGTATTTACAGTCAAGCACTTAAGAGACAACTAGACAATATTCACATGCCAACTGACACTGCCCTGCTCCAGTATGTCGATGATCTACTGATCACAGCCCGTTCTGAACGTGACTGCGAGCATGCGTCACTTACAGTTCTGTATTTTCTGGCCGAGATGGGGCACAAGGTGTCCCCTTCCAAATTACAATTCTGTGTCCAGCAAGTGGTATACTTGGGACACTTACTGTCCAAGTGGGGTAGGCAGTTGACACCTGACCGTATCCAGTTAATAGCACGTCTTCCACAGCCCAAGACACAGAAGGAGGTACGAGCTTTTATTGGCCTCACTTCTTACTGCAGACAATGGATTCCTCAGTATGCATATCTAGCTAAGCCACTGATACAGTTAACGACACAGGAGGCAGCCGTATCGACTGTCCTCCCTTGGACCCAGGAACATACACTTGTTTTTAATGAGTTAAAGAAAGCTTTATGTAATGCACCTGTTCTAGCAACACCAAACTATAGTAAGCCTTTTACACTTTTTGTTACAGAACGTGATGGTACTGCATTATCTGTTCTCACACAAGATCAAGCAGGACAATACAAGCCCTGTGCTTATTTTTCTAGCACATTAGATCCAGTGGCCCAGGCTCTGCCTGCGTGCCTCAAGTCAGTTGCAGCCACAGCTCTAGCTATCAGACAAAGTGATTCCATAGTGTTAGGACACTCCCTGACAGTACAAGTTCCACACTCCGTGGAAGTTCTTTTAAACCGAACCCAGACTCAACACTTGACAATTGCACGTTTAACAGGTTATGAACTGACACTGTTTCAGCCACACATAGAAATCAGACGCTGCAACATTTTAAATCCTGCTACTCTGTTACCGTCAGTTACTTCAAATCCTGCCACACATGACTGTGTGGAAGTTGTTAACACTATGACAAAGCCAAGACAAGATCTGACAGATATTGCATTACCCGATCCCGACCTGACACTTTATGTGGATGGTTCATGTATGAGAACAAGTACTGGAGAACTAGTAGCCGCGTATGCAGTGACTACTGACACCGAAGTTATAGAAACACATCGTATTGACACCCTGTCTGCTCAAGCAGCAGAGCTAGTCGCTCTGACCCAAGCCTGCATACGTGCCAAGAACCTGAAAGTTAACATATACACAGATTCACGTTATGCATTCGGAGTCGTACACGACTTTGGAGTGCTCTGGCAGGAACGAGGTTTCATGACTTCTCATGGAACCAAGATTCAACATGGTCTCCTCATTCAAGCTCTGTTAGATGCAATACATTTACCGACAGCTATTGCTATCATGAAGTGCAAAGCACATACGAAAGTCACTGACATTATTTCCCAAGGTAACGATCTAGCAGATCGAACAGCCAAGCTCACAGCTCAGACTCCAGACATTCCAGTCACTCCAGATCAGACTACTTGTATGACAGTTAAGGACCCTACACAAGATGTCATAGACATACAGTTACATGCTACTCCCGAAGAAATCAAGAAATGGTCCGAACAAGGAGGGGTCCAGACAGGTCAAGGATGGTTGACGAAGGGAAAAGCCACATGGTTTCTCCCCGACTCTATGGTTCAAGTCATTATTAATACCGCACATAGTCCAGTACATCTAGGAGAAAAAGCTATGTTAGACAGTATTCGGAACCTTCGGTTCAACAAACATTTACGAGCAGCAGCCAAGCAGAAAGTACGTACCTGTATGATATGTTGTCAGTTCAATCCAGGTAAAAGTGTCCCGGTGGAGCAAGGTGGATTCCAACCTCCTGACCACCCTTTTGAAGTCCTCCAAATGGATTATATTCAGATGGAGCGATGTCGAGGTTTCAAGTATGTCCTCGTAGTTGTATGCGCTTTGTCCAGGTGGACAGAAGCATATCCAGTTCCAGATTACACAGCTGCGACCACTGCCAGGCAGTTGGTTCGTGAGTATTTTCCCCGCTATGGATTACCTAGGGTCGTGTATTCAGATAACGGCCAGCCATTCTCATCCGAGCTCATGAAACAAGTTTCCCTTCTGTTAGGGTACCAGTGGAAGTTCCATTGTGTACGCCATCCTGAAGCAGCCGGTCTCTTAGAGAGACATAACCAGACCTTGAAAATCCGTATTGCTAAAGTATGTACAGAGAAAGGTGTAGATTGGTTAGTAGCTCTGCCAGTTGCCCTTTTCTACATGAGAATGGTTGCACATTCCAGATCAGGTCTGTCCCCTTATGAGGTCGTATTCGGCCGCCCTCCAAACGTGTGGGGTACACCTAGACCCCGTAGTATTACAGGCGTTTCCAGTAATATGCTGACAGATTACCTAGCTTCCTTGATGTCTGCCCTACACTCTTGTCGTTCACAGGTTGCCGCTGCATTTCCAGACAACACTGAGGTGAAACCGCATGAAGTCGTTCCGGGAGAATTCGTCCTGGTGCGCAATTTTGATCGTTCAAGTCCGTTGGAGCCCCGTTGGAAGGAGCCCCAGCTGGTGTTATTAACAACAAGGACTGCTGTCAAGCTTGAAGGTCGCAAGGGCTGGGTGCACACCAGTCATATCAAGAAATTCCATGGATTGCGACAAAAGACATTTATCAAAGACTGCCCTATTCTTAAGGACTGCCTAAAGACAGACTCTGAATTCAAACTTCCCCTGTTAGAGAAAACTCCGCAGCAGGAGTATAAAGTAAAACTCCGGTCTAGTAAAATAAGTCAGCCAGTTTAATTGTTTAAGTCCCTCTCGGGTGAAGCGGTTAGACAGGTTCCTGACATGTATGAGACAGACCCACACAGTGAGAGAGTTAGTCAAAACTCTAAAAGATGTATTATCGTTCTATTCTTTTTATTATTTTTGAGTCTTATGGTTACATGCATAAGTTATGCTTTACATTTATGTTTTCCTATTTCACATGTACATATGTTTTCTAATGCTACAATAGAGCACACATTCAGTGATCTGCCTCCTCACGAGCTATCCTATCGTCTTGCTATGCGTAACAACACATTCATCCGAATGTTGCACTATTCACACCAGACCAGCAACGCTACTAATTGTTGGGTGTGTGGTCGACTCCCCCCTTTCCAGACACCGAAGGGAGTTCTGCCACTCTTTCCCTATCCGTTTTCACATAATGGTTCGTGTGGAGCATGGTCCACGTTAACGTCATCCTCAACTGATATGTCCTTTTTGAATCGAACATGTTTTCCAGACAAGCAAGGTCTTTCCCATAGAACAGGGTTAGATCTAGAAAATGAAGTATATGATTTAGGTAATTAGTCCTCGAATTTCATGGTCCTGAATGTTCAGTCCGATACAACTCCAGAATTGCCTGCTATTTCAGTACTACCAGTCAAAGGCGAATTATGTGTCAGAAAGAATGGTTCCGCACATGTAGGACATAGTGATTGTACTACTATTGTCGAGTATAGTGACAGTGGGAAATCTATTTTCAAAGCCTCACGTCATTCTTATTTTGTTTGTGGTCAGACCGCATATGTTCGTCTGCCCCTCGATTGGGATGGAACATGTTACATTGCCTTCCTACTGCCACCAGTTTTTCTAGCCCCATCCGATTATCACAGAAACACACATCTAGTACACGTTCGACATAGAAGGGAGACCGAGTCCCCAATTGTCGATCAAACTGAAACTGCTCTAGAACAATATCAAGACTTCAATAAAGGTTTCTTTTTCTTTATAGGCCCTGTCCAGAATAGTAAGTTAATACGTAGGTTAACCAGAACCCTTGAAGCAGTAGTGAATGAGACTACTTCCGCTCTAGGTAATTTAACTGAAGAGCAATCTGCTATGAGATTTGTTGTGCTCCAAAATCGTCTCGTTCTTGACGTCATACTGGCCGATAGAGGAGGAGCTTGTAGAGTCATCGGATCTAGTTGCTGCATTTTCATTCCTAATAACGCGCCGTCTGTTTATTCAGCTATAACCAGACTTCATAAAATTGCCCATCAGTTACACCAGAATCCAGGCACCTGGACATGGTCCGGTTGGCTCTGGAGTATTATATCTGCATGGGGATGGAAAGTATTGTCCTTCCTAGGTATAGCAGTAATGATCGTATTCAGTTGCTGCCTCTGTTTACAATGTGGCCCTGCGATTTGCGGCTTGTGTGCTACATCCTGTATTCCTAGTCCTAAATCCCGTTCCAAGACAATTCGAGACGAGCAAATGATACTATATGAACAGATAGATGGTATCATGAATATTGATGTTTCCTGATGGAAACGTAGGGCACAAGGAGGGAATGTGGAAAAGTAAATTTTGCCATGTTATATGTGCCTACGTGTTCCCCATTTTATGCTATATGTGCATGATCGATATGCATGTATCCCCCTATGATCGATTAAAGACGCAATCATAGTTGTGTCCAACTCTAGTATGCCAGTTTCCAGTCCTCGTGAAAGCAACGAGTATTAGGCCTATGTTGCCACATTTCACAGTGTGCACGTTAAGTCATTGAATTGTCCCCGTTTCTAGGCCTCGAAAGGGCCCGGACATCAGATTCAGCTCCAGTCTCCTGGACCCACTCCGAGGAGCGATACAGCCCCCACCTGCATCCCTGACCCTTCACTTACTTCCTGCCTCGCAGTGCCCGGCCCGGCCTGGCTCTGCCTCCCAGTCTGCCAAGAGTATGTTATGCTTTTAGTTATCAGTCCAGCCCTCCTTCTCTGCATTCCTAAGCTACTGAATCGCATCAACAGTTTCAGCCATGGTCTAGTCTTTCTGTCTCCATGTAAGAGAAATACTGTATTAATATTCATAGAATATTCCTAGCACACGCAATACATGTAGAATTATGCACGCACCAGTCTTAGTGTCAAGTAGCCTTTGCCCTGATAACTTTTGGATTCTATCAACATGTACTCCAAACACCAGATACCAGATATGATATAGGTACAAGTCGTTCTGACACCGCAGACTTTAGTCTCCTCTTCTAGCGCAGAAGTCATAGCCCCCAGTTCTTCCTGGTAACACGTCATTGCCCGTTTGCGCGCACCACTAGGTTAAAGGTCCCAGCTGCTCAGGTAGCCCCCTCCAAGTTTCCGCCCCATTTATGACATTTCTGTGACGTCTACATCACATGTCTATGTATACGCCCTGTACACGCCTTCTTGTTACACCCATTTTGTCCTTATCTTTCGCGACTGCTACGAGTTACGCCTATTGCTACGCCTACTGTATTGAATGTAATGTAATTGTTTTAGTATATATATACTGTGTACTGTTACTGAAAGCCCCCCATGCCATTCCCATTTCCCCGGCAGCTGCCATCCATTCCATTTCCGTGCAGGCTATCCCGTTCCTGTCCCTTCCCTTATGCCTGATTAAAGCCTGTAAGACTCCGATACCTCGAATCCTGTCTCTTATTTATTGAGCTATCTGTTTTATTCACTGTATTCAAAAATAGTACCGGTAATTAATTATTTATTTACCACAGTTACTTAAGAGCATTGCTTGACAGTTGCAAAGGTTGTTTATGTAATGTAACTGGTGCTCAGTAGATGTTGTAGCACCAAGGATAGTGTGCTGCATGGCTAAATACTTATAAGGTCCCAAAGGTGAGACTTACAGGCTTTGCCAATGCTTGTTTTAAAGATAGCCATCATGGAGAATTTTCCGATTTTAAAAGCCATTCACAAAGTAGGAGCAGTGGTGGTTTGCCAGCTTTGCCCTCGGAGCACTGGTGGATTGCAGCTTTGCCATGGAGCAGTGGTTGTTTGCCGGCTTTGCCCTCGGAGCAGTGGTGGTTTGCAGCTTTGCCATGGAGCAGTGGTTGTTTGCCGGCTTTGCCGCGGGAGCAGTGGTGGTTTGCCGCTTTGCCATGGGAGCAGTGGCGGTTTGCAGCTTTGCTCCCAGTGGGAGCAGTATGGTTTAGAGCTTTGCCCTGGGAGCAGTGGTGGTTTGCCAGCTTTGCCATAGGAGTAGTGGTGATTTGCAGCTTTGCCCTGGAACAGAGGTGGTTGGCTGCTTTGCCCTGGGAGCAGTCTTGGTTTGCCAGCTTTGTCCTGGGAGCATTGGTGGTTCGCCAGCATAACCCTGGGAGCAGTGGTGGTTTGCCTTGTTTGCCCTGGGAGCAGTGGTGGTTTTCTGGCTTTGCCCTGGGAGCAGTGGTGGTTTGTCAGCTTTGCCATGGGAGCAGTGGCGGTTTGCAGCTTTGCGCCCAGTGGGAGCAGTGGTGATTTGCGGCTTCGCCATGGGAGCAGTGGTGGTTTGCAGCTTTGCGCCCAGTGGGAGCAGTGGTGGTTTGCAGCTTTGCCATGGGAGCAGTGGCGGTTTGCAGCTTTGCTCCCCGTGGGAACAGTGGTGCTTTGCAGCTTTGCCATGGGAGCAGTGGCGGTTTGCAGGTTTGTAGCTTTGCCATGGAGTATTGGCGATTTACAGCTTTTCTCTGAGTGGGAGCAGTGGCAGTTTGCAGCTTTGCTCCCAGTGGGAGCAGTGGTTCTTTGTCGGCTTTGCCCTGGGAGGAGTGGTGGTTTGCAGCTTTGCCATGGGAGCAGTGGCAGTTTGCAGCTTTGTTCCCAGTGGGAGCAGTGGTGGTTTGCCGGCTTTGCCCTGAGAGCAGAGGCGGTTTGCAGCTTTGCCCTGGGACCAGTGGTGGTTTGCCGCTTTGCCCTGGGAGCAGCGGCGGTTTGCAGCTTTGCTCCCAGTTGGAGCATTGGTGGTTTGCAGCTTTGCGCCCAGTGGGAGCAGTGGTGGTTTGCAGCTTTGCCATGGGAGCAGTGGCGGTTTGCAGCTTTGCTCCCAGTGGGGGCAGTGGTGCTTTGCATCTTTGCCATGGGAGCAGTGGTGGTTTGCAGCTTTGCCCTGGGAGCAGCGGCGGTTTGCAGCTTTGCTCCCAGTTGGAGCATTGGTGGTTTGCTGCTTTGCGCCCAGTGGGAGCAGTGGTGGTTTGCAGCTTTGCCATGGGAGCAGTGGCGGTTTGCAGCTTTGCTCCCAGTGGGAGCAGTGGTGCTTTGCATCTTTGCCATGGGAGCAGTGGTGGTTTGCAGCTTTGCCTTGGGAGCAGTGGCGGTTTGCAGCTTTGCCATGGGAGCAGTGGTGTTTTGCAGCTTTGCCCTGGGAGCAGTGGCGGTGTGCAGCTGGGCTCCCAATGGGAGCAGTGGGGGGTTGCATCTTTGCCCTGGGAGCAGTGGTGGTTTGCAGCTTTGCCCTGGGAGCAGTGGTGGTTTGCAGCTTTGCAGCGGGAGCAGTGGTGGTTTGCAGCTTTGCCATGGGAGAAGTGGCAGTTTGCAGCCTTGCTCCCAGTGGGAGCACTGGTGGTTTGCCAGCTTTGCCCTCGGAGCAGTGGCGGTTTGCAGCTTTGCCATGGGAGCACTGGTGGTTTGCCAGCTTTGCCCTCGGAGCAGTGACGGTTTGCAGCTTTGCCATGGGAGCAGCGGTGTTTTGCAGCTTTGCCCTGGGAGCAGTGGTGGTTTGCAGATTTACCATGGGAGCAGTGGCATTTTGCTGCCAGTGGGAGCAGTGGTGGTTTGCAGCTTTGCCCTGGGAGCAGTGGTGGTTTGCAGCTTTGCCGCAGGAGCAGTGGTGGTTTGCAGCTTTGCCATAGGAGCAGTGGCAGTTTGCAGCCTTGCTCCCAGTGGGAGCAGTGGTGGTTTGCAGCTTTGCCCTGGGAGCAGTGGTGGTTTTGCCAGTTTTGCCCTCGGAGCAGTGGTGGTTCGCCAGCTTTGCCCTCGGAGCAGTGGCGGTTTGCAGCTTTGCCATGGGAGCAGTGGTCTTTTGCAGCTTTGCCCTGGGAGCAGTGGCGGTGTGCAGCTGGGCTCCCAATGGGAGCAGTGGTGGTTTGCAGCTTTGCCATGGGAGCAGTGGCGGTTTGCAGCTTTGCGCCCAGTGGGAGCAGTGGTGGTTTGCAGATTTACCATGGGAGCAGTGGCAATTTGCTGCTTTGCTCCCAGTGGGAGCAGTGGTGGTTTGCAGCTTTGGCAGGGGAGCAGTGGCGCTTTGCAGCTTTGCTCCCAGTGGGAGCAGTGGTGGTTTGCTGGCTTTGCCCTGGGAGCAGTGGGGTTTGCCAGCTTTGGCCTGCGAGCAGTGGCGGTTTGCAGCTTTGCCCTGGGAGCAGTGGCGGTTTGCAGCTTTGCTCCTTTGCTCCCAGTGGGAGCAGTGGTGGTTTGCAGCTTTGCTCCCAGTGGGAGCAGTGGTGCTTTGCATCTTTGCCCAGCCCTGCCTCTTACTGTCTTGCAGAGTTTTCTGCCTCCATGGAGCCTGTTTTCCTTTCACATTCCACGCTTCGGACCAGCAGGGCCAAGGATGCGCGGAATGTCTTTGAAAGCTGCTAACTTTCCGCCAGAAAAAGGCTTTCCTCGGCCTCCCTGGACACCCAGGCCTTGCTTTTGTTTATATATTTTTTTCAATTTCGTGTCTATCCCAATTCCAACGTTATATGTTGTTTCTTTGTTGCCAAGTTGCACATCGCGGCGAGCTTAACGTATTCCCTGATGCTTTTCTTAACACAGCCCCTTAAATGTCTCAGCAGCAAAACACATTCTCTGTGCTGACAGCCAAGGCAGACACACAAACACGACACTTCCAGAGTCAGACACACAAACATAGCACTTCAGACACACAAACACTTCAATTCCAGAGTCAGGCAAACAAAGACTACACTTCAGACACACAAACACTACACTTCAAAGTCAAACACACAAACGAAACACTTCAAAGTCAGACACACAAACGCTATACTTCCAGAGTCAGACACAAAAACACTACACTTCAGTCACAAAAATACTACACTTATAGAGTCGGACACACAACACTACACTTCAGACACACTGGGCCCGATTCACAGAACTAACTTAAGACAAAATCCTAAACTTACTACTTTTGGTATTCACAGAAGGCATTTAGTAGTAGTAAAGTTAGGATTTTGTCTTAAGTTTGACTTAAGACAAACTTAAGACAGACTTAAGACAAACTTAAGACAGAATTAAGACAGACTTAAGACAGACTTAAGACAAAATCCTAACTTAAGTCTGTCTTAAGTCTGTCTTAAGTCTGTCTTAAGTTTGTCTTAAGTCTGTCTTAAGTCTGTCTTAAGTTTGTCTTAAGTCTGTCTTAAGTCTGTCTTAAGTCTGTCTTAAGTTTGTCTTAAGTCAAACTTAAGACAAAATCCTAACTTTACTACTACTAAATGCCTTCTGTGAATACCAAAAGTAGTACGTTTAGGATTTTGTCTTAAGTTAGTTCTGTGAATTGGCCCCACAAACACTACACTTCAGACACACAAACACTACACTTCTAGAGTCAGACACACAAACATCAATCAATCAATCATTTGTTAAGTGCACTACTTACCCGTGAGGGTCTCAAGGCGCTGGGGGGGGGGGGTGCTACTGGTCAAACAGCCAGGTCTTGAGCATCCTCCTGAAGGTCAGCAGGTCTTGGGTCTGTCTTAGGCTCAGTGGGAGGGTGTTCCAGGTCTTGGCGGCGAGGTGGGAGAAGGATCTCCCACCGGTGGTTGTTCTTCGGATGCGAGGGACGGTGGCGAGAGCGAGGTCGGCGGAACAGAGCTGGCGGTTGGGTATGTAGAAGAAGAGTCGTCTGTTGAGGTAGGCTGGGCCGGTCTTGTGGAGTGCCTTGTGTGCGTGGATCAGGAGCTTGAAGGAAATCCTCTTGTTGACGGGGAGCCAATGCAGGGTTCTCAGGTGGGGGGTGATGTGGCTGTGGCGAGAGATGTCGAGGATCAGGCGTGCAGAGGCGTTCTGTATGTGTTGCAGTCGTTTGATGAGCTTGGCCGGGGCTCCCGCGTAGAGGGCGTTTCCATAGTCGAGTCTGCTACTGACGAGGGCCTGGGTGACTGTTCTTCTTGTATCTGTCGGGATCCGCCTGTAGATCTTGCGGAACATGCGGAGGGTGTTGAAGCAGGAGGAGGAGACTGCGTTGACTTGCTTGGTCATGGAGAGTGTTGAGTCGAGGATGACTCCCAGGTTGCGTGCGTGGTCGGTGGGTGTCGGGACTGCTCCCAGAGCTGTAGGCCACCAGGAGTCGTCCCAGGCTGAAGAGTTGGAGCCGAGGATGAGGACCTCCGTCTTGTCCGCGTTCAGCTTCAGTCGGCTGATCTTCATCCAGTTGGCGACGGCCTTCATTCCTTCGTGGAGGTTGGATTTGGTGGTGAGGGGGTCCTTAGTGAGGGAGAGGATCAGTTGAGTGTCATCGGCGTAGGAGATTATGTTGAGGTTGTGCTGTCGGGCGACTTGTGCGAGCGGGGCCATGTAGATGTTGAACAGTGTCGGGCTGAGGGATGATCCCTGGGGTACGCCGCAGATTATCTTGGAGGCTTCGGATCGGAATGGGGGGAGGCGGACACTCTGCGTTCTGCCGGAGAGGAAGGAGGTGGTCCATTCCAGGGCCTTGTCTCTGATCCCTGTGTTGTGGAGGTGTGTGCATAGTGTGTGGTGGCAGACGGTGTCTAAGGCGGCGGAGAGGTCCAGGAGATGAGGGCCGCGGTCTCACCGTTGTCCAACAGGGTCCTGATGTCGTCGGTGGCGGCAATGAGGGCAGTCTCAGTGCTGTGGTTGCTGAGGAACCCTGACTGGGAAGGGTCCAGGATGCTGTTTTCTTCGAGGTATCGGGTTAGCTGTCTGTTGACGATCTTATCGATGACCTTGGCTGGGAAAGGAAGCAGGGAGATGGGCCGGAAGTTCTTGAGGTCTCTCGGGTCCACCTTGGGTTTTTTGAGTAGGGCGTTGATCTCAGCATGTTTCCAGTTCTCTGGGAAGGTCGCAGTCTCGAAGGAAAGATTGATGATGTTGCGCAGGTGGGGTGCGATGGAGCTGCTGGCTTTGTTGAAGATGTGGTGCGGGAGTGGGTCTGACGGGGAGCCGGAGTGGATTGTGCTCATGGTCTTGATGGTGTCATCTATGTTCACGTTGGCCCAGGCTGGCAGGGGGTCGTGGTTGATGGTGTGCGGGGTGTCTGGAGTGTCGATGTCTGTTGGGGCTGTCTGGGCGTTGAAGCTGTCGTGGATGTCAGCGTTCTTGCGGTGGAAGAAGGTGGCGAGGGAGTCGCACAGGGCTTGCGACGGCGGGATGTCGTTGGTGTTGGAGTTGGGGTTGGAGAGTTCCTTTACGATGTTGAAGAGCTCCTTGCTGTTGTGTGCGTTGTTGTCGAGACGGTCTTTGAAGGAGGTCCTATTGGCAGACCTGATGAGGTAATAGTGTTTGCGGATGGCGTCTTTGTGGGCTGCGAGGTTGTCTGGTGTCTTTTCAATGTGCCATTTCTTCTCTAGTTTCCGGCAGGTTCGCTTGGAGGCTAGGAGTTCTGGGGTGAACCAGCTAGCTCTCTTGCTGGCGTCTCTGTGGGTGGGTTTCTTCAGACACACAAACACTACAATTCCAGAGTCAGGTAAACAAATACTACACTACACTAGTTCTAGGACACCCCCGCGCCGCACGGCCACCAGCTGCTGCGTGCGTCTCCCTGCCTGTGTGCCTCGCTGCCTCGCTACCGCCGCGGGACCACGCCCCCTTGAGCGGCGTGGTCCGTGATCGCTCGAGCGGCCTTGCTGTTTTTGCCGTTTCTGTATTATTCTTGTCATTCTGTATTGCCTGTGTTTATCTTTCCCTGTTAGTTGTAATTTCCTTCCTGTGTGCCCTTTTCCCTAACCCTCGTCCTCCCTCCCCGCTTCCCGCCACCACCGCTAACCCCGCCCCTTTTCTTCTGTACCCTCCCCGCTCCCACCTCCCAGCTGCTCCGCCCCCCCGCGCACTTGGCCATATATGGCGACCGTGCGACGCAGGTGAGTGTGACCTAGTTCTAGGACACCCCCGCGCCGCACGGCCACCAGCTGCTGCGTGCGTCTCCCTGCCTGTGTGCCTCGCTGCCTCGCTACCGCCGCGGGACCACGCCCCCTTGAGCGGCGTGGTCCGTGATCGCTCGAGCGGCCTTGCTGTTTTTGCCGTTTCTGTATTATTCTTGTCATTCTGTATTGCCTGTGTTTATCTTTCCCTGTTAGTTGTAATTTCCTTCCTGTGTGCCCTTTTCCCTAACCCTCATCCTCCCTCCCCGCTTCCCGCCGCCACCGCTAACCCCGCCCCTTTTCTTCTGTACCCTCCCCGCTCCCGCCTCCCAGCTGCTCCGCCCCCCGCGCACTTGGCCATATATGGCGACCGTGCGACGCAGGTGAGTGTGACCTAGTTCTAGGACACCCCCGCGCCGCACGGCCACCAGCTGCTGCGTGCGTCTCCCTGCCTGTGTGCCTCGCTGCCTCGCTACCGCCGCGGGACCACGCCCCCTTGAGCGGCGTGGTCCGTGATCGCTCAAGCGGCCTTGCTGTTTTTGCCGTTTCTGTATTATTCTTGTCATTCTGTATTGCCTGTGTTTATCTTTCCCTGTTAGTTGTAATTTCCTTCCTGTGTGCCCTTTTCCCTAACCCTCGTCCTCCCTCCCCGCTTCCCGCCACCACCGCTAACCCCGCCCCTTTTCTTCTGTACCCTCCCCGCTCCCGCCTCCCAGCTGCTCCGCCCCCCCGCGCACTTGGCCATATATGGCGACCGTGCGACGCAGGTGAGTGTGACCTAGTTCTAGGACACCCCCGCGCCGCACGGCCACCAGCTGCTGCGTGCGTCTCCCTGCCTGTGTGCCTCGCTGCCTCGCTACCGCCGCGGGACCACGCCCCCTTGAGCGGCGTGGTCCGTGATCGCTCGAGCGGCCTTGCTGTTTTTGCCGTTTCTGTATTATTCTTGTCATTCTGTATTGCCTGTGTTAATCTTTCCCTGTTAGTTGTAATTTCCTTCCTGTGTGCCCTTTTCCCTAACCCTCGTCCTCCCTCCCCGCTTCCCGCCACCACCGCTAACCCCGCCCCTTTTCTTCTGTACCCTCCCCGCTCCCGCCTCCCAGCTGCTCCGCCCCCCCGCGCACTTCGCCAAATATGGCGACCGTGCGAACGCGCAGCGTTGACGCGCAGCGGGCGCGCCGATTGTGCGCCGAAGGCGCGCCAAAGGTAAGCCTGTCTGCGCCCGTCCGCGCCTGGACCGCGCCCAGCGCCAGGACCCCTGGCCCCCACCGACGAAAGACGACCCGACGAACCTACAACGCCGCCGAACTCATCGCACTCAACACCGGCGGCATCCCGGGGTGCCACCCCGAAGCAAACCCACGGACCCTTCAGCTGCCACGCCTGCAAGTTCTCCTGCATCCGGACCTACCCTGCACCCGCCAAGCCGAACACCAGCAGCAACCACCTCAAGTGTATCCTGCTCAACACCCGCTCCGTCCACAGACACGCCATCGAACTCTGGAACCTTCTCGACACCACAGCCCCTGACATCGCCTTCCTCACGGAGACCTGGATGAACGCCTCCTCAGCGCCCGACATCGCCATCGCCATCCCAGAGGGCTACAAGATCACCCGGAGGGACCGCACCGCCAACCAGACGGGAGGAGGCATCGCCATCATCCACAGAGACACCATCCGCATCACGACCAACACCGACGACACCCTGACCACCGCCGAACACCTGCACTTCCAGATCCACACCGACCCGAAGACCACCCTCGGAGGCACCCTGATCTACCGACCCCCGGGACCACGCACACGATTCAGCGAGGACATCGCCGACTTCATCAGCCCGCATGCCCTCCCCTCCGCCGACTACATCCTCCTGGGGGACCTCAACTTCCACCTGGAGAACAACAGCGACCGAAACACCATCACCCTGCTCGACAACCTCGCCAACCTCGGACTCAAGCAGCTGGTGTCCACCCCCACCCACCTCGCCGGACACACACTCGACGCCATCTTCTCATCCAGCAAAGACATCGCCTTCAGCCACGCAACAGAACTCCACTGGACGGACCACAGCTGCGTCCACTTCACCTTCAAAAGAACGACGATCCACCACCACCAGCAACAGGTTGCCCGAAGAAGCTGGAACAAGATCACAGCCGACCAGCTCACCGCCTCCCTGAGCCAGCACCCTCCTGCCGGCTCAGCGAACCCCAGCCAGGCCGCCGACAACCTCACGAAGTGGATCAGCAACTGCGCGGACGAACTCGCCCCGCTGAGGACCCCGCCCAGCAGACCCGGCAGCAGAAAAGCCCCATGGTTCACCGACGAACTCAAGAGCTCCAAGAAGAACTGCCGAGCCCTCGAGAAAGTATGGAGAAGGGAACCAACAATGGACCACATGAACACCCTCAAGCTCGCCACCCGGAAACACCACCAACTGATCCGCGCCACCAAGAAAAATGCATACAAGGACCGGCTGGACAACAACGCACACAACTGCAAGGAACTCTTCAGCATCGTGAAGGAGCTCTCCAGCCCTAACGCCGGAAACAACGACATCACCCCGTCGCAAGACCTCTGCAACTCCCTCGCCTCCTACTTCCACAACAAGATCGCGGACATACACAACAGTTTCAGCATCCAACCGACGCACGCCACAACCGCAGCAACGCCACAACCGCAGCAACGCCACCCACCAGCACCCTCCGCGCCTGGACTCCGATCAGCACCGAAGACACCGTCCGCACAATGAACTCCATCCACTCCGGATCTCCGACCGACCCCTGTCCTCACCACGTCTTCAACAAGGCCGACGTTGTCATCGCACCCCACCTGCGGGACATTATCAACACCTCCTTCGACACCGCCACCTTCCCGGAGAGCTGGAAGCACGCAGAACTCAGCGCTCTACTCAAGAAACCTACAGCGGACCCCACCGAACTCAAGAATTACCGTCCCATCTCGCTCCTCCCTTTCCCGGCCAAAGTCATCGAAAAGACCGTCAACAAACAGCTGGCCGCCTTCCTCGAGACGAATGGATCCCTCGACCCCTCACAGTCTGGCTTCCGAGCCAACCACAGCACCGAGACCGCCCTCATCGCTGCCACCGATGACATCCGAGCCATGATGGACAACGGAGAAACAGCGGCCCTTATCCTCCTGGACCTCTCCGCGGCATTCGACACTGTCTGCCACCGCACCCTAGTGCAGCGCCTCGGCAACATCGGAATCCAGGAGAAGGCACTGGAATGGATCACCTCCTTCCTCGACGGAAGAACACAGAGAGTCCGCCTACCACCGTACAAGTCAGAGGCCACCGAAGTCATCTGCGGCGTCCCTCAAGGATCCTCGTTGAGTCCCACCCTCTTCAACGTCTACATGAGCCCCCTCGCGGCCATCGCACGCCAACACAACCTCAACATAATCTCCTACGCCGACGACACCCAGCTAATCCTCTCCCTGACCAACGACCCCGCCGCCGCCAGAGCCAACCTACACGAAGGGATGAGAGATGTAGCCGAGTGGATGACGACCAGCCGTCTGAAACTGAACTCAGACAAGATGGAGGTCCTCATCCTGGGCTCCTCGCCCTCCGCCTGGGACGACTCCTGGTGGCCCCCCGCCCTGGGCACCGCACCCAAACCGACGGACCACGCACGCAACCTGGGCTTCATCCTGGACTCCTCCCTCTCCATGACCAGACAAGTCAACGCCGTCTCCTCGTCGTGCTTCAACATCCTGCGCATGCTACGGAAGATCTTCTGGTGGATCCCCACCGAGACCAGGAAGACTGTCACCCAGGCCCTCGTCACCAGCCGACTGGACTACGGCAACGCCCTCTATGCCGGAACCACCGCCAAGCTCCAGAAGAGACTCCAGCGGATCCAGAACGCCTCAGCCAGACTCATCCTCGACATCCCACGAAACAGCCACATCTCCGGACATCTGAGAGACCTGCACTGGCTCCCCGTCAACAAAAGAATCACCTTCCGCCTCCTCACCCACGCACACAAAGCCCTACACGACCAAGGCCCGAGCTACCTCAACAACCGAATCAACTTCTACGCTCCCAAGCGCCACCTCAGATCAACCAGCCACGCCCTCGCCGCCGTCCCCCGCATCCGAAGAGCGACAACAGGTGGAAGGTCCTTCTCCTACCTGGCCGCCAAGACCTGGAACTCCCTCCCAACCAACCTGCGCCTGACCCAAGACCACCTCTCCTTCAGGAAGAAGCTCAAGACCTGGCTGTTCGAGCAGTAACGGCACCCCCCCCCCCTAGCGCCTTGAGACCCTACGGGTGAGTAGTGCGCTCTATAAATGTCTTGATTGATTGATTGACACTTCAAAGTCAAACACACAAACGAAACACTTCAAAGTCAGAAATACAAACGATACACTTCCAGAGTCAGACACAAAAACACTACACTTCAGACACACAAACACTACACTTATAGAATCGGACACACAAACACTACACTTCAGCCACACAAATGCTACACTTATAGAGCCGGACACACAAACACTACACTTATAGAGTCAGACACACAAACACTGCACTTCCAGAGTCAGACACACAAACACTACACTTCAGACACACAAATGCTACACTTATGACACACAAATGCTACACTTATAGAGCCGGACACACAAACACTACACTTATAGAGTCAGGCACACAAACACTGCACTTCCAGAGTCAGACACAAACACTACACTTCAGACACACAAACACTACACTTCCAGAGTCAGACACAAACACTACACTTCAGACACACAAACACTACACTTCAGACACACAAACACTACACTTCAAAGTCAGACTCAGAAACGCTACACTTCCAGAGTCAGACACAAACACTACACTTCAGACACACAAACACTACACTTCAGACACACAAACACTACACTTCAAAGTCAGACACAGAAACGCTACACTTCCAGAGTCAGACACAAACACTACACTTCAGACACACAAACACTACACTTCAGACACACAAACACGACACTTCCAGAGTCAGACACAAACACTACACTTCAGACACACAAACACGACACTGCCAGAGTCAGACACACACACACTACACTTCAGACACACAAACACTACACTTCCAGAGTCAGACACACAAACACTACACGGCCAGGGTGAATGCAAGCAGCTTGGAGGGTTAATGCAAGTGCTGCAGTGATGTCTTGTACCGCGAACGCCACGGCCCCGCCCCCTGCAGGACACCTGAGTCTGGCGGGTGGGGAGAGACCAATGTGTCTGCTGCACAGATCTGCCTGTGACCTTCTGCTGTTACATTCAGACCTCAGTGAAAGAGCTCTGTTGTTTATCTTGCAGAGATCTCTGTGTTTACTCAAGAAGATATCCAGCTTCGAATGCCGCAGATTCAACTTACCCTTTGACCCTTTCGAGGTCAATAGAATGAGTGTGTTTGGACTGCTGGCTGCTCCGCTCAAAGTGGATTCAAAATACAGACGCACTTCCTGTTTCACCCCGGAAGGAACAGAGTTGAGTGCTGTCAGGTCTGTCATGTATGTGAGTGGTGTTGTCTGCCTCATCCAAAACAGAGGAGAATTCTGGAACAAATAGAATAAACTCTCCCCTCTGACCACACCTGTCCAAAAAAAACAAAGCTGTTTGGACATTGCGTGTGTCAAGCTCCGGCCTGCTGATCCCAAAATCAGAAACAGAAACTCCTGTGAGGAAGGCGTGATTTCCTTAGCAGCGGTGATCTTCTGTAGAACTCAGGGGTGATTGCCCTTCAGTTTGGGGCCTACAGGGACATAGTTAATAGTTTTAGGTATAGGGACTTATTTGAGTTTATCTGGACTTCCATTATTGTGCATTTGTAATAGTGATACATGTTAGGCCCGATTCACAGAACTAACTTAAGACAACATCCTTATCTTACTACCATTTTGTTATTCTCAGAAGGCACTTACTCATTTTGGTATTCACAGAAGGCACTTACTAATTTTGGTATTCACAGAAGGCACTTACTCATTTTGGTATTCACTGAAGGCACTTACTCATTTCAGTATTCACATAAAATAGGAGTCCTAGCTTTACTACTCCTAAACTGAGAAAAATCCTAACTTTAAGACTTTCGGTATTCACAGAAGGCATTTAGGAGGCCTAACTTCTGTGAATACCGAAATGAGTAAGTGTCTTCTGTGAATACCAAAATGAGTAAGTGCCTTCTGTGAATACCAAAATGGTAGTAAGTTTAGGATTTTGTTAGTTCTGTGAATCGGGCCCACAGTGCTTGCTGGTAGTATTGTGCGAGCTTGAGTGGTGTTTACTTTTTTTCCTGCTGCAGGAGACTGGTCCAGGCTACCACTTACTGCTTTCTCGCTCTGGTGTGTTTAAACACCCAGGTGAGACCAGCTCATCTATTTGCATCGACCCGCCATGTGTGGTAAATAAATAAATTATTACCGGATCTATTTTTGACTATAATCAATAAACAGGTAGCTCAATAAATAAGAGTCAAGATTCGAGGTAGTTGGAGTTGACAGGCTTTAATCAAGCATAAAGGACAGGAACAGGACAGCCTGTACGGGAATAGGATGGCAGGGCCCGACAGCTGTCGGGGCAGGATCTGGGAATTGGCTAGCCAACTTTAACATCGGTGCACAATATATATATCAAAATAATTGCATTACATTCAATACAGTAGGCGTAGCAGTAGGCGGGGTTCGTAGCAGTCGCGAAAGATAAGGGCAAAACTGATGCAACAAGAAGGCGTTACAGGGCGTATACATAGACATGTGATGCAAACGTAACAGAATATGTCATAAAAGGGGCGGAAATATGGAGGGGGCTACCTGAGCAGCTGGGACCTCTAACCTAGTGGTGCGCGCAAACTGGCAATGACGTGTTACTAGGGAGAACTTGGGGCTATGACTTCTGCGCTAGAAGAGGAGACTAAAGTCTGGAGTGTCAGAGCGACATGTACCCAGGCATATCTAGTATCTAGTGTTTAGAGTACATGTTGATAGAATACAAGAGTTATCAGAGTAAAGGCTAACAGACATTAAGACTGGTGCATACATTATTCTACATGTAGTGCGTGTGCGAGTAATATTCCATGAATATTAATACAGTATTTCTCTTACATGGAGACATAAAGGCTAGACCATGACGGAAACTATTGATGCGATTCAGTAACTTAGGAATGCAGAGAAGGAGGGCTGGACTGATAACTAGAAACATAACATACTCTTGGCAGACTGGGAGGCAGAGCCAGGCCGAGCCGGGCACTGCGAGGCATGAAAGTAAGCTAAAGGTCAGGGATACAGGTGGGGGCTGTATCGCTCCTTGGAGAGGGTTCAGGAAACAGGAGCTGAATCTGAGTCCGGGCCCTTTTGAGGCCTAGAAACGGGGATAATTCAATGAATTAACGTGCACACTGTAAAATGTGGCAACGTAGGGTTACACAGGCCTAA
Source organism: Lissotriton helveticus (assembly GCF_964261635.1). Taxonomy (NCBI): domain Eukaryota; kingdom Metazoa; phylum Chordata; class Amphibia; order Caudata; family Salamandridae; genus Lissotriton; species Lissotriton helveticus. Next base: position 1,258,783,026 of record NC_136070.1, on the reverse strand, counting down.
TATTCGTTGTATTCACGAGGACTGGAAACTGGCATACTAGAGATGGACACAACTGTAATTGCGTCTTTAATTGATCATAGGGAAATACATGCATATCGATCATGCACATATAACATAAGATGGGGAACACGTAGGCACATACAACATGGCAAAATTTACTTTTCCACACATGGAGGAGCCATTTATAAATGTACACACTCACACGCCAGTTTCTTATTGCTCGTCCTTTATTCCAAGTCACAGTCCTTACCCAGGGAGCCTCCACTCCCTCTCACAGAAGTTTCCACAAGTCAAAATCCCCAATATGGCTTCCTTTCTGCACCTGCTGCCATCATGCCAACAAAAATGGATGCCCTCCCTTTCTTATTTTTACTTTGGAAGAAAGACCTAGGAGTCAAAGGATATGATTATATATTTTAATTTACATTTTGGATTTGGATATGGGGACTACCTTAAGCAGTACCACTTTATAGAAGGAATAAAGTACCCCCTGCTGTACATTATAAGGATATTGCAAGTCACCAAGGAGTTCATAACCATGTTCCTTTATACGGTTATGGAATGCAGAGGTGACTTGCAATATCCTTATCATGTACGCCAGAGGGTACGTTCGCCCATATAATTCATGGTCACATCATCACTTTTCCCACAAACCACTTACAAATTTGGTGTGTACCTATTTCATATGGAAGTGAAAGCATGTTTGCAAACATGAAGAATAAAAACAAAAACCTCTAATGCAAAATTAACCCCTTGCGTGTGGCCTCGGCCAACGGCCGTCGCGAGCACTACCTCTGTAGTGCTACGCACGTCCGTTGGCCGACGCGGCCCCGCTAGCGCAATGAAATGCCCGCACCGCGGCGGAAGTGCAGCCGCGGTAAACGGGTTAGACGCATCAAAGACCTGTTAGTTATTTGTTGCAAACAGATATTAGAAACAGTTCAATAGAAGTCTTTTTTTTTTAAAGCTGCACTAGCTTCGAATGTGTAGAACCATGCAGAAATAGTGTTGCTTTTCTCTAATTATGTAATGACTGCAAAAAATAAACATGTTCTCCCTGCTTGCAATTGTAAACTAAAAAACAGAGCAGAAGACCGAAAATCACAGTTCTGTTTTTGTTGCTTTAAACAGCTGCTTCAATTATGGTTCGTGACCTGACCTGCCTTTCACCTCGACAGCTGACTCTGGCAGCAGACATTGTGACATCAGAACTCGACTCTAATAACTTAGTTGAGTTCTGACGTCTTTTCTTAATCGGTGACTGGGTACGTCACAGTGGTGCACTGTAAAGATAGAGATGAGGCGGATAATGTGGTCAAATAATGGTTTATTAATTCCTCAAACCATAGACCCACCGGAGCAGCAGGGCAAACGTCCCGACTCTCCAGAAACCAACCGCCTTCTCCCCACAACACACAAAGCTCTAACATTCTAAGTTACATCACTGGATTCTAACGGTGACATAAGCATGTTTTACAGTTTGATTAGACATTACATTTACATAGACACAAATCAAGGATATTACCAACTACCACATGTCTCTTTTTACAAAAGTAACAGAATGAAATAAATCAAACATCCAAGATGTAATCGTCAAATTTCTTAGGAACTTTAGGAATCCTCTTGAGGGGTAAATGATCAACCTGAGGAGATATTTCAATAGACTCCTGAAGATTGGAACCACCCTCACAAACACTGGAACTCTCTGAAGAAACAACATTTCCAGTGCCAGCATCGTGAGCAGAGTCATCAGAGAACACATCAGCAGCATGAAACTTTTCTCCACAATCAAGATCATTCCAAGTGCAACCACCATCCTCATCTTTGGCAAAAAAACGTTCTTGCCCAGGTTTAAGAAGAATAACTGAACCCTTGCTCCACCAACCCTTCTCAGCCAGCGGAACAGCAGACTCAGTTACCTTTTCAACCTGAGACGGATTGGAAAATTTGGAAGAACCTTTGCAAGATAAAGTAGGTTTCACCACACGTACCCAATCACCAACCTTGATGCATTTATCTTTGGACTTGAGAGAAGCATCATGATAATTTTTACCAGCAATGCGAGACTCTAGAATGTTTTGTTTGACTTCATCAATGATAACTTTCATGTTAACTTCCTCCTCAACATCTTTAACAAAGTTGGGCCTTAAGACAGATTTAGCTTGTCTGCCTCTCATCAGTAGATAGGGAGAAAAACCCGTGGAGGAATTTGGAGTGATGTGGTAACTCCATAATTTCTCCTTCAAGAATTGCAAAACATCCAACTTGCTCTCTAAGGCAGCCTGAATGCCCTCCTTAATAAATCTATTGGCCCTTTCAACTTGGCCATTGGCCCTGGGACAATACAAAGGAGTGGTTTCAGACTTTACTCCGAACTTTTCCAAAAACCCTTTCATTTTCCTGGAAACAAATTGCACCCCATTGTCAGATAAAATGAAATTTGGAGCACCCTCCAAACTGAAAACAAAATTCAAAAAATCAATGACAGAGTCAGTATTGGGATGTTCCACAAAGGTGTAATATATCCATTTGGAAAAATTATCAATCAGTACAATGGAGAATCTTCTCTCCCTTCCAAGACATTCAAAGGGGCCAGAAAAATCAATAGAGATTCTATCCCAGGGACCAACAGCTCCTTCTTTAAGAGACAAAGGTTGGGTTGAAACCTTCCAGTGCTTATCGGCTCTGACACAAACGGAACAGTTGTCAATAACTTTCTCAATACCAGCATCCATGCCAGGCCACCAATAGTGGTTCTTGAGAATCTTCTTGGTACCAGAAACACCAGGATGACCAACATGAGCAAGCTTAATGAGTTTACTCCTTAAACCATCAGGAGGAATAAACAAGCGTTGACGCAACAAAATATTCCCTTCAATGCTAAGCTCATCAGCAACCTGGGCAAAACTCCTTAAACACTCTTCCAAATTCCTAATAGGAGGCCAACCATTACCTACAAAATTTTTAACTCTATTGAGTACAAGATCCTTGTCCATAGCCTCAATCCAATTTTCCTCTGAAATGCCTGATTCAAACGTACTCACAGCATCGACCAGTGCCACAACACATTCATGTTCATCCAAAATATCATTGTTGTCTTCCTCACTGGGAGGAAGCCTGGACAAACAATCAGCGGTGACATTTTTCCCACCAGGAATGTGCTGCGTTTCAAAATTGTATTCTTGAAGTCTGGCAATCAACCTCACCAGTCTAGAAGATGCTTTGCCGCTCTTCACACCATCCATCATAAATACAAGCGGTTTATGATCCGTGACAAGTACAAAAGGCCTGCCCCACAGAAAACTCTTGAATTTTTCAACGGCCCAGACACACGCTAAGGCCTCCTTTTCAATAGTGCTGTAATGCTTTTCAGCACCCCGAATTGCTCTTGAAATAAAAGATATTACTCTCTCTCTACCCTCAACCATTTGAGAAAAAACAGCACCGAGGCCAACAGTACTAGCATCCACAGTGACGAAGGATTTGCCCTCCGGATCGAAGGTCTTAAGACCCGGTGCTTTAGAAATAAGCTTCTTTACATTGACAAAAGCTTCATCATGGCTCTTGTCCCAAATAAACTGAACACCCTTTCTAAGAAGCTGTCTAAGAGGCTCCACCACTAATGCGTACCCTTTCACAAACCTTGAATAGTACTCTCCCAAACCTAAGAAAGAGCGCAAAGAATCTTTGTCCTGGGGTGTACTGATGTTATCTAAAGTGTTGACTAAATCTTCTTTTGGAAAAATGCCATCGGCCGTGATTTTGTGCCCTAAGTAATTAAGTTCTTCAACAAGGAATTTACACTTTTCTTTGCTGACAGTCATGCCTTTACTACCAAGAATATTAAGAACTTTGTTGAGAATAACATTGTGTTGTTCACACGTCTCGGCAAACATTAAAATGTCATCCTGGAATGACTGAACACCAGTGATGCCTTGAAACAAATTCTCAATGAGCTTTTGAAAAACACTGGCTGCAGATGCCAGCCCAAATGGCATTCTTTTAAATCTATACAACCCAAAGGGAGTAGTAAAAGTGGTAAGATCTTTCGAAGAATCATCCAGGAGTACCTGATGGTATGCAGATTTAAGGTCTATGATAGAAAAATACCTGGCACCATTGACCGCTGACAACATATCCTGAATGCGAGGTAACGGATGCGTGTCAACGACAATGTTCTTATTAAGGGACCTCAAATCTACACATAGCCTCAAATCTTGATTCTTTTTGAGTGCCAAAACTATGGCCGACACCCATTCAGAACTATCAGTAGTCTCAATGATGCCCTCTGAGCATAACTTGTCTAGATGGACCTTCAGTTTCTCACGTATACCCAGAGGAACAACACGCACTTTATGTTGAATGGGAATGGCATTCTTCTTTAACTTAATTTTATGCATATAACCTTTCACTTGACCTACCACATTTTTGAACACATTAGCATGTTTCTTAATAATCATATCTAAACTATACTTGTCCATGTAAATATTATTAACATCAAATTCTCTGAGTTGCAGGGGACGATCAGAACCAGGACACAAAATTACCCCCAGCCTTCCTAAATCAAACCACCCAACCAAATTCTTACCATCAATGGCAACATAAATTTTGGTGAAAATTTTCCTAGACTCAAACTCAAGGGAATCTTCAAAGTAACCTAACATGGTAATATCGAAGTTCCCAAATGCTTTGGGATTAATGTCAGATTTATGGAGAACAACATTTTTCCAATTGTCCCTGAAAAACACATCAGACAAGATGGTGATCGGTGAGCCAGAATCAGCCATGGCTTGAAAAGAAATATCACCAACCAATACCATGCCTAACGGTGCTTTAAACGGAAAACTGACATTGTTTACAGAATAATCAAAAACACAGTCATAAATGGTTAACAACATGTTCTGTAAATCTTCTTCAACAACGTCAACATTATTGACACTTGAGCTTGAAGAACTAGAACCCCTCCTAGGTGCATGGCAAACAGAAGAAAAGTGGCCAACTTTCCCACAATTTACACATCTTTTTTTAACAGCAGGACAGTTGACATTGTTGGCTAGATGTGCTTTGGAACCACACCTATAACAGGCAGATTTATTGATAGAAACCTGTTTAGAATTAGACTTTCCTTTGTTGGAAAATTGCACAGCACATACCGATGAAACAGAAGATGATGAGTTGAAAGATTTAGCATTCTCAGCAGAAATGACTTTAGAAGATAAAATGGATCTTTCAATCCCTTTCGCTAGATCAACAGCTTCGCTTAATGTAGGATTTAGACAAGCCAGAAGTCTTTCTTGGACCTTTTTTGACTCACATTCAAAAATTAATTGATCCCTAATACAATAATCCACAGTTGCCCCATAGTCACAATTGGCAGCTAGAACTCTTAAAGCAGCCACATATTCCTCAATTGTTTCATCAGGAAATTGTTTCCTCTTATGAAATGCGTGCCTTTCAATAAGAACATTAGGCTCATCCTGAAATTGTTTTTCGAGTCTGGCTACTGCTTCCTTATAAACGTTCCAACCATCACCACCACCACTGGGTGGAGGAATGGGAATCAAGTTTTTAAAAATCTCAATAGCTGCAGAACCCAAAAAACTGAATAAAATGGCTTTTAATCTCTCAGCTGGGAATTTGGACCCATCAATAGCCACAATATAATTTTCGAAACTTTCAAACCATTTCTTCCATTCCAATTTAGGCTTACCTGGAATTTGTAGAAAAACTGTGGGCTGATTGCAAATTTGAGCATTAGCCATGTTAAAAGTCTCTGAAAATCTGAATAAAGAAATAAAGTTAGTTGGGACACACACCTCCTAAGGAGTTATAAATAAAAGAGACCGTGTTTGTAACAGGAACTGAATCAGAATTTCTCCAAAAAAAACTGCAGGAGTAAACAATGTGCCAATCACAGAAATTGCTTCAACAACGGAAGACCAGCACATCAATTAAATTGAGCATTAAACTGAACATGTACTTAAGTAAAAGTCATCAAATTGTTAACATGTAATTAAAGTGTGCGCATCACTGAAAACGCGCTGTTAAAAGAATGTAATAGTGTGCGCATCACTGGTTAGGAACAGCACACGATGTGACACCTTGAATTTAAAGTAAGATGTTAAAGTGCGCGCATCACTGAAAATGTGCAAATGAAGAAAGTAGTATAAGCCATGCAGCAACAAAATGCTTAGTCAGAACTGAAGTAAGATCAAAGTGTGCGCATCACTGAAAATGCGCTAATGAGCAAGAGCACTGAAGCGTGCGTATGCTTAGTGCTGACGTTGATGTTGACTGGAGTAGCTTGAAGATAAGTTAAAGTCTCACCGTTAGTGACAGCCGGATTGTAATGCGAGGCAGCTGGTAATCGCATAAACACGGTGAATTACTCAAAATGGCCGCCCAACGTGAGCACGTGATGACGTCACTGGAACGCACACAGACAGCAAACACCCACAAAATGGCGGAAGCAGCGTAGTGACGCTATCAAGTCACTGACGCAACGCTGAAACGCACAGTGGGACCCAATGATGACGCTGTCAGAAACAGTGGCGATTACTCACGCGCTGGAACTCCAGGCTCAATTTGAAGTCAACGAAGTTAACGGATATCACGAGGCAGGTAGGAAACTCCCAATTTTGGAGAAATAAGAGTAACAGTACCTTGAAAATCCGTAGAGTTCAGCCGAAGTGTAGAAATATTTTCAGATTTAAGAAAGAGTCGTGGGCTCGATTCTCCGGTAACCAGTGGCAAAAATCACCGAAAAATTTCAATTTGCCGATCAATCCAGTGGGTCTGGTAGAACCATTTCCCTCGTCGCCAATGTAAAGATAGAGATGAGGCGGATAATGTGGTCAAATAATGGTTTATTAATTCCTCAAACCATAGACCCACCGGAGCAGCAGGGCAAACGTCCCGACTCTCCAGAAACCAACCGCCTTCTCCCCACAACACACAAAGCTCTAACATTCTAAGTTACATCACTGGATTCTAACGGTGACATAAGCATGTTTTACAGTTTGATTAGACATAACATTTACATAGACACAAATCAAGGATATTACCAACTACCACATGCACGTTGCTTATGAATGTGTCCAGACCCCTATTATCGAGCAAAGGTGTCGGGAACACAGGTGTAATTTGGGCAGGCCACCGCTGACTTTAAAATGGCGGCGGCCTCAAAAAGTTTAGCTTCAAAGCGGAAGAGTCACCCTTGAGGGGAGTTACAAATGCTACATTGTATTTCAGTGCTGTGGAGGGAAGATGCTACTCAAAATACAGAAGGAATGGAGCAGAGAATGAATGCTGAGAAAAGGTACAATTTGGAACCAGAGGACCCTGATGGTTTGGAAGTGGATCAGTCTGGTAATTCAGTCCCAACCTTGGGAAACATAAAATGCATGACAAGGCGGGTGGTGCCTGCTGCATTTAAGGCAGGAGAGGGCCAGGCATCACCCAAAATGGTCTGTATGTCATCTCGAAAGCGAGCCCATGACCAGGACAAGAAGGAAGTCAAGGGCAAATTTGTGCAGGGGAAACCGCTAAACAAAGTCCTCCAACATTTAAGGAAAAGTTCGGCATTCCGGAGGCCCTGGTTGAGTTTGGTGAGGACCACTTCTTCAACCAGTATCAAAGGAAAGTAACTGGAAAGGTTTGCTTCTGCATGGGGCAGTAAGAAACATGATAACTAATGAGTGGAAGGCGGTGGGCAAGCACGCCTTACCCTGCTTTTTGGTGAGGAGATACCCAATGCATGGTTTTGTGGAATAGTTTCCTTCCAGGTTTAAGATGACTCCATGATGGCGGGGTTGTCCTCTCAGGACACGATAATCTTGGAAGAAGCGTCATCGGCAATCCGGTTAATAAGACAGTCCAACAGGCGGTAAAGCTGCTAACTTGGGGGTCAGAGCCAAAACCTATGTCAGTTATGAGATTCAATCTTTATTATGAGACTGTCAAAAGATTGCAGAGGAAATGGAGCATGGGCAGAAGTTTCTCCTTTCGTCTCAATGATAGACCGACCAGTCCGCATTCTTTCCGGCATATTTTTTTAATCGCTGTAGGCAGCAGGATCAAGAATAGCAGCAAGGTGTCAGAAATGGATGAAGTTTTGGAAGACGAAAAGGACTCAAAAAATCGTTATTATGCTTCTCCGCTTCATAGGAGCAAAGCTCTTGGTACAGAGTTTTAGGATAGGAAGCTGAAGCCACCTGTGAAATCTCCAATCATTGGAGCTGCACTGTAACAATTTACGGGCCCAATTCACAGAACTAATTTAAGACAAAATCCTAAACTCACTACTTTTAGTATTCACAGAAGTTAGGATTTTGTCTTAAGTTTATCTTAAGACAAACTTAAGACAGACTTAAGACAGACAAGTTAGGATTTTGTCTTTAGTCTGTCTTAAGTTTATCTTAAGACAAAATCCTAACTTCTGTGAATACCAAAAGTAGTAAGTTTAGGATTTTGTCTTAAGTTAGTTCTGTGAATCGGCCCCTACATGTGTAACTTTCAATTGGGACACAATAGAAAAAGGGAGTTTGGGCTTTCTGGACTCAGAATCTATTAACGCACCTTTTGGTAAAGGTGGTTTTTAAATTGGGTATTTGAAAATGCCACTTTTAGAAAGTGAGCATTTTCTTACTTGACCATTCTGTGTGCCTCTGACTGTGTATTCAGCATCTAGTTTTGGACTTACAGGAGCCAGGGATGGGCATGGTCTTTAGACAGTCACAAGGTGGGGTAAGGCGTGTCCTGCCTTGCATGGGTGACTAATCGCTGGACTGAATAGACCTAGTCTGCATTTACAGTGGTGGGGGGAGTTTCACTAGCACCTGAATAGGCTGTGTCTCCTTTGCACAATGTTGTCTCCACTCCTTGTGGTCATACAGGAATGGTTTGGACTGGTCTCAGAGACCCTTGCCACAAAGAGAACAATGACAAAATGGGTATAAGTATGAGACCTTAAATTTCAAGATTTCAGATTACTTCAAGAAACAAGAGGACCCTGCCAAGAAGAAGAGCGGAAGAACTGTGTGAGGAGCACTGCCTTTTTTGTGTGAGGGGTGGGTTGGTCTGCAGTTGCTGCTTCTTTCTATGCTGGATGAAAAGGACTGACTATTTTTGAACTGCTTTTGTATCCTGCTTGTGGAGAATCTCTAGGTTCTGTGTGTGCTGGCCTCCTGTTTTTGAAGACTCAGGGATATTAACGTCTTCCTTCTGGTGCTTTTACTTTGATCCGCCAAGTTCTGGTGCTGTTACGTTAATCTGTCAAGTTCTGGTGCTTGTGTTGCCTTCATTTACCCTCCGCACGCTGTGGACAGCTTCTCAGGGCTTTCCTGACTGACGCACCCTCGTGCTTCCCTCTCCCTTCCACTAAGGCGAGCCACGACAGAGGCACTGCCGCCGTGCCCTGCAGTGAGGGCTCCGATCCCAGGAAACCAAAGTGTGGCCGCTCCCCCGCTGGGAGAAAGCAGCAGTGCCGCCAAGCGTTGTCTGGCAACCGATACCGCTGAAGATCTCCACAGCGGCGGCAATGCCTTTCCAGGCAGCCCAAGGCTCCAGAATTAAGCAGAGGGAGAAGCGGCCTCCGCGGAAGTACAGCGCAGCTTAGCCCCACCCATAGCCGGATGGAGCCTCAGGGGAAGCTGTGGAGACGAAGGAAGGACAAAGGAGGCACCATGATGTCTGTGCATTGGGCCGATACGGGCCCCTTTTGTTTGACCCAACACCAGTCTGCATAGCGGAGAGGAATCTTCGAAGGCTCAACACAACATAGGAAACTTAGATTGCCAGTTTAGAAAAATAGAGTAAACTTTAATACATTTTTAGACACCAAAACTACAAAAATCCAATCAGTAAAACTGGAATTATACAATTTAAAGATATCAGGTAAGTATACCGCCTGAAAGCACAAAGCTCCACTCACAGCTACCTGGTCATGTGAGACCAGATGAAAGTCACAAGTTCAAGCCAACCACGATGGGGCACGGACTGATAGAGGGACCAGGTTAGTCACTTTGAAAAAGTTATCTTCTAGAGTCTAGCACGAAGAGTTCAGTTAAAGGTGGAGGAGGTTGAGAGGAGCAGAGAGAGTGTCACAGATGGTTGTCGTAGCAGCCCAAAGAGCAGGAGGGTCGCCGCTGTACTGCGAAGATCATGTTGGGCACTGCAGATAGTTGTGGCTGGAGATTCGCATTGGTGGTCACCATGGGTTGTTGCCTTTGAAGTGCAAGTGTGGTAAGTGACAGTTCATCCCCCTCATGAAGCAAGGATGGCCCATCCTGCCAACACCCAGACCCTCTATTCTCAAACTATCTGGGAGGAATATATGACGTTACAACGCAAACAATTACAACAAACACTTTTACATCATAGTTTTTACAACGCAACTACCATTACATCGCATTCCATTACAACACATACCATTACAAGGCATACCATTACAACGTATAATATTTTTTAGTGCAATAGTAAGGTAAGTGTTGGATAGCATATGGGCAAATATTACTATTCCCACTCCAGTGAGTGCAACAGTAGGGAAAGTTTTGGATAGCGTAGGGGTAAAAATCACTATCCCCAACTACCCCAAAACCCATACCCACCCTGATTCCTCAAGGATCACTTATGTCTTGTTATTGTATCTTTCTAAAGGTGGCTTTTTCAGAATTGTGAATTCAAATCTGACTTTACAATTAAAGAGGATTTTAAATTACTATTCATGAGACACCAAACGTGATATTTTCACCAGTTCCCAAACAAAAGGTATCACTTATTAAATGTAGTAAGGTAACCCAATGTTATCCTAAGGCGAGATGGGCCTTGCAAATAGTGAACAATGAATTTGAGCATTTTTCACTAACAGAACAATTAAAACTTAAACATACTATAAGATAAATCCTCTCTGTACAGTGAGTGTGAGATATCCCCAGAGGAAGATAGAGGCAGCAAGAAGATAGTACTAACTCTCTTTTTGTGGTAGTGTGGGCGAGCAGTTAGGCTTATCAGAGGACAGTCTTAAGCATTTGTTATAGTCACAGAGGCAATAAATGAGACACACACTGAAGAATAAATCCGAGACCAATTTTGTATAAAAATAGCATGTTTCTTTATATATGTTTTGCAAAGCAGGGCTTCAAATCAGAGATATACATCGTACAGTTTTAAAATACTTCAATAAGTACTTTGTAGACTGTAGTATTTGTAATGAAAGGCAATGCAGTTCAGTATCTAGGCACACGGTGGTCGATACTGACAAATATTTGCCATTGTGGCCAGTGGAGGAAGCCTGGGATGAGTATAGGTTTAATGGAGTTCAATAGACAGCCAACACAGTTACCGTCGCGGTCACCAGCAGCAGGTCACTGCAGTTCTATGGAAGCACCGCCAACTCGAGAGGTCACGGTTGCTGTGATGAAGGTGTAGTCTTGGATGGAGGAGTACTGCTGATGCAGTTGCCCTTCACGGTCGCTGGAAGGAGGACTCCGCCGTGGAGTTTCGGAGGACCACACTACCTGGGACGGTTAGAGGTCTGCTTCACCGGCAGGATGAAGGTCTTTGGAGGCCCAGGACTAGGGTACAGCAGGAGTTGAGATGCACCTGGAGCTGGAGTACCAGACGTTGTGGGTGTTGGATGTCAGAGTTCACCGGCAGAGGTCGACCACAGGTGAGTTGCAGGGCAGACGGTCACGGAAGAGAGGTGGTAGTGCCAATGTTTCTGCTTCTGCCATGGAGGCCACCAGCAGGAGGTTAAGGGCTCCCAAAATCGAGACTGTTTCCAGCATCGGTCGCTGTGATAAGAGGATCCCTCGAGGAGATGAAAGCATGCTGCAAAGTTTCTTTACAGTGGTGAGTCACATCAACACAAGTGCCAGTCCTCAACCACTGTGGTTCTTTACCGGCAGTCACCTGGGACAAAAGCCTCTAGCCCAATGGGAGGTTCTTGGCAATTTGCAGAAGGCTGGAGGGCTCTGCAGTATCTTGGAGGCCTCACAGGTTTCAGGAAGGACAGCAGATTGCAAGGGTCGTGTCTTGAGCAGCAGCGGGTTTTGTGCCAGTTTCTTTTGCATCAGATCTCATTTCTTGAACTGCAGTGCTCTTCTTCCGTCATCTTCTTGTGTTGGTTGAATCTGGAGTAAGGTTCTCGAGGAGCCACCTAAATACTGAATTTAGGTGCGTTTTCAGAGGGGGCTAGGTGGTCGCCAATGGGCTGCCTACCTGTATGGTGCTATCACCCACTTTATGCTCAACCCACATCGGGGTGGCCATAAGCTGGCTCCTAATAGGCTACTATCCCCATCCACAAGATGGCGGATAGTGAAAAGTGGGGTCTACCTTGCTTGCCCCACCTGAGGGGTGGTCCAGGGTGAAGGTAGACCCACCTCCTACTTTATCTAATTTTCCCACCAGTCCTCCAGCTGAAAGTGGAACAGGATTGGGGAGTCTTCATCTGCTTCTAACAGCAGAGGGCTGGGGGCAGAGTTCAAAGGCAGCATGTCCTTTGAGGTTCCTGCTTCTGCCAAGGCAGATCCTGCAGGGGGAAAGGTGTGACCACCCCCACCCACTGCAGGTGTTGTCTCTGGATCCAAAGAGCTCTGCCTCACTTCCCAGGGGTCCAGAAACATATCTGGTGATGTCAGGCTGGCTACACTAGACACGTATCCTGCCCATGTGCTCTTCATAACTTCCCTGTACACTTACAACACCCAGAATGGACTGAACATCTTAGGGGTGAATCTGCTCATGCTGATATGCCCTCACATTGGATATATGGCACACTGCTTTAGGGTGGAAGGCCTGCCATAGGGGTGACTTACCTATATCGTTTGCAGTGCAAGGGTGGCATGGCATACAGGGCTGTGTGCCACGTCGACTCTTTTGTTTGTCCTGGACCTGGACACAGCCTGCGAAAACGGTACCGCCTGGTCCAGGTGAGAAGTCCCTAGGGGGCCTTCTTCTGTCCCCATGCCCTGTGTACCAGGGGTACCATTTACTATGGCTTACAGGGGAAACAGGAGTTGTGCCAATCATGGTACAATTTGTGAGGAAGGAGGTCTGGCACTGGGGCCCTGGCTAGCAGGGACTCAATTCACTTACAGTTCTAAATTACATCAGACACCAGGCAAAAAGTGGGGGGCTAACCATGTCAAAAAGAGGCCCTTTATTACCCATACATATTCAACTTTTTAAATACAATGCACCCTGTACTATGGGCTGAATAGGACCTACCCTAGGGGTGATTTATATGTACTAAAAAGAAAGGTTTGGGCCTGGTAAAAAGCTTATTTTGGCAAGTCAAAATGGCAGTTTAAAACTGCACTCGCAACCCTGAGCCATGTTTTCAAAGGGCTATTTAAGTGGGTAGCAGAATAAGTGCTGCAGGCCCACTAATAGCATTTAATTTACCAGCCCAGGGTGTATGCCATACCACTTTACTAAGGACCTAGGTGTATGCCATACCACTTTACTAAGGACCTAGGTGTATGCCATACCACTTTACTAAGGACCTAGGTGTATGCCATACCACTTTACTAAGGACCTGGGTGAATGCCATACCACTTTACTAAGGACCTAGGTGTATGCCATACCACTTTACTAAGGACCTAGGTGTATGCCATACCACTTTACTAAGGACCTAGGTGTATGCCATACCACTTTACTAAGGACCTAGGTGTATGCCATACCACTTTACTAAGGACCTGGGTGTATGCCATACCACTTTACTAAGGACCTAGGTGTATGCCATACCACTTTACTAAGGACCTAGGTGTATGCCATACCACTTTACCAAGGACCTGGGTGTATGCCATACCACTTTACTAAGGACCTGGGTGTATGCCATACCACTTTACTAAGGACCTGGGTGTATGCCATACCACTTTACTAAGGACCTGGGTGTATGCCATACCACTTTACTAAGGACCTAGGTGTATGCCATACCACTTTACTAAGGACCTGGGTGTATGCCATACCACTTTACCAAGGACCTGGGTGTATGCCATACCACTTTACTAAGGACCTAGGTGTATGCCATACCACTTTACCAAGGACCTGGGTGTATGCCATACCACTTTACTAAGGACCTGGGTGTATGCCATACCACTTTACTAAGGACCTGGGTGTATGCCATACCACTTTACCAAGGACCTGGGTGTATGCCATACCACTTTACCAAGGACCTGGGTGTATGCCATACCACTTTACTAAGGACCTAGGTGTATGCCATACCACTTTACTAAGGACCTAGGTGTATGCCATACCACTTTACTAAGGACCTGGGTGTATGCCATACCACTTTACTAAGGACCTAGGTGTATGCCATACCACTTTACTAAGGACCTGGGTGTATGCCATACCACTTTACTAAGGACCTGGGTGTATGCCATACCACTTTACTAAGGACCTGGGTGTATGCCATACCACTTTACTAAGGACCTGGGTGTATGCCATATCACTTTACCAAGGACCTGGGTGTATGCCATACCACTTTACTAAGGACCTGGGTGTATGCCATACCACTTTACTAAGGACCTGGGTGTATGCCATACCACTTTACTAAGGACCTGGGTGTATGCCATACCACTTTACTAAGGACCTGGGTGTATGCCATACCACTTTACTAAGGACCTGGGTGTATGCCATACCACTTTACTAAGGACCTAGGTGTATGCCATACCACTTTACTAAGGACCTAGGTGTATGCCATACCACTTTACTAAGGACCTGGGTGAATGCCATACCACTTTACCAAGGACCTGGGTGTATGCCATACCACTTTACCAAGGACCTGGGTGTATGCCATACCACTTTACTAAGGACCTGGGTGTATGCCATACCACTTTACTAAGGACCTAGGTGTATGCCATACCACTTTACTAAGGACCTGGGTGTATGCCATACCACTTTACTAAGGACCTGGGTGTATGCCATACCACTTTACTAAGGACCTGGGTGTATGCCATACCACTTTACTAAGGACCTAGGTGTATGCCATACCACTTTACTAAGGACCTGGGTGTATGCCATACCACTTTACTAAGGACCTAGGTGTATGCCATACCACTTTACTAAGGACCTGGGTGTATGCCATACCACTTTACTAAGGACCTGGGTGAATGCCATACCACTTTACTAAGGACTTACAAGCAAAAAAAAATGCCAACTGGGTGTAAGTCAATCTTACCATGTTTACCGGAGAGAGAACAAGCCCTCTAGCACTGGTTACAAGTGGCAAAGTGCACAAAGTCCTCAAGGCCAACACATATGGATTCAGTAACAGGAGGGGAGAAGGCAAAAGGTTTGAGGACCAGAGCCAAAAGCTATAATGATTTGTCTCGAGAGAACAAATACTTTTGCAAAAATACATTGTTTATTTGTCACTTTTTGTTCTTCAGAAAAAGGTATGAAGTCCTCTCAGCATTGGCCGGGTAGCTGAAGCAAGCCATAATTATGTCATACGACAAGAAAGAGAAGTCCCTATATACACAAGTCCAAAGGAGCTCAACGAGGGGAGTGGTGGCCTTGTGGGCTCCAGTGAAAGATGCTTCAATGTCCGACGTTTGAAAGTGGCCACATGAGTCCTTGAAGCACTACAGAGTGCAGGTGAGAGGTTGTTCAGTGTAGTATTGGTGTAATGATGGAGTGAAGAAGCTTCATTTGCAACTGGATTGGTTTAAGTGTCTTGTCTATGGTGTGAGATGAAGCCGAAGAGGGCTCTGGTATCAGCTTACTTGGTAAGGATGTGCCGAAGAAGATGAACGAGGAGGTTATGTCCCGGTCACTTAGAAGTAATCAATACTCCGAGTCCAGATCTTCCCCACTACAGTCCAGGTTTGCCACCCATCCCTCCCAATGGGAAGTGGTTTTCGTCTTTCTTCATGCTGGGGAACAACAGGATGCTTGTTTCCGGTCCAGGGGGGGACCTGGCCTGGCAGTTCAGGCTGGACTGTTCCCATAAGGAGCAGGGTCAAGAATGATTTGCATATGGCTGGGTCCAAACTGGGGTGGGGAAGTGAGCAAAAGAACAATGGAATAAACCCAGATCTCTTTACTGGGGGTGAGTGGTTAAAAAGGCTTCAGCACTCCGTCCATCGTCTTGTTGTGTTCGCTATGCGGAATGACAGGAAGCGGGGAGTGTTGGCTTCCTTTTTGTTAGGCATGATGAGAGGAGTGGCAAGAAGGAAGCCATATTGAGAGTGAGATCATTGTGTTTTTTGACTTGTGGATACTTCTGCAGACGCTCACTAGGTAAGGACCGTGGCAAGAAAGACGACAAAACCTCACACTGGCGGAGGTGAGTGGTGACGGCCATTATGGTTGCCAAGATCTGTATACTCCATCACAGGCGGGCTCCACAGGTGTCAACACAATAGGAATGGTTACTGGAACATTATTGATTAGTCACCTACAAAAGACGTTTATATCTACATATCTACATCTATCTATATCTATCTATCTATCTATCTATCTATATATATATATATATATATATATATATATATATATATATGTATATATATATATATATATATATATATATATTCTTTCCAAAAGTTGCCAAGTTGGAAGGTCACTCACGAGGGGGTTAACACACACTTGCCGCCGGCAGCAACACCAAAGCCTGCAGCACATCCGTCCATTTACATGCCAAGCGCGTTTCGGGCGTCATCCCGCCCTTGATCACTGGCTGTACAACGAGAAACAGAGGCTGATTATATGCACATGATTTATTGAGTAACAAGTCCCACCCATGTGGGTGTGGCAAAGTTGCATTCTGGTCTTAGCAGTCCATTGCCCAAACTGTCAGATGTTTGCTTTGTTTGTGGCTAAATAAATCAAGAGAAACAGAATACTCTAGTGTGCGCCTCATTTGCGGTCTGAGAGAAGGACCATCAAATATATATATATATATATATATATATATATATATATATATATATATATATATATATATATATATATACATATATATATATATATATAAATACACATATTTATATATATATATATATATATATATATATAAATATATATATATTTTCACTGAAAAAACCATAGGTTTCAGGAGTTATATAGTTAGGAATTAGTTTTAAAAAAACCTTTGACATTCACTCAAAAAACTTTTAGTGGTGTTATAGTTAGCTGGACATTTTGCTCATACAAAACTAATGGAATTGCTCCTATATAGTTAGTTGTACTAACTATATTTCACGCACCCGCAATCCACTGCTGATGATGTCACATATTAGATCATTCATGACATGGTCAGTGACATCACTAATGACATCTCAAATGACATCACTGATGACATCATCCACGTGACAATCACATACACCTTTTCATACACTATTACAATTTTTCATCACTGTTTGTAAAATACAGAGTATCATATTTAAATCCATTGTCACAGCAATACAAGTATCTAAAAATCCACTCAGTGATCATCAGCAGTGGATTGCGGGTGCGCGAAATATAGTTAGTACAACTAACTATATAGGAGCAATTTCATTGGTTTTGTATGAGTAAAATGTCCAGCTAACTATAACACCACTAAAACTTATAGTTTTTTGAGTGAATTTCAAAGGTTTTTTAAATGCTGATTCCTAACTATATAAGGCCTGAAACCTATGGTTTTTTCAGTGAATTTCAAAGGTTTTTTAAATGCTAATTCCTAACTATATAAGGCCTGAAACCTATGTTTTTTTCAGTGAATTTGCAAGGTTTTTTAAATGCTAATTCCTAACTATATAAGGCCTGAAACCTATGGTTTTTTCAGTGTTTTAAAAAAAAATAATTGTTTGGTTACCTGGCTTATTAAGTGTATTTTAGTGAATACATATATTAGCGAGTAATGTTTAAATATTTAAATATATGCATGAGTGATGTAATATGTGACGTCATCAGCAGTGCATTGCAGACGTGCAAGTTATAGTGAGTCCAACTAACTATAACGTGGGAATTTCAATGGTTTTATGCGAGTAAAATTTCCAGCTAACTATAACTGGTGTGAAACCTATGGTTTTTTCAGTGAATTTCAAAGGTTTCTTAAATGCTAATTCCTAACTATAACTATAACAGTGAATATATATATATATATAACATTTCTATGGCAAAATGAAACCCCTCATTTTGTTCCTTTTCAAATTAAATGTATTAAGTGTTACCACTTTATTCCAATCAAGATGACTTCAGGTGTGCCATACTTTTGTCATAAGTAAGACTGTTAGCGTTCTAGTTGTTCTTTAGAACACTCTGGGACATTCTGTCATTGGGCTATAGTTGGGGTACATCTGGCTGATATTTGGGCTACATTTGGGCTCTTTTGTCTCTGGTGGCCATCTTGGGAGACTGCATATCAGAATTTTTTTAATGAAATATAAGAGGATTTGAGAAGTCACTCAAAATGTGCCCTAATTTTTCTTTCTTCAGCACTAATCATAATTTCTATGGCAAAATGAACCCCCTCATTTTGTTCCTTTGCAAATTAAATGTTTTAAGTGTTAACACTTTATTCCTTTCAAGATGATTTCAGGTGTGCCATACTTTTGTCATAAGTAAGACTGTTAGCGCTCTAGTTGTTCTTTAGAACACTCTGGGACATTCTGTCATTGGGCTATAGTTGGGCTACATCTGGCTGATATTTGGGCTACATTTGTTTTTTTTTTGTCTCTGGTGGCCATCTTTGGGCTACATTGGGCTACATTGGGCTACATTTGGGCTCTAACATATATATAGCCCAATGTAGCCCAATATATATTTTTTCAAAGTTAATTTTCGTAAAAACCGCTGGAGCACATATCTTGAGACATAGCAAAGGCACATCGGGCTACCAGTCCCTACAATTTTGCCAAGTTTGGTGGAAAACCATTCAGCCGTTCGGGCTAAAAGTGAGTCCAACCGCCCTAGGGAAATTAACATGGGGAAAACACGTTCTGGGACCCCCCTTTTATCTCGGCCCCCGCTTGACGAATCCCCCCCCCCAAACTTTCAGGGAAGGAGCGGAGCGCCGCGAGGCAAAGTTAAGGAAAATTTCAGGAAGATTCCTCAATCGGCGCCAAAGTTATTCCCAATAGAATGTTGCGATTTCCCTATGGAAAACAATCCTAACTATATATACCTACTGGCTATCGCCAGTAGGTAAAATATATATATATATATATATATATATATATATATATATATATATATATATATATATATATATACACACACACTCCAAGACTAAATGTCCCTATTTGACAATGTGAGGGGCCCTCTTTTTGCACTTACGAGAATCATAAAGGGAGGACAAGAAGGCTATTGCCGCCTCCCTCCCTTTTTCTCTCTTCCTTCTTGTTTGTTTTCTTCTCTTTTCTTTTCCTTGGTTCAATACCTGCACAGGGAGGCTGATAAATGAGATATTGGTATTCTCTTATGAGACATATTAACCGGCTGCGTGTTGCTTCCCGATGGTGGTGTTGTTTCTTTCCTCATCATCATTATGGCTGTCTTTGAGGTGGGAGGAGAATGGTATCTCCCTAAGCTCAATGTGCGACCTGTACCGAGGGGATTTGTGGGAAATGCTGATGTTTTTTAGGGGGACTGGAACTGCAGTTTTATATTCTACTGTTGCTTTAACCTTTTTCCTTTTATTGCTCATGTCTTCTGGTCCATGTGCCGGACTCTTTGTAGCTGTGTTCCTTGTTCTGACACATATACCTATATGGTTTCCAAATCATTTTAGGCTGTATGTTCTTTTGCTTTCTTAAAAAAAAACCAATAAGGAATTATCGAAAAAGGAAAATGATCCGAACTCGGAGTCGTAAAGATTACTGGCAAGTAACTGGGCAATCACCTGAGGGAGGGCGGTTGAAGGATAAGTCTTTTCTGCCAAAATAGTTTCTTAACATACATAAAGTGTACTTGCTACATTTAAATATATAATTGGACAACCCAGTGCTTAATTTAAGCCGGTGGTTTCCGGTGCTCGGCACTGGCACTTAATTGTCAACATCAGCACATGTGACAGTTTGCCACATGGTGGCGCTGTTTACCTAATTTAGAGACCAGCACTACAACAGATGCTTATTTATTCAAAAAACTTTAAAAATGAATAATACCTGCTGCCAATGCCATTCATATAGCTTTGAGGGGCCTTTAGTAATCAGGACTGTCACACTAGTAGGTGTGTGATGGTTAGTAGTTATGTTGTCACTGTAATTGGCAACGCTGACAGCGGTATTGGGCAGTGCAAGCAAAGGTTGCCTTCTAATAAGGACCTTGGGACTTCTATTTTTACAAATTAAGCGCTAGGAGAACGATCTTCGAAAAAATACTTCTTACTTCTATTCTTCAAAATGCGACTAGTCGTATCCTCAGAGCACGAAGAGAGCAAAATCAGGTAGCTGGACTTTACTTTAATCTCCGGAAGGGAGGTCATGCGTGATGAAGGATTTCATTGGGTCCTGGCTGAGTGTAATTACAAGGGGATCTGGTGTACAGGGCTAGGCTGCTTATGGAATCAAAGCAGGTCCTCCATCCACTCTTAATTAACGCCACACTGTTCTCCAGCTCAGCGCCATGAATTAATTTGCACACATCGCAGCACCCTTGAATTGGTGCTAAATATTCGTCCCACCTTCCTAAAAGCTTAACAGAGGAAAACTAAAAGGACAAGTCACTGCTTCTCTTCAGTCTCACAAATGCTGTAATGCCTGCCAAGTAGGTCGGAAGAGTAGCAGAAAACACCCCTTTTCTGCCGCCTTCCAGAAAAAAATATTTCTCTGTGATATGAAAAGTTTAAGAAAGTGGATATTACAGATGCTAAGAAAACATGTTTTAAATCTGAATCCATGGTGCAAGGGTGCCTGCGTTGTAAGCAGGTTCGTTTTTTGTGCAAGGAGGGGCACCTTCGTGCACAAAAACAATCCCAGAGGCATTGCAGCAGCCATAGAAAGAGGAAAAACAAGGGGAAATAAACATACATCACCTAGTTACCCTGGGAGGCTTAGTAAATTCAAATTCAAATTCAAAATCTTTATTCGGTTATTCAAACAGAAACAACCATAAAAGCACAATTGATAAAATCACACGATAAAACAAAAGTGGTCTAAAAACACATGTTAAAAGTAACAATCACAGTTGCCCTGGGAGGCTTAGTAGGTTTGGCGCATTCCGGGGTCTACCACTTATGGTAAATCTAAAAATACTTAAAAATCCATGGGCTTTGCATGGGAACACCCACGCTCCACCCATGGAGCACCTTCCTGTAAATGTAAATGTATACTTGTAAAGCGCACTGTTACTCCATCTCGGAGTGTCCTGGCGCTGTATACCGCTGGGGAACCCGTCCTGGCTTTCCCTGTGAGATGGTCCCTCCTGGGCACCCCCAAGGTGAAGCCAGGCATCCCCGGCTCTGATAGGGCCGTTGTGGAGATTAAGCAAGCTATTGCCCAGAGTTGCCGAGTGGGACCCATGGTTAGCTTAGGCACCGAGGCAAGAATTATTGAGTCCGCGGACATTGACCCAAGACCCTGCCGCGGCGGGAATTGAACCCTGGTCCCGGGCCGACCTCTGCTTCAGGGTCTGCCGCTTCTAACCAGTGAGCCACACTTCTCCACAAAGGCAGAGTAACGCGGCAATTTGCACCGCGGTGCGTCACTCTAGATTTATCAAGCCATTCAGGGCCATGCAAGGTGGTCGTGCTCGGCTTGATAAATCACATTAAAGCTTTGCATCACACATGCACCCCGTTGCCTGGTGCAAAAATGGTGCAATGCTTTCATAAATATGGCCCTAAGTGCCGGCACCCAGGGTGTTGTCAGAAGCCCACCCAGTGCAGCTGAATTTCGGGTGTGCTAAATATCAAGGCTGTCTAGTTTGGATCCCACTTCAGGCCTGATTTTTCATTTGCCCCTTTTTCTCACTCTTGCAGGATATTTTTCATCCCTGTTTTCGCCTGTTGTCACTATTTTTTCAATTTTCATTCTCTTCCTACTTTCTCTCTCCTTTCCTAGATCAAATTCTGATACCGAAAAATAAATCCTGCTTCCCCCACCCCCCAAAAAAAAAAATACGGGTGGGCTCCACTGGCTCAAACTAAGCTGTTGGTGCACCTAGATGGCACATAGGTGCACCTATGGGGGGAAACATCCTTTACAACGAAACATTTTCCACGCAGTACCTTTACAACGCAAGTCGTTACAACGACTTGCGCTGGAGGGTGCTGTAGGATAGGGAATAGTTTAATTTACTATCCAAAACCTTCCCTACTATCCACGGGGACTGGAGTTGGAATAGTAAATTAAACTATTCACTATCCAGCGCCCCCCAACGCAAGTCGTTGTAACGACTTGCGTTGTAAAACCTGCGTTGTAAAGGCATGCGTGGAAAAAGCATGCGTTGTAACGACATACATCCCCTATGGGGCATCATTATAAGTTCCCTTTGTGAAGCTCGGTAACTCCACCTCCAGTTACCGGTACCTGGGGTGCTGGTAGCCCCTGGGTGATGGGGGACAAAGTAAACAGGGAGGATAAGTGGGACCCTGTGGGTCCACATAGAAATATGGAAAACCGGTCTCTGCGTAAAAGACGAAGAACAGCAGAGTTACTGCAGACCTTATACTTCTGGCAGGACAGGTAGCTCCTGCTGCTGGCTCCATCGTAATTACCAGGGAGGGACGCAAAATAGAGGCAAAAGCACCATCTGCAAGGGACACATCTATATACATTCATCAGCGTAGATGGACCTCTTAACAGCGATAATCCTGCTGCCGGTTGGGTTGTCTGCCCTTTTTATTGGCATTCTCAGGACAGAGTTGGGTCTCCTCAGGGAATGCTTGACATACATTGCCAGATCTTTGTGGTATTCACAAACATTCCCAACAAATGCAACCTTAGACCCCACAAGAAGGTTACTTCACAATCTAGCTCCCTGCTCATCCTTTGAATCCTGATTTAAATCCCAGTTGGAGAGTGGACTCCACTGGTTTGATTTGATGTGATTTGAAATTTCTAAAGCAAGCGAATCCCCTTAGGCGTCTTGGGGCTAGCATTATCCTAAGTTCAGACCTGAGAACCAAAAGGGGGAATGAACAAAAGCTATAAGGAAAGCAAGAACAGCCAAGATTGTTGGTGTTTCCAAAAGCTATTAAGATTAGACTGACCATTGATGTGAATGGGCAGTCTGTCCCAGAGTCGGCAAGTCGAATAAACAAAACGCCGACCGCCCCATGAAACGTTCTTAATTCTTGGAACAATGACTGAATTTGAAGCGAAAGATCATAGCAGTCTTTTTGGGGAGTACCACCTAAATTTCCTTTTACGGTACTCTGGTCCAATTCATTGCAAAGCTTTATGTACCAAACATAGAGCCTTTATGCAACTCTCTTTCTAACTGGAAGCCAATGAAGCTCTGTCAAGGCACCCAAAACAGACTTCAATTTTAGTATTTTCTTGAGAAACAGGCCGGCCACTTTCTGCAACTTCTGAAGCTTATTTAATGGCCGTGTTTGATGCCTAAATAGAGGGCATTGCAATAGTCACGCCTAGATAAAACTAAAGCGATGACAACTGACTTTTGCAAATCCTCAACATGAAAAAACAAGAGGAGGTGAGTTTGTTGAGCTGGTCCACAAACAGCTTGGCAATCAAAACAGACCCCAAAGTCCCTTACTTTAGATACTGGCGAGGGGGGAGGCCCGAGGGACTGAGGCCACCAATATTGGTTAATAAAGAGATATGTTCACCACACGCTGCCCTATATCATTTGCTCTTCACATGCAAACTTGTTCAGAATTTTTGGAAAAAGGTATGGGATGATATGTATCAAGCATTTTCGCATTTGCAAAGGCCGAAATTCGCAGAATTTCGGCCTTTGCGAATGCGAATTCTCAATATGGTATGTATGAAACAAATGTGGTACAAAATAAGGAATCGCACAATTTGCTATTCCTTATTTATACTGTACAGTGATATTTTCACACTGTCATTACACTGTTTTTAAACCTGACATCAAGGTGGATACCAATAAAAAAAATGTTTTGCCTTGACCGTCATCTTAATCACCACTACACATATCTTTTTTGAGCACTGCACTCTATCAGCACCACTTGCGGTGAGGATACATCTATCCTCTGAACGGTGGTCTAGTGATATTAAGCCACTACTTCTGGGCTTGGACACACAGACCCTGTTCAAGAGGTCCTAAATGACGATGCTCCGACATATGGGTGGGCTGATAGGACTTATTTAAGTACCTGATGGTTCTTCACCACAAGTGGTAGCTGTTTATTGTATCTCTCTTGTGGCAGTTTTTCTTACTCAGCTTTCTAGACCTTCAAGTTTTCGTTGTTAGAGCTCAAATTAATTCCATCTTGGATTCCAGTCACCTTTTTTTCTACTTCACATATCGTTTTAGGTAGTCTGTCCCCGATTTGGGAAAATTGTAATTCGAATGTTAAACTAGAAGGACTTCACCAAATTATCATATCAAGCATGGTGGTATGCTGTCTGCTACAATCACAGACTGGACACTTTGTATATCCGATGCATATGGCAACAAAACGTTTAGACTTGTGGGCACCTGTTACGTTGTTCATCGACACAAGTGCCAGACGTTCTCTGTCTCCTACTCCTCTGCAACAAGAAGTGACTAAACCTCCATGACTTCCTCCATTTTGACATTATATAGTTTAATTTATACTCTATTTTGTAATGTATATTTTTGTATATCATGCACGTTCCTTTTTCATACCGATTTTCCATATAATATTGTTATTTTGCTTACACCTGACATGTTTGACTGTTTTTAATTCACACCCTTTGCGTTTATTAATTCCAATTGATATATTGTATGTAACTCTTTTATTTTCATTGTTATGATATCTTCTGCATTAATATATTCCTTTATCTCAATAAACTCACTTTTGAACTTAAAAAAGAGGTATGTTTCCCAACGATGATAAGCGCTGGTTTTTCGGACTTCAACTTCAAACAATTGCCACCTGCTGACAATAGCATCCATAAACCTGTTGAACCGGTCGGCAATCTCCTCCATACTGCTTGACATAGGCACAAGCATCCTAGGACCTGGCCTGGCAGTTTGGGCTGGACTGTTCCCATTGGGCGCAGGATCAAGACTGATTTGCATATGGCTGGGTCCAAACTGGAATGGCATGGGGAGCAAAAAACGATGAATTTAGGCGTAGATCTCTGTACTGGGGTGGATGTATGACATTGTTCTGCATTCTGTCCATCAATTGTTCCTTTTGCATTAAATGGAGAGTAGCACTTTGCACATCTTTAACACTAATGTGAGCCTTGTCTATTCTGAATCTAAGGCAGCCTTGCTACAATCAGCAGCTACCTCCATCCAGCTGCTGAGGAATGAAGGGGGAGCTGCTTCCGACACTTGTTCCCAGGGGCCACTTGCACTTCTGCCTTTCATGGAAGGCCCGAGACATAGAAGAGCAAAGTGGAAATACAGGAGCCACAGAGCATGGGTAAATTGATACAGTTCTGGAATTTTTTTTATTTTTATTTTGACGCCCCCTTTTCTGGTTCATTGCTTTTTTCTTTATTTGCAGTCTGATGCTTGTAGTCCTCATTTTACAACTTAATACAGAAAGAAATACAAGTACCAGAATGCAAAGCAAAAAAATTAATCTAGACTGGATGAATTCTACAGCACGCATTGGAAGAGGAAATCGCCTCAATGGCTTGTTTTTGTGCAGGAAGGTCCCCCTTCCTGCACAAAAACAATCCCCATGACGCAGGCATCCTTGCACCATGGTGCAAGGGTGTCTGCGCCGGTGCATGGTAGCAGTTTGTGCGCCAGCGCAGGGGGAAGCACAGGGATGCGACATATTGTTGTAAATATGTTGCATCCCTGTGCCTCGAAAATAACGCAGCGCGGTGCTGCAAAATGACTTGCGGCACCGAGCAAGTGTCTTGTAGATCTGCCCCAATGTACTTTGCACGCCTCTGTGCAATGTTAATGTGAGCTGTTTTTCTTTGGCTATACCCCCACCCTTCTGTTGTCTAAACTGCTTCTTCCCTCCCATCTTCTACCCTCCTGTTGTGTGCGCTGCCCTTGCCCGCCACCCGCAACAAGACAATCAAGCATTGGCAAAACCAATGGGTCTCAGGAATGTGAGAGCTATTTGTCACAGTCTTTTAGCCATGTTGTATAGCAGCATGGCTGCTGTTCAGCGTGGCTCAGAGCTGGGGAAAAAAGAGTGCTGCTGCAATACAACATGGCTAAAAGATATGGACATTGAATAACCAGTAGTCCTCGCATTGTCAAGACCTATTGGTTTTGCCAATTCTTGTTTCATTGAGTGAGTGGAGTTCCTTGGTACTGTAGGTTTGACTACAGGAGCAAGAGGCATAGAAAGTGTAGTCTCTGGTGCTAGGGCAGCACAGCACGGATGGGCGCAGATGGGCTTGCCTTAGGCATGCATTTGGCACGTCAATGGGACGCCTGCTGCACGTGCCCGCTACTTTAAGAAATCCCCCACTGGGTCCAGGCTGGCATGACTAAACAAGCACTGAAAGAGCAATAAAAACAAAGGGGAAAATAAAAATCAAAATTGGATCCCAGCCTCTCCTGTTACAGCCCCCAAGCTTCCTCTACAGACTGTAACTAATAGGAAAGCAACTCTAGTTAACTAAAACCAGAGAAAAGAAAACACAAACTAAGTAAAAAGTGGGACTCAGCCCGCTGCGAGCGGTCTAGAGCATCTAAATTCACTCTGACCCTGTACTGGCACTTTGGTACTAGGGACATAAAATATGCCCTTACACTCTACTGAGCACTGTTGCCGGGCCAGAGACACATATTTCACTCTCACCCTCTACTATGGCTCTCGCATTACTAGGGAGCTATAGCCCCAGATTCATCATTGTCATGTTTTGCGAGTCCTTAATAGCGATTATTAAGGAATCGCTATTAAAGACTCGCAAAACGGGATTCATGTTGAAATCGCAATATTTTTTGCGATTTCTACTGCTTCCTTATTTGCGATTCGCTAATTGCTAATCTCAAATAAGGAATGACTCATTTGAGTCATTCCTTATTTGCGATTAGCAATTAGCGAAACGCAAATAAGGAAGCGATTTCAAGGGTGCCAGGGTGGACACCCTGTAGCACCCCTGAAATGGTAATTTACACTGGTGTTGCACACATACATGTCCAAAGGACATGTGTCTGTGTAACATACAACTTAGAAAAATGCACTAAAGTGCATTTTTCTAAGTTTTCGCTATTTACCACAAAGTCAGACTTTGCGGTAAATAGCGGCCCCAGATTGCGAATTCGCAATTCTAAAATGGTTCATGATTTGCATTTAAGGAATCTTAAATTGAGATTCCTTAAATGCAATTCTTCGCAATTTAGCGATTTCAAAATTTGCGATTTGTGCATTTGGGATGATGAATCCCAAATGCAAAAAAAGCGCTCGCAAAGGGCCAGATTCTCAGAATCTGGCCCTTTGCGAGCCGATTTTGGCTTCATGAATCTGGCTGTATATTATTAACTCAACCTCGGCTGATCACTCCTGCAGTACTATGGACATATATTCCGTACACATCTTTTATTGCACACATACAGCACCAGGACCAGTTCTGTGCACTCACCGTTGGCTATGTACTGACACAAGACCACAACTCTACAATCAGAGAGCAGGGATCCCACAACATCGGAGGGCAGGACAGACAGACAACGTCGAGGGCAAAGGTCAGCAGTCCGTACTGAGAAAGTGTCGGCCAACGTGTCGGATAGTGCTCCTGTATGTGGTGGGTCGGAGAGGTCCGTCATCTCCGTACAGCGCCTGCAGACAAAACAGATACTGGCTGTCAGTCGATAGCTGCAACGAGTGTCTAAGTCACTGGAGAACTTGGAGAAAGGGCAGGACCGATGGCTAGCAGCAATGGAGATGGAGCCCCATGTGCAGAAACAGAGGCACAGGCAGTACCTGGTAAAGTTTGATTCCTTCACCCGGTTCATCAACCACCTGACAGTAGCCACAACAACACTAGCAAGGCAGACTGGGAACATTCAGACTGACATGGGGCACTGCTGTCAGGACCTTGCACGTGGGCTTGTGCAAGTGACGATAGCCCTAGAGAACATCCAGGCCCACAACCTCTGTATCCCCAACATCCTGAGAGCAAAGACGGCTTTAGTATCAATGCCACATCCATTCAGGAGGCTTGCAGTAACAGGCATTCAAACACACAACCTTCAGGGACTGACATGTCACCAGTCCCACAGCCCAATGTTGGTGACAAAGCATCCAACCCCATTGGCCAAAAGAAGTGAAGCACTGTACTCTCAGAGGAATGAGTTGTCTTTGTTTTGTTTGGCATTAGTTACTTTGTTGTTAATTTTCTAACAATGTTACAAACACAAGGGACAGTTTATATTTGGGTGTAACAATGTTGTTGCTACCTGAATAAAAGGTGGAGTCTCAGTTATGCACCAAGCACTACCATCATGTGTGATGTCTCATTATTTGCTATTCAATTTACTCTTACCTCAGAAACTGTTGTTAGTGATCTCTGCGCATCATGCCCGTCCCTGTGCTGCACGTGTACCCTCCTGCTGCACCTGTAGTGGTGGTAATTCATCATCAAAGTCGGACTCCAAAGTCGGACTCCAGCTCTATTGGGATGTCGTACAGACCCTTTCTCCTTGCAATATTGTGCAGTATTGCACAAGTGCCGATTATCTTGCATCATGTATCTGGTCTATACAGTAGTGCCCCGCGTCCTTGTGGAGGCAGCAAAAGCCGGACTTCAGGAGCCCAAAAGTCGGCTCAATGATTAAGCACATGGTCCTGTGTGCCCTGTTATATTGCCTCTCACTTCTTGTCCTGAGTCAGTTACGGTGTGACGATCAAGGGACGTAAGGCATATGCACTGTCACCTTAAGGTCATGAGAAGTAAAACCGTTAGGTCACATTACACACACCGTGCTAGCCACTGTATCCTTTAAATCCAGTATTTGTAAAGCGCACAGCTACCCGGAGGCATCCCGGCGCTGGGGGCCGTCGGGAAGATTAAGCGAGCTATTGCCCAGAGTCACATGGTGTTGGGCTGACCTAATACCAGTGCCCGGGATCCAACCGTGAGCCCCAGGGTCCAGTGTCAGTCGTCCTGGCCGCAGCGCCACACCTCTCCTTCTAAGTCTTTATTTCTCTTACCTAGTAGGAACCCATCGCCGAATTCTCCCTGTTTCAGTGGGTTTTGTGCCCCACTGTGGCAGAATAGGAATGAGTTGTGGTTGCTGCCTGGGTATCTGGCCACAAGGTTTGAAATGATGCAGGAGGCATCCCACACTACCTGCACATTGAGTGAGTGTGAGAATTTCCTGTTCCTGTATATGTATTCAGGTGCTGAGGGAGGACATATGGCCATATGCATGGCATTTACGCAGCCAATGGCATTGGGAAACTGTGCTACCTTGTAGAACATCAATTTTGTATGCTGCAAAGATTGAGGGCTATTGGGGAATGAGAAATATTAGTTGAGCTTGCTCATCATGATGTCCAGGAACCTGCAAAAGAACCTGGACAAGGTACTTTGTGACACCCCCCTTGCCACTGATGCAGTGCCCCTTGGTAATTGCCAGAAGCCAAGAGGTGTAGGGAGCAGAATACCGGCAAACATGGTGGGATTGTGTGTTACTTCTGAATGTTGGGGCCTGAGCAGAGGTTGTAACTCAGCAATTAAACCCAGTATGACCTGACTACTGAGTCTGCACCTCTCATAAATCTCTTCAGTCTGTTAAAAAAGGATGACCCTCACCGAATATCCTCTCCTGTCTCCTCCTCCTTCTCTGCCTCACAGCCAAAATCCTCATCCTCCTTGCCAAAACATACAGGGCAGCTTTTGTGAAAGAGCCTGATGCATTTTGGGTGCCTTTTTATAGTTTGCACCTGGTTACCACCTGATCCGATTCAATGGTAATTGTATTTCCTAAATGGCCATTTTATGATCGGTTGTATAGGCAGTTTGCAATTCGCATTTGGGAAATCGAATTTGAGATTCCCTATTTTGCGATTTCCAAAATGCGATTTCTACAAGGAAGAAAAAATGCATTTCGCAATGCTGTGTATCCCTTTTGTATATACCGAAAGGCCATTTTGCATTTCCCAGGCAACAGCCCAAAATAGTGATTCACACCGTTAAGAAATGCAAAATGGGTTCGTACATATGGGTCTATGCCCTTTTCCATCACTGTAACATTCAACATTGAGGTGATGATTTTGGAAGAAAAGGCTGTTGTGGTGTCAGTAAAAGCAGTGTTGAATCCACACTTGTGCTGTTTGTTCTTCACGTGGTATCTTTGGAAATCAACTTGCTTTGTGTGTGTGTGTCAGATCCATCTGTTTGCTAATCTTAACCCCTCCTATGCTGATGACGAGCTGAGCTCGTCATCAGCCACGGTGCTCGTGTGCTGATGACGAGCTGAGCTCGTCATGGCCGTTAGAATGCTCACACGCGTGGATAATTCCCCTGCTGTGCTGAGCGTTCTACGGAACGGGCGTGGCCATGACGAGCTCAGCTCGTCATCAGCACACGAGCACTGTGCTGATGACGAGCTGAGCTCGTCATCAGCACAGGGGCGCTGTGCGCGCCCCCCGCCCCCCCAGCACAGTGGGGGAATTACCCCCGCAGAGAAGGGGTTAATGATCACTATTGGCAAATTAAGACACATTGTTTGTGGAGAGAAAATACTACAGGTCTTTACTGTCAGTAGTAGCGCCCTTCGAGCGTCCTTGAAGACACCAACACGAAATTCTCCTACATTTGTCCAAAACTCCACAATTACTTTCACAAAGTGATTTCACCAGGGGTACTCAGAGCACCACAGCCTTGAAATGGCAAGCAACACAATCTACAGGTACCCCAAAGCTCCCTGCTTCACTGCCCCACCCCTGTCTTCCTATTCCCTCATTAACTACAACTGACACCAGACCAACTTTGTGACTGCTCACTTGGAGAATCGATGACCACTTCAAAACAAGCATTTGCAATGCAATTGGTCTCGCAGTACTGATAGTTTGAGGTATTGGCATTGCGAATAATAATGCAACGCCAATTGCTCATACTTTCAGTAATGCAAGACCTAGTGAATTGCGAATGATTGCATAGTGAGCCAGGAACCAGCATTGTATGTCTCGGTGCAGTACCACAAGCTGCTCCCAGAGGTCCCTAGTGAACAAGGCACCAGCACTGCATGTCTAGGTGCAGTACCGCAAGCTGCTCCTAGAGGTCTCTAGTGAGCAAGGCACCAGCACTGCATATGTAGGTGCAGTACCGCAAGCTGCTCCTAGAGGTCCCTAGTGAGCAAGGCACCAGCACTGCTTGTCTAGGGGCAGTACCGCAAGCTGCTCCTAGAGGTCCCTAGTGAGCATCATAAACTTTGAAGATATGGTAAATCCACCCTACCCATAATGCATTGCATGCAAGACACTACCCTGAGTACATTCAAATAGCTATCTGCATATATAGAATTAATAGCTTTGAAATGTGACAAAAGAATTATAATAATTCCGGATTAGGTTAGGTTGTACTCTATGTGGAGCTGATGAAGGGAATTTTATAGAAGGTCTAATATGAATGTGAAACGTGGTAGGTGCAGTACTGCAAGCTGCGTCTAGATGTCCCTAGTGAGCAAGGCACCAGCACTGCCAGTACCAATCCAATCCAATCCAAAAGTTCTTTATTTCGGCCATCAATACCATAAAAGATACAGTAAAAAAAAGTAAAAGTAAAATCACATATCAGGTTGAAATGTAAAAACAGCAAGGGAAGAAAGACACAATAGTACAGTATGTATAACAATCCATAAAATTCCAGATACCTAATATTACAGTTCATTTCCAATTAATGATTTACATTTTCAGTATGTTGCTCCGTTTCCACCACTTAACCATTAAAAACTTAGCAAGTGCAAATACGATGTGGTGGAGAGTGCTTGTCTTCAGAATTCTACATGATTGTAAACAGTGTCTAAAGCCAAGATTCCTGCACATGGGTGCTAACCAGTACTTTCTTGATCTACTATAAGCAGGGCAGAAAAACAGCACGTGTAGTTCGTCCTCCACGCACGTGCTGCACCCTGGACAGATATTATCATCCAATGTAGACCATTTACTCGTAAATCCTTTGAGTGGTAGTGTGCCAAGCCTCCATTAGATGAAAAGTTTCCTTGCTGTAGTGGGAAAAATTATATCCATAAAATCCTCAAATTTAAATGAACTTTTGGAAACCAGAAATTGTTCAGTGCAGGTGCCAATTTTCGGGGCGCACAGGAGCGTGTCTAAGCTTTTGTCCTTGAAAATCTTACTGAGCATTTTACGAGGTACCCCAGAACAGCCTCTTTCAGGGTCATCCCACAGATTATCAAAACCCAATCGATAGAGCTCTCGTCTCACATAGGCCAGCCATGGTATTCTGTCTGCACAATTGTAGCTTAAAATGTGCTTCAGGTCTTGCTTGTAATGGAGCAGTTCAGGGGTCGACCAGAGCCTATGCCAGAACCTCAGTGGCATTAGGGCCAGATCGTCTCCTATTGAGGGGAGCCCTAAATCCAATCTCAATGGTAGAAGGGGCGTACCTTGAGGTAGCGACAGCAGTCGTCTAAGGAAGCTGGTTTCTACCTTGACTAATTCTGTCCCCGCCTTGTTACCCCATAGTTCCCCCCCATAAAGTGAGGCTGCCCTGGCTTGTGTTTTGTACATCTCCAAGGCTGGACTAACTGGCTTGAAGGTTGATGAATTCGAGACCTTCAAAATGGCCCCCACCATTTGTGATAGCTTTAAACGAGATCTTGCTATCTGTGGGCCCCAAGATAGATTTTCATGAAGGGTTACCCCCAGATACTGGAACGTTCTAACCCTTTCCAGCCTTTCCGTTCCCAGAGTTGGATTTGGCCTTGTAGTTGCCGAGGGATTAAAAACCATGAACTTGGGGGCATATTACCAAGCAATAGCGATAATTATTGCTATTGCTTGGTTAGAGACAAAATTTTACCGCTGAGCTGCGGCGATTTTTATCGCAGATAAACCTTGGTATTAACAAGGTTTATCGCAAATGCGATAAAAAACGGCCGCAATGCATGAATATCGCTGAAAAGTCAGCGATATTCATGCATTACCGAGCTAATGCTCTTAGCCATGTTATCCACCTCCCATTGGATAACATGGCTAAGAACTGCTCAGGGCAGGTGTTAGCTTTTGGAGATATTCGCGCTTAGCGCGAATATCTCCAAAAGTTGGTAATAGGAGATAGCGATGTTAGTGACTGTATCCAGTCGCTAACATCTTGGCACGCCCACTTTGCATGCAATTAGTGATAAATATCACTGACATGCAAAGTGGGGCCCAAGATGGTCGCTATCTCCTACTAGCTGTCGCTAACTGGTGTTAGCGACAGCTAGGTAATAGGGAGATAATTTTATCTCCGCTTTCTTGGCTTTTAAAGCCAAAAAAGCGGAGATAAACCCCCTTGATAATATGCCCCTCGGTCTTCTCTGAATTGATCTCTAGCCCATGCGCCCTGCAGAAGTCCCCAAACCCGTCCAGTATCCGCTGGATCCCCATCGGGGATTTTGAAAGCAGGAGAGTATCGTCAGCAAGCATTATTGCCGGGACCCTCCTGCCTGCCAGCCTAGGGGCGTCGTTGTTGGGGACATTGTCAAGGCAAGCTATTACGTTGTTGACATAGAGGCAGAACAGGGTTGGTGCTAAGAAGCAACCCTGTCTTTCCCCCCTGCCCATTGGAAACCTAGACGACAATGCCCCAACCCTCCAGCACCTAACCTGGGCAAAATTTCCATTATGGAGGCGGATTATTGCTTGGAGGAGCTGTGGTGGGAGACCAAGCTCCCGGAGTACCGCCCATAGTTTTGCACGTGGTACTAGGTCAAATGCGGACCTCAGATCCACGAACACCATGTACAGACTCCCCCCCTCGATCCCTGCCGTTTTCCAATAGAGGAGAACGAGGCAGAAAATCTGATCCATGGTGGACGTGTTCTTCCTAAATCCTGCTTGGAGAGGACTAAGGATCGCGTTGTCCTCCATCCAGTCCAGGAGCTGGTCCAGCAGAAGGCGAGCAAAAAGTTTTTGGGGTACATCTATGAGGCTAATAGGCCTGTAGTTGGCTGGGAGGAGAGGAGAACCCTTTTTGAAAATTGGTTCTATCTCTGCTCCCAGCCAAGTACAGGGGATCTCCATCCCTCTCAGAATTGAATTAAAGATGATATGCAGATAAGGACCCCACATTTCTGGTTGGTGTCTAAATAGGTCCCATAGGAGTTTATCAAGACCTGGAGCCTTCCCTCGTGCAAGTCTCCCTATAGCATTCAACACCTCCTCCAAGGTGAACTCAAGATTCTCATTCTCGTTCTCATTAAACTCGGTGGAGGTGTCAATTGCTACCTCTGAAGATGTGGTGAAACTGTCTTCATACAGTTTGCTAAAATGGGATTCCCATTCTGAGGCTGCAATGTTTGGTTCTACGGCAGCTTTCAGTTCCCCTGTACCTGTGTGTACCAATGACCAGAACTTTCTAGAATCCCTGGTTTCTAGCGCCATTGTAAGACTATGCCATCCGAGGGCGATGGCTTCCCTATATTTCCTTCTCACCTCGTGTATTTTACTTTTGGCCATACCAGACTTGACCAGGGAGATCAACTCAGCCTTGATCTTCTTACACGTAGAGTTATACCATGCTGAGGTTGGTGTCCTTTTCTTCCTACTCGTAGTAACAGGATAGAAGACTTCTCCTAGCCTGTCTACCAAATCTGCATGAATTTTCCCTAGTTTCTTAGTAGATTTGGGTTTATTTATCAAGTCGTCCATCTCAACTAATCTGGGAAGCGCCAAATCATAAATTTTCCTGATACACTCTGTGGAATTGACTAGTTTTCCCCATTTTACCCTACGTCTATTGTTGGATAAACTAGAGCCCCTGTATCTAGTTCTGGATTATTTAATGGTAGAGTTTCTTTGGGGCCTGGGTGCACCAAGTCCAGTGAGAGAGCATTATGGTCACTATCCGTTCTCATCACCACCCTGAAATCCAAGATGCTGGACCACATACTAGTATCTACAAAAATATAGTCTAGACGTGATTCATGGCCTTTCCTGTTGAAGGTACACACTGAGGGGCTGTCGGACGGAGTGCCCCCGTTACAAGCCCTCAGTGCGTAGTTCAAGGTGAGTGACATGATCTGTAGCGCCAAGGGAGACCAAATCTTCGGACTTGGCGATTGACACGGTGGAATCCCCCAATAATCGTCCTCAGCCGTCAGGGCGCCCTCCTTTAGACCATGTAACGGTTCGAAGTGGCTATTAACATCTCCTCCCATCAGAATCTTGCAATCTGCTGGTAGTAGTCCAAGAAATAAAGATAAATCATCTAAAGTAGGTGATTCCATGGACACGCTGACTGGACGGGAATAGACATTAACAATCGCCAAATTATAGGTATGATGGCCATTTTAAAAGAACGCATTGGATGTCTTCCGATTGGGTTGCCATAATTTCTGCTGTGCAGCCCAAATGGGACGCCACCCAGATTGCAAGTCCACCAGAAGGCCTCCCTTTTCCTCCCCATCTAGCTGGGATATAAAAAGTTTCGAAGCCCACCCTGGGGGAAACTTCCCTGGCCGATGTTTCTTGAAATAGGCAGATATCATTACTGTCCACTAGGGAGCCCCAGTCGCTACAATCTATTTTATTAGCCATACCCACGAGGTTCCATGATAGGACCTTCATCCTTTTTGGCCCGGAGCTTGGTGGGTTTCCCTGGACACTCGTTCGTCCCAGATCTTGATGGGTGACTAATGCCCCTTCCATGGATGTCGGCCCTACCAGGACCTCACCGCCTATTGCATCTGCGGGTGGCGTGATCAGGGAAAGGATTCCTGGTACATCGGTACCAGCCGACGTAGTGGCCAGATGTGTAGGACATTGGGAAGTACCGATGGCACTTAACCGGTCAGGATAAAAGTGGGCAAGACCAGAATTACCATTATGCAGGATATCTGGCATTGTCCTCAACTGATCTGTATGGGCAACCCAACCACCCCCTCCCCAGTAGACTCAATCCGTGAAAGTCAGTCAACCTGATTGAGGCAGCTATACCTATTGGCATGGATAAAGTTGCTCTGCGTTATTGTGTCTTGACGTCGGGGCCTATATCTTGTACCGCCAATGGCAAAGCCCACCCTAGTCCAGCCATCATTCCCTCCCAAATGCAAATTACTGTTTCTTGGATAGAAAAAGGACAACGGTACCAATTGTATGGATGAATTTCCTGGGCTCCCCAGCCAATTGCAAATGTGAGAAACAATGTTGGAGTCCCTAAACCTTACCAAAATACAATCGCCCCCTATTTTCTTTACAGTATGTCCTACCCAGGGGACCCTCCTGACCATCAGTATTTCCCCTCTCATATTAGGTGGGAGTGGCCTGTGAATATTCAACCAGCTGATGACTTTGTTTCTGAGTGAATCAAAGGGTTCCAGTACAGAGTCGGGAAGCTCAGGGACCCCAATCAAAATCACAGTGTGGGCTGCCGCCCCTGGAGGTAAGTTAACTATATTTGCCCGATTTAGACTATTAGCAACCCAGTCAGTCAGTCAGTCACAATACACTTTATTCGATTTTTGTTAAAATCATAAAAGGCAAGAGAAATACATACATTAAAAACATATCAAAAGTACCCACAATTCATTTTGTTTTTACACAGTGTCCGTGAAAGAGTCACTTAATTAATCTCCATGAGATATGAAATAAAGTTACAGTTAATATGTTAATATTTGGTTTAAAGCAATACAGTTCTAGGAATTCTTTTGTTTCTTCCTCTGTAAGCGGCTGTTAGAAAACTTGCTACACAAAAAGTGACGTGTGCATCCGGTAATCTTTGGAGATAAAGTAAGGCTGGTCTCACTTGTATGAAGCCAAGAATTTTCAAGAGGGGAATTAGATATTTTCTCCTCTCCGTGTCATGAAATGCACAAAAAAACAGAAAATGGAGAGTGTCCTGATTAGAAAACTGGTCACACTCACACGGTGGTGCATGCTCCGGTTTACCCCACATAGGGAAGGTGCCTAATAAATAGTGGATCAAGTTCATTCTAAATCTGGTTAGCAGAAATCTGTGCAAGGGTTTAGAAACATATTGCAGGTATGGTTCCATCGAGGGGGAAGAGGACAAAACCAAGTGTGCTCTTACTAATGGTTTGTTAACTTCAAACTCCTCTCTCATTAAGCGTGTCCTCCCCTGGAATTCCTTCTTAATCCATGCAATATCTGCTTTCCTGATTATTGACGGTGTTAAATATAGGTCAGGTCTCCCGAGGGCAGTGAATGATGACTTTATGTATCTCAACCAGGGTATGTTCATTGCCCCCTCCCTTGCAGTCACATCTTTAAGAATTGTATGGTTTAAAGACAACTCAGTATTTAACCAGGTATTGGCCCAAAAAAGTAAAGGGGCCAGTTTCAATCCATCTATGATATAGGGTAGGCCAACTTCCTCATGTATGGAGTAAGTAGGTGTGGAGTTTGGAACCGACAGGATTCTTCTAATAATCTTATTCTCTACCCTCTGCATACTATCCAGGTTGGTATAACCCCACAATGCTGCACCATATGAGGCTATCGAAATGCATTTACTTTTGTAAACTTTTAACACAGCTTCCATTGGTTTAGCCCCTAGTCTTTTAGTGAAATCCATCAGGGCTGCTGTGGACCGGGCTAAAGAAATATGCTTGGCCTTAATTTGCGGGACCCAGGAGCCCTTCTCGTCAAACAGGACCCCTAAATATGGAAAAACAGGGACCCTGGAGAGAACCTCGCCTTTACAGAAAAAGGTTTTTGTGTGTGATTTATTTTTCTGCGGACCCACGATCATTGTGTGCGATTTGGTCACATTAATTTTTAAATCTAATTTAGCCATAAAGGAACCAAAAAGCTCCAAAAGGGTCTGTAGACCAATGCCCGTGCGGGCGATGAGAACAGCGTCATCCGCATATAGCAGAGCCGGAATCTGCTTCCCACCTACCCGCGGGACATCAGCGTTGCCTGCTAACAAGGACTTTCCTAGATCATTAATATAAATGGTGAATAAAAGTGGGGCCAAAATGCAGCCTTGTCGGACACCCTTATTTGACCTAAAGCTGTCAGAACATCGCCCTTCCCTAGTTACCCGGACCTTCGCAGTAAGTCCTTGGTGCAAGCTTGCTATGAGGGCCACCAAGGAATCCTCGATACCAAGCTCACGGAGTATAACCCAGAGCTTGGCCCTATTAACCAAGTCACTATCCGTTCTCATCACCACCCTGAAATCCAAGATGCTGGACCACATACTAGTATCTACAAAAATATAGTCTAGACGTGATTCATGGCCTTTCCTGTTGAAGGTACACACTGAGGGGCTGTCGGACGGAGTGCCCCCGTTACAAGCCCTCAGTGCGTAGTTCAAGGTGAGTGACATGATCTGTAGCGCCAAGGGAGACCAAATCTTCGGACTTGGCGATTGACACGGTGGAATCCCCCAATAATCGTCCTCAGCCGTCAGGGCGCCCTCCTTTAGACCATGTAACGGTTCGAAGTGGCTATTAACATCTCCTCCCATCAGAATCTTGCAATCTGCTGGTAGTAGTCCAAGAAATAAAGATAAATCATCTAAAGTAGGTGATTCCATGGACACGCTGACTGGACGGGAATAGACATTAACAATCGCCAAATTATAGGTACATGGCCATTTTAAAAGAACGCATTGGATGTCTTCCGATTGGGTTGCCATAATTTCTGCTGTGCAGCCCAAATGGGACGCCACCCAGATTGCAAGTCCACCAGAAGGCCTCCCTTTTCCTCCCCATCTAGCTGGGATATAAAAAGTTTCGAAGCCCACCCTGGGGGAAACTTCCCTGGCCGATGTTTCTTGAAATAGGCAGATATCATTACTGTCCACTAGGGAGCCCCAGTCGCTACAATCTATTTTATTAGCCATACCCACGAGGTTCCATGATAGGACCTTCATCCTTTTTGGCCCGGAGCTTGGTGGGTTTCCCTGGACACTCGTTCGTCCCAGATCTTGATGGGTGACTAATGCCCCTTCCATGGATGTCGGCCCTACCAGGACCTCACCGCCTATTGCATCTGCGGGTGGCGTGATCAGGGAAAGGATTCCTGGTACATCGGTACCAGCCGACGTAGTGGCCAGATGTGTAGGACATTGGGAAGTACCGATGGCACTTAACCGGTCAGGATAAAAGTGGGCAAGACCAGAATTACCATTATGCAGGATATCTGGCATTGTCCTCAACTGATCTGTATGGGCAACCCAACCACCCCCTCCCCAGTAGACTCAATCCGTGAAAGTCAGTCAACCTGATTGAGGCAGCTATACCTATTGGCATGGATAAAGTTGCTCTGCGTTATTGTGTCTTGACGTCGGGGCCTATATCTTGTACCGCCAATGGCAAAGCCCACCCTAGTCCAGCCATCATTCCCTCCCAAATGCAAATTACTGTTTCTTGGATAGAAAAAGGACAACGGTACCAATTGTATGGATGAATTTCCTGGGCTCCCCAGCCAATTGCAAATGTGAGAAACAATGTTGGAGTCCCTAAACCTTACCAAAATACAATCGCCCCCTATTTTCTTTACAGTATGTCCTACCCAGGGGACCCTCCTGACCATCAGTATTTCCCCTCTCATATTAGGTGGGAGTGGCCTGTGAATATTCAACCAGCTGATGACTTTGTTTCTGAGTGAATCAAAGGGTTCCAGTACAGAGTCGGGAAGCTCAGGGACCCCAATCAAAATCACAGTGTGGGCTGCCGCCCCTGGAGGTAAGTTAACTATATTTGCCCGATTTAGACTATTAGCAACCCGTTGAGGGCGATCGGCCACCCTAGTGGGCGTCTTTTCTTTCCTCTGGGTGGGCGCTGTAATAGGCAACTTTGACTTCCGCACTAAGGGCACGGGAGGGAGTTGCCTTTGTGGGGGTATTGGATTGGGTTTGGGTGTAGGGACTATAGGTACACTCTCACTACGGGGGGCATTGGTCTTCTTCGCTATTGGGGTACTAGAAGCACTAAGGGAAGAAAGAGACCCCATACTCATCATAGTTGCACCTTGAGCGCTCGTCAGAGTCCTTAGCTGATCCTCCATCCCCTCGGTCGCTACTTCTAGAGCTTGTAATCTAATGTCGATATAATCAAGCCTGGCCAACAGGGGATCTAGGAGTTTCTTAACAGCATCTACAATAATGTCAATGGACTGGGCCCTTACACCACAAGACCCTTCACCAAAAATAAATGGGCCAGCCGATACATGCGTCTGTGTGTCAACAGGATGCATTGGGCTTGCCGTTTCAGTACTCATCACGGTAGCAGGGTGTTCCATCGTTTCAGGCCCAGTGTTAATTGAGTTTGGGATTTGAACC
Organism: Lissotriton helveticus; assembly: GCF_964261635.1. Lineage (NCBI taxonomy): Eukaryota > Metazoa > Chordata > Amphibia > Caudata > Salamandridae > Lissotriton > Lissotriton helveticus. The sequence continues at coordinate 1,258,742,569 of NC_136070.1, read as the reverse complement.
AATTTGGGCCTTTTTTTGCCCTTCGGCTGTCTAGCTCTTTTTCTCTTTGGGACTGCACCCTCCCGAAGGCCCCGTGAATGTACTGAATTTAAGTCACTACCCTCATCCAGAATGATAACTGGGTTAGGTGTTAGAGAAATGGAGACCTCAGATGTTGTAGGACAAGAATCTCGGCGTGGATTAGAAGGGGTCCGCAGCTGCTGCAGAACAGATTCTATAGTTTGGTCTATGCTATCCAAGAGAGAAAAATGAGGGACGTTCTCAGTGTCTGGGGTTTTGGCAATCATAGTTAGGCACGGGGATAAATCAGATCCTTCCACAGACTGATCTTCTGGGGATGTCATGCTATTATTTACAGCGGTATTAGGTTTGATGAGAAAACTATCCAAAGTACCTGTAGCCTTGGTGGATAATCCTGTTGTTTTGTTTCTGGTCTCCCTCGTTGCCATGTTCTTACGGTATCGGTATGGCTTAGTCCCAACCAAACATTAACAATCAGTCACGGGGGACCTGAGCGGCTACACAGGGGCCAAGAGGGGGGCCCGGTCCGGTCTCTTCCGGGCTCGAACGGGCTACAACAGGCCCGCCCTTGGCCGTGCGCTACTATGGGTGGGCCTTTATGCGGGGGAGGAGTGGGGCGGGAAGAGTCGCAGGTGCGCGTGATGGATTTAGCGCTCAGCCTGCTGGGACTCGCAGATATTCCAAGTTCCGTTTATATTCCACACGATATCCAGACAGGGTCTCCTTCCAAATGGCCAGCAAAGCAGTTTTCGCCACAGAAACGGCTGCGAGCGGCACACCAGTACCATAAGCTGCGCCTAGAGGTCCTTAGTCAGCCTCATAAACTTTTGCTCACATATGGTACTCCAATAATGCGTTGCATGCAAGACACTACCACGAGTACATTCACATAGCTATGTCCATATATATAATTAATAGCTTTTGAAATGTGACAAAACAAATATTTATATTCATTCCGATTAGGTTGTACTCTATGTGGAGCAGATGAAGGGACAATTATAGAAGGTCTAATATAAATGTGAGCTCGGTAGATGCAGAACTCACAAGCTGCGCCTGGAGGTCCCTAGTGGGCATCAAACTTTTGGTCACATATGGTACTCCCATAATACATTGCATGCAAAACAGTACCACAAGTACATTCAAATAGCTATGTCCCTACATACAATTATTAGCTTTGTAATGTGACAAAACAATTATTATATTAATTCCGGCTTAGGTTGTACTCTATGTGGAGCTGATGAAGGGAAATTCATAGAATGTCTAATATAAATGTGAGATCTGTAGGTGCAGTACCGCAAGCTGCACCTAGAGGTCCATTGTGAGCATCATATACTTAGAAGATATGGTAAATCCACCCTACCCATAACGCATTGCATGCAAGACAGTACAATTAGTAGCTTTGAAACGTGACAAAAGCATTATTATATTAATTCCAGATTAGGTTGGTCTCTATGTGGAGCTGATAAAGGGAAATTTATAAAAGGTTTAATATAAACGTCAGATGTGCAGGTGCAGTACTGCAAGCTGCGCCTAGACGTCCACAGTGAGCATCAAACATTTGGTCACATATGGTACTCCCATAGCAAGACAGTACCAGGAGTGCATTCAAATAGCTATGTCCATATATACAATTAATAGCTTTGAAATGTAACAAAATAATTATTATGTTAATTCTGATTAAGTTGTACTCTATGTGGAGCTGATGAAGAAAAATCTATAGAAGGTCTAATATAAATGTGAGATGTGTAGGTGCAGTACCGCAAGCTGAGCCTAGAGGTCCCTAGTGAGCATCATAAACTTTGAAGATATGGTAAATCCACCCTACCCATAATTCATTGCATGCAAGAAAGTACCACAGTACATTCAATACATACAATTAGTAGCTTTGAAATGTGACAAAAGAATTATTATATTAATATAGGTTGTATAGGTTGTACTCTATGTGGAGCTGTTGAAGTGAAATTTATAGAAGGTCTAATATAAATGTGAGATGTGTTAGCGGATAAAGTAACCCCTGTCAACCTTGTTTAGGACCAATTGAGTGTCCTGTCTGAAGGCCTTTAGGAAATGAGTGCCTTGAAGCTGTAATTAAAACCTAGGGTGTAACAACACATGTATGGGGTGTCCTCATGGGAGGTTACAAAGAGACAGGGAGGTAATAAGGAGGGACTACAAAGCCTAATTACCAATGAAAAGCCACCATTTACAAAGGACAGGGACAGGAGCCAATTAAACAAATATGCAGGAAGTAGGTGGAGCTTTATGCGCATATCCTGAATACAGCATGCCTGAAGCGCTGCCTAGGCGAGACCAGAAAAAATGAAGTTCAGAGAGCTCCTTGCGCGTGCACGGGCACGTGCAAAATAAACTTCCAAACACTGCCCATAATGGTGCAGAAAACGTGATCCGGACAGGGAAGCACATTGTTCGATTACACTTCTTTTCATGTGGCCAGGAAGATCGACTCAACACACGACGTCTACATGTAACTTTACTCTCACAAAAAGGCAAAAGCGGAAGATGGGCCACTGCATACATTTCCGGTGCATTCGGGTTGACTCGTAAAAGAAAGAAAATGAAAGTTGCTGCAAACTTGTGTTGTACTTTCCAGCTTCATACTGACATCAGCAATGTCCTAAATAAAATCCATGGTAGCCAAGAAATGCAAATGTGGAGGCAGCGGGATCGCTAAATATTTAGAAAAAAACGAGTAAACAACACAATCAGCACCTCAGCTTCCAAACTTCAAAAATAAATACTAATGCATCACAAAGATAATAATGGAATCTGGCACGCACTACCAGCCCCACGTGTAAACAACTACAATAGAATGAGTGATTAACTCTAAAGGGCTGGCACCCAGCTGTGCCAGGAAGTGACACCTTCCTTGAGCTCCCGCCAAGAAGAAATTGTCTGTTTACTTTCAAAACTTACTCCATGGATCAAGGCCAGATGGATGGTGAATTATGTGCTGGTTACTCCCCACATCAGTAGGTAACTACACCATGAGTCTTCACTGATTATTCCACAACAAATCATTCTGCTGAAATAGCCCGTCATCTGTTTCCATGCTGCTATGTCCTGTGTTACTTCAGGAGTAGCTCTGGGCATCAATCAATCCATCAAACCATCAATCAGAGCATTTGTAAAGCACACTACTCACCCGTGAGGGTCTCAAGGCGCTGGGGTGTTATTGTGGAACAAGGATTGGGGATTCCAGGATGGTCAGATATGCTGTTTCTGTCCGGCACAGCGGATGCGGCATCTCAATCCTGAAAAATAAAAATAGTTCATCTGTTCGTATTTATTTGGTGCTGCTGCCTTTATTCACTGGCAACGAGAACACCCCGATTTCACTGAAGAAAGACTCACAGCAGACATTGTGCTGTGTGAGCAAACATGGATAGAAGACTACAATGGAACCAATAGTGAAGAAAGACTTTCCTAAGCATTAGATCAAGAATGAGTCTAATGTGGGTGGCATCAGTGACTAATTATTTTAAATTAATTTTCTTTAAAAAGGCTAAGATTGTAAATATAAAACTGTGCTGTTGTTCTTATTCAATTGTAGCCTGAAGTCCGATGTTCCTACAGCGCCCTGGCGAACCAGTATTATTGTGGAAGACTGGATAGACGCATTCGAAACATATCTTGAACTGATAGGTTCAAAGTTTATGTTTCTGAAAAAAAGTTAGGGGCATATTAGCAAGAACCTCGTTAAAATTATCACCGTTTTAGTGGCAGGAAACTGCCGCTAAAACGGCAATAATGGGCTTGCTAATATGCATTATAGAATTCCAATAGCAGCCCAGGTTAGATGTCCTGCACATCTAACCTGGGCTTCTATTGGAATTCTATAACGCATATTATCAAGCCCATTATCGCCGTTTTAGCTGCAGTTTCCTGCCGCTAAAACGGCGATAATTTTAACGAGGTTCTTGCTAATATGCCCCTTAGTTTTATTAAAACAAAATTTGGGAGTCAGAGAAAGAAAACTTTTGAAGAATTTACCAGCGGGAGGAGATCTGAAGAAAATGACAGGATTTAGAAGATGAGAATGAATAGGAGTGTGCTAGGAAGGGGTTGCAAGAGAATTATGTTTCAAAAACCTGAATGTGGTTGTGGAAGACATATTTTTCTCCACCCTGCAGCTACCAGGAGTGAGTGCAGAGCGATATGTAGGATGTTTGCACATTCTTGAACCTGCATGTGGGACCAAGGATCTCCACAAAGATATTCTAAGGGATCAACTGCTAAATCGCACAAATCACATGGACATTCAAGAAAGGTTTCTTGGAATTAAAGATCTCTCATTGGATAAGGCAGTGTCAATTGCAAAGAGAACTAAGAATCCTTCAATCTATAGAAGGGTATTGAATTCAACTGTGGGTAATTCTAAATTTGTGGTGGACAGAGCTGGCAATGAGCCTAAAGATCTGAAACTAGTGACAAGCGAAAGTCAAACGAAAGGTGAAAGTACATTGGTAGAAGAGGATACACAACAAAAACCTGTTCTATAGGTGTGGAAGCATTTAGCATTAATGTTCTTCTGGAAATACTCCAGCAATTAAGGTCACATGTTATTGATGCAAGTAATTAGGACATTTTCCATGCGTGTGCAAGACTAGTGTGAGCGGCGTCAACAAAAGCAGCAGTACATTTACCAAAAGGGTACAGTTGGTAGAGTAGGAGCCTAGCAGTGGTGGCTGGCAGCTATGGGGACTGGGGGGGCGACCAAACTGCCAGTGGTGGCGGTGTTTCTTCGTTGTGCTGTGCAAGCTTTTCATTCTAGTCACTGGCCTTGAAATCAGTTGCCTCCAGGATCACCGCTGTCCTCCAGCAACAGGCTCACGAGAGGGGGAATAAAAATGCTTCCTTTTAAAATTTTCAGTTTACGGGTGTTACGGTAGGAATCCAGCAGGTAAAGTTGGCGTTAAATGCATCGATCCATCTGGTGAGGCCACTCTCCGGAGTAAGTTTAGGAAAGAGAGCTGGTGCAGGAGGCTGGAGGTATATTTATTCGGTGCAGCACTGAGGACGGGGTTGGGTCCGCGGCTGCCTGGCAAGCAGACTCTTGGGCAGGACATGGTCCTGGGAAAGTTGACAGAGGACACAGAGGCACAGGCTACAGACCCTAGAGCCATGGATGACCTGCATCACTGGAAGGGACATAATTTAACATATAACATACACAATCAAAGCTTAGATCAGACGATTTACGATACCTGTTGTTTAATTTATGACGTATTATGTATTTGTTTTCATTCTCTGTAGCATTGTTTAGCCTAATGTAAAGTGCTCTGATACCTACGGGTCTAGCCAGCACTATATATAACTCATAAATAAGGTCCCATTGCACTTCTGATGGGCCTTTGACGACGCCCCCTGGGCAGATACCAAAACTGTTTGTACTCACCTCGATGCACAAGCAACCTTGGCCGATGCCGGGTGGAGCTGTCATATGCAGCTAAAGAGGAGTCTGGCCCTGGTTTCACCCCCTCGGCCGTCACCTACCCAGCCGGACATCTGACATTGTTTTCCTTGTTTTTCCCGTGGTGTATTTCCTCCCTCCCCCTCCTCCTCCCCCTGTGACTCTTTGATTTAAGTGATGTAACTATGTAACCTGCAGCTCGCTGTAACTCATGTAAAGCGCTCTGATACCTCTGGGTCTAGCCAGCGCTTTATAAAACTTTTCAAATAAATAAATGAGTGGAGAGGGGGAGGGATGGAAGTAGATGGCAGAAGGAAGTATAGAGAGGGAATAGGCGAGAGAAGGAAGTAATAAAAAAAAGAAAGAAAAATACGTTATCTGGCTCAGATGTCCTCGCTCCTACAGATCTTCTTCTTCACTCCAGCATGGGCACAGCCAACTTTCTTAACCAATCCTGGCGCTGCTCTCATGCTGTGCGAGCAGCACCAGCATTGAATGAAGCAGACTGGCTGCATGCTCATTCAGGCCCTGTAATCCCAGCTTTCTAAGACAGCTGGGTGGAGAGCTTCAAAGAGCGCATGTCAGATTGGTTGGCGCAAGAGAGCTGGCCAAAAGTGACATGCGCACTTTGAAGCATCCAGCCAGCCACTTCCCCTGTCCTCTTGACACACCCGCATGTCTCTGGGCTTAGGGGTGGAGCTGCAGCAGTGTGCATGTTGGAAAAATAGAATGAAATCTTTTCAATGCCATTTTATTTTTTTCTGCGCAGCTCACAATGGACGCGGGGGGGGCGCCTCCCAAGTGAAGAAACCGCTGCTGGAGTCTAGTGTGGAAGATTGTGTTTTAGTTGTGAGTGATTCAATGCAGGTTGTAATTATTGACAAATAAATAGGTGGTAACATGCTGAATGAATGTTGTTCAACCATATCAGCTGCCTTGATGCAAAACAGTTATTCTTGGAGTAGAAGCGGAGATGTGAAGATGTGGGCAGACTCATTATCAACACATAATTTAATTGAATAGTACACATGGATGAGGTTTAAGAATGTTGTGCTAGGAATACCGCATGGGTGCCCTGTAGGATATGGTGGTGTACAATTACTTATTGCAGGTTGCTTTGAAACTGACTTGTCAAATAAGAAAAGAACAACCCATGGTAAAGTGTATGTTCTAAAGAAAGGAGGATTACTGCTTGGATGGAGAGAACAGAAAGTATGAGGTATATATTTAATCACCCAGAGCAAGTAGTGGGAATGTAAGTACCAGATGTTAAAAAAAAATGAAGGGCAGAATTTCCCAAAATATTTTGTGAAAGTATGGGCAAATTGGAAGGGTTTTCCTATCCTATAAGTTTGATAAAAGGCCCTGCACTAAAAGTTCATAAAGTGCTCTTTGGCACTGAGGGACACTTTGAAAGGTGAACAACACAGACATGAGTGAAGAAGGTTGTAATAATGTCTAACGAGGCTTCTGAATGGCTGAGTCCAATTGTATTGGATCAGAAACCCAATGGTAAAATATGCATGTGTATTGATCTGCATGACCTAAATGTATGCCTTTGGGGTCATGGGCACTCGCTGCCGAATATCGAAGAAATGTTGAGTACCTGTGCAATACAAGTAACTTTCAGAAGTAGACTTCTCCATGGACTATCCTCAGATGGTGCTACATCCTGGTTCTAGGCACCTAACATACTTGGTGGTGCCTGGAATTGCATATAGGTACCTCAGACTACCATTCAGATTGGCATCTGCTTTGGCACTTCTCCAATAGATTTTGCACAACTTGCAGTCAGGTATGGAAAAAGTGTTTGTGTTCCAGGACAATACCCTCGTTTGCTGAAAGGACAATTTAGAGCATAGTAACATTTTGCTGCAGGTTTTGAGTAGATTGAAGGATTCCATGATGGCCATACTGGGCGAGTTTTTTTTCAAATCATAACATTGAACAGATTGCACAAAGATCCAATGTAGTTATAAAAACATTTTTTATAGATTAATGTGTACTTGTTTGATTGTTGCCTGAACAATTTTTCTTTTTACTGTAGCTGACGCGTTTCGTTCAATTTGAACTCCTTCAGGTCTTTGAAACCCATGCGTTCTCACTTAGTCCACATATGCATGAATAAGCCTTAGTTCCCCTTGTTTTTATTAAATGCATCTGTCAAACTTCATTCTCCTCGAATAAGTAAAACATGTACCTTATGTGAGAAATATCACATCTGCTTGCCTCGCCAGGCATTGATTATCGGACACCTCTGAGCAAACAGAAGATAGTTGGTTGGTAGCAAATGTTTAGGCTACTTCTGGAGGAGCCATTACTGAAGAGGAATGAAGGCATGGCATAAGTTGGGAGGAAGAATTGTTGCATGTTAAGGAAACTATTTCAAAGGGTTGGCAGAAAGGACAAAGTATGAGTTGGTAGAAAAATATAAACTGGTTTGGTTGAAATATTCAGTCTTCAATGAGTTAATTTTAAGAGAGGTTGGTTCGTCCTGCACCTCTGATCATCGGTTGATGGATTTGCTTTAAGTAGATCATGGTGGCATGTCTGCCATGAAAAAGAAAGCTTTCAGTATTTTTGGTGACCCAATATTGACTATGATCTGGAGAGTTGCATGTACAGTAATAAGACTTTGGTGGTGAGGGAATGCTCAATTGCGCCCGTTATACATTTCCAGATGGAGCCTGGAAACGAGTGAATCTGAATATTTGTGGACTATTAGGTCATGGGGAATTGAGGGATACATCTGTCATAATCTTGATCGAATATTTTTCAAAATGGGCAGAGGTAAAACCTTTTAATGAGGTAAGAACAAATAATATCACAACTTTTCTAGAGAATATTTTCATTAGAGAAACATCCCTGAAGAAATTGGGACAGGTAACGGTCCTCAGATTGTGTTGGGGGCCATGTCTGAATTCTGAAGGAGCCATGGAGTAACCAATCACAGGACAGTTTTATACCATCCTAGGTAAACCTGCACAGTTGAATGGTTCAATAGGGTGTTGAATTAATGTTTGCAATTATCTGGTAAAGGATGCTTGAAGTGGAAGAATGAGCTTAAAAAGATGCAATTGAGTTACAGACCCACTCCACATAAGAAATCAAACTTTTGTACTGCTGAGTTGTAAGCATTCCGGCCTTCATGTCCGGCATGGATGGGAAGGTGTGGAATGGCATACCGCAATATTTCACTAATGTCAAAGAAGGTGATGTATACGTAGGATGTGTACTTAGCATAGGAAAGCATGATGGGACGTGCGGTCTTCGGCTAAGGTTTTGGGCAGGTGATGTTCTTCCTCAGTAAGTTGAGATCTTGCTGGAATCCATAGTTTATAATGCTCATCAAGTATTTTATTCAGCTGACTCTATGTACATATTTTTAGATCTTAGCTTTAATTATTTCTTTTTTCTGCTCCTGTGTGCTTTCTCAGGTTCGTCATACCTATAGACTCCAATAATTCAGTGTTTTTTTTCAAATAAGAAGGAGGATGTATTATAGCCTGTGTTTCTTCAAGAGCTATTTCTTGCAGGGAATGTTATTGTGTGGAACAAGGACTGCGGGTTCCTTGATGGCCATTTATGCTGTCAGAGCCCCGGACAGCGGATACTGCGTCTCAACCATGAAACATTACAGCAGTTCCTGTGTTCCTCTGTGTTTGGTGCTTGTGTTTATTTTCACATGACATTTGAGTAACAGTCTAAAGCTGATATTCTGTGCCTGACACAACACAGATGATGTGTCACAGGCTGGATGAGGGACAGGCAGGGATCACACCTCCACCAAAGAGTGATGAATCCCAGAATGCTCCTCTTCCAGATGTGGGGAACACCCTGAGTCCATGCCAGGACCACCGCTCTGCTGGCCCAAAGATTTGAACCACCGTCAGTGATCTCTCCTCAGCCACAAACACACGGGCCCCCCGCAAATATTGCACTGTGTGAAAACACTAAATAAACTCCATAGATGCTGCCCTTTCTATGCTCAACCCTCTTTTCTTCTTTTAAATAAACAATCTGTTCTTACCACTTACTTATAGTTAAAGCCAGGGCTTTAAGTGGGTGAAAAAACTGTAGGGTCTCTCAAGGGGGCATGGACATTGTAATTAAAGGCGTGGCTTAAAAATACATACGGTAAACATCTGTGCTTAGAATACTTTGCCCCCAACTTGTATTTTGCTGTTCCTGTCATTGCATCCAGATATATGATACATCAAGTAACATCATACCTGCAACAAGTCAGGGCTATTGGCTTTGTCAGTGGTTGTTAGTTGCATAAGATAAATAAGCAGCAACTATGGCTTGTTGTATATGATATTGAAAAATCTTCCACTTAAAGCCCTGGTGACACCATGACAATGCTGCTGTTCCTGAGTTTCAAAAAGAGAAGGGAAATCCAGGGAGAAAATGACTCTTTAAAGGATTCCCCTACAACGCTCACCTGGCATGACGTCATGCCGTAACTTCTCCACTAGTGAGAAGCGAACAGTGTGAGCAGCGCACATCAATGTGCCTGTTGTTACTGCAGGCCAGAAAAAAACAGACCGCCTGTGCCAGGGCACAAAACAGAGCCCGATAGAGACCCATTTTGAGGCCTTCTTTAAAAAACTGCCGGTGCTAAGCACGGGTGAGACCCGGCCCACTTAACACCTTAACTGCGGCCGTTTTTTCGGCGCAGTGCGGCGTTCTAAAAGGTGGGCGTGGCCACGTTGGCCGACGGCAGCACGCAACGGGTTAAAGCCCTGGTTACAACCAATAATTGACAGCATCCGTTGTGGAACGGAATCACTTTTGTTGTGTTCTTTTTCACCAGCAGACCTGTTCTCCTTCTTTAACTACTTAAGCGCTGAGGCTCCACCCCCAAAGCAGGACTCTTTTTTAGGTCTCGCTTAAAGACAGATTTAAATGTTGAGAAAGACCTCTTGTGGACCATACCAAAAACTTAATAGAATTAGTGTCTGCCCGTTGCTTATCATTCGTTGGCTTTATTGCCACACTCCTGCTGCGTCCTATTAGATGTCTTCCTTTCCTCTTGTGTATCTCCTCCTCGCAGCGATAACTCTAGCCCATCTTTTTGATTGGCTGGATTATATCCTTCCACCGCTTACATTTCAGGAACTACTTTTTTGTTAAGCCCTTCCTCGGAGTGTATCTACTTTATTCCACCCTCTTGTTTGCTGCTCCGCTCTCAAATACGCACCTGCATGTACTCAGCGTTGCTCTCTCTTCCCCCCTTGCGCTCTTCCTCATGCGCTGATTCTTTCTTTCAATGTCCGCTTCCCACACAACCTAGGGTGACCAGATCTTGAGAACCAAAAACCGGAACCTTTGGGAAACATAGAAGAAGGACTACAAATGTTCATCCACAAAATGGCGCAGAAGATGACACTGTCACAAACATAGGATCTCAGAAGATGCATTAAGAGAGTATATACATGTAATTCCTACAACCAACATCATACCTATTAATTAAATTGCTTACTTATAGCAGATACTAACTAGCACAGCTTTAGAACACCTCAAAAAGTGCCTCTCACTGTTTTCAGTCGACCCCCTCTAAAAACCGGGACATGAGCCAAAATTGCCGAACTCTGCCGGGACAGCTGATGAAAAACCAGGACTGTCCGGGCACATTTGGGACGTCTGGTCACCCTAACCCAACCCCCTCCATTCTTTCATTCATCTCGGATTTAAAAAAAAAAATGTATTTCCCTCATCCGCTGGCCTACAACCCTCACAGTCCTATTTATTTGTACACTTTTTAAGGCTCGGCAGCTGCCATTTGCTGCCTGCCTGCTCCATTGACAAAAAAGTGATTTCACTAGAGTGGTTGCCATTCCAGCGCGCCTCAGGTTGGTGCAGCTTAAAATCCTCCACAGAATATATATCACTGGGCCCCGATTGGAGCTTATGGGAAGATCCGATAATGGAGAATGTAAGCGGCGCTGTGGCCATATGGGGACATTCAGGCATATCATCTGGGAGTGTAAATATATCAGCTCCTACTGGAGCAAGGTCCATGACACAATCAACGCGGTGCTACAGGTCCATCTTCGCCCAGAGGTACGTAGGTGCCTCTTGAATATGTGGGAACCCACGGACCTGAACACTCATCAGACTCAATGGGCCACACTAGGGCTCATGCTTACTAAAAGAAACATCGCACAATTATGGGGAGCAGCCCAATCGCCCACTTGAAGCCTGGGAAAGAGACCTGGATTGGTGTATGTATAGAGAGAAAACTGGGTATTCGGCCCGGGGACCCCCCAAAAAGTGGTCCCGTATATGGAGTCCCTGGAATACATACAGTGGAGAGATGTGTGTGCCGCCCCGCTGTGCTGAACAAGATGACCCCCTGACCCCGTAGCATTCCCCTCCTATGCAATGCAATGATACGACAATTCTCCTCTTGTGCCTCTCTATAATGCATAATTTGATTGATACCTTTTTTAAAAAAATATATTTTTATTGCAAACTTGTAGAGTAACCAACCATGTCGCTCCTCACTCTTGCCTCCAGCTTGCTTTTTGTAGCAGCTGCCAATTACAATAACACACGGCCAGTTGGCCCACAACCCTGAGGTCGGGCGGCATTAATCAAAAATCTGCTAGATGCATACAGGCATACAAGCGAGTGCAACCCTAGAACATGAGGGTCTCGTGTCCGCATTTCTATTTCACCCTTCCCCCCGCCCCCCAACATGTAAACAAGAATGAGCCCTAGGAATCAACATCAAAGTATCAGTACAACTACTGCGTAGCATTCCTTACCCTGTCTCCCTTCGTTCCCCTCCCCTCCTATAGTAGGCAGCAATTATGTGGCGCTGAGTGCACTACATAGCGGTACCAAGCTAAAAGTGGTCAGCTCCGTGAATATAAAAAGTAGACAAAGGGCCTGCATTCCACAGTGGTCCTAGTCATATATTGCGCCCCTTGATCATTCAATTCCACTAGTGATCCTCCCTACCCCCATCCCATACATTGCTCCGGTGTTTCACAACCATCTGCCAACAGTCACGCCATTCAATCTAGTCCTACCCTTCTGCACCCCGCTCGATAAGCGCTACGCAAAATCATCCATTCCTATCCTCCCTTGTTTCACCCCCCCCCCCCCACACCCACTCTCCCCATGTCAGTGTGCCCTCCGCTACCCTCCCTATTGAGCTATCAATCTTCCCGTGCATTCCGGTGCCAAACTCCCGCAACACTATGCGCTTAACTCCATCCGCCGTGGGGAACCAGCAATCCCACACCAGTAAGCAGCGTGTCTACTCTATGCCACTGCGCCGCCTATTCCTAGTAGTAAGTCCCCCTCCTGCCTGTCCATTTCTAATTGGTTCCCCCCACAGCGCACTCCCCTGATCCCCCCCTCCTCGATCTCCGGCTCCTGAGCTGCGGGGGTCCTCCTCCCACTTCGGTTAGAGTTTGAAGCTCCACAACCAGCGCTTTCCACGCCCTAGCCGCTTCCAATGCTTTTTTATTTGAAGTACGCCTGGCCAATTGCAATCGGAGCGTCCCTTCACTACTGGCCCAGGACAGAAAACTCCCTCGCCATCTCCGAAAGCTGGGCCCCGCTCTCGATTTCCAGTGCATGGTGAGCTCTCGTTTCGCCATGACCAGCCCCAGATCGAAAAATTTGCTAGTAATTTTTGTGGCAGGCGTATGTGGGAACCAGAGTAGTAGACACACTCCCATCCCCACTTCAATCCGGTGCTCCGTGATCCTGTTCAGGCACTCCACCACTTCCGTCCAATAAGAGCTCAGCCCCACGCAGGACCAGAACATGTGTCCGAAACCAGCGCCGTCTGTATTGCAGCGTGGGCATAGCGAGTGGGCCCCCCCGAATGCTCGCTGAATAGTAACCGGCGTTAGATAGGCCCTGTGTAACGTAAAATATTGCACTAGCTGAAACCGGGCATTGCGCGTTCCCTTCCAGGCTCTCCGTACCAGCTGTGGCCATGTTGTTTCAGGTATGGAGGTACCGAGGTCCTCCTCCCATTTATCCTGCAGTCTGTCCAGGGGTCGAAGCCCCTCCGTTGACGTCCTCCTGTATAAACAGGTGATGGCCTTAAGTGTGCCCGCTGCCATCATGACGTATTGACACCCCAAGGACGTGGGGGGTTCCGTCAAACCCATACTCCACTGTTTCTGGATTCCCGACACTAGTGCGGCATGTAGCAAGAAATCCCCACGCGGGAGATCCCAGATGCCCTGCAGCTCTCGGAAGGGCAACAGGACTCCGTCACGATAGAGGTCTCCAACCACGTGGAGTCCACAGTCCTCCCAACCCGCCAGCGCGGACCAGTCTCCACCATGTGGCATAGCAGTACACATGCCCAGTTGATTGATACCTCTGCATTTTTTATTACAAAGATCAATAAAAAAGATTTATTAAAAAAAAGTGATTTCACACAGTTACATTTTTTATAATTTACCCTTCCATGTGGTGTTTGCCATCTTGGATCAGTAAACAAAAATAATAAATAAATTTGCGCCAGCATCAATCCAGAAGTGAGCATGTGCATAGTGATACATATGTGCGTATACGTCATCATGCATGCATGAGCCTATGGAAAGGCATAGCCGCCAGTAGCGTTGTTACGGACTCGAGTGCTCCCATCAACATGCTTCTTTTCTTTTTGTAGGACTTTCTGGGTAAGAAAACATGCAGTGACTCATGCAAGCCAGATCATCCTGGATTTCCCAGGCTAGTTTTCAGAAATGCCCAGGGTTGATAGGGTTCCCCGGGTGCCGGTCAACCCCGGACCGGAATCTAGCAGCAATCCCTTGTGGAAGTAGAGGAAACGGGGTATTTTTAGGCATATTTCTGACATTTACAGAGCATTCTGAGTAAGAAAACCTGCTGGGACTCACACAAGACATACTGGGCCTATTTATTTCAGAAATGGCTAGGTGTGGTAGCGTTTCCTCGGTACTGGCTGACCTAGAGACCAAACAATGAAGCAATTGGTCACAGCAAGTGCGAGAAAATTGGGATTTCTTTGGGCATAGTTTTGACACGAGACAGCAGATTGCCCCACCAGGAGCAGCATTGTTATTGTAGATGATAGGTTATAGGTTATGTACAGTGGCGGCTGGCACAGATGAGGGCGGCGAGCTGTCCCTCGTCGTCGTCCCTCCGCTCCAGCCAGAACAGGAAGCACCCAGGCTCCCCTAAGCCAATCACAATACTGCAATACAGCGTTGTGATTGGTCTGAGTGCCGTGGTTTGGCGCTCAGCCATAGAATGGGAGCCTGACCATGTTCTCCAACCAGGCTGTAATGCAGCCTGGGTGGACAACATGCAAAGTGCGCATGAATGTTTGGCCGGCCCAAGACGGCCAGCCAAACACTCATGTGCAATTTACAGAGTGCCCACCACTCCTCCCCCTGCTCTGAGAGCAGAACAGCCCGCCCTGCCAAGCTGCTGCAGCAGAAACAAATAAAATGATAATAGCAACAAGTTATTATCATTTTATTTTTCCTTAATTTCCACTGCTGAAAACAGTGGGGCAACGCTCCCCCTCCTTAGCTGAGGAGCGGCCACTGGTTACCTAGTAGAGTGTCCCACCAGGAGCAACATTCTTATTGTAAATGATATTACAGAATGCCCCACCAGGAGCAGCATTCTTATTGTAGATGATACTTTACAGACTGGCCTACCTTTCATATTAAAAGTGATAGGTTACAGAATGCCTCATCAGGTGCAGCATTCTTATTGTAGTTGATATGTTACAGATTTCCACACCAGGATCATCATGCTTACCGTAGATGATAGGTTACAGATTACGTAGCAGAATGCCCCACTAGGAGCAGCATTCTTATTGCAGATGATAGGTTACAGGATGCCCAATCCGTAGCAGCATTCCTATTGTAGACGATAAGTTACACAATCTCTCAGCAGGAGCAGAATTCCTATTGTAGATGATAGGTTACAGGATGCCCCACCAGGAGAAGCATTCTTATTGTAGACGATAAGTTACACAATGTCTCACCAGGAGCAGCATTCTTATTGTAGGTGATACGTTACAGAATGCCTCGCCAGGTGCAGCATTCCTATTGTAGGTGATACCTTACAGGATGCCCCACCAGGAGCAGCATTCCTATTGTAGACGATAGGTTACAGGATGCCCCACCAGGAGAAGCATTCTTATTGTAGACGATAAGTTACACAATGTCTCACCAGGAGCAGCATTCCTATTGCAGATGATAGGTTACAGGATGCCCCACCAGGAGCAGCAATCTTATTGCAGATGATAGGTTACAGGATGCCCCACCAAGAGCAGCATTCCTATTGTAGACGATAAGTTACACAATGCCTCACCAGGAGCAGCATTCCTATTGTAGATGATAGGTTACAGGATGCCCCACCAGGAGCAGCATTGTTACTGTAGATGATACGTTACACAATGCCTCGCCAGATACAGCATTCTTATTGAAGATGATAGATTACAGGATGCCCCACCAGGAACAGCATTCTTATTGTAGATGATGCGTTACAGAATGCCCCACCAGGAGCAGCTTTCTTATTGTAGATGATAGGTCACAGAATGCCTCATCAGATGCAGCATTCTTATTGCAGGTGATAGGTTACAGAATGCCTCACTAGGAGAAGCATTCCTATTGTAGATGATAAGTTACACAATGTCACACCAGGAGCAGCATTCCTATTGCAGATGTTAGGTTACAGTATCGCCCACAAAGAGCAGCATTCTTATTGTAGATGATACGTTACAGAATGCCCCACCAGGAGCAGCATTCTTATTGCAGATGATATGTTACAGAATGCCTCATCAGATGCAGCATTCTTATTGCAGGTGATAGGTTACAGAATGCCCCACTAGGAGAAGCATTCCTATTGTAGAGGGTGTTACACACTGTCTCACCAGGAGCAGCATTCCTATTGCAGATGTTAGGTTACAGGATGCCCCACCAGGAGCAGCATTGTTACTGTAGATGATACGTTACAGAATGCCTCGCCAGATACAGCATTCTTTTGTTTTTTTTTTGTTGTTTTTTTTAAAACCTTTATTGTGCATGAAAGGAACAAATACGGGCCCACAACCGTCAGGTCGGACACGATACTTTGAAGCACAAATGCAAATAAAACAGTTCCCCCGCGGCAACAGGTGGTTTAACAATAATCAATGAACGTTACACTGAATAGAAACATGGCGCCGGGGAGAAGGAGCATTGAAGGTTAATTTTTAAAATTTTTCGTTCTAAATATAAATCAATGAAGAATAAGAACAAAAGAATACTGAGTCCGTACAGTAGCTTCACTACATGAGCGGGAGGCACCATCACTAGAAACAACAATGGAAGTCAGTACGTCGGACAATATGGCGGTACAAAGGAAAACAACAAGATCAGCAGCCAGCATTTACGTACCACAGACAGCGCCACCCCCTCCCCACTAACCCTAGCGCGGACCCAGAACAGAAACAGTTAAAGAAGCGCAGAAAGATAGAAAATAAGGCCCATAGAAACTAAATAAAGAAAACTAAATCCCTCCCCCCACCCTACAGCAATGCGGAGGCTACGGCCTACCCCCCCCCCCAGCAGAGTGTCTGTCGCCCATTAAAGAACCCGAAATATAGACGAGAGAAGAAAGAAGGAAAAAGGGAAAAAAGGAAAGAAAAGGAAAAGAAAAGCCCCAATACTAGAAATATAGGGAGTGAGAAAAGAATAAACTAATCCACTACTCCCGGAAAAAGGAAAGGTGGGGGAGGAGCCCACCCAATATCGAATCTCCCGGACTCCCCAGTCATATACATCTTCTACGCCGCATTCAACAGTAAATTCGGAAGACATAAAACCAGAAAAGGGTCAGAATCAGTTACACCCAGATCCCCGGGACAGCACAAAACCCCGCTATCACATCAGCAAGAATAAAGAACCGGACATAGCCATTACAATCGTAAGCGGGGAAAGTCAACACCTGAAACGCAAGCAACATAGCAAAATGCAGTTCAGTCCGGGTCTCCGCCAGCCGATCAAACAAACCCAACGAGGAGAACACCTTCAGCCCTGGCCCGAACGACCAATTTCCCCAGGCAAGGCCACCACTGCGAGCACCCCTCAGGCAGAACAAAGGACCAAGATGGCCGCTCCCGACAAGGAAGAAGCATAGGAGGAGGAAACGAGCACCCCCAGTCAACCATAAGTTCAGCGTCCAAACTGATGAACACCACTTCCAACGCAGGATGAGAGTCACTCCACCAGTGTAGAAAAGAGGCTCCAGAGGCAAAAACGATGAGGGGGGCCAACAACTGGCAGGTCGATAAGCGGAGCCTCGGTAGCGATTGTGCAGGCAGAGTCATAGTTCTCAAAGTGGAGGGAAACCTTGTAACCAAAGCCTCATCAATAACGAAACACCCAACATTGTTGCCAGGGACATAGCGCTCCTCCGCCCTCTCATTCTGTAACAGAGTATCCGCGTCAGAAGTAGTCAGAGGCAACCGGAGGCCAGCCAGCCCCGGTCTCGGTACGCCAGATGAAGCTCCCTCCGTCTTCAACATCAGCTCTCGGATGTTTCGCCGCCATGTTGCCCCCAGGTCAGCAAGGGCAATCAGGATGTCCCAATTAGTCAGGCCGCTCTGCGATCGTAGCCGGCCCGCACTACTCAGCGGTACCCCCGGATCAGCTTCCACCATGGGGACCGGCAGGACAGCACATTGTAGGGATAGGGAAGCAGCCATCTCCCCGTCACAAAAGGCAGGCGCCGTTGTCACCCGTTCAGTGAGTCCAAAATAGAGGGAGGGGTGCTATTACGTTACCAAGGAAAACAAGCGTTCGAACCATCGATGAAAACGCGGCCCACAGTCAGGGGGGGGGCCGTGCAGGATGAGAGGCTCCTCGCCTTGTACGAATGCGGGCAGTCCACGGTAGAGAAGGCTCCCCAAAATGGAGTCCGTGCAGTTTGCGAGTAGCGCAGCGGAGGGAAGCGCCGAGTGAAGGGCTCCAGTCGCGGAGAAAACACTCCGTATTCAGAGGAATGCCCACTACACCGGAAGGATCTACTCCCTCCACCGCCGTAATCAGTCACGCTCCCGCAGCCAACGGCAGCGGCCAGCGGTGGCGAGCAGCATAGGTCTCCCAGGCAGCCTCGGATGTCGGCAAACGTTGCGAGGACTGCATCAAAACAGCCGGCGGAGACCTCAAAAGAACGCATTCGGCAGCAGCGCGTTCATGTCTCCGTTGCAGCACGGTGCAAGCAAGGATAAATGTCAGGATATCGAAGCGAAATCAGATGGCTCGCGGAGCCGGGAGCCTACACGTCCGTCCCGTCCGCCATCTTGGCTCCTCCTAGATACAGCATTCTTATTGAAGATGATAGATTACAGGATGCCCCACCAGGAACAGCATTCTTATTGTAGATGATGCGTTACAGAATGCCCCACCAGGAGCAGCTTTCTTATTGTAGATGATAGGTCACAGAATGCCTCATCAGATGCAGCATTCTTATTGCAGGTGATAGGTTACAGAATGCCTCACTAGGAGAAGCATTCCTATTGTAGATGATAAGTTACACAATGTCACACCAGGAGCAGCATTCCTATTGCAGATGTTAGGTTACAGTATCGCCCACAAAGAGCAGCATTCTTATTGTAGATGATACGTTACAGAATGCCCCACCAGGAGCAGCATTCTTATTGCAGATGATATGTTACAGAATGCCTCATCAGATGCAGCATTCTTATTGCAGGTGATAGGTTACAGAATGCCCCACTAGGAGAAGCATTCCTATTGTAGAGGGTGTTACACACTGTCTCACCAGGAGCAGCATTCCTATTGCAGATGTTAGGTTACAGGATGCCCCACCAAGAGCAGCATTCTTATTGTAAATGATACGTTACAGAATGCCCCACCAGGAGCAGTATTCTTATTTTAGATGATACGTTACAGAATGCCCCACCAGGAGCAGCATTCTTATTGCAGATGTTAGGTTACAGGATGCCCCACCAAGAGCAGCATTCTTATTGTAGATGATACGTTACAGAATGCCCCACCAGGCGCAGCATTCTTATTGCAGATGATATGTTACAGAATGCCTCATCAGATGCAGCATTCTTATTGCAGGTGATAGGTTACAGAATGCCCCACTAGGAGAAGCATTCCTTTTTTTAAATATATTTTATTTTATGTCAGCAGACAGTTCTATGAGACAATACAAAAAAAAATGGAAAGAATTGACATTCCCGAACACCGGGACCAAGGAAATAATCATTGTATACAATATCTTGAATATACCTAAATAGCAATACAGCTGTTTAGGGTAATCAATCTATAAAAGAGCCACAAAAAAAGTTAAATCCACTTTGAAATTGGTGCCCATAAATTTCTACCATACGTCTTCTTTTTAATCCCCTTCAGTTTATAAACAGCACTTTCTAGTTCATATATGGATAATAATTTAAGTTGCCAGTGATTAAAAACCGACGGGTCAGAGTCTAGCCATCGTGAAGTACAAAATCTAAATATAGCCATACATATAAAAAGAAATCCTTCCTCTAAATTTAATCTGATCCCAATTTCCTGAGTCTGGATTCCAAATATTACCAGTTCTGCAGACAGTTGTACATTTACCCCCAAACTGTCAGTTAAAAAGAGTTGAACATCACTAATAAATTGTGATAGTCTGGGGCAATAAAAAAACATGTGGATAGAGTCAGCAGCTATATACCCACAACGACTACACCTATCCCCGTTACCAGATTTCCATTTCGCCAGTTTGGCAGGTGTATAATATAAGTCGAAAATAGACATAAAGTGTTGACTTTTTAGTGAGCCATTAAATAAAGTTTTGATGGATATTTCTAATGCTCTAGGCATATCTATTTTATCTACTTCCAGTTTTCTTTTCCATTAGCTTTTAACCTCACTTAAATCATCTTGTAGGCTATTTGTCATTATCTGATAAACCATACCTATTTTATTTCCCTTTCTGATTACTTCGAGAATATCAATCTTGTTCATAGAGGGATGATCTAGCAATCCCTTGGAATCCAGAAAAACTTCGTAATTGGAGATATTTGAAAAAATCAGGTCTCGGAAGATTAAATCTATGTTGTAAAGTGGAAAATGTAGCAATCTGATCACCCTGGTAAAGATCTCCTAACACATAAACACCTGCAGAATGCCATTTTTTCATAACTTGGTCCCTGAAGATCTCAGGTAACCTTGAATTATTTATCAAGGGTGTGTAATAATTTAAATCAAAACAAAAAACTATTTTTTTTCTTATTTGTTTCCATATCTCAAAAGAAGCTATCATAATTTTAAATTTTGTTTTTTTTAGTAGCTCGGCTTGATTATTCTTACTAAGCATTGCGTAGCCTCCATCCCTAACAGCATTTCATAAATTGAGGGACTAACTGAATCTCTTAACCTAATATCGTGAAAAATTAGGAAGCCCATATGTCTTAATAGGGTAGCCCAATAATACCCCCCAACCCCCCTTAATTCTTTGCGAGAAAGCTCCACTTCAAAGCTCTTCTAGATCACCGGTAGCTCCATAAAAACCTGGAAGACATTCTTACTAAAAAAAAACGATGGAAACAACAAAGGTATTGTACGGAACAGATAAAGGAATTTTGGAAAAATTAGCATCTTCAATATGTTAGTACGTCCATATAATGAGAAATGGAGATTATTCAATCTTTCAAGGGTTCTATTAGCAGAGTTTATTACAGGATCTATATTGAGACGTGGTATATTATCTATTTTATCACTAATTGTAATACTGAGATACCGAGCATTTGAAGTAAAGACCATATCGTTTGGGCGACCCTTCTCAGAATGAATCAATTGCGTTTTAGAGATATTCCGTTTATATCCCGAATACCCCCCAAACTCGTGAGCTAATTCGATAATTTTAGGTAAAGATCGCTTAATATCAGTAGTGGTAACAGCGATATCGTCTGCGTATGCGAACACCTTATAATCAATTTGATAAATTCTGACCGGGCATACTTCGACTTCATTTTCCAATCTATTCAGGAAGGGTTCAATATACAATGCAAACAACAAGGGGGAACAAGGGCAACCTTGTCTCGTCCCCCTTGTTATTACGAAATCATCGGAAATGCCACCAGCTATTCGAATTGTGGCCCTAGGGTGGTTATATAATGCCTGAATTGCCTTTATGAATTCCCTGGGAAATCCCTTCCACATCCCTACAGACCACAAAAACCTCCAGGCAACCCTGTTGAATGCTTTTTCAGCATCCAACAGGGCTACCGCAACTGGAGACCCTGTGGCCTGCGCCCAATCCAGAAGTGAGATCACCCTCTTTACATGGTCCGTCGTATCTCTGTTTTGAATAAATCCATGCTATCTTATGGAGACAAGAGTGGGCATTAAGTCGTTCAGCTTATTAGCTAGGATTTTAGAAAAAATCTTACTATCAGCAGTGATAAGTGAGATGGGTCTGTATGACCCTAGCTCAGTAGCCTCCTTCCTTTTTTTTAAAAAATGACTATAGTGGCAAAAGACCATGATTCGGGGAGTAACCTAAAAAGGCATTATGAAAAACTTTTAGTAACTCATTTTTTAACAATCCGCAAAATGTGCAATAAAATTTAAGGGGTATATTGTCAGGCTGCGAAATCAAGAGAGAGAGAGAGGACCAGAAAGCTAGTCCATATCCCCGGGGTAATATGTTATTTAATCAAAAAGAGACTAGCTCACGTTTATATTAGATTACAGAATGAAATGACTCAGATATGTTTCGTCGTTGGATGAGAACACCTGGTGAGTGTGTTCATAAAGCCCTCACCCACCAACCTAGTTGGTGGCATGCTTCATCATTGGGCCCACCCAGTAGCACCTAGCGTGCCCCGGGTGTGCTTTGACGCCTGATTACAGCGGAGCTGGTATGTTGCTGAGTGTGCGGTGAAGATAGTTATGAGAGTGAATCTTAAAACGGCTTGGCGGGGGTCCCAGTACCCGAGGGTAAAATTAGACTTTAATACCTGGGCCTCCGTCAGCGGTTAAAAATAAGGCTGGAGGATGTTAGAGGCGAGTTACGACCTCCCACATCCAATGGGTCAACATGTTTCAGCCAGTGCCTTATGTCTATGCTGGCTTTCTTCAGGACCTAAGTAAAAGGAGTGAGTGTAATTTAAACTAGTGGGTGTGTACAGACTATGTGTCTACACGCCCTAAAGTGTATCTATGTGTGAGAGGGGGGGATTCCCTTCTCAAGACCACCTGTACATGTAACATGTATGGACAAGGACAAAACAAACAGGGAAAAAGTAGAGTCATTCTGATGTACGATGTAGAGTACATCTGATTGCCGTCACTACAGCGAAATTGGTGTGGGCTATAGGCGACTAAGGTGTAATGGTATTGGTGGTACCATTAGGTGATGATCGCACATGTAACTCGAGGGTGAAGTGTCTAAGAGACGGGAATAACATACATAGTGCATATGTGTATAGCGGCGCAAGAGGGCACTCTTACGCTAGTTTTTGTTCAGTCTGGCCTCAAGGTTGAGAGGTGGCAGGGGCTTGACCCTAATGGGAACAATCGTTTGACCACACTGATTAGGGAGACCTGTAGGGGAGAAAAAGCGCTTGTCAGGCCCCATTGCCTTTCTGAGAGCTAAACCCAAAATAGCTGATTCAATTTCTTCCCATGAGATAGGGGTGGCTAATAAAATCTTATGTGCTTCGACAAGTCCAGCACTATCAAGATTTTCAAGATACGATAGCTCATTCCTTCCTGCATCTATACCATCACAGGACTCATCATACAGAAGTTGATAAAAATCACGAAATGCTTTAAGCACCTCTATTTTCGATTGCTGCAAAATCCAGTTGAAATCGTTAATTTTTAAGATATCATTAAATGCTGCCTTCTGTCTTAATCTTTGAGCTAGTACTCTTCCTGTTTGCTCACTGAGTTCATAGCACTTCGTCTTGAATTGTCTGTGTTTCAACGCAATCTGGTCGGCAATATGAGAATACACTATATTCTGTTTAATAGTGAAATCACGTTGAGCTTCTTCAATACCATGGCCTAATTGTATTCTTTCGGCTAGCTTTAGCTGAGCCTCCATTACCTTATTCGACTCCTCCCTGAATTTGAGCCCTCTGGCTTTACGTTGGAAGTTCGAGAAACTTAAAGTCTCCCCCCTGACTATTGTTTTGAACCTATCCCATACTATTTGGACTGAGGCAGTATCATTATTCTGATAAAAAAATTCCTTGATTATTGTAGTCATATACTGCAAATAATCATCTTCAAATAATAAACTTCTTTGAAAAGACCAATTTATATTGCCACCCCTAGCGATTGGAAGCAATTGTATTTCCAATATTAATGGTGGTCTGAGATTAATTTGGGGAAGATTTCAATTTTAGCTTTATCTAAAAAAAAATGAGAAATGAAAAAATAGTCCAGACGGACACATTTTTGATGTGGGATAGAGAAAAAACTGTACCCAGGTTCACTAGAACGATTAGCATTCCATACATCAATAGGCCTGTTTCCTAAGACTAGTTCACGGAGAGCTTTGAAGGTCCGAGGCTTTCTACCCAAATATTTCCTGGTTTTCCTAATATCAAACCCTGCATCGATATGAACATTAAAATCCCCACAAAGAATTATAGGTTGAATCCATGAGGCAAGTTCTAAGTTAATAAAATTAATTAATTTAGCTTCATCTGTATTAGGGCCATACAATGAACAAATAGTGAACCTATTTTCATCTATCTTTAATTCAGCCAACCCCCATCTCCCCCATTTGTCTGCCAGAGTTCTGAGACTTATACCTAAGCCACGTTTCATAAGAATAGCAACCCCTTTCTTGATTCCTGTCTGCTTGGAACATACTATTAAGTCTAATGCAGCAATGAGGGTTTTTTGCGAAAAACTCAGATAAAGCAGGGCGCTCTGCCTAGTGTATACGTCAGGGGGTTTCTAAATGCTAGGTGGCAGTATGGTGCGTTAAGAGCGAGCGGAAAAGCCCTTAACCGCTCAAATATGGAAATCTAAAAAGGGTTTCACAGAAACTGAAAACAGCGATGCTCTCGCACACAAAAACACAAGGTTTACAACTGGTAGACAAGTAATTATCAACACAAAATATATATAGCACAAAACGGACAGATGCAGATTCTTGGATGTGTATCTCAAGGTGGGTTGTTTAATAGGTCCACAAACGGCCTTA
Source organism: Lissotriton helveticus (assembly GCF_964261635.1). NCBI lineage: Eukaryota > Metazoa > Chordata > Amphibia > Caudata > Salamandridae > Lissotriton > Lissotriton helveticus. Next base: position 1,258,717,935 of record NC_136070.1, on the reverse strand, counting down.
TCGGTCCACAACCAGCCGACACGTGTTTCGTCGTGTGGAAATTGGTCACAACGACTCTTCAGGGCTGGTGACAGAAAACAACGGAGTGTTTATAGAATTTGTCAACAGATACAGCACATTTCCAAATAGAAATGGTGACTGAGGGTGACTGCTAATACACCCATACCGTGCCGTTTATCCCCATTAATCAAGGTTGTGAAGGGGTGCTGTGTGTGACTAGGGTGACTGTTACAAGAGAAATTCAAATTACATTTATGCGTTTCTTGACAAACATCTCGTTTCTCTTATATGACTTATTGAGTCATGTACTATTGAATACCATGGTGTGGCATGTGCCGTATTGACAACAATCAATTATTGAAAACATCATCAATTACAAAAAGTCTCAGAGTAAAGGTGCTTATTTTTTGATTGGTTTGTGGTTTCATGCAAGTCCATGGTGCATGCAGAAAAAAGAAAGGAAATAAGGAAAAAAGGAAAAAATGGGGGAGCGAGAGAGAAGGAAGTGCCTACCTTGTGGCACAGCCTGCACGTAAGCAGGTCTGGAGGAATAAAGAATCAATGTAGACGCGATTCTATATGGGGTAAAAGAGAAGCATATGAAAAGGGCAAAACTTCTTCAAGGAAAGTCGCCATTGAGAGAGAGGATCAAATACCCAGCTTACCAGTATTTGCTGAATAGTATTCAATCTCGCGGAAGGTAAGTCAAAGTTAAGGGACCCAGAGAACAAGTGTATATGCCTCTGTCACAGTTGAGCACGCCATGTTGCCGGTTTTTCAATGTCACGCTGTGTAGAGAAAACAAAGTGTTTGCTATTACCGGTAAAGTACCAGAATAATACATCATGTCAACTCAAGACTTTCACTCTCAAGGGCTAAAAGGGCTAAAAAAACACACTGTACCTTAATATGTGTAAGTATTAGGCAGTTACCGGGAGGGGATCCACTTCACATTCGTTTTGTCAAAAGGAAATTAACTCGCAGTCTTGGCGTTTCGTTCTGTTAGAGAAAATGGAGGAAGGGAAATCACTATGGTGATTGAGTCAGCAGCATTAATGCTGTTTCGTTTTTCAATAGATCGTTATGTCGACCCTCTAATTTCAAGATAAAGAAAAGCGCGTTCTTACCAGATACGTGGTATCCCTCCTCCGAAGTTTCCCGGTCGCCGTTTACCGATGAACGGACACGTGACCGGAAGAAGGAGGTGTTTTTAAGCAGTTAGTATCCGGAAAACTAGACCGTAAAAGTCAAGCACGTATCCACCATATTGGTGAGTTTCCTCTTCTAGTGTGTGTGAATCTTACCGGTTAGAGCGATAGATTTGTTTTGAAAGCGCTCAGAATGTATGTGTAGAATAAAAATGAAAATAAAGGATGCCGATCACGGTTTAAGAAGAAAAACCGAAAAAAATGAAAAACGAAAAAACTGGAGTATTTCACTTGCCACACTCATTGGAAATGAAGCAAATGAAGTCAGTCTTCCAATATGTTCCAGTCCGAAAACGAATATAGATAGAAGGATGTTATATAGACATCCAGGAAGTCATCATGTGATTGGCATATTAAAAGGTGTCATTATAATGTGAAGTGCACTATTATCAAGAGGATTCGTGACTCAATGCATTATACCGGTGCAATGGTGGTGCATATGGTGGACAAGTTATGTTATTGTATTGAGGTCAGGAAGCGAACATAGATAGAAGGATGTATCTAGACATTCAGCAATTCATCATGTAATTGGCATATTAAAAGGTGTCATTGTATTGTGAAGTACCCTAATTCCTAAGTATGTGACTTCGTGCATTACATGTATAAAAGTGTCATAATCATATTGGCATTTAAGAAAAAACATAAAGAGTACATTTCTATCACATTCTTAACTTCCATATTCAAAATAAACATGTCTAAGCTTAAGGTTCTAGAGTGGGTTATATGTTAGGAATCAAAAACTGCACAGTAACAAGTGGATCCCTGGGAATTATATTTGGAGACTCAATCGCCCAAGAAAAATTGCATTTCTGGGTCGTAATTAAGCCCGTGTTCCACGCATTGTAAGCGCATGATCCACATGGCTTCCCTTCGTCTTAGTGTCAATTCTCGGTTGCCACCTCTAATATCCAGTGGAACTACATCAATGCCGTAGAAACGCACTTTGATGTCATCCTCCATAGGTTGGCATTCTGCAACATGTAAGGCCACTGGATATATAGGGTCTCTTTTTTGTATAGCTCTCATATGTTCAGCCAGTCTATCCTTCAGAGCCCTGATGGTGCTGCCAACATAAATTTTGCCACACTGGCATTCGATGATGTAAACTACATACTTAGTCAAGCATGTGATATTTTGTTTGATTTTGTATACAGCTTTGTCAAAACCTGTAAAGGTTATTGTCCCATGTTTACCCCATATACACATAGAACAGAAACCACATTTGTAGAATCCCATGCTTTTAGTAGTTAGCCAATTATGAGCTATAGTATTAAGGGGAACAGTAGGACTGAGTTTGTTCCTAAGTGTATGACCCTTTCTGTATGTAATCGCAGGTCTATTGGGTACCCATTCCTTGAGAACAGGATCTGCTGTCAGGAGGTTCCAATGTCTGTTGAAACTCTTCCTTATGGTATGATGTAAAGCATTGTACTCTGTGATTAATCTCACTTGTTGATTGGAGGATTTCGGCTTGGTGCGTGTCTTTAAACACTCTGGTCTCGTGGTGCGTTTAACTCTCTTCTCAGCTTTAATTATGGATTCTCTAGAGTAGCCTCTTAGTAGAAATCTGTCATTCATGTTGGTAATACATTGTTCGAATTCAGTTTGTTCACTGCAATTACGTCTGGCTCTGAGGAATTCACCATATGGGATAGAACGTATCTGGTGTTGTGGATGAGAGCTAGAAGCATGCAGAATGGAATTGCAGGAAGTGGGTTTCCTATATAGTTTGCTATGTAGTTTGTTATCACTGACATAAAATTCTAGGTCCAAAAATTCCATCTTGCTACTACTATGTTGCATTGTGAAGCTGATTTCCCATGTGTTCGCGTTCAAATATTCAAAAAAGGAGTGAAGTGATTCCTCAGTACCAGACCATAAAAGAAAACAATCATCAATATACCGATCCCAAGAGACCACAGAGTCGATATATTGTGCTCCCTTCGAACCCCAAATGTATTCAGCCTCCAATGCTCCCATAAAGAGATTAGCAAAGGAGGGGGAAATAAGGCAGTTTGTGGACCTATTAAACAACCCACCTTGAGATACACATCCAAGAATCTGCATCTGTCCTTTTTGTGCTATATATATTTTGTGTTGATAATTACTTGTCTACCAGTTGTAAACCTTGTGTTTTTGTGTGCGAGAGCATCGCTGTTTTCAGTTTCTGTGAAAGTCTTTTTAGATTTCCATATTTGAGCGGTTAAGGGCTTTTCCGCTCGCTCTTAACGCACCATACTGCCACCTAGCATTTAGAAACCCCCTGACGTATACACTAGGCAGAGCGCCCTGCTTTATCTGAGTTTTTCGCAAAAAACCCTCATTGCTGCATTTCTATTGGTACTCAGTTTGGGCGCCTCCACGTCTTTAGTAGTTTCTTGGTTCTCCTCCTTTCTACACAATCGCTACCAAGGAGTAAAAATCAAAAACTTTGAATCCGACCCCCTACCCGTCAGCAGAGGTGTCCCTCAAGGGTCAGTACTCTCCCCCCAACTCTTCAATATCTACATGGAACCGCTAACCACAATACTCAGGAACTCAAACATCCCCTTCCACCTCTACGCTGATGACACACAACTCTATCTGGAAACCACATGTATGGATGACATTCTCAAACTTAACGACACGCTCAAAGTCGTTCAACAATGGCTCACACAAAATCACTTAAAGCTCAATCAAGAAAAAACTGAAGTTCTTCTCATCTCCAACAGAGACGAAAACCCACAAATTGAAGAATGGCTCAAAGCCATCGACGCCATCAATGTCACCCTCAAGCCAAAAGACTCGGTCAAATCCCTAGGAATCACCTTAGACCCCAAACTAAACTTGAAAAAACACATTGCTAACTCCGCCAAAAGCGCTTTCCTCAATCTGAAACTGCTCTACAAAATAAAACCTTTCCTGCCTCCCAAGGACCTCCAACAGGCCACTCAAGCCCTGGTGCTCTCCAGAATTGACTATGGAATCGCAACCCTGACCGGCTCAGCCAAATCACACCTTGGCCCCCTGAAAACCACCCTCAATGCCGCAGCTAGAATGGTCACAGGAACCAAGAAATTCGACCACATCTCCCCGGCGCTCAAGGATCTGAAATGGCTCCCTATTGAACAACGAGCAAACTTTCGAACAGCATGCCTTACACACAAAGCCCTCCACACAGGCAAACCAGAATACCTGGCTGCGAAACTCAAAAGGGCTGGCCAATCCAGGACCCTCAGAAGCTCCAACACGCTTCTTCTCATCCCGTTGAAAGCGCGAAAACGCAAAACTCTAAGCAAATGCTTTGCAGGTAATGCTCCCAGGATATGGAACGCCATCCCTTCCCACATCAGAATGACATCCCACTTCCCTACATTCAAGACTTTACTCAAAGCCCTCTTCCTGGAGGACACCTGAACTGTAAGGGGATGCTCATAGTTCCACGAACTCTTGTAGTCATTATGATCTGTATGTTCTTGTTGTTTTGTTATCCTCTTGAACTGTACAGCTATCAAACTTTCTCCGCCATCAAGGCACTTTGTTTTTCCTGATGTGAAGCGCTCTGATACCCCCGGGTCCAGCGCGCTATACAAAACTTATAATAAATAAATAAATAAATAGTTTCATTATCTACTAAATTTATTCGAATCAGGCACTTGTCATCATGGATAGAGTCAAGGCAGCTGCAGATCTATTTGACAATTTAGCGAAAGGCATGCCTACACACCAGGCTTCAGCCAATACAGGTCTAACACGCACAGAAGGTCTCAGAGATAAGTTTATTAAACTTGAAAAACTTAAAAAACAAGAGAACTCACATTGGTGGGATGGAACCACTCTTAAACATTACATAAGACTTAAACAAATACCAAGGGGACTACGCTCCCAGGTTTTCCCTACTTATGACGATCTAGACCTAGATCTAATGACCAAATGGGAAGACACGCTTAACCATAATTCCATGACACTAATGGACATTCTGATTGAAAGTGCTGAGCGTAAAACAGTCAAACTACAAAACAAAATCTCTGTTTTAGAACAAGAGATAAAAGATCTCAATCTACCTGAAGCCACAGTCAAGAATTACATCTTGCTTGACGACATCTTACTCACACATCAAGCTGAGATCAAAAATAGAAAGGCACGTCAGATCAAGAGAGATGAGGCAGACTACAGGGATGGTAGGGTCTATACCTTTGATCGCAAATATGATTCCATGATCCCTAGCCACAAACAAGGGTCACAAACAGGTAGATCCACCACCTCCACTTCGGTTAATTCCAGCACAACTTCACTGAGCACTACTGGGCTCAGTGAGCCAGAGAATGAGGTACCGGAGAATACTAACACCACACACACGCCTTTTTTATTAGAAATGCAGCGCATCAGGAAGGGCAACAGAACACAACCTCCAAGAGGCGCAATCGATCCAAAACCCACAGGGGCAAACGCAGGAGCAAACGAGGATTATCGAAAGAAACTGAGATCAGGGACACAGAGGAACTAACTAAAGCAAGTAATGAGGTACAGGTTATTAACCTTTCCTCTTTCCCTCTAACTGATGACATGATTTCCCTACTTGGTAAGGGCCTAAGTTTCAATCCCTATGCTACTGGTGACATTTGTCAAGCTAAAATTGATGTTTTCAAATTTGTGCGCAACCTTAAATTAAAGAAACATTTTGCTGGACAGCAGAATTCCACTAGGCACTCAAAGAATATTCCCAATGTTTTTGATAATGAATTACTGACAATTAAAGACGTGCAAACAACACACTTGCTTCTTTCTTTAACAGACTTAGAAGAAAGTCCTTATGACATGGAAAGATTATTAGAAGAGCTTGATGTTGAAACTGACTATGGTTTGAGCAGTGGTCTTAAATGTAAATCCAAATGGACTCCCACTCTACCAGGGGGCAACACAATAGACAACTTTCACAGACATGTTCAGGAAGATCTGAATAGGTTTAACATCAATAATCTAGAGATGAAATTCAAATACAGAGACAACTTGACCAAAGGGGAACGCTCAGCATTGTCGACTTTGAGCAACAACTCTAACATTATTATCAGAGAGGCAGACAAAGGGGGCAATATTGTGGTTATGAACCTTGCAGATTACAATAACGAGATACAGAGCCAATTGAGTGATGTTTCTTGTTATGAACCATTGTCTCAGAACCCTATGGGTCCTTTGACACTCTTAATTAATGGGCTTTTACTGAACTGGAAACAATCTGGTCTTTTGGATGACGACGAGTACCTTTACCTCAAAGTCTCTAGACCCACCTTTCCTTGGTTATATACTTTGCCCAAGGTGCATAAAAACCTCCCTTTTCCCCCGGGCAGACCAATAGTCTCAGGAATAGGGGGCCCCACTGAAAGATTGGCTGAATATGTTGATCTTTTTTTGGGACCTCTTGTAAAGAATCTACCCTCGTACATACAGGACTCAAAACATATACTGAGCATTAGGACAGATATGGAATGGCAACAGGGCACCACATTAGTAACAATGGATGTGGTGTCCTTATATACCAGTATCAATGCCAAACTGGGCATGGAAGCCATTGGCAAAATACTATCAAATAGATCGGAATCACTATGGGCTCATACTAAGATGCTGTTGAACATGATGGACCTAATCCTGAATAACAATTGGTTCATTTTTGATCGGAAATGGTACCGTCAAAAAAAGGGCGTGGCTATGGGTTCAAAATGTTCCCCCTCCTTTGCTAATCTCTTTATGGGAGCATTGGAGGCTGAATACATTTGGGGTTCGAAGGGAGCACAATATATCGACTCTGTGGTCTTTTGGGGTCGGTATATTGATGATTGTTTTCTTTTATGGTCTGGTACTGAGGAATCACTTCACTCCTTTTTTGAATATTTGAACGCGAACACATGGGAAATCAGCTTCACAATGCAACATAGTAGTAGCAAGATGGAATTTTTGGACCTAGAATTTTATGTCAGTGATAACAAACTACATAGCAAACTATATAGGAAACCCACTTCCTGCAATTCCATTCTGCATGCTTCTAGCTCTCATCCACAACACCAGATACGTTCTATCCCATATGGTGAATTCCTCAGAGCCAGACGTAATTGCAGTGAACAAACTGAATTCGAACAATGTATTACCAACATGAATGACAGATTTCTACTAAGAGGCTACTCTAGAGAATCCATAATTAAAGCTGAGAAGAGAGTTAAACGCACCACGAGACCAGAGTGTTTAAAGACACGCACCAAGCCGAAATCCTCCAATCAACAAGTGAGATTAATCACAGAGTACAATGCTTTACATCATACCATAAGGAAGAGTTTCAACAGACATTGGAACCTCCTGACAGCAGATCCTGTTCTCAAGGAATGGGTACCCAATAGACCTGCGATTACATACAGAAAGGGTCATACACTTAGGAACAAACTCAGTCCTACTGTTCCCCTTAATACTATAGCTCATAATTGGCTAACTACTAAAAGCATGGGATTCTACAAATGTGGTTTCTGTTCTATGTGTATATGGGGTAAACATGGGACAATAACCTTTACAGGTTTTGACAAAGCTGTATACAAAATCAAACAAAATATCACATGCTTGACTAAGTATGTAGTTTACATCATCGAATGCCAGTGTGGCAAAATTTATGTTGGCAGCACCATCAGGGCTCTGAAGGATAGACTGGCTGAACATATGAGAGCTATACAAAAAAGAGACCCTAAATATCCAGTGGCCTTACATGTTGCAGAATGCCAACCTATGGAGGATGACATCAAAGTGCGTTTCTACGGCATTGATGTAGTTCCACTGAATATTAGAGGTGGCAACTGAGAATTGACACTAAGACGAAGGGAAGCCATGTGGATCATGCGCTTACAATGCGTGGAACACGGGCTTAATTACGACCCAGAAATGCAATTTTTCTTGGGCGATTGAGTCTCCAAATATAATTCCCAGGGATCCACTTGTTACTGTGCAGTTTTTGATTCCTAACATATAACCCACTCTAGAACCTTAAGCTTAGACATGTTTATTTTGAATATGGAAGTTAAGAATGTGATAGAAATGTACTCTTTATGTTTTTTCTTAAATGCCAATATGATTATGACACTTTTATACATGTAATGCACTAAGTCACATACTTAGGAATTAGGGTACTTCACAATACAATGACACCTTTTAATATGCCAATTACATGATGAATTGCTGAATGTCTAGATACATCCTTCTATCTATGTTCGCTTCCTGACCTCAATACAATAACATAACTTGTCCACCATATGCACCACCATTGCACCGGTAAAATGCATTGAGTCACGAATCCTCTTGATAATAGTGCACTTCACATTATAATGACACCTTTTAATATGCCAATCACATGATGACTTCCTGGATGTCTATATAACATCCTTCTATCTATATTCGTTTTCGGACTGGAACATATTGGAAGACTGACTTCATTTGCTTCATTTCCAATGAGTGTGGCAAGTGAAATACTCCCGTTTTTTCGTTTTTCATTTTTTTCGGTTTTTCTTCTTAAACCGTGATCGGCATCCTTTATTTTCATTTTTATTCTACACATACGTTCTGAGCGCTTTCAAAACAAATCTATTGCTCTAACCGGTAAGATTCACACACACTAGTAGAGGAAACTCACCAATATGGTGGATACGTGCTTGACTTTTACGGTCTAGTTTTCCGGATACTAACTGCTTAAAAACACCTCCTGCTTCCGGTCACGTGTCCGTTCATCGGTAAACGGCGACCGGGAAACTTCGGAGGAGGGATACCACGTATCTGGTAAGAACGCGCTTTTCTTTATCTTGAAATTAGAGGGTCGACATAACGATCTATTGAAAAACGAAACAGCATTAATGCTGCTGACTCAATCACCATAGTGATTTCCCTTCCTCCATTTTCTCTAACATAACGAAACGCCAAGACTGCGAGTTAATTTCCTTTTGACAAAACGAATGTGAAGTGGATCCCCTCACGGTAACTGCCTAATACTTACACGTATTAAGGTACAATGTGTTTTTTTTAGCCCTTTTAGCCCTTGAGAGTGAAAGTCTTGAGTTGACATGATGTATTATTCTGGTACTTTACCGGTAATACCAAACACTTGGTTTTCTCTACACAGCGTGACATTTAAAAACCGGCAACACAGCGTGCTCAAATGTGACACAGGCATATACACTTGTTCTCTGGGTCCCTTAACTTTGACTTACCTTCCGCGAGATTTAATACTATCCAGCAAATACTGGTAAGCTGGGTTTTTGATCCTCTCTCTCAATGGCGACTTTCCTTGAAGAAGTTTTGCCCTTTTCATATGCTTCTCTTTTACCCCATATAGAATCGCGTCTACATTGATTCTTTATTCCTCCAGACCAGCTTACGTGCAGGCTGTGCCACAAGGTAGGCACTTCCTTCTCTCTCGCTCCCCCATTTTTTCCTTTTTTCCTTATTTCCTTTCTTTTTTCTGCATGCACCATGGACTTGCATGAAACCACAAACCAATCAAAAAATAAGCACCTTTACTCTGAGACTTTTTGTAATTGATGATGTTTTCAATAATTGATTGTTGTCAATACGGCACATGCCACACCATGGTATTCAATAGTACATGACTCAATAAGTCATATAAGAGAAACGAGATGTTTGTCAAGAAACGCATACATGTAATTTGAATTTCTCTTGTAACAGTCACCCTAGTCACACACAGCACCCCTTCACAACCTTGATTTATGGGGATAAACGGCACGGTATGGGTGTATTAGCAGTCACCCTCAGTCACCATTTCTATTTGGAAATGTGCTGTATCTGTTAACAAATTCTATACACACTCCGTTGTTTTCTGTCACCAGCCCTGAAGAGTCGTTGTGACCAATTTCCACACGACGAAACACGTGTCGGCTGGTTGTGGACCGATAAGGCCGTTTGTGGACCTATTAAACAACCCACCTTGAGATACACATCCAAGAATCTGCATCTGTCCTTTTTGTGCGCTATATATTTTGTGTTGATAATTACTTGTCTACCAGTTGTAAACCTTGTCTTTTTGTGTGCGAGAGCATCGCTGTTTACTATTAAGTCTAAACCAAGATTTTTTAACCAATCTCTCTTGGCCCAAGGAATATGCGTTTCCTGTAAACATAGAATATCAATTTGTAATAACTGCACCATTTTACATAGAACCCCCCTTTTCTTAAAGTCGTTAAGACCATTAATATTCACTGAGCAGACCTTCAACTTTCTATCCATTCCTATTCATCAGCGATAAAACGAACATACCTTTCTTTTGTAATATAAACCTGCAAAATCTTACCCTTGAGAACAACATAAATAAAATCTGCCCTTGCTGCAACTCAGTGATAACTGCTGCTGACTTACACCCCCCCACCACCAACCCCACACCACCACCACCCCCACCCTCCTTCTTAACCAAAACCCCACCCAACCCATCATCTGAGGCACAAGGACTATCAGTCCCTGAGAACACAGAGCGCTCCCCCACCCCTTTTCCTTGGTCAGAAGAAAGAATAGCGTCATTCAAATACAATAATTTCAACTAGGCTTCGATATTCGCCCCTTTCTTCCCACCACTCATCCCCCCTCTCCTTGGAGCAAATAAACAGAATGAAATACAGTGATACAATAATATCATAATGTCATTGTAGGAACTGGGGTCACCAGTTCCCTGGGGGGTAGCTTGGCCCGAGCAGGTAGGCACCCGAAGCTTAGGTGTAAAGTGACCACACAGCACACACATCCAATGAGACAGGTAACACACACAATGACTGAGACCACACCAGTGAGATTGATTAAAACAATGTACTTTTATCTGGATTAAGGTCACGGCTGATAGACCATTCGGGGCGATCAGGTAATCAAGGTAGCATTAACTCAATTCACATTTCCTTAAAAGAGTATACTTTTCATTACTCAGCCATAAATAGATAAATAGATAAATAATCAATAGTAAATAACTGTAGGCCTGGCATCAGCCTTGCTCCTAGTCAGCACCTGTAAGAAAATACACGGTAATAACCTCTTTGTCGAAATTATATCGTATCACCCCCTGCAAGAAATTCACTAGTGGAAACCTCCATCAATATTGCATTTAGCAGGGGCAGGTCTGGTGCATGAGGTCGCAATCAGCTTCTCAATAAATAAGCAGTATGAACATTACATCAGGCCAGAATAGACATTTCCAGTAAAAACTAGGCAACATCTTTAAATCAGCGTGAACCTCCTCTTACGGCAGGTATAAACATTTCCTTATTCAGGAGTAACATTATGTAAGGCAATCGCCACACTCCTGGTAGTAGGGTCTAACAGTTGCCTATACTCTCCCCAACAAGGGGTTAACTTGGACCAACTTAGTCCCCAAAGGTGTCTCTTGGGGCTTCGGCCCAGTTCCAGTACTTGGGAAGGATTTCACAGGGCCAACGGGGCCCAACAACAGTGTTCCCCAGGGGAGGGGTGAACTCGGGGCCTCCTTTAGCCTTCCGCCCTCCTCCCCGGGGGTTACCTGGTCTCTTCAGGCCTCCTCGGCCCCTTGCGGCGATGTCAGCAGGCCTCGGGTGAGAAGGGGCCGGCAGCAGGCACAGCAGGGCGGCACGGGCCCCGCGCTGATGGTAGGGCCGGCCCCGAGTGCGTAACAGCTCGGAGGGGCTCTCAGGCTCTTCCGGAGCCCTCCGATGGTGAAGCTGCTGGTTCTCGGGCCTGTCGTGATGTTAGCGGTGTGGGGGACCAATGAGAAGGCTGACAAGGAAGGACCTGGCTCTCACGGCCAATAGGGGGCGCAGATAATGGGGGTGCGCCAGCCAGGACCAATGGCTGTGTGGCGTTTGACGGGGGCGGGATCCAGGACGACGCCCCCGTCACGTGATGGTGGAGGCAGGCTTCAGGGCCTAGCGCGGCCTTCTCCTCAGATCACGGCCTGACTAAGATTTCCGGCGGCCCTCTCCTGGCCCCCGGGGGCCACTGTGGGGGTGATGAGGTCGGCGCTACTGGGCCGGCAGAGGCCGCGAACGGCGCCTGAGGCTCTGGCGGGGCGGCAAGGGCCGCGGCGGTGAGTGGTGCAACCAGCGCTTCTCCTCAGCGCTTCAGAGCACAGAGCTAGCAAGGCTTTGCAGCGCTTCTCAGGGGGGCAAATCGGCTCGATGAAAGGCAGGACGCACTTGGAGATGACAGCGCTTCTCCTGGGGGCCCAGTGCTTGGGTGACACGTGCTATGGGGGCAGTCAACGCAGTTCTAGCAGGACAGGCAGTCTGAGTAATAGCGTTTCTCAGGTACAGCGCTTCAAGGCACAATAGCTTCCAGGACCTCAGCGCTTCTCAAGGGGGCACAGTAGGGGAGCGCTGGGTAGGCAGTGAAGGCAGGACAGCGCAGGGGCCACAGGTGCAAACAGAGGGGGCACAGATGGCACAGCCCAGTACCTGGTTGATCCCCAGTAGTCCTGGTCAGTTAGGTTTCTTCTTGGCGCTTGGTGGTTCTGGTGCCCTTTTTGTGGAAGCAGATTCTTGGTTGCTTGAAGAGGGGGGGGGTTGAGTTGAAGGCTGCTAACAGGTTTCCTCAGCAGGTCACTGTAGGTGGCCCCTGGGTTCCCCTCCCGCTGGGCCAGATCAGTGGGCTAGTTCAGTGTTCCTCACACAGCTTGGTGGGCAGCGCCTAAACCCTGTCACCCCCAGTGGTATAGGTTTCTGACTAGGCCATACCGCCTAAGTCTCCTGCCTAGGGTCCCCCAGGTCAGTGATGCCCCAACTGACTGGAAAGTTTCCCTCCTTTTTCTTTTATAGTCCCAGGTCAGGTGACCACTCTCTGAGATGGCAGTTGGTGACCACTCCCCTATTCCGGAAGGTTCCAGGAGCTTCCTCACTCTAGCCATGGGCAGGGAATGCAACCTGTAAAGACCACCCTAGGTCTGACAGGTCTAACATACGTCCCCCCCAGCTGAAAGTGGGGAGAGCTACCCAACCTCTAGGGAGTTCTCGTCACTAAGGCGGACAAAACCGGGAGAGACCTTCAGCATTGGCGTGGTCAACTCCGGGCCGATGTTCCACCATAAAGTCCATCCCCTGTAGGGAAATGGACCACCTTAGCAACTTGGGATTTTCGCCTCTCATCTGCATGAGCCAGCGAAGGGGTCGCTGGTCGGTTTGAATTAGGAAGTGAGAGCCAAACAGGTATGGACTCAACTTCTTCAAGGCCCACACCACAGCGAAGGCTTCTCGCTCGATGGTACTCCATTGTCGTTCCCGAGGGAGGAGTCTTCTGGAGATAAAGGCCACAGGTTGGTCTTGGCCATCGTTGTTGAGTTGCGAAAGCACAGCGCCTATGCCATGCTCAGAGGCGTCCGTCTGCACGATGAACTCTTTCGAGAAGTCAGGTGTTGCAAGCACCGGAGCGGTGCACATCACGTGCTTCAGTGTCTCGAATGCCTCTTGGCAAGCAGCAGTCCAGATCACTTTTCATGGCTGCTTCTTGGACGTCAACTCAGTCAAGGGGGCTACGATGGTACCATATCCCTTGACGAACCGGCGGTAATAGCCAGTGAGGCCGAGGAAAGCTCAGACCTCAGTCTGGGTTTTGGGGGCTCCCAGGCCAAGATGGTCTCAATTTTGGGCCTGGAGGGGTTGCACCTTACCCCCGCCCACCAGATGTCCCAGGTAGACGACAGATCCCTGTCCAATCTGGCACTTGCTAGCCTTAATGGTCAGGCCAGCACGTTGTAAAGCCTGTAGCACCTCCTGGAGATGCTGCAGATGGTCCTCCCAGGTGCTACTGAAGACAGCTATGTCATCCAGGTACGCCACTGAGAAGGCCTCCAGGCCAGACAGCACCTGGTTCACCAACCGCTGGAAAGTGGCCGGAGCATTCTTGAGCCCGAAGGGCATCACTCTAAATTGAAAGTGACCCTCGGGGGTGGAGAACGCTGTTTTCTCCTTTGCTCCATCGGCCATGGCAATCTGCCAGTACCCTGTTGTTAAGTCGATGGTGCTGAGGTACCGGGCTGCCCCCAGCCGGTCAATCATCTCATCTGCCCGTGGGATCGGGTGAGCGTCTGTCTTGGTGACAGAGTTCAATCCCCGATAGTCCACACAGAACCGAAGTTCTGGTGTGGTGCCCGGTGGGGCCGCTTTCGGCACCAACACAACCGGACTGGCCCAAGGGCTGCTGGAAGGTTCGATCACCCCCAGCTCCAGCATTTTGGCCACCTCACCCTGGATGCTGTTCTTAACTTTATCGGACAGCCGGTAAGACTTGGTTTTTACAGGCGGACTGTCCCCTGTGTCCACATTATGGGTACACAGATGTGTAATTCCAGGCGTGAGGGAGAACAACAAGGCGTACTACTCCAACACCTGGCGGCAGTCCCTCTGTTGCTCTGGGGTCAAGGATGGGGAGAGGACAACTCCCTCCACTGATCCATCCTTCTCCTGGGCCGCCAGAAGGTCAGGAAGAGGCTCACTCTCTTCCTCCTCGCTCCCATCCGTCACCATGAGGAGAGCAAGCTCAGATCGCTCATGGTGAGACTTCAGGCGATTGACGTGGAGCACCCGATGGGGCTGACGGGGGACTTCAAGTCAACAACATAGGTGGTCTGGCCTCGACGCTCCACAATTTCGTACAGACCAGTCCACCGGTCCTGGAGGGCACTAAGCTCCCCAAGCTCCATGACCCACACCTTCTGTCCAGCGTCCAACTCCACCGTCTGAGCGTTGCGGTCATACCACTCCTTCATGACGGCTTGGCTAGCCTCCAAGTTGTCTGAGGCATCCTTCCACAGCTTGGCCATCTGGCTGCGGAATGCCAGCATGTAGCTGACGACATCACGGGGAAGCTTCTTTGAAGTCTTCTCCCACCCCTCCTTGACAAGGCTGAGGGGCCCCCTAATGGGGTGGCCATAGAGCAGCTCAAAGGGGCTGAACCCAACTCCCTTCTGTGGCACCTCGCGGTACGAAAACAGCAGGCAAGGGAGGAGGATGTCCCATTTCCGCCTCAAATCCTCTGGCAGGCTCCGGATCATTTATTTATTTATTTATTTATTTTATTTTCAGGTTTGTATGGCGCTGTGAATCGATTCCCGAAGGAATATCTCCGCGCCTTTGGCCACAACCAGAGAACAGAAAAGACTCGTCAACATTTTAATGAAATCGGCATCCCCTTCAAGGTCTTGTTGAAGCGCTCTACGAGCCCGTTAGTCTGGGGGTGGTAAGGAGTGGAGAACCGGTAGGTCACTCCGCAATCCTTCCACATGGCCTGCATGTAGGCCGACATGAAGTTCGTGCCCCTGTCTGACACCACGACCTTGGGGAATCCCACTCTGGTAAATATCCCCATCAGAGCCCGCGCGACCACAGGTGCAGTGACGGTCCTCAGAGGAATAGCCGCCGGGTACCGAGTGGGGTGGTCCACTAACACCAAGATGAATCGGTGTCCCGCAGAGGTCGGAGGGTCCAACGGCCCAACGATGTTAATTCTGACCCGCTCAAAAGGTGTCCCGACCACCGGGACTAGTTCCAAAGGGACCTTCACTTTAGTCCCACTCTTGCCACCCGCCTGGCAAGTCTTGCAGGTCTTGCAATAGGTGTCAAAGGCAACTCTCATCCTGGGCCAATAAAAATGCGGGACCAACCGCGCAAAGGTTTTGTTCTGACCCAGGTGTCCAGCTAAAGGTATTTCATGCGCCAATTCCAATAGGAAGGCCGGTAGCATTGGGGGACCACTAAGGCCCTCGAGGATCCATGCACCAGAACCTTAGGCTCACTGCAAAGAAGGCCATCCACCCAGTACACGTGAAAACTGCCGGTCTCATGGCTGGTTGCTTGGGCTTCGGCCTGCCGCCGCATGCCTTCAAGCGTGGGGCACTCTCTCTGCGCCCTACAGAATTCCTCCCGGGTAGGCCCTCCTTCCACATGCCACTTGGAAAGGGTCGACAAGACCCCCACGGGAACAATATCCACCTCCGAGGACTCCGGGGGTACCTCCGCGGGCTCCCCATCCATCACACGGGGTGTGTCCTCCACAACACTCTCCTCTTCACGACCAGCATTGGGTTGGGCTGTTGTCTCAAGCTCCAACCCGGGTTGAGTTTCTTGCCGGCAGCCATGGACCTCGTGACCACGCAAGTCCAACCTGGTAACCCCAGCATCTCAGTGTGGGCAGTTGGTGACCACTCTTAATTTTAATGGAGAAGCACACCTGTTACACTCTCTTAATTTAAACTTCAACTTGCGTAATTCTTATCCTCAAACAAGATGTTTACTAGTCCCTTCATTTCCCACAGCTGATTTTTACATAGGATACAGAAAAGGCGGGCTGTTCGTAAGTTATTTTTCTTGTTGTAGCCACTTCACACAAATGGGTGTGGTGACGGTGTTTTTCAGTTTACAAATTAGGTGGCAACCAACACATGATTACTACATACAGAAATTTGAAAGAGAATGTTGCTGAATCCTGTTTATTATCGTGTAGATATAAAGGCTCCCGACGAAGGGCCGATCTGGCCCGAAATGCATTGAGCCAGCAATGGACATCTAAATGAAGATTTATGTATTTTCAAAGTGCTGGAAATTTAAGTTGTTTTGTACTTTTTGCTTGTAATGTACAAATAAGTTTTTGGGAAACAAAAAGTTGAAGTAAAAACGATGATTTTGAAATGACAAATGAAAATATTTTTTTGTGTCAAATTGAAAAGTATTTGAGTATATTTATCAAGATTTGAAGTTGAAAGATACATCAAAAGTTTTTGAAAATTATTGGGGTAGGTCCCATAGCTACAGTGCGTGGTGGTCTTGGACTCGGGGTAGGAAAGTTGGTGACCACTCCCCTATTCCGGAAGGTTCCAGGAGCTTCCTCACTATAGCTATGGGCAGGGAAGGCAGGCTGGTATGGCAACAATGTTTAAGGGATGTATGACGTTACCACGCATACCTTTACAACGCGGTTTTTACCACGCATACCTTTACAACGCATAGCGCTTAGAGGTGCTGGATAGTGGTAAGTATAATTTTCTATTCCAACTCCAGTCCCCGTGGACACTAGGGAAGGTGTTGGATAGAAAATTAAACGTATTCCCTATCCTAGAGCGCCCCCCAGCGCAATGCGTTGTAATGGTTTTCGTGGTAATGCCTGCGTTGTAATGGTAGTGCGTGGTAAAAAATGCGTGGTAAAGGTTGTATACCATGTTTAAGGGTTCCAGCCAGCTCCTGGCAACTAGGGTGCTACTATCAAGTCCACTCCGCAGTAGGAGGGGCCTGTGGCAGCCATATTGGTAGGGGAGAGCACCTGCACCTTAGCATTGTTTAGCAATGGGAAGGTGCCCGGACACCTAAGGCCAACAAAAAGAAGGTGGGAAAAAATGAGGCAAGGGCGACAAAAATAGGGAAAGACCACCCTAGGGCTGATAGGTCTAACAGTCATCAAATATTCTTTTGCCACGATTTCAGAGAAAAAGAACTTTGTTTGACCCTTCACTGTGACTTTTAACTTAGCTGGATTTAGCAGATATACCACTGCCCCCTTTTCCTGAAAGCCAGCAATTAATTGACGTAAATGCCAGCGTTTGGAGACAGTGGCTTGACAAAAATCCGGCCGGACAAAAAAATTACACCCTTTAGCAGCTGCCTTCTTATCCGGCCTAGCTAAACCAAAACATCTTCTCTGGATAAAAAATTTATTGAATCTAACCAATATGGCTCTTGGACGATCAGCCTCAGTTTGTCTGGCCTAAAAAATTATTGAATCTAACCAATATGGCTCTTGGACGATCAGCCTCAGTTTGTCTGGCCTTGTTCACTGTAAAGGGAAAGCGATGTGCCCGTTCAATAACAAGTGGCCAGTCCCAGAGTGTCAGTTCCGGAAATGCTTCAGAAAATGCCCCACCAGGAGCAGCATTCTTATTGCAGATGATATGTTACAGAATGCCTCATCAGATGCAGCATTCTTATTGCAGGTGATAGTTTAAAGAATGCCCCACTAGGAGAAGCATTCCTATTGTAGATGATAAGTTACACACTGTCTCACCAGGACCAGCATTCCTATTGCAGATGTTAGGTTACAGGATGCCCCACCATGAGCAGCATTCTTATTGTAGACGATAAGTTACACAATGTCTCACCAGGAGAAGCATTCCTATTGCAGATGATAGGTTACAGGATGCCCCGCCAGGAGAAGCATTCTTATTGTAGACGATAAGTTACACAATGCCTCGCCAGATGCAGCATTCCTATTGTAGATGACAGGTTACAGGATGTCCCACCAGGAGCAGCATTCTTATTGAAGATGATACGTTACAGAATGCCCCACGAGGAGCAGCTTTCTTATTGTAGATGATATGTTACAGAATGCCCCACTAGGAGCAGCATTCCTAGTGCAGATGTTAGGTTACAGGATGCCCCACCAAGAGCAGCATTCTTATTGTAGATGATACGTTACAGAATGCCCCACTAGGAGCAGCATTCCTATTGTAGATGATAAGTTACGCAATCTCTCACCAGGAGCAGCATTCCTAGTGCAGATGTTAGGTTACAGGATGCCCCTCCAAGAGCAGCATTCTTATTGAAGGTGATAGGGTACAGAATGCCTCGCCAGGAACAGCACCCTCTCTGCGCAGCTCACTTACTTTACATTCCATCCCAGCTGCACAGACACTAACAGTTCATGGCCTCCTGAGCTTCTCTGAGCTGCACATGGACAGCATGAAAAAGATGGCAGATTATAACAGAGACCCGGCTCTAGTGCGTTCACATGGAAGACCTTTTTAACTTGCGAGGAAGGACTTGATGTTTAGCGTAAACTGTCCACTGCAGCCAATCACAGCACTGACCTAGTTCTAGTCATGTCACATGAGAAATCCTGTCAGCTGACAGGGAAGGGCTTGGTGTTAAAGGGCCAGATGCCCCGCTGCCCCTGTTTTGTCTCAATGAATCTTCTGTAGGGAGAGAAATAGGGGCTCGGATCATGTCGTTGCCCTATCACTTGAAACAAGAGTAGTGTTGATGGGTTTTTAATGAACTCTGGGGCATATTATCAAGGGGGTTTATCTCCGCTTTTTTGGCTTTAAAAGCCAAGAAAGCGGAGATAAAATTATCTCCCTATTACCCAGCTGTCGCTAACACCAGTTAGCGACAGCTAGTAGGAGATAGCGACCCTCTTGGGCCCCACTTTGCATGTCAGTGATATTTATCACTAATGACATGCAAAGTGGGCGTGCCAAGATGTTAGCGACTGGAAACAGTCGCTAACATCGCTATCTCCTATTACCAACTTTTGGAGATATTCTCGCTAAGCGCGAATATCTCCAAAAGCTAACACCTGCCCTGAGCAGTTCTTAGCCATGTTATCCAATGGGAGGTGGATAACATGGCTAAGAGCATTAGCTCGGTAATGCATGAATATCGCTGACTTTTCAGCGATATTCATGCATTGCGGCCGTTTTTTATCGCATTTGCGATAAACCTTGGTAATACCAAGGTTTATCTGCGATAAAAATCCCCGCAGCTCAGCGGTAAATTTTTGTCTCTAACCAAGCAATAGCGATAATTATCGCTATTGCTTGGTAATATGCCCCTCTGTCTCTACGCATCTCCTGACCTGACTTTCTACCTCTCACTATCAGGTAAGACAAGACAGATCATAGCAGCAGGGAGCTCCAGGACTCCATAGGAGACAAGAACTCTGAGGAGTTGTAGGACAGCTGGGAAAACACTTTCAGAAAGGGCTGAGGGCCCTACTGTCTTGGATAAGATTAGATTTCAGGAAAAAAATTTCAAAAATGTGGATTTTTGCAAAGCAGAAGAAAAAACCCTTCCTCATGTAGACGATAAACAAGCATTTGCATTGCAATAGGTCTCGCAATTGCGAGATTTTGATCTATTGGCATTGTAAATGACAATACCTTTTATTTATTGGTTTAAAACCTGGAATAATAAAAGGCATTATCATTTACAATACCAATAGGTAAAAGTTTGGAAAATGCGAGACCTACTGCATTATAGAGAGCGCAGTGTCCCACTTCAGGGACACCGTGCTCTGTTTCAGATTTTGTGTTTTTGCTACAAACTTTATTGCTGCGCTCAGCATTAAAGTTTAAAGTTAAAAAAAACGCTTGAAAGAAAGCGCGGTGTCCCTGAATCTGGCACCGCGCTCAGCTTAAAAGTTTTAAACACAATAAGCGGCTGTCATTG
This sequence comes from Lissotriton helveticus, assembly GCF_964261635.1. Lineage (NCBI taxonomy): Eukaryota > Metazoa > Chordata > Amphibia > Caudata > Salamandridae > Lissotriton > Lissotriton helveticus. The sequence goes on along the minus strand of NC_136070.1, from coordinate 1,258,697,549 downwards.
TCCCAAGAGTGCTATGTAGGGGCTGGGATGGGGGCATCCACTTAGCGCTTCATACAAGAAGCGGCCCCCATTGTCCCACGAGTGCTGTGTGGGCGCACTGCAAATACAAGAAGCAACCGCCATTGTCCCCATTATTCATTAAATAAAATAGTGCTCACCGACTTAAAAAACGGACTGTGTAACACGACAAGTAAAAGGTCCAGTCATTATGGGAGGTTTACAAACGCAGACGAGGCGGTACCAAGGAGGAACGAACAAACCGATTCACAAATGAAAAGCAACGATTTAGGGAGGACAGTAACAGGAGCCAAATAAAAAGATGGGCGGGAAATAGGCGGAGCTTGTATGCCATACCTCAGTACGACATGTCTCACAGCAGCGTATGTGCTGCCCCGGCTAGACCTAAACAAGGAACACAGAAGTTTCTCAAATGGCTATTTAGCGTGTTAGGTAGTTTGGGAGGATTCCTGCAGTTTTGCATACTCATGCTTATTCATAAGAGGACTGTCTGGCCCAGTTTGAGAAGTGAAGAGAACCACTCTATAATGCACATTTTCTATTTATTAATCAGAAAATTATACAATGCATGCCTGCGCTCGCCATTTGGCGCACTTATTTGAGGGTACGCTTGATTGGCCCACATTACATACATTTTGCTCAGAGCAAATACATTTTTTACTATTTTTTCTGCTTGTGTAACAGTGAATTAGAAAAACAGATGTTGCACTGTTTTTTCTGCTTGCAGGCATTACATGGAATAACCTGGTTTTAACTCAAACTTGAGCCTGGTTTAGAGTTTGGCCGGTGTAGAAGCCATGTCCGCCAGGAACGGATCTACCAGCTTTGCTGAGACAGTAGTGGATAATGACACTAATCTGGCGCTGGGCAGTGCACCAGCCTGGAGATCAGGCTGCTGGCCAGCAGATTTTCAACCAATGCACTGACATTGCAGGAGGATTTTCCAGCAATGTCCAATAGCTCTAACAGAATTTCCTCAAATATCTGCAGGCGTTGTGACTACAATTCTACTTTTGAAATGAGATTAACAAATGGGACCCTCCGGCGGGCCAGTGATAATGGGACCTCTCCCTATTTCGTCTAAAATTGTGCTCTACTTGGGAATCTACATTGACTCTGATCTCTCGCCTGGATACCAAATGTATCCAGCATTTAATTTTGGCAACTAAAACTACTGCATTACAAGGATTCAGCACACCATATGCCTGTTTTGCTGGCACATGTCCAATCTCTCTTTGATTACAGCAATTCAAATTACATGGGGCATTCTGCCAAGCTTATCAGAGGACTTCAACTGGCGCAAAATCCAGCAACCGTCCCACCAAAGGCACTCATCGGCGAGATTACATCACACCTGTCCTCTCTCACCTCCACTGGCTGCCAAAAAGAAACAAAGCCTCTTCAGAGCCTGAACAAGTTTGTCATCGTCCCATTCGTGGCACCGCCAAGGTCTATCTGCACCTTCCTCAACGATGCCTCCAATCCAATGGTCTGATTTGGTTACATATTCACTCTTGACCAGGAGAATTCCACTTACCCTTTCTTGAAAAATCAGTCACATGCAAATTCGAAGTTTAATATAGGCTTATAGCCTGTCGTAGCGGGCTATACTGGCTATTAAAGGTCCGCTCCCGCGTTAAAGGCCCGAGCCGAAGGTGAGGGACTTTAACAAGGGACCGGGACTTTAATAACCAGAGCCCGAGGGGATCCGAGAGGCCTTTGTAAAACATTGGAATGTTGCTCTGCGGGCCTTTACCGGCCCGTAGAAGCAAGGAGCACTGCATTGTCTTCAATGGAGCTCCCAACATTCCACTGTTCTAATAAAAAAGTAAATAAGAAAAAGTATATATTTCTGAGCCCCAAGGGGATCCCGGAGTACCCCAAATGAGCAAAAGCTGCAATCAAGACATAAATGTATATATTTTTTGTATACAGGACTCCAATGGAAATCATGTGATGAGGCTGAAACAAAGGCATTAAACAGTGACAGAGTTCTGAAGTGATGAGAAAGTTCACTAAAGACCTTCAAACAGATCCAGAAATTTAAACTCGGACCAAGCGAATCACAAATTCTTAGCTTCAAGAGCAAGGAATGGAAATGAAGCTTTACACGTTATCGATGGACACAACTTCAAGGCAGGGTTAGTAGTGTGCTGAAGGTGAAGATCAACTGTAGGAAGGTCTCAAAAAGAGATGTTGTCAGTTTAGCACTACAAAGAGGCAATGTTGAATAACGTGTTCGCCAACTTTAGCGCGCAGTCAGATTGCTACCCGATAGCTACAGTTGAAGGACTGACGACATTCAGTTCATTCAGTGCATGATGGTTATCTGAATCTAAATTCTTACTCTGTGTTTGGCAAGCATCTCAAAACCTGGGTATTCTCTCAACCACAATGATGTCTTGCTGTCTCACCCTGGCTGTTTCTGACCAGTGCTAGTGGTTTGATGCTTTCTGACCTAATGCGCTCTATAAATCAAAATAAAAATACAAATCAGTCACTCACTGCGACTCACCACTCCTCAGTGTCTGACCTATTCACAAGCTTCATCATTTGGCGGGTGTAATCTTCTGTAGGGCTTGCACTGTTAAACCACGACTTCAGCGGCGGCCGGCATGGCTCGGGGGTGGGGAGACAGGTGCGGAAGTTGCGAGGGGGAGCCGCGCGGAGGGTCGCGGGTGGTGTCGCTTGGGGGCGAAATGCAGCCTGCATGGAGAACAGGGAAGTGCGCATGACTGGGTTGGGCAGCCAGAGAAGGGCAACCAGTCATTGCCCACTCAGGAGTGGGCAAACAACTATGCCCCTACCCTGCTCCTTGAGCAGAGCACCACCGCCCAGCCCGCAAAGCAGCAGAACACGTCAGAAAGCATAAAATGATAATAACTTAAAGTTATTATTATTTTATGCTTCTCTTCTTCACACTGCTTAAAAACAGTGGGGCGACGACCCTCCACCATAGTGGAGAAGCCGCCCCTGCACGACTTCCACCTAGGGCATAAAATAAAGTATACACACAAAAGTGCTTCTCAAACACAGTAAGATCTCCATCCCTATCTTCATCTGGTATCTCTAATATTTTCAGTCCCTCTGGTCAGAAGTGCCTTCCCAAACACATTAAGATACCCATGGTTTCAAACCTTAGCTGCCAGGAAAGGGCGGAAGTTCCCTCTCCTTCATGGCCGCTAAGGCTTGGAACCAGCTACCTCTTGAACTTCTGTCCCTGGGGTCCGAACTCTTATTCCAAAAGAAGCTTAAGACAGGGCTGTTCTCTTCACACTAAATTTGCAGCAGTAATCTTTGAATCTGGCAATTTCTTGCGACAGGACACTCCTTAGGGTAGCTATGTGCTCTACAAAACACCCTCATTTATTCGCTGATCCATTTATTCATTCATTCATCCATTGTCACTTATACTTTGAGTCATTTACATCTAGTAGAGTGTAATAAAAAAACATTTTGAATACGTTGAAACAGATGTGCCTTTCTATAATCTTCAAATGCAATTTGAGTTTTTCTTTCCACTCCCATTTATATGTTGAATAATTAAATAGATGTTCACAAATCAACAGGAATAACATAAATAGTGAGAGTATGTGATCTCTATAGATAGGGAGATACCAGACACCAACTAGAAGAAAACCACAGTGATGTTAAAGGTTCTAACCCCCTCTTATTTCACTGAAACTTCAGTGAAAATGGCCTTTGTCCTCAGTGAGTTATCTCTTAGACTGAAGCAATGTTATGTTTCTGTTCTTTTGAGTCTTAACTATTATTGTATAAGTTAATAGCTTAGATGTGTGAGTATCTGCTCTCTGGGGAAGTGTTCTAATGCCCCAGGGTCCAGTTTAGACTATATAAAACTATAAATAAATAAATAGCATAATTCTGGAGACTTCTCTCTGGATGTATGTGGCTGGCTGCCAACATTTCATGGCCGCCTACATGTCACTTCAAGGTCATCTATTTTCAATCCCACATCTATGATCACATTGAACTCCCATGCCATCTATATTCTTCCCTACCACATCTACTCTCTTTATCACCTGATGATTTCTTTCTTTATTAGTGCTGACAACTGTATTTCATATTTCATATTTCACATCTAAAACTTGTAACACCTGTGCTTCCTTTACTTCTACCTCTGTTACCACTCTCCGTTCCTCCAACCTCACCAACCCCCCACGCTCCGCTCCCTACTGTCATCTACTTCTTCCTCTCCATTACCTTGTTTTGAAATTTTTTACCTGCTTCAAGGCATCATTTAACTTTTCTGGTTTATGTTAAAAACCACGGCGTGCACAACTGACCCTATCCCATCCTCGTCGGTGAACCCTGTTTTTCATACTACCTTTCTTTCTTAGCTTTCTTATGGATGTATGACATTACAACGCATACTTTTACAACGCCTACCTTTACATCGCAAGTTTTACAACGCATACCATTACAACGCATAATGCTTTTGGGCGCTGGATAGTGAATAGTTTAATTTACTATTCCAACTCCAGTCCCCGTGGATAGTAGGGAAGGTGTTGGATAGTACATTAAACCTATTCCCTATCCTAGAGCGCCCCCCAGCGCTATGCGTTGTAATGGTTTGCGTTGTAAAAGTTGCGTCGTAATGGTAGTGCGTTGTAAAAGTTTCGTTGTAAAGGCTGTATACCCTTTCTTATTTATTATCTTTCATCTGGCATATTTCTGGCTTCTTACAAAGCTGAATGGTGTTCTTTCTCCATTTAAAAAGCTGTCTCTTGACTCCACTAAGCTATTCAATTTCCTCATCAACCGTTCATCTTTCTTATCTATCAAAAATCCTGGAACGTAATCTTTTTTCCCATAGTTCTTCTATTCTCTATTCCAATCGTATGTTCTCTCTGATACAATTTGGTTTTCATGCAGGGCAGCGGTTCTTAAACTTATGGCTTCTGTGGATCCTCACTAAATCACTATTGGAAGCCAGGGATCCTGGCCTAAGCAATTTCTACAATTTGAATTTCAAAATACTGCACAAAAGTACAGAAACATGTGTACATCAAACAAATACACAAATTATGATTATATTTCATTCACACAAAATGTACAGAAAAACTGAAAACTTAATTTTAATTGAAGGATCGTGCTTTTTTTTTAATAAATGTTTTCTAAAAGATGAAGTGATAAGCTAAACTCTAGCATCCCGCTTAGTCTTCTTTTCTACCAAAGCATGTTGTCTTTTTGTCGGCGCATGCCACTGCTTCACTTAAACCACCAGTAATATAGAAAGATTCTGTTTGCTGTACATGGCTGGTTCGATGTTTCAAGCTAAGGATACTGGTTAAAAATGTAGCCTCCATTTTTCAGATTTGTTTACATTTTCACAGTTTTAAAATTGTAATTTTTTCATTTTTCTTTTTACATATATGCATGTATTAGTGTGCGTGTGTGTCTGTGTGTATTCACTGAAAAAACAAAAGTTAAAGTGGCATTGTAGTTAGGCGTAAATATCAGTTCTAATGTCATATTTAAACTAAGATAAATTCTGAAATTCACCATTTATAGTTTACTGAGCTAAGTATAACTTGCTCCATGTCATGTAGTGTTTATGACCTCACGTATTACATCACTCATGAAATCTTCAATGACATCATTGATGACATCACAGATGACCTCTTAAATAATGTCACTGAGACCAAAAGAACTCTTTGACATCATCAAAAAACAAACATCCAAGCTATCCATACTATCCATGTCCAGCCCTCTAAAACCCTATGTGATAACTTCGCAAACTTCTTTAACGAAAAAATCTCCAAGATCGAACTATCTCTCGACATCAACCTCCATCCTCCTGGCAATAACGACCTCACAGCAACCGAAACCACCTTTAGAGGGCGTCACACAATCGCTTGGTCCTCCTTTGACCACATCCACGAAGTCGAGATCCTCAATCTAATCTCATCCTCCAAGCACTCATCGCACAACCTTGATCCCGTTCCCTCCCAAATGGCCAAAGATCTGAAACTCACCTTTGCACCACTCTGGTGTGAAATCAATAACAGTTCCCTAAAAACTGGCATCATACCAGACTGCCTCAAAGTCGGCCAAGTTACACCTCTTCTGAAGAAACCAGGCCTAGACACTAACGACCTGAATAACTTCAGACCAGTCTCCAGTCTTCTCTTCCTAGTCAAAATCCTAGAAAAATGTGTGCTCCGCCAACTAAACAACCAGATCGACAATATTAATCTACTAGACCATCACCAATTAGGCTTTAGAAAAGGCGATAGCACCGAAATGGCAATCCTCAACATCGTGGATGACATCCGCAACTCCCTTGATTCAGATCATTGTTGCCTACTCAGCCTCCTAGACCTGTCAGCAGCCTTTGACACTGTAGACCACAGGCTGCTCATCAAGGCCCTCAAAGAACGAGTAGGTGCGGACGATGTGGTCCTTCGAAGGTTCTCCTCCTTCTTTCAGAATGGCTTCCAAAGAGTTAAAATCAAATCCTTCACATCTGACCCTCTCCCCGTGACCAGAGGTGTCCCCCAAGGATCCGTTCTCTCCCCTCAACTGTTCAACATATATATAGTACCCCTCACCACCATACTGAAAGAAGCCAACATCCCTTTCCATCTCTATGCAGATGATACCCCGTTCTACCTGGAAACCTCCTCCTTTAATGACATTCTAAGATTCAACAACACTCTCAGAGAAGTCCAAGACTGGCTAGCAATGAACCACCTTAAACTCAATCAAGGAAAGACCGAGATCCTCCTCATCTCTAACAAGGAGGATAACCCGCAAATCATTGAGTGGGTGAAAGCAATCGATGCCCTCAATGGGAATCTCACTCTGACTAACTCGGTAAAATCACTTGGAATCACCCTTGACCACAAATTATCAATGACTAACCACATCAAGAACTCCGCTAGGAGCGCCTTCATCAATCTGAAGCTCCTCAATAAAATCAAACCGCACATTCCACATAGGGACCTCAAACAAGCCACCCAATCACTGGTGTTGTCTAGACTGGACTATGGGAATGAAACCCTCTCCGGCACAGCTCTCTCCCACCTAGCGCCACTCAATACTACCCTCAATGCAGCTGCCAGAATGGTCTCCGGAGCAAAGAAATTCAACCACATTTCTCCCGCACTCAGAGATCTAAAATGACTCCCAGTGGAAATGCGCGCCAGCTTCAGAACTGCCTGCCTCACACACAAAGCCCTGCACACAGGGAAACCAGAATACCTATGCTCTAAGCTCAAGAAACCTGGCCAGTCCAGAAGTCTCAGAAGTTCAAACTCCCTCCTACTCATCCCCCTGAAAACGTGCAAACAAAAAACTGCAGCCCGCTCTTTTGCAGGCAACGCTCCTAAAATCTGGAACCCCATCCCAGTGGACATCAGAACTACCCCCTCCTTTCCAGAATTCAAGAGTCGACTAAAAATCCTCTACCTCAACCATGCATTCCCGAACTCAATTACGTAACTTACACGCTTCTGCCTGGCAGCCACCTGTCATCGCGCACCGACTCCCTTACACGTCCCCTCTCTCTAACCCGCAGCCCTGGCTCTTCACCGCTAGGAAAGAAGTCCAATACAAAACTTTGACTTTGCATCGAGAATACTATGAATCGAGAATGTCTCCGGATCGCTCTACCTCAGCAGCACACCTTGAACCCCTGATCGCGCTACCTCAAAGTCGCACCTTAGGCGCTCAACTCAATTTTAAATCTCTGAACATGTATGATTCTATTTTGCTTTATTGTTCTGTACTTGTCTTCTCTCCATCCTCTGTAAAGCGCTCCGATACCCTCGGGTCTGGCCAGCGGTATAGAAAACTTCTAAATAAATAAATAAATAGATGACCTCATTCAGTGAGTGTGATAGTTTGCTTTACGCTTCTGACACTTAAAGGTATTTAGTGGGCTGCATTTAGAGCAAACCTTCTACATATTCTGTACTGCTAATGAGTGTAAGCTTTTGCACAATGCTTGGCTTCCTAAGGGGGCTTGCATGTGTGCAGGGCGTCGCTCTTGGGGAAGAGATGTCCACAGAACAAAGGCTGTGTGTAGCAGGGGCTTCCCCACCTAACAGGATTTGACAGTCTCTAGGCTGTTGGCTTTCTGTGAAAGGTTGTGCACAGGGTAGCAGCTATATGTAGTAGGGGCGTTGCGATCTAATGAGGATTGGGTCTCTGGAGAGAGTGACCTCTCTGGGAAGAGCTGTGCACAAGAAGGCAGTGTGTACCAGGGGTTTGGCCACCTAATATGGTTTGGGTATCTAGAGCGAGTGGCCTCTACCTGAAGATCTGTGCACAGGAAGAAGGCTGTGTGTACTAGGATTTTGGAGGGAGTGGTCTCCACGTGAAGACCTGAGCACAGGAAGAAGGCTGTGAGTAGTAGGGGCTTGGCCACCTAATAACGTTTGGGTGTCCAGAGGACGTATTCTCTCTGTGAAGACCTGAGGACAGGACGAAGGCTGTGAGTAGTAGGGGCTTGGCCACCTAATGGGGCTTTAGTGCCTGGAGGGACTGGGCTCTCCTTGAAGAGCTCTGCACAGGATAAAGGGTGTGTGCAGTAGAGTATTTTTGGTACCTAATGGGGCTAGAGTGGCTGTAGGTAGAGGACGCTCCGATACAACTTATGCACATGCCGAAGGATGTGCATAGAAGGGGCATCGGTATCCAATAGAGCTAATGTATCCAGACAGGGTGGACTACAGTCTAATAATGTTATCTTAATTTATAATGTATCCTTTTTTTGATTCTGCACCATTTAATAAGTTTTACACGTTTAAAAGGCTGTTCAGGTTGGTAGAGTATTCAGAACAGAAGATTAGTGGATGATGTCATTAGTGATGTCATCAATTATGTCATTGAATATATCATTAGTGATGTAATATGTGAGGTCATAAACACTGCATGGCCGGGTCATAAGTTATACTTAGTTCAATAAACTAAAACTGGTTACTGTCGGTGTTTATTTTTTTGTTTAAATATTACAGAGAAATTCTATTGTTTCTTTTTACCATAAAGTAAGATATTATTACCACATCTAACTCTAATATAACTTTACGCTTTGTTTTTCCAATGAATTTCTGCGTTTTTTTTTAAATCTAAGGTAAGATCGTATTACCCTACCTAACTATCTGACTTTAACATCTGTGTTTTTTCAGTGAATTCTGGGGCTTTTTCTTAACACAACGTATGATCTCACTACAATACCTAACTATAATGTCATTGGCCTTTAGCACTCAGACCCTGCCTCCAACCCCACTGGGATGGCAAACCTTCCGTGCATGGCTGGAACATGAGAGCTCATCACAATATAAAGGGGTGTCATTTTAAATAACACACATCCACTGGTTTTGACAAGAAATCGCTACATCAACACATAAAAGGCAGACATACTTGCTTTGTCAAGTGGTGGCCGCATCAATATACAAGGCTTACCTATTGATTTTGTCAAGGGGTGACCACATCAACATACAAGGCAAGCCTATTGGCTTTTTCAAGGGGTCACTACATCATTATGTGAAGACAATCCTATTGGCTTTGTCAAGGAGTCACCACCTTAATAAAGCAGTAATCATGTTGTGATTAAACATTAAAATCAATAAATCTACATCCATTAGGTACAGAGTATTTTATAGCGCAAACTTGACCCAAAGGTATTGGTATCAGAGCGCTTTATAAGGCACTAGTTGCGTTTGTTACATGAGGACACATTCATTTTTGTTAGGCACCAAGAGATTAAGTGATTTGCCCAGAATCACAGGATGTTCATCGTTGTTGCTGAGACTCGAACCCAGTTCCCCAGATTCGAGGTCGACCACCCTAGCCGTTAGGCCAACTCCTCTCCCCAAATCCATATTTATAGACATTTGTTATTAGTACCAAGAATTGCAATATTTGTCAATAAACCTTTAAATAAAGCACATGTATTCAAAACAACATTAAACACATATCAGAGGGCCTTATTATGAGTGTGGCAGTCCAGGTACTGCCAGACTCACGGTGGCGGTCTCCCGACCACCCTATCACGACTAGGGCATTCGGGCTACCCCGGGACCGCCCCATCCACCAGGGAACAGTTGTAACCTGGCGGTTGTGAGGCAGTCCTGAGGCCGTAATATGCTTGGTGGAACCACCATGGTCCCGTCAAGCATATTACGAGTTTTCTATACACAGGTGTCATCGCAGTGAGTCTGACATGAAAACCAGGAAACAAAGGGAGCCCTAGAGGGCCCTCTGGTGCCTCATGCCCTGTGGATGCACATAGGGGGGCACATCATGTGCCCACCTGTGTGCTTGCACCCCAGTACCCGCAGGGCATGGACTGCAAGAGTCCATGTCGTGTAGGTGTGGCGGTGCCTGTTACATAGGCACTGCCCTGGGAACGCCAAAGAACTGCCCATCAAACCCGGAAAAAACTCCTGATCTGGTGGCGGTTCGTAGACAGGTTTGCTGGGGCAGGGAGGTCCCACTCCCGCACCGCCAAACTCGTAATGAGGCCCAGAGCCTTTCTTTTACACTCTTCAGTCCACATACTGTAGCCATAAGACCAACCACAAGGACTGCCTGCAATCTTCGGCTGAAGAACAAAAGCTCAAGCTCTGAGAATGCTTCAAAAAACAGGAAACGTTTCCTAGGGTCATGTTGTATACAGCCCAGGAAACATACGGTTACTTTTAATAGATCATTTCTGGGGGACTTCTGCACCCCCTGCAGCCTTCCCACAACATTTGTGTAAAATGTTGGTGGTTGCCCTATGAAGATTGAGGCACCACAAAGCACGAAATCATATGCAAGTTAAAGAACAAAGATATTTATTATGGGCCGGTCCTTGCCAGGAGCCGTGACTTATAAATGATGGGTTCCGGCCACTCATTTACTATTACTTTGCCACATTCCTTATTTTTTGGGGGGTGCCCCAGTCCCACCCAGGACACCCACAGCTTGATATTTTCCGTGACTTACGGTGGAAGACCCAAGGCCCTTGCAACCCTGCCAACCCCCCAGCAGGCACCCATCCTGGGATGCAGGCCGAAGGCAAGCACACTTTTTTTTGGTAATTTATTTTTTTGTGTGGCCTAGACCCACCCCGGCTTCCCACAAATGTATCTCCCATTGAGGACTGCAGGGTAGGTCCAAGGCACCCTGGCATAGGCCAGTGCCCATCCTTAGGGGGTCGACAAGGGAGCCTGCCATCATTCTATATGCTCCTCAAGTGTCCCCCGCCTGCACTCCTGTGGGCAGGGAAGAACCATGTCCTGGGACAAGGAGCCCGCAGGACAAAAGACCTGAGTTGGGCCCCAGGCTATTACATGGCTCGGGAAGGGGGCGACACTTATGTTCAAACCTCTAAGCAGGCTGTGCAAGCCAATTGGTAATGTGATTAATAGCTGTATGCCAGCTGAATGCCTGTTTGCAAGGTCATTTGTTTGGACATTATACCGGATATGAGAGTTGCTGTGTGTCTGTTTAACAGTAAATATATTAAGGCCCAGATTCTCAAAGCTTTAGCGTCAAATTAGCGTTACTTTTACAACTACAGGGACTTTGTCAGCTTCTTCACAACTTCAGGAGGCGCGCAAATAGAGAAGGCGGATATATACATCAGATTCAGAGCATTCCCAAACCTATTCTCTGTCTAGGAAAGTTCCCTCACCAACGCTTCCTCCTCAGCAAGCTCCACCTCAACTGCCAGATGTGGAACAAGACTGGTCTGTAATGAAGGGCATGTGAGCCACCATGATCTTTTGGCTAGTACGTTTTTTAAGCTCTGCTTGTTACTACCGGTTAATCCCTTGCCTGACCCCAAGATGGCTACCACAGTGTTCACTTCCACATCGTGCTCCACCTCTGAGAAAAAAACTGACTTATACCAGACCTCGTTGTCATCCAACCCCCTCCATCCCCTCCCCCCTCCCTTACCTCTCCCCCTTCCTTTTCTCTCCTGGGGACTTATTTCTTCTGTATTGGACTTTTGCAACTCTAACTATTGTAGCCATGTGCCCTTTACCAAAGCACTCCTTCTCCCCTTGTTGGGGAGGGATCCAGCATTTATACCCGGGAGTCTCAAAGACCCCTCAGAGAGAGTCCACAGCGTCAAGGGAGCCACACACAGCAAGGTGTGGGAATGGCGCCCTTTGCCAAAGCACTCCCTCTCCCCTTGTTGGGAGGGATCCAGTATGTAGCCCTGGAGTCTCAGAGACCCCTTTGAGAGAGTCCACAGCGTGAAGGTAGCCACACACTCTGGAGGTGTGGGAATGACACCATTTCCACTGGGATCACAGCACACCGGACGTTGGACACTGTTTTTCCTCGTCTCCCGGTTGTATTTCTTTCACCCCCCCCCACCTCTTTCTCACTTTCATTCTTTGTCTAACTCCCTGCTCCTATCTCCTCTCCCCTTGCCTGCTTTTTTCCTTACGTATATGTTTTAACACATGTAACTACGCTTCAGCTATTTGTAACTATGCTCTGAAACAATGCTCGTCCTCATGTAAAGCGCTCTGATACCTCTAGGTCTAGCCAGCGCTATATAAAGCTTTTCAAATAAATAAATAAAACATGCCCCCTGCCTCAATATCTTTAAAAAAGAAAAAGAAATACCAAAATGAGCCAACCGTCCTCAGCACATTGGCCACCCCAGAGAAATTTTTGTGGAAAAGGCCACCTCATTCTTTTTTTTTTTTTTTTTTTTAAAGATATTCTGCCAAATTTGGGGGCATATTACCAACAAAGTGGCGAAGAGAGGTGTTAGCCGCCTTGGCTTAACGCCTCTCTTCGCCACTTTGGAAACGCTAAGCTGCACCATATTACCAAGGATATGGTGCAGCCTAGCATTTCGCCCTGCGATGGCGATAAGTTTTACAACTTAACGCCAGCGCAGGCAGGGAAGGTTTGTTTATGTACAGGAAGGTGTCCTTCCTGCACATAAACAAAGCTTAAATGCCATTTTGTAACTTACGTGTGTGCTGCTTCATGCAGCACACATGTAAGTTACAAATTGGCATTTTTAAAAAGAGGTTTGTTTATGTACAGGAAGGGACAACTTCCTGTACATAAACAAACCTTGGCGTTTTGCTTTTTCCATGGGTGCTGCACAAGGCAGCACACATGGAAAAAGCAAAAACGAGGAGAAATGCTTCATTTCTCCTCATTTTGTCACCTTAAGAACAGGTCTTTCCTGTTCTTAAATTCGGCGCTGCCACCTATTATCGCCTCTCTTGATAATAGGTGGCAGCGTCGAAGTGAACGGGTGTTGCGGTGGAACGCCCACCGCAACACCCACTGCACGCCCCCTTTCACGATGAGTTTATCGTGAAAGGGGCCCTATTACCAAGGCAGCGTTAACTCAATTAACGTGGCTTTAAGCCACGTTAATACTTAACGCTGCCTTGATAATAGGACGATGCAAATATCGCCGCTTTATCGGCAGAAAAGTGCTGATGACGCGGCGATAAGGTACTTGATAATATGCCCCTTGGTGTTCTATTCAGCTCTTTTGGCCTTAGTGCTGTCTGAAATTCGAAATGGAAATTGCATAGGAAAAAAGGTATTTGGTGTAACCATTTTCTCGGCTTTCACTTGATAGATCACCCGAAAACTTTCCAGGAAGGAGCAGAGGTGGATTAACTTTATTTTTGGAAGATTTGTCAAACGGTGCTAAAGGTATGAGTGAAACAAAAAATGTTCTTCCTATGGAAACTATGATCTAACTATACCAACATAGTATTGACTGCCACTGTGTAATATACACACACACACACAGATATAAAGCAAAGTGGTCACTTGTTTTTTCTGGAGTGCACTCGTCAGCAGGTGCGACAAGGACGGTGGACCAAACCTCCAATATAATCTTTATCCAAAACAAACAACCCTGCACTCCAGGAACTAGTCTTTAAAATATTTATTGTCACTCACAAGCAACTGCACCGACGCGTCACAACCTTCAGGTCTTTCTCACATTGCGAAAGACCATGAATGTCAAAACGTGTTGGTGCAGTTGCTTGTGAGTGACAATAAATACTATTATAACAAGTTCCTGGAGTGTGGTGGTTCTTTGTTTTGGATAAACACACACACACAGACATATGTACTTGCATTTTCATCTATACATTATTTATCTGCTAATCCTACTTACCTTTCTGAACAGTTATGGACCCCTGCTTCAAACACCCCAGGAGGCCGAGGACCCCAGGTTTAGTAACACTGATCTGTGCTATTCCACTGAAACTGCTCTATAATCCATCTCCAGCTTCCTTTATCAGTCACGTCATATCAAACTTAATTCTGTTCTTATTCTTTTAGACCCTTCTGCAAGTTTTGATACAGGAGATCATCCTACAGTCCTAAACTAGGGGCGGGCGAAACTCACATAATTCCGTATCGTGGAATCATGTGGAATTAGCTAAGAATTCTGTGAGATTACGTGGAGTAACCACAAAACGAGTAAATCTGCATTTTGCTCTATTTCTTAATGCAAAAATGACCCTCACTTCCATAATGGATGCAAGGAATCATTGTGCGCTAGGAAATAGAACTAAAATAGAACAGGAATAGCGAGGTGCTGCTCGTGCTCACTAAATGTGCTCTTGGGGTAGGATATTTCCCCATATCACTCCTGGAATTTGGTGCTATTTTCTAAGCACAAAATGCACCTGTGCATTCAAAATGGATACAAGGATGCATTCTTGCACTAAGCAATAGTACTAAATGCAGCAAAACACAAATAGTGAGAGGAAATAGCTGTACACTCACTAAATGTGCTCTTGCGGTAGAATTTTTCCTACAAATGACTCGACCAGGACTTATCGCGCAATTATCATAGTTCCATTTCAGAGAGTAACATGGAATTCCACCCAGTCCTATTCTAAACCCTCTTTCTTCATTAGGTATCACAGAAGCTGTATGAAACTTTCTTAACTTCTAAACGTCTGATTGCACATTTTCAGTTTGTTGAAATTGCACTCTGTCCACACCTCATACCTTTATTCCACAGGGATCTGTCCTATCACTACTACAGTTATAACTGTATACTGTTCCTTAATTGGCTAGTATATCTCGTTTTGGGTTGGAGGAATTCATTTTATGCAGATGCCTTCCAAATTATTGTCAAATTTTCTTGCTTTCCTTTTTCCGCTCATGCTCAAATATCTGTCCACCACTGTGCTGTTAACGCTTGGATGTATCCCCATTTCCTTGTATTTAATCCTAAGAAAACAGAAACAGAATCCTTTCCTGTTTCTTTGCTCATGCAAACTTCTAGCCTATTCAATTGCTCTCTTCTAACTCGCCCAGGATGTTCGCTTTGTGTTCAACTTTTCACGTAACTTTCCTCAACAAATCTTGTCTGTCTCTAAAATCAATCACATCAACGTAGACAATATTCAGAAAATCAGAACTTTCTTAGTTTTCTCTTCTTTGAAACTTTTTCTCCATATTTTTGTTTGAGCCTTCTCAATTACTCTTCCTCCTTTTATGTTGGAGTATGAAATATATATCTCTGCTCCACTTCAGATCCTTCTAAACTCTTGTGTCTACTGGCAGGAGCCCTGGTCCATACCAGTTCTATGTTGGATCACCGAGAGAGAGAGAGAGAGAGAGAGAGAGAGAGAGAGAGAGAGGCCTGATGCTTGGACACTGTCATTGTTCCAGTGACATCTGGTGAGCTCCTGCTGGCTCCAGGGGAGATGGTGTAAATCTTGTACCGGGCCATACCCATATCTGCAGCAGGTCTACAAGGTTAACAGCCTCAGGCATGTTGGAACAACGTAAGTAAAGGAAGTTGGCAAGTCAGACTCATAATTTCTGGATAGGTATTAGCTCTAAGGGCTAGGTTAGTAGGGCTGAGGCATGAAACTGGGTTGAGCACGCACTGTGGTTGGATGAGGCGTCCTCCTCTGGAGTGACGGTGACTCTGGACGTGACCCGGGCCCTTCCTGGGGATCGAGACAGCTGAAGTTGTCACCTCTACCCAGGTGCAGGCGGAATTTGTCCGGCACCTAGCAGCTGTCTTTCTGTGGACCAGGGAATTGAAATGTTTAATTAAAACAAAGCATTGCTTAGGCCCACAGTGGGTGTTGTGGCAATGAGATATCTGCCTAGTGCTCTGAATGTCAAAGTGAAGAAATTAAATGAAGCGCGGGAAAATGCGGGAGTAACTATGACTCTCTTATCCTCTTATCAGTAGTAGTGGCTTTTATCTCCAAGTGGTCCCGCCGGTGACTATCTCTATACCACTTTACTCTTGGAGGAGATGTCTATAGAGATGGCCAAAGATATCATGGTTGTGACTAGATAGCGAGAAATGGCAAATCTAACAATCCCAATTCCACACTGGGTAGTTCCTGGACAACAAAAACCCTGTTAAGATGTGTGAAAGGAAGTGCTGCCTATTTCACAAATCACTAACTTCATTATCGGTTTTATGTACTTTACACCCAGCTCCAATAACACAATGACTAACATATTTGATTCACACTTTGCTGCCGCGGTGACCCGCCGTACAAATCAATAATGAGGAAGTTATCGACCTCAGTGAAAGAATAAATTCTTTGGTTAAAAGTGTAACAGACGCACCAAGGCTTAAAAAGCTGCTGGACATTTATGAGGTCACTGACAAACCTAATGACAGTAGAAGTGACTTCACCAAGAAAGTTACATATTGGAAATATCCCCCCAAAAAAAACAATTGCAATCTTTGCGAAGACATAATGGGAACCTTCAAACAAGTCTCCAACAAGCAGAAGTGACTCTACCTAAAAACGTACTTGTGGAAATTTGACAAAGATGCCGAGTTTCATAGCATTGCATGTCACTATGTCTAGTGCAAAGGTGAAAAAAGAAAGAAAAGTCCTATGTATCTTTTGTGATTTGAGATTCACAACATACATTGAATGCCTCAGCATGCAAGACGTACACTCAAACGCATCAAATGATGCTAGACTCTCGGCTCTAGCAAGACTAACCTTCAAAACTGTAGTAAAAAATTCAATATTGTTGCTAATTGAATTGGAAAAGGTATATAAAAATAAAAAGAATATAAATATACTTATGGTTTCTCACTTCTATAATAAAACAGTAAACAGATTGCAAAGAAAAGACGGGATAAAAGAAAGAAAAGTAAAACACTTGAAAATGATATCCATCAAGTGTTCACTAATATTGAAAGCAACTCTAAGTTTGAACCCTAAATATCAGAGGGAACCATAAAAGAAAGTTGTAATAACTTTATATATAGAAACAAGAGTCTAAAATCACAAGCTTTAGTGATTTGGATGACAGAATACCAGAAGTGCAAAAATATTCCAAAAATATGTAACCTCATGAAGCTTGTATGGATATGATGGAAGAAATGATGAGATATATCACAGACAATGCAGGCAACTTCCATCCTAAACCAGCCAACAAAATCATAATGCAACAACTAATGAAAATGATACTGAGCCTATGAACACTGTTCAAGAGTAGAACCAAAATGTTCCAGTCCAAAGTAATGTACACAAGAAAGATAAGAAAAATGGAAGACTAAATAAAAATCATATGAAAAGATATGAAAATTGAAGGACAGCTTTAAAGAATATCAGGCAATATTTATGAAAGACAAAAATAAAAATGTCAGAATAATCACTGATGTAATAATGAACACTCTATTGCACTGGCGTTCACAGACATTTCAATAGCATTCCACTCTGTCAACCGCTATCACATCATACAGAGTCTCGAAAGACAAAGAGTCCGTCATATATCCGAGATCCAATAAGAGACTTATGCACATATTCATCACTGTACTTAAAGGGAAAAAACAATGAATCTATGTCAGAAACAGAAATGAAGTATGGAGACAAACAAGGTGATTCACTAACCCAATGGTTGGTTAATATTGGCTAATACCACTCTAGCCTTTGTCAACACCATGACAGTACTCAGTAGCTAACTTGAAGAGCTCTGACAAATTCAGCAAATTAACAGGTCTTAAACTAAATGTCAAAAAGACATATCAGGCCGATTCACAGAAGTAACTTAAGACAAAATCCTAAACTTACTACTTTTGGTATTCACAGAAGTTAGGATTTTGTCTTAAGTTTGTCTTAAGACAGACTTAGGACAGACTTAAGACAAAATCCTAACTTAAGTCTGTCTTAAGTCTGTCTTAAGTTTGTCTTAAGACAAATTTAAGACAAAATCCTAACTTCTGTGAATACCAAAAGTAGTAAGTTTAGGATTTTGTCTTAAGTTAGTTCTGTGAATCGGGCCCATCGTTCTTCATAGGTCATCACAAAATGAAACTAATTTGAAAAGCAAAACATTGATAACATACATCCAAGTGACAGTGAGAGGTACTTAGGATTAAACTTAAATCCTCATACAAGTAATACAAAAACAACGCATCAAAATAAATAAGCTACTAACAGAATGGGCTAAAAACAACTGACAGTCTTACAATCAAGCCGCACAAAAGGTTGAAATACTATGTCAATACCTGGTTCCTAAGCTGTCACTCAAACTGGAAATGGTAGAATTTGAAGCAAAGACTCTCATTGAACTAGGCCAAACAATAAAGAAATGTGTCAAGAACTATCTTCACCTACCTGCTTAGACATTCGATGGTCTGTTGTACCGCAAAAGATCAAATGCTGGCCTAGATATGCCATAGCTGTGTACAACTATAGGATTCAACAGAGTGTACAATCCATTGCATCTCAAAGAAACTCCATAATCGTACATTGCACACTCTTACTTGTACGCAGGAGATATAATAAAAAATAGAATTGATAACATCAAAGCTCAAAATGTAAAACTATCAGACAGTAGAGTCCTACCCACTATCTATCAAAACCACAGCCAAGTGAACTGGCTTTGCTGAATAAGTGCAGACAAGTCCCTGTTGAGCTTGGCTCTGGTCTGGTACTGTGAGCAGACATTAGAGGTGTAGGATAAATGGGAGGCCCTCGGGAAGTCAGTGGAGTACCACTACTCATCATTTTATTCATTTACTGGTAAGGCAGGGGAGTGAGTCTCCTAGGGTTCATGCTTTTGGCCTCAAGTGCCTGGTGCTCACTAGGGACGATAAGTTCAGGGGACAGTGGCAGTTGGGCAGTTTGTCTGAGGCAGCACACCTGAATGCAAGCCTGGTAAGGTGAGCTAGGGGAGGACAGGAAGCTCATGTGGAACAGAAGGGCAAAAGCTTGCTTGATCTCAATTTTAAATATGCTACCAGATTGCTCAGCACATCACCCTGAAAGGGGCCCAGTAAGATTCAGGGTAGGCCAGGACTGCGGCCTGCGGTGTGGTAAAGGTGCCCAGGTGGATTCAACAAGGCAGGGTGGGAAGCTCAGCCCTGCCCTGGGTCTGAGCTCCAGCAGGTCTATGTTTTATTTGGCAACCTGCTGTGTCGCAACACCTCCAGGACAGGGCTCTGCAGGCCCAGGCAGGGTTTCCCAGTCCCTGCGCAGGGCGGCCTGCCTGGAGACCGTCTAGTCAGCACTGTACTCTGAACGACTGGGCATCACACTTGGTCTATTTACCAACATACTGCACGGGAAGCCCTGATTGGGCCCTGGTCAGGAATCTAAATTGGCTATGGTCAGGACCTAAAGTCGGGATGGGGCTCCGCAGGGACAGTAATCCAGCATACTGGGATTGCCAGCCCCATGGCCCTGAGCTCCCGTCAGTGACCCACCTTGTCGCAAGGTCCCCAGGAGGGGGTCCCGCAGGCCCCAGGAGCGCTCCCCTTCTTGGACCAATTAAGAAGCTCTGACCAGGCCCCAGGTCAGAGCTCCAGCTCAACCGAGGGCATCGGGCAGGGCCTGCTAGTTAGCATGGCACCGAAAATGATTTCTGGCCACAGTTGGGCCTCCATGGGCACAAGACATTAGACACTAGAAGCCCAGATACAAGAAAATATTTTATCTTTTAATGGATGGGAGACCACGGGACTGGGCAAACCTAGAAAACACAGAGGTTTCACTGGTATTTGGAGGAAGTATTGGTTTGGAATTATGGTCCTAGGTCACTTTTAGGTTTAAATCTTTTTTTTATTGTTATTATGAAGCAATACAAATAAAAGGCGCAATACAATCGGGCCTCACAGGGCTCGGCAGATTCAATGTGAAATGCTGTAAGGTATGTGGGCTCCAATGGAAAACTACATTCCTGCCACCCGCCTAAATAGAAACAGGAGAAGAAAGAAAGGAGAAAGGAAGAAAAGAAAACCACCCAAGGTCACTTTTAAACAAGGTATCTCAACAACTGTGGACCAGGTGAGGGTTAAGCGAGGGGGTTCAATGTGGGTTGGGGAGTGGGGGAAAGTGAAGGGGAGGGGCGAGGAGAGGGATGTATGGGGTGGTGACAGGGGAGGGGTAAAGGGTGGAAAGTAGGTGACGAGGAGAAGGCAGAGTGGGAGGGTTAGGGTTGGAAAGGGAAGAGCGATGAGGGTAGGGTGAATGCAGTTTAGTGGAAGGAGGGGCGAGAACACAAGTAATCGGTTTAAGGCTGTAAAGAGTGGGGAGAGGGGTAAGAACATCGGCATCGACAAAATCAAGGCGGCCCTCCTCGGCGGATGGGTCACACCCTAGGAGCCTGGGGGGGAAGCGAGAGACCCTTGAAACCATGTCAGGCTTGGATGAGTGACAGGTGCTCCTACCAGGTCAGAGGTTACAAGGGGCAGACCTACTAACCTTCAGGAGGCTACTCAAGACCTGGCTATTGGAGCAATAGCACCCCCCTACCCCCAGCACCTTGAGAACCTCACAGGTGAGTAGCGTGCTCTACAAATGTCTTGATTGATTGATTGGGTCAGTCAGGCACGAGGCCCTTCAATGGTCTCAATGCGTCCTCGGTCCTCAGAAGACTTAAGCACTGTCAGTTCAGTCACAGCCTGCTGCCTGCAGGAGTTTTATGTAAATCTAAGAAAAAAACAACCTGGAGAAACTGGTTCTAATAACACGCTCCTTGACGTCGAACCGGTTTCCTCAACATGTTCACCTCAAATGGCCCGAAAACAACCTAGAGAATGCCTTTCCTACTGAAAGTTCCCTCCTCACAAAGTTTGTTTTCCCTCCACTTTCCTCTGTTTTCTTTTTTTTAGGGATACGCTCACCAAGAACCCCCCCCTCGTTCCTAAGCCCTCGTCTCAATATTTTACGCACCTGCGCCTTCGGGCTGCTCTAGCTGCCCCTTCTACCCTGTCTCCTCCCATCGCCTTGCGTTTTATTATTCTGCTTTCATTTCATTTTCTTTATCGGTGTCACCCTTATCCCCGTGCCTCTGGTCCCCTCTCTGACACCCTCCCCACCTCCCAGGCCTCGGCGACCACCCTCCTTTCACCTCCTATGATACAAAGTGGAGAAATGGTGAAAAGAGAAAAAAGACCATGTGACCTGCGCCTAGCCCTGCTGGTTGCACCATATTAAATCATGTTTTAATTCTTTTCAATTGTAACTAAATTATGTTCTTTAAACAAAGCTCCACCAGGTACTTGCCGAACTCACTTAAAGACCTGTCTGCACATATTTCTATATGACTGGTTACAGCTAGCATCTGTGGGTGCTTCTCGAAGTCTGGTTAGAGCATATTTTTCCAAAGTTAATGCTGCATGCAGTGCAAGACACTGGGCAAGCGTTCATATTAAAGGGCTAAAGTTTTCATGCAGAACAATTTGCACATTACAGTAACTGTTGAACAAGTTAATGCAAGAAAATATGGGGCAGTTTTTTATGTGTTTAATATTTCAAGACTAATCGTTTCCGCTGCTTAATAAGCCTTGCTTTATTCCTGCATTCATTTGCTTTAAAATGAACCATTTGGCAATCTTTTTTTCATTTCTTTCTCAGGAGAGGGACTTTCCATGAACCAAAGGTTTGTGCATAGAACTTTTTCGCATCGCTTGCTATATAAAAACAAGCATTTACAATGCAATGGTTTCGCCTTTGGAAAATATTGAGCTATTGGCATTGTAAATGACAAAATGTGTAATTATGTGTTGGTTTTGAAAACAGATAAATAAATGGCATTGTCATTTACAATGCCAATGGCTTAATCTCTTGCAAATGCAAGACCTATTGCATTTGCAATGCAATAGGTCGCATATTTACGTGAGTATGAGCTATTGACATTGCAAATAACAATGCGTTTTATTTATGTTTCAAAAACAAAAACATAAATAAAAGGTGGCACATACATATATATAAATGCATACACACACATATATATATATATATGCATATGTGTGCGCGTAGAAGTAGTGAGGTAGAGTAGTAGAGAGTGAGTAGTAGAGAGTATTAGAGTAGTACAAAGTGAGTAGAGAGTAGTAGAGAGTGAGTAGTAGAGTAGTAGAGGGTGAGTAGTAGATAGAGAGTGGATAGTAGAGAGTAGTAGAGTGAGTAGAACATAGTTGAGAGTAGTAGAGTGAGTAGAGAGTAGTAGAGTGAGTAGAGAGTAGTAGAGTGAGTAGTAAAGAGAACTAGAGTAGTTGAGTGGGTAGAGAGTAGTAGAGAGTGAGTAGAGAGTAGTAGAGAGTGAGTAGTATTGTAGTAGAGGGTGAGTAGGAGAGTGAGTAGTAGAGTAGTAGTGATTAGAGAGTGGATAGACAGATTGAAAGCGTGGATGGATGAGTGAAAGAGTGAATGGATGGAGGGATGAGTGAAAGAGTAAATGGATGAATGGATGACTGGGTGGCTGAGCAGAAGGCTGAGTGAAAGGATGGATGGATGGGTGAGTGCAAGGGGTATGAATACTGCAGACTTTAGAAAAAGGACAAGTTCTTCTGATAAGTATTATTATCAAGAAGTCTTCGTAGATGCAGCATCTCCTTGCAACCCAGTGGCAGCTTAGTAAAGTGCTCTATCTTGTTTTTTTTTAAGGTGGGAGTTGATGAAATTAGATAATTAAGATGCTAAGAGCTAGAAACCTTAAAACGCCTAGGTGGATATCTGGGTCAGTCACTAACAGTTCTGGCAGTCTCCCTGGATTTACCGCACTGTGTGATCCTGGGGAAACTCATTCATCCTTCTCCATCTTGTTTCCTTTCTCTGAAAAACTGGTCAACTTGAGAATCCTTTGATCCTGGCTTAATGTCACTGCTAAGCGATATACAGTTGGGCATCTCCATCTGAAAAGAACAACCCCCATCACCCAGGGAGGCCCTTATCAGTTGTGATTTCAGCATCAAATAAAACAGACTTTTTCTGACATATGCCCGAACAATCCACATCCTGTAAAAGCCACTTTAGAAAACATGAGGAAGAGAGTGAGGGCGAGCTAGCCCTGGAAACGCCTCCTCTCCCTTCTGTTTGTTTCATGTTTGCAGAGGAAGTTGTGGGGGAAGGGAGACCTGCTGGAGGGGCATGGATATGAGAACAACTTGTTCCACCAGTCACCGAGGGAGCTTGGCCACTTTCGAAAACGAGTGATGGGGCAAAGAGCAACAGAGTGAGAGGGAAAGACGACAGCAATAAGCAACAATGTAGGATCGATGGTGGGGCAACCAGCAATGAAGGAAAAAACAATAATGGCGGGGAGCAACCAAAACAAGCTTGTACTGTGGCGATAAAAGTTAGGCGCAGCCACCATGCTGAAAAATGAAGCACGGTGGCCGTGAAGCGAGCGCTGTGCTGATTAAATAAAAGGCTCACGGCCTCGAAAATAATGCACTTAAAAAACGCATACACACACTACCTTCTCTTGGAGAACAAAAAAAGTGTTTTAAAACGGTCCCAAGCACACGCTCACATTAAACCTATGCCTTTAAGCTGCCATGAGCAGGAAACAAAGAACTAGAACTGGGTTTGGATCTGGCCACCCTTTTGCAAGGGTCCGAAAGAACAAGTATTCCACATGACCTCATAGGAGGCAAAGCTATGGATAAAGCCTCGTGCAGAATTGTTTAATTACGGCGTGAACACAATAAACCAAGTTCACGCTGTATATACACAAGCACTTGCTGTTTACAGGGCCTCAACTTTGACACTGAGATATTTATGTCACTCACTGGCAGCGTTCTAGGGTAATATGCACACCTGTCTGATGGCCGCCAAAGTGTTCTCAGGCGCATCGTGAGCTCCTCCGCGGTGAGCGATCACAGACACCATTCCCTGGCAAAGCATGGTGCCCACTTGGAGGCAGAGAAGGGGCTGAGGGATGGCCCGCGGGAGGGGGCCCGGGGAGTTTCACAGGTGAGAGGACGCTGCGTGCGTGAGTGCGTGCGCGCGCTGCTACGTCAAACAGCACAATGGCATAATCGACAGAGAGAGTAGACTAAAGATTTGCTGCCACTCCCAATGGCCAAACCAATAAGAATTAACCTATGATTAGACGGACGCGGCGACCATTTTGAATTGGTCACTTTCAAAGGCTTATGGGCGCTCTACAGGTTTTCCTACATTGAACCTTCTAATTGTCAGACGTTCTAATTGTTTATTATTATTAAAAATGACACACCTTTGTGAATTTAAAGAAAATTGAGGCATTTAAAACAAAATGCATAGATTTTACTTATTTGTTGAAACTTTTGTCCAGTAATGAATGCCTTGAGGAAGATCGAGAGTCACAGCTTACGTACTCCGAGAAACTCTGAGAAACTGTAACATTTTTCTTTTGCTCATAGATTTAAAGCTCTATGTGCCCGCTATAATTTTGTTTTCGAAAACGTACTGGCCATCTTGGAATGAGAAACCTTCGCTTCTTTAAAACATTAATATATTAGGAATTTAAGACAAGTCAGGTCCCCGGCCGGCAGCCAATCACAGCGCGGCCCGGGGAATGACGTCACGGGGGTGTCCCGGCCGGCAGATTCGGGGCGTGTTTTTCGTGCTCTCCCCTTCCCATTGGCTGGAAGGTAAAATTCCAGCCAATGGGAAGAGGAGAGGGCGGGACTTAAAAAACACACGGAAACGCCCCCGAATCGCGTTTTCACGGGGAACGCGTGATTGACAGCCAATCTCTTCCAATGGCTAGCCTCCATTTATGGAGCTAGCCAATGGAAGACAGAGGCGTGACCAAAGCCCCACATGTAGGACATAAGATTTCGCCCTGGGCGGAGCACTGCTTACGCAGTGCTACGGCCAGGGCGAAACCTAATCATGCCCAACGTTTAAAGCTCACCACTTTCAAATGTCACCAGCCGCCACTGTCCCCGGGACACCGAAAATCAAGACTTGTGTTTGGGACATTAGGTTGGATGAAAAAACATGGAACGTCGGTCTTTTAATTAAGAGATAAGCCACCCAAAGGATGAATCTGCCTATTGACTCCAGCCTATGAATCAGGGTAGAGTGTGGCACCATGTCGAACGCCGTGCTCCAGTCCAGTAGATTAAGTGCGGCAGCGCCTCCCTCATCCAGGTATTGTCTGAAATGCTTCGTCACGCTCAAAAAGGCGGACTAAGTACCATGCCCAGCCCTGAAACCCGACTGGGAACGGTAGAGAGGATAGTGAGCTTCAACAAACAATGAGAGTTGAGTGTTGACATGCTTTTCCAGCACTTTGAAAAAAAAGAGAGCAAGGAGATAAGGAGAAAGTTTGAGAGACAAGATTAAAATTGGCAGAGGAAGGACTAGAGCATGCTTCCATCTCTGAGGTACCAGCCCCTTTTTCAGAGATGTGCTCAGAAACTCCGTAATTGTCATTAGAATAAGCAGGCCCAACAGGCAAAGATGATCTGGGGGAAGAGAGTCCAGTGGAAAACTAGATTTAATTGGATGCAGGGTACCCCGGTTGTCCCTAGTCAGAGCAATAGACAACAGGAATAAGGGACTTATAATACCAGTATAGAAGGGTGAAGGAACAGAGATAGCGAGTATAAGATATTAAAGAGAGCGGAACAGTGCTTAATGAGAAAAGAGTAGCAATATACGGAATAAGAAATGAGTTCAGTGGTAAAACACGAGAAAAGCCCAATGAGAAAGCAGCAGATGTAAGAACACATATAGAACTTAAATATAAGAGCACTTATAAAACATAGGCAGTTAGTACTATAATACGGAGAAGGTAGCATGAAATGCAACTGGGCCCCGATAATGAAGCGGGTAGACTACTTATGCATAGTATTTAAAGTCTTAGCATGACTTGATATAAAAAAAGCAATAACCACGAAGAGGGTGAGATGTCAGTTCATAGTAAACTATGGCATAATACGACAGTGAGAGTGAAAGATTGTTCACCGTGAGGATAGGTTACAAGACCCACAAATTAAAAAATGGAAACACTTGGAAATGTAATAGAAAAAAATGGGCCAAATAAGAAACGGTCTATTTAGCAAAATTAAAAAGGGCTCAAGAATGTGATCGATGGGAAAGGGGGATGTGGCAGATAATCAGAGAGACTATTTATGGTAAAGATACACAAAAAAACAAATATAGTCTAAGGAAATGCTCTATCCCTTTCAGGTGGTAAATTGATAATACCATACAGACCGGGTGACTTCCGCAAAGAACGAGTGAAAGCAGAGCATACAGTCACGGGTGTATACCTTGCCATACACGCATATCGGGTAAGCATTGGTGTGAAGACCCAGGGGTATATTGCAGGCATGAAGTATATATCTGAAACAGAAATTTACAATACAATATATTCCAATTTCAGGCATTGAACACATATCGGTGGCTTCTCGTGACGTAATTAAAAGGAGTGCCTTATAAGCGAAGGTAAATTCTGTATAATTGTGGACATAAAGGAAGGCAATTATAATATAGACAGCAGAGAGAGTAATGCCAGGTTACCCATTTGTATTCTTAAAGGTGAACAGATCCTGACTAAAGGAACCACTGGAGACCTATAATTCCATAGAAAAGAAGGAATTTAGACCTTAAGGTAACTACCCTAAAATTCGAGGTAGTACATATAGGTTTTCTAAAAAAACATAAAGCTCAGAGTAACGTCAGATTATGCATTATACCCTTAAAGGTGGAACAAAACAAAACCAACAGGAGCGGTTACATTTCCAGTCCTGGATAACTGCTAGCATATCACACTCATATATAGAAAAGAGAAGGAAGCCTGTAAAAGTTAAGAGAAGGCATCCAAACTGAACCAAAGATGATGAGGTATTAAACAGCTCTTACCACCTAACTAGTAGTTAGGGGAATAAATTAAATTAAAAATAAGCTGCATAAAAGCCATAACTTTGCTACATTGCCAATTTGAAACCAAGACCCACTAAGTTGCTTTGTAGAGTGCCTTAAACATGTTGGAAAGACTGTGATAAAGTAGGGGTGGTATAGAAATGTTATAATAATATAAGAATGTATAAGATAGTATAATATATAATCAATAAATACTCTGTGTCATGAGAAAAAGAACCTGTTAACAAGAATACTAATTGTATGTTTTCTTCAATTAGAGAATTGTCCTGAGGAAGGTGTTTATGCAAATACCGAAACGCTGCGTCGACAACTTGTTTCTTTCAACTTTATTTGTATTTTAACTTGACACTGTGTATCTACACAGCTTTTTAACAAATGTTTGAATGGTACTCGTATGCATAACTATGTATTTTAATGAATAAATAGCAATACAATTTTTAATATGTTTTTTCTTGTAGTGCTTTTATAGTAAATGTTTTTTATGATGATTAATTTAGTTTTTGGAACTCGTGGGCTCTGGAATCAATTGTAGGCTCTTCATCTTTCTCCTATATGGAATATAGGGACTTTTCTTATTTTCCTACCCAGAAAGGAAGACAGGTCCCAAGGAGACCATCCGCCCAAGTTAGCAGCGCATTCTGTTTTAGATAGAGAGAGCAAAGCATTGTAATACCCGCATGGTAAAGGCATGCCAGCCAAATGTATGCGTTGTAACGCCATACATGCCTCTGGAATAGACTCAGATCACTTACCATCTCTGACTGTAATCAATGCATGCCTGTGGGTTGCTGACCTGTCACTTCTGCAAGATTATAAAGAGCCTTTGCCATGACAGTGTGTATCCCCTGCATCAATCATGGGCGCTTGCATTGTGGCCCGCTTGGTCAAGCATAATAATAATTCATATAAATTGCGTGTGTGTGCACGTCTCGTGTTCCATGACACACTTAGGCATAGCCAATCACGACCAGAAATGAACACCACTCTAGTAACAAACATGTAACAGCAAGATGCTGCCCACGCTGCAGCACAACACTCTTCAGACCAAGCACTCTGCCATGGTGTAGCAAGCTAACTATCAGCTAAGGCGAATCATCATCACTCCAGGAGTATCAAGCGCAATATAAATGCAATCACAATACCACACAATGTGGCAATATTGGAAGCCAAACTAAGGAATATTTCGCAGTAAGGCATGGTCGAGTCCAAAACAGCACATGTTGTGCCAGTAAAAGCAAGGAGGATGTGAGGTTTGAATCTCACCAGAGGCATGAAAAAGGCTGTCCACTACTTCCCCTACCACCACCGCACTGTGGTCCACCATGCAAAGAAGGGGCTGCTGCATCTGCAGGTACTTTGCATTTGTAGCTTTTCACCAACATCTCCGTTAATGGCGAGAAAGTGAGTCAGAAATTGCACCCCTCACAATAGCCCACCTCATCCTAGGTTGATGGTACTTCTGAGAGCCAGCTCTTTACCAGGCTTCTAGCTCCAGTACTGGTGGCACTGACTGAGGCGCAATGTTCCATCCCTGTGGCAGACACACAGCCACCGCGTAGTCTGTAGGTACTATCTGTTGGTGGTCCAAGCAAGGCGCTGCAGGCCAGAGAACCTCTTTGAAAACTTGTAAGAACCATTTTAGGCAACTGCAGGTAATACATTGCTGGACACACCTGTCATCATATGGAGACACATGGGTCCCTCTTAACTTCCAAGAAACAAGATGAGTATGGTCTAAGGCCAGGGCCACTCGCGACACGATCTGTCCACAGCTCCCAGTGTAACTCAGTTGAGGATTAAGAAGCCTCTCCCTCATGTTACGACCCTCCTTTACCCCAACACAAAGGCAGGAAGACCAGGGAAGCCACACAGACAACTATGAACTTGTCCCGGCAACAACCCCACACAAACCAACAAAAAACTTCTGACCCAAACAGGAAGAGGTTGCCTGAGCTGTGGGGTTTGTCCTTTTCCTAGAACTTCCTGGGGGATCTGGCAAGTGAGATGCTTGTGTCAGAGTGAGGACAAAATGCATCTCAAGGAAGTAAGAATACAGCTGTCAAAAACCTGCAGATGTTCCATCCACCATACACATGATTCCTCCACTTAAATCAAAGGTATGGAAACCATTTTCCTTCAGACAGCAGAGCCTTGGCTGGCTCCATTGTGGAGGCTCCTTACTGGCAGGCCAGCAGCCACATGATTTGAGTGAGTCAGAAGACCTGCCCCATTTAGGGAAGCACCTTCTAATGCTGATTAGGTCTGGCTTGACAGCGCAGGCCTTATATGATCAATAGAAAAAAGCTTTAAGAAGCAGTGCGGAGAGAAAGACTCAGGCTCCCCCCAAATGTTGCTTCCACTGAAAAACTATTTACAACAAATGGGCCAGCAAGGGATTTTGTTTCAAAATTGTCAATTTCGGTCACCATGGGAAATAAATGAATCAGTTACCCACATTAATGTCAATAGGTGACTAGATTTAAATTGTTGTTGCACTAATGTTATCACCACACTAATAACAAGAAGAAATACACAAACCAGGGTTTTTGTCAAAGAGTTATTATTTTCTTTATAGTGAATTAAGAAAGGGTACTAGAAAAATGCATTTGGGACAAATGAAGAGCAGATTATATACTCCTACTATCCATCTCAAACAAAAGTCAAAACTGCTAAACAATGTTGCTATAGTGATTTCAAACCAACAGAGTAAATGAAAATCAATATAATAGATAAAAATCAAGCAGAATTTAGACTTTATAGTCGACGTTTCGGTCTTTTATGTTCGATTTCATAAGACCATCATCAGGACTTCTTTGTTGTGCATTTAGGGCGATGACCCTCGGGAAAGCTGTGAAAGACAATCCATCATTATAACCTGGTTATGTACAGCAAAGAATAAATCAACACAAGTTTACTCAAAACACCTATGGCTACAGAATGTCATACGTGCATTTCATTGCTGATAGTCTATTTACAGTTTTTCGTGCTATTTACAGTTTTTAATGTGCAGAATAGAGTTTCAAGGTCGGTGTGGCGACCCTACTTTGAGCACAGTTGCGAAAGAATCATGAAAGGCTTACATGCAGAATACACCGCCTAACGGTCAGTGATGCTGATCAGGATCTGTCAATGAGAACAGTGGAATCCAGGCCTTCAATGTTACGTATAGTCACTAGAAAAGAATTTAGCTACTTTAATTTTTATAAAAGTCTATTGCATTGTGAAAATCACAATTGAGGTAAATGAAACATTTTACCTTGGACGAATGTTATTTAAATTCCAATTGAAAGTTGTGAATTCAAATCCAAATGATGCTTTTAATTTTGACACGATCTATCAAAAGAAAAACATGCATACCATGTTTCACATACGATGAAATCACAACAGAATTATGTGAATAACGTCGTCATACATTTAAGCAGATGAAAGTATTTGGTTAATACACAAGATTTATGTGCCATCTGGTATAGAAGCTGCCATGCGATTGACTGCGCGAAAACAGCTTATTTGTGCCATCTGGTCTACAGACTATCATGCGATTGATTGCATGAAATGACTCTGATTTAAAGTCGGGCTAAACAGTCTAAAGGCTGTGAACTGTCGCTGGATTATTTACATAAAAAATTCAACAATAGTTATAGAGGGCAACTGTTAAAAAGACTAATTAAAATGTGCACATGTGTTGCAAGCCCTCAAGTGAATTTACTTGAAAACGCTGCAAAGACCCACATAGAAAGATTAACGGGCTCTTACAGAAATTTTTATCAAGTGACTAAATTTTTTACATTTTTACACGGAGTCACTTGATAAAAATTTCTGTAAGAGCCCGTTAATCTTTCTATGTGGGTCTTTGCAGCGTTTTCAAGTAAATTCACTTGAGGGCTTGCAACACATGTGCACATTTTAATTAGTCTTTTTAACAGTTGCCCTCTATAACTATTGTTGAATTTTTTATGTAAATAATCCAGCGACAGTTCACAGCCTTTAGACTGTTTAGCCCGACTTTAAATCAGAGTCATTTCATGCAATCAATCGCATGATAGTCTGTAGACCAGATGGCACAAATAAGCTGTTTTCGCGCAGTCAATCGCATGGCAGCTTCTATACCAGATGGCACATAAATCTTGTGTATTAACCAAATACTTTCATCTGCTTAAATGTATGACGACGTTATTCACATAATTCTGTTGTGATTTCATCGTATGTGAAACATGGTATGCATGTTTTTCTTTTGATAGATCGTGTCAAAATTAAAAGCATCATTTGGATTTGAATTCACAACTTTCAATTGGAATTTAAATAACATTCGTCCAAGGTAAAATGTTTCATTTACCTCAATTGTGATTTTCACAATGCAATAGACTTTTATAAAAATTAAAGTAGCTAAATTCTTTTCTAGTGACTATACGTAACATTGAAGGCCTGGATTCCACTGTTCTCATTGACAGATCCTGATCAGCATCACTGACCGTTAGGCGGTGTATTCTGCATGTAAGCCTTTCATGATTCTTTCGCAACTGTGCTCAAAGTAGGGTCGCCACACCGACCTTGAAACTCTATTCTGCACATTAAAAACTGTAAATAGCACGAAAAACTGTAAATAGACTATCAGCAATGAAATGCACGTATGACATTCTGTAGCCATAGGTGTTTTGAGTAAACTTGTGTTGATTTATTCTTTGCTGTACATAACCAGGTTATAATGATGGATTGTCTTTCACAGCTTTCCCGAGGGTCATCGCCCTAAATGCACAACAAAGAAGTCCTGATGATGGTCTTATGAAATCGAACATAAAAGACCGAAACGTCGACTATAAAGTCTAAATTCTGCTTGATTTTTATCTATTATATTGATTTTCATTTACTCTGTTGGTTTGAAATCACTATAGCAACATTGTTTAGCAGTTTTGACTTTTGTTTGAGATGGATAGTAGGAGTATATAATCTGCTCTTCATTTGTCCCAAATGCATTTTTCTAGTACCCTTTCTTAATTCACTATAAAGAAAATAATAACTCTTTGACAAAAACCCTGGTTTGTGTATTTCTTCTTGTTATTAGTGTGGTGATAACATTAGTGCAACAACAATTTAAATCTAGTCACCTATTGACATTAATGTGGGTAACTGATTCATTTATTTCCCATGGTGACCGAAATTGACAATTTTGAAACAAAATCCCTTGCTGGCCCATTTGTTGTAAATATCACTTGCCCAAGCCCGCAAGGGTTTATTGGGTCGCTCACCCGCTTTAAACATACCTCCACTGAAAAACAGCTCTTGTATTGTACATTTTTGACTCCTGAGCACCAAAGGTCAAAGATTATCCAGTCTTGGCAGATCCAAAGTACACAATGTTCTTGTATACAGTTTATAATGTATATTTATCCAAAAGGTCTTGACAGATTCCAGTGGTGAGCACATGTTTCGTCGTTTTGATTACAGTCACCTCTGACTTTCTCAGGGCTACAAGCAAGCAGAGCAAACCACCTATGACTAAGTCATATAATACTAATATGGACACCCATCACCATAGCCTTTGTGTTAAAAAGCTGCTATGCCACACTGTATACATAGATCGTATGTTGAATTTTGTTGTTGGTCACTCCCTCTTTCAAACCCTAGGAATAGAAGATTTGTACTTTTATAATTATTGTCAACTCCTCGTAGGAGTGGTTGTACATTGTTTTCCCAACTATAATTTTGTACATATTTTCAAGTGTTTTTAACCCGTTCCGTGCTAGTGATGGAACCACTCAGTCACGAGCCACGGGCGCGCTGTGCTCATGACAGAGTGGTTCCGTCACGCCGTGGCCGCCCCGCCTACGCGGCATCGATTTTGCACCTGCGCGGGTGAATTGATGAGTGGGTGGGGCCGTGACGGAACCACTCCGTCATGAGCACAGCGCGCCCGTGGCTCGTGACGGAGTGGTTCCGTCACAAGCATGGCGGCGCCGCGCGACCCCTCCTACCTCCCAGTGCCGCGGCGGAATTACCGCCACGGCCATGGGGTTAATATTTGGCTGCATTGTGGGAAAACTTATGCAGAATGCAGTAGGACTGAGTTTGTTATGGTGACAAGCCAGCAATAAAGGCTACATGCCTGATTGGTCCATTGCAAAAAATCATATCAAATGCCATATGTCTGATCTGTTTGTAATCAAATGTGAAAACAAGTGCAGTAGGCCTTATTTGTTGTGAAAAGTGTATGTTGTATTCAATAGGCCTTCAAGGGTTGTACTAATATTACACTTGGTTAAAACCTATAGACAGCTAAGGCCAGTGCTTAATTTGTAGTAGAATGATTCCTGGTGCCCAAAGTCCTGCTCAGAAACCCATGGCCAGTGCTTTAAATGTCGGTGCACCAGCTACCAAGACAGCGTAGGCTTGAATCAACCTCATTGTTCTTCCAACCTCTAAGT
This sequence comes from Lissotriton helveticus, assembly GCF_964261635.1. Taxonomy (NCBI): domain Eukaryota; kingdom Metazoa; phylum Chordata; class Amphibia; order Caudata; family Salamandridae; genus Lissotriton; species Lissotriton helveticus. The sequence continues at coordinate 1,258,664,041 of NC_136070.1, read as the reverse complement.
GACCTTTCTGCTCCTATATCTCAGTTGTGCAGGTTACTGTCTATCTCTTTTTACTTCTTTCCTCTTTGTGTGCTGTTCCCTCTCTTGCATTCCGTTAATGTCTGATGTGGAAAAATAAACGCCAGTCCCTAGAAAGGAGTGGAGAGGTGTGGTGTGGTGCAGCGACCAGGGCAGCCGACTTCAGAGCACAGAGTTCACGGTTCGATCCCCGGCTCCGGCAGCAGCTCAGCTCAGCACCATGTGACTCTGGGCAATAGCTCACTTAATTTCCATGACGGCCCCCAGCGCCTTGAGACCCGGAAGGGTGAGTAGTTTGCGCTTTACAAATACGGATTTATTTTTAATATTATAGTGCAGGTGCTCTCCACCGGCCACAAGCAGCTCAAAGTAAGCACTGTGTATCGCGTTCCATGTGTTCTTATAGATTGCTATAAGAGGCAAGGGGTCGGGCGTTGGTACCCCATCTGACATAACCTTGGAGTAGCAGATTTGCACTGCGAGCATCCTTGCTCGGCCCTCTTGGGAGAGGTTGTATATTGTTTCACCAACTCTACTTCTGTTGTGACTGTATACTCGATGCTCCTGCTCAACAGGGCAGGCCCGAGCTGGCTATGGTGAAGAGCCAATGATGAAGGCTATAGGGCTGATTGTTCCGTTAGGAATAGTTATACCGTATGCCACATATCCAATCTGTTTACTATGAAACACTAGTGCAACGGCAGTTGGTCTGACTTATTTATCCCCTTCCATGCGTTCGTCGGCCAACGTCCGTCGCGAGCACTACCTCCGTAGTGCTGCACACGTTCGTTGGCCGACGCACCCCCGCACACTCTGCCAAACCACCGCACCGCGGCGGTGTGAGCTTCCTATGTTAAAGCTGTTAGACCTTTCATGGTGGCTTGTTATTACACTGTGTTAAAACCTGTAGACAGATATTGTGTTACATTGAATCTCAGGTCCGGCTCCAGGAATTTTTATTTGGATGGGCCAAGGGTGCATTTGGGTGGGCCACTGGGGCTAAATTTGTCGCATATATTTCTGGGCAGGCCTGCTTGAGGGCCCTCCTTTATCTCTTCTTAGTCTTACAAGGCCCATTAAAACGCACTCTTTTCCAAATCTCTTTCTAAATGTGATCACTCTCAAAAAGTGTTTTTTCCATGTAATGTTCCTTTGATGGGAAGAGGAGGTTTCTGAGGTGGGAGTATCAGGCAAGTGACACTCCTCGGGCTCCCTCTGTGCGAGCCTTCAGGGAGAATCCCTCTTCATACCTACTTCCACCTGACCCTGGACTCTGCAACACACTCCCTTACAGGATTGAATATCCACTATTCTTCTCCAGTGCACCTTATGTCACAGCTGACCTTGGGACCCAGCCCCATATCAGGCACCATCGGGCTCCACTTTCATTTTGCCCGGTAAAAACATTAGAAAAATCACCGTCAACATTGAATATAGCAGTAAATGTAATTAGCAGGCACTTTAAGGAATGTTACACAGTAGCCCTTATGACCTGACTGCTAATTAAATAAACAAAAACAGAAAGGCCATGACAGGCCCGGCTTTATCGCTGATGCGAAAGTCTTTTTTGGTGCCGCACCAATAACCTCTTTCTCCATAAATACCTTTACTACCACCTTCGAAAGTGCCCCTCATCCCTCCATGACCCCCTATTGACCTCCTCCTCAGATTTCCTCACTGCCTCACGCCACAAGTGCCCCTCATAGCCCCATAGCCCCTTCCCCTCATGACCGCCTCCTTGGAGACCAGTACCCCTTATCTCTCTGTAGCCCCTCTGTAGCCCCTCCCACTCATGACCTCATCATCTGATTCCCTCACTACCACCCTCCACCAGCGCCCCTCATCTTTACGTAGCCCCTCTCTCATATGCATTTCATTTGTTGTATAGCGCTGCTCATATCAGTGTAGTGTGTGTCAGTATTTTGCATCACACACAAATTATACAGAGACAATGAATAATACAAGTATGTAAATCAGTCTATAGGGAATGTCACATAAACCAATGAGGATTACAAGGTGTATGAATCACGTGTCATCCATACTGGTGGGCAGTATATTTTAAAAGGGTTTGGTGTGGGGAAACAAAACCTTAGGATTTAAAGAGCATTCCATGGGGGTCAGCTTTACTGATAAAAATGTATATCTGTCCAAACATACTCATTTTATCAACATTAGAATAATGAAAGACTGGGGAAGTTCTAACTATATCACAAAACAAAAAATGCGAAGTACTAATGGATGTTGATCTGATCCCCATAGGTAGATACCGCCGTCCGTTATATGGACCATACCTGGCCCTCACACAAATGTCCTACTTTATTGAATTAGTAATAGAGATGCCATTAGGGGGGTTAATAGTTGTTATTGAATTGTTTGCTATTATGCTTCTGTGTGATGACAAAAAATTGCGAAGCCACTTTTGGGTTCTATATTATTGGAGCAAGACCGCAAAATCCCCTGCTTATGACCACGATTTGTTCTGTCCCCGCCCAGCCTCCGGGATGTGGGCCATATATGGCTGTGTAAGACCGTTGGGGATGCATATTTCTTATTGATCGTATATTGCTGGTACCAATACCGTTATGCTCTGTGCTGCTTTTTTCTGTGCCTTCGCTATAATAAAAAGATGCTTTAAAAAAAAAACGATACCATTTATGTTTGTAGGCAGCTGTTAGATGACAGTTCATAGGTCACTGTCCTATGGTACGATTGTAACTTCTGAACTGCAAGTAACACAAGGATCTCTGTGACAAACGCAGTAACCCACTGAGCTATCCAGATACAATACAGTTCATCTGCATTTAAAAACTACTAACAGACAATTGATTGCTCTCCAGCAGGATCATTAATCACCAGCGTTATCTGTGCATTTTGTATTGTCTTATTGCTGTCCTGCATCGGCCATGATAAAGATAACAAACATTGGCATTGCCAATAGGTCTCGCTTGTGGGACCTTATAAGTATTTAGTTTTGCAGCACAATATCCTTGTTGCACCAAGGATATTGTGCTGCAAAACTAAATACTTATAAGGTCCCACAAGCGAGACCTATTGGCAATGCCAATGCTTGGTTGGCGTTCCCGCTGTCTGAGGTGTAATTGAATCAACCCCAGTGATACCACGCCGCGTAATTTTACAGAATTCTGTGTAAAAAGCGTATGCAAAACGCCAGCTAGTAAGTGAATTACGTCGGCCTTTTTACATATTTCACCAGCGCCTTCTTTCGAAGTGTTGTTTTCATATGCACTGTGCAGACTGCAGAGCACTTCATTTCTCCAAAGTGCCCTGAAGCCAGAGGTCACCCGCACCAGGCGCTGTCTGTCTGGGGCTCTGCTGGGCGGGCTCACCGAGACTCGTCAATTAGAGAAAAGCTCGCGCTGAGTTGAGTAACGTAAACATTTCTAGGCTTTCACGACAGCGTGTTGACAATCTTGTCATTTTAACTTAAACTGTGAAGATTTAGATCACAGAATTAAAGTAACAAAGTGAGGAAAATATGTGCCGATGTTTAATTTGTGTAGCACGAGTTAGTGCTCCGAAGTTTTGTAAAGTTGGAGACATCCGGCGGTATCTCGTGAGATCTCAAACTGGCGCGGAGGTCGTGAGTCTGATAACACAAGCAAAAGCAAATGGTGGGGGCCTGAAGGAGGAGGGGGTGCGAGGGATGAGTGAGGATGGGGTAGCAGGGGAGGGAACACGGCCTGGGGGAAGCTGGCTGGGGAGGGGGAGGAGAAATCCAAGGAAGGCTGTGTGCGGGGAGAGAGGGGAGGAGAGAGGGGAGGTGCTGGAGCTGAAAGTATGGCCGATAGGAGGGAGGGAGGCTGATGCCCGTTCGTGTTTGATCACGTGATTCACGTGAACGTAAACAAAACGCCCGCGGAAAGCCCTTAGTTTGACGAGGATTTTGGCTACTTGAACTTAAACTGTGAAGATTTAGATCACAGAATTAAAGTAACAAAGTGAGGAAAATATGTGCAGATGTTTAATTTGTGTAGCATGAGTTAGTGCTCCGAAGTTTTGTAAAGTTGGAGACATCCGGCGGTATCTCGTGAGATCTCAAACTGGCGCGGAGGTCGTGAGTCTGATAACACAAGCAAAAGCAAATGGTGGGGGCCTGAAGGAGGAGGGTGTGCGAGGGATGAGTGAGGATGGGGTAGCAGGGGAGGGAACACGGCCTGGGGGAAGCTGGCTGGGGAGGGGGAGGAGAAATCCAAGGAAGGCTGTGTGCGGGGAGAGAGGGGAGGAGAGAGGGGAGGTGCTGGAGCTGAAAGTATGGCCGATAGGAGGGAGGGAGGCTGATGCGCGTTCGTGTTTGATCCCGTGATTCACGTGAACGTAAACAAAACGCCAGCGGAAAGCCCTTAGTTTGACGAGGATTTTGGCTAATTGAATTCTCGCTCCGCTCGATGCGCTTGCCCGCATCGATAGGTCGAGAGACCTAAAAAACGGTTTAAATGAAGCTCACACGAAGTATGTGTCCTGCTGGGCCTGTGCAGATTTCAAAAAGAAAAAAATGTAGCAACACATTCTCTTACCTGCTCCATTAGTCAAACATTGTGTCACAGCCTGATGTGATAAGCCACTGCAGGGGTTAGGAAAGGTGACTAAGAATAAACAAACTTATTTTCGCCTGAGCTGCGTAGAAAAAGAAATATCAACGCAGCAGGACAGTAGGCAAAGGTTACCAAAGGTTACCAGTGTCAAAGAAAGGATTCGTCACCTTTCGCTGTGCCGAGATGAAGGGGTGAAAAAAGTAAACAAAGCCTCGTTAACATGTTAATGGTCTTTAAAGACCTGTGAAGTACTCGGGTGCAGGGCTGCGATAACATCTAAAACTGTCTGTGAGTGTGTGTGTGTGTGCACCCGGGAAGCTGTATCGGCCCGGCTGACACACAGGACTTGCGCCTTGCGCGCCTGCCTTCCAGCCCTCACTGCTGAGGGCCAAGGCTACTTACTGTTTGGGCCTGTTGAATCTAATGTTATCCTTTCGAGACCCTCTTAGGAGGGCCTGGTGGCTGTGGTTGTCTGCCAGGCCCTTGTAATAAAAAGTAATAATGACATTTGGCCTGATCACAAGCACTTATTTATCCGCCTGAAAATGAGTTTAAGACTGATCTACCGGTCTTTTAGTTTTCCTTTTTTTGCTTTATACGTCTCCTTTTATTTTTCCTTCTTCTGTTTTAAACTGAGCACCCTGCAACTCCCCAGACAGCACCTCTGCAAACACTACTAAACTGTGAATCTTGGAATAGTATTGGCCATTGTGTGTAATTGCTCTACCAGTCCAAGATGGCTGACCTATCTAGAAGCATAATGTTGGCCATCTTGGATCAGCACAACAATGATGCACAATAGACTTTAACATTCGAAGGTGACCGCCCTGTGCGATGTTTATTGAGCAGCTATCTTGAAATGGTATTTGTTTAGTGTATTTTATTTTATTTATCTATTTTATTTTGTATTTATGTATTTTATTATTTATTGTATTTTCATTTATTTATGTTATTTTACTGCTCCAAGACGGCCAACACATGCCTTCTAAATGTGGCAGCTATGTTAGAACCTTAAAATGATGATACACTATGTACAATACCACTGAAAGATGGCTGCCTGCTGACATGTGTATTGCAAGCATATGGCCTCCCAGTTTAGTTTAGTTCATGTCGTTTTTTCTACCTATATCTTTTAATTTATTTTGAATATGCTTGTTCAGTTGTGTGTCTGTTTTATTGCAGGTGGGTAAGTGGTTGAATGCAAAAATGAGTCAGTGGGTGGATGATGGCTTAGGGCCTGATTCACAGAACTAACTTAAGACAAAATCCTAAACTTACTACCATTTTCGTATTCACAGAAGGTACTTACTCATTTCGGTATTCACAGAAGTTAGGAGTCCTAACTTTAGGACTCCTAAATGCCTTCTGTAAATACTGAAAGTCTTAAAGTTAAGATTTTTCTCCGTTTATGAGTCCTAAAGTTAGGAGTCCTAACTTCTGTGAATAACGAAATGAGTAAGTGCCTTCAGTGAATACCAAAATGGTAGTAAGTTTAGGATTTTGTCTTAAGTTAGTTCTGTGAATCAGGCCCTATGTGGCTGGTGGCTTAGTGGACTAATATGTCTACTATATGTGCCTTTGGTCACAAAGTTCAAATCCCGACGGGTTCACTCAGCCTTTCATCCTTCTGAGGAGGATAAGATGAGTACCATTGAATTGGGTAACGATAAACATATGTTACTCAGCGCCAAGATGCCCACGGGGGAACTTGTGCTTTACAAATACACCTTCTGTCACGGACGAATGGGTGAGTTCAAGGAAGGGTGACAGACAGCATATATGAAAATGTATTGAGTGCCTAATCTCATCAGTGACTGAAGAGGCACTTTCAGTGGTAAGCAGGGCTTAGCCATTGGGAAGGTTTGGGGGCAGATTTACAATTACTGGTGCATCCCTGCATATCGGCAAGGATGCGCCAGTAATTGTGCGCCGCACAATGCGGCTCACCATGGGGCAAAAACGGCACAGATGCGTCACGCATCTGTGCCGTAAAAGCGGCACATTGCTGGAGTTGTGTCGCAAGCGCGACGCAGCTCCAGCAATGCTCTGGGGGGCCTATTCTTCCAATGCTGCTTCAATCCTTACGCCTGCTTCAAGCAGGCGCAGGGTTTTGACGCAGCATGGGCACCAAAATGACTGAGTGAAATCTTGTAAATTTCACTCAGCCACTTTTGGGAGGCGTTCCTGCGCCGAAACGCCGCCCCCTACGATGGTACGCCTCTTCTGGCGCAGGGCTTTACACACGTGACGCATCTGGGAGATGCGTCACGTTGTAAATACCCCGCACCATGGTGCATCTTTTGCACCGCCTCTGCGTCACCAAAGTGATGCAACGGCGGCGTAAAAGCGGCGCAAGGGGCTTGTAAATCTGCCCCTTAGTTTTCATGTTTTTAGGCAAACATGAAAAAATATCAAGGCGCTCTTTAAAAACTCCCACCTATCTGTGCATCCATCGTTCGCTCTTCTAACCTAAGTCTCACTGCTTTTTATCACTGAGCAGCGATGTTTTTTCCTATAGATCTGAAGCATTTTTGTGTTTAGTTTAGGGCCTGGGTTTATGGTGCAAACCTTGCACCGAGGACCAGCTGATCCTTTATTGAAGCCTGAGAGACTCTCCGACATCAAACCGGTGCGTGGCATCCGGTTAAAACCGGATTAAAGAAACCTTCATGTGACGATCATAGCGGGACGAGGCAGCCCACTGCGGTGATTAAATATGTGTACACTTCAGATATGTATATTAATGACAATAGTGCGGTTGCCTCGGAGGAGCGCTTGCGTCACAGCCGGGACTTGAACCGCGGTCTCAAGGATGTAAGGTCAGCACATCAGCTCCCAGCCCACGTCACTTCTCGTGCAGCCGCCTCTGCTCGCCCCACCCATTGGCCCTGCTTGTGGTCACTGAATAATGCACCCACGTCACTCCCCTCACACAGTGTGCTCTGCCCTGGCTGGGCTGTCATTGGGCACTTCCTCCAAGGCATCCCTGCTGCTCGCACGTGCCCCTCTGGGTACCACCAGAGAGATGCTGCCTTCCTTGCAGGGTGAACCTTGCCCTGAATACATCTGCATGTCAGGTGCAGATGTGGCCGCCGTGCCCTGCTGAGGGGCAGCGCCTCTTCAATTGTCTCCACGGCTCCCGCACTCCCTCTTGTCCCCATGGCAACCTGTCTCCGCGGGGAAGGGTTGCCTGGCAACGTGATGCTGTAGAACGAGGTTACTACTCCAACTCTATGGAAATGAAGGTGATTCACAAATTAGATGCGCTCTAAATTAGAGACCTCGCCGGCTCCCTAATTCTCACCCACCCCTTTCCACCACCAGTGAATGAAGGCTCCCCGGAGGAGCGCGTGGGAGGCAGGCATTCTACAGATCAAGGCAGTGCAATGGGGGAGATGTAAAGAAACTTGCAGAGCTGTGAACTAACCAAACCAGGTCAGATGAATGTAGAGATCCATACATCCCTGCAGGGGTCGTCTTCCATAAGGCAAGCACCTGTGGTCGCCTGGGCGGTAAATTCCGTAACGCTCGCGGAATTTGGTTAATTTCGCGTTCCGCGGAGAACGCGAAATTGCCCAAAATTCTGTGTTCCGCGACTTCGCAAAATATTTTGCTTGTTCGCATTCTCAAAATGCGTGTTTGCGAGATATTTCCCCCCGAGCACGCAAACAGCGATGGCGAACAGGCAAAAAGCATCGCAAACAAGTAATTCCGCGTGTTCGCAGAGATTTTGTACCATATCGCGGTGATTTGCGTAACGCGATTAAGCAAATTCCGCCCACCTCTTCATACTGTGGGACGTGTCTCCTTCTCCAATGGGAGGTGGTAAAAGATGTCCACGTAGGCGCAAAGGAGCGACTTGAAGGTTGACGGAAGCTTCTTGACCCATTTCACAAGTGTCTTTAAAAACCAATCGCGTATTGCCCAAATACTGGGACAAAGTTGTTTCACTCCATCAACATTTTTGTTTTTGATAAGTCGCCACACGTTCACTATTTTCGTCCCGTGTTTATGGGGCGACCTGAATATGAGGGTTATGAATGAGGACAAGGGCATTTAACAGATGTTAACGCCCAATAGTATATGGGCAAAAGGCTATTAACAATTTTGGCACTAATCACATCCAACACAGACAAATAACGAGGCGATTATCCGTCTGGTTCATGTTTGCACCACCGAACCCTGAATGTTGGCGGTAGCTGCTTTCGCAATCCAACATTCTGATGGGCTGAGCCAATCACAGCATTCCAGGGAGGGTTCAAAATTGACGTATTTAATATGTATTTTTTTGAAACCATGAGGTGCTAGAGCGCTTTACAGTAAAACATTGTGCACTATCGCTGGCTACATCAAAGATTAGGATAACAGGTTAACCTGAGGGGGCAGAAATGGTCCAGAGGAGTTGTCGAGATTGAAGGAGATCCAGACAGATAGGATAGAATGATTGTGTCAAGTCCAAAAATGTAACCTACAAGTCTTGCCACCGAGTTTAGGGTGGCGTCGAGTGGGGCAATGGATGGTAATGGTGCCCCAACAAGAATGGCTCTTCCAAAGTTCAGTCTGGATGTGACTAGCGACTGAGTGTCTGTCCTGAGATATTTGGAAGGAATGAGGTGGCACATTTTCTTTAGGGTGTGAAGATGAAAATTGACTGATTTTACCACTTTGTTGACATGTGGGATGAGTGTCAGAGCCAAACCTAGAATGAATCCTGTAGATTGAGCTGAGGGTGTGGGTACCGATCCCTAACATTGGGGTGGATTATGCTGATACAAGGTTATCCCCGTTTTGCAGGGAACATCGCTGGAAAACCAATGATGTTCCCTGCAAAACGGCGATAACCTCACTGTCTCTGGAATTTTTTTCGCCCTGGAGAAACGCGTTGTTAATAATGCGCTACCAGGGCGATAAATACCAGAGATAGCCTGCGATAACATAATTATCTCTTAGCACGGCCAGCGATAATTAATGCTACACGTTAATAATATGCCCCTATGTTTATTAACCCAAAGACATTTCTAAGAGAAAATATGTCATTCTGTTGCCGCAAACATATCAACCTGAGACGGCCGGCCAAACACACATTTGTACTTATAAGTGCACAGTATTCCTCCCTGCCCTGGCCCAGCCCGACCCCTCCTGTCGGGTGCAAGTAACTCTGACAGAGATAAATAAAATGATAATAACAATGTTTTATTTATCTGTTGGCATCACTGCTCAACCTGGGATGGACCCTTATTGACAGCCTAACCAGAATCAGGAGAAGGAATCGTACTGGAAATTTTGTCTATTTCATCCTTAAAACCACCTTGAAATGTATTAGACCAGTTGGCTGGGAATTCAAGAGCCATGGTAAGTGATTTAGGAAGGGCTATTTTTTTAGGGTTGGAAGAGTGCCTTTGAGGACCTTGCTGCTTCATGGAATCATGAAGTCCTTATTCCTGGCACTTGAAATAGCTTAATTTGTGCTTCTTCAACTAGATGTGTCTGTTGGATCTGTTTTTCCAGGTCCTTTTTCCTGGCTTCAGTCTGCAGCACCTTGAGCTCTTCTGCGAGCCAGACCTGGGATTCGTAAGACCTGCTTGCGCTCAATGTTTTCAATGCGGATAATTTCATTACAAGACCGGAGGCTACCGGTATCAAGACCCCAAGTAACCACAAAGATGAATATCTGCCTTTTTTGTGAGAAGCTGTAAGTTGTATTTAAAATATATCAACCCCAAAGTGCTTGCCACATTCAAAGCTACCTTATCATGGGAGGGTGGCGGTCACAATACCATAGATTACAATTGCCCACAATGAGCGTCAACTACCGAGGTAGTGTGAGTTATGCGGTGCAAGCACCACATAGGGAGTTACAATGGGCGATCCTACTAAGAACTAAAGATTAGATTAGATTAGATGTGGACTTGTAGAGCGCGAATTGCTGGCCGGAGGCGTCCAAGCGCTAAAAATAACCAGAACCTACCAGAGAGCTGTGAAGGAGGTTAGCTCAGTTAAAGGGGTAAGTTAAAAAGGAAGGTCTTTAACTGTTTACGAAACACTGAGAGATTGGGATTGGCTCTGAGGTGCAGTGGCAGGGTATTCCAAGTTCTGGACGCATTGTGGGCGAACGTCCTGCCGCCCGATCTGGATCTTTTTATTCTCGGAACCACTGCTAGAAAGGTCTGGCTGGAGCGAAGACTTCTGTTGGGAGTGTAGTGGGTGACTAGGTCGAGGGTAATGCTAGGGCCAGTGTCCCAGAAAGCTTGATGGGCTATGCACATTGCCTTAAAAAGAACTCTCTGGCGAACCGGTAGCCAATGAAGGCTAACCAGTCCGGCCCTTACTGATTGTCTCCGAGGGATCTTAAGCAGTAAGCGCGCTGCGCAGTTCTGCACTGTCTGCAGCCTGCGCAGGGTGTACTCTGGGGCGCCGAGATAGAGCACATTGTTAAAATCAAGCGTGACTGTATAAGACCCTGTAAAGCCACCTGTTTGGCTTCCATGGGAAGAAGGGGAAAGATTTTATTTAACATCCTCATGATGCCAAAACAGGTGGCTGACAGTTTTGTGGCCTGAACGTTGAAAGACAGGGATCTGTCCAACCACACTCCGAGGCTCTTGATATTGTTTTTGGGAGATGGAGGAAGACCCAGACACGGAGGCCACAAAGAGGCGGGGAGACAGAGATCTGGGGGGCCTAGGAGCATCAGCTCCGTTTTGTCCGCATTCAGCTTGAGGGATGATGAGGACATCCAGGTCTTCACCTCCTCTAGGCATTCTCTAAGCCCACCTGGCGTAGGCCGGTTGGCCTCCTGCGTCAGTGAGACCACCAGCTGCGTGTCGTCCGCATAAGAGATGATCTTAACCCCGAATGGACGGACGACCTCAGCCAGTGGCCTCATGTACAGGTTGAAGAGTGCAGGGCTCAGAGAGGAGCCCTGCGGAACTCCGCACTTTAGAGGTCTGCTGGAGGACACGGACTCGCCCTCAAAGACTCTAAAAGATCTGTCCTCTAAAAAGGACTTAAACCACGACCAGGCTTTATCCTTAATCCCGGCGCAGGACAAACGGTACAGTAGGGTGTCATGACTGACCGTGTCAAACGCCGCACTTAGGTCAAGGAGGATCACTGCCACTGATCCTCCTTGATCCAGGATTTTACTAGCTTTCTCGGTGACCATGAGGTCTCAGTCCCGTGTTTCGGTCTGAAACCCGTCTGGGTGGGGTCTAGTAGGTGATGATCTTCCAGAAAGCTTACTAGCTGTTGATTTATGTGTTTTTCCAAGACCTTGCTCACCCATGGGAGCAGGGAGATGGGACGGTAGTTACCCTGGTCAGTCGGGTCTAGGTTGGGTTTCTTCAGCAAAGATCTGACCATGGCCTGCTTCCAGACGGTCGGGACAGTGCTGGAGGTAATGGATGCATTTAATACCTCCCTAATAGTAGGCAGGGTGATCCGAGAAGCAGCCATTATTATGTCCGGCGGGGCTGGGTCGGCCGGAGAGCCGGATTTAACTCTGTGCGCTAATGATTCAAGGGTTGTAGAGTCTAGTAGGGGAAAATGAGTCATAGTGGGTTGAGGTAAAAAAAAAAGGGGGGGAGCTGGGGGTTTATTAGATTGAACTGAAGAGGTGATTTTTTTAGGGGGGAAGGCTGAGTAGATAGTATTTACTTTCTGATAGAAGAACTCAGCAACGTTATTGCAGTGAGTGGTGGATTTTTCGGCCTGCGGGGCAGGGGGGGGATTCATTAGCTTTTTAACGATCTGAAAAATCTCCTTAGGCTTTGACTTGGCCAGTAGTATTCTATTGGAGAAATAGGTGGCCTGGGCTGCTTTTACTTGAGCTTTGTATTCGCCGATAGATTCTCGGTAGCGGGTTTTATTGTCTACCGAGTAATCTAAACGCCAACGTCTTTCCGACCTTCTACATAGACGTTTCTTGTCCCTGAGAGCCTCTGTGTACCAAGGGGCAGTTTTGTGGGGGTGCTTCAGCGTAATCTTACTTATTGGGAGTGTCGCGTCTAGGGTTTGAGTGCTCCAGTTAACGTAGGCCTTGTTGGCCTACGTTAGGGTCTTTTTAGGTTTGATTTAAAACTTGGTTCTTTTGCCCCGCCAATCCTAATGTTCCCCATGCTCATTTGGATCCAGTTGAACCGCCATGTTTCTTTTGGAGAACCTCAGCCAGCTCTACCGATGGAAACGCAATCTACCTCTGGACCCCAAGGTCATACTGGTGGTCGCCCTGCCCTAAACCCGCCCCAGAAAGTCTACATGGTCCTACCGGACCTTTGACTGCCCCCCCTACACTTGCCCTTCTTTCAACAAGAGTCGGAGACCCCTGGGGTGGAGGTAAAAGATCGCAGTTTATTAACATCGATCAGTGATATACATCATAAATCATGCAATCTCAAGAGGTCCCTACCTACTAAAGGACCTGAGACCGCTTTTTATTTCTACACAGGGGCACAGAGTCTACTAAAGGAGGGAAACAAATACTTATCTGTTGAACTGCAAATACCATCTTCCTTAGTGGCGTTTACTGCAAGCCAGGACCACTGAGGGATGCCTCATTCAATGATTAAAATGAAGTGAACAAACAGATGAGCCTTCCGTGCCTTTGTGTGAAGCTTATGATTAAGAGGCGAATGCCTTGAAACGCGTCCAGCATGATTGCAAAGTTTGGACAGAGAGACAGTGTGCTGCAGCAAGGCTAACAATACCCGAAGGGCGAGAGCATTGTCGAGTGCATTCTTGAGTGCAAGGGAGTTTGGAGGAAAAAAAAACAAAAAACCCGTCATAAATCATGCAAGAAAGTCAACATAAATCAATCATAGTCATAAATCAGTGATTCCATGTCTTAAGCCAGTTTGGCAACGCCATAAATGATCCTTGACAGCAAGAGCCCACAGAGATTTCTGTCCCTGTGCAGGATGTTAAGGCCCCTCGGGTTGTGCGCAGCAGCTTCTAGGCTTCTCTTGCTACCGCTTTGTGACATCCGAGGCCCTTTTCGGACATGTAAAGGACTCAAGTGCCATGTCTGCTTGCGGCCATCCCCTCTGGCTCTCTCCGTTGCCCCCCCTACAGTGTCCCAGCTGCCAAGTCTTTCAACGACCACTGTTAGGGGAACTTTTTCCTTTCTGACGTCCTATTGCCCTTATGTGATATTGATGCAGTTTAACAGTGTTGTCTCCACTACTCTGCCAGTGGTTTTACGAGGGAAACAGCCTTTACAACGGAACTGTTACAAAGCAATGCCTTTACATTGCATGTCGTTGCAACGTAAAAGGTGTGCAGCAGTGGGTAGAAGGTGTTGGATTTAACTCCAACACCTTCCCTACTGTTGCACACACTGGAGTTGGAATAGAAAATTAATCTATCCCAAATTCCAGCGCCCCCCGACAGAAAGTCGGAGTAAAAATTTGCGTTGCAACGGCATGCGATGTATTAACATGCGTTGTAACGTCACATATTCTTTCTCTGGTATTTAGTATTTGAATCCTCAGCAGTAGTGGCCATTGCTTAGGTAATGCTCCCTGGCACTTAAGATCACAATGTCCCTCTTGAATAATCAGAAGGGGAGGGTAACTTGTTGTCCGAAACCAGACAACATTCACTATCAGCAACTGAACGCGGACCCATGGTTGCAGCCCTTAAGGCTTCTGGAGGGGTTCACACCCTCCTCCTGATATTGGTTCCTTTAAAAGGACACCTGACCAATCCTGAGCAACGGTTTTCCCACATCAAGGTACGGTCACCTGCAAAGGGGATGGGATGGTGTGGGTATTCTCTCTGCTGTCACCCAACCCCCACACTCCACTTATTTCTTCTTGTTGATGCCCATACATCCAGGAGCCCTCGGCTTCACCTCCCCGGCCTTCTCTTCTTTGGTATGAGCCAACCACTACTGATTTTCCCAAGATCGAGTTTGTAATACAAGACATGGCGAACCTAGGCAAGAAAAGCAAGCAATGGTGCCCAACCCAGTGACGGCTGCTAGGGAAAAGTAGTGGTGGGGCGGGGAGTATGTGGGGTAAGAAAAAAATAAAAGCTCACTTACCTGAGTACGGCTGCCGCCTCTCCTCCATCCTCCTTCTGTTCCTGACTCCCGGCAGCACGCAGGCTCCAAGAATCCTGTTAGCCAATCACGATGCTGCTGGCACCAGCATGACAGCAGTGTTGTGATTGATCTGAGCGGCCTGTTTGGCCACTCAGACAGTGCCTGGACGCCTCACACTGTTCTTAACCCGGCTGTGCAACAGAGCTAGGCGCAGAAATGCTAAGTGTGCATGATGGTTTGGTTGGCCAAGACTGCCAGACAAAGTGTCATGCGCACTTATGGTTCCCACCACTACTCCTCCTCGCAGCTCCGTCACATAGCCCAGCCCCGCCCTAACCTGGTTCCATACTAAAAATAAAATGATAATAACGTAACATTATTAATGTTGTGTTATTATCCTTTTATTTTGCCTTTTACACTGCTCAGATAGCAGTGGGGTTACGCTCCTCTGCCTTAGCAGAGGCGCCGCCGCTGTCCCACCCCTGTTTCCTCAATTGACTCAGTAAAACAAACCTTGATTGCAGAGCAGGAGAAAAGGGTAAGGGTAAGGGCCCACTCTGTACTGACGGATGCCCACCAGGCAAGTGGGAATCTGTAAATATGGTGGAGGTCCACAGCCATGAGTGGAGGCAAAGACCTCTGCTGACCTGGCGGGCTGCATGCCAGACTCAACAAGAGGAAATTATTCTAACCATCCCAGTTGAAAGCCTAATTGGTGCAGTATTGTGAGGTGTCAGCCCAGGAGATTGAGTGGAAGCAAAGCTTAATAAACCCGGAAGATGGCCAAACATAAATGAAGCAGCGTTTCATGGAGCCCGTGCACAAAGTAAACAGAGCACTTAACAGGAGCAAAGGTGGGTCTACAAAATAAATTGTGCTCTCCAAGTTTCCTATCTAACCTGACGAGGAAGATCACAAGTTAAAAGGGCAGACCTCATGGGAGGATGCAAAAGTCCAAAAGGAGGGACTATTAAGCCTATTCACCAATAAAAAGCCAGCATTTTCAAAAGACAGTAAGAGGAGCCAATTGAAAAGAGGGGCAGTGCTTAAAGTCAATATTCTAGGAACAGCATGTCTCGAAGATACAGAACATCTGCTGCATAAGCAAGACCTAAAAACATTATTTTGTCTGTGTCCCCACAGGGCGATCTTTAGCGTAGGCTCCCTGTACTTCCACCCTTCTTGCATGGTGACAGCATGCTGAGCAACGGGAAAGGCCAGGGGCATATTACCAAGGGCTGGCGATACAATTATCGCCACTTTAGCATCCGTTTTTCAGGCGCAAAGCGAAAATAATTAGATCGCATTGTTTACAAGGACACGCTAGCGCGTGTTGCCTTGACTTAGCTCTCATTTTTCACAAGCCTCGCCTCGCATCGATAATGAGATGCAAAGTAGGCGTGGCTGTGAAAACAACCTGGGAAAATATCATGAAGGCAGCTTCGCCATATTAACAACGAAGCGTAGCAATAATTTAAATCGCACTAACTCTGCCTTAACGTCTGTTTAATTCCTGACTAAAAATTGGGGGAGTGTAGGAATCTCCTACACTACTTCCAGAGGCACTCCAGGTAGAGAAAACATCTCCTAAAAAAGTTCAAGAATTGTAACCAACAAAGTGTATAAACAATCACTATTTATCAATTGTCCGTGGTAATGTATTTATTTGAAGAGTCACGTATTATAATCATAGCGACTTCATTCGAAGGGACATGTGATCTCATGATTTTCCAAAATATCCAATTGCAATAACAGTATCCCTATGCATTTCGGGACTAAGGCCCTTCTTCAGGGGACAGTTAGCAATCTGTAAGTGAAAATACAATGAATCAGGAAGTGGAAGAACCTCCACGGGGAAAAGTACATTAACACAGGTGGTAACATTGAAAACGGCTGAATTCTACAGCGTATCAAACTGTACGATGGTGTGAGAAATAACGTAGGGGTCAACGAAGATGAACGATCTATGGCAGCGAAAATAAAGTGAAACAACGATGTTAGGCAGTATGTCAACGAAGGTGAACGAACTGTGGCAGCGAAAATAAAGTGAAACAACGATATTAGATGGTGGGTGCATGCGGGGAAAGAGTGACAAAAGAGGCGGGTGACTGCGGGAACGGAAAGTGCTTAATGAAACGTGCAGGGGTCCCAGAGTGAAACACGACGCTCAAGAAGACGTGAATGTCGGTCAACTAAAATTATCAGGGTGACAAAACAATACGAAGTGGGCTGGTGAGGCGTCTATAGCAAAAAAGGGCAAATAGCGAAGTGCGATAATCAATCTCCTTAACGTGCCTGTGATAAGGAGGTGAGAAAAGCAATCTTACCGGCGAGTTCTGAAACGTCGTATCTCATACTGTCAAGAGTGTAAGCGTTCCGAGTGAAAGACGCGGAAGTAAATAGATGGAGTGAACGATACGACGTATAAGTTAGAAACAAACAAGGGACTCACGTTGGTGAAAGAACAGCGAAAAAAAAAACCAAAGGGAACAAAAAATGCAGACTGTTAAAATAAAATATAAATCACAAAAGTTTACGTGAACATATACGAAGTAAAAGAATTAATGTACAAAAAATCAATATAAAGATGCTTAAGGCAAAGAATAAAAGTGGAGGACAGACACATAAGGGCAGCCATCTTGGGTGAGGAAAAAAACAGGTCAAACGAATAAGTTGAGAAAAAGTAAAAGAATGAATGACAATATGTGGTGCTTGATAGCAGGAATGAGCGACGAAAGTGAAAAGCAAAGGGTAGGAGGATACGAGATGGAAAGGAAGTAAAGTAAGTCAGAATGGATCTATGAAGAGTAGGAACAGCAAGGGAGACAGGAATGCGAACAGTGTGCAAGTAAGGACATATGTATCAAAGAAAAAAGCTATATTCGATTCGGTCATTAAGGCCTTTCGGCTGACAGGTATCCAGTCTTTTCATCCAGACGGTTTCTCTTTGTAAGAGTCTTTTTTTGTTGTCGACGCCTAGTCTCAACGGTACAATCTTCAAGATAAGGAACCGTAGTTGGCTGACGTTATGGTGATGTGTGGTAAAGTGGGCCGCAAGGGGTGCTTTCGTGGTCTTATTCCGTATGGTGCTCTTATGTTCAGTCAAACGGACTTTTTTTTTCTCTCAGTTTTCCCTACATAAGGGAGTCCGCATGGGCATTTAAGTAGATAAACCACATTTTTAGAGTCACATGTGACGTTGGTCATGAGTTTGATGATTTTGCCAGATGATGGATGACTCACGGTGTTGCCTTTGATGATATTATGGCAGTGACTGCAGTTTTGACAGGGTTTGGTGCCCATGAAACAGGTAGATGTATCAGTGGGTCGAGACTCCAACATATTTTTTATGTTTTTGGCCCTTTGGTATGCAAAGAGTGGTCTATGGTTGAAGATGCCCTGAAAATCAGGTTCATATTGGATCAAGTCCCAATTTTTCAAAATGATATTTTAAATAGTCATACTTCTGGTAGAGTACTTTGACACAAAGACCGGTCTCTGATTGCTGGTTTGTTCAATGTGTGGAGTCAAAAGATCATGACGACTCTTGGACAAAATGCGTGTTTTGGCTGTCAGTAAGGTAGATTCAGGATATTTTCGGTCTCTATATTTCTGAAGGATCTTTTGCTCGGAGATTTCATAAGATTCAGGATCAGAACAGATTCTTTTGGCCCTTAGTAACTGAGAGTAGGGTAAGTGTCTCTTCAGAGATGTAGGATGACAGCTGGTGAAGAATAAAGCATTGTTTCTATCAGTTGCTTTTACGAACAAGTCTGTCACAAGTGTGTTGTCCTGCAGGGTAACTTGAACATCCAAGAAAGGTAAGCTTGTGGAACTTACAGTGTGAGTGAATTTTATGTGGTCATCAAGATTATTGATGTGAGAAAGAAACTCTTCAATCTCCTCTGGTTGACCAATCCAAATAAAAAAAATATCATCAATATATCGCGACATCGTGTGGATGTTTTTCGTCCATTTGTTGTTGTTCAGGATGTGATTCAGTGCATAAAGAGGTTGGCGTAGCTGGGCGCTGCGCAATTACCCATTGAGGTACCAACTAGCTGTAAATAGTAATCGGTGTTCCAGGAAAAATAGCTGTGATAGAGTGTGAGTTGTTTCAACTCTAGTAGTAGAACTTTCAAGTCATCGTCGATGGGGTGAGTCAACAGAAAGAATTCTATTGCTTCAATGCCTCTGTCGTGGGGTATTGATGTGTACAAAGCACAGACATCGATAGTAACCAGAGTGTACGTGATATTGGGTTCTAGGGTCACTTGTTGAAGTCGATTTAAAAAGTCTGTGGTGTCACGTACATAAGTTGACATGCTATTGACGATGGTTTGGAGGTACAAATCAATGAATTTCCTGGTTGGCTCGTGTATAGAATTCTTGGTAGATACGATAGGGCGAAATGGAGGCTGGTGCAAGTTTTTGTGAATCTTCGGTAGCATGTGTATACTTGGACATTTCAGATAAAGTTGAGTTAGGTATTTGCGATCTTTTACAGTGATGGTTCCCATCGTAACGGCTTTATCCAAAATGATTTTCAAAATTGCGGAAAAAGTGTCAGTCGGATCTTGAGTTAACTTCATATACAGATTGACATCTTGCACGTGTTCAGTCACGCTCTTTTGAGAGTAGTCACTGTCCAAAATAACTAGTGCTCCCCCTTACCTGCTTTGCAACAGACGATGTCTCGATTGCGAGAAATTTGATTCAACGCTCTGGCTTCCCTGCGGTTGAAGTTATTGCGTTTAGGGGCTGGTTTTCTGAAACAATCCTTTATAGCATTCATGGTGATGGTTTCATATGAATCAAAGATCTTGTGGCTGACAGGAGCTTAAAAGGTGCTTCTGCTTCTCAACTCTTTGCATGTGTGTACCTCGGCGGGGCCCGTGGGAGGGCTGACATTGGTGAAAAAGTGGCGTAATATCAAATTTCGCATGAATTTATACAGGCTCACTTCGGTTTCCAATTCAGTAGCATTGTAGGTAGGAACAAATGAAGTACCTCGTTCGAGTATGGTCATTTGGGAGTTAGTTAAAGTCACTTTAGAAATGTTGATGACTAAGGTTTTTTGCTCCTGGTTGCCTGAGCTATAGATGTGACTGGTTCTTTTGTGACTTCTGCTCCTCCGGGTTCGACGACGATAACGGGGCCTTTCGCTAAAAAAGAGACACCAGATGAAGAAGCGGTGGTTAGAGAAACGTTTTGGTTGTACTAGATGGTGGATAGTTTCTGGGGGGTCTATCATGGGATGCGCCCCCTCTTTGAGATGTTGATCCATCAGTTGAACTCCCTTCATCTGATGAGGGATTGTTGTAAGGTCTTTGTTGTCTACGTTGAGCGTAGACCTCAGCCCAACTATAGACCTCCCCTAACTTGTAATCCATAGTGTCACGTTTGTACTTCCTTATCTTTCTATCGTTTATTTCCTTTGTGTATTTATCCAATTGGATGTTAATATCATCCAAAGCTTTTCCCAGTTCTTCTTTGGACATGTTCTTATCCACGTTTTGTTGGATTTGTGTAATTTCTTTTTCCAGATCGTCGATGACTTTCGAGAGTTCTTCTACTATCAGTAGAATCAAATCAAGTGAACAACGATTAAGGATGGTGTACCATTGTTCCGTGAATTCCGGATTGTTCCTGCAGAGAGTAGGCTTTAGGGCGATGTGCAAGCCTCTCGGGATGCGTTGGTCTTTATGGTACCTTATGAGGGTACCGGCGTGTAAGCGTTGGTTAAGGACTCTTTCAGAAGTGTACAATAGCTGTCTTAACATGCTAGGATTAGAAAAAGTGCTTGTGGAGGAAGGATCTACTGCCTGGATCAGAGAGTATATACGACTGGTTTCTTCGGGAGTGAATCCAAATGTATCAGCGCGATTCGCTGTAGTACTGGCAATCTCTTCATATGACATGGTGGATGGGTGCTCGCACTAAAGTTGGCCAGAAGAATATATGAATAAGCAATTGGGTGGTGTGTCGCACTCTCACCCAATTGCTTATTCATAAATTCCTGACTAAGGCATACCTAACATGGGAGGTGGATTGTGGGGTTAAGGCCACAGGGCCTATCATCAAGCTTATCGCCGTTTTCCATGGAACATCGCTGGAAAACCAGCGATGTTCCATGGAAAATGTATCGCTGGAATATTTATCGCCATAGCGCTAAGCGTTGATAATACAGCGCTAGCTTGGCGATTATGCCTGCGATAGCCAGCGATAATTAAAAGTGCGCTAAGCGCGCCTACTGATAATTATCACTGGGGCTTGATAATATGCCCCTAGGTTACTACAAGTGTGTACTGAGACCTGCTCATCCTTGACACTCATTGGATATTTTATTGGCCACTGAATCATTGGGATGCCCAAACCTGCTTCCTTTTATTTATTTAACAGTTTTATGTAGAGCTATTTCCACCAGATTGGCATCCGCTCACTTTACAGAGAACATTGAGAGATACATTTACAAGTGTAACAGTGCAACAGGTCACCGTTGCTTAAACAGGCACCAGTGAGAGAAAAAAACACTTTCTATTCCTTTTCCTCATACCGCTTTTAGGGCGCGCCGTGCGATGCGTCATGGAGTTTTATTAGGTTTAGGCTCGGGTGAATTTTTTTTTACATAAGCAATATTTTGAGTAACGCGTAATACTATTTTTGTATTTCGCATAATTTTAGTTTTTAGGACATTTATGCTTTTCATGTAATTTCTGCATGTGGGTGACTGGTTTGAGTAGAAAATGCCACGCAGATGAACACCTGTGGCATTAGGCAGGTAAGTTGTGTGACTTTTGTAATCCAAGTTGTACCTCACATAGGGTCCGATTCACAGAACTAATCTGAGACAAAATCCTAAACTCACTACTTCTGGTATTCACAGAATGCAATTACAAAGTTAGTACTTTTGGCTACACTTACTACTTTTGGTATTCACAGAAGGCATTTAGTAGTAGTAAAGTTGGTTTACTACTACTAAATGCCTTCTGTGAATACCAAAAGTAGTAAGTTTAGGATTTTGTCTCAATTAGTTCTGTGATTCTGGCCCATACAGTTTCCAAATAAATCACTGCCCAAGAGGTTGAGTAGGTATCTCACAAGACTTCTGTACGCGAGGTCATAATTTGTGCACTATCTTCAAGCAGGCAACTGCCCAGGAATTATTTTATTAATATACTTTCTTTTTGAGAAGGTTACACACAGCGGGCCCGATTCACAGAACTAACTTAAGACAAAATCCTAAACTTACTACTTTTGGTATTCACAGAAGTTAGCATTTTGTCTTAAGACAAACTTAAGACAGACTTAAGACAAATTTAAGACAGAATCCTAACTTCTGTGAATACCAAAAGTAGTAAGTTTAGGATTTTGTCATAAGTTAGTTCTGTGAATTGGGCCCAAAATGTATGGAGAAATGGCCCAACTTTGCCCAGCCCCAGTATGCTTGCCTGCCTGCTCTGGGGGCTGCAGCGCGCGCTGAGGCTGAGCAGACACGTGGTGGGTATCAAGAGGAAACCGAAAGGGACTACATGAAAGACATGGTAAGGCTGGCGCTAGTTTCCGCCTCCGATGATTGCCACGTTGCGTGGCTCCCGGTGCCAGGAGCCTCATTAAGGCAGGAGCCGGCTGATCTAATGCAGGAAAGTTCAAGCTGTCAGGAAGCGTCAGCGCCGCCATTGTTCCATCACACGCTCATAATTGCACTGCTCCATTAATTGCGTTTACGTCTCTATTAGCCAATAGGCCAATGTCTTTTGTGTCTGCAAAAAGGAAGGCGATTGTTTTCTACACAATGTCTCAGCAAAGAGAGGAGAGGCGAGAAGAGGAGGGGAGGGAAGGGAAGGGAAGGGAAGTGGAGTGGAGTGGAAGTGGAAGTGGAGGGGAAGGGAAGGGAGTGGAGGGGAAATGAGGAAAGGGAAGTGGAAGGGAAGGGAGTGAAGGGGACAGGATTAGGGTGGGGAGGAGAGGGGGAGGCGAGAGGAGGGTACTGGGGGGTGGGGGAGGGGAAGGGAAGTGGAGGGAAAGGGAAGGGAGTTGAGGGGAAGTGAAGGGGAGAGGAGTGGGGGGTGGGAGGGGAGGGGAGGGAAAGTGAAGGGAAGTGGAGGGGAAGTGGAGGGGAAGTGAAGGGAAGTGGAGGGGAAGTGATGGGAAGTGGAGGGAAGTGGAGGGGAAGTGATGGGGAGTGGAGGGAAGTGGAGGGGAAGTGATGGGAAGTGGGGGGGAAGTGGAGGGAAGTTGAGGGCAAGTGAAGGGTAGGTGAGGGGAAGTGATGGGAAGTGGAGGGAAGTGGAGGGGAAGTGATGGGAAGTGGAGGGGAAGTGATGGGAAGTGGAGGGAAGTGGAGGGAAGTGGAGGGGAAGTGGAGGGAAGTGGAGGGGAAGTGAATGGAAGTGGAGGGGAAGGGAAGGGGAGTGGGGGAGAAGGAAGGGAAGGGAAGCCAAGCCAAGCCAAGCCTTCTCCTGGACCTGGGGCCGTGTTCCGCAGTCCATGGGTGAGGTACCACAATACCGACCTGTAACTATAATTCAGAAACAACTCCAGAGGCAGGATATCAACATGCTCCATATCATCAAGGTAGGTAGGTGTGGAGCTAGAATAGTAAATATAGACTTCTTGAAATAGGCTTACCATGACAATATTGTGCAAGTCGATGTCTTGTGATCGTTATTGTTGCAGGTCAATATTTTTGTATTTGATATTTTGACATCTAACTTCCCTGGGTTGTTCAGACAATTCTTTGTTAGAGTAGCTCTAGCTCCCACAAGTCCTCTGTGCGCTTCTAGGTGCCCTTTGCCTGGGTTTGCTTGCATGGAGTGTGTGAGGGGCTCGTGGGGAATAATGGCGCCCTTGGCGGATTCCACATGACAGGGACGACTCAGCATTGCTATAGGAACCTAACTTCACAAGCTGAGTTCTGTTGATATAGAGGGCCTCAAGCCTGGGAGGTGCAGGGTACTGAAGACTTCCATATTTCTTTAGTTGACGCAGCAGCGTGGGATGATCCACCAAGTCGGATGCAGAGGACCTGTCTACAAGAACTACAAAGACCACCACACCTGTATCAACAGTTCTGAGAAGATAATTGTGGTGTTGCACTCTAGTATTTCTCCTGCGTCATGCATCCACAATGCATTGTGGATGCCCACGTGGGGTGAGACACCATTTTGTATTGCCTGCCAGCAGTTGCTCGCTCTACCTCTCCAATAAAGCACGTTCTGCTTCACGCTTCGTGTGGACCTTCGTTTTATTGATGTTCACCGTTTACGTTATGTACTACAATTGGATGTACGTCGTTACAACGCATGCTTTTACAAACCATGCCTTTACGACGCAACTTTTACAACGCAAGTCGTTACAACGACTTGCGTTGGGGCGCGCTGGATAGTGAATAGTTTACTTTATTATTCCAACTCCAGTCCCCGTGGGTAGTAGAGAAGGTGGTGGATAGTAAATTAAAACTATTCCCTATCCTAGAGCGCCCGCCAGCGCAAGTCGTTGTAATGACTTGCGTTGTAATGGTTGCGTCGTAAAGGTACTGCGTTGTAAAATTTGGCACCGAGGATGGGATGCAGAAACCAGCCGAGAATTCGAGAGGATCAAGAATGACATCTGTGAAGCCATACCTCTACAAGGTTTTGATATGTCAGCCGGAGTGTTTTAACTACCCATGCCAGTGGGAAAGGCCTTGGAGCTGTTCTATCTCAATTGTCGGATGAAAGGATAGAAACAACCATAGGATATTCTTGGCGTTTTCGAAACCCCAACAAAGAAACATTTTCTGTGATCGAAAAAGAGATGTTGGCATCTATCTGGGGCATGGAAAAATTCAGACAGTACATAAGGGGCACAAAGTTTAGAATTAGGACTGATCACAAACCCCTGGTGAAAGTCCTCACTTCCAGTGGCAACCTAAAAGCCACCCCCGTATTGCCAAAATGACGTTGAGATTACTGGACTTTGTATATGATGTAGAGTATCAGCCGGGCAAAAAGTACAAAGTAGCAGATGACTTAAGCCAGAGTGTGCAGAAGGAGGCCAGGTAAGACTTCTGTCAAGAGCATTTTGTATGGAACCCACTCTGATGAGGGAAAAGAATACACGAATGATGACTGTGTCCTATGCATTGAAGAAAACGTTTTAGGTAGCGACAATTGTGCAAAGAAAACGCCTTCTTGCCTAGTTAACATTGGTGGAGTAGATGTAATGATGGTGGCAGAATCAGGTTCGTCCTACACCATAATTTAACGTAGTGTGTGGGAAGATGAATTTGCAGAAATTATAGGCCAACACCTTAAACCCACTTACGTGCATCCTGTTACATTCACAGGGGAAAGAATTCCTATGGTGGGTTTCAGGAACCTCAAATCTGAGTCTAAGGGAAGAAATACGGAAGGGAAATTGTACGTAGCATAGAGAGGACCTTCCGTCCTTGGTGGGCTGATCAAGGAGCGTTAGGAATCACACTCAATCCTAATGATCAGATCAAGTACTTATGACATGTAGCCCCGAAGAGGAATTAAAAAAAGATTTTCAAGATGTTTTTTGTGGAAGCATATGGAAACTTTCCAAATTCACACACAAAAAGGTATTGAAAGAGGGATCGACACCTGTCAGTCATAAAGTTTGCAATAATCCATTTAACACCAGGGAGGCAGTACAACTCAAATCAGACCGTTTGGAAAAAACGGTATAATCGAACCTATAGAAAGTGCCGAATGGTTGGCATCTGAGTAGTGGCACGCAAGCAGAATGCCAGTGTGCGTCTGTGAATAGACCTGAGGGAGCTTAATAAGAATATTGTGGTGGACAAATTTCACCTACCAAAGATAAATGAAATGTTGGCTCAAACCAAAGTTGTCAAGTGGTTCTCCACAATAGACTTGACTGCAGCTTACCACCAAAAATCCCTTCATCCATCAAGCAGGAAGTTTACTTCTTTCATAACGCCATTTGGATGCTACAGACTCAGACATCTACCTTTCGGCCTACCATCTGCTGCTGCAGTTTTTCAGAAACCATACCTCTACAACGTTTCGGTATGTCAGCTCAGAGTATTTTAACTACAGATGCCAGTGAGAAAGGCCTCGGAGCTGTTCTATCTCAATTGTCGGATGAAGGGAAAGAAACAACTATAGGATGTGCTTTGCGTTCTCTCACCCCCAGTGAAGAATAATTTTCTGTGATCGAAAAAGGCGATGTTGGCATCTATCTGGGGCATGGAAATATTCAGACAGGACATATGGGATACAAAGTTTAAAATTAGGACTGATCACACACCCCTGGTGAAAGTCCTCACTTCTAGTGGCTACCTAAAAGCCACCCCGCATTGCCAAAATGACGTTGAGATTACTGGACTTGGTTTATGATGTAGAGTATCTGCCGGGCAAAAAGAGCAAAGTAGCAGATTACTTAAGCTGCTCTCTAGTTAGCGGAACTTATATGGTATTTATTGGATTGTCCTATATATTTATTTCACAGCTATATTTATTAGGACTTGCTATTTGTAGTCACTGTTTGTATTTATATGGTATTTATTGGATTGTCCTATATAATTATTCTACAGCTATTTATTAGGGCTTGCTCCCTTTCCCCCTTTTTTATGCCACTGTTCCCTTATCCTGTAGTTATTGGAATCTTGTTCCACCACTGGTTCATATTCGTAATATCTGCAATCTTGCTACCTTCCCTGGGTTAACCTTGTATGCTTACCCTTCTACCCTTTTTGTATCAGGTTGTAAAGGGGGAAGATGTATGGTGTTGCACTCCAGTCTTTCTCCTGTGTAATGCATCCGCAGTGCATTGTGGATGCACTGACGTGGGGTGAGACACCATTTTGTATTGCCTGCCGGCAGTTGCTCGCTCTCCCACTCCAATAAAGCATGTACTGCTTCACGGTCCGTGTGGACCTTTGTTTTATTGATGTTCACCGTTTGCGTTATGTACTACAATAATCCCACACACCTGCAAGGACTATCTTCACTCAGCACCTTTGTGAAAAACCAGGCAGGGTAACGGGTGACCCCCAAAAGTCTAAGTTGCTAAATTAGGTATCATTAAATAAGACACTGCTAACTCCAGCTACTTCAAGTGCTAAGAACAACAAAGTGTTGTAGTTGGCAGTTATCAGTACATCTTAGACGGCGTAAAAGGGTGAATAGTTAGAGGCCACCATAGCTCAGTCTAGGAAGTGGGTGCTTTCCCTGTTAGCAAAGCAGAGTCACTGCCCATGAACAAGGAACAACTGTGCAGGTACACACCACAACTCTTACAATTTCCAAAGTGCCCTGGACACAAAGGGTTGTCGATTACAATACCATGGTCGAAAAATAAACCCTGAGATGTAATGTGAGCCTAATACCGAGCTTAATACCGACTACTAAAATATCGTCAATGTAAGTGTAGGTTTACTACCTTAGCCGAGCTGTGGTCATATTTTCAAAGTCAATATTATGGTCACACTGTTTTGGTTGAACAGTGATTGATGGTGGTGGTGCCATCAAACTGCTGGGCTCTTTTATGTACCTTTGTCCCATCCCTCCTCTCTGTGACTCATCCCAAACCTTTCTGACTATGAACCCCCAAACTTCCTTCTCAAACTTTCCCTTCCTTTTTCCAGCCATGTCACCCTATTAACAGGCATGCACAACCACTACTTACAAAAACAACTTACTACTTCCCCTTTCAAATCTATTCCCATAATTCTATCCTATGCTAAACTCTACTAAACACACAATAAATCAAGGGCGCAAACCTAAAACAACTAATACAAAAAAAGAAAAAAGTATATTACTAATCAACTAACTATTAACCTTTAATCTTGGGTCCCCGAGTAGCGTGCTACTGGCCGCAAAGCACTTCAATGCCTCATCAGGGGTGGGAAGGGCTACAAAAATACCATTTACAATTGCAATAAGTCCTCATGGCTCCATAACAAATTCTCTTTGGTGTAACATTGGCATGTACGACTCCTTTCCCAGTCCTTCTCGCC
Source organism: Lissotriton helveticus (assembly GCF_964261635.1). Lineage (NCBI taxonomy): Eukaryota > Metazoa > Chordata > Amphibia > Caudata > Salamandridae > Lissotriton > Lissotriton helveticus. Next base: position 1,258,636,437 of record NC_136070.1, on the reverse strand, counting down.
ACACATCAAATGCTTCTTGGTACAGCAGTGATTGTATGATCCACTCTGCAATCCCAACTGCTCCACAATTGATCTCTTTGGTAGCGCCCTAGTTGTGTGTCTTTGCCCTAGTTTGACGACTCTAAGGTGTTATCGGCTAAAACCAGTATTTCGTCATATAGGTGGAAAGCAATGTAAACAGCTTTAATTACATGTTTGAGCGGTGTAAATGCACAGCTCTCAGCATAGGTTTGGGAAATTTCTCAGGGAAACCGACAAGACAATGAACATGAGTTCTGTGGGCAATTAAAGTTGCAGATTATTGTCGCCTTCTTATTATTAGTCCAAGAACAGTCAGCGACTGGTTTCACGGCTCAATGATATTGCACAGAGCACTTTGTTAACTGGCCTGTCATTTTGCGGTGCCTTGTTGTCGCATAACGTTACAGAATTGTGCCCTGTAATTTCCACACTGCAGCTCGACGAGACACCAGACGGAGAGACACAGGCTAGGTTATTACACTTCCTTTATTTATCGGTATCGTAGCTGGTTACAGGCATGTCCGCCCTGCTTGCTGTCCTGGTCAGTCTGTCCTCTTTCCTGTCCCTAATCGGATGTGGTGTCCGGTGACCTGGTCACCTCCCTCATGACCCACAGGGTCCTAGTGTCCTCCTGTCCGGTCGCCCTATCTGTCGGGTCACGACATCTCCCCCCTTGTTGCAAACAAATGTTCATGGTACAGTTTTACTGATGGTTATGATGAAAGAGAGAGAGAGAGAGAGAGAGAGAGAGAGAGAGAGAGAGAGAGAGAGAGAGAGAGAGAGAGAGAGAGAGAGAGAGAGAGAGAGAGTACATAGGTCTGGTCGACCCGTCTCCCCAGTCTCTGACTCCTACGTTTCATCACTTAGTCTCTTTGTCCTCTCGCATTCTTCTCTTGGTCGCTGTTCTCTGCCACCGGCTTTTGCTTCTGTTTGTCGGTTGTCCTCCTTCTGCTCTCCTCTTGCCAGCCTTCGTGGTGTTTGTTCCCTCCGTGATTCTTTTTCGTTCTCTTCCTCTTTCTCTGGTCCCTGCATCTTCTCTTCGCTTGCGCTCAGTGTGTCTTTCTTTTTTTCCGTGTCAAATGTCATGGTTATGAGACCCATGGCTTGGGCGGTGCTGTTGCTCAGCAGGCAAGGTCCTGGAACGTCGCCCTTCAGCATATGGATGTCCTCTTTGTTCTTTTTGTCTTGGTACTTCAGTTCCTCTGTGAACTTTCCCAAGTTTGTTACCTGTTTCTTTGACCCCCAGGTGAAAACCTAAACCTTTGACACTCTCAGTGTCGGCTTGGCTTCCATCTTCTCGTATTCTGATGCACACATGACATTGCATGTTGCACCACTGTCCAGTACAAATTCCACTTCATGTGCTCCTACTCCTATTGTTGCCGAGTCCGTTGGGTGTGTTATTTCTCCTTTTTCATCTCCCCCACTCAGTTCTGTGTGTGCTTCCGACATGTAATATAGCCTTTCCACTTTCTCTTCTTCCTCTTCTTCGCCTGACCCTCGTGATGAACTTCTCTTTTCTTTGTCAACATATCTGACGTGTCTTGTTGTCGACTCTTGTGGTCTTCCTGTTCTTCCTCTGTCATCTCTGAATTATACACCTTGGCACATACTGGCGTAGTGGTTTCTTCCATTACATCTTTTGCACGTCTGGCCAAGCGCTGGGCACGGGCCTCTGTGTGGAAATTCCATTCCGCACCTGTAGCACGTTCCTTCAGGTTGTCTCCTCTCTGTTTGTTCCCTCCAGTCGTTCCTCCACCGGCCTGTGCGATATTTGTTCGTCACGTAGTGTGCGTTTTCGATTTCGACGTTCTTCCCTCTTTCATTTCCTTGGCGTGTACCGTTGCTCTCGCTTCTGCTCTTGCCAGTGACAGGATGCTCTCCAATGAGGTCGGTTCTTTTAGGATCCTTGCCCTGAATCCTGTGTCACGACAGCCTTCAATGATCCTTAGCCTTATTGCTTGTTCGTTGTCGAATTTGTCGAACTCACAATGTATCACCAATTTTCTCAGCCTTGTCGCGAAGTCATCCTGCGTCTCGTCCACTTGTTGACATGCAATAGTGAATGTATATCGTTCGAAGTCAATATTCCGTTGTGGGTCAAATTTGGCCGTTCGGCATTTCTTTAGTTTCTCATATGTCTTTGTTTCTTCGGTTGGCAGTGTCACCAGAAGTTCTTCGATGTCATCCCCTGCTAAGTTCAGCAGCAACCCTAGTCTCTTTCCTTCTGTTACATCTGTTGCTTCCTGTTGGAAATGGGATCCCTGGCTGGCCAGGGCTTTCGCCAAAGTCAGTCAGAGACCACCACACCCAAGTCAGGGCAAGGGAGTTACACGCCAAGATAACCCCTACTCACCCTCTAGGTAACGTGGCGCGAGCAGCAAGGCTAAACTTGGAGGCGATGTAGGCTAAGTATCTGCGCACGCACCCCAGCAACAACAACCAAAGGCCCACCACAAAGGAAACTCCACACAAGGTCATATAAAAATAGCCTTTGTATTACACCAAAACACATTAGATAAAACACACACTTTACAATGTGCCAGCGGCACGGGCAGAATTTACAAGGGATTATTTACAAGACAGGGCCACCTGGACCACTGCCAGGAATCAGAAGTAGCACTTTCAGAAAGTAAAATTACTTTAGCACAAAATAGCACACAATATAACAATAGAGCGCACAACCAGTAATTACTGGTAACCAGGATCTCACTAGCACCACCTGTACTAGGGAGAAAACAACCACCTATGTATTACAATACCTGTAGGGGTGTAAGAGGAAAACACATGATGCAATGCATAACATTCATTCAGAGGTGTAAAGGCACATGACGCATAAACAATACATTCAGAGGTGCATAGAAAGTACAATTGCGCCAAACTCACGTAAGTCACCACCTGTGACTGTCCCTGTGTCCCAATGTCAGGGCCTAAACGTAGCAGTTGCCCACAAAGTGCTGGGCAACTGGTGTAGGGAAAGTTAGGGCAAAGTTGGAGCCTCTCTGGGCTCCACCACTGTGGCACTGCGGAGCCTCACTGGACTCTCAGAACAAATGGGCAATGAGCCTCTCTGGGCTCACAAAGCAATCTGCCACCTCGAGCCTCGCAGGGCTCAAAACCAAAAAGGTGCAGCCTCACTGGGGTGTTGGGGACCCCCACGGGGGAATGGCACCCTCAGAGCCTCTCTGGCTCAAAGAACAAATGGCCCCCAGGAGCCTCTCTGGGCTCCTTCACAATTAGCGCCTGGAGCTTCGTGGCGCCAACAAACAAATGCCACCTTGGACCCCTCTCTGGGCTCCAACAACACAGGTGCAGCCTCGCTGGGCTGTGGGGGCCCCTCACGGGGGACCCTCGAGCAAGTGGGGCGCTTCTGGGGTGAGTCCCCCCCTCTGGGGGACTCGTGACGCAAGGTACGCCCTGGTGGAGCGGCCCGCTGTCAAGTGGGGCCGCTCGAGTAGAGGCAGGGGGGGGAGAGGGTGCGCGACCTCGCGCCTCTCTCCCTGGCCGGCTTTCACTCACCGGCTGCTGGGCTCCTCACTCCCGGGCGGCGGCTCCTGCACGAGAGCTCCCGCTCCTCGGGGGCTCTCTCCACACTTCTCCTCCGGGGCCTCGAAGGTCCAGGACTCTTCCTGGGCGGCGGGCTCCTCTTCTCTCGTCCCGGGGCTCTCCTCTCCACTCGGGGAGCCTGGAGTTCACACATACCAGACTCAAGCCTGTACACCCCACGCATCAGGAACTACCAGGGACACATACCTTCCCCATGCATTCCTATGGGCGGGCAGGCCTAGCTCAGCACATGCACTCAGAGTGCGCACGCACTTTCCACTGGGACACAGTGAAAGTGCGCAGAATCCAAAAATCACCATTTCCAGGTCACCATTTCAAGCAAAAAGTCTAGGGGTGAACCTGCCCTAAGGGCCAAAGTCCAACACTTCCATATATCTTTCGAACCGTCTGATCCACTTCTTCCACCTTATTCCTGTTTGTGGCTCCGATAAGTTGAACGGCAGTGGCCTCCTGTATTGTGCGCTGGGCTTTGGGTCTGCCATCCTTGCCTTCTTGCCTTTATGTGCTCTTTTCTCTTTTTGTTCTGTCGCTTCTTTGTGCGTTGTTCTATCTTTCCTCTTGTTTTCTCTCCTTTTATATTATTCTTTTCTTTCACTTGACTTTGTGGGGTCTTTGTCCTTCCTTTCCTTGTTGTTCTGCTTTTTTTTCCTTTTTTTTTGCCTTTTGTCTTCTTTTCTCTTTTGTACTCTTTTGTCCCTTTTATTTCTTCTTTTTATTCCTTCCTTTAACTTTGTTTAGCCTCTCCTGGGCTTTCTTGGTCCTTTTTATTCTTTATTCTGTTCTTTTTCCTTGTTTTTTGCTTCTTTTCTGTTTTGCCTGACCTTAATATGGCCGCCCTTTTGATTTCTATGGTGTTTATTCGTTATGTCCTTTTTTTTCAAAATGGCCGCACTCTTCTCGCGAGATTTCGCGTAGTAATCTCACTCGCCTGACTTAAAAATGGCCGCTTCCCAGATCTCGCCTCTGATTAGCCCAGCCGCCTGATCCCAAAGTGGCCACAGAGACTCTCGCGAGAGCTCGCGCCTCTATTCCGAGAACACGCTGTCCTTCGCGCTTACCGCAGTTTGCTGGCAAGTCTTCAGAAGCGGTAGGGTGGGCTCAGATGTCGCTCGTTTTTCTTCTTTCTCCTGCACATCCAGGGTGGGCACCTGGTTATTCCTGATGGCGCCGTCGACCGCTACGCGTCGATTTACGCGTCGGCTCGTATCCCACCCTTGTCGCCAGTTGTAGTGTCCACACTGCAGCTCGACGAGACACCAGACGGAGAGACACAGGTTGGGTTATTACACTTCCTTTATTTATCGGTATCGTAGCTGGTTACAGGCATGTCCGCCCTGCTTGCTGTCCTGGTCAGTCTGTCCTCCTTCCTGCCCCTAACCGGATGTGGTGTCCGGTGACCTGGTCACCTCCCTCATGACCCACAGGGTCCAAGTGTCCTCCTGTCCGGTCGCCTTATCTGTCGGGTCACGACATGCCCCCTTCCCAATATTTGGCCATGACCAGTGCCCAACATGCTTGCAGGCTCCTTGATATCGTAAAATGCATTTTATGAGTTTTGATTGGAAAAAAATGCTATGCAAACATTTGTGTTTGCTGCTCAATACACAGTGCACTTTATTACTTTGTCTGATTGCTTCATGTCCGGTGAGCTAAGTATTTAGCAACAAAGGAATTATAAATGGTGATAACCGTTGAAATGCCAAAATCAACGCACCAACGGTTGCATGGCGTCGCTGGACATAGCTCCCCTCCCTGGTTGATTCAGTGATTTTAAGATCTTTTGCAAGCACTTAAATTACAACGCACTTTATCCTGCTGCACTTTACTGTTGTTTAATGGCTGAGTTGGTAGAATAATACTCTTTACTAAAAGTTTTTTTAATATGTTGTGAGTTAGAGTTGATTGGAAAAGACGCAAGACAATGCACTTTATTTTGCATAGGTCACCAAATATGTAATTTTATGACTGTAGAAGCAGTCGACTGATGGTTGCAGCTGAAGGCGCATAGACTAGTCGATGATACGGTCTGAAACTGGACAATTATAATTTTGTTTTTATTATATTGTTATGGTTTTAAATAACTGGACACAATAGAAACTTTACTTACTTCGGTGGAGCCCTGGTGTGTATGAACTGTTCCATTACCCATTCCTTGCCGTATTCCGTACTCTTTGGTGTAGACCTCGTTTGGGGGCCACATGGCAAACAGGGTCGACTGGGCCTCACCTGTGGTGCTTGAGGTGATTGACCTAAGGTGTCCTGGGTCTGTCTGCAATGGTTCTGCAAAGTGGACTAAGTACAATCCTTTCCGCACTTGACTCTCAAGGTAGCGAGGGCGAGCAGTCACAGGTTTCTCAGGTAGGAACTATGGTCGACCAAAGCTCAGAACAGTCAGCCACAGAGATAATCAACTAATGTCCAGCCCAGTGCTTATCTTTTTGTAAAACATGCTCTTTTTTCACACAACAGAACTAAATTGCTACACTACCCAATTAGATAATTTAAACGCTACAGCCCGCATCCCATTTGCAGTATTCTCTCCCCTACTGGTTGACGCTAGGAGCTACAGTCCCGTTAATCTTGTGGCAGAGCCAAGAACTAGGGGCAGGTGCAGATTATAGTGCAGTTACCCCCTGGGTTTAGATGTGCAAATCTTAATAGTTTTTATCCCAGGTTTAGTTTGGGCAGAAAGTATCAAGCCCTCGCACTCAATTTCCTTGAAGCACATCTCAGTCATTTGCTCAAATCTCAGGTGAAGTCTCACCGTACCCGTGTGATGGTCTCACAAACCGAGGGATGAGATGGGAAACAACCTTTACAACGCAACTTTTACAATGCACTACCATTACAACAAAACTTTTACAACACAACATCCATTACATCGCATGCCATTCCAACGCAACCATTACAACGCATGACACTACAACGCATACCACTACAACGCATGTCATTACAACGCATACCATTACAACACATAACATTACAACGCATAGTACCCTTACACTATCCAACACTTACCCTACTGTTGCACCCCCTGGAGTTAGAATAGTAATTTTTACCCCTACACTATCCAATACTTACCATACATGCAATGTAATGTTATGCGTTGTAATGGTATGCATTGTAAAGGTAGTATGCGTTGTAATGGAATGCGTTGTAAAGGTATTTTTTAAAAATTCGTTGTAATGGCATGCGTTGTAATGGAATGCGTTGAAATGGATGTTGCGTTGTAAAAAAGGTGTTGTAAAGGTATGCGCTGTAAAAGTATGCGTTGTAACGCCATACATCCGATGAGATGCATGACGCCTGCCCCTCCCATCCTCACTGTAGCCTCTACCGGCATTAGCTTTGCAATACAATTGCAGCATTGCACGTCAGAACGTGACTGTATGTATGTATGTGTGTATTTGGTATTTATAGAGCACATATATCACCACAAAGGTCTCATAGCGCTTGCTAGTACAGCTTTTGCAGCAACTGCGGCCTCCCAGGCCGGCCAAGTTATACTCAGCAGCAACATGTGGTTGCGCCTCCCAGTCTCCACTTAGCCGCGTTGTGTCTTCTTTCCTTCTGGCATCGGCAGCAGCAGCACCAGCTCGTGGCGCACAGTGACGGTCAGCACACACAGATACTATTGGTGCAGTGAAGGCTTTGGGGCAGTTCTCACAGGAAGTGCGCAGAGAGGCAGGGATCTCCAATGCAGTCTGCTTTCTCTGGATGTGTCACACGATGGGAACATGGTGGGCTTCTACTTCCGAATAGTCTCACCCACCACACTCCTTCCTCTCCCAACAGGCAGGCTTCTAGACACTAGACAGACCCTGAGTTACACCAGCAGAAAGTGCAGCCTTTAGAGGATGCCCCTTCACCCCTGAGCGGTTGACTATCAGGCAGACACCAGCCCTGGTTACACAGCAGATCTTCAAGTACTCTGCAGAGCACTCCTTTCCTTGCTAAGAAGAACTTGGGACTTGAACAAATGGGGTGGTTTGCATCCCAGTTATAAACACAGTTTCCACACAGGGGATGTGGCTTCACCATCTCAAACTTCAGAATCAGTTTCAGATGTTTTTTATTCAAGTGTCCTTCTCAAGCTGCTCTCCAGACATAGCCTTTGTGTAAAGCGATGCTTCTCACAGTAGGTAGCACTGGTGCTGGCTCCAAACAGGAGTACCCAAAGCTTGAGTACAATGAAGTCGGCGATCTCTGAGCCTAGGTGTCGCCAACCTTCCTGAAGAAGTCATTAGGGGCAGAAAAATGGGCAGGCCTGGCCTAGACGCTTCCTCACCATGAACAACAGAAATTGAAGTCCTACCCCTAACCCCAACCATCCAACCAATGGCAGTGTCAGGAAGAACAAAGCATCAGCTCATGGCTAACAAAGTATTCGTGGACTTTCTAAAGGTAGCCCTGTCTCCATCCTCCTCCCTTCAGTGTCGGCATCCCCATGCTTCTGAGAAAGGAATGCATGCAAGTATCGGCGTGAGTCCTCCATCTGATGCCATGTTAAACCATGGGCATCCAAAATGGATCCCACTGGCTTCAGTGTTCACACACACCCACACACACACACAGAATCCTGACAACATACATGCATGACATGCTCACTGCACACACAAATGCATTCCACATACACACGTGATGTCAGACCAAGGTTCTGGGTCTTCACATAACAGCAGGACTTGACACGAGAGGGGTCAGGACACCACACTCTCACTGACACAGACAAAAGTGTGGTGATGCTATAATCATAATCCATGCTAAGCTGCAACTGCGGATACGCGACACTGGGTATGGGCTCCCAGGCAGCAAGGCCAAACCCTGCCTAATGTATACTATAGAACAACTGCCAATGCTGCCAATATAGATCACAACATTTTTATTTTTATTTCCATCATACGAATTAAACACTATGAGGACGAAATTGATTTTTTTAATTAATCTTGAAGTTTTAATTTCTATTTAGTTTATCATTTTTTCATTTGTTTCAGCGGATTATTTATACATTACAAACAAAGGAAAACACATCTACAAAAACATTGAATCAACACATATACCTCTAGTCAATCCTATACCCCTTGGTATCAGTCATACACAATCACTTTCTACAGGTTCTTACATTCCACACATTCACACTCGAATATTTTTCTCGCAATAATCATTTTTATGTACATTTCATATACAATTTGTACAGGAACCATAGTATACTTTGTACACTAAATCAACTCAAATGCAAATATTATTTATATTTCCTTATGGTTCACAAAGAAATAAGGTCTACGCGTTTCGAACTCCCTTTTGTTATGGGGTTCTCATCAGGACCGTAAACTCTCTAGTGAATCTTCTAAATTTGGGGTCTTTTAATTCAACACGACGCAGAACCACTTGAACTCTGTGGGTGGCTTTCTCTCCCGCTGGTTTAAAATACACAAGCTGCAACTGCAGCAGGTGATGCACCCACAACTGGGACACGAGTCCGCTGTCTTCTTTGAGGGCATAGTCGGTGCACACGTGTAGGTCACAGGAAAGGTACTGAATCTCGCATTGTTGGACAGAGGCCTAGGCCTTTATGGTGAGCTCGTTGTGAGGGATTGTCCTACCACCCAATGTTTCTCTGACGTTCAGCGCACCGACACCTCCCCGGTTGAGTTGCCCTTCTATAAAATAAGAAATAAATTAAGAAAAGCGATTCAAAGAGTGAGCGGTCAGATTCTTAGCCGACCCACCCCGATAAGGCAGATATGGAAGAGGGAGTTTTCCATCGACACTTACATAAGATGCTGGCACACATGTCTATGAACACGCCCTCAGTAGCGGGCGATATGTGTCATATTTAAGGTCACCGGGTCCTGGAGGCATGATCGACATAGAGACCTGGGTGCGGATTTGAAGTGGAAGCGGGTCTTCTCAGGGGAAGAGTCAAGTGTGGCCCTAGGCGCAACAATGGTGCATTTTAGGGTAAATGTTAAAGTTAGTTTTAAGTGTTGTCTTTTTCGTTCTGGTGTTAACCACAGGTTAACAAGCCCTCATCGTCCATTGTAGTACAAAAAAATGATTCATGGAATGCTTAAATTAATCTCAGCCACTGGTAATTACTCAGGCTGCATCCTTATTTTTCATACCAAGCCACCTATTTGGATCCAGCCATATGCAAATCAGCCTTGACCCTTCTCCAATAGGAACCATCCAGCCTGCACTTCCAGGAAATAGATAATAAGCAACCCAGGTACATTTTTTACCTAATTAGGGCTCATCAGACAGGTACAGCATGTTTCCAGTGAAACAGTGTGCACGGGACCCACATCTAGACATACCCGTCCCAGTTAGGACGTTGCACTGAATTATACAAAAAAGTGATGGATGAATGCTTGAAATAATCTCAGCCACTGGTAATACTCTGGACCATATCCCAGTCCATGGTTATTTTGTGCACCATGCCTCCTCAGCTTGGATCCAGCCGTATGCAAATCGGTGTTGACTCTGCTCCAATAGGAACAGTGGAGCCCAAACTGCCAGGCCAGGTCATCTATTGGACTGTTGTTGTGTCAGTCACAGTTTTCTCCCTCCCACTATAGCAAACAGCATGTGGGAAGGACCCAGCCCACTTCAGCCATTGGCTAACGTCACCGTGAGTGACGGCGTTCGGCTCTGTGGCTCCCTTAAAGAGCAAGGGAATACTATGACAAGGTGTGCTTTTTGATACCAGAAATACTTTTGCTTTTAGACAATGATTGTTTTTTTTACCTTAGAATGCAGATGGCCCAGCAACTCCGCAACAGTAAAGTTTTGCAAAAACAATGACAAAACAAAATAAGCATTGACAAAGCGTAAAGTCTGGCTTCCAAGACCAGACCTATTGGCTTTGCCAGTGCTTGTTTACTCTAGGGTACTGCTGATCTCTCAGGCAATCAGTATTGGGAGGGCTAACTCTCATTATGTAGGCCTCCAGGTTATCCACAGACTCTGTGCCGGAAGTCCGGATTGTGAAATAAGTGCAGAACAGGGCAGGTGGTGTCGATCCAGGGGTCTCGGGCCCCGAGGTGACAGGGGTCTGCGGGCCCCGAGGTGAGAGGGCCCCGCATCAGACTGGAAAGAACGACACAGAGACGCAATCTGTGCAACCCTGTGCGTAATTGTCGCGCAGGCCTGTCGCTTGTTGTGACAACAGCTGTACCGCACGAGCCAATTACACGGCGGCGCCCTGACGCAACGCAATGCCTGCCTGCCCGGGCACGGATCATTATTTATTATTCGCCGTCCCTGGCTCCTCAGCCCCGAGACACGCACCTTCACGCCCGAGTCCGCCCCCTGCACAGTAGACAGGGCTGGGCCTGACGTCACAGGGCGAGGAGCACACGGTGTGGAGGCCGGAGGCGCCGGGATCGTCCGCCCAGGCCTGGCCTCGACTGGCCGCTGTGCCATGCCCGGCCCTTGCCACCCTCGCCTCCCTCCACTTCCTAAACCCTGCTCATGTCCTCTCCCTCGCTTCTGGTGGGTGTCGACCGGCTTCTTCTCTCTGTAATGTTCTCTTTCTCACAGATTACTCACATCTGTAGAAACGCGCTGCCTGACGTATGAAAGAGTTTACCCATTCTGTTTCCGTGTTAGTTCATACGGGCCTTATGTATGGATGTGCTTTTTCTATAGCTCACACCTTGCCAGGAGGCAGTGCAGCGCTATATTGGGTCACACACAGGCGTAAAGCCTCCGTGATAGATCAGGAATCTGGGCTGTGGCTGGTTCATGGATTCTGACGCAGTGTTCCCCAAAGAGGCGAGTCTGCAACTCGCTCCTAAACTGGGCCCACGGTGGGTGGTCCTGATGGAGATCAGAATGTTCTTCCAGATCTTGGGTGAGATATTGGAAAGTCCTGCTGCCTTGTTTTCTCTTTGTTACACTTCTTAGCTGCAGACACATGGTGTCCTGGCTGCCAACAACTCCCACAGGTGCTGAGCTTGGAGCCAAGGAGAGCGGGGATGGTGGTTGTGATGGCCAGCAGGCCAGAAAGAGGGCCAATGCCGCATCAGATTTTTGGTACCCAAGAGAACTTGACCCCTACCACCCCCACAACAGATGCTGAGTGTGTAACCAAGGCGAGCGCGGATGCTGGTTGTGATGGTCTGTTGGCCAGCAAGATGGCTGAAGCAGCATCAGACCTTTGGTGCCCAAGAGGGCTGGATTCGTGCCACTGCCACCACAGGTGCTGAGCCTGTAGCCAAGGTGAGCGGGGATGCTGGTTGTGATGGCCATAGGCCACCAAGAGGGCCAATGCCGCATCAGATGTTTGGTGCCCAAGAGAACTTGACCCCTACCACCCCCACAACAGATGCTGAGCTTGAAGCCAGGGCGAGCGGGGATTCTGGTTCTGTTGGCCTGCAGGCCAGCAAGGGGGCCAATGCAGAATCAGATCTGTAGTGCCCATTGTGCCTTATTATTAGCGGCCAGCCCGTGAGGTTGTAGGCCCATTCTTGTATTTTTCTATGCTTGCTCAAATAAAGGTTTTTGAAAAAAAAAAAAAAAAAAAAAAGATCTGTAGTGCCCAAGATGGCTGGACCGGTGCCACCCCCACCAAAGATGCTGAGCTTGAAGCTAGGGGGAGCGGGGAGGCTAGTTCGGATGGCCTGCAGGCCAGTAAGGCGGGACCAATGCAGCATCAGATCTTTGGTGCCCGAGAGGGCTGGACCGTGCCAGATTTTCAGGATAGCCACTGACGAAGCAATTGAGCTTATTTTCTATTCATAAAATGTACATTTAGCGTATGCGGTTATCTTGACAATAAATGTGGCACAAGCGCGGATCTACGTCGATCAACCCTGATTTTAAATAATGGAGTTGGAGCTTTCTCAGCCTCATTTGGGATTCCCGCGGTCTTTAAAGGTAGGAGGCAAGTTACAGGGGGCTCCTGTCAATGCCACATGGAATTGTTGACCCATATGCATATTACTGCTGGTGAATGAGGCATAACGGCCAGAGCTGCCGACTTTGGATTTAGGGAACCGGATTCAAGTCTCGGCATTGGCTCAACATTCTGGGTAAATCACATAATCTCCCTGTGCCAATCAAAAATGTATGTGTAATGTAACCGGTGCTTATGTAAAGTGCTCCAACATCTTCGGGTCGAGTTTGTGCTGTATGAAACTGCAAAAAAAAAGAATGTAATAGTTTCCTTGCATGGCTATCCAGCTCCTGTCCAGTCTGCACACAAATCTTACAGCCCCACCATACTGACACTCTTCCGCCCCCCCCCCCCACACGCTGCTGCTTCCAAACGTTTTGTCTTATTATTTGTGCAAATAGGGAGTTCGAAGCCAGCCTCAAGGTGCAGTGCCCTCCACTGAATGGGCATCTTCTCTCTCTTGACATCTTGGCGGGAACTAGATACCCCAAGACATTCTGGACTGGAAAACCTCCCGTACTGACGTGTGGTCTACATCAAATTTGGAAAGTGCTCCCCTTCTGTAGTTTCACTGCAATGACCTGACATCAATGAACAGAAGACATTAGTACCCACTCACCAGAGAAGAGAGAATAGCCAGGGTCCAAGTGACTTCCAGAGTTGAATCAATCCCATGTGGACCAATCCCAGAGCTGTCATTAGGGCGCCAACCAGATTTAGCAGACGTAATCTCAGGAGTAACTCAAGGCTTAGGACTCAGTTCTTTATAAGGAGGTACCATGCTCGCGTACGCTGATCGCCGTTTTACACCCTAAGCAGCCCTTCCCAATCCACACGGAGTGTACGGTGTATGCTCCAAACCTGGGCCATAGTTTGTTGGAAATTGAATGGCAAGTCTCAGTAGACTTCTCAACATCTCAAAAAAAAGTCATTATGGGAGATGCAGCGTTGGGTCTAAGATACCATTACTTAAACTCAACATGACATAGGGGCCGATTCACAGAACTAACTTAAGACAAAATCCTAAACTTCCTACTTTTGGTATCCACAGAAGTTAGGGTTTTGTCTTAAGTTTGATTTAAGACAGACTTAAGACAGACTTAAGACAAAATCCTAACTTAAGTCTGTCTTAAGTTTGTCATAAGACAAGCTTAAGACAAAATCCTAACTTCTGTGAATACCAAAAGTAGTAAGTTTAGGATTTTGTCTTAAGTTAGTTCTGTGAATCGGGCCCATAGAGTGTGTAACATTTGGTAGGATTTCATGTAGCAAAAAAACACATATCCATGTACCATGTGGAACAAGGTAGGAAGGAAAGGGACTCGGACCGGTTTCACAGGATGGAAAGAGATGGAGTTGGTTGTACTCAATCGATCAATCAGTAGATTTGTAGAGCGCTTCTTGCCACCCGTGAAGGAATCCAGGCACTGGACACCCAAAACTCAGGGATGTTAGAAGAGTGAGACAAACAAACACTGTGTTGCTGTCAGTCATGCAAGGAGCAGTCATGTAGTCTGCATGGAGTTTCCAAAGATGGTTTCGAAACAGAAGGGGTTAAAATGAGAAATAGCTAACCTTTGGGAAGATGTATGTGGAAGCAAAACAGGAGCTAAAATATGTAATGCTGGATCTAAGGACCGAAAAAAGACAACAGGGAAAAGAGTGAAAGCAAAAGCGTACTCTGCTCAGATAAGTACCAGTCCTCCAGCTTAAACCCTCACTGGTGGAACCTGTAAGTGTCGGTGATGTCATGCATGACGTGATTTAACCCATTAACTGGAAGCTCCTGTGCTTCAGATGAGGCGAGGAGCACCCTTGGCAAACCTCTGAACTTGTCGAAACTCGCTGTCTGAATTGATACCTTCGAAGGCCGCCTGCTCTCCGTGTGCTCCACTCCCATGAACTCACCGCTGCACCTACAGGCTGACTCTGAACACGTCTGCAGTGGGTATAAGGGACTGGGTGTGCTGCTTGTCCTCAGGCGGTTCTTAGGCTGGTGCCAGCGGGACCCCTGCTTGACTGTTCTGTGATCACCGCTTTTTAAGATATTCGCTACAACCTCAACCGGCAGCAGAATTGTGACATTTTCTTCAACACTATCTCAAATGGTTAGAGTAGTTTAAGATTTCCACACATTATCATTTGTGTGCAATATAGTTTCATCAGTAAAACTGTGTGTCTGTGCAAATCTAGTGCCCATTTCAATGGAAAGTGAGCTGTCCGTGGCAGTGTGCTGCCACACAATGAACACAATGCTTTAGTTACACTAACTCGTCCTGGGCATCCCTCGACACGAACACATCACCCTTCACCTGCGTAACCTCCATTGGCTCTCCGTCGAGAAGAGAGTTACTTTCAAGATACTCACCCATGCCTACAGATGCCTCCACAACACCGGACCCCAATACCTCAATGAGTAAATCTCCTTCCACGTACCCAAGAGAAGCCTCCGATTCGCAGACCTCGCCCTCGCCGAAACCCCACCCATCCGCAGAGCCAGAGCAGGTGGAAGAGCCTTCTCCTACATCGCGGCCAAGACGGGAATCGAGATCCCGATCGACATCAGACGCGCCCCCTCCCTGAACATCTTAAGGAAGACGCAGAAGACCTGGCTCTTTGACTGAACAGAGCTGCTTCCCCCCCTTCCCCCCCAGGGCCTTGAGACCCTCACGGGTATGTACGCTCTTACAATTCCCCTGATTGAGTGATTGAAAAATCACCTGTCAAATGTGCATTAACACTAGATGGATCAGATTTTTTTTTGTAATATACTGTTTTACCGAGCTACGGGTTGAATATTCCGTCCATAATTTTTTGCTGTAGCATTTTTCACCCTAAGTGGGACGGATATGCCCAGACATGGGAACCTTGCTCGCTGTGAAAGTGGACAGCACTGGCACGAAATGTGCAAGTGTCTCCTAGGGCACTGGTGAATTATGGCTAGAAAAACCAGCTAATGTTATTCAAAGATATTTGTCAATAAAGTTTTTTCATATTTTTTGTCTTCAAAAGTATTTTATTCATACTTGTAGAATTCGTTCGATATCATTCCATGATCACATTCATTGTAATCCAACGAGGACAATATATATCCAACTTTCTTATATTTCATATATCAAAGTTAACATTCCTTCCAATGCATTTCGGCCATAGGGCCTTCATCAGGGAAGTCTGTGAAACAGAAAATATACCTGTCACTCCTTTATACCACACACAAAAAATATATCAAACGTGTATATAACTCTCATGCATATATCAGCTTATATTTCATTTGACAACACAAGCGTATTTTGAATGAACAAACAAAGGTAACTGTTGCAGTTTAATAGCATAGACGATCAAAATGCTACCCAATAGTTCATGGAACTGTTTATGAATAGTGAAGTTGGGGTCATGATCACGTATATCACTAGGAGGTCTTTAAACGATCAACATAACGGGAAAACGCTTGGTTAGTTAAGACGTTGTCAAGACTTACGCGCTTCTATAGCTACGTTGTTTCGCTCCACATCGGCTGCAATGTGAAATGTTTTCCGGGAGAATATTTCTCGTAGCGTCTTATGGCGCTGTCTTGGATTCCACCATCGGCTCGGGAAAGTTCGCGTGTGACGCGTTGGGGGTGTGTTATAACGTCAGTTACGCGCGTGTTCCTTAAAGTGACCGTGTAGTGAGGCTTGAATGTTCTAACGCAGCAATTAAATAAAGCATTTCAAAGTGTGCAACATTGTATTAATGGTAGAATACCTTAACACTGTAAAGGGTAACCATGATAATGCATAAAATACAACCACTTTGTAAGCAAGTATTATATAAGCACCTTAAACTATAATGAAATAAAAACCTGACAGTTAGATATCGGTTACTTAGCCCAGCACAAACCGAAATTTAACACTCTATGTCATATAGTTCATAAATAACAACTAAATTCTGTCCGTTCATTAATCCCATTCGGGCTCATGGTCTGTAAATGGTATATCCAGTAATTTTAGCGTTTCAAAAGGGCTTTTTTATTGTCTCTTTCTTCATTTCTCTCCACAACTTCCAGTATACAAGCCTTGATTTGGTTCACTTGGTGATTATATTCAATAAAGTGGGTTGCCACTGCTGATTTTAGGACTTTAGTTCTGATGTCACTTTTGTGCTCTGTGAGCCTTATTTTAAATTTACGTTCGGTCTGTCCAACGTACGCTTTCCCACATGGGCACTTCATCATGTATATTATGTTTTTCGTGTCACAAGTAGCATTGACATGTAACTTGATTTTATTTCCTCTCATGGGATGCGTAATAGTACTGCCTTCCATTATATTGTTGCAGTTACTGCCATTTCTGCAAGGAATAGTACCTTTGTATTTGATGTTGGACTTTGTTATAGTAGGGCATGTGATGATTTCTCCTAGGTTTCTCGCTCGGGTGTATGCGAATAATGGTTCATCAGCAAAGATATTGTTAAAGTCTGGTTCAGTCTGTAATAATCACCAGTGTTTCTTGATGGTTTTTTTTTAACAATGGGCTCACTGGGGGAGGAGCCAAGATGGCGATCGGAACAGTCGCATAAACGCTTGGCTCCGAGGGCCCTTCCTCCCCGCACGTCTATCCTGAAGATAATCCTGAGCGAGGTTTGCTGATCTAAGTTGTTGAAGGGAAGCGATTACTTACCGTCTGTTTCTGGGGCTCCACCGTGCAGTAGATCCGAAGAACTGTCCCCGTCTGCTTGCCGGCCTTCGTGGCGCTGAAGCCGGGGCCTCGAGTGCAGAGGTTGCCCGGCAGTGATCGTAGTGTTGGCGGCCCTGGTCGGGATGAGAAGCCGGTCAATGGGAGCCTGAGAGCCGCGAGCCGGGAGAGTTGGTACCTACCCACTCCCAATAGTGGGTTGCCCCGTGCACCCGAGATATTGCCGAGCCGGAGAGAGCCCATGTTGCCCGGTTCCCCTTGGGTGAGACGCCCGGCCATGTTAATAGTCCCGTCCGGGAACCAGCGGGTGGCTCCCGGCGAGCTGCGGGGAGCACGTCCGGCCTTTTGGTGACTCTCCTTTCTGCAGCAAGCGCCGACTGTCGAGGTCCAGCCGTGGGACCTGCTGACTCTAGTGGTCGGACGGGGCTCGGAGGTGGAGGGGAAGTGAAGGAGAACGAGATGGCTGAAATGGCGGATGGCGCCTCGGAGTGCACCCCTCCCAGGGACAGAGAAACCGCTGAACTTGAGACCCCCGGAGTTCGGCTGCGTGGGGAAACGCTTACACATAGCCACGTAATGGCTGCACTGACAACCTTGCGGACTGCTCTGCTCCGGGGAGCCCGGGACTTGGAAGGAAGGATCGCTGCCATTGCTGACCCGCCATTTTGTAGCGGAGTGGTTTGCTTCCGAGTCGGTGCCGATGCGTCTCCCTATGCCGCAGTGTCATGTTCCCCGGTTGAGTCTACAGTTTTAGAGGCGCGAATAGATTTGGTTCCTGAGCTTATTGTCGTCACACCTGTTCCGCAAGTGGTTGTCTCAACAGGGCCTTTTTCTGACCAGCAAGTGGAGAAGCTACATCGATCCATGGTACATGAGGCCCGGACTGTGCTGCGGTGTTTCCCACATCCTGTGCTTTCCTTTCCGTGCTTGGCGGACCTGTTTTTGGACTTGGAACTGTTGGTGGTCTGGGTATTGTTGCATTCCGGCCTCCGCCATGCATCGTCAGTTGTCTCTCGGTGGCAGGGACCATGTTGGGCGGAGGCGCTACGTGGTCTGCCTGGAACGATTGAACCTTTTGTATCGAATTGTCTACCGGCTGCAAGGCTGTTTAACATTGCTACTATTGACAGAAGTGGCCAGGGGTGACCTCGCTTGGGACTTGGAGGGACTTCTTGCTGGTTAATGGTGATTCAAGGGCACGTTTAGTGGGGCTGTAATTGATTGCGTTTTATGTGCTTGCTGATATTTGTACTTTTCCATTGCTTCTGTTTATACGGTTTTAGTATGCGGGGGTGGGAGGGACTGGGCAACCGAATCGCCGGCCCTTCTCCTCACATTTTTTCTTCCTTTTCTCTTTTCTTTTCTATATTTCGGGTCTCTTATTTAGGACGACAGGCACGCTGCTGGGGGGGTAGGCGTAGCCTTTTGCAGGGGTGCAGGGTGGGGGTTTGGGGGATGGGTTTGTTTTCTGCTTCTTTTTTTTGTTTCTATGGCCCTTTGCCCTTTCCTTTTTCGATGTCGTCGTCTTCATGTCTCCCATAGTACATTCCCTTTAGGGGTGGGGCTCGCATGCCGTGCTTGGTACGTTACTATTGCATTTATCCTGACTTTGGTACTTTTCTCCTTTCCCATTCAATCTATGTTCACCATCGGAGTGATAATGTGTTTTAACTGACTGTGTTGGGAGCGGGAATGACAATGCGATATCGATTTTTGATTTAATTTTTGGTTATTTAAAAATGAATCGTCTCTAATCCTTGTTATCAAGTATTATCTTGATTCTCTGCTGTATCCTGGATGTGGCTTTGTTTTTAATCACCGGATTGATGTGATACTTCTTACTTAATTTCTGCTCGATTTAAATAGCGGCCGGCCACACTGGTTGTAGGCCCGTGTTTGTAATTTCTTGCTGATGGAAATAAAGGTTCTTTAAAAAAAAAAAAAAATGGGCTCACCGTGGAGAATTTGCTCATGCATGTTATTTTGGCTTCCTTTCTAGTTGTGAATGCTGTAAGTAATGTTCTTCTTTCTTTGAGTTGAGCTCTTTCTAGTGCTGATTTCATTACTGTCTCTGGATAACCTCTTTTTCTGAATCGTTGTAACATGATTTGAGATTGCGTCATGGATTCCTCCGGGTCTGAGACAATTCTTTTAACTCGTAAGAGTTGTGAATATGGTAGATGTTGTTTGAGTGGAGATGGGTGGAAACTCTGATATGATAGTAGATTATTGCGATCAGTTTTCTTTGTGTAGAGTGTGGTTTCTATATTATTGCCTATTTTCTTGATCGTTACATCCAGATAATTGATTTGACTGTCATGAGTTTCATACGTGAATTGTATTCTTTGATCTATCTCATTGAGTTGTTGAATATTGAAAATCAAATTTTCCTTCGTACCTTTCCACAATATGAAAATGTCGTCGATATATCTAAGATAAAGACGTAGGCCTTGTTTCCATTGAGCTTTTTGTAGAATGTGTGTATTCTCATATTGATGCATACAAATATTAGCATATGAGGGTGCTGCCGGATTCCCCATGGAGGTACCTGACTTTTGAAGATACCAATGAATCTCCCATCTGAAATAGCTGTGCATCAGTGTAAAGTTCAGTAGCTCCAATATAAACACTTTCATAGGTTCGTCATATTCCATGTGAAGCAATGCTTCTTCCACTGCTTCTATCCCCATGAGGTGGGGTATAGAAGTATAAAGTGCTTGGACATCTATTGTGCACATGATAATTTCCTCATCAACTTCAAGGGTCAAACTATCCAATTTTTTTAGAAAATCTGTGGTATCTCTGATATAGGAACCCATCTTGGTGACATAGGGTTGAAGATATTTATTGATCAGTTTTCCCACGGGTTCATGAATGCTCCCGCAAGTGGAGACTATTGGGCGACAAGGAGGTTTAATTGGATCTTTATGGATATTTGGAGTGAGGTAGAATTTGGGTACTTTGGGATGATCGGTCGTGAGGTACTTCTTCATTTTGTCATCCACACTTCCTCTTGACATTGCCTCTTGTATGATGGTTTGTAATACCTCTTGGATTGCTTTGGTTGGATTGGAGTTGCGTTCCATGTATGTGTTTTCATCCTGTAGGTGTATTAAGGCTTGTGAGTTGTAGTAATCCCTATCCATAATGACTAGAGCTCCACCTTTGTCCGCTCGTTGGCAAATAATTGTGGGATTATTGGCTATTGCTTTAAGAATGGCATATTCTTTTTGTGTGAGATTTTTGGTTTTGGTTTGTTTTTTGTAGTTGATTTTGTTTAGATCTTGTTTTACTAATTGTTCAAACAAATCTAATGTCTTGTGGCTGATTGGAGCCATATAGGTACTTGTGGTGGTAAGACCTTTGAGAGGATCTTCCTTTTGATCTTTATGTTCCACTATTATGTTGGTGAAAAAATGGCGAAGTCTTAACTTCCTCATGAGTTTGAAGAAGCTGATGTTTACTTCCAAATGATTGGTATGTGCTGTAGGCACAAATGATGTCCCTTTTTGAAGCATTTTGATTTGTAGTCTAGTGAGTTTAACATTTGAGATGTTAATAACCAAATTGTCTAAATGCGGTTCTTTTTCTTGTCCTTCTTGGTCGTCCCATTCCGTGTTTGATGAGGGCCTTTCTCCTTCTCTAGCTCAAGACTTTCTTCTTGACCTCCTCGGTCGTCCCTTACACTGGGGCCTCCCTCTAAAAAAGGCTGGACAACTTTATTTGTACTTGTAGACGGTTTTGGTACCATCGCTGTTCTTCTAGATGTGTCTGATGTAGCATCTGTGTCCGAAGAGGATGTATCTGTTTGTTGTGTGTATGGACGGCTTTGTCTTTTTCTAGCATATACCTCTGCCCAATTGTAAACTTCACCAAGTTTATAATCGATGGTATCTCGACGGTATTTGCGGAGTTTCCTTTCATTTACTTCCTCGGTGTGTTTTGCCAATTGTGTTTTGATATCTTCTAGTATCTTATTTAGTTCATCAGAGGTCATTGCTTTTCCAAGTTCTTCTTTGACGCTAGAAATATCTTTTTCTAACCCTTCCAAAATTTGGGACAATTCTTCGATGATTAACAGAATCAAGTCTAAGGAACATTTATTAAGGATTGCGTACCATTTATCAGTGAATTTTTTTGAATTTTTACATAATGATGGTTTCAGTAATATTCTCAGGCCACGTGGGATTCTTGACGCCTTGTGATATCTAATCATTGTGCTGGCATGTAACCGTTGGTTGATAATCTTTCGTGATAAATAAAGGAGCTGTTTCACTTGTTGATCTTTTGTTTTTGAGGTGGTATATTCAATAGCTTCCTCCTGAATGAGTGAATATATTTTTGATGATTCCTCACTTGAGTATGCAAATGTATCTGCTTTTATTTCCGATAGCTTCGTAATTTCATCGTATTGCATTTTGTCTGAATTGCGTGTTGCAGCCAGCGAGCAGGGGCAAAGTGATGGGAAACATCACTTACAACGCAACTTTTGCCACGCAGTGCCTTTACATCGCAACTGTTACAACGCATACCATTACAACGCATTGCGCTGGGGGTCGCTCTAGGATAGGGAATAGGTTAATTTACTATCCAATAACCGTCCCTACTATCCACGGGGACTGGAGTTGGAATAGTAAATTAAACTATTCACTATCCAACACCCAAAAGCGCTATGCGTTGTAATGGTATGCGATGTAAAAACCGCGTTGTAAAAGCATGCGATGTAAAAGCATGCGTTGTAATTTCGTACATCCCAAAGTGATTTAGGTAGTGGCTGTGCACTGTGAGGTCTATATGTTCAATTTAAGGCGTGTGCCGTGCTCCTTGGGCTGTGCCACTGAATTCAAGCTAGCCTGGCTGATGAGGGGTGAAACCCTGAAATCCATCCCAGGATGATTGTTTCCAGTCCAGCAAGGACCCGGCTTGGCAGTTAAAGGCTGGACTGTTCCCATGAGGAGCAGGGTCAAGTCTGATTTGCATATGGCTGGGTTCAACCTGGGCTGGCGTGGTGAGCAAAAGAACAATGGATTTAACCCAGATCTCTTGACTGGGGGTGAATGTCTGATTTACTCTGCATTCCGTCCATCATTTGTTGCTGTAGCTCAGTTTGCAGCCAGAGGAGCAGAAAGCAAACAGTGCCCATCGCATCACTATTTACTTTCTGTTCTGTTCTTGGCATTGCCTTGGCCAGTTTCTGAAGCCAGGGGTCGTAAACGCAGTGCCAGGGGTCACAAGGAGGAATCCAGGTATCGCAGCTGCGACCCGTGGCAACTTCTAAATAATATGCACTGGAGCTTAGTGCATAAGACTAGAAAACATGAGATTGGACTATGTGCGTGTACAGAGTCTTAGATAGAGGGGAATATCTTCTATCATTTGACAAGAGAACAAAGGATATTCGTGAAGGTTTACACTGAGTCCAAAGGGACTAACGGCTAGGGCGCTCGACCTCGGACCTGGGGATCTGGGTTCGAGTCTCGGTAATGACGCTAAAACATCCTATGATCCTGGGCAAATCACTTAATCTCCCCGTGCCTAACAAAAATGAATGTGTGTCCTCATGTAACGTAACTGGTGCTATGTAAAGCGCTCTGATACCCGATTCGGGTCAAGTTCGCGCTATATAAAACTCTGCAAAAAAAAAAAACTGTCAACGATACTGACCATCGCAGGTAGGGCGGCGATCGTGAGCAGAGAGCTATTATGGTACGTAAGAGATTGAAGAGGAACAGCATTAGAAGGCAGTAGGACTATGGATGAAGCATTGGTCCCTGGCCCTTTCTGAAGAGGTGCCGTCCCACAAGAAGATGGTGGCTATCAGAGTACAGCTTCAGCACCACACACCTCTGCCACCCAGGGGGAGCGGGAGGGATAAAGCATCTCCAGGCCAACCAGGAAGCAGATCTGTATACATTATCATATAGATCTGTATATATTATCTTCACAGGGTTCTGGTACTCCATGCTTTACCATGATATTTTGGGAGTGTGATAATAAAATTAGGAAACCTGAAAAACTCTTGCACACAGCCGGCTCCTTGACTTGGGCGGGAGAGGGTGTGGTCATGTTCTTCAGTCAGCATAGTTTTTAATGATCCAGAGTTCATTACATCTTCAAGGCTGGAGTGGCCCTCCAGGTTCATGCCTTAGCGTCTTGTGAAGATATGAAGTACCTTGTGTTTGTGGTTTCTATTGGTGCAGCAGGTGCAGTGGCACCGGGGCCCAGAGGGGCCAACTGAACCCCGGTTATTTCTGTAATTTATAATTCTAACAGTAGCCGGGGGCCAATTTCCCTCCTTGCACTTGGGCAGAATCTTCAAATTGTGGGGTCGCCCCCCTGGGAGTCCGGGGGTTGGGGAGGAGGATACAGAGGTGTCTTGTATATTCAGCTCCCATCTCTCTCCTACTAGGAATACCGATGGGTCTGCCTTCGGGCCACAAACAGAGGCAGGGTAGCAGAAGTTCACTGCTTGTCTAGTGCAGGGGGTTACCTTCTGCTGAGGATGGTCCCTCCACACCTCCTTCGAGGGATGTTACCTGCTGATGGTTTGTTCTCCAAGCTGTGGTACCAAGCTGTGGAATTACCACAGACAGACTTGAACCATCTAACAGCGAACAGGTTTGAGGGTGCCCAAGTCGGAATTTTGTGCTATTTGCCATCGAGTTTCTTGCCAGGTTCTGCCAGCCACAGACCTGTGGGCAAACAGCGCAGGGTACACAATTTGCACATGGTCAAATAGTACATGTGAATTTAACACGTGAGTAAATACCGCCAAATTGAAATTGCTTTTCAAGTGCAGACAGGAGTTTGCATGTGAAAACGAATTACCCTCAAAGTTGTAATCAGATCCCAAGCCTCTCCCAACAGGATGCACAGATAACAAAATCTGCCTGACCCGCAACTGACTTTGCCTGACCCTGCCTGACCCTGCTAAAGTCATTGGCTAGTGGTGAAAACTCACACTCATCTAAAAGAGCCGCTTAAAGGATTTCTGCCACATTAGGTGGATGGTATCATGCCACCCCAGCCCCTGGTAATTTTCCAATATTTAAAGATTGTAGATTCAATGTCCGATAGTGCCCTAAGCACTCACTTGTAGGGCCTGGCCCATGAACCGGTCCTGCAGGCCCGGCTCCCCTTAAGAAATATTCAAAGTTCGGATCCCGGAAGGATTAACGGATGAGACACCCTCTCCTCTGGAAGGGAACCAGTGACCGGGAGGCCAGTGTCGTAGCAAGGATTCCTGGCGCTGGTGCAAACCAGGAAAATGGCCCCTTTGACTGCTGTTGGGTAGTAAAATGCAGCATTGTCAGGGTTTCATTGGCCCTTCAGGGCTCGGGCCTCGGTATCACTGCACCTGCTGCACCGGTGATCGCTACGCCCCTGCAGGAGGTTGCAACACATAGAACTCCGCAGCAGGTACCATATGCCACTGAGCTACCCATCACTTCGAGCCTGTCCCTGGCGGCTGTGGTCATTTTGCTGTTTTATCTTTTCCCGCCAGACCCAGGAACAGCGAGTCCTTGTTGTGGTGCCTGCGCCTGCCAAAGTCCCCGTATTTAGCCAACAGACGCGCTCTCTGTTTCTGACACACACATGTTTGTGTTGGTGATGCTGCCTCTTGTATTTATATACACGAGCTGGACTGCACTGGGCACTGGGCAAGGACAGGAGCTGAGCACAGGCAGCGTTTCAGTGCCCAGAAAACCCAGTCTTGGCCCACATGCCTTTTTCCAAACTGGCAGTGTAAACAGTGGAGAGAGAGAAATCCATGTGTCGAGGGAACTCTGCAACGTGAACGTTTTCTAGGCGCTTCAGCACCCCCTGTTGTGTGTCTCAGCCTGGGCTGCTGCAGATCGAGCTGCTGAGGGCTTCGCTGGGCAGTGTCAATCAATCATAGTACTTGTAGAGCGCGCTACATACCCGTGAGGTTCTCAAGGCGCTGAGGGGAGGGGGTGCTGCTACTGCTCGAAGAGCCAGGTCTTGAGGAGTCTTCTGAAGGCGAGTAGGTCTTGGGTCTGCGGTATGTGGGTAGGGAGGGTGTTCCAGGTCTTGGTGGCGAGGTAGGAGAAGGATCTGCTGCCGGAGGTCGTTTATTGGATGCGGGGGACAGCGGCGAAGGCGAGGCTGGCGGAGCGGAGCTGGCGGGTGGGGGTGTAGAAGCTGAGTCTGCTGTTCAGGTAGGCTGGTCCGGTGTTGTGCAGTGCTTTGTGTGCGTGGGTGAGGAGCTTGAAGGTGATCCTTTTGTCGACGAGGAGCCAGTGTAGGTCTCTCAGGTGGGGGGTGATGTGGCTGCGGCGGGGGACGTTGACGGTCAGTCGGGCGGAGGCGTTTTGGATGCGTTGTAGTCGTCGTAGGTGTTTGGCTGGGATTCCTGCGTAGAGCACGTTGCCGTAGTCCAGTCTGCTGCCGATGAGGGCCTGTGTCACCGTTCTTCTTGTCTCGGTCGGGATCCACTTGTAGATCCTGCGGAGCATGCGGAGGGTTTCTGGTGTCTTATCTCCGGCACACCCGAGTTTTTCACAGGTCTTTAAAGACCATTTTCCTATTTACCTACCTTTGTCAACTGGTTAACAAGGCTTTTTTCTGGTTCCCGTACCCCTCCTGGGCCCCCATGCTGCCTATTCCTTACACAATGTATTTTACTTTCACTACCGTAGTGTGAGAATGTATTTCATGAAAAGGAATGGAAACTAGGGTTGCCAAAAGAAAAATACCATCCATTTGTTGTTTAAAGAGCCTGCAAAGGCCTCGTCTTGACTCAAAATATGGTTATAAATGAAATCATATGTATTCATTTGTAATGTGACTTTTCTATCTTTTTTCACTTTTATTATCAGTCATGAATCATTCAGGCAGCCCCTGAACACAATTAAAAATGATTTTTTATTTATATTTGCTGTTCCAAGTATGCACAAATAAGTGCTGAAAATAGGCTTTAGGTGACTGCCTATTTTTGTAATGTCTGGGACATCAAAATAATGAGCTGGCCACCCTAATCATAAGACTGGAAGTTTGTTACAGGATCAGCACATTATTTATTTCCTCTACCCTCGATCCCTGAACAGGGCCGGACTGGGAACGCAAATCAGCGTTGCCAATTGAGTCGGACCGGCTGCGGGGGAGGCGGGTGGGGATGGAGGAGGTAAGCGTGGAAAACACTGCAGTGCTTTTGGTACAGGGGGCCGATATTGAAGCACTGCTGCTAAAGCGGCCCCCTGTACCGAAAATGGCGCCCACCGGTCCGAAACTTGGCCCCATCCTTCTGGCCCACAGAGAAACGCCCAGTCCCCGCTATGGCCATAATGGCAATAGTTTAACTTATATCTGAAACTCTATGTCTGCCCTCAATAATATGCTGAGTTACTTCAAATGTCTGGGAATGTACCGTGCATTCTGAAAACGCACTCCTCATTCTAGCCCTTTCACTTTCACAGTTACCCTGCACTCACAGCGATTGCAATGTACTCACGCTGATCGCCATGCACTCACACCATTCACCCGCTCACCCTGCACTCACACCATTCACCCTGCACTCACAATGACAACACAGCACTTATGTCACTTGCCAGAAGTGCAACTAGAGTGACATATCGGTGTGGGGGGGAGGGGGACTAATAAAAGTTAGGATGCAGTGGCTCTAAAAAGGGGTGTAAGAACAACAAAGCCTCGTTAACAACTAAATGGTCTTTTAAAGACCTGTGAAGTACTCAGGTGCGGCTGTCTGTGTGCCCGGGAAACTGTCTCAGCCCGGGCTGACACACGGCGGAAGGGCGGGGGCTGAGGCCCTTTGAGCCCAATGGGCGTTGCGTGCCTGCCACTCGCCATGAACTCACACCATTCTCCCTCCACTTACCCTGCAGACACATGAGTACACCGCTCACTCTGCACTCACAATGATCACTCTGCACTCACAATGCACTTGCGCTGTTCACACTGTACCTCACCCTGCAGTCACACGAGCACACTACTCACCCTGCACTCATAGGACACTTCACTCACCTGTCCCCCTTACTGCTCACTCTGCAACCTCACTCAAACAAGCCCATCACTAACCATACATTCATTCGTCCCACTCTGCGCTTACATCTGCACCCAAATTCATGTCACCTCACTCACCCTGCAGTCACTCCTCTCACCATACTCTCACACTGTTGCATCGCCCACCGTGCACTCACATGGGCACTCCTGTCACCCACACAGCGCAGAGGGTTAATGTGCCTGCTACCAGTAGCGGCCCGTGGGGGGAGTTCCGTGAGGCGGGGCGGGGGAGAGGCAGGGTGGTGGGTAGTAAACACTGGAATATTGATGAACGCAAATAAGTCAACATTTAAATGAATAAAATGAATTACGTTACGCGCGCTGCATCGCATTTTGCGATGCAGCGCGCGCAACAAAATTAGTTTTATTTATTTAAATGTTTACTTACCTCTGTTCATCCATATTCCGGTGTTTCCTCCTGTCCTTCCAACTTGCCCTTTCTCACACTCCACGTTCCTTGTTCCCTCTCTTCAGCCCTACAAATCACCTCTTTCTCCTTCCACCTGTCTCCTCTTTCCCTTGCTTCCTTCAACCCATCCTCTCTTCTTTGTTCCCCCTAATTCTTCACTTCACCCCCTTCTTTCCTCAGTCCTTCTTTCTCCTTTTAGTCCTTACTTCAATTCATCGTCTATTTTTCCTTTATTAACTATCTCTTTCTTACGGCCTTAGTGCCCCTTCTTCCTTCACGACTCTTTTCCTTTCCTTGATGTGAAAAGACGTTTTTATTCACAGGGTCTTTGACCTTCCTTCTAGTCTGACATTGTTTCACAAAATGTGTTAACCTTAAACCACCCCTTTTGTAGGCGGCCTCCAGGGGAAATGGGATTTTTTTGGGGGGAAAGGCTGGAGAGAGTAGGCAGCCGCCTTTGAAAGCCACTTTCCAGTGAGTAGACCTCTGTTTGGTCCGGGAAACGGCCATTACAACGAAGCCTTTACAACGAAATCGTTAACCACGCATGCAGTACAACGCATGCGTGGTTAACACGAAAGCCTTTACCACGCATACCTTTACTACGAGGTTTGTAGTAAAGGTATATGTGGTAAAGGTAAAAAGTAAAAAAATGGGGGGCTTGGGGGGGTCTCCCCCCCAAAAAAGAAACTCACCTGAAGTCACGTCGGGTATCAGCGTCGTTTAAGAGAAAACGGAAAATAAACTTCCGCTTTCTCTTAACGACGTATGACGTCACCACGCTAGTAATTGTGGTAAATGTTATGCGTGGTAAACGAATTCCGTTGTAACGCATGCATGGTAAAGGCATGCGTTGCAACGGAATTCGTTGTAACGTCATATATTCGTTTGGTCCTACATACTTGGCAACTTCTGTACAAGGCTTTTTAAGACACTCCGACAAAGTTATGTTTTGCCATTTGGGTGCTCCCTTCCCCGTAGCAACAAGGTCATTTGCAGAAATCAGCTGCCCTTCCCTGGCCATTTGTTTTGGAAATATAAGGCGCCTGCATACAATATCCCTAATGCAGTACAGGAGTGAGATCTGGAAAGAGTGACTCACTCAGCCTGCTAGCATTTCAGAGGCAACAGCCTCAAAAGACCATTGTGGAAGTCATGTCTGGTGCACCTAGGTTTGTCAGACGTCTTCGGGGATGTGAAAAGGACAGAAGGACAGACATGGGAGCACAGCTGTACTGAATGTGCAGGATTCAGGCTAACCTCTGAGGCTGGAGGGAGGCATCCAAAGGTAGCCCAGGCAGCCTCACACCTGCCTAGCCTGGCTCCTGGAAGTGACAGGGCCTTAAATACTCAACCCTGACCTGCACTGGGCAGGGGGTGATGCAAGCGACATTGCTTTCTGCTACAGGGATTGGGTGCCCCACCTCCACACCACACCACAAGGAAACACTGTTAAAAATTGGTCAAATGGAGCATTTTACAACATTTTTCACTTATACAGGCCAGAAAGCCAGTGGCGGCTACTACAGAACAGGGGTGGCGAGGCATGAGGGGTATTTTAAATATATATTTTTAAAAACACTTACCTGCAGGCTGGCCGACCACCGCCTCTCGGTCCTCTTCGGCTCCTCGTTTGACAGCCGGAACCAGGAAGGACACAGGCTTCCAGACTCCCCTATCAGAAGGGGGACCCCTGAAAACTAATACTAGGCAGGTAGCACAGGGGAATTAAGTACAACAAACCGAGCAAAGGAAGCTACTGCCTAGATTTCAAAATACCAACTTCAAACGCCAACGCGCGTTTCGGTGTATGTACACGCGCGTTGGCGTTTGAAGTTTGTTCCATGTTTACAGGATTGTGTTCTCTTACCACCGGGGAGAACACACGGGACATTTGTTATCTTACCATCAGCTGGTAGTTTTACCACCTTGAGTGAAGTGTCATGTTTTCTTATTCATGAATGTCTGTATGTAGGAGATTGGTAGGATGAATGAAGAGATGTGTGGGACATTATTGATTATTGATGATGTTTATTTATGATATATTTGTAGGTCTTTTAGTCTGTTTTGATATTATGGAAATAATAAAAAAATGTTTTGCTAATCTTGTTTGTGGTCATGTGGCATCATTTTTTCTGTCAGGGTCAGCTTCAGCCAACGATATATCATTTTGGGACTCTACTGTGGGGCCCTTGGTGTTTTGAAATCTAGGCAGTAGCTTCCTTTGCTCGGTTCCCAGACTCCCCCAGCCAATCACGACGCTGCCTTGCAGCAGTGTTGTGATTGCTCTGAGCGCTCAAAGAGGGACTGGGAGGCTGTGCATGTTCTTCACCCAGGCTGTGCATTCCACCCGGTGGAGAGCATGCAAAGTGCGCACTTTAAGGTGTGCTCACCACTCCTTCCCCTGACCCCTGCTCTGGCCAGCCCAGCCCGCCCCACCGGCCCCGCCCTTAGGAATGGAAAACTAAAATGATAACATTAGTTATTATCCTTTTAGTTTTCCTCTTTAAACTGATCGCAGAGCAGTGGGGCAACGCTCCTCCGCCTTACCGGAGAAGCCGCCGCTGCAGAAAGCCATGAGTTCTAAACAAGCGCTCAAGAAAAATAACAGTACTTTTGTGGTGTGCAAGGCAAGCCCTCCTGAAGGGTTTGCGAGCTCACTCTGACCATGAAAACTGTGAAAAATGGAGGCAACCTCATGCAATTTGTGCCACAATTTCCTTAAAATTTCCTAAAATGCAATGGTTGACATTCATGCAAGCACTGCCCTTAAATGCTCTCTTCCGTTTCCTTTCGTTTATCCCAGCACCTTCCAAGGTGAGTCTCAGTGCGAAAGGTATTAGATGGTGTGCAGGTCTCTCAATGTCAGGCCATACACGGCATTGCTATCTCTCAAGTGAGACCAGTATTACAGACTTAGGCCCTGATTACGAGTTGCTTGTTAAATTCTGGGCCATGCGTAAACTCCTGTTTACGTATGGGTCGGAATTATGAGTTTGGTTTTATTTAACGCATCTGCTAATGATCAGATGTGGTAAGTAATTCAACATTTGTTACAATACATCAGGTCATGCAGATTTTGGTGCATTATACACCGAAATCCGAATGTTATTCCCCAGAAACTCCTAATAGGCATTATCGCGCACGACAAATAGAGTACCCCGTGGTATTGTTATTTACCAAGTGCGAAAAATAGCACCTTTACTTGTAATCAGGCCCTTAGACTGTTGAGTTAAATTTGCATATATATGAATGGTTCAGACAACAGAGTTTTAACCAATCCTATGGGTTCACCGTCATGCACCAGTACTGGTGGTTTTCTAAAACCCTTTATCAACGAAGATGATGAAATGCCTCCACATGAGCCCCGGAATAACAGTTTTAGATGCAAGTGCCCTTTGGCACCAAGAAATCAATACAAGCAATTTGTTTTCTGAATACAATTTTGGCTTTAGATTTATTTTGGAAATGCATTAATTCTGTCTCCAAACATCAGGTTGATGTTTTCTTAAATGACACATGTTGCTCCCATTTTAGGTAAATACATTCTGTTATGATCTGCTCTGCTGGTGATGCATTCTGTGCACCCCTCCTTTGCTCCCTGCTCAGCACTCTGGGGTGTCATGGACGGTTGGTGAGTGACTGGTGGTTGCTTGGCAGTTAGAGAGAGTGGGCTGAGCAGAGGGGATGCTGCTCCTGGTGGGGCACTTTACTTGTAACCTATAACTGCTTCAATAAACCTAAAAAGGAAGATCACCTTATGAGAGTGCAGTCATTATGACAAGGAAGCAATCCAGAGCCACCACTATGCCAAGCATGGCCACATTAATACCTAGGATGTCCACAGTATCCCAAGGCGGACCTGTGGCGCTGCTGTGCCAGTGATCCAACGCCCATGTGCCAGCCATTGCCCCACACCCATGGGCATGGTCTCTGCTCTGGTCTTTTGCAGGGTTTCTTCTACCCACGGAAGCATGGTGGATGCAGGAAGTGGTAGGCTGTCGTGGCAATACCATGGGCACCCCATAGCAAGTCTGTCTCAGTGAGTAGTATAGGTTGTATACTACTCATCACCATGTATTTTCGCTAATTGGATGTGACAGGTGGCCACACCCCTTCGGTCCGTATTGCCCCGTGGCCACGCCCCTGTGGTGCACGTGGCTTTATTGGAATATACTACTTCAGTGCCCACAACAACTGCCTCTACTCCACGCCACAGCTCCTCTTCGGAGCTCAGAGTGGCCACTCACCATGGGAGTAATGTCATGGTGGTGGCCAGGTTTTGCAAGCCCCATGCTGTCAGTAACCCTCTACATGTGAGCACAGGGCTGGCAGCCTGTCCATCACATGATGGTGACCAGCACGTTTGGCCTGCAGGTCCAGGGCATGCGTCACACAGGTGAGGGCAGCACACACGGCCAGAGGTGTTTCCTCTCCATTCCAGGGTCTGGCTCTGGATGAATGGCTCGACGACACACTTGTGACCCTGGGCAGCTGCCCAGTTAGCTTTTGGGAAACCTGCTCTTGTTCCAGAGGGTCTTTCCCAAACTCCAAGTGTCCACCAACTATCCTTGATGTCTGCCCAGTCTATGCACTGCAGTAAAAAAATGTTTTCTGCCTACGCGAGGCAGAAAAAAACTCACCAGATGTTGGAAGCTGTTCAAGTGTTCTTGCCTGATTTGCATGTCCTGGGCACCTGTACAGGTGCTGCTCATGGTATTTCCTGACTCGAGTGTTTATTATTGACACTGAAACCGACATCGCCCTAGCACCAGAACTCGCATAGCACACTGGCTGTGGTGAGCATGTGCTGAGTTGGCACGCACCTCACACTGGCTTTGGTGGCATGTGGGCTGTGGTGGGCACGAGCTGAGTTGGAGCACACCTCACATGGGCTGTGGTGGGCACATGGGCTGTGGTGGGCACGTGCTAAGTTGGCGCACACCTCACGTGGGCTGTGTTGGGCATGTGCTGAGTTGGCTCACACCTCACGCTGGCTGTGGTGGGCACGTGCTGACCTGGCTCACACCTCACGTGGGCTGTGTTGGGCACGTGCTGAGTTGGCACGTGGCACGTGCTGAGTTGGCCCGCACCTCACGCTGGCTGTGTGGGGCATGTGCTGAGTTGCCTAGCACCTCACACTGGCTCTGGTGAGCACGTGCTGAGTTGGCTCACACCTCACGCTGGCTGTGGTTGGCACATTCTGAGTTGGCTCATACCTCATACTGGCTGTGGTGGGCAAGTGTTGATCCTGTCTGCACCTCACAGTGGGCACATGCTGATCTGGCTCACACCTTAGGCTGGCTGTGGTGGGCACGTGCTGAGTTGGCGCGCACCTCACGGGGGCTCTGGTGGTGGTGGGCACATTCTGAGTTGGCTCATACCTCATACTGGCTGTGGTGGGCAAGTGTTGATCTTGCTTGCACCTCACGGTGGGCACATGCTGAGCTGGCTCGCACCTTAGGCTGGCTGTGGTGGGCATGTGGGCTGTGGTGGGCACGTGCTGAATTGGCCCGCACCTCACGCTGGCTGTGGTTGGCCTGTGCTGAGCTGGCTCACACCTCACGCTGGCTGTGGTGGGCACATTCTGAGTTAGCTCATACCTCACACACTGGCTTTGGTGGGCACGTGCATGCTGAGTTGGCTCACACCTCACATTGGCTGTGTTGGGCACGTACGCTGTGGTGGGCACGTGCTAAGCTGGCTCACACCTCATGCTGGCTGTGGTGGGCACATGCTGAATTGGTTTGCACCTGTCACTGGCTGTGGTGAGCACGTGCTAAGTTGGAATGCACCTCACAGTTGCTGTGGTGGGCACGTGGGATGTGGTGGGCACGTGCTAAGCTGGCCCGCACCTCACAGTGGCTGTGGTGGGCACGTGGGATGTGGTGGGCACGTGCTAAGCTGGCTCACACCTCATGCTGGCTGTGGTGGTGGTGGGCACATTCTGAGTTGGCTCATACCTCATACTGGCTGTGGTGGGCAAGTGTTGATCTTGCTTGCACCTCACAGTTGGCACATGCTGAGCTGGCTCGCACCTCACGCTGGCTGTGGTGGGCACGTGCTGAGCTGGCACACACCTCACGCTGCCTGTGGTGGGCATGTGCTGAGTTGGCTCACACCTTACGCTGGCTGTGGTGGGCATGTGCTGAGCTGGCTCACACCTGACGCTGGCTATGGTTGGCACATTCTGAGTTAGCTCACACCTCACGCTGGCTGTGGTGGGCACATTCTGAGTTGACTCATACCTCACACACTGGCTTTGGTGGGCATGGTGGCGGTGGTGGACACGTGCTGAGCTGGCTCGCACCTTAGGCTGGCAGTGATGGGCATGTGGGCTGTGGTGGGCACCTGCTGAACTGGCTTGCACCTTAGGCTGGCAGTCGTGGGTATGTGGGCTGTGGTGGGCACGTGCTGAGTTGACTCGCACCTCACACTGGCTGTGGTAGGCACTTGCTGAGTTGGCTCACACCTCACACTGGCTGTGGTGGGCAGTGCTGATTTGGTGCGCATCGGATGCTGGCTGTGGTGGTGGTGGGCACGTGGGCTGTGGTGGGCACGTGGGCTGTGCTGGACACGTGCTGGGTTGGCTTGCACCCCACGCTGGCTGTGGTGGGCACGTGCTGAGCTGGCTCGCACCTCAGGGTGGCTGTGGTGGGCACGTGCTGAGTTGGCTCGTCCCTCACGCTGGCTGTGGTGGGCACGTGCTGAGCTGGCTCACACCTCACGCTGGCTGTGGTGGGCACGTGCTGAGTTGGTTCGCACCCCACGCTGGCTGTGGTGGGCACGTGCTGAGCTGGCTCGCACCTCAGGGTGGCTGTGGTGGGCACGTGCTGAGTTGGCACACACCTCATGCTGGCTGTGGTGGACACGTGCTGAGCTGGCTCACACCTCACGCTGGCTGTGGTGAGCACATGCTGAGCTGGCTTGCACCTTAGGCTGGCTGTGGTGGGCATGTGGGCTGTGGTGGGCACGTGCTGAGTTGGCTCACACCTCACGCTGGCTGTGGTGGGCACATGCTGAGCTGGCTCACACCTCACGCTGGCTGTGGTGGGCACGTGCTGAGTTGGCTTCCACCCCACGCTGGCTGTGGTGGGCACGTGCTGAGCTGGCTCGCACCTCAGGGTGGCTGTGGTGGGCACGTGCTGAGTTGGCTCACACCTCACGCTGGCTGTGGTGGGCTGAGTTGGCTCGTCCCTCACGCTGGCTGTGGTGGGCACATGCTGAGTTGGTTCGCACCTCTCACTGGCTGTGGTGGGGAGGTGCTGAGTTGGCTTCCACCCCACAGTGGTTATGGTGGGCACGTGCTGAGCTGGCTCACACCTCACGCTGGCTGTGGTGGGCACGTGCTGAGCTTGCCCACACCTCACGCTGGCTGTGGTGGGCACGTGCTGAGTTGGCTCACACCTCACGCTGGCTATGGTTGGCACATTCTGAGTTGGCTCACACCTCACGCTGACTGTGGTGGGCACATTCTGAGTTGACTCATACCTCACACACTGGCTTTGGTGGGCACGGTGGCGGTGGTGGACACATGCTGAGCTGGCTCGCACCTTAGGCTGGCAGTGATGGGCATGTGGGCTGTGGTGGGCATCTGCTGAACTGGCTCGCACCTTAGACTGGCAGTGTTGGGTATGTGGGCTGTGGTGGGCACGTGCTGAGTTGACTCGCACCTCACACTGGCTGTGGGGGGCACGTGAGGAGCCGGCCCGTGCCTCACAGTAGCTGTGGTGGGCACGTGGGATGTGGTAGGCACGTGCTAAGCTGGCTCACACCTAATGCTGGCTGTGGTGGGCATGTGCTGAGTTGGCTCGCACCTCACGGGGGCTCTGGTGGTGGTGGGCACATTCTGAGTTGGCTCATACCTCATACTGGCTGTGGTGGGCAAGTGTTGATCTTGCTTGCACCTCACTGTGGGCACATGCTGAGCTGGCTTGCACCTTAGGCTGGCTGTGGTGAGCATGTGTGCTGTGGTTGGCACATGCTGAGTTGGCTCACACCTCACACTGGCTGTGGTTGGCACATGCTGAGTTGGCTCGCACCCCACGCTGGCTGTGGTGGGCACGTCCTGAGCTGGCTAGCACCTCAGGGTGGCTGTGGTGGGCACGTGCTGAGCTGGCTCACACCTCACGCTGGCTGTGGTGGGCACGTGCTGAGTTGGCTCACACCTGACACTGGCTGTGGTGGGCACGTGCTGAGTTGGCTCACACCCCACGCTGGCTGTGGTGGGCACGTGCTGAGCTGGCTTGCACCTCAGGGTGGCTGTGGTGGGCACGTGCTGAGTTGGCTCGCACCTCATGCTGGCTGTGGTGGACACGTGCTGAGCTGGCTCACACCTCACGCTGGCTGTGGTGGGCACGTGCTGAGCTGGCTCACACTTCACGCTGGCTGTGGTGGGCACGTGCTGAGCTGG
This sequence comes from Lissotriton helveticus, assembly GCF_964261635.1. Taxonomy (NCBI): domain Eukaryota; kingdom Metazoa; phylum Chordata; class Amphibia; order Caudata; family Salamandridae; genus Lissotriton; species Lissotriton helveticus. Next base: position 1,258,600,417 of record NC_136070.1, on the reverse strand, counting down.
CTCGCACCTTAGGCTGGCTGTGGTGGGCACATGGGCTGTGGTGGGCACGTGCTGAGCTGGCTCAACCTCACGCTGGCTGTGGTGGGCACGTGCTGAGCTGGCTCACACCTCACGCTGGCTGTGGTGGGCACGTGCTGAGTTGGCTCACACCTCACGCTGGCTGTGGTGGGCACATTCTGAGTTGACTCATACCTCACACACTGGCTTTGGGGGCACGGTGGCGGTGGTGGGCATGTGCTGAGCTGACTTGCACCCTAGGCTGGCAGTGGTGGGCATGTGGGCTGTGGTGGGCACCTGCTGAGCTGGCTCGCACCTTAGGCTGGCAGTGGTGGGTATGTGGGCTGTGGTTGGCACATGCTGAGTTGGCTCGCACCCTACGCTGGCTGTGGTGGGCACGTGCTGAGCTGGCTAGCACCTCAGGGTGGCTGTGGTGGGCACGTGCTGAGCTGGCTCACACCTCACGCTGGCTGTGGTGGGCACGTGCTGAGTTGGCTAGCACCTCAGGGTGGCTGTGGTGGGCACGTGCTGAGCTGGCTCACACCTCACGCTGGCTGTGGTGGGCACGTGCTGAGTTGGCTCACACCTGACACTGGCTGTGGTGGGCACGTGCTGAGTTGGCTCACACCCCACTGTGGCTGTGGTGGGCACGTGCTGAGCTGGCACACACCTCACGCTGGCTGCGGTGGGCACGTGCTGAGTTGGCTCACACCTCACGCTGGCTGTGGTGAGCACATGCTGAGCTGGCTCGCACCTTAGGCTGGCTGTGGTGGGCACGTGGGCTGTGGTGGGCACGTGCTGAGTTGGCTCACACCTCACGCTGGCTGTGGTGGGCACATTCTGAGTTGACTCATACCTCACACACTGGCTTTGGTGGGCACGGTGGCGGTGGTGGGTACGTGCTGAGCTGGCTTGCACCTTAGGCTGGCAGTGGTGGGCATGTGGGCTGTGGTGGGCCCCTGCTGAGCTGGCTCGCACCTTAGGCTGGCAGTGGTGGGTATGTGGGCTGTGGTGGGCACGTGCTGAGTTGACTCGCACCTCACACTGGCTGTGGTGGGCACGTGCTAAGCTGGCTCACACCTCATGCTGGCAGTGGTGGGCACATGCTGAGTTGGTTCGCACCTCTCACTGGCTGTGGTGGGCGCATGCTAAGTTGGCATGCACCTCACAGTTGCTGTGGTGGGAACGTGCTGAGCTGGCCCGCACCTCACAGTGGCTGTGGTGAGCACGTGGAATGTGGTGGACACGTGCTAAGCAGGCTCACACCTCATGCTGGCTGTGGTGGGCACATGCTGAATTGGCTCATACATCATACTGGCTGTGGTGGGCAAGTTTTGATCTTCTCTGCACCTCACGGTGGGTACATACTGAGCTGGCTCGCACCTTAGGCTGGCTGTGGTGGGCACGTGCTGAACTGGCCCACACCTCGCAGTGGCTGTGGTGGGCATGTGGGCTGTGGTGGGCACATGCTGAGCAGGCTCACACCTTAGGCTGGCTGTGGTGGGCACGTGCTGAGTTGGCGCGCATCTCATGCTGGCTGTGGTGGTAATGGGCACATTCTGAGTTGGCTCATACCTCATACTGGCTGTGGTGGGCAAATGTTGATCTTGCTTGCACCTCACGGTGGGCACATACTGATCTGGCTCGCACCTTAGGCTGGCTGTGGTGGGCATGTGGGCTGTGGTTGGCAAATGCTGAGTTGGCTCACACCGGCTTTTGTGGGCTCGTGGGCTCGTGGGCTGTGGTGTGCACGTGCTAAGTTGGCTCACACCTCATGCTGGCTGTGATGGGCACGTGGGCTGTGGTGGGCACGTGCTAAGGTGGCTCACACCTCACGGTGGCTGTAATAGGCACGTGCTGAGCTGGCTCACACCTCACGCTGGCTGTGGTGAGCACGTGCTGAGTTGGCTTGCACCCCTCTGTGGCTGTGGTGGGCATGTGCTGAGCAGGCTCACACCTCACGCTGGCTGTGGTTGGCACATTCTGAGTTGGCTCACACCTCACGCTGGCTGTGGTGGGCACATTCTGAGTTGACTCATACCTCACACACTGGCTTTGGTGGGCACGGTGGCGGTGGTGGGCACGTGCTGAGCTGGCTCGCACCTTAGGCTGGCAGTGGTGGGCATGTGGGCTGTGGTGGGCACCTGCTGAGCTGGCTCGCACCTTACGCTGGCTGTGGTGGGTATGTGGGCTGTGGTGGGCACATGCTGAGTTGACTCACACCTCACACTGGCTGTGGGGGGCACGTGCTAAGCTGGCTCACATCTCATGCTGGCTGTGGTGGGCACATGCTGAGTTGGTTCGCACCTCTCACTGGCTGTGGTGGGCGCATGCTAAGTTGGCATGCACCTAACAGTTGCTGTGGTGGGCACGTGCTGAGCTGGCCCGCACCTTACAGTGGCTGTGGTGGGCACGTGGGATGTGGTGGACACGTGCTAAGCATGCTCACACCTCATGCCGGCTGTGGTGGGCACATGCTGAGTTGGCTCGCACCTCACGGGGGCTGTGGTGGTGGTGGGCACATTCTGAGTTGGCTCATACCTCATACTGGCTGTGGTGGGGAAGTGTTGATCTTGCTTGCACCTCACGGTGGGCACATACTGAGCTGGCTCGCACCTTAGGCTGGCTGTGGTGGGCACGTGCTGAGTTGGCGCGCATCTCATGCTGGCTGTGGTGGTGGTGGGCACATTCTGAGTTGGCTCATACCTCATACTGGCTGTGGTGGGCAAGTGTTGATCTTGCTTGCACCTCACGGTGGGCACATACTGAGCTGGCTCGCACCTTAGGCTGGCTGTGGTGGGCATGTGGGCTGTGGTTGGCACATGCTGAGTTGGCTCACACCTCACACTGGCTGAGGTGGGCACATACTAAGTTAGCTCGCACATGCTTTGGTGGGTACATGGGCTGTGGTGGGCACGTGCTGAGTTGGCTCACACCTCATGCTGGCTGTGATGGGCACGTGGGCTGTGGTGGGCATGTACTGAGTTGGCTTGCACCTCACGCTGGCTGTGGTGGGCACATGCTGAGTTGGCTCGCACCTCACGCTGGCTGTGGTGGGCTTATTCTGAGTTGGCTCACCTGTTCATCATAAGACTCGACAAGAACATCTTGTTGGGGTTGTCTGCCTGTATGACCTCACTTGCAAGCCTCGGGGAAGACCTGAGGTCTAGCTGGTTTGAACGACCGCCGGCGGCAGATCTTTCTCCCACCTCACCGCCAAGACCTGGAACACCCTCCCCACCTAACTACGGCAGACCCAAGACCTACTGACCTTCAAAAGACTCCTCAAGACCTGGCTCTTCGAGCAGTAGCAGCTCCCCCCATCCCCCAACGCCTTGAGACCCTCACAGGTAAGTAGTGTGTTTTACAAATGATATGATTGGTTTGATTGATTGATTGATTGATTGATAGGCTACTGAAGACAAGCACCAAGAGGCCAAGTAGGTTAGTGTGAGCTGTAGAAATTCACCCAGTCAAGCCATACACCTCTCCCTCCCTCCCTCTCCATCTCCCTCTCTCCCTCCATCTCCCTCTCTCCCTCTCTCCCTCCATCTCCCTCTCTCCCTCTCTCCCTCTCTCCCTCTCTCCTTCCCTCCCCTGCCCCTCACTTTCACGGATCTCACTCAGTTCAGTTCAAGTTTCTTTTTTATATTACGGAACTCCAAGGAGGTCCACATAAAATGTTAAAATACATATATTCCTATATACTTGTATTCACTAAGGACAGATGCAAAGGATAAACCGAAAATGCACCTTTGAATTCAAAAGTACATAGAAGCCTCTTTTTATCTGTACGACCTAGGTTAGGTCTCGATTAACCTTAATTCTAGTTGTTGGTGCCTTATATAGTACCTGAATTGCCCTAATATAATTATCACCAAAACCATATATTTTCATTATCTCCCACAAATATTCCCAGCTCCCCTCTCCTCTTTGCATTGTATATGGATCCGTATTTGCGCTGTCTTAACTTTAACCCCAGTATCCCCCCTCTTTGGTCAAATGGGTTAGAAGTTAATGTGTTAGCGTATGCAGACGACGTCGCTATAATTACCACAGATCCATCTAAAGCAATGGTTGAGATTGAGTTAGAGGCCCGTAAATTTGGCATAATATCTGGATATAAATTAAATAGTGCAAAAACGCAGATCATAAAAAATGCAATGGTTCAATGCAATGACATACGGGTGGTTTCTGCAGCAGTTTATTTAGGAGTTGAGATTTCGCCAAATCTTGATACTGTGGTAGAACGTAATATCTCCCCGTTAATGAGGAAAGTAAGTTTAGAATTGGCCAGAATAAATAATCTTAGACTTACGTTAGTGGGCCGCACAAATGTAATCAAAATGCTTATACTTCCCAAATTCCTTTATTTTTTCCGCACGATACCTCTTATGTTTGAATCAATCTGGTTTAATAAGCTGGAGTCAATTCTAAATAAATTTATATGGTCATATGGAAAGACCAGAAGGGCTTATAAGTTTATGACTTTACCAAGGGCTAGTGGAGGTTGGGGGGTTCCGGACTTTAGGTTATATTATTGGGCCTCTGTACTTCAATATACCCAGGGCTTGCTGGGAGCAAGTGAATTAGATTTGAATGTTAAATCCTTTTCAACTATGGTATATTCTCTGGTAATGGGGTCAGACTCCGCAAATGCTTTCTTAAACTGTGCTGATTTTTCTTATTGTAAACGTACACGCTTTAAGACAGTTATGGCTGCGTATAAATCATGGTCAGCAGTAGCAAAAAGATGTGGATTGGGTAGATACAATAGATATACCAGATTATATAGGAATAAAACACTACCATCTTCAATCTTTTCCGATGCTATAATGGCAGAATGGGATATGAAAGGAATTAAAAAGATAGGAGATTTGTTGGGATTAGATGAAAATATATTACAATTCTCAGATTTGATGTCAAAATATAATATAACAAGACATAGTTTTTTTAAGCATTTGCAGATTAGGAGCTTTTTCAGTAAGAAAAAAGGAGGAGAAAGTGGATTTGGAAAAGTTAATCTTATGGAATCTATAGAGCAGGGCGGGGGGGCTCTATCCGTTATTTCTATGCCAGTTTAGTAGAACTAAAAAAAGATGACACTGGAAAATTTGGTGATAAATGGGCAGGGAAATTAGGGATACAGAGCCAGTGTTTCCTGGACTCGCTGGAATTAGGATGTTCTGTTTTGTGCTCTGCCCCGCTCCAATCTCAACATTTCAAAACCTTATACCAACTCTACCATACACCGGACCGCATTGCGCAATGGGGTGCGATCACAGGGATTACCTGCTTTCGCTGCAGTGCACCGGCAGCAGATAGTATTCACATTTTTGAGCAATGCCCACAATTAGGTATTTTACTGAAAGGAATTGAAGGATTTTTGGGTCATACATTAGGTTTGAATGTGACGTTAACACCAGCTATAATTATGTTAGGGGTTAGGGGATTTGATGGTGATTATCCTGAATTTCTATTTTTAGCAATGGCGGTGTATAGGTTATTAATTGCTAGAGCCTGGCGGGATCCTTTACCTCCGACAACACAACAATGGATTGCTTTATTATTGGGGACTTTTAACCTTGAAAGGGGCATATATGCTAGGAAAGGTAAAAGGGTAAGAAGATTGGGTCTGAAAATATGGGAACCAGTCTACCATTGGAAAGAGAGAATAAATGTAAATTCTGGATGAATTAACAATATTTTGTTTTTTTTCCCTTCTTATAGTTTTTTTTTTTTTTAGGCTGTATAAAGGAAAAAAGTTTTGACTAGGGATATACAGTATTTTTTTTTTTTTTGACAGTAATTTTTTGTTTTACCTAATTTCTGTATATATATTATGTATTTTGTGTATGTCGTATATGCTGTGTGCCAAGAAAAATTTTGTTTTATCTTACAATAAAAATATTTTTAAAAAAATAAAAAAATCAATACAGAATAAAAAAACAAAAAAAAACAAAAGTACATAGAAGCTTCCCGAAGAGTGGGTGCAGCAAATACATAAAATGTCAATGTTTAAAATTGCATGTTAAACAATTTCCCAGGTTACTACAGTGTATTGCACTTAATCGTCGCTAGTGCAAAATAGACATTATAAAAAAAGGACGTTATATAAAAACACAATAGCAGCAGCAGAACCAGAAAAATAGGTGAATAAGAACAATATATTGCACTAAAAGTACATAAAGTGACTATCATGCCACAAGTGCCAAATACGCAAACACTTTATAATGAATACATTACATAAAATACATTAGCAGCAGCAAGAGCGAGGCAACGGTGACTAAAAGAGTCAGGAATGTAGCATTGACACCCACAATCCAATGCAGATGAAAACATCATGGTTACAGCTTTAAAAAGCACTTAAAGAAGTTAAGAATTCTGGAACAAAACATTTGGGGGCATATTAATAAAGGCGGGCGATATGAGATTATCGCCGCTTTAGCGGCCGTTTTCGGCCGCTAAGCGGCGATAATTTTATCGCCCTATTAGCATGCTGTCACTAACGGCAGTTAGCGACAGCTTGTAGGCGATAGTGAGCGGTTTGGGGCCCACTTTCATGTCAGCGATATTTATCGCTAATGACATGCAAAGTGGGCGTACCCAAGCTGTTAGCGACTGAAAGCAGTCGCTAACATTGCTATCGCTTATTATCAACGCAGGCGTAGCGATGGAAATATTTGCGCTAAGCGCGAATATCTCCAAAACCTAACGCCTGCTCAGACCACTTCTTAGCCTGCATATCCAACTAGCAGCCCGTCCCGACGTTGTCCGGGTATAAAATAGAATGTGTGTAATGTGTGTATTTGGCAAGGGCAATTTATTTTAAAATCTCGCGGTAGACAACATTTTTTGTTTCATTAGAATAGGGACGAGAAGGCCCAGCTGCAGCCCTGGTTGATGTTAGCAGGTGCGTGAAATTGGTGTAGTGATCCGCCGCCTGAGCCCGGCTACAGCCCTGGTTGATGTTAGCAGGCGCGTGTAATGTCGTTGAATGAGTTATCAGCCGCGGGTAAATCCGTTTAATGAGAGAGTTGAGTGACAGCGAGTAGAAGAGGCTGCAGTAATTGTCCCCGCAGACACGCTCATTTGCGTGTTCCCCCGCTTGAGGCCCAGATGCAGGCCTGTTTGATGTTAGCAGGAGCGTGTTCCCCCGCTTGAGGCCCAGCTGCATCCCTGGTTAATGTTATCAGGCGCGTGTAATTAGTGTACTGATCCGCCGACTGAGCCCGGCTAGAGCCCTGGTTGATGGTAGCAGGCGCGTGTAATTTCGTTGAATGAGGGAGTTCAGTAACAGCGCGCAGGAGAGGCTGCAGTAACGTTACTTACCAGGCCTCCAGGTGAACGCGTTTGTCACGCCCCCAGCACACGGCCACAGCAGACGATCTTCTGATTAATGTACAACCCACATGGCATGAAGGGCGGAACGTAGCACACGCCCCCAGCGTTTCTCACGCCCCCCAGCGTGCCCCTTGATGCGGCGCAATTGCGTTCACATGGCATGAAGGCTGGACACACGCCCCCAGCGTTTCTCACGCCCCCAGCTTGTCAGGCCCCCAGCGTGCCCCTTGACGTAATTGGCGCTTGTATGTACGACTCACATGGCATGAAGGGCGGACACACGCCCCCAGCGTTTGTCACGCCCCCAGCGTTTGTCACGCCCCAGCACACGCCCACAGCCCACGATGTGATGGCCGTACCACACGCCCCCAGCACACGCCCACAGCACAACGCAGACACGCCCAAAAGGGACTACTTTGTTGGCACGGTTCTTTTACCTTTTAAATGTAGAGAGGAGTTGGCCTAACGGCTAAGGCGCTTGACCTCGGACCTGGGGATCTGGGTTCGAATCTTACTTAAGGGTGGGCGTAGTTCGCGAAGTAGCGCTACGCAAAGCTACGCGAAGTGCACTTCGCACTACGCGAACTTCACGTAGCACTACACGAGCTGCGTAGTAGCATGTTCGCACTGTGCAAGATGCGTTTTCAATGATTGCACAGTGCGGACAAGCATCCGGCACTGTGCAATCATTGAAAACGGCATCTTGCACAGTGCGAGCTGTAGTTTTCTGCTGCTCGAGTAGATTATTACTCGAGCGGCAGCTTTCTCAACGCGAACAGGTTGATCATTGAGAGCGGTCGCGAGCATGCGCAACCACTCACAATGAGAAACCTGACCTCCTCGCGTTGAGCATCTCGCCGGGATGTCATTTTGCTTGCTCGCGGTCGCGAACATGACGTCAGGACCGCGAACAAGCAAAAAATGACCGCTGCATTACGCATGTTCGCACTGTGCTACGTGCAGCTCGCGTAGTGCGAAGTTGCAAAAACTTCGCAAACTCCGCGAGCGTAGCGTAGTGCTTCGCCCAGGGTTAGTCTTGGTAACGACGCCAAACATCCTGCGATTCTGGGCCAATCACTTAATCTCCCCATGCCTAACAAAAATGAATGTGTGTCCTCATGTAAAGTGCTCTGATACCTGATTCACTTGGGGTCAAGTTCGCGCTATATAAAACTCTGCAAAAAAAAAAAATGGTGGCTTTCTGCATAGACTATGTCCTTCTGCTGCAACTGCCCTTTCCAACGCTGTATAGGGTGTTGCGATTGGTGCTGTGGTTACTGAGATTACCCGCCTCAAAAGTTTGGTCTCTCTCTTTATAATATTAGTATGGATATGGATGGGAGGTGGATATTCAGGCTAAGTCCCTATTAGCGTTAATGCCTGAATATCGCTGGATTTCACGCATTCCGCCGCTATCGCCGGATATTTTATCGCTTTGGAGATAAATGTTGCTAATAGCACGTTATCTCTGCGATGAAATCCAGCGATGTGCGTCGATAAAAAAAATATCGGTAGTTGTTGATAATATGCCCCTTCATTCGGAGATGCATAAAATGACTGTAAGACTGTTGGGGCTGAGAGGATGGACAGCTGCATACTTATAGGCCTCAGGCTCTTCCGCCGGTGCAATAGGAGAGCAGGGCAGGCGAATAAAACATGGTTAAGATCTTGGGGGTCATTTTGGCACAAATGACCAACTGGCAAAGAACCCTACCATTTAGCCAAAAGGGGATTTAACCGGAGCAGGCCCTGTCTCAAAGATTCCAAAACCATCTTAAACTGTGAGGCAAATTCCCAAAAATGTAAGGCTGCACTTTATTCATCAGGCAAGAATCTGTGACAGGGTAGAAACCCCTTTTTTATGCAGGCCTCCCTGTCCAGGCAAAAACCCAAGGACCATGGGGCAGATGTATCAACATCCGTGTTTGCGATTCTCAAATAGCGATTTTTTTGAGAATCGCTATTTGAGAATTGCAAAATTGGATGGATGTAAAAAAAAACGCAATTTTTCAGCGATTTCTTAGTTTTCCTTAATTGCGATTCGCAAATTGCGAAATCGCAATTAAGGAATACTTTCCCATTCATTCCTATGGGCCAGAGGGCCCATAGGAATGAATGTGAAGTTATTCTCAATTTGCGATTCACAATTTGCGAATTACAAGTTGAGAATAATTTCAAGGGTGCAAGGGTGTCGTGATGACCTTAATGAGCCTTGATCACTCTTCGCAATGCACATGGCCCAGCGTACCCCCCCTGTAAGACCCTCAACAAAGGCACTTCTTCCAATCTTAGAGCCGCCACCGAGAACATTGAGTAGATTGAAGCAAGGTTTCTGAGGACTCGGCCTTCCATCCCATTAAAATAAAACACTTCACATCAATCAGTTCTGTTCCATGCAGCATAGAGGCTGCGATTTTAGCTTAATAAACCTCTAATAAAAATAAAAGATGCCTTCTCCCTGTAGCCCTATAAAAGGCGCCCAAGCATTTAGCCTGAGAATTGGCTTTATTTATGTAATTTTCTATCTGAGCTTTTTCACTAAAGTTTCCGCACACTATCTTTCCTAGAAAAGTACAGTACCTCACAATCTCTAGATTTTGATCACCCAAGGACCTAATAAAAGTGCCATATTCCGCTTTTTCCTCCTGTGAAAAGCTCATAGCTTTACTTTTAAATACATTAATCTTTAAATAGTGGGCATCAGCAAATTGTTTTAGTGCCAGCAGATGCCTATATTGAGGCCTTTCAGGGTAAGATAAAAAATGATTATATCATATGCATTTAATAAACTCAATAGACTGTCCCTCAATTACCAGAGAGATACCCTCGCTTCGGGCCAAAGGATCAGGGAGGTCCACGATAAACAGGGAGAAAAGATGAGGGGACAGCAAGCACCCTTGTTGTAACCCATTTAGTGTAGGAATGGCATGAGACAAACCCCTATCCCCACCCAAAAGAACTCTACACCAGGTATCAGTATGGAGGGAACGAACTAGATCTAAAAGGGTACGCAGCATACCCAAACTTAAAAGCTTACTCTACAGCAAAGGATGATCAACTTTGTCGAATGCTGTGGAGAAGTCTATAAAAGCTGCATATTCCACTCCCCCTCATGTCAAAGAATATTTTTCATTTATCACCTGCAGGGCAGACATATAATCAATTGTTCCATGCTTACTTCTAAACCCTGTTTGCTCCATAGGAATAATTCTATGCGCTTTCACCCAATCATTCATCTGGTTTAATAAACATTTAGCACTGACAATAATTTCCTGGTAAGCTTTGGTCCCCTTTTTAAAAAAGTGGGACTATAACACTCCCTGTCCATGAAGGTTTTTTTTGTCTCATAGCAGCTTTTAAAAACCGGGCAAAGGATTTTACTCAAAAAGGAGCCATTTTGTTTTATTACAGAGATAGAAATTTCATCAGGCCCCATCACGGTCAATGTACGCATTCCACTGATTGCCAACTCTATCTCTTTTTCAGAAAGAGGACCATGGAAATTGAAATCCCCTTTTCCTGGGAATTGGCTTACAACTCTCTGATTTACAGCATATAGGTCCTGAATTAAATTTACCCATCTATATTCTTCTAGAGCTAAGGGGAAAAATCTAGCTCATGTTCCACAAGCATCTGCAACTAGCGCCCAAAAGGATCCAGTCTGACCTTTAACTGCTGTTCCCTGAATTTAATCCAGAGCCTATTCCACTCCTCTCTCTTCAAACGAGCCTCCAGGCGACTCCTCCTTCTTTTTAATAGTAAGACCCTGGTATACCTTTCGGGGTCATATTCCAATTATTGTTCCCTAACTAGGTCATTTTTTCCCTGTTTAACATATTGTAGGAGAGTAGGGTCTGCAATCCTATGATCACCCAGATTTTTGCTTTTTGCTGCACTGGTTTACGACTTTCCCTGGCTGTGGGCCTGCTAATCAGACCCACAGCCTAGCTGTTCTCTCTATCCAAATTGTACTTAGGTACTGAATTGGCACTGGGCCCTCTCCAAGTCCCTGTACCCAGGGCTGAGGTGCACCCAGAAGTCTCCCAGGGGCTGAAGCATGTATTATGCCACCCCTGGATTGACTAACTAAAACTGACACAACTGGCTGCACGACAGCTGGGGCAAGGTGGTGTACTCACCCTTTGCTTTAGATATAGTATACCTATATCTAACCCTAAAAATGGACACACAGATCTCCTATCAGTCACTCCTATAGCAGGCCTTAACAATCCTGAAGGCAGAGTGCTGGGAATCGTGTGAGATGGTGCTCTAGCATGAGCTGAGCCTGTCTGCGGCTTTCGGGATCCATCCCTTAGCCGTTTCCATGATATCGCATACCATATACTCTTAAGTGCATTATAATCCTCGCGGTTATGTGCCAACTCTGGTATCGCTTTATCAAAACATGTCGAGTAAGGTGTCATACGAATTGGAATACTAACCCCTCGCCAATTCTGGCGACGGGGTTAGCATTCCACCCTTCTAGAGGGACACGACATGCCTGTAACCTATAACCCGGTTAAAAGTCAGACAGAGCCTTAGCATCCACAAAATGGATGCTGCCACCGAGACACAAGTCTGCCCTCCTGCTGCTGGGAGTCCTCCCAGAGCAGGAGATAAGGACAAAGGGTTTCCTGCCAGGGGCGGTGCCAGCACCGTCCCAGACAGGGTTTTGTGTATTGTAGGTAGGCAGGGCTTTAGAGGAAGGTGACTGCACGTGGCACCCCGGTGCTCACTGTGCATAGGCTGGCTGGAACCAGTTCCAGGGTCACTCCAGACCCTGTGCTGGGGAAAAGCCCGCCAAGGAAGTGGGTGTAACCACCCCCCTCCTGGTCCCACCCATAGGGCAGGACCTAGTCGCGTGCCAGCCCCTTTTTACAGGATAAAGGTAGAGACTGGCCCCCTTCCAAATCAGATCATCTTTGAATCCTGAAACTACTTTCTGCGAAAGGAACTCAAGACTTCTTCCTAAGATTTCTCCCTTGTGACTAAGGAGTAGTCACCCTGCATCCGCAGGCACCATCTAAGAACACTGCGGTCTGCTGTAAGTCCTTCCTCCGGAATCCGACTGCCCAGCTCGACGAGAACCGGCTTCCCTGGCACCTCTGACCTCTACCCACCTCTACAGCCCAGCTGAGAACCGTGGGTGCGACGAGACCTCAAGGGACCGGCCATCTGCAAGACTGCACGACTTCTTTCCAGCAAGCCCGCCGAGTAATCTACTGGTGAGTGCTTTGGGGTCCGAGAAGCCCCGACTCTGAGCAGCTCCAGCTCCGAAGTGCAGCCCCCCAGCATCTCCACGATCTGCGTGGGGCCCTTCTGCTTTCCGCTGCTCACCGCGTTGTTTGGCTACTAGCCCGTTGGCTTGTGGCCTCCCTGACGACGCCCGACGACATTTCTGCTGCTGGTCTGGTTGCTCCAGACTGGCCCTTGCCCCCTTCCCGAAGAGGAGCGCCCTGGACCCTCCTGGTCCACTCAAGACGCCATTTTAAGTCCACCGCGTGGGCTTGAATTAGCCAAGGCTTGTTGCCCAATCCTGGGTAACTTCGACGCCAACGACTTCATCCTTCGTGGGACAGCTCGCACCTCCATCCTGGTCGCCGACAACGCCTCCTGGTCCGAGAGACTGCAGAGCCCAGCAGCGCCCACTCACCTGACTGCGGTGACTTCGCCCGGTGCCATCCTGGTGCCCACTTAATCACTGGCTAGTGATTCAAGAACTTGGTCCCCTCTGCTTTCAGGTTTCTTCTTCCTCGATCCAGGCTTGGATCCAACGAACTTTCCTTCACTGGTCGCCTGCCAGCAACTTCTTCCTTCCAGGCTCCTGGTCCGGCAACGAGATCCCCGACGTCTTTTCAGACCTATGCAGCTGCAGCCCCTGGGCTAGGTAACTTCGGCACTCCGGTGTCCCAGCATAGCCTCACTATCCAAGGGTCAGGATCCACTGTCGTTTTCTTCCTACCAGGTCGGGTTCGCCCGTGAACACTAACTTTGCCTTTACTAGCCTCCATAGACTTTGTCCCGCATCCCGCGTGAGAGTGCACACTCTGCACCCGAGTCCCCTAGGTCTCCTAGAAGTAATCTAACGATTCCCTAGTTAAGTCCTAGCGATTCCAAAGCCTATTAGAACTGTTACTTACCTGCTAGTAATTCGCATTCCACTTTTAGCGTATATGGTTTTTCGTGCCCCTCGGGCATTCGTGTAACGTGCTAACTTAAAAGTATTTTCGTAAGAGTTTTGTTGTGTGCTTAGCACCCTGTCCTCATAAAGAGTACAGGGTTGTTGTGATTCTAATAAATACATTGTTTATTTTCATAACACTTGTGTGGTGTCCTTTCACTGGGTGTTCAAGGGGTAATGTGATGGTAAAACAGCTGGCTTAACACGCCCTCTAGAGTCTTAGCCTTAGACTGCTCGTATCCATGCTACTAGGATAGCTGGTCTATAAGGTTGACTTACAACCAATCATCAATAAGGGTTGTTTGGACTGATATATAGTGATCACTAGAATAGTGAGCACTGCACATCAGGCCAACTTCTCACACATATGTAGAGGGTTCTTTGATTAACAGCATTAACATATTGCTTCATAGAAGTATTAAAACTTAAAATTTTATTTTCTACCTAACTGCCCTATTGATCAAGGGAATTCTCTAGAAAATCTCTGAGGCCCAAAATCACCCAACGATCCCAGTAAGTTCTCCTCGTTTTCTCATCAAACCTGGTAGTGACTCGATCAAGTTTCCAGGAACTAGGGGCGTGGCTTGACCGGCAACGATGGCGGTCGTGTAGAGCGAGAGCTCCGACCAGCCGTCACCTATCCTGTTCGATTAGCCTTGCCCTGAGCATCGACGAGGGCGCAGAAGTCTCCTGTGTGGTCCCCGGGCCTGGGGGCACTGTCCGGTGGCGGCGGCTGAGTGCTGGTGAGCCGGGAGACGTGCGGAGCCCCGGCAACGAGGGGCAGTCTGCGGAGTCTGGTGAGGCCCAAGGCCGGGACCTCGATTTTCGCGCTTCCGACCGGGGGCTCCGGTTCCGCGGCACCCAGGAAGTATTGCGGCGGATCCTGACGGGGCGCGGATCGCCCTGCTACACAGGGGCTGAGCGCGCCTGACATCCTGAGAGGCGAGGGAGCAGGGTCGCCGCCGGAGTGCAGATGACGGCGGGACGGCGCCCTTGAGGGCCAGGAGAAGCCTTGCATCGGAGCGGTATAGTGGGAGCGGCCGCCATCTTGTGCTATCCTCGTACCCCCTCGGTGGACCTGGAGTGTGGAGGTGGCCCGGGTCTCTGCAGGTCGGCGAGTTGTGCCCCTGGGCCGAGACGGCGGTGGCGGCCTGGTGGGCCACGTGGTGACTCCGGGGCTGCGGTGAGTGGAGTGAGCAAGCAGGGAGCGGTGGGGTACTGGGGCCCCCTCCTCCCTCTCCTTCCCGCATCTGGCCACATTGACGATAGCCCTTCTTTTGGGACCGCGGAGCTCGGGGGCTAGATCGGGCCCCGGTTGGAGGCTGATGGACTCCTGGGACTTGTGAAGTGGTGTATGTGTCGGTGGCTTGATGGAACTGCTGCTTGGCCCGGCTGGCTGTGGTCCCCTGGCGGGGGGGCACAACACCTTGATACATAGCCCCGGGCCTACCGGACATTGTGGAGTTCAGTGGGCTGGTTGCCTGCGACTTTGGGCGCTGGGGCTGGGCGGTCTGCTGCCCTCGGCGTGGGGACCTTTGGACTTACCTGTTGGTGAAGCCGTTCTTGGCCGTGCCTGCGGTGGTGAGAATTGGAGTGGGGCGCTATCCTGCCTAGAGCGACCGGCACTGTCACAATGACGCAGGCCCATGCTGGAGACCACAACAAGCAGGGGACCCTCGACAAATTCACAGAGGCGGGCCAGGGGACTGGTGGCGGGGGTTCGCAGGCCTCTGCGCCGGATAATGCAGCTTTGCTGGCGGCCATAACGCAGTCCAGGGGCATGCTAGACGCCAAGATTGGGGCTGTTGGGGCCGATGTCACACTGCTCCGCCAGGACCTGAGGAATGCGGTGGAGTGGATCACGGGCGTGGAGAGCCGAATATCCGAGGTGGAGGATGCTGTGTCCGTATTGAAAAAGACGATGGCGGCCATGGAGAAGATACAAAAAGGTCTGGCAATGAGGGTCGAGGACGCGGAAGGGCGGGCCCGACGGAACAACCTTCGCTTCGTGGGCTTTCCTGAAGGCTGTGAGGGTGACAATGTGGAGCGCTTTCTGGCCCAATGGCTGGAGGGCTGGCTCCCCGGACATGCTATCACGCTGTTTCATTGTGGAGAGGGCCCATCGGGCTCTTATGCAGAAACCCCTAGTAGGAGCACGCCCGTGACCGATTATCGCCAAGTTTCTGAACTACTCTGACCGCGATGTCATCTTGCGGCAAGCGCGAGTGAAGGCCTCTCTCACTTATGATAATGCAACTATCCTCATCTTCCCGGACTACACGCGGTTAGTGCAGCAGCAGCGTCAATCCTTTCTAGCCGCCAAGGCTCGCCTTTGCGTCCTCAAGCTACAGTATGCCTTGTTGTATCCGGCGCGGTTGTGGGTGATCTACAAATCCCGCACACTGTTCTTTGATACCACGGAGGAGGTATTCCACTGGACGGACGAAACAGTGAAAATCCAAGTCAACGCGGCCCAGGTGGAAAGGCCCGTGAGGGCCTCAGGAGTCAGCAGCGTCAACGCAGGCGATCGAAATCTAGACGCAGCTCATGTTCCAGCTCTGCATCTCGCCGGGGGGATCCGGCGCCGACACAGCAATCGGACGCGCCATGAAGTCTGGGACTGTTCTATAAAACTGTATGTATGGTAATCATGGATGCTCAGGTGCGCAGCTTACAAGGGCTGGGAGCCTGACCCAACAGGTGTGGGTGGGAGGGAGTGAGAGCCCCGTTACATGGGTTGTTACTTGGGGATCCATGGAGAAGATACAAAAGGTCTGGCAATGAGGGTCGAGGACGCGGAAGGGCGGGCCCGACGGAACAACCTTCGCTGCGTGGGCTTTCCTGAAGGCTGTGAGGGTGACAATGTGGAGCACTTTCTGGCCCAGTGGCTGGAGGGCTGGGTTCCCCCGGACATGCTATCACGCTGTTTCGTTGTGGAGAGGGCCCATCGGGCTCTTATGCAGAAACCCCCAGTAGGAGCACGCCCGCGACCGATTATCGCCAAGTTTCTGAACTACTCTGACCGCGATGTCATCTTGCGGCAAGCGAGAGTGAAGGCCTCTCTCACTTATGATAATGCGACTATACTCATCTTCCCGGACTACACGCGGTTAGTGCAGCAGCAGCGTCAATCCTTTCTAGCCGCCAAGGCTCACCTTTGTGTCCTCAAGCTACAGTATGCCTTGTTGTATCCGGCGCGGTTGTGGGTGATCTACAAATCCCGCACACTGTTCTTTGATACCCCGGAGGAGGTATTCCACTGGACGGACGAAACGGTGAAAATCCGAGTCAACGCGGCCCAGGTGGAAAGGCCCGTGAGGGACACAGGAGTCAGCAGCGTCAACGCAGGCGATCGAAATCTAGACGCAGCTCATGTTCCAGCTCTGCATCTCGCCGGGGGGATCCGGCGCCGACACAGCAATCGGACACGCCATGAAGTCTGGGACTGTTCTATAAAACTGTATGTATGGTAATCATGGATGCTCAGGTGCGCAGCTTACAAGGGCTGGGAGCCTGACCCAACAGGTGTGGATGGGAGGGAGTGAGAGCCCCGTTACATGGGTTGTCACTTGGGGATCCGTTGGAGGGGGTGGTCCTGAGTCCCCAGTTGGGGCCCGGGCTGAGGTCCGGCCTCGACAGGTGCTTCCATGTTTCGGAGGTGCAGGGTGGGGAGTGGAGGGGGGGATTGGTGGTCGGGGTTGGGGGGTTTGTTTGCGCTTGTTACGCTGCTATGTGTTGGTCATGCGTTGTACGTGCTGAGTCACCAGGACACGGGTAATCTATACAGTAATACAGTCCTATGTCTGCTGTGGGACAGGAGGGGCGGGTAGGCCCTGGCTCCTTGCGAATATTGAGCTGGAATGTGCAAGGGGTGCTAGATAAAGTGAAGAGGGGAGCTGTTCTCCAATATGCAAAGAGGGCGTGGGCGGACGTCTTATTCCTTCAGGAAACACATCTGCTTGGCACGAAGGCACTGTGCCTCCAACGGTTCGGGTTCACACAGGTATACCACTCTGGCTTCACGAGAGGGTCTAGGGGGGTTGCAATCCTAATACACCGTCGGGTTTCCTATGTGCATGATCGACTCTGGGCTGACACACAGGGCAGGTATGTTTTCATGCAGGGCAGGATAGGGGGAGACATGGTGACCCTGGGTAGTGTGTATGCCCCGCCGCCCCTGCAGTGGCCCCTTGTGGAAAAGCTCATGTCCCTCTGGGGTGCCATGCCTGATACCCTTTCAATAGTAGGGGGGGATTGGAATGACGTTATGGACCTGGGAAGTGATAGGTGGCGCAGCGGGGCGGTTGATGGGGGAGGGGGGGTGGGGGTTTCCACCACCAAACTACATGCTCTGGCATCAGGCCTGGATTGGACAGATGCATGGAGATATCGGCATGGCTCACGTAAAGACTACACATATTTCTCTGCAGTACATGACTCGTTTTCCAGACTGGATTACATATTTGTTCCAAGGGGGCTGGCCTATAGAATCCTGTTGGTGGATATACTGCTGAGGGCCTTGTCTGATCACTCACCAGTAGCCCTCAAATTTAGTGTAGGCCCAGCCAGGCAGCCGTTTCGGTGGCGTATGTCGGGGTGGCATCTGATGCAGGAAGACTACAGGGAACACATAGCTATGGAGTTAGATCATTTTCTGGTGTCTAATGTAGGCTCCGTGGACTCCCCGATTACCCTGTGGGAGGCGTTAAAGCCCACTCTGCGGGGTGTAGACATCTACTGGTGTGCGGCAGCCTGTAGGGAACGGCGGAAAGAGTTGGTGCAGGTCGAGGCGGCATTAGAAGACTTGGAGCGTAGAAGTCGGGGAGTAGATGGTGGACTCGCCAGGCGACAGCTAGTACTTACCCAGCAACAGTACGCCACAGTGCTGATGGATGAGGCGTGACAGGCTTCGCTGGCCACTCGTACTCGGGTGTGCCAGTGGGGGGACAAATCGTGCAAAATGCTACATCGCTTGTGTCAGGGCACACTTCATGCCCAGCCGCTTCCCCAAATCGTAGGTCCTGGGGGGGGCCCATACTTGAACCCACCGCAATTGCTGATAGCTTCGCTGCATATTACGAGGAGCTCTATGCGCCCCGGGGGTGCTTGCTGGCCGATATGATCCAGCGATTCATTGATGACCTTCCCCCGCGTGCGGTATCGCACGACGTGCGGGACTTGCTGGACAAGCCGCTGACTGACGATGAAATTGGAACGGCCCTGGGTGAGCTGAACCCCGGTAAGGCGCCGGGGCCAAATGGCTTCCCCTGTGAATTTTTTCGGCGGTTTTATGTGCAGTTGGGTCCACGGCTCCGTCCGGTGATGGAGGAGGCGCGCGAGGTGGGGGTGCTCCCACCGGATTGGCGACACGCAGAGGTAGTGGTGTTTTTGAAGCCGGGCAGGCCCCCGGAGAGTCATGCGTCCTACCGCCCGATATAGCTGCTCAATACGGAGGCTAAGGTTCTGGCCAATAGGCTTAAACCTCACATTGTGGATCTGGTTCATCCGGATCAGGCAGGCTTCATGCCTCAGAGGGCTACTCGCCATAATATTCGGCGCGCTCACATTACGATCTCTGCTTGGAGGAGCCTGGGGGAGCAGGCTGCGCTATTTCTGGCGGATATGGACCGCACCTTTGACTACCTGAGCTGGATATATTTGTTTGCCCTATTGTGCCGCCTCAATCGGGACCAGCGCTTCTTGGCGTAAGTGCGGTTGCTCTATACTGATCTTACGGCCTCCGTACTTGTTGGGGGGGGGTCTCTCGATCCTTTTCGGTTTGGCGGGGGACGCGTCAGGGCTGGCCCCTGTCCCCTTACCTGTTCGCGCTTGCCATGGATCCCCTTGCGGCGTGGGTGCGCATTGATGCCCAACTCAAGGGCTTTCGGTGGTCTGCGGGCCTGGCTGACAAAATAGCGCTATACGCTGATGACGTATTGTTTTTTCTTACGGATCTAGATCGCTCAGGGACGTGGCTGTTGCGCATTCTGAAAATTTTCGGTGAAACTTCCGGCCTTTATATGAACTCGGCTAAGTCAACGCTGTGGGTACTCGGTGAGCGGGGGCAGGTGGGGGAGTGGGCGTCGGGCCTCCAGATGGCATCGGGCGGGGTGCAGTATTTGGGGGTGTACCTGTCGGAGGTGGATTCGGTTTCTCGGGAGCGCAACCTTACCCCCGTGTGGGATCGTACGCGCGAAAATATAAAGGTGTGGTCCCATATGCCGTTGACTATATATGGCAGATCGGCCATCTTTAAGATGGTAGTGCTCCCTCGCATCGTGTATCAGTTACAAAATCATCCATATCAAATTCCGCCGCGCTGGTTTCAGCAAGTCAACTCGGTGCTGAGTGGGTTCTTGTGGGAGGGGGGGATTGCGCGCGTAGGGGTTGCGGACCTGTTTCCACTCTACATATACCGGGGGATTGGCCACTACTGACGTGCTCTCTTATTACCAGGCTGCACATCTGCTGGTCTTGAATGACTGGTGGTATGGAGACAGAGGCGACCCTGCATATGCGGTTGAGCGATTCCTCATGGGCTCGGCTTCGGTCCATACGCTGCTGTACTCGGCGGCGCTTCGGCGGTGTCTTCCCTCTGCCACGCAAGTGGTGTTTTACGTCTGGAGGCAGGCGCTGCGTAGAATGGGATGGTGGGTCGTGCTCACTCAGGAAACCCCTCTTTGGCATAATGGTCGCCTGCCCCACCTGGCCGCGCTTGTGGGCATCCGGGTATGGGACGCGATAGGCGTTTCCTCGCTGGGGGATGTGATAATAGGATGTTCCCTGAAGTCATTTCAGAACTTGCAGGACGAGTTCGGGATGCCCCGCTCCCAGTTTTTTAAATATCTTCAATTTCGACATGCCCTAACGCCCTACTTGACTGCTCTAGAGCAGCTCCCTGACTTTAGTCCGCTAGAGGCTAAACTATTCATGGGTGAGTTGCCAGATAAGAAAATGTCATGCATCTAGACACTGGTCCACCACTGCTCCTCCGATCTACTTAAACTTAGGTCTGCGTGGGATGAGGATGTTGGGGATCTAGAGGAGGAAGACTGAAATGAAGCCCTGGCAAGCCCGCGGGCTGCTGCAATTTCCACTCGCCTGCGCCTGATCCAATTTAAATATCTACATTACTGTATTGCATGTCATGGAGGGCATTGGGGGCAACAGGTACAAGCGCCATTTGTTGCTTCTGGGCCTTACGTTAGCCATACGAGACATTGCCAAAGCCTGGAAGGCGCCCCAAGCCCCGCCTCTGGCCGCCTGGAGGAACGGCAGGGACTTCTGCATGGGGCTGGAGCAACCTATATTTCTGGCCAGGGGATGTCCTGGCAAGCACTTTAAAATCTGGAAGAGGTGGGCCGACTACCGGGGGCTGGACTTGGACCCTCTGCCTGACAGAACGGCCCTCCCGTTGCCTTGACACCCGGACATTTGGTAATATTGTGAAGTGTCTTGATTGGACTCCGCATGTCTTTTGTACAACTGTTTCTTTTCTATCTTAGCAGCAGCGCAATTGGGGGGGAGGGGCGGGAGGGGGGGGGGGGGATGTTTCCTGTAAAAGTCTGGATATGATATTTTTGCCATGCCAATGTTTGCAGCAGTCTCCGGTGCTCGGAGCTATGCCTCATATGTGTGTTCAGACAATTAAAATCTGTTTTCAAAAAACAGTTTCCAGGAACTAATAGGGATTGTGTTAAAATTCACAGAAATGATTAAAAGATTATGGTCACTGAGTAGGGGGTCTGTGACTTTTAGGTCACCCAGCACATGGAAAGAAGTACATGCTACCATGACATAATCCAAAATTGATGCTCCCGCTGGGGCTTTATGAGTAAATGCTGCAGCGGAGTCAGAGGGAAGCCTCCATTCGCTATAACACAATCTGTGTGTTTTCAGCTGGGCCAATAATATTTTCCCTCTCTTTATTAGTTCTTACTTTGGTGGGAAAAAGAGCTGGGGGGATCCATAACTCATCCCCTTTTTCTACCTCACGTAATTGGAAAATTTAGCAATTTAGGTCCCCTACCAAAATTATCTGTGGAGAAAGTCCTTATCAGAGACTTTCTTATTAAAAGAAAAAACCTCTCTGGAGAGCATATCATGAGATGCCTCTGTAGGGATATATATAGGTTTAGTTCGTAGCGCGAAGTATTGAATGGTACACATGAGCAAGACGCCGTGAGACTGCTAACTACGATAGTAGAATTCAACGCGAGTAGAGGTTTAAGAACAGCGACGGCAGTAACTACAGGAAGAGAATATTCACTCAACAGGTCGTTATAACCAGTCAAGATAACAGCACAACAAGTCCCAGAAATCATTGGCTGACTGATCACGCAAATAACCCAGAGAGATCAGCCCCCGATGAAGGCACAATTCAGTGCCGAAATGCTTTGGGCAGGAATTGTTAAATTGTGAAATGTCAAATGTTATTACTGGTTATAAAGTGTTATTACAGTGAATATTGTATAATGGTTTGAAAAACATTGTGGTAATTTATTGATTACAATTGTATAAAAAGTATGGAATGTAATATAAGTTGATTGATTGAAGACAATCAGATTGTGATAATAAATAACTGATTAATAATTGTATTAAAGTTGAAAGTGCTTAATCAATTAAGGTGTAAGGTAACACCATGTGCACAGTGCGCAACTAGATGAGAGATTATCCCATCATAACTAGTCTGTAGGGATATAGGCATCTATCACTAGTAGGGGAGAAAACCTTTGCTCTCTTCCGAGGTTAAACAGGGTTACAGCTATGAATAAATTGCTTGGGTCCTTATAACATTCATACCTCCACTGAATTCTATTAGACAAGTGATATGCCCCCCTTCACATGCCCTCTACTTGAAAGTATTGCTTTACAATCTAAAATAATGAAATCATCACTTACCAATACCACGTGCACCAGGTCTCCTGGAGACAGACTACATCAGCCCCCAATGACCTCAAAGAATGTAGCGTCTCCCTGCTGTTCTTTATTCCAGCCGCATTCCAAGATCAAGGGCCAGATGTAGGTGGCCAATTACCGGTCGGTAACGGCCGAATTCGGCCGTTACCGACCGGTAATTGGATTTTGAGATGTAGGGCATGCATTTACAGAATCGGTATTTTACCGATTCTGTATTTCCGATTCGGTAAAATTACCGAATCGGTAAATACAGACTCGGTAAAATACCGATTCTGTAAATGCAGATGTAGCTGGCACATGTCAGAGTGCCACAGGGCTTTAAGAATCGGTATTTTACCACCCAATCCAATTGGGTGGTAAAATACCGAATCCAGGTGTGCATGCACATGTGTGCATGCACACCTGTGCCATGTGACACACAGACATGCCCTTAGGGCATGTCTGTGTGCCACATGGCGCACATGCCTATTTTTGGGGTGCCAGAGGGTGTCAAAGTGACACCCCCTGCACCCTTGCTAAAATCGGTATTTACCGATTCTGTAATTACAGAATCGGTATTGCCCATTGATTCCTATGGGCTGCAAGGCCCATAGGAATCAATGGGCAAAACCGAATCGGTATTTACAGAATCGGTAAATACTGAATCTTAACGATTCGGTATTTACCGAATCTGAAATACCTACATCTCCCCCCCTCTATTTTACCACTTCTTAAATACCGAATCGGTATGATTCGGTATTTAAGAAGTGGTAAAATAAAATTACCTACATCTGGCCCATAATCTTTTGCTCATTGCTATTTGGAAGGTCGTTCCAGGTGGCTACTCTGGGAGATGCTGGATACTGCACTGGGTAGCCAGTTGCGTCAAAGGGGCTCATCATGCAAAGACAGACGGTGGCAGAGTCTGTCGGGAGCTGCTCTGACGCACGGCAACACCTAACTGGCATTTCGAGCGCTGTTTGTTGTGATCTGCACCTTTTAAAAAATTTAAAAATCACTCACTGTTGAATCCTGTGCATCTCCTCCCGCCCCGGTCCATCACGGCGTGTTCCGTGCCGATTGAACGGAGGGCAGGAAAGGAAGGAGTAGTACTTCCGGTCTCCCAGTTCTAGACCCTGTCAGCGGTCTGGTGTGGAGGCAGGAGGGGACTACTTAGGGCGCATGTCAGGAAGGCCGCGCAGTGGATGCGGGTAGCGGGCGTGCCGCCGGCGCACCAAAGGCAAGCCTGTCTGCGCCCGTCCGGGACCGTCCGGGACCAGGGGCCATGAACCCTGGCAGTTTTCAACAAACACTTGCTTATAACGCCCAGACACTACTGAACCTGCGCGGAGTCACGGGCACTAAATGCCTACACTCTCTGACCCTCGCTAACAGTCCTGCCAATTGCCCTCACTGCGATTTTAAGTTTCAACCTAATAGTAAGGCTACTCAGGAGGCTGACCCTCTATAAAAAATATTCTTTTAAACTGTCGCTCTCTCCCAAAACACTCAGTCTAACTGGCCCTCCTCATTGAAGATCTTAAACCTGATGTTTTATTCCTGACAGAGACCTGGTTACAGGACGAAGCTGATCCAGCCATCATCCAGATCTTGCAATCAGGGTACAGGGTACTTAATACAAGACAGGAAGAGGCGGAGGGCTAGTTATTATCTTTAAAGATAATTATTGCTGTCGGTCTTCTACGGAGGATCTACCTGACGTTGAGAGCATGATTTTCACCTTAGATCTCTCACCTACCAATTCTTTCTCCGGCCTGCTACTCTACCGCCCCCCTGGTCCCTTAGGTAAGTTTCTCAACTCACTTCCCTCTTTTGTCACTGATTCAGCCCTAACCTCTGCTAATTTCACAGTACTAGGTGATCTTAATATCCATCTGGACGACCCCTCCGACCATATGGCAAAACACCTACTAGCTAGCCTCTCGGCGCTCCAAATTTTGCAGAAAGGCTTTGCCCCCACGCACGTCAATGGTCATCTCCATGATCCTGTGCTCAGCAATAATCAGGCTCTCTCAGTAGGCTCCCCATCCCTCTCCCCAGGACTTATCATTTACTAGTTCCCTTGGTTTGGGAAACTGCAGTCAATCCTCCTTCGCAGAGTTTTACTCCGCGACTAGAAAGGAAATGGGCAAATCTGTCCTCTTGCCGGTGGTCTAAAACTTTAGCTGCCACTACCCCCTCTGTTGATCTGGATCCAGAAAGGGCAAATAGCAACTTCAATTTCTGGATCCAAAATTCATTGGACACACTACTCCCAAAAAAGCTTTCCTGTAAGAAACCCAAATAAAAGCTGGCACCTTGGTCCTCCCTTAAACTAAGAGAACTTAAACAAACTTGTAGGAAACTTGAAAGGAGATGGAGACAGAACCTAACAGACGAAAGGAAAAATGTTTACAAAGAGGCAATAAGAAATTATAAGGCTGAAATTAAAATCGCCCAATCCTCAATTTACAAGGAGAAGATTAGTGCAGCTGCGAACTCACCCAAAGAAATCTTACGTATTGTCAAATCCCTCACTACCATACCACACAAAAGCCCCAACTCAGACGATGCACAAGTCCGTTGTGATAACCTGGCGAAATATTTCCATCAAAAAGATCACTTGATATCCCAATCCTTCCTTCCTCTCCAGAGTGGGTCTGCAGCCTCCAGCAGCAAGAGTTCCTTCTAAAAACCACAGTGTTCACTAGCCGAGTTTCCACTGTTAGATGAGGTGACGCTGAACACACTCATCTCTAGGGTCACCTCCGTTTCACCTATGGACCCGGCTCCTCCGCAACATCTCACTCTGGTCATGGAAGCCATCTTCCCAGTAATTCTGAAGACCCTAAATGCCTCTATTACTACGGGAAAGGTACCCTCAGCCTGGAAATGGGCCCAGGTCAGAGCCCTCTGAAAAAACCAAACCGAGATACCTCCAACCTGGCCAATTACCGACCCATTTCTCTTCTTCCCTGGCTGAGTAAGCTGATTGAGAGACACATCAACTCCACTCTAGTCCACTACCTGGAGTCAAACAATCTACTCCATGAGTCCCAGACAGGGTTTCGTCCTAAGTTTTGGACAGAGACTGCCTTACTAGCAGTAACAGAAGAGGCCAGGAGACTGGCAGACCAGGGCGGCTCAGCAGCAATCATCTTGCTGGATCTCAGTGCCGCTTTTGACACTGTTGATTATACCATCTTGCTTGATTGTTTAAATAATCTTGGAGTGACGCACGTGGCTCTCACTTGGCTCCAGTTCTTTCTACAGGATCACTTCTTTCAAGTCACTGAGGATACTGTAACATCTAACCAATGGCCTCTTAGCTGTGGGGTCCCCCAGGGCTCCTCCCTGATCCCCACGCTTTTTAACACCTATATGGCGCCATTGGCAGGGATAGTACTTCCATTCGGCATTCATATCATCACCTATGCAGATGATACCCAACTGGTGGTGGCATTAAACCACCCGGAGGGTTCATATTGAGCTGTAGGCACTTGCCTAGAGGCTTTAACCGAATGGATGGAACTATCTCACCTTAAGCTAAACGGGACAAGACAGAACTAATGTTCCTGGGCAAATCACCCTCACCCCCTTGACACTATCCTGGCTGACCTGCCTTGGCACCATGCCTGTTCCAAAGCAGCAGATTAAGAGCCTTGGCATATGGCTTGACAGTTCCCTCTGCTTCAACCATCAAGCCGCCAAGCTCTCAGCTACGTGCTTTGGCCTTATGAGGATGCTAAGGACAATCCTACCTCTACTCCCCTTTCAGGCACGCAGGATCTTGGTGCAAGCCCTTATCCTGTCCCGACTGGATTATGGGAACGCCCTTTATTTGGGTGCCCCTCTTGCCACTGTCTTAAAACTTTAAGTGATCCAGATATGCACGGCCCGCCTACTCCTCCAGATCCCTCGGAGGCAGTCTGCGAGCCCCGCACTGAGGACTTCATTGGCTTCCCATCCAGGCTAGAATACGTTTCAAGGCCATGTGCCTTGCCCATGGAGCTATTCGGAAAACTGGACTGGCCATTATCCATCCTCTGGTGTCCCCCTACCTTCCTTCTAGGAGTCTTCGCTCCGCCTCCAGCGATGCCTTCCTTGCTTCTACAAGGAAAGTACGAAGATCCAGATGCGACAGACGTTCCTTCTCTTTGAATGCCTCCAACCTCTGGAACTCTCTTCCCCTTACTCTCCATAGGGAATCCAATTTACAAATCTTCTGTAAATTGCTTAAAACCCACCTCTTTAGTGCCACTCATTAACTTGCTGTGCTCTCTTCTGCCTGGTCATAAGCGCCACAAGGCCTCAGGGTAGCTACGCGCTATAGAAAACCTATTTCATTCATTCATCTTCATGAAACACTTGTGCCAGGGGGACCCGAGATTCCATAATAGATACCAGTCTGCCATGCTTGCCTAGGTGGATTTTAGCCCCCTATAATCAATAGGAGGTCACTCACTAAGACATGGGGCCTGGGGACCCATGACATGCAACCCATCCCCTCCTAAAATTGGGATGACATCTAACCCCCTACATTGCAGACATTCAGAAAATTGTAGGATCAAGTTTGGAATAAAAAATTGCCCTTGATTTAAAACCAGACCCAAGGGGTAAAAGGGAAACCAAATCGATTTTGCTACCTTGAATTTACTTCAAATTTGCGATCTTCGAAAAACATTTCAGCAGCAATGACCTATTTAAAATTAAAGTCTACATCTAAAAGAGGAATAAGCTCCAATGTAAAGGTATCCACATACAGAGTTTGAACCTTCCGACACAAAAGTGCCCCTCTTTGTGCCTGGATCCAATAAAGGGGCAGCCATTGGATTCAGCGTCGGCATACAGGAAGGGCGGGGCACGCGTTCCACTACTAGTGCCGCTACAGACCCATCAGCCAATGAATAAACTGGACCACAGTTGGAGACCATGGCTTTTTGAGTTGCTTAATGACTATTCATTGTACCCTCAGTGCGTTGCAAGACCTCCATTCCCTCTGTAAAGCGTATTCCCCTTAGGTAGGGCCGGACTGGCCGTAGGGGGCATCGGGCATTTTCCAGGGTGGGGGCTGGTTTTGGACCCCTGGGGGCCGTTTTTGTTACTTGGGGCCGGCAATATCGGCCCTTACTAACAAAATCATCCGAAACCGGCTCTAGAAAACAGCTTGGCTGAAATCCCCCCTCTCCCCATGGGGGGCCGGCGGATCAGTTTGCCAGAGCCGGTTTCCGGTCCCAGTCCGGCCCTGCCCTTAGGCCCTTTTTTTCAAATCTTCTGCAAGCTTTTTCTTCTTCCCTCTTCGCTTTTTCTTCCGCTCCACAACCTCTGCCTGAGATGGACTTAGTTCACCATTATTTAACCCCTGCTTTAGACTGGGATTTCAAGATAAGGAACGCATCCTGGTCTCCACCCTGGGAATTAACATTCCTACTCTTCGTATCGGAAATGGTATCAAAGATACATTTTATGGAATCAACTGGAGTATCGGAATGTGGAACCATTTTGGAAAACTTCTTATATTGTGGTTTTCCTCCCTGAGGAGACAAAGTTGATTTGACAATGAGACTCTTTCTGTACAGTCCTTCTGCCAGACATTGAGCTTCCGTCCTTTTACACTAGTTCCCCCCATCTACATCCGTTTCCTTCTTACTGCTTATCGGTTCCCTTGATATCGCTGTCACTGTGTCAAAGATACAGTCCAAACCACCAACAAATATTTCTAGCTGCTCTAGAATTGAGGATAAAAGCATGTCTAAGCACAATAAGGAAGTTGACATCTTAATCTCTTGGTCTGGAGGATGACAAGACTGTATACCACTTACATCAAGGTCAGGGGTTACAGATAGATGTGATATCAAGGAAGGATGATTTGAAGGGGTACTGCTGAAAAGGTGTAGTCCTGTGAGGGCGGTCACAAGCGGCGACCCACCAAACTCCAGAATCTTACTTTTATCTTGTAAACCGTATCCCCTGCATAAGTCTAAACCCAGATCTGGTCAAGTTAAATCATCATCCCGGATAGTTGTTTGGGAAGAGGGGAGCTCTTGGGGGGTAATATGCAGATTTTCCACCACCACGGAGACTAGTAGTGGGGTCCTCAAGGCGGTGGAGGGTAGAAGAGCATATGGGTAGTTGGCTAGAGGTACCCCCTGGAAGCTGTATAATACCCTTCTGTAACATAAACAACTCTTTCCCCTTACAGCCAGACCCCCCAAAACCGTTAGACTCCGCCTTGACATTAGGCTCCTCATACGTCTCCGTGATCACCTTTGGCTTCTTGACACTTCCACTACGGTGCCACCAATTCACCTTTTTAATCTTGTCCCATCCTTGGCAAATACAAGATTTAACTGAGGACAGGAGGCAATTTTAACCTCACTCTTCACAACACACCTTAGCACTTACTTTCACAACTATTGAAAAACTAGATGGTCTACCTCCAGGTAGAGGATAAGGAGACCACTTGGAGAACTGAGCACTCGAGTGATATAAGACCCAATGATGATAATACTCACTTAACAACAGAGCGGAGAATCAATATATACAGCTCCGTATGCTTAATGTGAATGAGGGTCTTCATCATACAAGAACCCTAAACCCTGGTAAGAACAGGATGTGTGATTCATTCCCCTTTAATTTTTGACTAGTTCCTGGGTTAAGCAAAGAAATGTCCTGCTTTTTGGGTAGTGTCTGGGTTGAGAATGCACACTGGTGTAAAATTGACGTGCACATGCTCACCTCGCACTGGTGGAGAAGTTACAGTGTGATGTCACTCAGGTGAATGTAGTAGTCGGCAGGGAAAGTGATTCAGCATTCTCCGGCTGGGCAGTGAAGATTACGCACCAATCCATTAAACACGTTTAATGAGCCGATTAGCACACAGTGGACAAAACCAGCGGTGTTCTGACCCGTTACAGGAGGTGTTTCGCTGGGTTGGGAAGCGACTGTCAACCCCGGTGCACATGACTGAGCACACCATGGTAAACCGCGCTAATCACTTCTTATGATGCCATTTATTAACTCAAGACTGCACCACTCTTATTTTATGGGTTTTCAGATACTGTATCGTACACCTGCCAGTTACATGGCCCTGTGGCGTTGTTCCTGGATTCAGATGGTGTCTGCGGTTGAGGGCATGTCCGAGCACACACCTTACCCCATAGAGCCAACGTGCTGTTGTGCTGGATGTTGGGTCTTCCTTATAGCTGCTGAGGTAAGACCTCTTGCTGTCCAGGGTGAAACTATAGTTTTCTAGGGTTGTGTATGTGTGTGTGTGGGTGTGCATGTGTGTGTGTGTGTTGTGGTTGTGTGTGTGGTTGTGGTTGTGTGTGTGTTGTGGTTGTGTGTGTGTTTGAGGTTGTGTGTGTGTTTGTGGTTGTGTGTGTGGTTGTGCGTGTGGTTCTGTGTGTGGTTGTGGTTGTGTGTGTGGTTGTGGTTGTGTGTGTGTGTGGTTGTGTGTGTGTGATTGTGTGTGTGTGGGTGTGTGTCTGTGTGTGGTTGTGTGTGTTTGTATGGTTGTGTGTGTGTGTGGTTGTGTGTGTGTGGTTGTGTGTGGGTGTGGTTGTGTGTGTGTGTGTCTGGTAGTACTACCGACTCTGATTAGTTGATTTTAATTAAATGTCAGGTTGCTGGGTAGGGGATCTATGTGGTCCATGAGTCAGGGTTTTAATTTGTCTTTGTCAGTTTAAGTTGGAAAGTCTATTATACAGGCGATTTCTTCAAAGCAGGACTATCTTGGTAATCTAATTTACCCATGCCCCCTTCTCGAGAGCTTCTGAATTTTCCAACATGCAAGGGGATTTGAATAGCACAACAATCAGCAGTTACTTATTCTTTTGGTCCTGCATATTCTGGTGGGCAGGCTCATATCTGTGATTGTGGATTTACCCATTGGAGGGATTCCCTGGTTTTAGGAGGGATGCATTCTTTTCATGGCCAGTACTGTGGTTGTAAAGTGAGGGTTTCCCTATGATGGAGTTTGAGCAGGCAGGGACTTATCTTGTGACCCTCCATCCTAACCTAGGTGAGTCAGGTTATGTCATGGATTGTCGCTGAAGGGTGCCCCTAGGGAAGAAGTTCTAGTCTTAGTCGCACCCCACCCGTCTGAGCTATGGCAATGTAGATTAGGGGTTCACAAATGATCCCATGTGCACTGAGCAAAAAATCAGCCAACTTAGCAAGAGAATGCTCTGCTGAATGTGTGATAGATACTCTCCAAGTAAGGGACAGAGGACTCATTTTTGATGCAGTTATTTTTCCTCCCCCCACATTAACTGTGTTGAATGTAGGGGGGTCGCTTTATGAGGAGTATTCTACTAACAGCAGTACCTGAGTTTGACGACTACAGCATATGTATATTCACTTATTTCATAAGAACACATACTTGGAGTTACGAGACAAGGGTGGTCACCGACTACAGGAAATGTTGAGTCAGAGTCTGTTGAAATGGAATTACGGTTACAGCCAATAAAAGACCTCTGATCTGTCATCTGTAATTCTTCATCTGTGTCGGTGGAGAATGCTGTCATAGTCCTTTTTCTATGTCTTTTACAGCTCTCAAATTATCCTACTTTAACCGCTTCTGTGCGGCGCCGATTCCGCCCCTGTGCTGGACATTCCAGAACAGGGCGCGGTCGTGACGGAACCGTTCCGTCATCAGCACAGCTCAGCTGTGACTGATGACGGAACGGTTCCGTCACAAGCATGGAAGGGGTTAAAGTCCACGGTTGCTGCAAACTGTTGTCCTACTTCTATGTCTATGGCCTGTCCTGGTTTTTTGTTTAGCGAATCTGGTCGCCCTATCATTTGCCTCTGTCCCTCACTATCAATAATCTCTCTCTTGCTCTCTCTCTCACACCTGCCCCTCACTTTCATTGCTCTCTCTCTCTCTCTCTCTCTCTCTCACCCTTGCTCCTCACTTTCATTATCTTTCTATCTCTCTTTCTCTCTCTCTCTGACTCTCTCTCCCTTGCTCCTCACTTTAATTATCTTTCTCTCTCTCTCTCTCTCTCTCTCTCTCTCTCTCTCTCTCACCCTTGCTCCTCACTTTCATTGCTCTCTCTCTCTCTCTCTCTCTCTCACCCGTGCTCCTCACTTTCATTGCTCTCTCTCTGTCTCTGTCTCTCTCTCTCTCCCTTGCTCCTCACTTTAATTATCTTTCTCTCGCTCTCTTTATCTCTCGTTCTCTCTCTCTCACCCTTGCTCCTCACTTTCATTGCTCTCTCTCTCTCTCTCTCTCTCTCTCTCTCACCCTTGCTCCTCACTTTCATTGATCTCTCTATCGCTCTCTCTCTCTCTCTCTCTCTCACCCTTGCTCCTCACTTTCATTGCTCTCTCTCTCTCTCTCTCTCTCTCTCTCTCTCTCACCCTTGCTCCTCACTTTCATTGCTCTCTCTCTCTCTCTCTCACCCCTGCGCCTCATTTTCATTGATCTCTCTATCGCTCTCTCTCTCTCTCTCACCCTTGCTCCTCACTTTCATTGCTCTCTGTCTCTCTCACTCTCTCTCTCCCTCCCTTGCTCCTCACTTTCATTATCTTTCTCTTGCTCTCTTTGTCTCTCGTTCTCTCTCTCTCACCCTTGCTCCTCACTTTCCTTGCTCTCTCTCTCTCTCTCTCTCTCTCTCTCTCACCCTTGCTCCTCACTTTCATTGCTCTCTCTCTCTCTCTCTCTCACCCCTGCGCCTCATTTTCATTGATCTCTCTATCGCTCTCTCTCTCTCTCTCACCCTTGCTCCTCACTTTCATTGCTCTCTCTCTCTCTCTTTCTCACCCCTGCGCCTCATTTTCATTGATCTCTCTATCGCTCTCTCTCTCTCTCACCCTTGCTCCTCACTTTCATTGCTCTCTCTCTCTCTCTCTCTCTCTCTCTCTCTCACTCTTGCTCCTCACTTTCATTGCTCTCTCTCTCTCTCTCACCCCTGCGCCTCATTTTCATTGATCTCTCTATCGCTCTCTCTCTCTCTCTCACCCTTGCTCCTCACTTTCATTGCTCTCTCTCTCTCTCTCTCTCTCTTTCTCTCACTCTTGCTCCTCACTTTCATTATCTTTCTATCTCTCTTTCTCTCTCTCTCTGACTCTCTCTCCCTTGCTCCTCACTTTCATTATCTTTCTCTTGCTGTCTTTGTCTCTCGTTCTCTCTCTCTCACCTCTGCTCCTCACTTTCTATGTTCTCTCTATTTCTTTCTCTCTATAAAGTGTCACCCGGGCAGTCATATATGCTGAGGAGAAAGTCTGTAAATGTCACACATAAGCAAACTGAAAACTTGGCAGCTATGAGAGAGGGATGTGCCGTTGCCAAACTGGTTGTCAAGGGGAGTGGTGCCCTCAGCTATCCACATCCCTGGGCTGGGCTAGGGAGCTCCCCCAAAAAGAGAAGGGTTCCGCCATGTTGAGAGTGGGCAGAATAGTGTACCCTAAGATAGCTAGATGCCACACTTCACAGGGATTTTGCATCAGGTGGGAGGGACCTGGTAGTTCGATTACCTAGTTAGCCATCCCATGCCCCTGAACTCAAAGTGGGCATAAAAGTGGTACCCTTGGCAGCCCGACCTCAGATCCTATCTGTACTGGAAAGAGGACCAATGAAGGACTGCCCTGCTGTTCCCTGGACCTAGAAAAAAAGGATCTTCCAAAGACTTGACTGCAATTGCTGCACCTTGGGCTAGCAAAGAGAGGACTGCGCCTGTGGTGTCCCGCTCGAGGCAAAGTTGTCCCTGGGCCCCAATCAAGGAATTTGATGGCAAAAGTCAGTTGGCTGACTCTGTTAAAGCCCCAGAGCAATAAAAGCTGAAGGAGCCTGGCTTGGAGAGTTGGTATGTAGTTATCAAAAAAGGAAACGGACACTAGTTACACCTTATGACCATTGGCATAAGGAATAAAGGACAGAGTAGCCTCAAAAAACTCTAAGTAATGGTTGGAAAGAGGTGCGGTATATCTGGTTCATCCGCCCCACATTAGAGTTGTGGCAGTTATCATTGGCTACTCCGAAGTAGTGAATTTGCCAGCCTCACCCGAGGCGCCTCTGGTCTAGGGTGCAGTGTCCAGAGAATTCAAGTGAAAAAGGGAGGTGTAAAGTAAACTGTGCAAAAAAGGAAAAAATAGTTAAAAATGGCAAACGACCCAGAAGTTCTTTAATAGGGGTTGTTTTTACCACGTTAAAAATTAGGTGATACGATTTTTAGACCGAGTTATTGGGTCTAATAGTATAATTAGTAAGGTACGTCGACATGTTTCAGCTCCTTGGGCCTGGAGGGGTCTATGGAGCTTTCGTCAGGACTAACAAACATCAAAAGATTGTACTTACACAATTAGTGTAGTAGTATTTCACATATAGGCACTCTTATTTTGGTTATGTAGTTCGGATATTCTCCTTCATAATCTGCAATGAGACGAGATAATGTACACAGAATGCACACACACACACCCCTTTCTTATCTTCTTAATGCATTTCATTATTTTGACCATGTTTGGTTAAGTGACATTTTCCTTCTACCAAAACATCTTAACTTTTAGAGAGGCAATACAGATGGAGAGTGGCAATGCTAATATTGTTAGAGGTTAAAAGATACTGGTATAAAGCGCTAGTTTGTATTTCACAATTCTATTTACAAATGTACAGAGTTTAATTTCCTGTAGATCTCATGTATTTCACAACTCTATCCACAAATGCACAGAGTTCAATAGCCTGTAGTTCTCATGTTGTTCACAAAGACGCTAGGGCGCGCTGATTTTTCGTAGCTAGTAGTACGCTGCATTATCATTTCTAACTGAGTGTTATGGCGCGGTCAAGAGGGATTGCAGCGCTATTGATTCCTCAGTCGCTAGATAGTCGTATTTTGTTAAGCTCACATAAATCTGCGCGTTTTGCAATTATTTCAAAGCGTTCGTTAAAGCGAGAGGAGGGGAGGGGCGGGCAAACACTTTAAACTGTGCAATATAAACAGCGGTCGTTTTCGCCTACCTGAAACCAAGTGCACTCCTGCTTCACCGGGGTGTCGCTTGCAGTGTGAAGCCCAGAGCTGTTGTAAAGAAGACTCCATTAGGCTAGGGATAGAAATTCATCTTACCGGAGTTTCTGGAGCTCAGGGGTGCCGGCGCCATTACCCGCGTGTATGGAGGATTACTGCCTTGTGCTGACTCTGCCCCGGGGTGTGGCTTAGGTTGAGAGCCCTGATCTTTAAAGGGCCCTGGTCAGCTGCAAATACGTGTCGATTTTTTTTCAACAGCGTCTAGTTAATCAGGCAACTTTATTGATCTGTCTCAGGCATTTGGGCTGGAGAGAGTTTTCTTGCTGACTCAATTAACGTTGTGAATATGTATTGGGACAAATATGAAACAGGCAACAGGGGTATATGATTATACACAGTCTTTTTAGTTCATAAGGATACAAGGTTAAACACAGTTATTCTCATGTAATTCAATTGGCAAATCGGTGCCAAGGGATGGCATCGTTCAACCCCTGTTCGCATGTTTTAAGGCGGTCTACCCACCTTTGTTCTTTTTCGAACAGTCGGCGTTCACAATTATTGTTTTTATCGGCAAGCATTTCGAGTACTGTCCAGTGGAGCTCTTCGCAGGAGTGACCTATCTCTACAAAGTGGGCGCAAAGTTTGGTGGTATTTTTCTTCAGCCTGATGTTACTTTTATGCTCACCAATCCTCAGCTTAATTTTGCGGCAAGTCATTCCGATGTATTTCTTGTTGCATGGGCAACTGACCATGTAGATGACGTGTGAGGAGTTGCAATTCGTATGCTGGCGTTGTGTCCATAACAGTGTGTCCGTCAGCTGTAATGTTTTTGATACTGTAGTAGTTTTACAGGCTACACAGGAGCCACAGGGGTAATGGCCAGTCACAGGGTTCATGGTCACATCCCTCGTGGTTAGTTGTTGTTGTTTCCTCACTGGGCGAGTATGGACCAAAACGTCCTTGATGTTCTTTGTTCTGCGATTTGCAAATCTAGGCTTTGGCCAGTTAAAGACTCCAGTATTCAGGATATGCCAGTTTTTATTGATCATTTTGTTTACCTCATATGTTGATGGGCAAAAGGTGGGCTTGGATGTGGAATCATTGTTTACAAGTCTGCCACAAGATGATACACTGCAAGTTTTGGAAGATATCCTGTACTCTGAAGAGTGGCAATACAATACACCGAGACATTTCATCCTCGAGTGCTGCAAACTAGCTTTGAAAGAGAACTTTTTTGCTTACGAGGAAGACCTCTATCTCCAGACACACGGCACATCGATGGGCAGTGCCTTCGCCCCGTCGGTAGCGGGCTGTATGTGAGTAATTTCGAGCGCCAGTTCATCCATAACGCAGCGAACATCTTCTCTTCCAGTATTCTTTACTGGAAGAGATATATAGATGACGTGATCCTGATTTGGGACACCACAGACGATTTGGAACAATTTATACACTGGCTTAACCATCTTGATCCCTGGCTGAAATTCTCCTACACCTCAAGTAACAACAGCTTAGACTTTTTGGACCTTACAATTTTTGTGGAAAACAGTATCCTCCAGACAAAAACTTACACAAAACCCACTGCTAAGAACAGTCTGCTTTCATATCAGAGTTACCACCCCAAGCCTCTAAGAGACAATCTTCCCTTCAGCCAGTTTCTGAGGCTGAAATGTAACTGCAGCAAGAATGAAGACTATCTGACTCAAGCACAAGATCTAAGTCAGAAGCTGTTACAAAGTAATTACAACGCCAAAACAGTGAAGTACTGTAAAAAAAAGAGCAAGCAATCAACCCAGGGAGTGCCTCTTACAAAGTTATCCCAAGGCACAAATACAAGATCTACGACCTGTGTTACCACCTTTTGCCCATCAACATATGAGGTAAACAAAATGATCAATAAAAACTGGCATATCCTGAATACTGGAGTCTTTAACTGGCCAAAGCCTAGATTTGCAAATCGCAGAACAAAGAACATCAAGGACGTTTTGGTCCATACTCGCCCAGTGAGGAAACAACAACAACTAACCACGAGGGATGTGACCATGAACCCTGTGACTGGCCATTACCCCTGTGGCTCCTGTGTAGCCTGTAAAACTACTACAGTATCAAAAACATTACAGCTGACGGACACACTGTTATGGACACAACGCCAGCATACGAATTGCAACTCCTCACACGTCATCTACATGGTCAGTTGCCCATGCAACAAGAAATACATCGGAATGACTTGCCGCAAAATTAAGCTGAGGATTGGTGAGCATAAAAGTAACATCAGGCTGAAGAAAAATACCACCAAACTTTGCGCCCACTTTGTAGAGATAGGTCACTCCTGCGAAGAGCTCCACTGGACAGTACTCGAAATGCTTGCCGATAAAAACAATAATTGTGAACGCCGACTGTTCGAAAAAGAACAAAGGTGGGTAGACCGCCTTAAAACATGCGAACAGGGGTTGAACGATGCCATCCCTTGGCACCGATTTGCCAATTGAATTACATGAGAATAACTGTGTTTAACCTTGTATCCTTATGAACTAAAAAGACTGTGTATAATCATATACCCCTGTTGCCTGTTTCATATTTGTCCCAATACATATTCACAACGTTAACTGAGCCAGCAAGAAAACTCTCTCCAGCCCAAATGCCTGAGACAGATCAATAAAGTTGCCTGATTAACTAGACGCTGTTGAAAAAAAATCGACACATATTTGCAGCTGACCAGGGCCCTTTAAAGATCAGGGCTCTCAACCTAAGCCACACCCCGGGGCAGAGTCAGCACAAGGCAGTAATCCTCCATACACGCGGGTAATGGCGCCGGCACCCCTGAGCTCCAGAAACTCCGGTAAGATGAATTTCTATCCCTAGCCTAATGGAGTCTTCTTTACAACAGCTCTGGGCTTCACACTGCAAGCGACACCCCGGTGAAGCAGGAGTGCACTTGGTTTCAGGTAGGCGAAAACGACCGCTGTTTATATTGCACAGTTTAAAGTGTTTGCCCGCCCCTCCCCTCCTCTCGCTTTAACGAACGCTTTGAAATAATTGCAAAACGCTCAGATTTATGTGAGCTTAACAAAATACGACTATCTAGCGACTGAGGAATCAATAGCACTGCAATCCCTCTTGACCGCGCCATAACACTCAGTTAGAAATGATAATGCAGCGTACCACTAGCTACGAAAAATCAGCGCGCCCTAGCGTCTTTGTGAACAACATGAGAACTACAGGCTATTGAACTCTGTGCATTTGTGGATAGAGTTGTGAAATACATGAGATCTACAGGAAATTAAACTCTGTACATTTGTAAATAGAATTGTGAAATACAAACTAGCGCTTTATACCAGTATCTTTTAACCTCTAACAATATTAGCATTGCCACTCTCCATCTGTATTGCCTCTCTAAAAGTTAAGATGTTTTGGTAGAAGGAAAATGTCACTTAACCAAACATGGTCAAAATAATGAAATGCATTAAGAAGATAAGAAAGGGGTGTGTGTGTGTGCATTCTGTGTACATTATCTCGTCTCATTGCAGATTATGAAGGAGAATATCCGAACTACATAACCAAAATAAGAGTGCCTATATGTGAAATACTACTACACTAATTGTGTAAGTACAATCTTTTGATGTTTGTTAGTCCTGACGAAAGCTCCATAGACCCCTCCAGGCCCAAGGAGCTGAAACATGTCGACGTACCTTACTAATTATACTATTAGACCCAATAACTCGGTCTAAAAA
This sequence comes from Lissotriton helveticus, assembly GCF_964261635.1. NCBI lineage: Eukaryota > Metazoa > Chordata > Amphibia > Caudata > Salamandridae > Lissotriton > Lissotriton helveticus. The sequence goes on along the minus strand of NC_136070.1, from coordinate 1,258,562,303 downwards.
TCGTATCACCTAATTTTTAACGTGGTAAAAACAACCCCTATTAAAGAACTTCTGGGTCGTTTGCCATTTTTAACAATTTTTTCCTTTTTTGCACAGTTTACTTTACACCTCCCTTTTTCACTTGAATTCTCTGGACACTGCACCCTAGACCAGAGGCGCCTCGGGTGAGGCTGGCAAATTCACTACTTCGGAGTAGCCAATGATAACTGCCACAACTCTAATGTGGGGCGGATGAACCAGATATACCGCACCTCTTTCCAACCATTACTTAGAGTTTTTTGAGGCTACTCTGTCCTTTATTCCTTATGCCAATGGTCATAAGGTGTAACTAGTGTCCGTTTCCTTTTTTGATAACTACAAACTAACCTTGGGGAATGAAACGGAGATTCCGATCCCTTATCCCTCCTTCTGATTAATTAGTTGGAGAGTTGGTAGCCAGCAACACCTGATCGTCGCCACTGACTGCCGAAATGTAGCCTGAAAGACGGAGTCCCGGCCCTCAAACATCGAACCCGGGTTGGCTGGCCCATAGAGAGTTTCAGTTTGGTCACCCATCAAGGAAGTTACTGCCAGTTAAAGGAAACTGCTAGTTTTGCTGTAACTGGAGACTAGTTAACCAGTGGTAACTGACTTTTGACTGGACTTCATCCGGACTTCAAGGGACATTCACAGCTAAGGTTAAAGCCACCCCACCGTGCCCGTGGACGGAGGGTTGGCCACTGGAAAACCTCCAACACCAGCTCAACATCCTCAGAATCTTTGAGCATCTTTGGCATCCTGCATCCCTTGCATCAGGACCACTCCTTTGATTCCTATGGCGGTTCACTCATAGGACCTTCAGCATCCCGCATCCCTTGCATCAGGACCACTCCTTTGATTCCTATGGCGGTTCACTCATAGGTCCTTCAACATCCTGCATCCCTTGCATCAGGACCACTCCTTTGATTCCTATGGCGGTTCACCCATAGGACCTTCAGCATCCTGCATCCCTTGAATCAGGACAACTCCTTTGATTCATGTAGTGGTTCACCATTAGGACCTTCAACATCCTGCACCTTTTGCTTCAGGACCACTCCATTGATTGCTATGGCAGTTCACTCATAGGACCTTTAGCATCCCGCATCCCTTGCATCAGGACCACTCCTTTGATTCCTATGGCGGTTCAACCATTGACTCTGGAACTGGACGAAGACCTTATTGGTCACTGTGACTGGCTTCCTGCCAGAGGTGGTCACCACAAGAGGGACCTTGTAGCCATTTTCAAATTACATGTTGTGGCTAACCCTATACTGCGAATCGCTGCAGATTACAACAATTTATTAAACTAAGTAAAAATCTGTGATTTATTGTTTTTTTTAAAAGTCCTATCTGTGGAACATTTTGGTGGATTTTTGTCATTGAGGTGTCTATAAAGATCAACCAAAATGTATACATTTGTGTCGGATTAATATTGTGTTGGGGGTTTTTCTTATTCAACTGCGTTTGGTACTTTAGACTTGCTCCTTGATAAAACCTGACTGCTCTGAACCACAGCCTACCCAGGACTGAGCTTAGGTTTTACAAGTGAACCTGACTCTGATACAGTTGTGGTTTCTCTGCTAAGGCGGAGGAGCGTCACTCACGGCTCACTGAGTGAGCAATTTAGAATGGAAAAATAAAATTATAATAACTTACGGTTATTATAATTTTATTTAAAAGGTACTGGCTTCTTTTGTTTGGGAGCGGGCGAGTTGGGCTGTTTAGAGGCTGGGGAGGAGTGGTGGCATCCTCCTAAGTGCGCATGAATGTTGGCCAAACATTCCTGCTCACATTGTGTGTTGTACACCTAGGCTACATTACAGCCTGGGTGAGAACGTGCCCACAGGGTCCCATTCTGCCTGGGTGCTCACCAATCACAACACTGCATTGCAGCGTTGTGATTGGCTAAGGGGAGCCTGGGTGCTCACCAATCACAACACTGCATTGCAGCTTTGTGATTGGCTAAGGGGAGCCAGGGCGCTCACCAATCACAACACAGCATTGTGATTGGCTCAGGGGAGCCTGGGTGCTCACCAATCACAACACTGCATTGCAGCGTTGTGATTGGCTAAGGGGAGCCTGGGTGCTCACCAATCACAACACAGAATTGTGATTGGCTCAGGGAAGCCTGGGTGCTCACCAATCACAACACTGCATTGCAGCGTTGTGATTGGCTCAGGGGAGCCGGATGCTTCCTGCTGTACAGAAGCCAGGAAGAGGACGGAGGAAAGGTGGCGGCAGGCCACATCCAGGTAAGTGGGTTTTTTAATATATTTTTAATTCCCTCCAGTACCCCCCCCACCACCCATTTGGTAGCAACCGCTACTGTTCTGATAGGTGATTGTATCCTTTATTACTTGGTGAGGTCGCACAACCACACCATATAATAAAGCACTTTCCTCACATTTTCAGTCTCTCGCCCCTGCTCCTCCCTGTCATTGATCTTAGAATGCAGGTGGTGTTATCAACTGTTTATGCCCCTGTTGAGGGTGTTAACTGCTGGTTAATGCCCACTCTGCAATTATGGGTCAACAGCAAAGAGCAGTTAGGCCTATGACCACAGAGCTGCCAATTTATTCCATGTCAGAAGTAGACAGCTCATTCAGCCCTGTTTGATCCACTGCATTGTGGGGGTTGTAGTGCAATATTTAACTATTGAACTACAAGCACCTGAATGAACACACAGGACTCAAAAAAACTGCTGACACTTGACATAGGCTCCCTTGAGAGTGCCTTGACCTACAAATTAGAGACGAAGTTATGGAAACAAGGGTTCCTAGCTTATTTGGAATAATCACAATACCGTATAGAACACAATGGACTACTATACGTTAAATTCTCCTTGCCCAGCCGGACAAGGAATTTATTTCAACAAATGTCAAATTTAATCACAATATTTTTCAGACAAGTAGTATGACACAAGCCTGTGCCGCACTTTGAAAGGGAGAAGGTAGAGAAGAGTGAAAGGGGTGTTTTCAGGCAAGAAAAGGAGCAAGTCAGGGCACTTGTAAATGATAAGAAATAGTGACAGTGTCGCCTGGAGTGAAACAAACAATATCAAATTTAAAGTACTACATGTATGTACACTCATAGGTGTCGACGTTTCGATCCCTTTGCTCAATTAAGTAATTGGGATCATCGAGACGGAGTATCCCGGCCAGACGCGAGCTCCTATCTGACTCGCCTACCATTGCGACATTGATCGAACAAAGAGTGGACGACTGTTCATCAGTTATCACGGCCATCGAGCACCTAGTGAACCACTCAGTATCACTATTCAAGCCCACACAACCAGTCGGCGCTGAAAGAAGAAGAACCATTTCCCTCAAAAATCCTCTTGGAATCTTACAAGAGTGAAAACCGAGCTCAGAATGGCTCGGCGAAAAGCCGCTACGGGATAGATGTAAACTATACAAGCAGGACCTGTGCTTTACTCCTGGCATTTACGGGACGTCATCCTCGGTTGCTCGAAGAAGGCTTGACGCCTTTACCCAATACCTCGCGCCTAGAGGCTTTGTTACATTCAGGCAATTCTAATTTGAAAGTCCTGATGATGATCCCAATTACTTAATTGAGCAAAGGGATCGAAACGTCGACACCTATGAGTGTACATACATGTAGTACTTTAAATTTGATATTGTTTGTTTCACTCCAGGCGACACTGTCACTATTTCTTATCATTTACAAGTGCCCTGACTTGCTCCTTTTCTTGCCTGAAAACACCCCTTTCACTCTTCTCTACCTTCTCCCTTTCAAAGTGCGGCACAGGCTTGTGTCATACTACTTGTCTGAAAAATATTGTGATTAAATTTGACATTTGTTGAAATAAATTCCTTGTCCGGCTGGGCAAGGAGAATTTAACGTATAGTAGTCCATTATGTTCTATACGGTATTGTGATTATTCCAAATAAGCTAGGAACCCTTGTTTCCATAACTTAGTTATACCCATGGTTCTTGGCTACCCGCTGGGTTTCCCTTGTTTTTCAAAAACTACAAATAAGAGACGGCACTTTGCATCTGGTCCCCAACCACTGAGGAACATGACATCCAACTGCACAACAACCTGTCTTTTCCAGCATTTAAACACCTCCATTCCCCCCATGAAGCTGAAATGTGCAATGCAGGGTCGACGCTGAATATTTAAGAGCTATTAACGTATGGTTTGCAGACACTCTCTCGACAAGTCTTGGGACTTGTGAAGAACAACATGTCGCCCTTCCAGGTGGCATATCACACCACAGCCTTGAAATGTGGGACACGACTCACAGTACCTGGCCACGACACACACAGTTCATAAAGACATGGCATGCTATGGCTCAGCCCTCCGAGAGACCAGAGGGTCCTGGCTTGCGTTTACCCTTAGAAGGAGAAGGCTGACTGGAATAACGCCTAAACTGCTGACCGGGTTTTAGGTCCTATTTTGGCACTTTACCATAATATTGTGGGATAATACCTATATATGAATAACATTGTAAGTATATGTGATGTAAAAATAACTGTACAGTGCACTGTCCCGATGTAGTATAAGGACTTTGATCAGACGACTACTTTACTCTACCTCTCACCTACACCATGACTTGAGGTTACGCATCACTCACGTCCAGTGCAGGCAAGGAAATAAAAAATATAATGTAGTGAGGACATGAAGGGGTATGTTAGCCCTGGTCTGTTGATTTTGGTAAAAGTCTGATATAGTTTATTTACTAAGAAGGGCACTCAGCCAGCCCTCTATATCCAATGGTCTGTCCATCTGTCATTCACAGTTTGCTTCCACCCACCATGGTATCCAGCATAGGAGATACCTCAGCCCTCTTCACCCATTGGTCTGTTCATCTGCCATTCACATTTTGCTTCCATCTACCATAGTACACAACATGGGAAATGCCTCAGCCCTCTTCATTCATTGGTCCGTTAATCTGTCATTCACATTTTGCTTCCACCCACCATCGTATCCAACATGGGAAATGCCTCAGCCCTCTTCATTCATTGGTCCGTTCATCTGCCATTCACATTTTGCTTCCAACCACCATGGTATCCAACAAGGGGAATGCCTCATCCCACTTGAGCCATTGGTTGCTTTCTCTGTGAGTGACACCATTGTATCCAGGCACAATGTTGCAGCTCACAGAGAAAATAATAGTCCCTTTCCGTGCCAGGGATTTGTGAGCCATTATGGCTTTTCATAAAAAATTGACTTTTTGCCTTTATTTTTGTTTATATTTTTGGTAACATATTAAAGTTTATGAGGGCTTGGCAGCTCCCCCGACACTGCTACTGGTTCTACTCTCCTCCTCAGAGTGCATCGCATCCTGCATTGCTTGAGATGTCACAGCATGAAACAGGGTTTTAACCCATCCCCCATCCTTCTGAGTGCATGCAGGTGTATGCAAACACATGGGAGGCTATCTTTGAATCGGCCCGTTCCAAAATTGTCGCTCATTAGTGTGGAGGTACATGCATGCAGGGGGGAGCCATTTTTGTTAGTTTTTTGTAAAACTTCATTACAACAACATTGACAGGCGGCTACTTGTGCATTTACACGCGAGCAGCCATAGGCAGCCTTTTCATTTGAATGTTTTTGTAATAAAGCTTTACAAAAAAATTTTTTTTAAATTAGGAAAACCACGTTAGATATATTGGCTTTACCAATGATTTGATTTGATTTTTGCCATGCTGCCACATAAATGTGGTGGTGATATGCTTGCAATAAAACCTTTCTTCCTGGCAGGTGGGTCAGCACCCTTTGGAATACCCAAAGAGCCTTTATGGGAGAGACTTTATTTTGGCTTTCATCCATTTTCAGGTATATCCTGTGATTCCCCTTTAAAAGTGGGGAGCAGTACTTGGCCCATTTTTTGGCCTAGCCTACGAGACATCGCATGCGTAGCCTGTTGCGAAGCATATTGCGGCCTACCATGAACATAGCGGGACTAGGAGCCCGCCCACTGCTTACCATTGGTTGTGTTTCCTCGTCACTCTCATTTGCTTGTTTCTTATTTGTGTCCCAGATGAAGTGTGCTCCGTGGTAAACCTGATTGCGGTCCCCTTTTAATCAATACCCTGGGCCGCCAATAATAAAAAAGATAGGTAAGGATTCCCAGAGGTATTTTTAATCCTTTATTTTCACCCACCTCACACTGTTGCACCAACACCCGTTCCGCTGTAGTCAGGCGTCGAAGCACAACCAGGTGGCATTCAGCTGCCTGGTTGGGAACCCGATGATGAAGCATGACACCAACCAGGTTGGTGTGTGAGGGGTCTTTTAATAACACCTAATGGGTCCTAAATCCAGGCCACTAAACAGTGACTAAGAGAATCGCATACACATAGTGGGCCAGTCCACATTGTTTCACCATATTGCATCTGGGGACAGGATGCGCCCTGTATACCCTTGCTCTCCTATTGATTTTTTTAGAGACTTTATCAGTCACATTGTGGCTCAGCCCAGCGGAGTATTCATCTGTCACCAAATGCTATTGGCTGTTTGAGTGCTTGCACTGAACTGCGAGAAAGGACTGCATCACAACTATAGCCCTCTTTCCTTGAAACTCCAACAATAACAGATTTGTACTGAAAGCAAGCGTGTCTTCAATACAGCAAAATATGCTTTTGCTGAATGTTTTGGCATATTAAACCTGACCTTTTTGGTTTTACCAATGCTTGTTTTGCCTGTCAGGGAACTCGTTATTTTGTCCAATGTAATGCAGAAGCTCCCACTTCCTTAGACATCCCTTCCACACCCCACAGCTTGATGGCAACTGTTAGAGAACGTTCAAGGTAGCTCTGCGTCTGCATCAGGGCGCTATACCACCAAGAGCCATTGGCCATCACTAGCCTTGGTGAAGACTGAGCGTAGCCGGGGCTCGGTTCCTGGGCTCACAGGTCCTTGTTCGGACTCTTCCATAAAATGTCTCTTCCGCCTGTCCCCGGTCAGCTCCTAAACCTTGCGAGCTACCTAGGGCCTTTGACCCCCCCACCCCCACCCTTTGAACACACCTTATTCAGCAGTAGTTTGCTTTCTCCAGGCTTAGGGTACCAAGAGCTCGTTTCACGGGGTGTGCTCCTTCTAGTTCTCACTTAAAGACACTTTGTGAATGCCCAGGACTCTGTGAAAGTCAGCCTTATTGATCCTCTGGTCACATAAGAGTAAGAACAGCCCCTCCTGCACAGGGACACAATTGTGTAGAGTAACACAAAAATGTATATTCAACAAGCAGCAATAACAGCTTTGCGAGTAGCCTAGTTACGTGGTGTGACGTAACTCTCTAGTGTATACAGTAAAGTCTGCTGTGCTTTGAGAAACACAACTGAATGTACAACAACGTTATACTAATGTTTACAGTAATATCAACACGCGCTAAGAAATACAGAGGCGTGTGTGTACAATATTAAGACATAGTGCCAATATTGGCAACACGCTCCTCATCAGACATACAGCAATCTCCTGATGAAATAAACACACAAGACACCTTTTTTCGTGGAGAAAATTGCTGCAGGTTTATTTGCATACCAAAATATGCCAACATGGTGGGTCAACTTAAAGGCGATCCAAGAGCTGGCATCCACTCGCTGCTGCCCACCTGAAGAGCCAAATGGCACTGTGGCACTAACGAAGAAATACAGAGGTGTGTGTGTACAATATTAAGACATTGTAAGAGATTGTAAAGGGCATCTGATACATAGGTAGTGCCACGAGGACGAAGCAAGACCATTTAAGGCACATTGTCCCACACATGCAGATCACTGTTTTACATGGACGGTTATTATAAGACATGGGGGAATAATGAGTGCTTTTGTCTGCACTGGGTTTCTGGTGTCACGTGGACGAGGCATCAGTGGACACCACCTGACCACCACAGCAGTCCACCCTTGTCCTCAGGCAAGAGTCCCACCCAACTGCAAGACTACATTGGCCTAGATTTCTCTACTCGTCAAAAGCCCAACTTTTGTGACCTCTAGAATCCGGAATTACATTCCCAAACGTAATCTTAGATCAGCCATCATAATCTATTGCGGTCCCTAAATTGAACAGGAAGAGATTGGGTGGAACCAGGTTTGCCGTGATTGCTCCAAATGTATGGAATTCCCTTCCCATAAACATCAAAGCCACGACTTCCTATGCGTGCTTCAGGACTTTGCTATGACAGGCTTAAGGGTAAGCTGTGGGTCTCTTCTGCCTCTGTGCTTTCAGCGCCATGAAACCTTTTTGGTGTACGCGCACTTTATAAATACAGTATAACATAACATAACATAGACCATAAACCATGGTCTTCTCAAAGCAGACCACGGAAGCACGGCCTCCTTACCCTGTTCACGTCTTGGCCACTTTCTGTACCACTGACCCTTAACCCGTTTAGCGCGGCGCAAAATCTATTGTGCGGGCGGGGCCGTGCCGGCCAACAAACGTGCGCAGCACTACCGAGGTAGTGCTCGCGACAGCCGTTGGCCGACGGCCGCAGCAAATGGATTAAGCACTGACCAACATCCTCTCCACATGTATGGCATTTGAGAAAACAACATTACACTGCTTGCCCAATTCTCTCTCCAACTGATACCATCCAGGTGGGCATCTCAAGTTCCCAGGGGCAATAGATGACTTGCAGAGTCCCCCAACAATCGAACCTCTCCCACAAGCAGCCACAGAGCGGTTTCATCCTAGCCGGGTCACTTCTGTGACATGCAACGCGAGTCCTATGACACGGTGATTTCACAGCCACATCTTGGACATGCATGTATCACTTAGGTTGTCCATTGCACCTCTCTACACGGTGACGTAGGGTCCTCGAATTCATTTCAGCCACTGGCGATTGTTTGGGGAAACTTCCCAGTCCATTGTTTTTTGTCCACTGTGCCCCTACAGAGGGACACCAGCCATATGCAAAGCAGCCTTGTTTCTGCTCCAAACACAACAGTCCAGCCAGATCTGCTAAGTCTCATTCAGAAAGGAACACAAGAAGTCTGAAAATAGTTTCAGAGTACTTGGCCTCTTCAGTGAGGGCCCCTCGAGGCCTATGGCACTGTTGGCATGGAACCCACATCTGGACGTACCTGTCCCCCCCTTAGGGCATCCACTGCAGTAGATAACAGCGATAGAAAGACTGTTTGAAGTAATCTTAGCCACTGGCAATCACTCTGTGCCACATTCCAGAACATATTTTTTTCCCACTGCAGTTTGAACCACAAGATGCACAAAGATCTCTGCTGTGCACACCTTAGCCCACTGAACTATGTTACCAGTTGTAGAGAACGTTTCAGTCGCAGCTCCCACAACCATCCCTCTGCGGAGCGAGGTGCTCGACAAGTCTATCTATACCTTCAAGGTAGGTCGCTCCCCCTCAAGACAGCACCGCCTGTGCCCATTCTCTCCCTCGCTGCTCCCTTGTCTCTCTGCCCGGTTTCCCTTCTGCTCCCCTCGCTGCCCCGTGTCTCTCTGCCCGTTATTTCCTTCTGATCCCCTTGTGGCCCCCGTGTCTCTCTGCCCGTTTTTGCCTTTTGTTGCTTAGCTGCCCCTGCATTTCTGCGACCTTTCTTTCTTCTGTGCCACTTGTTTCCCCCTGTTTTATGTGACCTTTCTGCCCTTTCTTGTGACCTTTGTGCCTCTGTGCCACTCGTTTCCACCCGTTTTTTATGACCTCTTCTGCCCTTTCTTGTGACCTTTGTGCCCTCTGTGCCACTCGTTTCCCCACATTTTTTGTGACCTTTTCTGCCCTTTCTTGGGACCTTTCTGCCTCTGTGCCACTCGTTTCCCGCCGTTTTTTGTGATCTTTTCTGCTCTTTCTTGTGACCTTTGTGCCTCTGTACCACTCGTTTCCCCCCATTTTTTGTAACCTTTTCTGCCCTTTCTTGGGACCTTTCTGCCTCTGTGCCACTCGTTTCCCCCTGTTTTTTGTGACCTTTTCTGCCCTTTCTTGGGACCTCTCTGCCTCTGTGCCACTCGTTTCCCCCTCAATTGTTGGGCCCATTTGCCTTCAGTTTTCTTCGTTGCCCCTCGCCGCAGCGTCCCGGCCCCCCTTGCCCATTCGCTGCCCCCACCTCCCGCCTCCCAGCTGCTCCTCCCTCCCACCTCACCATATAGGCTGGCCGCTGCGTGGTGAGGACAGCGACCCTTGACCCTTCAAGGTAGGTCGCTCCCCCTCCGCACAGCACCGCCTCTGCCCGTTCTCTCCCTCGCTGCCCCGTGTCTCTCTGCCCAGTTTCCCTTCTGCTCCCCTCCCTGCGCCTGTATCTCTCTGCCTGGTTTTTCCTTCTGTTCCCCTCGCGGCCCCGGTGTCTCTCTGCCAATTTTTGCCTTCTGTTGCTTAGCTGCCCCTGCATTTCTGTGACCTTTCTGCCTTCTGTGCCACTCGTTTCCCCCCATTTGTTGTGAAATTTCTGCCCTTTCTTGTGACCTTTTGCCCTATGTGCCACTTGTTTCCCCCCGTTTTCTGTGACCTTTTTGCCCTTCCTGTGATCTTTTTGCCTTCTGTGCCACTCGTTTCCCCCTCAATTGTTGTGCCCTTTTGCCTTCAGTTTCCTTCGTCGCCCCTCGCCGCCCCCGCAACTGCGTCCCCTGCGGCTCTGCCCCCCTGACTGCCCATTCGCTGCCCCCGCCTCCCAGCTGCTCCTCACTCCCACTTCCCCACACATGCCGGCCACTGCACGGTCGCACCGCTGGCGCGCAGCAAAGCCCGTCTGTGCCCGCCTGGACCGCGCCCAGTGCAAGAACCCCTGGCCCCCGCACCCGCCACCACTACGATGCCAGCACTCTGCACGCTCTCAACCCTGGACAGACCCACAACTGCTTCAAGGCCACCCCGAAACGCACACACGGTCCCTTCACCTGCCGGAACTGCAGCTACACCAGCCACAGAGCCAACAAACCACCCGCCATGACCTCAACCACCTCCGATGCATACTACTGAACACCCGCTCCGCATGCAAACACGCCGTTGAGCTCTGGGACCTGCTCAACACAACCTCTCCAGAAGTCGCCTTCCTGACAGAGACCTGGTTGAACAACTCCTCCGCACCCAACATCGCCATAGCCATCCCAGACGGCTACGAGATCACCCACAGAGGCCGCACCAACGGAGTCGGAGGAGGAATCGCCATCATCCACAAGAACAGCATCAGGGTTTTGACTAGCACCGACGACGCGCTCAGCACCGCCGAACACATGCATTTCCCGATCCACACAGACCCCAACTCCACCCTCAGAGGCACCCTCGTCTACCGACCCCCCGGACCCCACCCCCAGTTCAACAACTCCATCGCCGACTTCATCAGCACGCATGCCCTGACCACCGACTACATCCTCCTCGGAGACCTGAACTTTCACCTTGAGAACAACAACGACAACAACTCCACAACCCTGATCGATAACTTCGCCAACCTCGGACTGAGACAACTCGTCACATCGCCCACCCACTCTGCCGGCCACACGCTCGACCCTGTCTTCTCCTCAAGCCCGTACGTCTCCATCAGCCACACCACCGAACTCCTCTGGACCGACCACCGCTGCATCCACTTCACCTTCCAGAAACCCACCACACATCACCGCACCCAACAGATCCCCCGTCGCTGCTGGAGCAAAAGCACCGAAGACCAACTGCAATCAAACCTTGCTCTCATCCCACCCACAGAACCCTCCAACCCCAAAGTCGCTGCCCACAACCTCAGATGCTGGACCGAGGACTGCGCCAACACCCACGCCCCGCTGAAGAAACCCCCCCACAGAAACACCAGCAAGAGGGCCAGCTGGTTCACCCCAGAACTCCTAGACTCCAAGCAAGCCTGCCGGAAACTAGAGAAGAAATGCCACAGTGAACAAACTCCGGACAGCCACGCAGCACACAAGGACGCCGCCCGCAACCACCACCACCTCATCAGTGCTGCCAAGAAGACCTCCTTCAAAGACCGCCTCGACAACAATGCACACGACAGCAAGGAGCTTTTTAACATCGTGAAGGAACTCTACAACCCCAGCTCCAACACCAACGACATCCTGCCGTCGCAAGCCCTGTGGGTTGTATGTCATTACAACGCGGGCTTTTAACCCGCATGCCATTACAACGGGGGGATTACAACGAAAGTCGTTACAACGACTTTCACTGGAGGGCGCTGGATAATGGAATAGTTTAATTTTCTATTCCAACTCCAGCCCACGTTGACAGTAGGGAAGGTGTTGGATAGAAAATTAAACTATTCCCTATCCAACAGCGCCCTCCAGCGAAAGTCGTTGTAATGACTTTCGTTGTAATCCCCACATTGTAATGGTAGTGCGGGGTAATCCCCGCGTTGTAATGGTTGTTGTCCGCCCTGTGCGACTCCCTCGCCACCTTCTTCCACCGCAAGATAGCAGACATCCACGACAGCTTCAACACCCAGACAGCCCCAACAGACAGCAACACAATAGACCCTCCGCACACCATCGACCACATCCCCTTGCTAGCCTGGACCAGCACAATCCACTCCGGCTCTCCGTCAGACCCATTCCCGCACCACGTCTTCAACAAAGCAAGCAGCACCATCGCACCCCACCTACGTAACATCATCAATCTCTCCCTTGAGACCGCGTCCTTCCCAGAGAGCTGGAAACACGCCAAGATCAATGCCCTACTCAAAAAACCCAAGGCAGACCCAAGAGGCTTCAAGAACTTCTGACCCATCTCTTTGCTCCCCTTCCCGGCCAAGGTAATCGAGAAAATTGTTAACAGACAGCTAACCCGATACCTCGAAGAGAACAGAATCCTGGACCCTTCTCAGGCAGGGTTCCGCAGCAACCACAGCACCGAGACCGCCCTCATAGCCGCCACTGACGACATCAGGACCCTGCTAGACAACGGGGAGACTGCAGCACTCATCTTCTTAGACCTCTCCGCCGCCTTCGACACCGTCTGCCGCCGCACACTACGCGCACGCCTCCATGCCGCAGGGATCCGAGACAAGGCTCTGGAATGGACCACCTCCTTCCTCTCTGGAAGAACCCAGAGCATCCACCTCCCCCCGTTCCGTTCCGGAAGCCTCCGAGATCATCTGCGGCATACCTCAAGGATCCTCCCTCAGCCCGACACTGTTCAACATTTACATGGCCCCGCTCGCACAAGTCGCCTGACAGCACGACCTCAACATAATCTCCTACGCCGACGACACTCAACTGATCCTCTCTCTCACCAAGGACCCCATCACCGCCAAAGCCAACCTCCATGAAGGAATGAAGGCCGTTGCCGACTGGATGAAGATCACCCGTCTGAAGCTGAACTGGGACAAGACGGAGGTCCTCATCCTTGGCTCCAACCTGTCAGCCTGGGACGACTCCTGGTGGCCAACGGCACTGGGGGCAGCCCCGACCCCAACTGACCACGCATGCAACTTGGGAATCATCCTCGACTCAACGCTCTCAATGACCAAGCAAGTCAACGCCGTCTCCTCCTCCTGCTTCAACACCTTCCGCATGCTCCGCAAGATCTACAGATGGATCCCGACAAATACAAGAAAGGCAGTCACCCAGGCCCTCGTCAGCAGCAGGCTCGACTTCGGAAACGCCCTCTACGTGGGAGCCCCGGCCAAGCTCATCAATCGACTACAATGCATCCAAACCGCCTCGGCACGACTGATCCTCGATGTACCACAACACGGCCACATCACCCCCCACCTGAGAAACCTACACTGGCTCCCCGTCAACAAGAGGATATCCTTCAAGCTCCTCATCCACGCACACAAGGCACTCCACAAGACCGGCCCAGCCTACCTCAACAGACGGCTCTCCTTCAACACCCCCAACCGCCAGCTACGCTCCGCCGACCTCTCATTCGCCACCGTCCCGCGCATCCGAAAAACAACCACCGGCGGGAGATCCTTCTCCCACCTCACCACCAAGACACCCTCCCACTGAGTCTACGACAGAACCAAGACCTGCTGACCTTCAGGAGGATACTAAAGACTTGGCTGTTCGATCAGTAGCGGCCCCCCACCTAACCCCCCCCCAGCGCCTTGAGACCCCTGCGGGTATGTAGTGCGCTTAACAAATGACTGATTGATTGATCGATTGATTGATAAAGTACAGATGCCAGAACTGCCTTTATCAGTCCAGAGCTGGGGCTGTGCCAATGGAGTGTGATAGGCGCCATATTGCACTATGTTTCACGGGTACTGCTGTTTGGAAATGGACAGGGGCAGAGTTGTGCCGGTGTTTTTAGGTCGAGCCTGGGCAGCGCATTCGCTGATTTGCGAGGCATGCTGTATTCAGGTATGAACTTGAAGCTCCGCCCACTTGTAAATGACAATTTCAACATCTTAAACTCTCACAAATGTGAGACCTATTGCATTGCAGATTCTATTTTTGTAAAAGCGCCCCCATGTCGCACTTTCATGTTAATGGCGGCCGCTCCCCTTTCTTTTGACCCAGCACATCTAAAGAAAGGGGCCCGGCCGCCATTATAGTGAAAGCGCGGTATTGGGCACTTTTCCTAAAAAAAGTATCTGTTTGTCAAGTTGAAAAGGATTCAAATGCTTTTTTCCTTTAGATGAGCCGCATTAAAGTGAAAGTGTGGTATGAGATGCTTTTAACAAAAAAAAGTGAACAAATAGTAAGAAAAAAAGTATGCGGCAAAGTTCGGCACTGCAAACAACAAACTAAAGGCACGGCCACCACTGTATCAGCGTGGCGTGCTGTGCTATGAAAAAAAGAAGCATTGGGGGAGCCTGCCTGCAACAGCCGGCAGGAGATAACCATTTAACAAAATAGTGCTCGGAGGTTATAATTAAAGCCTACCGAGTAACAACACAGGTAACAGGCAGGGCCGGACTGGCCGTTGCGGGCACCTGGCATTTCCCCGGTGGGCTGCCAGGGTGGGGGCCGGTTTTGGGCCCTAAGGTCCGTTTTTGTTACACTGCAAAATCGGCCCCTGTAACAACATTGGCTGAAACCGGCCCTGGCTAACAGCTCGGCCGCACCCCCAACCCCTCGGGGGCCGGCTGAGCACTTTTCCAGGGCCGGTTTTGGTTCCCAGTCCGGCCCTGGTAACAGGGGGTGTCCTGAAGGGAGGTTACAAAATGAGACAAGGCGGTACTAAGAAAGGACTACTCAGCCTTGTGACCAATGAAAAGCCACAGTTTACAAAGGACAAGGACACAAGCCAATGAAAAATATGGGCAGAGAGTGGGCGGAGCATCAAGTTCATACCTGAAAACAGCATGGCTCCCATTTGCCAGAGTTTAAGCTATTTGGCATTGTCAATTACAATGGCAATAGCTAAAACACTCCTAAATGCGAGACCTGTTGAATGCCAATGCTTGTTTCCTTTCAACTCAATCCCAATCAAAGTTTTTCAAACTATGATGTAATCTGGGAGTGTCTGTGCAGGGGAAAACATGTGCGAGCCAGAACCAGGATGTTGCCAGATCAAAGTGTGAATGAATAAACATATATTTTTTTAATTAACTGATGTACCGGTGGACACAAGTTCACTGACTCGACTTTAATCTTGGACTTGGTCCCACTACTCTCACCTCCCCTCTCCTACTAACACTTTCCCGTTATAAGCGGCCAAACTAAGGGGCAGATTTACAAACCCCTTGCGCCACTTTTGCGTCACTTTTAACATTGGGAAAGTGACGCAAAAGTGGCGCAAGGGGCTCGTGAATCTGCCCCTAAGCACTACAGGCCCCGGGACACGCCACCGCTTGGTCTGACGTCTCCTGAAAGCGTGCTCCTCCCTCTGGCAGCCTATCAGAAGGCTGGGAGCCCTCGGGGTACTTAAGGCCTCTTGTGACGTCAAGGCCACCCCGTGGAGCTTGAAGACAGCGCCTGAAGGTCGCGCGACCTTCTGGATAGCGCTATCTAGATGTGACCGCCAGGCCCGTGCCTCCTTATCACCAACGCGAGATGCCGGCGACAGCAGTCTGTGCGCAGGGAAAAATATTGAAATTGGGGCACGGGGAGAGCTAAATATGGAACCAGCTGCGCATTAAATGTGCGGGGTTTCCTGCTCCTCGTTTAAGAGCCTTTCTTGTCTGTGATAATACATGTCTTTTCTTCTTTTACGATGCAATGTGGCTTGAACCAACCTTATTTTCTAGTGTTTTATTAAATACCGACAGAGTCGGGGCCATGGGGCCCCCCCCATGAGGGCCAGCCCACCCCCTGTTGATGTGTGGCCCTTCCTAAATTCCCTGCAAGACAGGAAGGCCCGGTGGTAGCCGCAGTAAATGCAATGCCCAGCTCACTTAAACACAAAATGCACCTTGTAATAAAACATGCAAGAGAAAGTGCAAACCTGCTCGGCATAATAAAACAAACATTTACAAAGCAGCAAACTGCCTTTCCACTGAGAACAAGTGAGTCTGCACACAGTAAATCAATAGAAATGCTGCAAGGTGGTGTAATTTAGTCTTAATTGTATTTAAATGGTTGCCAGGTGTCCCTTTTTAGATGAATCTATCCCTTCTTAAAGCAAGGATGTTTTTCAAAATGTTTTTCTCATTTCTTCCACCTGCCTTAGACCCTGCCGATCTCGCCAGCTACCAGCCCGTCACTTACCTACCATCAGTCGCGGCCCGCGGAGGGAGTTCGATGGGGCAGGGAGGCGGTGCGGGGGAGGGACAGGGGGGGGTGGTAAGCAACTGAATATGGATAATTGCAGGTAAGTAAACAATGTAATGAATAAAACGAATTTCGTAGCGCACCCTGAATCGCAAAATGCGATGCGGCGCGCGCTACGAAATACTTTTATTTATTAAATTGTTTACTTACCTGCAATTATCCATATTCCGTTATTTACCACCCCCCACCCTGCCCCACCGAACTCCCTCCACGGGCCGCGGCTGCCTACCATTCATCGTCAAGATGATTGAAAAAGCAGCAGATGTTTAACTCCAAATTCACATCAATGCCAACCATCTCCTGCACATCGACCGGTCTGACTTCAGATCCCGCTTCAGTGCAGAGACCCCCACCTGACACATTTGTAGGCGATGCCCTCTTGACCACCGGTGAAGATGACACCTGCCTCCTGAGATTTCTGGACCTCTCAGCTGCCTTCGACACAGTCGACCATTCCACAGTCGTACAAACCCTCGAGTCTCAACGGGGATTCACCAGCAATGCCCTTTATTGGTCCTTCTCCAGTGGCGTAACGATAATTGAGGGGCCCCCCCTGCCAGGTACGTGGAGGGGCCCCCTCCGGACTCTATTAGGAGCTCTCAGGCCGAAGTGCAGTGCTGAGGTGGCCCCCTTGAGCTTGAGGGCCCCCCCCGCACTGCGGGGGATGCGTGGGCCTGTGTTACGCCCCTGTCCTTCTCCAACCTTTCACCAGTTCGATCACATGGGCACCTTCGGTTCACAAAGATCCCTCCCACCTGCGGAGTCGCAGGGGTAGATACTGTCTCTTCCGCCTATACACGGAGGGGCTTAGGGCTCTACTCACACATAACAGCATCAAGATTCACCAATATGCCGATGATACACACTTCTACTTGAAAATCCAGACCTGGATGACCAGCGCCGCCCAGACGCCCAACCCAAAGTGGACCTAGGCTGCTAGAGGCCGTATTCAGGCAACATGTAATCCCTTGTATACGGCGCGGAGACAGTGACATTAGGATACTGACATTTGGGCAGGGAGACAAGGACACCAGAGATGGACTCTGACTTGCGACAATGACTGGGGCACCAAAACAAGGGCATCTTGGCACATGGGGACATTTTCACTGGCAAGGAGGTACCGAATCAATAGCACATACAGATGGGCACCGGGTCACCCGTGAATCGACAGACACTATGAAACTAACATAGGACACTTACAAGGGGTTACTTGGACACTGACACCCTGAACCTAGGACACTGAACTGGTAACACTTACACAGAGCACTGACCCACGGACATTGTTAAAAGCCACACTGGAAGAGGGACATTGACACTGAGAACACTCGACGCGGATTAGGGAATGCCGACACAGGAATCCTGACACAGACTCTAACACTTAGAAACTGACACAGGAATACTAACACAAGAACGCTGACGCTTGTCCACTAACAATGATAAATTGAACACGAGACACTGAGGGGTACTGAAACTGGACAACTGACACAGGGAGACTGACACAGACTTTAACACTGAGACACTGACACAGGAATACTGACACAAGAACACTGACACTGAAGCACTAACAATCATAAAATGAACATGAAAGACTGAGGGGACTGGCATAAGATCACTGACCTAGGGTTACCGGATTACCTAGGGTTACCGGTGATGAGACTTAGAGAATAGAACGACATGTAAGAAGGGGACATGCCACTGGAATATTGACAATGACAATGGATTCATACACTGAGTAAGTGAACATGTGTGCACTGACTATGAGGCACTGACACAATGATAAGTCTCGGAGGATTGTTGAAAATGAAGCGCTGATGTGATCATTCTTATATCAGGATCGCTGACAGTGAGGCGCCAATATGATGATACTTATAGGACGATTGCTGACAATGAGGCCGTGATATGATGATACTTCTAGGAGGATTGCTGACAATGAGGCCCTGATATGATGATACTTATAGGAGGATTGCTGACAATGAGACACTGACATGATACTTGCAGGAGGATCGCTGACAGTGAGGCGCCAATATGAAGATACTTATAGGACGATTACTGACAATGAGGCCCTGATAGGATGATACTTAGAGGTGGTTTGCTGACAATGAGGCGCTGATACTTATAGGACGATTGCTGACAATGAGTCCCTGATATGATAATACTTAGAGGAGGATTGCTGAAAATGAGGCGCTGATACTTATAGGCGGATTGCTGACAATGAGGTGCTGATACGATACTTAGAGGATTGCTGACAATGAGGCACTGACATGATACTTATATGAGTATCGCTGACAATGAGGCGCTGAAATGATGATACTTATAGGAGGATTGCTGGCAATGAGGTCCTGATATGATGATACTTATAGGAGGATTGCTGACAATGAGGCACTGACATGATACTTATAGGAGGATTGCTGACAATGAGGCACTGACATGATACTTATAGGAGGATTGCTGGCAATGAGGCACTGACATGATGATACTTATAGAAGGAATGCTGATATCTAGGCACTGATATGATGATACTTATAGGAGCATTGCTGACAATGGGGCTGACTCTGAGACAGTGGCACAGGGGCAGTGGCAGGGTGATGTGAACACTGGCTCTGCCACAGGGATACTTCCTCAGTGACAGCAAACACAACTGCACTGAGAGTGAATTGCTGACACAGTATGTAGAAAAGCAGGATCTGCTTTCATAGTTACTCCCACTTTTTGCTTGGTGTCAGTATGTTTTTCATTAGTTTGACTGGGATCCAGCTAATCAGGATCCCAGTCTCTGTGATGTCTCCCTAAATTGACATTGGTAAGTACATTGGTACATCCACAATTGCTTCTGTTGCATCCCGGTAAGTCCCTAGTATATGGTACTAAGGTACCCAGGGCATAGGTACACCAGGGGTCTCGCGTGAGCTGCAGCATGCATTGTGCCACCCATGAGAGACCACTCAAACTGTGACTATAGGCTTGCCTTTGCAACCTGTGTGAGTTGGCGCTTGCACCTCTCACGAACAATGTACGTTTCCTTGTATCTGATGTCACTACATTTAAAACCTATACGTCACCCTTATGGCAGGCTCTTCAGTCTTGAGGGCAGGGTGATTGGTTATAAGGTGCCCCTGCATCCTCCATTCGTCAACACACGGAGGCCGATCTCGCTCACCTGAGGCATCATTGGGAGGGGGCCTTGGAGAGGGAATTCACAGATAGAGAGTGGACTACAGTTCGGGGCAGCCCGACATACCTTCCACCTAACCAGCAGTTTAAGAAAATCCAATTCTTTTTGTTACACCAGGTTTATCTCACCCCAGCTCAAATTACTAGATACTTCCTCCGTACCGATGCGGCCTGTCCTCGTTGCCGGCAGTTAGATGTCGACCTCCTCTATATGTTGTGGCATTGTCCAGTCCTGGTCGAATACTGGAGCGGTGTGACAAGTACACTAGCTGCCTGCGCACATCGCGTGGTCCCACCTCGATGGGAGGTACACATATTACACCTGTTTAGCAGGAATAAAAAACAGTGGGCTACCACCCGTTTCCTAGATCTGGGCTTAATAACAGCAAAACGCTTTATCACCAAGCGGTGGAAATCCAGGGCCAGACTGGCACGAGTTTCTAGCCCAGTGAGCTTTCAAATATACATTATTATATTTTTGTGCATTTTTTGGGTGTAAAAAGGCCGTATGATATTACACTCACACTAAAATTACTTTTTAAACAAATTTCTGCTGGAGATCCAAACCTAATCATTTTCCTTTCTTGTCCTTACAAGAGGTCACACCCCCTAAGACACACACTTCTTCCTGTGGGCCTGGATCTCAAAAAGATGCATCAGAACACTTGTGATTTCTTTTCTGTCGTCACATTTATTTCCCACCATCATTTTTGTGTCCTATTTTTGCTCCATTTCTCTGCAGCTATTTTTCCCTGTGGGATTCTTGGGCCAGGATCAGTGAAGAAAGAAAGGAAAGATAATGATGATTCTTTGCTCTGCCTGAAAGAATAAAAATACATGAGTTACAAAGCCAAACCATGACCTTGAGAACCCTGAAGACACAGGAGCCTCTTCATCAGGTGGCCCAGCTCTCTCTGCCACCAGAGGAAGTAATGACTGTCAGCATTCAATGGGCTCAGGGAACAAAAAGCCTTACAGAAATCACCAAAAGAGGCTCAAAGGAGAGTTCAGAGAGCTTTTTAAAGCTAATAGAGGATCCCAGATGAGCAAGACAACTGGAACTGAAATAGGAACAGGAGGAACCAACTTAACGGTGGGTCAGCGTACGCGTTTGCAGACCGCGCGCCCCACGCCAATGCACATTTAGGAGTAAAATCATGAAAGTAGTCCTTGTCTGTGATACACTTGATACCAACTCCGGCTTAGTGTCATTAGCAAATTCCTAGTGCTTAACACTTTCCATGCTCATGACGAGGCACGGTTGAGTTGTGCTCATGACGAGCTGAGCTCGTCATGGCCGTTGGAACGTTCACACGCGGGGATAATTTCCCCGCTGTGCTGAACGTCCCAAAACGGGTGTGGGCGTGACGAGCTCCGCTCGTCATGAGCACAGCTCCACTGTGCCTCATGACGAGCCGAGCTCGTCACAAGCATGGCGGTGCAACGCGCGCCCCCCCCTCCCCCAGCACAGGCGGTGAAAATGCCCCTCAGCGAAGGGGTTAAGTTGTAAAACATTGAGTGACGGTGCCCATGGCTCTGCTCAGGAGCTTGCAGCCGGTGCAATTAAATGGAGGAGCGCCGAATACCAAGGACGCGTAGTTCTAAAGCCCACCTCAGGCCTCTTTAATGCACTCCCAGACACTCCCTGCCCCTTTATCTCACTCGTGAAAATGTCTGTTTCTACCTTTGTTATGGTCTATCTGCTGTATGTGTTTTTCCCTATCTTGGGGTCCTAAACGTCTGATATGGAAATGTGATCCCAAAAAAGTAGGTCTGGGGCCCCCATTGGCAACCATTGGCTGAAATTAAGCATTGCTGGCAACAACCTCATTATCTGACTTTATCTCCCTCATGTGCTTACAAGCCCAGCCTCTCAAAGGGACAGGTCTCTCTAACTAAGTCTCCTCATAGAGGACTCCTCTCATGGGAAGAGGAGTTGGCCTAGCGGCTAGGGCGGTCAACCTCGAATCTGGGGAACTGGGTTTGAGTCTCCGCAATGACGCAGAACATCCTGTGATTCACGGCAAATCACTTCATCTCCCCGTACCTAACAAAAATGAATGTGTTTGCATGTAACGCAACTGGTGCTATGTAAAGCGCTCTGATACCCGATACCTTCGGGTCAAGTTCGCGCTGTTTAAAACTCTATATAAAAAAAAAAAATACAAACACTGCACCCCAACATTCTAATTGTTCAAGAATTTGCGCATTGAGTCCTTTCAGCATGCCCTATTCGCTGCCTCACTCCATTACCCCGATAAAACTGATACCCTCAAGCGCTCACTCTAAAAGCGTAAACTCATGCATAACTCCCAGTGGAACTCCTCTCACCTCAACTATTCAAAGCACATCACCAGAAAGAAAGCCAGCAAAGAGCTGGCTTTCATCTAGAATGCATTAAGATCTTGTTGTTCTCAAAACCACTTTCAGTGCCAGCAAATATGTCCTTTGCCTTGGCAAACCAGTATAATACATTAAAGTCCACTATTTAGGGCAGTCACTGGGCAAACCCATGCCCAAAGCTTATCTTCTTGCACTCACTTGAGGAAGCAACTAAATCACACACAACTGAAGCCATATGTACATTCAGTTACTTTTCCAACTCACAAGACGGGTAATACTCATATCACATCTACATGTCACCCCCCCTTTGACAACTCCTTCTGCCACTCGTGATAATATATTTGTCATCCTTCACTCCTTTAAAGCAGCATGCTGAGACAACAACATACTTCCCTCTCTCGAGACATCTCTCTCACACTGCCATCCCCCACCTAGACCTAGTAAACACATCCCTATTTACTGGCTCATTCCATCCAGGCCTGAAAACTGGATAATACTTCCTTGATGAAAAATCCCAACTTGGATTCTGAACCCACAAACTACCGCCCTGTCACTCACATCTCCTTCTTGGGAACAATTGTTGAAAAGCAGGAGCTTTGCACTTCATAAACACATTGACCAACACAACCTCCTGTAGGCCTACTAATCTGGCTTCAGAGCCTGATGCTGGACAGAGACTGCACCCCTACAGTTTGTTGACAACTTCCTCTGGATCACAAAAGTCACCCCTGCCTTCTAGTCATCTTCTGTGTCTTGGCAGCTCTTGATTTCACCTCTACACCTGTGTGGGTATAACTTACACTGTGCTCAGATAGCTCTGAGCACAGTGTAAGTCTTCTCTTACCAACATACAACAATAGTTTTCAAAGTGATGCTCAAAGTTTTGCTTGACATTGAAGCAAGAGACCCTCAATGCTTCATCCTTTCTGTACAATGTTCACCCTTATGTGGAGCCCCATGTAGAGGCCGCCATTTGTGATCGCTTGGACTTCAGAAGAATTGTTGATTCTTCAAGATATTCATCACAGAAACAATATGATCTTGTTTACTATAAGTGCCTTCGAGCATTCTGGTCAGTCTGCCTACAAACAGATGCTCCTGCAGGGCCCTCTAAGATCAATGGAAACCCCCAGTCCTCACAATCCCTTTATAAATACCCCCTTAACAATATTAGGGGAGAAGTAGAACATACTACAAACATACCACCCATGCATATGTCACCGAAATACATACATGAATGGTGGATGCAAATAGCAGTGGTCGCCAACGCCTCCTTATGTTACCTGACAAACCACAAGGACCAGCTCTGTGGACATACCACATAACACAGCTCCTCACATTAGAAAAAGCCAAGTACAAAGTCATAAAGAATGGAAATAACCTGTCAAAAGATCAATTGTTTAATATCATTGTAGGAAGGTGGATACCTGACTATGGTTACCCCAGATGTTTGCCTTGTGTTTAGCTGGTTTTCGACTTAGTTGGCCTGGGATCCTGCTAATCAGGGCCCCAGGCTATCTGCTCTCACTGTAAAATGGACACCATGTACTTTAGGTACATCACCAATTGGGAATTGGGTCACTCTTGTGAGTCCCTGTACAGTGTACCATAGGTACCCAGGGCATAGGTGAACCCAAGGCCTACCAGGGGCTGCAGCATATCTTATGCCACCCCTGGCTGGCAATACAAACGGACACAACTGGCTGATCACTCAGCTGGGGCAAGGTCGTGTAATCACCCCTTGCTTAGGTACAGTATTCCTATACCTACCATTATATATAGACACATATGCACCTCTAAGTCACTCCTATGGCAGGCTTTAACAATCCTGAAGGCAGAGTGCTTGGTTTTATGTGAGATGAGGCTCTAGCATGAGCTGAGCCTGTCTGCAGCTTTCGGAACCATGTCCTTATAGCTGTTCTAGGATATAGCCATACCATATACTCTTAAGTGCATTATAATCCTCGCGGTCGAATGCTAACTTTGGTTTGGCTTTATCAAAACATGTCCTGTAAGGTGTCATACGCTTTGGAATACTACCCCTTTGCCAGTTCTGGCAACGGGGGTAGTATTCCACCCTTCTAGAGGGAAAAGACATGTTCCTACTATTCCCGGTTAAAGTTAACCAGAGCCTCAGCATCACAAAATGGATGCTGCTGCCACAGACACAAGTCTGCCCTCCTGCTGCTGGGAGTCCTTCCAGCGAGGGAGGCTTGGACAATAGGTTTCCTGTCTGGGGAGGTGCTAACACCACCCCAGACAGGCCATAGTGTATTGGGGCAGGGAGGGCTGAATGCAATGAGACACTGCCTGGGGCACACAAGGTGTCCCATGCATAGTCCGGTTCAAACCGGTGCTGGGGCACTCCAGCCCCAGCTCTAGCGCAAAACTGGACAAAGGGAAAGGGGTGTAACCACCCCCTTCCCGGGTCCCACCCTTAGGAGGGACCTAGCAGGTAATCCAGCCCACCAGATTAGTATATAGGTAGGAGCTGAGTCAAGAGACTTTAGATTTATCCTGACTGAAACTTGAAACAAAACTCTGGACCTTCGACGTTCTACCTGAAGATAGAAGACACTGAAGAATCTCCCTTGTGGTGAAGGAGTGACCACCCTGTGTAAGCAGGCACCATCAAGCGATCAACAGTTTGCTTTGTTGACGCTCCCGCTGGAGCCTGAGCACAGAGCCTGACAAGACCTGGACTTTCAGACTTCCTTCAGCCCGATCCACAGCCACAGCAAAGCTGAGACCCGTGGAGGCGACGAGAGACGTGGGACTGGCCATCTTGGAAAGCCAGCGAATTGCTTTCCGTGCAACTTCTGAGGCAACCTCGAAGTTGTGCATTGGGGATTGAGAAGCCCCAGCCCCGAGCACCATCTTCCCCGAAGATCAGCCCTCCACACTCCACGAGTGCCACGTGGGGCCCTTCTGCATTTTCCTGCTTCACGCGTCTGTCCGGTCGCTTGCCTATTGGCTAGTGGCCTCTGTGATGACGAACCTTCAAATCTACACCACTGGCCTGGTTGCTCCAGGCTGGCCCTTGTTTCCCTGAAAAGGAGAAGCCCATCAGACCTTGCTGGTCTGACCAAGAAGCCATCTTTGAATCCTGCGTGGGTTGCCTTTGCCAAGGCTTGTTAACTCCAATCCAGAAGCCGACACCGCCGACAGCGAGAGCCTTTGTGGGACAGTCCGTATCCAGCTCCTGGTTGTCGTCGACACCTCCTGGTCCACGTGGCTGCAGAGACAAGCTTCACGACATCACCTGATTGCTTCGCAACATCGCCTGGTTCCGTCCTGGTTCCATCCTGGTCACTGGCTAGTGACCCAGACTCTTTCCCCTCTGCTTTCAGGTACTCTTCATCCTCGATCCGCCATTATATCCAACCGGACACTTCCCTCCTGGTCGCCTGCAGCATCTTTCTTCACGGCTCCATAGGATTCAGCGACGAAACCCGACACTTTGACACCTCTGCACCCGCTTCCTGTGGGTGAGGTAACGCGAGTACTCTGGTGCTCCTGTGGGTATTGACTATCCTAGTGTCTAAGTTTCAAGTAGCTTTCTCCTAGTCCATCCAGAAGTGTCCTAAAAGAACTAGTTTCCAATTCTTTCGTTCCCATTCTAACTCGATGGTAACTCGCGTATGTGTTAAGACACTGCACACGCCTCCCGTGGGTCTCCTGCTTCCTAACTCTTGGTAGTACAGCGTAGCCCCAGCGATTCCCTAGGCCCTAGGCCTATCCTTTGTTCGTGACGTGGTCCTTATACCACTATGTTAGTATATGGTTTTACGTGCCCCTAGGGCTCTACTGTATTTTGTGCAACTTATTGTATGATAATTGAGTATCTTGTTATGTGCTTATGCCTCTGACCTCATAAAGAATTCAGAGGATTGTGTTAGTAATAAATACATATATATTTTTATATATAACCTGTGTGGTGTCCTTTCATTTGGTATTCAAGGGATTACATATGGTAAAACAGCTGGCTTCACATGCCCTCTTGAGTTTAGCCTAAGACTGCTTAGGTCCATGCTACCCCTAGGATAGCTGGTCTATAAGGATGACTTTACAACCATCACCATAAGGGTTGTTTGGACTGATACAGGGTGCTCACTAGAATAGTGGACATCACATATCAGGCCAACTTCTCACAATCATCCCCATCCAAACAGATCAAAGTTGTGACGACAAAGCCCCTGCCCACATGCGACAGTCATCGACTCTCCTTTCTACAGTTTGTGCACTGTATACATTCTCAGAAGGCATGCTATCTCAAAAAAGCCTCTGCCCACTATTTTCATAACACCCTACATGGTAATTCCCTTGATGATATATATATCTCCAAGGTACATAGCTGTGGAATAGTAAATCTGCACTTCCTCTACATGCCCTTAACTTTCAATATTTTGTTATTTTATATTTTGTCCACAATATTCTTGTATCTCGATGTACTTAGCCTCGATATTCAGTGGTACAATCCTCTGCGGTATGTCTTACGGTCTTTAAGTACAGTCTACTCTGCTGCATGCCTGTCTGCCTTACTCGCCACTATATTTTTCCAAATTGGCCATATCTCGATTCCTCAATCACAAATGTTCCTTCTCTGCAATCTTCCTTATAAACTGACAATATGTAATCTTTGCTAGCCTGTTTATCTCACCTTCCATTTGCATGACCTCACATTAAGGATCTTATCTAAATCCTACACACCCAATCTACAACAAAGAAATGGGAGGTAATGCCGGAAACAACTTTGTGAGAGCACAAGACTATTCTCAGAGATATTTTTAACACTAGTACTTCACATCACACTATTGCACCAACACCCGCTCTGCTGTAATCAGGTGTCGTAGCACAACCGGGCGCCATTCGGCCACCCGGTTGGGACCCCGATGATGAAGCATGACACCAACCAGGTTGGTGTGTGAGGGGTCTTTTAAAAACCCAATGGGTCTCAACTCATGCCACTAACAGTGACAACAAGTATTCACATACACATAGTGAGCCCGTCCACATTGATTTAGTTACATTAGCACAAGACTAAACCCAATAACCCAAAATAATCCCCAATAACCACCAGACTAACCACTAACCCTGGATTCCAGTATGGGATGCTACCTGCCATAAAGTGTTTTTTTCAGGGTAGTAAGTGCTATATGAACATCACAGACATAACAGAAATATCACTTACATTTGCAAACCAGTGATGTGCAATTTGCACAGTAAATGGTTTGCGAATGGGAAGGCAATTTGCAATGTGTAGTTTAATAAATGTATTATATATAAGAGCATATAACAAATGTATTAACTGTCCATTTTAATATATTGTTTCATTCTGTGCTAAGAATGTAGGAACCCTTTATTGGTCGAGGTATTTAACTGGTGTTACATTTCTTTCAAATCAAGTGGTAATTTGTCATTTTTGCTATTTTTCCTTTAGGCTTTGTATGTCTGGATGTATGTGTTTGATACCAGGGAGTACTTGTGTTGTGATTTATGCCTTCTGAGACATGTAAACACTTGAGCTGCTGCCAAGCTTCTGGAGTTTCATGATAAACCGGACCCCCCAGTCTTTGATCCCACCAGACGTTTAGTATTGAGGACATCACGGTCTATGGGCCTGAGTGACATGGACCTGGCGGTGACCACAGTGGATTGTTTCCAACATCTATTTACTGACCATCGGAGTGACATTGGTGCATTTATTTTTTAAACCTTTATTTGTATTTCGCGCAAAGATAATGGCCCTTGGTGAGGTGGCCTTAAACGTTCAAGTATGTGATTTGGTTGGGGCCTAAGATGCTCCCCACAATAATATACCTTCTCTGTTCATCCTTGATAGAAGCAATCTGCTAGAATGGGCAATCACTAAGTCCCCGTATTGCCTCTGCCCCCCCCCCCCACTTGAGTTAGAGCTCTACGATGAAAATTACCTGTGCGGACCCCAGCTTTAAGCCAGTATACTAGGGGTGGCTACCATAATACCAAAGAGGAACAATAGAGCCCAGATGCTGAAAAACCACGGTTAAAGGGGTTACATTTGTGCGTCAAGGTAACATCAACTTCCAGAGAGCATGGGTCACAAGAAGCAGGATAGTTAAAATTATGAACAAAAACAATTAGGCCAGGCTGAAATAACTATAGTGAATGGAAGACAAATATAATATGTAGAAGGTATCTTATATGGTATTACACGTGATGGAACCTATATCATGCCAATGTTATTGTCATCAACTTGATCAAATATGTTGAGGTGTAATATAAATTGCCTACAGATGTATGGCATGCATGGGTTAAATTGCAATAACCAGTTATTATCTTACTCTTTGTCGACCCGTTGCATTTGTATCCGTTCTTGATCTGTGAGTTCTATTTTCATATGTGCTCTGTTTGGTATCCCGATTTGACACATCTACTGCAACTTTTACCTTCCTCTCCCTCCTATTGTAAAGCGCTCTGATATCCCTCGGGATCATGTTCGTGCTATATAAAACTTTATCAATAAAAAAAATTAAAAAAAATTATTAGGAGAGTTGTTTCCGTTTGTAAAGGAACTGCTACAAACGATCTGTGAGGCAATAAAAAGTGTTTTTCTCGTGTAACATTTGCAGTTCTTTGAACTTTACATTATTGTAATAAATGTGTGACTGCATGTTTATTGCTACAGTTGCCCCCACCCAGTACAGTGTTGTCACTAATAATGTGAGTTAAGTTGCCATCATTAACCCCTTGCAGGCTGCCGTCGGCCAACGGCCGACGGGAGCACTACCTCGCTAGTGCCAACGGCCGACGCGACCCCGCCCATTTTGCGGAAGTGCCGCATTGCCGCGAAATCGCGGCAGCGGCAAAGGGATTAATGTTATCAATGATGTCTTAGAACATGTCATGAGTGTTGTAACATGTGAGGGTATAGTTACTTGCAATGATTATAACTATTGAATTTCAGTGTTTTTTTAGTTTCAAACTTTATGTTTAAACTGACCTTTTCACCTAGCTATAATGTTACTTTAACCTCTGTTTTTTTGAGTGAATTTCTGAGTTTTTTTTTAATGCAAAGTTAGATATTATTACCATACCGAACTATAACATAACTTAACCTTTCGTTTTTTCAGGGAATTTCTAGGTTTTTGTAATGTAAAGTAATATTTTATTATCATACGTAAGGCCAACCCCTGCTGTGCATGGCAAAACCGGTCCTAGGATGCTTGTTTCCGCTCCAGGGAGGACCTGGCTTGGCAATTCAGGCTCGACTGTTCCCATGAGGAGTAAGGTCAAGACTGATTTGCAAAGTGAGGTGGCATGGTGGGCAAAAACAATGGATTGGGATGCAGCCACAAGCAATTGCCAGGGGCTGAGATTAATTCAAGCCTTCCATCCATTCCATGTTTTTGCATGTGCACTGCATTCAGTGCGGCATGGTGTTGGCAGCATTGCCTGGGCTTTGACTGCACCCTGCACTCAACCCCTCGGACTGCCAAATGCCCCCCCACTTCTCACAGCCTATGCTTGTTTGCTGCAACACATGCAGATGCTCAGGCCCTGCACCCACTTTTTAAAACATTTTCCCAAGCCTGAGAGGCTTTTGCAGGAGGCAGGTTGGCCCCAGACATTGGCTGGATCGCAGATTTCCACTCACAAAACATATTCAAAATATGGCTCCCCAAGGTCCAGGGGGTCCCCCTACCCTGCCCAATTATAACTTTTATTTTTTAGATTTTCAGGCCACAGAGACCGAGCCATATTGCAGCCAGCCAATCAGAGTGTGAGCTTCCGTGGGAGTTTGTTAGAGCCTTTTGCTTCAATGGGAGGGCTGTAGCTGACTGGAAAAAAGCTCCCTTGGCCAAACAGATTGATCTGTTACTTGAAGTTGCGTGATCACGGGACTCGCGCAATCATCCTGCAAAAGCAACTATCCAGATATAACAAGTTTATGAACATTAACTTCTCAAAAATGACGCAACAGGTTTACACCAAATCACCTAAAGCACACTTTCTGGACTAAGATCTACCTTTCTACCAAATTTGGTGTCATTCCATTCAGTTGTTTTCGCAGTATCGCTGTTCAATTTCCTTATGGAAAATTGTATGGGGAAATGCTTAATGAGGCCTTCTTTTTCTTGGCTTCTGCTTGAGGGATCATCCCAAAAACTTCCAGGAAGGAGCTGAGGTGGTTGAACTTTTTTTCGGAAAGTTTTGTGAAGATTCCTCAAAGGGCACCAAAGTTATTAGCAAACCAAACAATTTTCTTCCTATGATAACGAGGTCCTAACTATAACTACACAGTGGCATCCGAATACATAAATCTCTTCCTAGCTGGTTTCCTTTGGAACCCATCTCACCCTCCAATTAGATATGTTCTTTGTTTGTTATTTGGTTGTAAACTTGTTTTGTTATGTTATGTTATGTTAATAAAATATTTCTTAAGCGCACTATCACTGATTAGTTTCTTGGCGCTGAGATCAACAGTAGCATAGATGAAAGGTGGGGAGTTTATTAAAAAGCTTGTCCATAAAGCCAGGTCTTCAAGGCTTTCCGGAAGGAGAGAAGATCTTGGCAGTTCCGGATCTCCCGAGGGAAGGTGTTCCACAGGCAAGGAGCGAGTGTCGCGAACCTACGGCCTCCAGCGCGCTTGAGTTTGAAGGATGGTGTCTGGAGGAGGCCTTGGTGGAGAGAGCGGAGGTTGCGGGAAGGGACGTATCTGGTGATTAGTTGATCAATGAATTTGGGGCTTTTGCAATACAGGGATTTGAAGATCATACAGCCTGCTTTAAAAGCACAGCGTTGGGAAACCGGCAGCCAGTGCAGTTTCCTAAGTAGGGGAGTAGCTGCATGCCACCTCGGTTGACTCAGGATTAGCCTCGCGGCGTAATTCTGAACCATCTGTAGCCGTTTAGATAGATATTTAGGGAGGCCCAGGTAGATGGCATTGGGTGATTGCCTCCGTCGTGAGTAAGCGCCGGACCTTTCGGATTTTTTTTGTTGGAATAAGCATCTAGAGACCACCTGGCTCACTTGTGCTTTTAGCGAGAGGTCGCAGTCCACGACAACTCCAAGGGTTTTAGCCGATGGTGAGGGTGTCGGGACTACACCCAGCTCTGGTGGCCAATAGTGAGGGCCCAGTGCCTAGCGCTGTCCCCAGTAAGGATCAACTCGGTTTTTCCTGGGTTTAGTTTCAGCTGGTTTTGGTCCATACAGGTTTTAATGAATCTCATGGTTGACTGGAAGTGTAGGATGGAGTCAGCCGTATTGTCAATCGTGAAGAGTAGCTGTAAATCATCAGCGTAGTTGAAGACCCTCACCTGATCATCTCTAAGGGTCTGGATCAGGGGGAGTATATACAGGTTGAATAGGTGGGGTGACAGGGAGGAGCCCTGTGGTACTCCGCACGTGATGGACTGTTTGGCTCCGGTTAGGTCTCCAAGGCGCACCGCTTGAGTACGGTTCTCCAGGAAGGACCTCAGCCAACAGGCCGCTGTGTCCCGTATGCCAGCTTGTCCGACACGGTCGATCAAGATGTTATGATCGACTGTGTCGAATGCTGCCGACAGGTCCAGTAATACCAGGGCCTGGGGGGAGCGTCTGCCGGCGCAGTCCCGCAGTGTGTCCAGGACTGTGGTAACAACTGCCTCTGTCGAGTGTGCTGGACGGAAACCAGCCTGATGGTGTCAGGTATACTCCACGGGATCCAGTCGCCGCAACAATGGTTCCACCTCCAAATGTCACCAACACCCTGAAATGTAAACACAGGGTGTTCGAGCCATTAGGCGAGGGAGAAAAATAACAAACTAAAATAAAAAATGAGGGAAGGGAAAAGGTCAGGGTCAGCAGGGAAAGGATGCCTGTAACAAAAAACAAGACAGGTATCAAATAAGTGCTCACGGCCATACAGTTCTACTCTCATAAAGTCTCGCTAAGAATACATGTAAATATATATACCTGAAGATAAGGGAAACAAGACTTTTGATAGTAAACCAACACAGCCCTTCTGCCACAGCCTGTGAGGATAACCTAAGGAACACATAGACACAAGGTGAATGAAGATCCTCACCTAACAGACGCATTCACACGTTACTGAGACACGTAACCCACCACTCACAACATACCACATACTGTTCAGAGGACTCAATGTATAAATGGGGGTCCAAGAAATCTGAAGGCATTGTATATTCGTTCCATACACAGTACGTGAGATACGGCAGTGTGTAGGAAGCAATAACTACAACACTCCGCTCCCCAACAATGACCCAAAAGATAAATAGACTTTCAAACAGAAAAACGTAGTTGCGACCACCACTGAATTCTGTCACAGTTCACCCAATGGATGACAGATCATAAGACCCGGGTACACGTAGTTATCCTCACTACACGCCCAGCTCTTTAATTCCACACAATTTCCAGGAAGATAACGGAGACGCGTAGTTATCCTCACTACAGCGCCCCGCTACTAATGTGATCAAGGATAATCAGGGATGTACGGTAACACGTGGTTTCGACCGCCACTGTGTTCCGCTACACCCGTAAACCAAAAGCTCTTTAGGAAATGCAAAGTGAGCTCATTACAGAAGTACAATCCCGAGCACCAACACAAGCACACAGCTGGCCGCCAGACGCGGCCGAAGTATCAGGTCAACAATACCTGCGGTCACTGCCCAATTCTTACTGCAGAACTAGGAAGGCGGTGTCCTCCCACAGGCCAGATAACACAGCGGATCAGAAGGTCCCGTAACACCAACAGCGCCGTTGGGCGATTCAGGACACTCAAAACTGGCGTGCAGAGCAGCCGCTCTCACGCCGAAGGCAAACTCCAAACAGAATAACGCGCAACCGGAAGCGCATCTATTCCCCAGATGTACTTCCTGTGAGGAGCCGCCAGACTCATGGGAGTTGTAGTTTTTTGGTGTGGCAGGCGCGACAGTCGGCGGAGTCTGACAGATGGGGGTCAAAGCAGAAAGACTCCTCAAGGAAGTTAGATAAGCATTTAGCCACATGGGCCTCCAAGACTTTTGCCAGAAATGGCAGTAATGAAATGGGACGGTAGTTAGCCTTACAAGCTGGGTCAGCCCCAGGTTTTTTCAGGAGTGGTATAACCGTGGCTTCTTTAAATGCTAGAGGGACTGTACCAGAAGTAAGGGAGTCGTTCAAGAGTGTAAGGGCAGGGGCCGGAATGATGGAAAAGCACTCTTTCATGATACGAGGGGGGCAGTTGTCTGATGGGGCGCCAGATTTAACTCTCGACAAGAGATCCAAAAACTGGTCCTGGGTTATGGGCGGGAAGTTGGTAAGCATGGCCGGGTTTGTCTTAATTGTCATGCCAGTGGAGACAGGGGACCCAGAATGAGGAATGCTGGCCTTGATGTCTGCTATTTTATTGCTAAAGTAGGTATTTAGTGAGTCGCATAGAGACTGGGTGGGGATTACTTTGGGGCGGACATTGTCCAAATTCGTCAATTCGTTGAAGATAGAAAAAATATCCTTAGATCTGTTAGAGGAGTCTAGGATACGGGAGGAGAAGTAGGTCGTCTTAGCGGCCGAGATGGCATTCATGTACTCCTTTCTGGCCCTGGTGTATTTTGTTTTTAGCTCAGAATCGTATTCGCGGCGCCATTGGCGTTCTAGCTGCCGCAGGGCCAATTTCCGGATTTTTAGGTCGGGGGAAAACCATCTGTTGGCGTCGGCACGTCGGGCCAATCTGATGGTTTTGTAAGGAGCATGGTGATTACTAGCCGCTTGTAGCCAATCTGAGAGAGTAGATACCGAGGCATTAATGTCACTAGGGAGAGGAGGAACCGTATTAGTTAGTGTTTGTAAAAAAGCGGTTTTGTCCATTGCATTCCAGTTTCTTGCACGCCCGCCGGCGACTGGCGCAGTGGGCCTGGCAGGAGTAATACGTAGGTTGAATTTCAGGATTAGGTGGTCTGACCATAAACATGGCAGAATAGATGGAGTAGTAACGCATGTGGTGTTAGACCACACCTGATCTAGGATGTGGCCCTTGCGGTGGGTAGGGGAAAGCACCAATTGAGTGAAATTCAGGTTGGACATCAGGTCACTCAGCTCAGCCGAGTGGGGGCCCTCCAAGGGGTCTTTATACCAGTAGTTAAAATCACCTACTATGAAAATTCTAGCATAGTCGAGTGACAGATTAGCTATTTGGTCGCTAAGGGCCAAGGGAAATGATGGCATCGAGTTGGGGGGTCTATAAAGGAGGACACCGAGTATAGTCGTGTGGGAGGTAGTAATTTTTAAGACTAGGTTGTCTGTATTTACTAAAGTGAGGCAAGTCAGGTTAGTAACAACCAAATCTGTGCGGATAATTGCCGCGACTCCTCCCCCCCCCTTCCCTGTGTCACGGTCTGCCTGGATGATATAATAGTTAGGTGGAATTGCCGCTATTATGTCGGGGCGGAGTCAGGGGTGAGCCACGTTTCTGATAGTAGTAAAATATCCGGCATCTCCGAGTCTAACAGCAGAAAAATGTCAGCCTGGTGTTTTACCAGGGAGCGGGTATTTAAGTAAAGAATCGTGAGCAAGATAGGGAGTGGGTCAGCCTGTACCTGGTTATATGCAGGGGTTGACAGGTGGCAACCCTTAATCAGGATGCCAAGCTTGCAAAGCCGACTGAGTGTTTCAGTCGGAAGAAGGCCCCGTGCCATATTATTATACGCCATGAGATCGGCCCTGGAGTAGTGGGTAGGGCGGGTTGTCTGGAACGCCCCAGGTCCCGGTAGGTCGCGGACGGGTGCAGACGGGCCCGCTGCGCTCGTCCGCTGCGCCTCCTCGGAGGGGGGTCCATTTTATGGCCGTAAAGGTGGGAGGGGCCGAGCACTGTGCCGCTCGCCTGCTCCTCACCTAATATGGCGGCTTGCGCTCTAGCCCCGGCAGCGCCTAATCGGCTGCAGGGGCGAGCAAGATTAATGGGTCGGGACAGGAGAGGTTAAGAATATGCCCAAGTGAACGATCGGTCAGCGATCGGTAAGTTTAAATATCAACTTCAGATCGAGGTGCACAACTTCGCTTTTTAAAATGTGAGTCTTTTTAAAAGCAGTCAGGTAAAATACACAATTACACTTTAAAATTAAATCTTTAAAAGCAGTGAAATCAATAGCTCACTCGTACAGCAGTCCCGGCTTCCGCCTCAGGACCTCAACATTCACGTGCACACTGTCAATCGGTGCACGTCGTCGTAACTGGCGTTTTTATCTGGTCAAAGCTGGGAGGGGCCGAGCACTGTGCCGCTCGCCTGCTCCTCACCTAATATGGCGGCTTGCGCTCTAGCCCCGGCAGCGCCTAATCGGCTGCAGGGGCGAGCAAGATTAATGGGTCGGGACAGGAGCGGTTAAGAATATGCCCAAGTGAACGATCGGTCAGCGATCGCTAAGTTTAAATATCAACTTCAGATCGAGGTGCACAACTTCGCTTTTTAAAATGTGAGTCTTTTTAAAAGCAGTCAGGTAAAATACACAATTACACTTTAAAATTAAATCTTTAAAAGCAGTAAAATCAATAGCTCACTCGTACAGCAGTCCCGGCTTCCGCCTCAGGACCTCAACATTCACGTGCACACTGTCAATCGGTGCACGTGGTCGTAACTGGCGTTTTTATCTGGTCAAAGGTGGGAGGGGCCGAGCACTGTGCCGCTCGCCTGCTCCTCACCTAATATGGCGGCTTGCGCTCTAGCCCCGGCAGCGCCTAATCGGCTGCAGGGGCGAGCAAGATTAATGGGTCGGGACAGGAGAGGTTAAGAATATGCCCAAGTGAACGATCGGTCAGCGATCGGTAAGTTTAAATATCAATTTCAGATCGAGGTGCACAACTTCGCTTTTTAAAATGTGAGTCTTTTTAAAAGCAGTCAGGTAAAATACACAATTACACTTTAAAATTAAATCTTTAAAAGCAGTGAAATCAATAGCTCACTCGTACAGCAGTCCCGGCTTCCGCCTCAGGATCTCAACATTCACGTGCACACTGTCAAACGGTGCACGTGGTCGTAACTGGCGTTTTTATCTGGTCAAAGGTGGGAGGGGCCGAGCACTGTGCCGCTCGCCTGCTCCTCACCTAATATGGCGGCTTGCGCTCTAGCCCCGGCAGCGCCTAATCGGCTGCAGGGGCGAGCAAGATTAATGGGTCGGGACAGGAGAGGTTAAGAATATGCCCAAGTGAACGATCGGTCAGTGATCGGTAAGTTTAAATATCAACTTCAGATCGAGGTGCACAACTTCGCTTTTTAAAATGTGAGTCTTTTTAAAAGCAGTCAGGTAAAATACACAATTACACTTTAAAATTAAATCTTTAAAAGCAGTAAAATCAATAGCTCACTCGTACAGCAGTCCCGGCTTCCGCCTCAGGACCTCAACATTCACGTGCACACTGTCAATCGGTGCACGTGGTCGTAACTGGCGTTTTTATCTGGTCAAAGGTGGGAGGGGCCGAGCACTGTGCCGCTCGCCTGCTCCTCACCTAATATGGCGGCTTGCGCTCTAGCCCCGGCAGCGCCTAATCGGCTGCAGGGGCGAGCAAGATTAATGGGTCGGGACAGGAGAGGTTAAGAATATGCCCAAGTGAACGATCGGTCAGCGATCGGTAAGTTTAAATATCAACTTCAGGTCGAGGTGCACAACTTCGCTTTTTAAAATGTGAGTCTTTTTAAAAGCAGTCAGGTAAAATACACAATTACACTTTAAAATTAAATCTTTAAAAGCAGTAAAATCAATAGCTCACTCGTACAGCAGTCCCGGCTTCCGCCTCAGGACCTCAACATTCACGTGCACACTGTCAATCGGTGCACGTGGTCGTAACTGGCGTTTTTATCTGGTCAAAGGTGGGAGGGGCCGAGCACTGTGCCGCTCGCCTGCTCCTCACCTAATATGGCGGCTTGCGCTCTAGCCCCGGCAGCGCCTAATCGGCTGCAGGGGCGAGCAAGATTAATGGGTCGGGACAGGAGAGGTTAAGAATATGCCCAAGTGAACGATCGGTCAGCGATCGGTAAGTTTAAATATCAACTTCAGGTCGAGGTGCACAACTTCGCTTTTTAAAATGTGAGTCTTTTTAAAAGCAGTCAGGTAAAATACACAATTACACTTTAAAATTAAATCTTTAAAAGCAGTAAAATCAATAGCTCACTCGTACAGCAGTCCCGGCTTCCGCCTCAGGACCTCAACATTCACGTGCACACTGTCAATCGGTGCACGTGGTCGTAACTGGCGTTTTTATCTGGTCAAAGGTGGGAGGGGCCGAGCACTGTGCCGCTCGCCTGCTCCTCACCTAATATGGCGGCTTGCGCTCTAGCCCCGGCAGCGCCTAATCGGCTGCAGGGGCGAGCAAGATTAATGGGTCGGGACAGGAGAGGTTAAGAATATGCCCAAGTGAACGATCGGTCAGCGATCGGTAAGTTTAAATATCAACTTCAGATCGAGGTGCACAACTTCGCTTTTTAAAATGTGAGTCTTTTTAAAAGCAGTCAGGTAAAATACACAATTACACTTTAAAATTAAATCTTTAAAAGCAGTAAAATCAATAGCTCACTCGTACAGCAGTCCCGGCTTCCGCCTCAGGACCTCAACATTCACATGCACACTGTCAATCCCAGTTTTGCAGATGCTTAAAAGCATTCAGCTGTACTGGGTCCTAGTACCCAAACATCATCGAGGTATCTTTCTAACCGTGATCGCACAACCCCCTGTTGAGTGGAACTCCTGCATTTCTTTTCTCAAAAACTATCTTCATACCTACATGTTGCACTTATTTTATTTATTTTTTTACTCCTGCATGAGACTGCTCCATCATATGTATTTTTCAGCAGTTAGACTGATCTGCCCTTTTTATTTTAAATGTTTGTCTAGTAATGGCAACTGCCTTGCAACAAAAATCCAAAAATATACCACGTCTCACCAGCATGCACCGGGGTGTCAAACATTCATTTGTGGGTTGGAGCACTGTCTTCTATCTGCAGGTGTTGATGTATTTCAGCAGTTTTCATGCCACCTGGTTGCAGCAGCCAGTTACTCATGTTAAAAATAGAGGGAACGTGATAGATGTTGTTTCTAATAATACTGATTCGCACTATCTTGCGTGTGCTTATCTGTTGTGTTTTTATGCTCCACCATGGCTCTAACGAGCATCCCTCTGAATGTTGGCTCTTGCAGCATTTCCACACACACTGTTTTGTCGTTCTACAGGGCTCTACGCAGTTCTCCCATTGCTGTGGTGTTAGGAAGCGCTGTGTGTGCTCAGTACCTCTAAAACCTGATTTAGAGTTGGGTAGCTAAAGAAATTCTCAATCTTCCATGGTCTTGACATAAAATCACTTACAAACAAAGAGAAAAAGGAGGAAGTAAAACTTTATATCACATAGACAACCTCTCAAGGAAAAATGCAAGGTTTTTTTAAACCTTCGGAGGGCAGTGAGTGGCAAGACTGAGAGTTGTCAGTCCCTTGAAAACTGTGGGCCCGATTCACAGAACTAACTTAAGACAAAATCCTAAACTTACTCCTTTGGGTATTCACAGAAGTTAGGATTTTGTCTTAAGTTTTTCTTAAGACAGACTTAAGACAAACTTAAGACAGACTTAAGTTAGGATTTTGTCTTATGTCTGTCTTAAGTCTGTTTTAAGATTGTCTTAAGACAAACTTAAGACAAAATCCTAACTTCTGTGAATACCAAAAGGAGTAAGTTTAGGATTTTGTCTTAAGTTAGTTCTGTGAATTGGCCCCTACATGACTTCAGGGAGATGCTCCCGCTTGAACCCCGCTCCCAGAGAATATCCTAATGAGCCTTGGATAACTACAAGTGTGGTTACATAGGAGTGACAAGTAAGGTCACCGTATATTGGAAATATACCTCCAACCACTTAATAATGATAAAATAAGAGGGGGGTATAAGTGTGGAATCTTTAGTCCTGAGGAAGGCCGAACGACCCAGTAGGGCGATGAAAACCGGCAGAAACATGTCGATGAAATAACAGATAGTTGGGATGAAGGTGCACTAACGTCCCCCTTTTTATTACTGTTATTAATTTTAATCCTATCTGGGGGGCCCAATACAAAAGAGGAACCAGGTACGTTCCCGAGGTAGTTTTAATTAGGCCATTTCCTGCATTGTGGATCCCTCTGTATGTGTGTTTTGTCTTCCCCATTACCCTTTGCTCCATCCCAGGTGTAGGGATGTTGTAGTACGTCCAGTGATAAAGCATGCCACTATTAGTGGATAAGGGCAACTTTAAAAAACCTTGCATTTTTCCTTGAGAGGTTGTCATTCTGGTAAAGAATGTTACTTCCTCCTTTTCCTCTTTCTGTGTAAGTGTTTGGTCATTGGAAAGGGAGGATGGAAAAGGTGAGAGACCTCTCGCCCCTTTCTTTTGTGTTTCTTGACCTTTATTATGGCTCACTGATTAGAGCGGCAGACCCTGATGCAGAGGTCTGGCCCGGGACCAGGGTTCAATTCCCGACGCGGCAGGGTCCTGAGCCCAAAAATGTCCACGGACTCGATAATTCTCGCCTCGGTGCCTATTCTAATCATGGGGTCCTACGCTGCAACTCTGGGCAATAGTTGCTTAATCTCCACTACGGCGGCCCACCCGCTGCGGGATGCCTGGCTTTCACCCTGGGGATACCCAGTAGGGGTTATCTCACAGGGAAAAAGCCAGGACGGGTTCCCAAGGCAAGCGCCTTGATGCCTTCGGGTGATACGTGCGCTATATAAATCGCAATACATTTTTAATCCACAACTGAATTCCTCCATATTACTCTGGCTATTGTACAGGAATCTCCACCTGCGGATTCTCCTCCAGGCTTAATATTTTCTCCAACTCTTGGCGAATTCTAGTTTATTCCTCATCCTCAATCAAGCTTTGATATTGAAAGTTCCTGAGAGTTCCTCCTCTTGTTCTTCGATAACACAACAGCAGGAGGGGTGCAAGCCTGCGTGTGTGCGCGTGTGCGCCTGTCTGTGTGCGCGCGCCTGTCTGTATGGTGTGTGCGTCATGTTGGCAACTTTCGAGTCTCTGATGACACAGTCCTCCCTTGCAAAATCGGTTTGGTATCCCTAAGAACTTTGTCCCATTTGAACTTCAATTTGGAATGTGAGTACACTGCCAATTTTGGAACAAATTGATCAAGGAAAGCCTTCATACATTTGGGTCCAAAAAATGTTTTTAATGGTTAAAATGGGAATTTTCATACGTATCCTCCTCCTCAGCAAAAGTTTTTAAAAAAGAACACTGAACAAAAATTCACTAGATTTAGGTCCCACGCATGGATTGGCCATGCTGCCCTTTCCAAATCTGGTGATGTTATAAGACACCATTAAATCAATGGGGTAACACCCACAAAATCCAAGGACCTGGGTATCAATGATATAAGCAAAACAATGGCCCTAGACTATTGATTAAATTGACTTAATCCACAAAACAATTTTTAGATTAGAAATGCGATTCAATCTGCATTTATAGAATTGAGCTACATGGGAGAAAAAGTTATTGAATGATCACTCTGGAACATCCCCCCAGTGCTAGGGCATTTCAAATGCGGAAGTTGCAAGGCATGTAAAATGACATCGGAAAGGAAATCGTGTACCTACAACAACCACACCCATACTTTCCAACAGCATACCAATTGTAAATATTTGAAACGTATATCATAACTGCCTCTGCATTTCCTTCTTTTCACTTGAGCACCCCTTTTTTTCACCCTTGACTATAGCTCTTCTAGTCTTTGCGCCGTGTATTAGTATAATTCTTTTGACAATGTAAATAATTGTGTTAGTTTGTGTTTTGATAAATACAATTTTGGAATGTGGTTATGGTGTTCATTGCTCATTCAATAACTTTTTCTCCCATGTAGCTCAATTCTATAAATGCAGATTGAATCGCATTTCTAATCTAAAAATTGTTTTGTGGATTAAGTCAATTTAATCAATAGTCTAGGGCCATTGTTTTGCTGATGTTATAAGACAGCCATAAAAAGACATAAAAATAGCTGTCACATACTCATGCTCTAGTTCTTGGAATATCATTTGATTTGCTTGAAAAGTTTGGAACAATTAAAAAAAAAATACAAAGAAGCTCTCTGATTGGCTAACTTTTTGTTTTTGTTCTGCAGAAGATCTGAATGTGGTTGGAATCCCACAGCAATCTTGTTTCCCTTCCATCTGATGACAAAATCATGACGTTCAAACATTAGATCAAAGGAGAGAAAGCGAAAGAAATGAGTTTATTCCGGAGGGCAAAAGGCCCAGTTCAAAAAACATACAGTCCCAGATGTTTTTGAACATCGGCAGGAGTAAATCTCTAAAAACGAACAGCAAAGCGAGAGAGCAAATGGTGTATGAGGTAAAACAAAAGTTTTTAAGGTTATTTATGGAAACCTACAACAGACACGGGTTTTCAAGAAAACACCTTTGGAAACGTTGGGTATTTCTTTTTGTCATGAGTAAGGTACACACATACTTTTGCATGAAAAAGTCACCAACGAGATTACAAACGCTCTAGCACATTTTTTTTATCCATGAAGAAAATATTTTTCCTCTGACAAAAGTTCCTAGCCCACGCCAGGTTTGGAGGTGTTTCTGTCTCTCTTCCCACCCAGAAAAGGGATTTACTCCTGCTCTCGGCAGGAGTAAATCTCATACTTTTTCCAGAGTATGAAGGCATGTCGAACACAAATATGTAAAAACCCAGGGGCAGATTTACAAGCCCCTTGCAACACTTTTACGCCGCCGTTGCATCACTTTTGTGATGCAGCGGCGGCGTAAACCATGCGCCATGTTGCCACTTATTTACAATGTGACGCATCTAGGCAGCTGCGTCACGTTGTAAAACCCTGCGCCACATAAACCCTGCGTCAGGTTTCATGTGGGCGTTCTGTCGCAGGGTGGGCGTTCCCTCACAGGAAAGCCCCGTAAAACTGACGCAGTGAAATCTAAAAGATTTCACGGAGTCAGTTTTACGACGCTGCTGCGTCAAATCCTTACGCCTGCTTGAAGCAGGCGTAAGGAGTGACGCACCACGTTAAGTATGGACTGCCCCTGTGCATTGCAGGAGTTGCGTCGTGCTAGTGACGCGACTCCAGCAATGCGCCGCCCGTACGCCAACAGATGCGTCACACATCTGCCCCTCCTTGCACCATGGTGCACCGCATTGTAAATACGACGCATCCGAGGTGGCACAAGGGGGAGATTGCGTGACGCATCTGTTCTGGCGCATCCCTGCTGATTTGCGGAGATGCGCCAGAAGTTGTAAATCTGCCCCTCAGAATGTGCGACTGGTGTTCACACGTGCAAAGGCCCCATTTACGCCCTCGACTGCCCGCAGCTTTTACTCACGCCGGAAGCAGGGGGTAAAGCTGAGGAGCTCTTCCTTACAGAGGGGCGGAGCATAACATTGGGACACCAACATTCCTGTTAGAACTGTCTGCAGGGTCGGTTGGGCTGGGGAGAGTCAGTGATGTCAGTGCTGGCATGTGACTGCACCATCCCTCCCTCCAAAGGCTGCAACCTCCTTTCTGACCAGTCCAGCCCAAGTTACACATTCCTTATGAACTCAGCACCCCCCCCCCTGTACTCGGGTATAATTAAAACCTGTTGAAAACATTTCCTGTCATCTTTCGTCACAGGTTTAAAGGTTCCTAATCTGCTTCCCTCCCTCGCCCGTGCCCCTGGGCACACAGTACTGGTGACCCGCGCCAAATGGAACCTTGGGGGAGGAAGTGACGTCACACGGCTGGCATATGGGGACCTGACAGCTCAAAAACTGACATGACTAAAAAGGGATTTTAGCCAAGAAGACCCAATGGGAGCAGTGCAGCGTGTGCAGGACGAGGCGGCAACTAGAAACTGCATTAATAAAAATATTCTCAGGGCGGTCAGGCATAAACTGCTTCTCCGAAAGCACAGTAGAACCTAATCTTTAAAATATATTTACTTTGTGGGTGTTCAGACATTCGTCAAACCCGGATGACTGATTCATAGGGAAATAGCAGAAACTATTTAATTTTGTAACAGTTATTTTAATTAGTTGCTGGCCGTGTATTTACACACCCGGAGCATTTATGAAGCAGCAGAAAAGTTTACTGCAAAAAAGACATTCAGTGGACACAGGATTCCCAGATGACTCCCATGTTACTGGTAACAATAAACTCAGTCGACCACCTCTGGTAATCTTCCTTATACCCACGTGGGCTAGCAGCCCCCGGAAACCCTGCTACCCATCAATCAATCAATCAGGGAAATGTAAGCGCGCTACTCACCCGTGAGGGTCTCAAGTAACCCTGTCGCAAGACTACGCTCCGCCCACGGAGTGTACGTAGTGTTGCCTACTTTGCATTTTACAAAGAAGGCGTAGTGGGCAACACTACGCACGCTCTGTGGACGGAGCGAAGTTGCCCGCCACCCGCCTCCCTCCCGCCCTCTTCTACATACATAATTTTAAGTAACAAGTACAATAAAAGTACATAAAAGCACTTACCTAGTCCGCGGCGTCCCGGGGCTCCCTCTTCTATTTTGCGTCGACTTCTCCCATCGAAATGCGCATTGTTCACATGGGCAACTTCGGTTCCCAAAGATCCCTCCCACCTGCGGAGTCGCAGGGGTAGATACTGTCTCTCCAGCCTATACACGAAGGCGCTTGGGGCTCTACTCACACAAAACAGCATCAAGATTCACCAATATGCCGATGATACACACTTCTACTTGAAAGTCTCGCATGCTTCAAACACCCAATGCCTCAAACACTGCCTCCACATCATCCAGACCTGGATGACCAGCGCCGCCCAGACGCTCAACCTAAAGTGGCCGTAAGCTG
Organism: Lissotriton helveticus; assembly: GCF_964261635.1. NCBI lineage: Eukaryota > Metazoa > Chordata > Amphibia > Caudata > Salamandridae > Lissotriton > Lissotriton helveticus. The sequence continues at coordinate 1,258,518,395 of NC_136070.1, read as the reverse complement.
CTAGAAGCCGTATTCAAGCAACATCTAATCACCTGAATACATGCGCGACACCGCGATTGGCGCTGACATTAGGATACTGACATTTGGGCAGGGAAACAAGAACACAAGGGATGGACTCTGGCTTGAGACAGTGACTGGGGCACCAAAACACAGGCATCGGTGGCAGATGGGGATACTCTCACTGACAAGGAGGTACCGGGGCAATGGCACATACAGATGGGCATGGGGTCACTCATGTGAATTGACTGACACTATGAAACTGACATAGGACACTTACAAGCAGTGGCGTAGCTAGCCTTATGGGTGCCCGCGGCAGTCTCTGCGTTTGCTGCCCTGCGCCGGCCGCAGTGAAGAGCGGGGGGGGGGGGGGGGGGGGGGGTTGCTGGCAAGTTTTTTGTCAGTTTGCCACCCCGTGCAGCAAACGCATTGAGGAGCAGGGGGAGATGGCAGCCCCCTCCCTCCCCCCAGCTACACCACTATTTACAAGGGGGTACTTGGGCACTAACACCCTGATCCTAGGACAGTGAAAATAAAACACTTTCACAGAGCATTGGCCTAGGGACATTATCAAAAGCACACTGGAAGAGGGACATTGACAATGAGAACACTCAACACTGGGATTCAGGAATGCCGACACAGGACATTACGACACAGACAGTGACACTGAGAAACTAACACACGAGTACTGACACAAGAACACTGACGCTGGTGCACTAACAATGGTAACATAAACATGAGACATCGAGGGATACTGAACCCCAACAACTGACACAAGGACTCTGACACAGACTTTAACACTGGTAAACTGACACAGGAAGATTGACCCAAGAACGCTGACGCAAGTGCACTAACAATGATAACATGAACATGAGACAATGAGGAGGACTGACATGAGAACACTGACCTAGGGTTACCGGTAATGAGACTTTGAGAATGGAAACAAGCTTCCTGGGACCGGTTTCTGCCAGAAACCGGTCCTAGGAAGCTTGTTTCTGGTCCAGGGACAAAACCGGTCCTAGGAAGCTTGTTTCCGGTCCAGGGAAGGCATGGCTTGGCAGTTCGGGCTGGACTGTTCCCATGAGGCACAGGGTCAGACTGATTTGCATATAGCCATGTCTGAACTGGGGTGGCAGAGTGGGCTAAAGAACGGTGATGGATTAAACCCAGATCTGTTGACAGGGGGTGAGTGTTTGATTGGTTCAGATGCTCCGTTCATCACCATCGCCTTTTGTACCGTATTATTACCCAACAGCACTCATTTTATCAACCTCAGAGGATGAAAGGCTGAGGGGGCCTGTTGGGATTTGAACCTTTGACCATGAGATCAAATAAAAGTCCCTACAGTGGATGCTTTAGCCTATTACGCTATTAGACCTGCCTTAGTGAACAGTACAGTGGGCCTTGAAACAAATGTGCTGCTTCAGAGGGAGCCTCTGGCGGTACAAGCTTGGCAACACCTTCTGCTAGAGGTGGGTGAGCCAGGAAATTAATATGGAGATCCGAGCCAGGGGAGAGGATCAGCTAAAAGCACCAGTGCCCAGCACGAGCCGTGCCTTCAAAATACTTAGCAAATAAACCCCGCGACAAACGTCTCGTACAAGTATGATAAAGACTCTTCAGAATTCAGTTCTGGATGTGTACTGCACAACACTCTCTCTTGTGTATGCTTAAATAGACTATAATAGAGCTATAATAGAGCTCCATCAATAACAATATTGGCCATCTGTACAGGGCACATGACAGCTGAAGAACTGACTTGTCTCTTTGTTCACTAATGGCAAAGTTGTCACGGCAGGGGCGGATATCATGGATATGCATGTTTAGAAACTATCACTTCTAATAAATCCCCTCAATTGTAGTGGTATAATCTAACATACTACAGTGAAACGCTTCCACATGTTAAGGACGTGCTCTTGAATTATTTGTAGGCACTCTCAAATGTGATTATCAGGAAAAGGAGGAGTTGTGAAGTAACTTTGGGCCAAATGTAGGTGGCTAAATACCGAGCGGTAATGCAGAAATGTGCAGAATTCCTGCATTACCGACCGGTATATGGCTGAGAGGAATGTAGGTGAGTTTAAACCTACTAGCAAAATAAGGAATCGCAAGATTTGCAGCACAAAAGAAAGTGCACTTTAGGCTTAGGAATCACTAATCACTAATTACCACCAACTTCAAGTTAGTGGTAATTAGCGATTTCCTGTAAAAAAGCACTTTTTTGCTTTTTTTAAAGTGCCATGTGGCACACATTCATGCCTTTAGGGTATGTATGTGCGTCACATGTGCACACATGCACATTTCAGGGGTGCAACACGGTATCCTTTTGACACCCTGGCACCCTTGAAATAGCTCCCGCTATTTGTTATTCTTTAATACCAAATCGCAAATAGTGAATATCTTCCCGTTCATTCCTATGGGCCTCTGAGCCCATAGGAATGAATGGGTTGGTATTCCTTATTAACGAATCTCAATTTGCGATTCGTTATTAAGGAATTTTAAGGAATCGCTAATATTTTAGCGATTCCTACCTACATTCAATTTAGCGAGTCCTTAATAGCGATTCAGTAAAAATCGCTATTAAGGACTCGTTAAATTGAATTTACCTACATCTGGCCCTTTGTTGTCTAAATCACAGAATTTTGGGCCATATGTATCAAGATATCGCTATTTGAGAATCGCAAATGGGTATGTATGTACAAAATCGCATTTTTTTTGCGATTCCTTAAAAATCCTTAATTGCGATTAGCAAATTGCAAATCGCAATTAGGGAATACTTTCCCATTCATTTCTATGGGCCAGAAGGCCCATAGGAATGAATGGGAAGTTATTCTCAATTTGCGATTCGCAATTTGCTAATCGCAAATTGAGAATAATTTCAAGGGTGCAGGGGTGTCCAAAGGACACCCTGTTGCACCCCTGAAATATGCATGGGTGCACATGTGGCGCACATACATGCCCTAAGGGCATGTATGTGCATCACATGGCTCTTTGAAAAATGCAAAAATTTGCATTTTTCAAGGAATTCGCAACTTACCACCAACTAGAAGTTGGTGGTAATTTGTGATTCCTTAAGGGCATTTTGCTACATACATTGCATTTAAGGAATCTCAAAATTAGTGATTCCTTAAATGCAATTGCAAAATAAGGAATCGCAAATTTTGCAATTCCTTATTTTGCACCATTTTTCTTAATACATTCCATTTAGCAAATTCGCATTCGGAAAGGCTGAAATTCTCCGAATTTCAGCCTTTGCGAATAGGAATTTGCTTGATACATTATGTCAAGTGAGTAGCTGGTACTGAACTCAAGTTTCCGATGACACATTTTGCAGTTCAGCCAATGTATGTACATTTCATCCTTTCTCCCATTTAATACCAAAGGACAGTGCTTTGTGTTTAATTTTTGAAGAGTTAAACTAGTACATTGAGTTTGATAAATAACACTTATCAATGTTTAAATCAAGCTGGCTCAAGAAGTCTTCTAAAAAGTATACGGTGACGTTGAGCGGAAGCATGGCGCCCAGTTTTATGCGGCTCTCAGTTCCGCTTCATATACCTGTAACTTAATACGGCTTACTTATCTGTCCTTCTGTTTGTGTTGGTCCTTACATGGCATTCAGTTGCAGTTAACTTAATGAGGCGAATGGATAATAAAACTCATCTAAACATGACAAGCATCTTGCTTCATTGTAAAATTGCTAGGGCTTGAAACATGTTTTGTTCTCAAACCATGTTCCCCTTTTCACCAGCTCTGATGCATTTAAGTAACTGAATGATTTTTCTCTATAGAGCAAAGGCTCTGCTTTCAAAGAGAAGGAATTGTGAAGGGGCGTGGCCAGACTGCTGGAATGTTGAGAATGGTATTTACAATGTTTTAATATTTCAATAAACAGCTTACAATAGATCATAGATGGAGAGCAAATGCTGATGCGGTAATTCTCAAAAGTATATCTCGTTGCACAAAGAAGGAGAAAGAAGTAGATTTTAAGAAAGCAAGTAGCAGTTGGGACCACGGTAGTAGAAAAATTAATGAGCTGCACTCAGATACCCAATGAAATAGCACACAGATGCAGAACACTCATGCCACATCACCGCCAAAAGATTATGGGCCAGATGTAGGTGGCCAAATACCGATCGGTAACGGCCGATTTCGGAGTTTCGGTATTTGGAGTTTCAGATGTAGGGGGCCTTAAAATTACCGATTCGGTAAATTTACAGATTCGGTAATTTGTGATGTAGGTGGCACTGAAAACAATGCCACAGGCCCTTCAGAATTCGTTATTTACCTTCAAATACTATTTGATGGTAAATAACTAATTCCTGTGTACATGCACATCTGTGCATGTACACCTGTGCCATGTGGCACACATACATGCCCTGGGGTGCAACAGGGTGTCCAAGTGACACCCTGTCCCCCTTGTCAATTCGGTAATTTTACCCAATCGGTAAAATTCGGTATTTACGAATCGGTAAATGCCATTTACCTACATCTAGCCCTATATTCGGTGTGCCCCCTGAATATCAAAACCACAATATCGATGGAACACACTATTTTTATTACTTCTATTTACTGAGTTGTACATAGCGCGAACTTGATCGGGTGTCAGAGCGCTTTACATAGCACCAGTTGCGTTACATGAGGACACACATTCATTTTTGTTAGGGACAGAGAGAGATTGGGTGATTTGCCCAGAATCACAGGATGTTCAGCGTCATTGCAGAGACTCAACCCCGGTTCCCCAGATTCGAGATCGACCGCCCTAGCCGTTAGGCCAACTCCTCTTTATTGAAGACCGAAAATCAAAAATAAAATATGGACAGTTAGGAAAGCCTGGATTTTCTATACTCTAATGCCACATATTTATACCTATGTGGTACATATATCTCCAAGGTACACAGATGGAATTAGGAATGGTAAATCCATAATTCTCGATATGCACTCTCCTTTCGATATATTGGCCCTTGATATCTTTGTATCACGATATTGTTGGGGTTGATAGTCAGTAGTACAATCATTACATTCTCGGAAGGTTTATATTTGCAAAGTGTGCTGTAACACAGTGCCAAATGAATTTGATGCCCAGACTGAGCATGAATGGAAGGAGGGGTTGGGTACACAACCCAGGGACTATGTCTTCTAAAGAGATGCTACGCCTACCTCAGCAAGAGCACACATTTGCAAAACAATGGAACCTCAGAGTGGCCAGTTTTCACTGAGGCAAGTACACAGCTGTGCTGGAGCCAGACTCAACAAGGTCACATTTTGTTTGTTTTGGTTTCGGGTGGGGCTTGGGGAGAGGTTGGTCGATTCATTACAGATGCACTGGTTGTGTAGATGTGGTGAAAGTGATTGTACTACTGAATATCGGCCATCCGAATATTGTGGTACAAGAATATCAAGGAATATCGACCAACCGAATATTGTGGTACAAGAATATCAAGAATATTGTGGTACAAGAATATCAAGGAATATCGACCACCCAAATATTGTGGTACAAGAATATCAAGGAATATCGACCAACCGAATATTGTGGTACAAGAATATCAAGAATATTGGAGAAGTGTGGCTCAATGGTTAGAGCAGCAGCCCCTGATGCAGAGGTCTTGCCCGGGACCAGGGTTCAATTCCCGCTTTGGCGGGTCTTGGGCTCAATTTCCTCGGACCTGATAATTCTCGCCTCGGTGCCTATTCTAATCATGGGTCCCACTCTGCAACTTTGGGCAATAGCTTGCTTAATTTCCATAACGACCCCAACAGCGCTGGGATGCCTGGCTTCACCTTGGGGGTGCCCAGGAGAGGGCATTTCACAGGGAAAAGCCAGGAAGGGTTCTACAGTGGTATGCGTACAGCGCCAAGGCACCTCAGGGTATAAGTGCGCTATACAAGTACGAAGTCATTTAATTTCATATTCTGGTACAAGAATATCAAGGAATATCGACCAACCGAATATTGTGGTACAAGAATATCAAGAATATTGTGGTACAAGAATATCAAGGAATATCGACCGTCCAAATATTGTGGTACAAGAATATCAAGGAATATCGACCAACCGAATATTGTGGTACAAGAATATCAAGGAATATTGACCAACCGAATATTGTGGTACAAGAATATCAAGGAATATCGATCAACTGAATATTGTGGTACAAGAATATCAAGGAATATCAACCACCCGAATACTGTGGTACAAGAATATCAAGGAATATCGATCACCCGAATATTGTGGTACAAGAATATCAAGGAATATCGACCACCCGAATATTGTGGCACAAGAATATCAAGGAATATCGCCAACCGAATATTGTGGTACAAGAATATCAAGGACTATCGACCTCCCGAATATTGTGGTACAAGAATATCATGGAATATCGACCACGCGAATATTGTGGTACAAGAATATCAAGGAATATCGACCACCCGAATATTGTGGTACACGAATATCAAGGAATATCGACCACCCGAATATTGTGGTACAAGAATATCAAGGAAGGGGCGTGGCTTGGCTGCCGATGAAAATGGACGGGTGAGCGCTGAGCTCCGAGGCGGCCTCCCCTATTAATCCTGATAGAGCGCATCCTGACGACCCTGGGACCCTGAAATTGCCCGCATCTCCTCCCCCACACAGAGTGGCCTGATCGGTGGTGAGGGGGTCGACCCTGCGGCCGTGTGGAGCCGCACCGCGCCTAGGATCTTGTGGGCGGCGCCGGCCATTTTCAGCGGCCTAGGTGATCGGCCGCATCCCCGGCCTCGATTACACAGGAGGCCGGCCTACGGTGGGGGGCCGGCCAGCCGCCGGCTCACGGGAAGGTCGGAGCCCCGGATTTGCGGGCTCTCGGCGGCAGCTGAACCTGGGCTGCCTTGCAGCGGTGCACTGGAGGGGCTAATCTGGTGACGCCCGAAGGTGAGGAGGCCGGACACATTCTACGGCCCCGAGGGCCTGCCGAGCACCAGACGCGGAGCGCGGGATCGGGGGGAACCCGGTCCTGCACGGCCTACCCGGGGAGTGTTCGACCAATACTGCAGGCTTGCTGCTTGCCGCCGGAGTGCCCTGCTGACGCTGGGAGGCCTGGCGGGCCGGTGCTGTGGACCCCCGAGGTGGCCCGGTCTCTTGGGACCCTGCTGACTGCTGTGGACGTGGGGAGCTGGGTCCCGGCCTGGGAACCTACAGACGCGGCGGGCCCGCTTCCCAGACTCGGTTCTCGCCGGGTGTGCTTCTCCCTGGCCCCCTCGTGGTTGGGGTCTTGGATCTCTGCCTCTGACGCCATACTGTGGTGACCGCATTGACTGTCGCTCCTGGACTCGGAGGGGCGGCTCGCCTGAGAGGGCCCCTCGTGGCTGGTGTCCTGGGCTGCGGAGCGTGTGGGCCTAGCGCTGGCAGGGGGCTGCTGGCCTTGGGCCTGGACAACCGGCGCAGCGTGCACCCTCGACGGATATACCTGGGGGACGACGTCACTCCTGATATTGGGGAGAGACGAAACCGGTTGTCTCCATGGGGAAGCGCCTAAAACCTCCCACCGAAGCTACTGGGGGGAGTGGCGGATAGCCAGGACTCCACTCCGGACACTGGATCGGCGACGGGCCTGCCGCAGGGCCAACTGGAGCAGATCCTGAAGGCCATCGCCGACACCAGGGAGGCCTTGCACCATGACATCGGGCAGGTGTCCACGAGTCTGGGCCTATTACGTGCGGACCACGGCAAATTGGCAGACCGGGTCAAGCAGGCTGAGATCCGGGTGGATGCCCTGGAACCCGCGGCTAAGGCAACGGAGGCCTTGATGGGGGAGCTGCAACAGAGGGTGCAACTGCTGGAGCAGAGAGCGGAGGATGCCGAAGGACGCAACCGCCGCAACAACATACGCGTGGTGGGCCTGCCTGAAAAGATTGAAGGGACAGACATGCTGGGCTATCTGGAGTCCTGGCTGCGAGACGTGGTAGTACCGGAGGGCTTATCGCCGTTCTACACTCTGGAACGTGCCCACCGGGTGCCGGCTCGGCCCCCGGCCGAGGGTCGGCCTCCTCGCCCAGTGGTGGCGCGCTTGCTGCACTACAGGGATCGTGATCTCATCCTGCAAAAGGCGCGAGCACTGGGGCCATATAAGGTGGACAACGCCCAGGTTTCCATATATCCGGACTATTCCTTGGAAGTTCAGAGGCAGCGATCAACTTTTCTGGCGGTCAAGAAGGCTCTTCGGGAGGAGGGTATCCGCTACTCTCTCTTGTTCCCAGCCCGCATGCGGATCATGGTGGATGGCCAATCTTCCTTCTACGATTCTCCCGACGACGTATGGGACTGGCTGGAGTTGTACAGGACCGGCGCGGATGCACATCGGACGTCTGGGGAACGGCGAAGGGCGACGCCGAGACCTAGGCGAAACAGGAGGCCCAAGAGACGACCGCCGAACGCTCGGACACCCTCTATCTCACAGACTGAGCTGGAACGCAGGGATGCCCTCCGGGCGGTCTCTACCATATCCAAGACGGTGGGATCGACATCTGCAGTGGAGTCGGGTTCCCGAGGGGTCACCGACGAGGTGGCATCGGAGGAGTCAGAGGCTGGTGGCCCCGAGCTGCCCCATGTCACTCCTGGGACTGCTGATGATTTGCTGGACGAATGATCTTAATGGCCCCCCCGAAGTGATATTGTATAAGCTGCTGTGTTCCTGATCTGGGTTTGGGGAGGAGACATGTCACCCGGGTGGGCGAAGAGCTGGTGTTGGGCGGCTACCTTCTGCAGTGGCTCCTGCCATGAATAGGGAGGGGATGCGGGGCGCCTAGGGCGCGATGAGGAGAGCTGATTGGGAGATAAATGTTGCTTACGGTCCGTTGGAAATAGCGACAGGCCACCCTCCCTATCTCACACCTATTGTGGGACTCTGGTAGTTACCAAGGACTGTTCTTTTTGGGATTTAAGCATTTGGATGGGTTTCTACTGTTTGGGACCTATTCTGGGGGTGGGTGGGATGTGGGACTGTTGGGTGGCATCAGGGTTCTGGTTATGGGGGGTTGTCAGTGTGCACACAATTCTTTTTTCTTTCTATGGAACTGTACTTGTTACTGTGAATGTGGACCTTACCTGAGCTGAAGTGTGTGACCTGGAATGTGAGGGGACTGAATTCCATGCTGAAACGTCATAAAGTACATGCCTATCTTGTTCGCAGGGGGGTTCAGGTTACCTTCTTGCAGGAAACCCACATTGACCAAACTGAGGGGCGGGCTCTACAGCGCAGATGGCGGGGACAAATGTTTTACACAACCTTCTCGGCCTTTGCAAGGGGGGTTTTGATTTGGGTACGGACGGGGATTCCCTTCCAACCTTTGGTAACAGTGGTCGACCCTGAGGGGAGGTTTGTGGCTTTACAGGGCCGCCTAGATGGGAGGGATGTGACGCTTTGCAGCCTCTACGCCCCGAATGTGGAACAACCTGCCTTCTTTGCGCGATTGTCTGGGAAACTGGCTACTGTCCTGGCCGGCATGGTCCTGCTCAGGGGGGATTTTAACTCTGTACTGGATGTAGACTTAGATAGATCTCACCCACCACTGGCGAAGGCGACAGTTCACAGACTAGCGAAGAGCAGGAGAGAGTGGCAAAGTAGCTGGGGCCTGGTCGATGCATGGCGGACACAACACCCCGCAGAGAGGGATTTCTCCTTTTACTCCCCCCACACGATCTGCATGTTCGCCTTGACAGCATTCTCTGCTCACCGGACGCTCAAAGCCTGGTCCGCCACAGCGAATACTTGGCCAGGACAATATCCGACCATAACCCTTGCTTAGTAATGGTCCAATGGATGAGGCGACGCCAAGCTATCCCGACGTGGCGGTTAAACCCATTGGCATTGGAGGACCCGTCATTTAAGGCCGATGTGCGCATTGGGGTGGAAGGCTATTTCGATGCAAACGTGGGCACGGCTTCCAGGAGGGCGCTGGAATGGGACGCCTTTAAGGCGGTGATTCGGGGCGTCTGTATCTCAGCTACCGCAGGGGTCCGTAAGACCCTCCTGCAGGATGTTGAGCGAAGCGAGGGCCACTTGCGCGAAGAGGAACGGCGCAGCCACGCGACTCCTGCGGCTCACGGAGCGGTTTCGGCCGCACGGGAGGAAGTGGCGTCGGCAATGGAAAAGCTGCGCTGCTTTGACTATAAGGAGTTTCTTGTTCGAGCTCACGCTGAGCGTGACAAGGTGGGCTCACTGCTGGGGTGGTTGGCCAGCCCCGGGACCCGTGGCACTCCGATAGTGGCGCTGGCCACCCCGGAGGGACGCATGGTTTATACGCAATCGGAAATCAACGACCAGTTCCTCACGTATTATGCGCACCTTTATAGGAGCAGGATGCCGGACGCCCCGGTGGAGCTGGAGGAGTTCCTGTTGGCGGCGCAGCTGCCCCGGCTCGACCCAGAGCATTCGAACCACCTGGGGGGGGACATCTCCGAGGGAGAGATCAGAGTGGCCATCAGACACATGGCCCGCCGCAAGACCCCTGGCACATATGGGCTGCCGATTGAATTCTATGCAGCCTACGCGGATGTACTGGTTCCGCAATTGCAGGCGGTTTATCGGGAGGCCTGGGACACCGGGATCTTACCGGCGTCTACTCGCGAGGCTTTGGTGATACCATTACTGAAGCGGGAAGGCAATGCGAGCTGCCGTTCGGCCTACCGCCCTCTCTCCATGCTCACAACGGACTATAAGATCCTGAGATGGGTCCTTGCGACGCGGCTTCTGGCACACATGCGCACCTTGGTACACTGCGACCAAGCGGGCTTTATTCCCCAGCGCACCACCGCCACCTGTGTGCGCCGGCTGCTCCGGGTCATGGGGGGCGATGCCGCTGCTCGCCCGGGTGCCGCTGTCCTCTCGATTGACATCGAGAAAGCATTTGACAGTGTTGAGTGGCCATACCTGCTCCGTGTGCTGGAGGCCTTTGGACTGGGTGAGCGCTTTGTGAAATGGACCGCCTTGCTCTACGCCACGGCCAGTGCCCGTGTCAAGATGGGGGCCGCCATCTCTGCCCCCTACGCGGTAGGTCGGGGGACCCGGCAGGGATGTTCCCTGTCCCCCCTGTTATTTGCGCCCGCCATTGAACCACTGGCAGCTCACGCCCGAATGGGTCGAGCGTATGCAGGCCTTCCTCTAAGAGCCGACACCCACTACATCTCTCTTTATGCAGATGACTGTTTGCTGTTCTTGGCGGACACGGGCGGTTCCCTGCGTGGGGCCGAGCGGCTGCTGTCGGACTTTGGCCGCCTCTCGGGACTGAAAGTCAATTGGGGGAAATCCTGCCTCTTCCCGCTGGCGCCGGGGGCGGATGACTCCCAACCGGAGGGCGAATTACGATGGGAATACAGTTGCCTCCCTTATCTGGGTACTCACATCTACCATTCGCCGTCGGCCCTCTTAGAGGGTAACATCAACAGAGCAATTCGGAACTTGCAGGGCTGCATGGGATTCTGGAGGACGCTGCCGCTTTCGGTCGCGGGACGAGTGGCGTTACTGAAGATGGTGGCACTTCCCCGATTGCTCTATCTGTTTCGCACTCTGCCGATCTGGATCCCTGCGTCGGTTTTTAACAGACTCCGCTCCCTAACCTCTGGGTTCATCTGGGGGTCGGGTAGACGACGAGTTGCGCTGGCCACGATGATGCGTCCCAGGGCGGACGGGGGACTTGCGGCCCCGGATTTCGAATGGTACTACTTGGCGGCGCAACTGCAGTGGCTCACCCAGGCAGTGGCTTTGGAATTCCGAGGTCCTGAGGGAGTAGCGGGCAGACTATTCCCGAGACACGTCATCTCCTTTATAATCCTGGGCCAGAAATTAGACCTCGCCCAGCTCACACTGGAAGAACGTACGATTCGTAGCTGCTGGCTTCGTTGCCACAGGCGCTCCGGTGCCGCTCGCCCTTATGCCCCTGAGATCCCGCTAGGAATGAGTATGGCCTTTCCACACGGCGGCGACTGGTCTGCGCTGGCGACATGGGAGGAGCTTGGCTTACACATGATCGGCGATCTCTACAAGGATGGGTCACTGCTCACGTTTCAAGAGTTGCGGGACACTAACGATCTTCCGAGAGGTGACTTTCTGCTGCATGCCTCGTTAGTGGCTGGTATTCGCAGACACTGGAAGAGTGGGCTCGCCGAACCACCGACTTCGGAGTGCTGTCAATATGTGGTCATGGCTGCTGGCACTTACAAGGCCATCACCTGCCTTTACCGGAGGTTGTCGACTGCCACTCTGCGGCCCCTAGAGGAGCTGCGAACCAAGTGGGAAGGGGATATTGGGCGACCAATCCCTGAGTCGACATGGCCGCAGCTATTGCGACGGGCATGGAAGGGCACTAGGAATGCCAGGTTTCAGCTGATTCAGTTTTTCACCCTACACCGAGCATACCTAACACCAAATAAGATTTCGCAATATTTCGAAGGTGCATCATCGCTCTGTCCTAGATGCAGGACAACGGACGCGGACTTCGCCCACATGTTTTGGACCTGCAGAATGTTGGCCGGTTACTGGGAGGCAGTGATGTCCTGCCTGAATGCTGTCACGGACCGGCAGATCGATGCCGAGATGGGCACCTGCCTATTATTATGGTTCCCTCACACCCCCCGTACTCGCGTTACCAGTAAGTTTTACGATCTGGGCTTGATACTAGCCAAACGAGAGATCACCATGCACTGGAAATGTAGCCAGGGACCCAGCTACTTGCGTTGGAAGACCACTTTGGAGCGATGGGCAAAAGCGGAGAGTGCTTTGCAGCTGCGACAGGCCAGGAGCCTAGATAGTGACAGGGCTTTGGAGGTGGCCAGAGCGTGGGAGGCCCTGGTTGTTGCACTCCAGCAGCCTGAAGGCGAATTGAGCGAAGACGAGGGGGGGACGCCACGGTAGGGGCACTGCTTAAAGGGGTACCTCACTTCCAGCGAGGCACACACTACTTACAAGTAACGATAGAGGTTCTGAGAGTTCAGATCCCCCATTGACAAGCGCTACTTACTTGTTACTACGGTTCCTACCAAGGAAATGACTATGTTAATACCTGACTGATTGAAAGAGAAGACTACGGCACACTGGCTAGGGGGCTGGGACACGGGGTGGGATCGGTTTGGGGGAATGTTTTATATAAAAGGTGTCTTGTCGGAATTGTAATGTTATCCTGACTTATTGGCTAATAACTTATTGCTTTCTCCTTTGTACTGTGCTTTTCCGAACTTGAATGCCAATAAAAATTGTTTTTACAAAAAAAAAAGAATATCAAGGAATATCGAACACCCGAATATTGTGGTAGAAGAATATCAAGGAATATCGACCACCCGAATATTGTGGTAGAAGAATATCAAGGAATATCAACCACCCGAATATTGTGGTACAAGAATATCAAGGAATATTGGCCACCCGAATATTGTGGTACAAGAATATCAAGGAATATCGACCACCCGAATATTGTGGTACAAGAATATCAAGGACTATCGACCGCCCGAATATTGTGGTACAAGAATATCATGGAATATCAACCACCCGAATATTGTGGTACAAGAATATCAAGGAATATCGACCACCCGAATATTGTGGTACGAGAATATCGACCACCCGAATATTGTGGTACAAGAATATCAAGGACTATCGACCGCCCGAATATTGTGGTACAAGAATATCATGGAATATCGACCACCCGAATATTGTGGTACAAGAATATCAAGGACTATCGACCACCCGAATATTGTGGTACAAGAATATCATGGAATATCGACCACCCGAATATTGTGGTACAAGAATATCAAGGACTATCAACCACCCGAATATTGTGGTAGAAGAATATCAAGGAATATCGACCACCTGAATATTGTGGTACAAGAATATCAAGGAATATCGACCAACCGAATATTGTGGTACAAGAATATCAAGGACTATCAACCACCCGAATATTGTGGTACAAGAATATCAAGGACTTTCGACTGCCCGAATATTGTGGTATAAGAATATCATGGAATATCAACCACCCGAATATTATGGTACAAGAATATCAAGGAATATCGACCACCCGAATATTGTGGTACAAGAATATCGACCACCCGAATATTGTGGTACAAGAATATCATGGAATATCGACCACCCAAATATTGTGGTACAAGAATATCAAGGACTATCGACCAGCCGAATATTGTGGTACAAGAATATCATGGAATATCGACCACCCGAATATTGTGGTACAAGAATATCAAGGACTATCAACCACCCGAATATTGTGGTAGAAGAATATCAAGGAATATCAACCACCTGAATATTGTGGTACAAGAATATCAAGGAATATCGACCAACCGAATATTGTGGTACAAGAATATCTAGGACAGAATATCAAAGGGTATGTGCGTATACAGAAGTATATATTTACTATTCCTCAATTCACGTCTATGTTCCTTGAAGATATATGTACCACATAGGTACATACATGTGGAGGTATGTATAGAAAATCTAGACTTACCATTCAATATTTTTTAAAGCTATATTTCGTCCTCAATATTGAGTACCATTGTCATTTTGGGGTTGAGGTTCAGGGTGCACCCCTGTGAAAGTGATTGGAGAGGGATGTAATGCTGCTTGAAAACATAACGCCCCTTTCCGAGCACTTTCGCACCACGCCATGGCGTCTATACAATAAGCCGGTGTTTCAGCTGAGTCCTGGGCAGAAGACATATTTAAGCTCGGCTCGTTTTCAGTTTGAGGGTCCGAAAGGACCTTGAACTGAACCAGAGCCAAGCATCTGGCTTGAACCAGGCTTGAGCATTTAGTGGCCCGGCCACCTCTACCTACAACATATGTTGCACCAATTCAACGCAGGTTTACATGACAAATTCTAGGTTCAGTGTGAGCTCGGTAAGCGGGGAGACACACTCTACTTTTCTATCTTGTGTCTCGTCAGATATTTTCAGCTGTTGTTGCCACAATTAATCACCTAAGGGGTGGAGGTTGTTGGTGCTGGTACGTGGAACACGCAGCCCCAAAGCAGGATTAATTGTTGTGCACCAACGCAAACCTTGCTTCTCTGAAGAGATAGATACAGTACTGCAATCTTCAGTACTGCAACCTTCAGTACTGCAATCTTCCATCACATAGAGAACATGCACAGCTCCGGCCTCAATGGTATGTGTCTCTCACATTGATCGCAAGAGTACGTGTTTAGTCCACAAAGATGGGAGTATTCAGGCCCGGACTGGCCGTTGCGGGCACCGGGCAATCCCCCGGTCGGCCGCAAGGGTGGGGGCCGTTTTTGGGCCCCTAGGGGACGTTTTTGTTACAGGGCCGTTTTTGCAGCATAGCTGCAAAATCGGCCCTGTAACAAATTCGGCGGAAAAGCGGCCCTGGTAAAGAGCCCGGTGGCGTCCCACCCCCCTTACTCCTCCCCCCCCCCCCCGGCTAGGAGGGGGGGCCGGCCTAGCACTTTGCCAGGGCCGGTTTTGGTTCCTAGTCCGGCCCTGGGAGTATTAGTGAGTGAATATGTGTGTGCTGTCACCACCACCACCACAGGGCTGGACTGTTCCCATGAGGCACAGGGTCAGACTGATTTGCATATAGCCATGTCTGAACTGGGGTGGCAGAGTGGGCTAAAGAACGGTGATGGATTAAACACAGATCTTTTGACTGGGTGTGAGTGTTTGATTGATTCAGATGTTCCGTCCATCACCACCCCCTTTTGTACTGCTGTCACCACTGTCACCCTGCTGGCTCTGGATGGAGGCTCAGTGGACTAATGAGTCCACTGTAGGGGCCTGTGTTTGACCTCATGGTCACAGATTCAAATCCTGGCGGGACCACTCAGCCTTTCATCCTTCTTAAGTAAATACAATGAGCACCGTTGAATTGCGTAACATAAACACCTGTTATTCAGTGCCAAGGAACATACTCTTTACAAATACACGTTATGTTAGGCTTTCCAGGGCTTGCTTTCTGTCTCCTGCATTCGCTGTCCATGCTGTTTCTGTCAGACCCTGAAAGTCCTGCTGGGATCTCTCAGTCTTGCCATAACTGCTGCAACTCTCGTTGTCATATCCTTCAGTCTTGCTGCTGTCACTCTCCACAGAATCCACTGCTGCTATTCACTTGGACATCCATCAATGAACCTAGGATCTCACAGCTGACGCTTTGCAATACCTTTACAGAGAGCATCCCTACTTGTGGTGTAAAAGGGGGAGGGGAGCGAGCAGGGCCGGACTGGTCATAGCGGGCACCAGGCGTTTACCCGGTAGGCCGCTAGGGTGGGGGCCGGTTTTGGGCCCCTGGGAGGGGGCGCTTTTGTTACCGGGGTCGGCAATATTGTAACAATATGTAACAAAATTGGCCCTCGCAAACTGCTCAGCTGCACTCCCCCTCACCCCGGCAGTGGGGAGGGGCAGCTGAGCAGTTTGCCAGGGCCGGTTTCTGTTCTCAGTCCGGCCGTGGAGGCCGGCCCAAGACAAAATGGCAAAAATTAAAATATGTACCGTAATGCTGCGCTTATATCCCCTGCTCCCATTGTCCCTCCTGCTCTCTACTTCCCTTGTCAATGAGATATTTCCTTCTTCTCTTGCTCTCTAGCTCTATTCATTCTCTCCCTCCCTGTTTTCTCTTTCTCCCTCTATTTCTCCCTGTCTCTCTCATGTTGCCCTCTTCAGTGTTCATTTCTCTTTTCTGATCTTTCTTGTTTCACCGTTCTTGTCACCCTATTCTCTTACCATCACCCCTCACATTCTACATTCACACCTGACTCTCTCTCTCTCTTGCCCCCTTCCTACCATTTGTACAATAATGAACATATATGATAATGAACACAAAGACCTGTTATTTTTACAGATGGACTCACACAACTCCTGCCTTTCCCCATCATCAAGCAAACACCTGGGTTTCCTTCTGCACTTTCTGAGATGGACACTCCTTATGACATTGTTACTGCACAAGCTACACCATTGGCCCTTCCACCGAGGAACTTGTAGAACGAGGAAGTAAAAGGTATACTGAGCTATAAAGATTAGACACATTCGAGATGAAGTTATAATCCTGCCCCAGGTGATGTCAACCAACCATATCCTCTGCACACCTGTCTTCTTGCCTCGATTCCCTGGTCAGTGAAGTTCTGGTGCCTTTGTGAATCTTTGTGTTGGGACAATAATGTCTCCTCCATGTTAATCGGGCATGTACCCCTGCCCTGAATGCCCAAGTGCAAATTAAACTAGTATCCTGACTTTTATACTAGTATCGCCCTATTCCTGGCATTGTGCAGAGGCCCACGCCTGCCCCTAGTAATGCAGGGTCCAGGACCCATCCTGTGACCTGAAAGGGTGAACCAGGGGTGCCCATGTGATTAAACTATAGTGCTGATTGGAAAGGTAGGAGAAGAACCAATGAGGTACATTGCCTGTGAAATCCATTTGAGACTCCAGGGTGTGCATGAGGGTGGGATGGTCAACTGTGTTGAAGGCAGCTGAGAGGTCCAGCAATATCAGGATGCAGGGGTCATATTCATCTGTGGTCCAGAGGGCATCATCTACGATGTGTAAGGCAGGAGTCTCGGTGCTGCAGTATGATCTGAAGTCAAACTTGCGCAGGAGACAGTTAGGATTAATGTGATTCTAGAGTTGATTTTAGAGTAAAAAAAAGATCCAGGCCTCCCTGCTGTCTGTGGGCCGAAACGTGTTGGTTGGTCAACAACACCAGAATTTCAAATAACCTGTTAATTTGTTCTTCCATATTGACGTCTAATTGAAACGTTTTTAAACTCTTGATATCCTGTCTTTATGTCCAAACTGGACGATAACTATCTCCCATGATAGATAACACCTATCTCTTCATTATTCCTCTGTGGTACATGAGGCAAGGGTGATCAGAAATAGAGTGAACGCTGGGGATCAGCTGATGCATGGAGGGCAGAAAACACAGAGAGTGAAAACTCCTTTTACCCTCCTGGGCACCACTTGTATTCCTGATTGGACATCATTCTGCGCACACCTCACATCCTTACCACAGTAATGAATGCAGAATATGTTGTTAATGCACTGTTCAATCATAACTGATTGACCCTACATTGCAGGAGGACTATCACAGCCACCCCAACAAGGCAGTTGAGTACCAGAACAATGGAAAACCATGTATACTGGGAAAAGCGACAGGAGGAAATGAGAAATTATTTTGTGGAGAATACAGGCAAAGCAGCTAGCATAATTGCTGAATGGGAGGTGTTTAAGGTGATAATACGGGGCCTCTGTATCTCAACTATCATTTGGGTGCAGGTGGAACTTAACGAGATTAAGGACCTGGAGAGGGCAATGCTGGTAGCTTGTTTGGTAAGAACAGACACTCTAGGGGCCCCCATAGGGCAATACACTATGAGTAGGGAGTGGATGTGTACTCCCAGAGAGATATCAACTTGTTATTCACTGATTACTATGCAACCATAAGTGATCAAATTGTGATAAAATTGCGGACGAAGTTGCAATCACAAGTTGCCTTGAACATGGCTTCCTCCAAACACCGAATGATGAATAACCAGAGGTTCTAGCCGCTACATTTAAACGGAAAACGTTTAAGGTAGCCAGCAGAAAGATCCCAAGCACAGATTGCCCACCGCTCAAATTTTTCCAGACACAAGTTAGTATGCTGCCCTCCCCCCCGCTTGGCTATGGTAATCGAGGAGGCTAGAGTTCAGGTGACACTACCGAGTACAACGCGCAAAGCTACAATAGTTTCCCTCCCTAAGCCACAGTGTGACCTCCTACAGAGACGGTCTTATAGGCCATTGTCCATGCCCAACAGGGACTACAAAACCTTGAGTAAAATACTAGCCGACCAACCAGCTCGATCAATAGTCGACATATCGAGAGGTGGTCTCACAGGGGTGTTCCGAAATGCTTATAGTAACAGAGTTCTTTTTGAAAATCTTTTTCATTCTTCTCTGTCCACAGGCCATTCCTCAACCAGATGGGTAGGAGGGAGGTTGGATGACTCTAACACTGCTCAAAATATAAAACATGTCATCAAGAGGATCTTTTGGAGCGTGTTGACCGGTTAAATGAGTCTGAAATGTCTTGGATCTGGTTAGAGGTGAGGAAGCAGAGAGGCCTTGCCAAGCATAGAGCATCTTTTACTCTGAGCAGAGAGAGCCTTCCTAAGGAGGGTAGACACAGGTGAAAAGGTGGAGGTGGTGGCGTTTCTGGAGTGGCCTGAACTGTTTGTGTTGGAATCAATGACAACATTTCTTTATGACTGTTTTATTTTCTACAATTGCAAAAAGAACTATTGATGGACAGAATGCAGCACAATGTTCGACATTCCCCCCGGTACAGAGATCTGGGCCTAAATCCATCGTTTTTTTGCTCACCGTGCCATTCCAGTTTGTACCCAGCCATATGCAAATCAGTATTGAACCTGCGTCCAATGGTAACAGTCCAGACCGAACTGCCAGGCCAGGTCCTTATTTTCAACTGCAGTGGACCAGAGTTTTTAAGTAGAAAAGGGCAACACAAGAACATGGATTTTGAGGCATATAAATTACGGAGAGATTGTGGTCACCTGCCAGCAATTCACCAAAAGGCCAGCAGGCCCTAAAGTTCCCCTGCCAGGTGCCTCAATCTGCCCCTCGGTGAGTCTTGCTTGTGGACTGTCTAAAGGTCTCCTACATCACTGACATCCATCTCGTATCTTAATAAGCCAAAAAATGGGAAAGACGAGAGGTGGCAAAAAATGGCTCTCGCCAAATGGCTCTGGCACTGAAGAGAACTGCTCAGTGCACGGATGTGCCCATTGTGCAAGAGCTATTGTGCAAGAGTTGTTGTGCAAGAGCTATTATGCAAGAACTGTTGAGGAAGTGCTATTGTGCAAGAGCAGAATGCTGTCACTCAGTGAATGTAGCCAATGGCTGAAGTGGGCTGACCCATTGTCCCATACTATAGGCTGTTGCGGGTGGTAGTAAAATGTGAATGACACAACAAAGACCAATGGCTGAAGTGGGCTGACCCATTGTCCCATACTATAGGCTGTTGCGGGTGGTAGTAAAATGTGAATGACACAACAAAGACCAATGGCTGAAGTGGGCTGACCCATTGTCCCATGCTATAGGCTGTTGAGGGTGGTAGTAAAATGTGAATGACACAACAAAGACCAATGGATGAAGAGAGGTGCCGGAACACCCCTATAAGCAAGGCCACTGGTTTTATGCAGCAGGGAAGGACCAAATTATGCTGCCGGGTTGACTAAATAGGCAGTAAGAAAAGTCTAAATGTGGCACATTTTGTGGTAGTATTACTTCATTATTTTGTCACTTTTAAACATGTTAAAACATTCTCGCTGAAGATTTCACCTTTTAGTACAAGTGTAACTCCCAAATACAGCAAAGGTAAGTGGAAGAGGCAAAGTCAACCTTTGGGAAGGGCTTTCTGCTGCGCTGAACAACGCGTTACTACATTTTCAGTAACTTGTGATCCATTTGAGCTAGAATTTTTTTTTTGTTAAAATCTGCAATTATGCAGTAGATGATGGATTATGTGACAAACGTTGCACGTCCATAGTTATGCGAAAAACGCCACAGCCATATAATTAAATGGAATTATTCTATGGCTATCTATAATTATATTGTACATAAAATTGTAATAATATTCAAAGGTGTCAACTAACATCAGACCTAAACAAATGCATTTAATGCGAAAAACAACAACATGTAACAAGCCGGAAACGGAGTAAAAACAGCAAAAGAAGGAAATCTGATCAATGAACCGAGGCGCGAGGAGAGAAGGCGAGCACGTGAGCTGTGGCGTCATCACGTCGGTGTTAAAGGGAATCTCACAAGGGGAAGCAAGGAGTGGGGGCTGAGAATGCCATGCCTCGAGTAAGTGGATTATACGGGTATTTTTAGATGGCAGGCCTGTCAATTTAGGCGTGCGCGATAGCGTGACTAAAAACAAAAGGCGAAGAAGACGCGGGGGAAGAAAGTGAGATGAGACCCTGAAGAGAAGTGGAAAATAAAATGTGCTAAAACAGCATATCGATTCGCAGGGCTTTATTGTGAATGATGTAGGAAGGGGCGAGTAACATCGCACCCAGAATTACTGATGCCAGGGTAATTTTCAGGTGCGGTATTACCGCATAATTTAGGAATCTGAACCCGTGGAAAGGGGAATTACTTAGAAATTGGTACTTTTCCCCCCCAAGCTTGAAAAGTCAAGGTTTCCCAAGAGAAAGGGATCTTTGGAGGCCCTTAAGCGAGCAGTGGGTTATTCAGGGCACGAGTCCTAAAAAAAGAAGTGGGGGCACTAACCTAGTAAGGCAGTATGCAAGTGACGTATTTAATCAACAGGGAGGGATGAGGAATTAGAGTGTCCGTTTCTTTCCCCAAAATAATCAATTAGTAGTCAGCAAAATTGGACACTTGTTACACTGCTCGACTTTCAGTTCAGTGCAAAAAAATAAGGAAGCCCTCAGAGAAGTCAATGTATACTCGGAAGTAGCGGTATATTCGTTTCATCCGCCCCACATTGACATTCACGCAGTTATCATAGGGTTATTCCTGTTAGTGTGTACTGCTAGCCTCATCCAGAGGCACCTCCAGTCTCGAGTGCAGTGTCCAGAGACAAAAGGACTTTCCCAAAAAAACAAGGTTAGGTTAAAAAATGAAAAAGAGTGCCCGGAATTTTTTTTTATATTGGGCAAACTTACATTATTAAAAGTTGTGAATACTCATTGGTAGACCGAGTTACAGGGCTATATGGTATTACTAAGTTGGAGTTGTCGACATGTTTCAGCTCTATTTGGCCAGGCGGTCTGTAGAGCTTTCGTCAGGACTTACAAAGGGTAGGGACAAACAATTTTTACAAACACATATAAAAACTACTCACACGAATTGTGCGGTAATCCCAAACTCAATGCATTGATTTGAGTATTATGTTCTTCACGATCTGTCGTGATGACGAACTCTGCTTCCTGCGGGGGTACCTTCAAATGCTACAGAGCCGCATGGAGTCCTTCCTCCTGCCTTGTGCTGACTCTGCCCCCGGAGTCAACCAATGAGTATTCACAACTTTTAATAATGTAAGTTTGCCCAATATTAAAAAAAATTCCGGGCACTCTTTTTCATTTTTTAAACCTAACCTTGTTTTTTTGGGAAAGTCCTTTTGTCTCTGGACACTGCACTCGAGACTGGAGGTGCCTCTGGATGAGGCTAGCAGTACACACTAACAGGAATAACCCTATGGTAACTGCGTGAATGTCAATGTGGGGCGGATGAAACGAATATACCGCTACTTCCGAGTATACATTGACTTCTCTGAGGGCTTCCTTATTTTTTTGCACTGAACTGAAAGTCGAGCAGTGTAACAAGTGTCCAGTATGCAAGTGACATCACAGCGCATGACATCACGGCGCGCAACATCACAGCGCATAACATCACAGCGCATGACATCATGGCGCACGACATCACAGGAATTGACATCATAGAAAGCATCATCAAAAGCCACGACTTTACAGGAAGTGGCTTCACAGGAAGTGGCATCACAGGAAGTGACATCAGATATAAAACCCTCACATATATGTTTAGCAGGTCTATCATGAGTACATTTGAGCACATGGATAATAGCACAGTGACCTATGAAAGATATGTGACTTCCACACCTTGCAATCCCCCAGTTTTATGTAACACGTCCTGTACATTAATTTACAAACTTATGTAATTTATTGTACAAGTAATATGCACGTGTTGATGTGTTGACCTTTCATTGGGATGAGTAGGGCTATACAAGAAGAAAAAATAGCGGTACTTATATTTCAACTCTCCTCGGGGAAAGTAAGCTTGATATAAATGCAATTTGCTGTGTGTAAATACTGGGAAAGACCAATACATGGACTGAACAAAGTGAAAAGCTGCCTTTCTTAAGGATGTGTGAAGTGCTAACAAGGTGTGAGCCTTTATTTGCATCAGGTTTGAGGCTCTTGACTGCTCCCAGCCAGGAGACTCGAACAAAAGGAGGCCTGATGACCCCTCGCATTCGGCCTTTGTTATGGGCCCAACAGGAGGCTTTAAATAAGAAAGCCCAGTCCCGGCCTGCACGTTATTGCTTGTTGTATAAGTAAAGCAGACAACGCGCAGGCGCTGCTGAAAGTGTCCCGGTGTTTGGAAATTACACAGAGACGAGTTCAGCACATTATTCACTGGGGCTCAAATTCTTTGCAGGGTGGACAGCGTTCACCCTGTGAAAAAAGTGGGTCGATGCCGTCCACACGTGTGTATCCCCGACTCGTGCACTGGTGTTATTGCATTCATCGTATGCCTGATTCCACCCATTTCCACTCAAATCTGGCTTATCAGACACGTGCAATGAGGCTGGAGCGATGAACGCATCCCAAAGGCAAAACGCGGGACGGAAAGGGATCCGGCTATTGGAATACACCTTTGCACAAATAAACGCATTTCGAACAAACCTAAAGCAATTCAAAATAAATATATAGGTACATGTATGGACATAAGAGTCAGTGATTGGGGCTGGTACCACTACTGTATTATTTCATCATGGTTTCTAGTCATATTGACTTTTAGCACCTCAAGAAACGGAATGTTATTTGCTTTGGATTTTAGGGGTTCTCTGATGCTGAGAACAATGTCAGCTACTCACCGTCTTATATAAAATGCCTCCTTAGACCGTTTTCAAAGCTTTCATCCTATGTAATGTGTGCTCTGTTGACTTTAAATCAAATAACCCCCTATGGCAAAATGAGGGTGAAGTCTGGGAGCTATTCCATTGCAGCCAGTGCAGTTATGTTGTATCCGGTAAGTTCTTGGGTGTACTATGGTGCTGACGCCTTAGGCTGGGATGAGCCCTAATCAGGGTTAAACCGGTCTTGGGTTACCTGTGTTCTGGTGCCGAGAGGACCAGGCATGTTAGTTCGGGCTGGACTGTTCCCATTGGAGCAGGGTCAAGACTGATTTGCATACGGCTGGGTCCAAACTGAGGTGGCATGGTGAGCAAAAAACAATGGACTGGGATGCGCCCCGAGTATTTACCACTGGCTGAGATTAATTCAAGCATTCATCATCACTTGTTTCTGTACTTCCGTGCAGTCTAGGCTTGAAGGCTTGAGTTTTCAAAGGGGCTTCATGTTTTACGTGATTCTGTTGAGGGCTGGTTATGTCTGGGTAGGTTGATTAGTTCTTTTTGGTGTTCCTCAAGATGGATGTGCTTGAAGGAGCAGAAGGTAAACTGTAATATCCTTGCATTTGTGCACGTGGCTTCTGCCCTTCAAGATATAGTCTAGAATGCTTCTCCTCGCACCATCGGTGACGACTGCTTAACACTGAGAGGTGATAGTTAACTCCTTCGATGCTGATGACGGAACCGCTCTATCATCAGCCACGATAGCGCTGTGCTGATGACGGAGCGGTTCCATCATGGCCCGCTCGCCGCGCCTGCGCAGCGCGGATTCCGCGCCTGTGCTGGGCGTTCCATTGAGCGGGCTGGGCCATGACGGAACTGCTCCGTCATGAGCACAGCTCAACCGAGGCTGGTGACGGAGCGGTTCCGTCACCAGCATGGGCGGAATAGCCGCCGCAGCAAAGGTGTTAAGGAAACAGCCCGGCAGATCTCCAACCTGCCACAGTCCAGGATTGTAGGGATCAGGAATAAATCTTACTGTTTAATCTTCCTTCACTCGGATTGTAATTACTACTTTAGCTGGCGATGAGAATAGGATACGCAGCCACACGTGCACAGCACCATAGCTAGTCCTGTGTGGCAAGCTTGTACTTTAATCAATCGTAACTTGTATTTGTAAAGCACACGTTCATCCAGAAGGGTATCTTGCCGCTGAAAAACAGATGTTTATTCATACCCAACTCAATGGTGCTCATTGTATCGACCTCAGAAGGATAAAAGGCTGAGTGGACCCACCAGAATTGTGACCTTGAGGTAGAAAACAGGTCCCTACTGTGGACACCTCAGTTCACTAAGCCACCATACCCGGCTCCATCCATGTTATGGTCAGGGCTTTAAGTGGGTCTCACCGGGTCTGAGCACCGGCAGTTTTTTAAAGGGGGCCTCGAAACGGGTCTCTATCGGGCTCTGTTTTGTGCCCTGGCACAGACGGTCCGTTTTTTTCTGGACTGCAGTGACAGCAGGCACATCGATGAGCGCTGCTCACTTCTCACAAGTGGAGAATTTGAGGCATGATGGGGAAGGTAAATCCTTTAAAGATTCATTTTCTCTCTGGATTTCCCTTCTCTTTTTGAAACTCAGGAGCAGCAACATTGTGGTGTTGTCACCAGGGCTTTAAGTGGAAGCTTGTTCAATATTCTATACTAGCCATATTTGCTGAATATTTATCTTGTGCAACTATCAACCATTGGCAAAGCCAATAGTCCTGGCTAGTTGTAGGTATGATGTTACTTGTTGTATCATATATCTGGATGCAATGACAGAAACAGCAAAATACAAGTTGGGCGGCACACTATGCTAAGCACAGATTTTTTAGCTTGTAGTCTTTAAGCCACACCCTTAATTACATTGGACCCGCCCCTTTGAGAGACCCCCCAGTTTTTTCATCCCACTTAAAGCCCTGGTTATGGTGTTACAGAAATACTAGGCATCGTGTTACCAGCTACTTTCTTTTTTTACTCTTACGAATATTAACTGAGAATTCCGATTTATGTCTGGTGTGGATGAGAGAGTGGAAAGCTAGAGAAAGTGACATCGGGAGAGTGACTAATCGCGTTTCTAGGAAGATGAAGAGAAAGTGGCTAACCTGTGAGGTACGATTTGACGGTCATTATTCCAAAAACATCAAAGAATTAGAAGTTGGAGATTATATGCGTCTTAAAGGACCCAAGCATGTGCTGAAGGACCTTTTCAACTTTAGTTTGGTCCCAGGGTGAAAAGTGGCAGCGCATCAGTAAGAAACGTTATCTCCTTTTACATGCGAGGCCAATGAAAGCAATGAGCTTTTGCAAGGGCTGTAAGATAGGGTAGAAGCCTAAACACCTATGGGCAAATTTACAAGAAACTGACGCATCTCTATAGATGCGTCAGTTTCCCTGCGCCCGAGTGAAAATCCTTGCGCCACAATAGATGCGCCGTATTTACAATGCAGTGCACTATGGCAGAAATTCTGACGCATCTGTTGGTGGAAAAGTCGCGCATCGCTGGAGTTGTGTCGCAAGCATGACGCAACTCCAGCAATGAGAGTTGCAGCCTATTCCCAATAGATTGCGTCACTCTTTACGCCTGCTTCAAGCAGGTGTAAGGTTTTGACGCAGTGTCGTCCTACAAGTCACGCAGTGAAATCTTGTAGATTTCACTGCGCCACTTTTACAGGGCTTTCCTGCGTTGGAAATCCCACCCTGCATACATTATACCTGACGCAGGAATAATGTCACGCAGGGCTTTACAACGTGACGCATCTCCCTAAATGCGTCACGTTCTAAATTTGCTGCATTTTTTACGCCGCCGTTGCACCACAAAAGTGATGCAACGGCAGCGCAAAAGTGTTGCAAAGGGCTTGTAAATCTGCCCCCAAGTTGGGTGAAATACTACAATACTCATGTGAATCTATATTAATACGTTGTTTTGCACAGGTGTAAAATTCTTCATTATTTTTGTGTTAGATGACAGTGCTTATGCCCTGCTGACTTGGATTATGACCCCATACTTCAATGCTACTACACGTAGCTAACGCAAATATAAGATTGCCCACCGATGAAACAGGGATGTCATAAAAATGGGTGAGTTATTCAATATTCCCCACCAGTGGCTGCAAGATAGTCGCAGTTTGTGCTATGTTGCACAAAACTGAAACCTGGCGGGGGCTTCCTATCCAGCATGAGGTAGACAGCTCAGATGAGGAGTAAAATTGTCCACCACCAAAACCATCACAAGATGCCACCATGCCTGCAGGTGGAAGGGAAGAACACACAATACAAACAAATGTTGTGGTGAGTGTATTAAAAGTAGTACATGTGATCTCTAAGTTAACACTCAGAGTCACAATGTTGACAAGTAACTCTTATTTCCATGTTTATTCAAAGGAAATTTGAACATACACAAAGGTAAAATAAGCAAACATGCTTTAAGCATGTTTAAAAATGCAAACTGATAGAAAAAAAGAAACATTTCTGTTTTGATTATCACAAAATGGTTTCAGTGCTTCATTCTAGCTTGATTGGAGTGGGCCTCTGTATGTTTGTCTGCAAAATATCCTCTTCTTTTTCATCAGCCTGACTACCAGTATGCCTATATCTTATGACCTCCAGGCACAGGCCTAGTGTTGTAGCTGGAAGCCTCCTCACTTTCCAGAACAGGGGTTTCCTGATCACAGGAATTTGTTTGCATATTTTGCGGCAATTCCAGTAAAGCTGTAACTCGCTCCAAGCTTTTGCAACATCCTTGCTCTAGTGTGCCATTTCCTGATGAATCTGTGTGCTTCTCCTGCTGAGTAACCCCGTAGCAGCTGCCAGTTTGTCAACACTCTTCTCATAATTTTGCATCTTGAGCACTGGTGATGTCTTTTGCTCTGTTGCCCAGTCTCCCCAAGAATAGCATGAAAATAATTCATGATTTAATTCAAGTTATCAGTGCTGTTAATCATTCCGGGCAAACCTTCTTCCATGGTTCTGCCAATCATATTATAGCATCCAATTGCTTATTTTGAAACTTCTAACATGCAGCCAGATTCATCAAGCTTAATTGCGCTCGCAAAGGGCCAGATTCTGAGAATCTGGCCCTTTGCGAGTGCAATTTTTGCATTTGGGATTCATCATCCCAAATGCAAAATTCGCTAATAAAGAATTCTCACTTTTGCGAGGAATTGCATTTAAGGAATCTCTATTTGAGATTCCTTAAATGCAATTCATGAACCATTTTAAAATTGCGAAATCGCAATTTTGGGCCGCTATTTACCGCGAGGTCAAACCTCGTGGTAAATAGCGAAAACTTAGAAAAATACATTTAAATGCATTTTTCTAAGTTGCATGTTACACACACACATGTCCTTTGGGACATGTGTGTGCGCAACACCAAGGTAGATTACATTTCAGGGATGCTACAGGGTGTCCTTTGGACACCCCTGGCACCCTTGAAATCGCAATCTTATTTGCGATTAGCAAATTGCTAATCGCAAATAAGGAATGACTCCCCATTCATTCCTATGGGCCTTTAGGCCGGGAGTTATTCCTTATTTGCGATTAGCAATTAGCTAATCGCAAATAAGGAATCAGTGGGAATCGCAAATTCAATTGCGATTCCTACATGAATCCTGTTTTGCGAGTCCTTAATAGCGAATACTTAAAATTCGCTATTAAGGACTCGCAATTCCATACCTTGATGAATCTGGCCGATGGATTGTGCTATATGCACACATTCTTCTCTAGATGGTGTTACACCTCTTCCATCATGCCTTTGAGAAAGCTGTGGTCCTAGTGGTATGAATCTTTGACTCCATATCTTTGGATGCAAAACTGTGTTTTGCGTCGGGTTACCACACGTACATATCTAGAAGCTCTAGCAGCTTGTCTTCCTGGAGACACTTTTGTTTCAGAAAATGTAGGTGCCCTTGTAATGTCCATTGGTGTAGGAAGATCATTGCAGGTAGTGCTCTGAAACTCTACCTCACCCAGATTGTGATAATCAAGGCCCTTAGAAATCTTTGCTTCTATACCTGTAGGGAAATAGTGTAATATGATATGTTAAAAATGTTAGTTTGTGTTATATGCTGAATGGACATATATACAAGCAACAGTATGATAAATGTATGTCTCTAATAAATGTTTTTTTTTACATGAATATTGAAAATAAAGTTAATGGCTTACTTTTTTTCTTACAGGCTCCACTTGGCAAATCATATATTGAAGTGTTAATTAATTTTGAAATAGAAAAGTTGTAAGAATTGTAATCTACTACAAATCCCCAAATGTATTTCCACATGTAAGCAAAACATACTGCATTTTTATTTGAAATTTACTTTTGTGAACTTAAAATTGTTTCATAAGAAGTATGTTTAATATCTAATAACATGACTCATTCATTTTAAATAATGTATTCGTTTTTCAATTTTACACTAACCTGAGTTTGGCTGAGGAAGTTCTGATGTGTAAGTCCAGATAAAGCCCCTGTAGATAAGGTGCTTTCCATTTCCTCATACAAAGGTGTGGGTGGTGGCTTGGAGGAAGAATGTATGACGTTACAACGTATACATTTACAACGCATGCCTTTATAACGCAGTTTTTACATCACAACATCCTTTACAACGCACTCCATTACATCGCATGACACTACATCGCATTTGTAGAAAATACCTTCACAACGCATTCCATTACATCACATTATACCTTTACAATTCTAACTCCAGGGGGTGCAACCGTAGGGTAAGTTTTGGATAGTGTAGGGGTACTATGCGTTGTAATGGTATGCATTGTAATGGTATGCGTTGCAATGCCTGCGTTGTAGTGACATGCGATGTAGTGTCATGCGTTTTGATGGTATGCCTTGTAATGCCTGCGTTGTAGTGACATGCGTTGTAAAGGATGTTGCGATGTAATGACTGCGTGGTAAGTGTAGTGCGATGTAATGGTTGCGTTGTAAATGTTGTTTCCCTTGGTGGAAGCAAGGGCCCCCTTCAGTGCCTGCAACATCCTTCCTCTGACTTACCAACTTCGTCTTTGTTCAGGAGCGAAGGTAATCCCGCCTTTTCCGTATCTCATCCACACTGCACGTAGTAACCCCCACCGCATTAATTCAATCTTGAATCCGGTTCCAGATGTGCTTTTTAGTTGCTTCAGGAACAATTAGGGAATCTTTCCCAAATAGCTGCTCATTGGATTTCTCTTTCCTCATCCTAAAATGTCTGATTCCTTTTTCCAGGAGAGTCCTCCTGCGGCCTTTCCTGACATACGATTGCTGGTAAATCCAGAAGCTGGTAACTTGTTTCCCAACAGCTCCTGTGCTTTTGAATGAAATTTCAACAATCTGTATTTCCTCATTATCATTTGGCATATCTGGGTGCCGTTTGCAATTTTGGAATGCTACCAATTTTTTTTTTTACATCAGGTAGTTTAGGTAAGCGAATCCTAAGAAATTGCTATTCGGAACATACACGCAATAAGTACATTTCATTTATCAAATCACAAAATGAGAATTCTTAAGAATTGCAAATTAGGATTTTGTAAATTGACCAAAAGTACATGTGACTCCTAGAGTATTAAGACAAGAAGTCGCTGTCTTAATGTGAGCTGTGACTATCCTTCCATAAAGCCCAAACTATTGGACCCCAAAGGTAAACTGGTTTCTGTAGGAAGCCTTGGCTAAGGCTTGGTAGCCTGGCACAAGAAACCAGGCTTTTTTAGACACAATGAATGTGGTACAAGAGCAACAACTAGCGGAACAACAATACTGCAAAGAAATAACATTCAAAAATCCGAACCAAGTTAGTTAAAAGGACAAAATAATCAAAAGAAGTCACAAAAATGAAAAACAAAAATTTGCTATAGGCATCAACGCAAGACAAATACTACCTCATAGGATAGCATTGTAAGATGGTGTTAAATGTTAGCCAATAGGAAATGCAGAGAAGGTGATAGTGTACCTTCCAAGGGGTCTACCAGGACCTAGACAAATTTCAAAAATGCAAAGTATGTCTTGAGAGTCAGTCCTCTACACTGAGTGAGATTCTCAGTATTGGTGAAGTGAGATGACCATGATGATGGCGAATGGACCCTTCATTGACAATCTAAAACTAAGGCATGGCTCTCTTGCTAGGGCAAGTGTACTCTGAATGCTACATCTTACTTTAAAGGAGAGGACGTTCACTCTTCTACTCAACACACACACATAACTCGCCTGTCTGTCTTTCAGGCATTTCTCGACAAATGCATTTCCCAACAATGTGACTGTCCAGGAGAAAAATAATACAGAGTTCTGTTCTTCACTTCATGACTCTTTCCCCACCAAACGAGTGACATTCATTAAAGAGAGTTAGCATGGCGACTGAAAGCACAGCTGAGAAAAACTCTCCACTGGTGAAAAGAGTAAAAAGAGATACCTTGGATTTAAACAAATGTTATAGAAAGGTAGAAAATGGCTAGAGATGTTGACACATTCAAAAACAGATCTCCCAAATGCATTTCTTCTGAATAATAATGGAGCTAAGAGATCCAGGTACTTTTTCAGGAACCCTTGGTTTATAAAGCATTAAAACACCCTTAAGGAACAGTGTCCACTGACTCATTTTGACACTGCTTCTTATCTGACCCCATTTCATATATTTTTTACTTTTATTCTTTTTAGTTTAAAAATTGAAGAGACCATTTGCTTGTTAAGCTCTCTTTTAATCTATTTCAGTTTCTTTCTCTGCAACAAGCCTACTTCTAGAGAACAGTGAGCACTTTACTGGGTGTATTTTTATTACAGCCTGAGCACCTCAACATGAGGGACTGTAAGTCGGACAGTGTGAAGGTGATAGGTTCCATGTAAGACCCAATTACATAAATAAGTGTGTGAGGAGGGAGGTTGACATGAACATGCAACTGCATCTGCACACTGACCAAGGGGTTGTAAAAATCACACATATTTTATCATTTCAGGCACAATATGATAGAGCAATTTGCCCACAACCACACATATTTGTGTTCAGTCTTGAAGTTGGGATTAGGTTAACTACATGACCATTAAAAGGGTAAACAACCTTTACAACGAAACTTTTACAACGCACTACCATTACAACGCGGTCATTACAACGCAAACCATTACAACGCATTGCACTGGGGGCGCTCTAGGATAGGGAATACGTTTAATTTACTATCCAACACCTTCCCTAGTGTCCACGGGGACTGGTGTTGGAATAGTAAATTAAATAATTCACTATCCAACACCCAAAAGCACTATGCGTTGTAATGGATTGCGATGTAAAAACCGCGTTTTAAAGGCAGGCGTTGTAATAGCCTGCGTTGTAACGTCATACATCCCATTAAAACACATTTAACTTTCTATTCTAAAAGGATTCGACAAACAAAAGACAAACGGCAAGCTGTGTGTTTTAAAATGCTTATAATACAGATGTTAAATGTCAGAGAAGGCAGATTTCTCACATGGATACATTTCTCCTAAAGATGCATTACTAATTTTGGTGCATAAATAAGTCCTTTCCGTTTTTTTAGCTAATGCCTTCCTCATCCATTTCCCAAAAATGTCTGAGATGAGTACATTTTTGGGACGAGGCATGTGTTTCCTGCCTACCTGACTATACATTACGCGCACAGTGCTCTTCTTAGACGATTTTGCTGCAGGATGTCTTTGCTCAATAATCCTTATTCCAGAAATAATCTGTCCTTCTGCTGCACATTTAATCAAAGTCGGAAGCCTCCATAGATTGCAGGGTGGTCCATGGTAAATTTTACACAGCACAGTGTAACAAAACATCTCTAACCCTAGCAAACACATTCACAAGGTCTTATATTAACAATTCAGTAAACGCATTGATGAGGCACCGGTTCTCGTAGCTTGTCCCTTATATGTCAGGGGTGTCCAATGTGGGTTCAAGAAGGCCAGATCATCAGCACAACCACCTTAGCTATATTTACATGCAGTCAGTGTAAATTGATCTCATTTAAACATCTAAAGAGTTACCCTGAAAATGTATCATACACCGGTTACCCCTGTTCTATATCATGCAGTCATGTCTGCTTGATGTAGAGGTTGGTGCTGACAACCATTAGCAGGGGGACTTAGGGGGACAGGGAATGTGCTGCCGTGAGCTTTAGTAAAGGATTCTGGGTGGCTCCAGTAAGGAGAAGTCATTCAGATGGAGGTGATCTCTGGGGTGAATAGCCTAACGATTAATTAACATTCTTATACCCACATCTGCTATGGTCACTTTCAAGTTGTACCAATAACTGAGTCGCCTAGTGCAAGCGAGGAAGGGATTCCTCTCATTACATCTGACTCCACGGCTGGTACTATATCCACTGGATCAGGCCAGGTGCCTTCAAGCAGTTGTTACCAATAAAATACCAGCTATAGAAATTTCAACAGGATAATTCCTGCAGTGTGGGCCTGTCTGAAGTAAAATCTGGTGTTACCCCGAAACCGCTCCCAGGATTCTTGTTTCCGGTCCAGGAAAGACCTGGCTTGGCCTTTCCCATAAGGATCAGGGTCAAGGCTGATTTGCATATGGCTGGTTTTGAACTGGGGTGGTGAAGTGAGCTAAAGAACGATGATGGATTCAACCCAGATCTGTGACTGGTGGTGAGTGTCTGAAAAGTTTTAGCGCTCCGTCCATCATCTCTTTGTGTTTGCTTTGTACGCCCTAAGTTGGCAGGGTATGCCTAGACGTGGGTCCCTTGCTCACTTTGCCACTGGATTCAAGTTAGCTTGGCTGATGAGGGGTGTTACCCCAAAACCGGTCCCAGGATACTTATTTCCAGTGTAGGGAAGACCTGGCCGGACAGTTCGGGCTGAACTGTTCCCATGAGGCACATGGTCAAGACTGATTTGCATATAGCTGGGTCTGAACTGAAGGTGGCAAAGTGAGCTAAAGAACGATGATGAATTCAGCCCAGATCTGTGACTGGGGGTGAGTGTCTGAAAAGTTTCAGCGCTCCATCCATCATCTCCTTGTGTTTGCTGATGTAAAATGTGGTCCAATCCCGTACTGTATCTAGCAGGCTTCCAAGAACACGGGTTGTACTTGGAAAATATACATTTAGTTTAACTCCAGCAGCCCAGTGCCCTGACTTCAATCAATCAATTAAACAAACAGGATTAAAAAAACAGATAATCACCCGCAAGGGTGTCCAGGAGCTGAGGTTTAAGCTGCTCAGGTGGCATCAGTTGAATAGCCAGGTCTTGAGTCACACAGATAACAAGAAGGTGGTTATTTCGACCAGAAAGAACTAACAGGTGTCTTTGCCAGCGGCAGTATTATAAAGGAGGATGGCATTGCTCATTAGTACCCAAATTAATTATTATTGAATGTTAACAGTTCAACAAGACAAGAAGATTCACAGATCATATAGACTATTGTAGTACACAGTGTTCACAAAAAATACTTCCCACCTCAACATGTTAGCTATCCCCTACACCTAATCCCCACAACTCTCCCCCAAAAAGCTTTGTATTGCACTGTAGTCTCATTAACTATATATAGGTGAATAACAAAATCATGCTTTATCCTCCCTGGGGCCGGTCTGGCATAATTGCCAGGGCTGGTTTGCGTTCCCAATCCTTTTTCCCCTCAGCGTGAGGAAAAATGCCAATTTTTTCTCGATTATCAGGGCAACGTACACGAGTTTGAGGGCGTAATCATGTATGTAACAAGCATTATAAGTCATAGGAAATGGTACTGTGCAGTTACTCTACGTATCACGACTCATGTATGACGAAAATACAGTAAAGAAAACAAAAACCTAATAAAGTTTATTTGAAAAAATTCAGGGCACCGTAAGAGCTGGTATCCCCTCAAGAAAGTATTTCATCAGCAGCTCACACTGACCCTCACAAAGTGTGTGTGCCCTCTATGTCACTTATGAATTTCTTCATCACCTGCACGGACCACAGTCTGTAGTAACTATGAGATGTTGAGGTGTTACATTCTCTAGATTTATTCTAGAGTCTCAGGGGGTGGCTTGCTGACTCCCTGGCACTGAAGACTCTGTCAATGTGCCAACCTGAATCAGAAAACCAGTTGGACTGCAACACACACACAACCCACTGAGAAATGTTTGTGTAAGATGTGTTTCAGGTAACTTTCAGTCCCTTAAAACATGACACGGACTATTAGTGGAGCAGTAAATCCTCTTTATAAATCAACAACACACTCAAAGATCTCTAGAAAACAGAACATGTTGTAAACTATTCAGTATAAAACTAAAACCCTTGTCTGGTGCACAGAAGATGAATTGTAACTGCAATAAAAACAAACAGTAAGGAAGCAATGACATTCATGAGTAATGTGCACAACAGAAAGTACTCCCAACATTTGTGCTATAGATTTTAAAGCTGTAGCATCCTGACTACTTCTAAGCACTATACTCATTTTAGCATTCTTGTGCATTAAAAGATATTTCACATCCACATATGTGATTCCAGAACAATAAGTTCTATTCTCTGCTCACAAAGGCAGGTGTGTGTGCTTGTGATAAGCACAGTCAACAGGACTAAGGGGCCGATTCACAGAACTAACTTAAGACAAAATCCTAAACTTACTACTTTTGGTATTCACAGAAGTTAGGATTTTGTCTTAAGTTTGTCTTACGACAGACTTAAGACAAAATCCTAACTTAAGTCTGTCTTAAGTCTGTCTTAAGACAAACTTGAGACACAATCCTAACTTCTGTGAATACCAAAAGTAGTAAGTTTAGGATTTTGTCTTAAGTTAGTTCTGTGAATCGGGCCCTAAGTACCAGCCAAACAGCTAGTGAAGGCTGACTCCTTCCCAGCTCCAGTTAAAGCGGGTGCCTGCCTGGGTCTGACTTTTTGATCAGTATGCACAGTTTTTTAAAAGAAAATTCAGAGCTTTGCTGAAGACTTTAATAATAACTATTCAACAGCGAATGGAATGGTGTAAGGACCTTTCGGCTATTTTCACGCTATCTGGCGGCGTTCTTTGGCAAAGACAACACCATGTAACACGCAATTATAAACTTTCTAGAAACTCCATCATTACGTTATGATTAAACATAGGATGATAAACTACAATGATTAAGTCATGTGATTATATACATGTAAACTTTAATATATTTGCAATAGCAGAACAATATTAACCCGTTTACCGCGGCCGTTAAATTCGGCACAGTGCGGGCGTTCTAAGGAGTGGGCGGGGCTGCGTCGGCCGTTCGCAGCACCAGCCAGGTAGCGCTCGCAACGGCCAATGGCCGACGGGAGCACGGAAGGGGTTAAAAGAATGTGCACATGATTTAATCACACATTTTCACAGTTGATCAATTAGTTAGCACATATTGTTCACAGAAGGGGAACTCAGGCCCTAAATAGGTAAAGAAAGAATGATATTTATGACAGAGAGGCAGTCTTGTCTCTTTCACTGAAAAGCGCTAGATAACTTTGCTGCATCAAAGCACTGAAGAGCCATATATCACTCCACCCTTGCAAGGTGCTCATAATTATCTGGTCTTTTGTGTAAAACCAATGCCTTTAGGTGAAAGTGGAGTAGGAACGCCAGCACAGTTGTTATTGTTTAAGCTACCCGTGTCCAAAAGGATAAAAGCTTAAGGCAACCCCACCATCTGTACAATGTGTCTCCCCCACTCCACATTTCCCCCAGCCACTACTGGAACCTCTTGAGAATATTAGGTTTATTGTTTGACTCTGAGGCCCTTATAATAAATCTCATTATTGCTCAGGATATGGAGCGTTTACAAATATCCCACCTCACTGTGTCCTATACCCTGGAATCAATTTGTTTGTCAAGATGTTTACACCATCTACTTATGTCTGACCATTCTTTATTTTGGAGGACCTCTATGAGGAGTTTGAACAGTTTGGATATCACCCCTTTCGTTTCAATCAGTTTTCCTATCCTAATTCAAAAATATTTTTGTCTGCAGTGGCACCTTATTTGCATAGTAAGGTGTGTTGTGCAGACTAACGGCCAGATTCATCAAGGTAAGGAATTGCGAGTCCTTAATAGCGAATTTTAAGGATTCGCTATTAAGGATTTGCAAAACGGGATTCATGTAGGAATCGCAATTGAATTTGCGATTCCCACTGATTCCTTATTTGCGATTAGCTAATTGCTAATCGCAAATAAGGAATAATTCCCCATTCATTCCTATGGGCCTAAAGGCCCATAGGAATGAATGGGGAGTCATTCATTATTTGCGATTAGCAATTAGCTAATCGCAAATCAGAATGCGATTTCAAGGGTGCCAGGGTGTCCAAAGGACACCCTGTAGCACCCCTGAAATGTAATCTACATTGGTGTTGCGCACACACATGTCCAAAGGACATGTGTGTGTGTGTAACATGCAACTTAGAAAAATGCATTTAAAAGTTTTCGCAATTTACCACGAGGTTTGACCTCGCGGTAAATTGCGGCACAAAATTGCGATTTCGCAATTTTAAAATGGTTCATGAATTGCATTTAAGGAATCTCAAATAGAGATAACTTAAATGCAATTCCTCGCAAATGTGCGAATTCTTTATTAGCGAATTTTGCATTTGGGATGATGAATCCCAAATGCAAAAATTACACTCGCAAAGGGCCAGATTCTCAGAATCTGGCCCTTTGCAAGCGCAATTTAGCTTGATGAATCTGGCTGTTTGACTCTGACTTAGCTCTACAAGATTTGTTTTCACACCCACGAGTAATACAAGTGAACTTAGTTCAATGCAACAATGTTTGAAAGTGAAAGTCAGCAGTTGTAGTCCCACAGAACCCCAACCAATACATAGTTGAAGTGGCATCAATGCTTTTGCGTTACTAACAGTCCTGAAACAGGCATTTAGGGATGCCATGGTAATTGGAAACAAACCGAGTTTGCTCTTTACACTATCACACACACACACCTACACACACAAACTGCACTATGAAAAAGACACGTTAACTAAAGTGTTTTTTATTTCAACAGCCCTAACAAGTTTCTTAGCACATCTAAAATAACCACAGAGAATAGCATAATAACAACACAAATTAATGTTGCGTACAACAAGAACAAAATGAAAATTTCTACCATAGTTGAAATTTAATCTAATAACCTAACACCCTATTTTGTTTTTTTTCAACCAGCCAAACTGTGCGCCTTTTATTATATTACTAGCAGCCCGTCCCGACCTTGTCCGGGTGCAACAGGCTTCCCTGACCCCCGCCTGCCCCGACATTGTGCAGCAGCCAGGGCCCCGGCCCGGCCCGTCCCCCGCCTGCCCCGAGCCCCGCCTGCCCCGACATGGGTCCCCTTACCTGAGCCGCCGCTCCTCCCGCCTGTCCGCTTCTCGCACCGCCGCTGGCCTGTCCGCTGCTCCTCACATCACTGCTCCTCCCCCGCGCAATGTCCGCCGCTCCCTTACCTCAGCCGCCACTCCTCACGTTTTTTTTTAACATTTATATAGCTATATAACCATCTACACACCCTGACAATTCCAACGGTGTATCGGATGTGTGGATTGGCGCTGTGGTTCCCGAGTTTACCCGCCTCAAAGTTCTTCCTTTATTATAGTAGTATAGATTTTGGGACTGTCGTGAGGCAATTGGAACCTAATTGGTTGACATTAATCAGCTCCAGGAGAAAAATATCTATTCAGGTGGCTAGAATATTGCTTAGAATACTGCAATACTGGTTAAATAGCGCTATAGGATTGTACGAGGATCAGAGTTGGGATTTCAGCTCGGCTTAACTAATGCTGGCTTCCCCAATAGTGGGGTGTGACTTCTCCTTGTTCCACCATGTAATTGAATATTTTCTCCAGTCTAGATAACAATATGAAGGCAAATTTCTTATAAAAGTTGCTTGAGATGCCACATGTCCCCGGGGTCTTGTTCTTCTTCATCTTTTTTAATGTCTTATTCATTCTTTAGATATTGATGATTTAAGGATGTCCTACGTCTCTCTCTCAATCTCTCTGTCCCTCGCTGCATAGAGTGAGAAAGAGAGCGAGAGAATGAGAGTGATAGAGTTGGCAGGGGATCTCGCTCAGGTATTGGTTGGTAGTCTGCAGAACAGGGTTTGCTAGAATATAACTCTTTATAAACATTTCTGAATGCCTATGCCTTTTCTGTTTTTACAATGGCTCCATTAGCAGACAGAATGTCTTGTATGTATTTGCTTTCTCTGGTTTTTCTCAGATGTTTTGCTAATTGAGAGGCAATTCTATTTACTGCAATATGAGTATCTTTTTTAGATGGAAGAGGGTTAGATCTGCATTATTCATATAAATCGTCCTCAACTGTAATATTTAAGATCCACATCCCCAGGGGTGATAACTTCAGCTCTGCAACCAACAAAAACAATTCATGAACATCGTATCTGAAATTTATGAATATTGAATCTAAAATGTATGCATCATTTAGGGCCATATGTATCAACAAACTATTTTGCATTTCCTAAATAGCGATTTTTAAGGAATCGCTATTTAGGAATTGCAAAATGGTATGTATGAAAAAAGAATCGCTATTATTTAGCGATTCCTTAATCTTCCTTATTTGCGAATTCGCATTTTGCGAATTCGCAATTAAGGAATAATTTCCAATGCATTCCTATGGGCCAGGAGGCCCATAGGAATGATTGCGAAATAATTCTCAAATTGCGAATTCGCAATTTGCTAATCGCAATTTGAGAATTATTTCAAGGGTGCAGGGGTGTCTCAAATATGCATTTTTTGAAGAATTCGCAAGTTACCATCAACTAAAAGTTGGTGGTAATTTGCGAATTCTTAACCATAATTCGCTAGCCAAAAATGCTACATGCATAGCATTTAAGGAATCGCAAAATTGCGATTCCCTAAATGCTATGGCAAAATGAGGAATTGCACAACTTTGCAATTCCTTATTTTGGGAATGTTTCATACATCCCAAAACATGCAAAATGGCCGTTTGCGAGTCACAAAAGCCGAAATTCTGCGAATTTCGGTCTTTGCGATTCAAAAACGGCTTGATACATATGGCCCCAAATCTTTAATGTGTATTTATGTTGTGACTTCCATATGTACTTAAGAAAAAATCTAGCAGCAGTGGGGAATGTCCACCCCCTTATGCAATGTTGTCTATCTTGAGTATTTACTCTAAGAACGTCAACAGTTTTGTCCAAAGTAGGACAGTACAATCCTGAGTACACAAAAGCCTTTTTTGGCTTCCCATCAGTACTTGATCGTGATAGCCAAACTCCAATGTGGTATAGCGATATTGATTTGGATTAGAACACTTAAACGATAATCTCTATATTTCGACATAAATGTTGTAAAAGTGCTTGTGTAATATTGGTAAATCCCTGATAGAGGGCCACGGAACAAGCATTCTTCGGGCACAGCGCGCTCTACCTCCCGGCGGGCAGCGCATCAATTTTACCTGTAATCACAATCAGTGATGAACACCTGGACGCACTCTTGCCTCGGAGGCTATAATTTTCCTGATAATTGAGTGTCTTAGCCCCTGTCGAAAATCAGAACACCTCGCAGGGGTAAGACAAAAATTTGTATGATTAAGAACACGATCCAGGCAGTTATTTTTCCCAGATAATATCAGGAAGGGTGGTTGTGTGTGTGTGTGTGTCCCATCGCATTGTCATCCTTGCGGTGACTTGTAGCTTACCACAGTAATCTCCAATTATTATTCCTGGCCTTTTTCTACCAGCTAGACTAGCCTTCTCTATTTTTCAGTAATTATTGTTTACTACAACGTCTGATGGCTATATATATATTATGCAAAACTCTGCTGATTATCTGGGGGAGACTCCAATGAGTATATGGCGGAGGAGGAGATAACCTATCTTCCTATTGATGACAAATTCTATCAAATAATGGAATTCTCCATATTTAAAGCAGTCTCTCATGTGGGGCGCCCCTGGAGAGGAAAATACCGCAATTACAAACATAGTGGC
Source organism: Lissotriton helveticus (assembly GCF_964261635.1). Lineage (NCBI taxonomy): Eukaryota > Metazoa > Chordata > Amphibia > Caudata > Salamandridae > Lissotriton > Lissotriton helveticus. Next base: position 1,258,477,871 of record NC_136070.1, on the reverse strand, counting down.
AACAACCCCTCACGCAGAGGGAAGAATCTCCCTAGCTCTTGGCCTCTGTACCTCCAGGGAAGCCTTATGCACTACCTGATTCTAAGCGCAAGCACACAAACCACCCTGGGGTCGAGACAGATGCATTTTCGCACCTCAAAAACGCCCACCTTTCGGAATCACCCATTCCCAGTACTTCGGGGGGCTCTCTCCTTTTCTCCCTCAAGACCCCCGGATGCGGACGATTCTCCTAATGCCACCGACGGTGAGCCAAACACACCTTGGTGCCCGCCCAATGACTCCTCTTCCCCACAAGAGAACCCCAAACCTGATAGGGAACCTGCGGTCCCAGATTCAGACATGCGGGACATGGACGATCTACTACATCCGCATTCTGCTGAGCGGGTTCCAGCACCAAAGGTAGCCGCCTATGTAGCAGGATGTCTATGGAAACCTTTGGATAAAGAAATGCGCCCCTCCCTAGAAGGTAAAGTTACCCTCACTCCTGACATAGATGTGGCCTGACATAAATGTCAGGATGGCCACCTTTTTGGTCAAATTTGTGAGAGATCCAAAGAAAGGGGATCAACCTGGTGTTCATGTCAGGATACATTGTTAGATGTGGCAGCCCCTTTGTCTAAAATCCTAGATATGGCCGAGGATGCTAAGGCATCATGTTCCCTTATATCCTTCAAAGCCCTATCGGGATCGGCTCAACAAGTGATGATTTTTTGGGGGAATGCAAAGCGCGTTATTTCCACGAAAGACATAGATCCCTACCAATTAAAATTGACCCCAGATTAGGATAATTGGCGACATCTGCGGAAGTCCTAACTGCTGGAATCTTTTTGGGGAACCTTTGATCCGGGAATTAGGTAAATTTGTTAATACGTTAACTCCCTGGATAAGGCTCAGACATCGATTAAGAGGATTTTTATACCTCATGTTTTTGCCAAAGCTGGTCGTGGTAGTGGGTGCTCATCTGACGGGGTCATTCAGCACGTCCCTAGAGTAGCAAGTGCCCGGTGGGATCAATGTATTGTTTCTAATTTGCGACTCTAATGATAGTGATAGAACCATATCACGGACACTTTGAACATTAAGCGTGTGCATAGGATTATGTGACAGTTTTACAGTGGACCTTTCTAAGGGTTCCATGGGAGGGTTTAGGGTGTTAAGATCCCTCACCTATTGCACCGTACGGTTACACTAAACAAATTTTGCATACACTCTGGAGGCGCCAATCTCCACACTAAGAAAAACACCCCGTCTTTGGTTTCACTGTCACTGCCCTAATTCAGGAAGGGACTCTAGACCTAGCTCTTCAACTGAACCACAGTGCCTTGCGACAGATCTACAGTCATCCCCCCCCAGTGCCTTGAGACCCTTACAGGTGAGTAGTTGCGCTTTACAAGCCACTTGATTGATTGATCAGGTAAACAGATGTCGCAAAGTTAGCCACCTTGTTGTGCCTATTTTCCTGTGGACAGGTCTCAGACATGAGAGTATTAGACATAACAAAAATATTCACTCCAGAGGGAGTGGCATTCAACATTTCAAGTCAAACAAAATGTAATTAAAAATGTGTTTCATATCCTATGTTCCTAATATGCCAAAGCTATGTGTTGTCAAAGCTGTAAAAGCTTATGAATCCATGACAGAGTAGCTCCATCCTCCAGCGGAACGTCAACTTTTTGATTGCCCTGAAGAAACCCATAAAGCGGTTTCTTACCCTACGATTGAGAGGTGGGTCAAATGGGCCATGCATGAAGCTGACATTGACACCTCAGTGTTTGGTGCTCACTCCGTCATGGGAACTATTGCTTTGAAGGCTTTTTCTTAGGGCGCCTGATTGGAGGATATCATCAATGCGGCAAACTGGCTCTAAGGACTTTACCTTTAAGAGGTTTTATTTTAAACCATCCCAAAACCTGGCATCTCTAGTGGTGGAAAAGCTTTTAACCAGCCGAATACTCACCTCTGGGTACTGACATAGAATGAAAAATGACTAGGCTATTGGAATAGAAAGTTTCAATTCTATTAAGGACGCAGAGGAGACGATAGGCCCACCCTGGTTTCTTTTTATTTTTCCTACCCGACCGCTGTACGATAATTTGGACTGCGTGCAAGAAAGCTTCATGAGACATGTAAATATAAATTGATGTATACTCTATTCATTTATTGGGATGGGACTATATCGTCTATGTTTCTGACTTGCAATTCTTCTCCTGCAGGGAAATAATATACTCTTGAGGTAGTAGAGCCCTGACATTATTGTGTTTATTTCTCAGGGTCGGATTCTGGTAAACAAGATTGAATCCCTAAAACTCTGTCTGTGGTCACAGGAAGAAAGAGGGAGAAGTAACGTCTGCAGAGAAGCTTGAAGGACGACATTGACCATGGATTGGATGGACTGCATCTCTATGGTTCCAGAGAAATGTAGTTTCTTATAGGAATGTTATTGCCTGAATCACATTAATGTTCATGGCTGCTGGTTAATAAAAGTGAAGAGAGAACAGCCGAATCCTCGCCTCCGTGTCCTTAATTGAATAGAAACTTTCCATTATGATAGCTAGGAAATTTTTCATTATCGTCACCACTGTATGTTCATATTACGTACCTGACTGAACTCTTACAATTCTGTTGCACTTTGTCTTCTTTGTTCATAATGCCTGGCTCCACAAATGTGTGTGCACAGGTGCAGATTTAAATAAATATGCGAGGGTGTGTATCAACCCACTTGAATGTTCAAATTTGATCTCTAAGTGGGCACCATCTTGTAACTGTGTATTTACATGCTACAACAAAAAGTGTGTTCTCAATGATCCTGCATCTTAATTGTTAGTCATGGAATTTTTTGTGTGCTTCTTACTGTGCTTGTAAAACTACGCCTCAAACTCTATATTCCTGTCAATGTTGAAAATGAAGTGTCCCACGATGGGCGTCATCTAACTAGGGTATAAAAAAACAAATTATATATATACAAAATCACGTACTGTACTAGTACCACGCACTCCACACAGGAAAATATACTTAGTACTCCGTCCGTATGGTCATATTAGATTTTATTCATAACCATAAGCCAAAAAACAAACCCTACGCGTTTCGGCGGATAGCCGCCTTGCTCACGGGTAAAGCCCTACTACATGGCCATTGTTTATATTTCGTGCACGTGATTACACACAGACAGACAACACTAAGGATGGACTAACACAGTTGTTTAGGGTCGGCCATCTTTGAAAGGGTTGAAGTAACTCGTATTTCATGAACACAACATGTCAATCATTCTACATTGCAATTTAACGTAACCACAAATTCATAATTCAAATTAAGCTCAGGGCGATATTGCATTATCAATAATCAAATTAATGACAGTCTGCAATTAATTCCTAACATTAAGTGAACAACAAAACAAACCAAGTGTCTGTAAATACACATTGAACCCGATACCTTTGTGCATAATAAAGAAAATTGTTATTCTCATTGCGTCACACTTTTGTATAGTTGGGTAAGTACCTCTTATTTACATAGGTGAGTTATATTCACCTTACAGGTTGCGGGCATATTTATATTATATGTTTACTCGATAGGATATATGGTTAATCGCCCTTACGTACGTATTTTAATGCATATGTGGTTCAAACACAGATCATGAGCTTTATAGTCATGGATCTTCGATCAAAAAATTCCCAAGTGGGAGGTGAGAATATGGAGCCTAGAAATTATACATTACTGCCAATGGCTCGAAATAAAGCAATATATGAATCAAATTAATCAGTTATATAGATTCCAAATGGATAAATCCCAGGTTGGAACTGAGTTCTAGGGTTACATATCAATTAATAATAATCAGGACTGGACCAAATATTCCATAGCCGAATCTTTGTCCTATGGCGGTGGACTTTAAAAAAATCAATAACACAAACTAATTATTTTAACAGATACATTCTTACTGAAATTACCCAATGCCACATCGACACTGTAGAAGAATCCAATCAATCAGTCACAAATGTGTTGCAAAACACATATAAACTTAATGTCGCTAATGCCCAAGTGGGTATAATAAATGTTCTCCATTGTAATTTTTCTTGTTTTCCAAATGGGGGAATTCCATATAAAGTCCAAATAAATCATACTTTCAATTTCCTTAATTGCTTAGAGAAGGCTCCTTTTCCCATTTTTTCAAGTTCACAGGGTATATCGCATCCCAATCTGAAAAGGAAATACCCAAGGCTCATTATTGCTCAGACAATGATTATCCCTTCAACCCTATAACCTAATGTGACTCCTATTTACATTGATTAAAAACAAGTGCATGTGAGTGAACATAAAAACATATGGGGACAATTAGACTCAGTATCATATCTATTCATCTCAAAACAGAAAAGAGCGATCGGGCATGGTTCAGGGGTAATAGCAGTTGTTATAAAGTGGAGTTAGGTTAATCATGAGGATTGGAATACTAATTACTAAATGGTTATTCTCCCAAAAACCAAGCCATTTCTTCCTCAGAGTTCAGCCCTTTAGGAATTTTGAAGTCTAAATTGAGTATATATTGAGACTCCAATTGTCTAAGTTTTCGAATTCTATCGCCTTCTCTGTTGCTTGGTGGTATTCTGTCTACAACAAAGAAACGTAGCAGGTCACGATTACTGTGGTGAAATTCCTCAAAGTGGCGAGCAAGGGGAGACAGTTTATCTTTATTTTGGATCGCTCTCATATGTTCTAACACCCGTTTTTTGGCAGCAAACATGGTGCTGCCTACATATTTCTTCAAACACGGACATGTTAGAACATAGACACAGTGGTCTGAGACACAGGTCAAGTGTTTGTCAATTAGTTTTTCCACATTTTCCACCGGGTAGAAAACTTTCTTGATATTGCAACTAAACTTGCAGGCACATTAGTCAAGATGACCCTGTAAAACTGATCATCATCTCCTAGCTATATTTAAAAAATGATAAATCCCTGTAAGGCTTTCACAGGATTTTCACTATATATGGTATATAGGAATTTTTAATTAACGTTGTGCTCAAATGAAAATATCCTCTCTTTCTTTAAAAGGCTGATGGCATCAATAGATGTCATAACCCTCTTTTTACTAATCTAATACTCTGGTGTATTCTCTGATATCTATCCTATGCCTTAAATTAGGTGAATTTAAAAACAGCATATTTTATTTATTAAACTCTGTGGACTTTTAAGATAATGCAGCCCGAATGCAACACCTTTATTATTGTAACACTGTAAACAATGAGAAAAAAAAAATGCACATATTGCTTTGTGACTAGCAAAACTGTTCATCCTAAAATCTAATCTGAATTGTATACTACGGTCGTCCAAGACTAATCATCGCTTCAACAGAATTTATATATTTCAGATGTATGTACAGGGCTTTGAAGATGCATAACCAGAAAATATGACAGTTCCATTTGTTTGTTTTAGGCCTTTGGGTTGCAAACAAGTCTTTTGATCCACTGTATGTCTTTCTGTAACAGTCCCGACCTTAAATCATATCCTGATTTTGTTTTAGTGTTTCCAATGTCATGTACTTTAGTTGATAGATGTTATGTTTAATCTAATTAAAATGCACTGCAATTAAAGATTTTTCATTTTTGGTTCAAATATTGCTTTTATGTTCAAACTACTTTCATTTTATGCTGTCTTGCCAACATATACCAGTCCACAAAGACACTTTAACATATAAGCAACATTTTTCATGTCACATATTGCTGATGTTTTAATTTGTATTTTGTAATCTTGCTGTGGATGAGTAATCTCTGTTACTAGAACTCTCAAGTTACAGTTCCCGCAATTGTGGCATGGAATAGTCCCCTTGTTGCGTGTTTCGTGTTTTTTGTCTTATCCTTTGTTAACATAACTTTGATATTTTTGTGCAATGATACGCAAACAGTGGTTGTTCAGTACAGAGATGCATGAAACCAGGTTTATATTGCAGTAATGTCTAATGTTTCAATATTATCCTCTTAATCTTCAAACTGCTTGTTGAGAATTTATATACATTAGTCTCCCGTTTCTATTTTTGTCTTATTTGCCAAAAAGGTTGATCTGGTAGGTGTCTCGCTTTCTTTTTGGCATGTTGCACGAATTTCTGACACAATTTCTTTTTTAGTTTTAAATATCTCAGGGTTGAAACAATGTGATTGGTTTTTAAAAGTGATGTGCAGGGTATTTTTCAAGCTCATATTGATGGAAGCTTTCATAATGGATTAAGTTGTTGCTGTCCGTGGGTTTGCTATAAATGTCCATACTCATGTTTCCATTTCACATTTTTATCTGCACGTCCAGAGATGTTATCTCATAAGTGAGTTCTATTCTTTTGTTTACTTTAAGTTTATCCACCTGTTGTTCTAACATTTATTTCCTTGCCAAATTAAGACTATGTCATCTATGAATCTCTAGTATGCTTTCAGCACCTTATTTCATATAGAATTGTTGAGGTGTTCCTCCCTCAATTTTAGCATACACAGGTTAAAATAGCTTGGTATTCCACTACTTCCCATTGATGTGTTGCTGAACTGGAGACAGAATCTTATGTTAAAACTGTGGTACAATGTAAAACCAAGATGTTCCTCAATGCTTTTTCCAAATCAAGTATTCCATCTTACATAGGTTCCCATTATACTGTCTCCAAGCCTATATTGTGAAGAACAGACGTGTACAATGATTTCACATGTACACTACACAGCCTGATCGGCTCATCACCCTGTAAATTAAGTTGTTGCAATTTCTTTAAAACATATGTGGGGTCTCTGATGTACGGTCAACTGTTTGGCACCAAATGGTTGTAAATGATGATCTAGATATTTCCCCACCAGTTCCTGTTTGGAACTTATGCCTGATACTATAGCTCTGAAAGGATTTTTAGATGTGTATGTATTTTTGATAGCATATGTATTTTAGGTCTTTTTGGAAGTTCCAGATAAAAAAAATTATGAAATGATTTCTTAGAGCAAATACTTAAGCTAGATAAAATTACATCCATGGGATGGACGTTCCACCATCTATATAAATAAAAATGCAACTGTTCGTTTGTCCAAAATCTAAAATCTCCGAAAGTTCTTCACCAATTGCTTTGAAATTTAAACACAACGTTGCATTCGAATACACAAGTGTTTTTATATACACAACGTTGGATTTGAATACGCACGTGTCGAATATGCACGTGTTTTTCATCGAAAGCACAAACAGACACATAAAAATGTCAATGTGCGTTTGATAAAAATCTTAAATCTACAAAAGTTCTTCACAGATTAATTTGAAATTTTGACACAACGTTGAATTCGAATAAGCGCGTGTTAATAAATACACAACGTTGGATTCGAATACGCGTGTGTCAAATACGTGCGTGTTTTTAATCGAATGGACGAACAGACCCTATCGATTGGGTTGCTGCGCAACAACTACAACAGACGCATAGACACAATAGTCTACATATATTAGGATGGACAGTTGGTGTGAGGATGACAGACGAGAAGTGGGTGGAGGGAGGGAGGAGGAGTTGGTTCACTTGGCAACATTAAGAAAGGACGCATAGAGACAATAGTCTACATATATTAGGATGGACAGTTGGTGTCAGGATGGCAGACCGGGAAGTGGGTGGAGGGAGGGGGGAGGAGTTGGTTCACTTTGCAACATTAGCGCGTGTTTATATATACACAACCTTGGTTTCCAATACGTGCATGTACAATACGCGCATTTTTTTAATCGATAGGCCGAACAGACCCTATTGATTTGGTTGCTGTGCAACAAATACAAGGGACGCATGTAGACAATAGTCTACATATATTAGGATGGACAGTTGCTGTCAGGATGGCAGGCCGGGAAGTGGGTGGAGGGAGGGGGGGAGGAGTTGGTTCACTTTGCAACCCAAACAGACCCTATCGATTTGGTTGCTGCGCAACAAATACAAGGGACGCATATAGACAATAGTCTACATATATTAGGATGGACAGTTGGTGTCAGGATGGCATACCGGGAAGTGGGTGGAGGTAGGGGGGAGGAGTTGCTTCACTTTGCAACATTAAGAAAGGACGCATAGAGACAATAGTCTAAATAGATTAGGATGGACAGTTGGTGTCAGGATGGCAGACCGGGAAGTGGGTGGAGGGGGGAGGGGTTGCTTCACTTAGCAATATTAGCGCGTCAGACCGGGAAGTGGGTGGAGGGAGGGGGGAGGAGTTAGTTCACTTGGCAACATTAAGAAAGGACGCATAGAGACAATAGTCTACATATATTAGGATGGACAGTTGGTGTCAGGATGGCAGACCGGGAAGTGGGTGGAGGGAGGGGGGAGGAGTTGGTTCTCTTTGCAACATTAGCGCGTGTTTTTATATACACGTTGGATTCGAATACACGTGTGTCCAATACGCGGGTGTTTTTAATCGAAAGGCCGAACAGACCCTATTGATTTGGTTGCTGCGCAACAAATACAAGGGACGCATATAGACAATAGTCTACATATATTAGGATAGACAAAAACATATTGTATACCCACAAACATTGTGAAATTAAACATATTAGAAACTTGCGCTTACTCTTTTCTTTCTCTTCCATTTAACCAGACTGAGCCACAGCAACGCGTGGCCGGGTACAGCTAGTTTCTTAATTGTTTTCATTGTTTGCAGAGTTGAAGTAATCACCTCCTGGTGATATGTAAGGCCCAAAATGCATGGGGTGTGAGGGACATTGATAACAACATCGTAGTTGATGTGTAAATTACTGTGGAAATGCTTCAGATCATGATTTTAAATTACTACAAAGAATGAATAATGCTCACAAAAACTAAGTATGTGGCAATGGATTAATTGGTCAAATGTGTACAGGAGAAAAAATACAAAGTATTTTGACACGCTTTAGTAGTGCATTCCAAAAAGAGCAATATATTCTGCGACACACAATAGCATTTACCCTTTTTGGGACTTCACAAAGGGAATTAACAAGGGGATTTAAAGTCGACCTGACTAGTTTCAAGAAGACTTTGGAATATTCTTATGGTTAGGGCATTCTTGAACTTTTTTGTTACTACTTATCTAAGTATGAAGTTTTGATTAATTGCAAGGCAATGATTTCATATTTTTATCGCAGAGAGAGCCCTAAACACTTTGGCCCCAGCTGCATGACTAAGTCAGTTCCATATGCAAACACTCTAAGGGTCTCCAAACAGGTCCTGGAGGGCCGGTTCCATGCCAGATTTTTAAAATAACTACTTGTATCTCAATGGGGATATCCCAAAAATCTGACATGGATCCAGGACCGGTTTGGAGACCCCTGAACATGGTCTTCTTCACAGTATGCCTATCTGTTTTTGCAGAATGCTACAATCAGCAGGAAAAATATCCACATGGCTTAGCACAGAGTATCATCACACAAAAAGCCAGTGACAGCCAACTTCCACAGCTTAACCCGTTATCATTCTTGAAGCCCTTCTTAAACGTATCAACTGAATCTAAATGTGCAAGGATCTACTTATAATTTTGCAAATTGATGCTAGCATTGACTGTCACTTCAGCCCGGTGTTGCACCCTGATGATCAGGGTTATCTAATTGGCACTGAAGCCGTAACAAATTATTATGGACAGCTGCCCCTAAGAAGAAAGTAGAGGTCAAGCCCTTGAATAATAAGGAAAAGAAATGATCACCATACAATATTCACATGCAGAGATATCACAAAGCAGTTCTCAGAAGCGGAATGGAAAAGGCCCTACAGACCTTTTTAGTTATTTAAATACATTATGTCCCTCACCCCTTCCTCAGCTGTATCTATTTGTAGTAAATTACTTCTCTACTGTTCTCCACTGAATAGAATGTACCATGACATCATAGAATGCCTGGGTGTCTCTCTGTGCTCATTTGGTCAACTCTGGCTCAGCTGCTTGGGGCTTGCTCCTGGTGGGGTTTTATATATACTTCCTATCTTCTCCTACTTACCTATCCTAGAAGCAATCTACAATAAAGGATTATCTACTTACACAGTTGGACTGTGCCTCTTCCTTTACTACACTATAGTCTACAGACATTCCCATCTCTGTGCAACTTTGTATAACAATTGTTTTCTAATAAGTTAAGAAACCAAAACCATTCCATTTAGACAACACCCATTCTTGCAGGATCTCCTCTAGGAGTTCTGAACACATCACTCAAAATGTATCTCTATTCTCTTAGAACTGCTTTAGAATTCATCTGCCACGTGCTGCAGGTGTATGAACCTTTCACCTGAGAATGCTGGGAAATCGGTGGTTCAAAAAGCACAGCGTGATTTCAGTCCCAACTTAAAGTACAGGTACGCAATTCTGAGGCCCATTTATTTTCTTTAATTGCAGTTTTGTATAGCGCGAACCCGACCAGAAGGTGTTGGAGCGGTTTACGTGAGCGCCAGTTACATTACAGGACACATAAATCTTTTGTAGGCACATTGCTTCCAGTGCCTCAAGGCAAAGCCCCTCTAATAAACAACCAATAAAGGCGATCTCATCCAGATTTAAGATCTCTGGACCTTCTTCAAATTCTCAATACATTGCTTACAAGAGTCTTGATAGACAGAATGAATATTGTTACCCCGGTCATGTTATCTTAGCACCTAATAAGCACAGAAAGATACTACATATGTTTAATAAGGTAACACTTCCCATAGCCACAACCGCCATTGTTTTGGACTGATCGAAGTTCTTTGCCTAATTGCCGGCTTGCAACTAGGCCACCCTCACAGCTGCTCTATTTCTTTGTATCTACTTTTATTTCCAGACCCCAGCCTGAGGAATCTGACTCTCTGGGATCAGTCCACCTACCTATGAAAATAACTTCATCTTTGATGGCACCAGTTCTTCACTAAGTTTCACCCTGCACTTGCTGGGTCATCAGGTGTAGGCGTGGGCTCAGTCTTACAGGGCAAATATCTCCAACCTCTTTTAAGCCTCTGCTGTACTGCTCCCATGCCTCAAATTAACCTCCCTGTAGCTTGGGAAGACCTTGATAAAATATCCTTTCTGTTTTTCACAGAGTCATATTCAAAAATATCAAGTCACATTGTGTTTGTAAACAAAGGAACAGCAAAGCAAGACAGAGTTACAAACCAAGCCCATTTTACTGAATAAAAAATACAACCATATTCTCTCATTTATTTCTAAAAACATATTTCACATTAATGGCCATGACCTTCTGAAAATGTCGTTTTCATCTTTTTCGAGGTTGATCGCAATCAGAAACCCATGCGGTTTCTGATTTATGGAAAAACACATTTTGTTTTTTAATTGAGTCTTTATCATGAGTGGCTCATCAGCAGTCTGCAGTAAGCTCCAGGGGGTCAGGTTTCATAATAACAAACACAACAGATATTGTTGTTTCATTTGAAGTGGTCCAAACTATGTATGTGTCTGTGTTAGATGTGTATAGCAAGAATATGCGAATTGCCCTGTGCAAATAAGCTATTCTCATATGATTGTGAGTCCTAGATCATCATATCATTAATATATTTCACATTTTGTGTAGACAGGCTACCTCCGGCACAGGACAATTACATGAAGTAGATCAAACAACTCTATTGATTTTCCTATTTTGAAAATAATATTCTCAAACAATTTAAAAAACACATGGCAAGTATGCCTCTAGCAACACAATCTTCCTAATTTTTACTAAGGAGTCCCATTCGGAGTTCACTTCAACCATCATCTAAACCTTTTCATCATTGCCCAATTGGCCAATCCCAAGTTTCTGTTCATTCCAGTTCAATATCACTAAACCATGTTGTAACACTTAATGGGATTTCGGGAGCTGCCCCTCCAGCCACAAACTTCTTTTTTTGGATTCATGCCGCAATCCATCCCCTTGGACCAGTTATTCGTCTTTGACAACGGCCTCGAAAGCGCTAGGATGCCTGGCCTCACCTTGGAGGTGCTTCAGTAAGGGGCATCTCACAGGGAAAGCCAGGAAGGGTTCCAAAGCGGTATACAGCGCCAAGATGCCTGTCAGGTGATAGTGCGCTTTACAAGTATACACTTTACATTTACATTACATTACATTCCTGAGTCACTTGCTATGTTACTTGTGTAATCGTTAGACCTGTGACCAACCATAACTTTCTGTGTCTGTCCAGTGCAATTTCCCCCAAAACAACCAAGATCTCTAGTTTGGGTTCCAAGGTTGATCTCCATCCTAGCCACCCCTCCCACCCACCCAAAAGATCGAATAACCGCCACTTTACATCAACGCTACGGTATTTTTTAATCAGTTCAGTTCATGAAGCTTTATTCGGTACATGACAAAAATGACCATAAAAGCATAGCACAGGCAACAAGATTAAAAATACAAATGTAAATAAAAACTCATACTTTTTCAGATTAAAAACTCATACTTTTTCTAAAAGCCATTGATTTACATATAAAACTGGCAGTATAAAAACATACATCAGGGTGGTCCAAGATATATAGCAAACACATAGCATCCTCCACATTTAAATCTCCATACTTAAGGAATAGTGGTTTTAAAAAGGAGATCCTAACATTCTGAAATAGGGGACAAAAAAGCATAAAGTGCATTGTGCTTTGTTTAGAATGTCCATCACATGGACATGGGCCCACAGGTGGCTTTTTAGAGTGAGGGAAGGCCACCAATACGTGAGCAATACCAACTCTTAGTCTGGTTAGTACAAATCTGTGAGTTGGCCTAGTTACAACTTTCAGATAACATTGAAATCCCTCAGTAGAGATATATTTGTTATAAATCTTTACAGAAGCCAGGGAATTGCTTGTTACTGAACGTTTTAGGGCTTTAAGTAACATAAAGATATTTTTTTATTCCTGTTTCGCAAGGCCTCTAGGGGGACAATTTTCTGACAACAAATTAATATCAAAGATACTTTTGTAACAATCTACCACATATTTGAGCCAAGGTATCTGCATACAGTTGTCTAATGCAAGGCAATCCCTGATTATAAGTTGATTGAACTCTGTCTCATCCTTAAGCCAAATTGCACGATAAAGTAATAGAGGCCTAAGTGAGGCGAGCTCATTCAGGTGAAAAACCCCGCCTCTCTATGAATCAGCTCAGTTGGAGCGGACTTAGGGAGGCACAATAATTTCTTCAGAAAGTTATTTTCTTCTAACTGTAGGCAGTCGGTTTTGCAGTAACCCCAAAGCCCCGCCCCGTAAAGGGCAATGGATACGCTGCGAGCCTTGTAGATTTCCAGCATATCCTTGATACGTCTGTCCCCTAACTTAGATGCAAATTTAAAAATACCATAAGAGCTTTTGCTCATCTTAGATCGAACATTCATTAATTCATTCCCCCACCTGCCATCACTGGTAAAAGTTACCCCCAGGTAACAAAAACTACTCACATTCTGCACTTTAACCCCTTCTATAAAGAAGGATTGGTTTCTGCCCCCCTTATTTCCACATATCATCGTGTGGGTTTTGCTCTTATTGATCAACAGTCTCCTGCTCCCGATGAATTCGGTGAATTTATCCATTAAACGTTGCAGACCAACGGGTGTCCGTGACAGGAGCACCGCGTCGTCTGCATATAGCAGGACTGGTACACTATCCCCTGCAACCTGTGGGGAATCGGCCTTAACTGTTTTCAGGGCGGCTTCAACCCCATTAATAAAAAGGGTAAATAGAAGGGGCGCAAGGACACAACCCTGCCTAATTCCCCGTTTCACATTAAAATTTCTTGTACATTCCCCACTAGCACCATAGCGGACACATGTTTCCATCTTGCTATAGAGTCTGGCAAGGAAAAAGATAATTTCTTTCGGGGCACCCATGTCAAGCAGAACTGACCAAAGAAGTGAGTGATTGACTAAATCAAAAGCACTGCTAAGGTCAGCAAAACAGAGATAGATGTTCCCAAATTTGGCTCTGGTGTACTTGCCTATCAACAGCTCTAAATTCAGGCATTGGTCAAGGGCCCCTCTTCCCTTCCTAAATCCATATTGAGAGTTTGCAAGGACTCCGTATTCATCAGCCCATTCCTCTAGTCTGATAAGCAAGACTCTGCTCATGATTTTGACAGACGAGTCGAGCAGGCTGATGGGCCGGTAGTTACTAGCCAGGGCTTTATCCCCTTTTTTATAAATTGGGACTATGATAGAATCGCCCCATGTTGGTGGAATCATGGTGGTTACGGCAGCATTGAGTACCAAAGTAAGTATTGGACCCCAAAGCTGCGGCTGGTCCCTATAGACATCAATCGGGACACCATCTGGTCCCTGGGCCTTACCACCCTTACTATTCTTAATTTCATTCTCCACCTCTCCCAATGAAATATCTAAAGGCACTACAGGCCACCTTCTATTTTCGTTGGGCGTCAAGTCATTATCTGCGAAGATTGCGGTGAAGTGGTTCACCCAATCTTCACTCCCAACGTTGGATGAAAGTTGCGGGGTTTTATCATCTTGGAGGAACGGTGAATTAACAGTGGACCAAAACAGGCGACTATCCGCAGTGTCTGCTGCCTGAGTAAGATGCCCAGGCCTCCTGCTGTAGTTCCCTCTTTCTTTTAGACAGCGCCTGTTTATAATCAAATCTTAATAGTTTGACTCTATCCTTATCCCTAGGGGTAATGGCCAAAGCTTGTTTAAGTTGGGAGAGAAGAGACGTACAGGCATGGTCAAACCATCCAATCCCTTTCCCTCCTTTATCTAGTTTTTTCCCCGGAAAGATGTTGCTGATAGCAATGTTAATTTTAAGAAATGAGTCATAACCTGATAAGACGGACATCCTAGAGATAGAATAATATCAATGTCCATCTTACATTTATTTATGATTAAGGGTACCACTGTAACCGATTTTTCACCTATCCATCTTAGCCTAACCCCGTTAGGCCTGTGAGGCTCTATATTTGCCAAAACTCTAATGGGTGGCTCAGTTCTAACCATCCATGTAGTTATTTGCAAGCTAATACAATTATGGTCGCTCATGGAGGGTGTATCCCTCACTTTAATTATGCAGTGGGGTACCAAGTTAGATGAGACCATAATATGATCAATAATGGAGTTCACGTTCCTACCGGTGAAGGTCGGAATTGAACCCTCACTTCCCTCCTGGACAGTGCTCAGTAGCTCTAGATCATACAAGATCATAATGCTATTGATAGCCTCTCCATAAGCATTATGCGGGAAGTGGTACATATTCTCCCCATTATTCGTTACGATCCCACAGACCCTAGAGGAAGATAAACTACAAACTTGTGCGTTAAAATCTCCCACCCAAATGAAAGTAAAATTGCATGTTGCTTTGCTTACCAGCTTCATGAGGGCACCGGATAATTCATCTATCACTTTGTGCCGGGAATTAGTAAAATTATTATTATAAAAATTAATTAGGAGCACATCAGTACCATCCGGTAGACGTACCCACAGGATTTGCGAATGAGGTTCAACTACCAGATGTTTAATAACGGTCAACTTTACATCTACTGAAATAAGGATAAGGAGACCGCCCTTGGCCCTACCATGGCTAGATACGGATGCATCTAAACTATAGCATGTATACCCTTCCATGTTAGGTTTATCTACACACCACGTCTCTTGCATGCACAGTACATCATATGACCTTACAAAGTCCTCCCATTCTAGTTTATTTGCCTTAGATGCCCATCCGGCAATGTTCCAACTTGCCAAATAAATCCCCGCAGATTGGTTGTTATTGACAGTATCAACAATGTTATTGGAACAATTACTCATCTTACTATGCTCAAATACCGGCCCGCCTATGTCAGTACCTATGGCACTCCCAATAACAATCCCAGAATCCTCAGTAATCTCAATAGTACGCTGAACTACTAACCCACTTTCGGGATTATCCATAATAGCAGGGGATAGATCTTCTTTTACCTCACTTAAATTAATCTTGTTTATACTCAATATAACGTCCCTTTCAGTCCCAGGTCCTATCTGATGTCAATCGTTTTGGTCCATGAGGCTCAAGGACTGGTACCTGTTCTGAACTGGGACTTGATAGACCATCCCATTGATAGGCGAGAAAATACTATCGCAGGTGGGTACAAAATTGGGAGTGTGTATAATAGGTCTGTTCCCACCAGGGACAGAGTTCGACATAGGCATAGGCATAGGCAAGATGGGTCTGCCCCCAGTAAGATCAGGGCTGAAAGTGGGCAACAGAGATCTATTTCCAGTGGGCAAAAAATTAGAATTGAAAACACCCTCTCTACAGTTTGCAGAGGGCAACCTGTTAAGGTGGTTATAGAAATAGCCCAATGATCTTGCGACGACCTCAGTCTCAGACTGCGTTAATGCAGCTGCTCTAAGTAAGACCGTCGCAACATGTTGCGGGTGTTGGAAATTAATAATCACACAATCGCCCCCACAGGTCTTCCGGGTATTCCCAATCCAGTTAACCCTTCTGATAGATAAAATTTGATCAGAATAGCCAACAGGAAAACCGCAATGGCGGTTTAACCATGATACCGTTTTGTTTTTCAAAGAAACTCCGGACTCCTGGGGATATAGGGCCTGGTCTAGAGCCGGGACGTTAGTTAGAACCACAACATAGGGCACACACTCTGGGGGGAGGTCTACTGGTCGACTACTTATGTTTGCATGCACCCCATCGATGCCCCTTATGGCAGCTGACTTAGCTGGCACAGCTGGCGCCGGCATGGTCCTGGCTCCATTTGGTACTGGTGATTTTCTTACAACAGAATTTACACCTATGGTGCTATGGCCGTTGATGCAGTCGCCGACACCTGCGTGGGTCGACCCGTATTACGTGCTGGTGGGGATTTGGGGAAATTCAATATAGGTATTGTCTGTGATGATTGTTTTCCCACATTAGCGCCACGAGGGGTAGTATTCACGTTGCGAGGCCTTTCCTTATCTTGATTAGATACAGATTGACGGCATGTAACATCTCTTACATTTAGTATAGGTTTGTCGAATTTGGCTACATGCTGGTCCACCACAGCCCCCAATCTCAGCACCTCAGCCGACAATGCATCAATTTTAGCTAACAAAGGCTCCACAACCAACTTCAATTTGTCGTCAATGGAACTCACTAACAAATCGAATTGGTTAATGTTAATGGAAACACCGTTATCCTTAGTAGGGGCCCCTTTATCACCAATATTCTCCTTGTGTATGGTGTCCTTTTTTCCCCTAGCCGAATGGCTTCCCCGTTTGAGAACAGGTTTCCTGCATGCTCTCATAAATCGTGTAGCCCTGGCTGATTGTAGCGGAGTACCTTCCTGAGTCTCAGATGGAATTGATTCGCCTTCCACTGCAGTAGGATCATCAGAATCATCAGGGGCCTCAACAGCAGTAGATTCAACATTAATACAAGCGTTATCAGTCTCGGCTAGCATATTAGTGTTCATAATGTCAATATTATCCTCAATAGTGGGGTCCAATGGTGTGGCCAAAGGGAGATCGGGCAAGTTATCTTTACCTAGCGATTTCCTTCTGTCGCTATTAATTCTGGTGACTACTTTCAGCAGGTAGTTATCTGGTAGGGTAGTTTGAATAGACATGTTGGCGGTATCTCAAGCAAAAACAGTTAGGACGCCATACACAAGAATTTGGGCGATTGCTAGCCGGGGTAAAGAAGCACTGATACTCACAATTTTGACCAAGGGGACAGGCCCGTCCCGTCCCTGGTCGTCCCCGGACGGCCACAGACGGCCCGCCCTTTGCCCGGCGCTGGTCCGCGCGCGGTCCCGTGACGCGGAAACTGTGTGGAGTTTAAATGCCTCCTGGCGCTGTGGTTGCGGGCGGTGACCGCTTCCTGGTTCCTGCTGCTGTGCAGGCTGGGTGTTGTGGTTTGCCTGGCTCCCCTCCGCTCGGCGGCCGCTGTAGCTGGAGATGTGGCGGCGGGAGGGAGAGCAGCTGCAGGCTGGGCAGGTGCTGACAAGAAGTATGGGACCCAACAAGTAAGTCCGGCGTGTGTCTGATATTTTTTAATCTTCCTGACTGCATGCTTGAATCTTCTTTATACTACTTTGCACTCCAAACATTTTAGACTACAATTACTGATACTATTTTATACAGCTTGCTTCTTGCATGGTATATGAAAGGGGTTTAGCTACACTAACCTCAGACTTGCATGCCCCATAACTAACTACTCTGATGTACATCAACGTCTAGCGCCAATCTTCTTCCTCCAACAGTTCTGTCTTACTCTACTGTTCTCCTTTAGTTTACAAAATGTGCCTGGAGTATTTTGCTGTTACTTGTTTGAATTCCTCAAAATTGGTTTAGGCATATGTTCCTGCTTTATCACTCTTGCTTCTAATGGCACAAATTCAGGCATTCTCATCCTTCCAGGCAAGCATTTTCCTAGGGTAGCACTTAGTTGTATACATTTATGCATTTCTCACCTATTTATTACATACTGGTTTTTGTGCCATGTAATCCTCATTCTTTTTGTGTGATACACACCATTGGCTACAATTTTATGCTGGCAAGGAGAATGGAACATAATATTCAGAAAGGAAGGAAAAACCTTGCAAGTTTAACGCCCCCCTCCTTTATCCACCCTAGCCATCCCATAGTCTGCTCACATCACCCATGAGTAACCAGTTCTGAAACATGGCATAGCCTATAGCTGCTCTGAGCTTAAATGATGGATGAAGAGGCCAGTTTTGCATCTGGAGTTACTGAAAACACACCTCTTCAGGCAATCCATAATGCCTTTTGATGTCTTCAGATAATTTAATTTGCCATTTATTGAAAAGGAAGTCCAGCATGAGGCACTTACTATCTCAGCAGAGCTCGAGTAGAACCGTATTCAGCTCTGGTAAGTCTGTACTGTTCCATTTTTGTGTAAAGGAGTAGGGAATTGTAATACATCTTTTCTTTCCAAAGACTCTTTTCTAAGTACTCAGTGCTGCTCTAATACAGAAGGGTACCACTGAAAACTTCTGTGCTTTCTTGCAGTCTATTGGACCAACCACAAAGGAGAACCACCTATGTTAATGATCAACAAACTGCTTGCCAGTGTCCTCCTTTGCAATTTGACCAGAAATCTCAGTGGGGAAGCCTTGCAATAATATGTTGGATGTAGACTCTTCATTACCCAGTTGGGGTACGTGGATACAAGTGGTTGTGTGCTTCTCCAGGTTTCATCCCACTCCATATGAAGTTATCAAGGAACCTATACACGAGAACAGGGTTTTCGTATAAAGGAAGCAATGGCTCTTAGCTTATTAACTTTGGTGTGTTGTACATGAAACAATTTGGTATGGTGCTAACTGGGAAGAGGAGACCCTAATAACCCCTTATTCTGTGAAGGAAAATCCTACCACATATACATATAACCACAGTCCCGTGCACACATACAGTATTAAAGCAAACAATGTAGATGTAAATGGAACAGTATCCAACGTAGAGGTCTTGTTTTTTTTTATTGGTAATAACACAAAACAGCCAGCCAACACGAGTTTCGTCAGAGAAACAGTTGTCTCCGACTCTTCAGGGCTGGGAATGATACAAAAGATGACCTGAGAACAAAGTATAGAATGACAATGCCTGGAGAACACATGTTCTCACAAAAGTGGAAAATGACATCACCCAACACTCGTGGAAACCATACTTTTGAGAAACCCACAACATTTGGTGTGGGGCGTACCCCTTGCTACGCTGTAATAAAATACAATTGTGACTACATATGAGTATCCTAAGTAAGTGATTCTGATCACATATCTACAGAGAGAATGTTGTGGTCCATGGGTGAAGTGAAGACAAGAACACAAGTCTATTGCCCAAATGGTGAAAAACAGAAAGAAACATTCTAGATATGTTGAATTTAAACACGCAGATGTGGAGGGGGATAAAGTCATGTCTGGGCGACCAAGCTGAGCAAGTCTAAGATAGTCAAGTACCTTAATGGCTGATTCCAAGTTCAGTGTAGTCTAGAAAAAAGTATAGATAGGAAGCGGGGGGGGGTATCATTGTGTACTACATGGACATAAGGGGAATATATGATGGCAAGAAAAGTAAGTCAAAACAGGTAAGAAAAAGGCGTCAAAAGCTTAGCCCATAACCGGTGATAATTCCAACCCGGTAGGGCACAAGTCAAAATCAGATTAACGAGTTCTGTGAAGAATGAATACAAATAGCTGCAGGGATAAAAAGGAATAAGCCGATAAGGGTACGTCCAGACAATTGAGTGGAGAATAATGGACTAACCTACTTTATAATTGCAGGAGACAGTGGAATTGAGAACATTTACAATATAATGACCGCTCTAAGGAAGACTCTCCTCAAAGGCATTACATAATCTCTCGAATATTGTGGCAATAATTCTACAGAAGATCCTATAAAAGAGGGCTGTGGACCAGCCTAGCCCCAGTGCCTTCCCTGATTTGTCTGTGAATAGTGCTAATCACCACTTCCATTGCAATGGGATGTGCTATATTTACAGCTAGCGTTTCGACAGATGGCAGCTATTCGAGTCTATTCACTAAGGTATTTAGTACACAAAGTAGTACTTTTTGTGGTTATTTGTGGTCTCAGTGGACAACCAACCTAAAGGAAAAGCTTCGGCCCACCTTTTCCACTTAGAAAGGCTTTCCCCAGCCTGATAAAATGAACTTGGTGAATACCCTTCTTGAAACAAATGACTTCTTCCTGGTTGTTTTCCCCCATACACTTTTTTTAACTGGGGCGTGGTTAGGTCAGCCCCCGCTTTTCTTTCTCTGGTCCTCATCCTTATCCATTATTTATTTGCCAATAACATTTTTACTGGACATATCCGTTTCAAAAACATTACACTCAATATTGCATATTTCAAGTCCTTTTTGATCCTCTGCCCTTCTCCCCATCCCTGAGCTCATTACCTCTAGGAAAACAGTTCTCTGCGAGGGTCATTCCCCTTGTCTCCCAATAAACCGCCCCTTCTTTCAATTCATATTTACGACTCTTTAATAGTTTAGCTCCATGTCTCTCAGCCTGTGTGGTTTAGTAGAGCTTGCTTCTATGTCCATCAGGCAATCAAGCAGCGGAGGCCAGATCTGCTCGAATCTCTTACGCTGGTGATTTATATCATACATTAGTTTTTCAACTGCAATTATTCCTTACACATTCTTGTAGGAGGGGCTACCGCTTAGCCCCATCAAGGTCCTCCATTACTTTTTTTGTTTTAGTCTCCCATTTCTCTATACAACCCTCCTCCCTTCATACTCCTTCATTTTCTCTCCCAAAACTTTGGAGGATAAGGTCCTATCGCCTACTCTACGAATACTGTATTTCTTCTTCTGCCACAAACCACTTTCATCCCCCTCCCCAAGTACTTTTTCTTTCTTTCTTAGAATCATATTTTATTGATTTTATGAGGATCAATACAAGATTACTGTACGATAAAGGACATATGAATAACATTTGAGAGTATACATAAGTGGCATTCAACTGCACCCCAGCTTACTTTAACTTCTCACCTCTTCTTTCGGTGCTGCGTTCCTCTGCTCCTTCCTTTATGGACCTCGGTAAGCAAAGAATAAAGACTATTGCAGCCAATTAATTTACTGTACTCCGCTTTTGAATTATTCTTAAAATTACTTACTTAGAATTATGAATTTGTAAAGTTTTTATGACAAAAATTACAGGATTTCATAGAAGAATTTGAGTAATATTGACAAATCCTCAAAATGAATGTTCGGAAGTCTGATTTCATTGGGGTGGCTTTCTTCTTTTTGGGAATCCGTCATCATGTAGCACACCCCTCTTTGATGTACTTTTATATGAATTTGTAAATTTGCGCCATCTAAAAGGGAAATAAACAGGTTACTTACCTTTAGCAATGCCTTCTCTGGCAGATACGCCAACAACAGATTCCTCACCCTTAAAATAATCCCCATGCGTTATACTTTATTGGGAAGCTTTTCACAGCAGTACTCTAGCATGGCGAAAGGCAACACTATGCGGCTCCACACTGGCTTTGTTTTGACCAGAAAGTGATGGAGCAGAGCCGATGCAGGTGCCACCCCAGTGCGTTGACTTCAGTTTTTTTCTTGACACTGTCAGTATCACCGACGGGGAGCCCAAAAATAGATCAGCAGTACTACTGTGCAGATTTCTGGATTGGACCTTTTTAAAGATGGGGTGTGATGGCCCAGTGACGAATCTACAGTTAGAGTATCCACCATAACTAGCATTACTCAAGATAAGTAACGTGTGCTTCTGTTATACACTTCTAACAACAGGCTCCTCACCATTAGAATAGATACCAAAGCAGTACCTCCCAAGGTGGTGGGAGTCTGTGAATTGGCTTAGGCCAAAACTTTCTGTAGTACCAAAGAACATGATACTTACCTTCGGTAATGCCTTTTATGGTAGAGGCAATATCTAGCGGCAGATTCCTTACCTTTGAATTTCCCCAGGAGTCAGACTAGAATCTGGAGATTTTTCATGAGCAGTACCCCTGCACGCCAATAGGTGGTGTCGGTTGGCTCTGCCTAGCATCATCCGTGTGGGAACTGACGTCCGCATCACCTATAAAGGTGCCACCTCGGCGTGCTGACGTCAGTTACTTTTCTCAAATTTACATGCCAGAAGTGCGGAGCCATGAAGTGCACTGACACTGGTGTGTTCAAACCAGGGCCCTGAAAGAGACCATCCCTGACCCCAGAAATCTGTCTGCAGGGGGGATGGGTGGGTGGGTAAGGAATCTGCAGCTAGATATTGTCTTGACCAGATCATGCTTTACCAAAGGTAAGTAACTTGTTCATCTGACAGAGACATCTAGCAGCAGATTCCCTACCTTTCAATAGATACCCCAGCAATACCATTCCTGGGAGGTGGGTCAACATACAATTTTAGACTAAGAAGTCCTGCAGGACCGAACAGGTCTGACAGATGCCTGACAGATGTCCAGGACTGGAACTCCATGGGCTAACACAGTGGCCACAGCCCTAGCTATGGTGGAATGATCTCTTAAGCCTTCAGAAGGCTGCTTCTTTACCAATGCATTGCAGATCTTGATGCAGAGAATGACCTATCAAGAGAAGATCCATTTCTGCATTGCCGGACCTTCCTTCACCCCAACATACCCCACGAAGAGTTGGTCATCCACCCAGAACTCGTGTGTGGTCAAGGTAGAATGACAACACTATTTTTGGGTCCAGATGGTGGAGTTGCTCCTCTTCTATGGAGGGAGGTGGAGGAGCTTAGAAAGTGACAGATTGGCCCACATGAAATGGTGTTACCACTTTCGACAGGAAAGAGTCCCTAGTGAGAAGCACCAGTTTGTCAGGAAAAACTGATAGATATGGAGGCTTGGATGATAAAGCCTTCAGCTCACTCACCCTTCTGGTTGATGCAATGGCTATGAGAAAGGCTGTTTTGATGGTGAGTAGCCTGACTGCACAATTGTGTAAATGCTCGATGGAGCACAGATCAGAAATTTGAGAACCAAATTAAGGTCCCACTGAGGCATCATGAAAGGGGAAGGTGGGAACATATGTACAAGACCTTTTAGAAATCCATTTACACTCGGAGATTTAAATAAGGAGGGTTGGTATGGCAGCCACAAGATGTCAGACAAGACAGAAAGATACCCTTTCAGAGTGCCAGAGCAGGTCACTGCTGGGTGAGGGTCAAAATAAAAAGTTAACTATCAGAAAGAGGGTCAATAGACTTTTCTGTGCAATCGGATGCAAACTATTTCTATCAGCAGGTGTATACGGTCTTGGTGGAGGAAAGCCTGGCTGCCAGAATAACAATACAGACTTCAGGAGGAAATTCGAAAGCTATCAACTGCCGCCATTTAATCTCCACGCAAGAAGGCGAAGAGGTGACAGGTTCGGGTGGAGTACCCTCCCCTGCTGCTGCAATAGACGATCCTCCAAAAGGGGCAGCCTGATCCAAGGATCGATGCTCATATTCATTCAGATAGAGATAATAAACTCTCTGTGCTCAGTCACTGGTATTGGTAGTACTGGTGGTAGTACTGGTGGTGGTGGTAGTACTGTTGGTGGTGGTAGTGGTAGTACTGGTGGCTGTAGTAGTGGTAGTACTGGTGGCTGTAGTAGTGGTAGTACTGGTGGTGGTGGTACTGGTAGTAATGATGGTGGTAATACTGGTAGTACTGGTGATGGTGGTGGTACTGGTAGTGGTAGTACTGGTGGTGGTGGTACTGGTAGTGGTAGTACTGGTGGTGGTGATACTGGTAGTACTGGTGGTGGTGGTACTGGTAGTGGTAGTAGTGGTAGTACTGGAGGTGGTGGTAGTGGTAGTACTGGGGGTGGTAGTAATGGTAGTGGTGGTACTGGTGGTGGTGGTACTGGTAGCGGGAGTACTGGTGGTGGTGGTACTGGTAGCAGTAGCATTGGTGGTGGTGGTACTGCTGCCCGTAATACTGGTAGTGGTAGTACTGGTGGTGGTGGTACTGGTGGTGTTAGTACTGGTGGTGGTAGTGGTACTGGTTGTGGTAGTACTGGTACTGGTAGTACTGGTGGTGGTGGTAGTAGTGTTGGTGGTGGTAGTACTGGTGGCTGTAGTAGTGGTAGTACTGGTGGCTGTAGTAGTGGTAGTACTGGTGGTGGTAGTACTGGTAGTACTGATGGTGGTAGTACTGGTAGTACTGGTGGTGGTACTGGTAGTACTGGTGGTGGTACTGGTAGTGGTAGTACTGGTGGTGGTGGTACTGGTAGTACTGGTGGTGGTGGTACTGGTAGTGGTAGTAGTGGTAGTACTGGAGGTGGTGGTACTGGTAGTACTGTTGGTGGTAGTACTGGTGGTGGTAGTACTGGTAGTGGTGGTACTGGTAGTGGTGGTACTGGTAGCGGGAGTACTGGTGGTGGTGGTACTGGTAGCAGTAGCATTGGTGGTGGTGGTGGTACTGCTGCCCGTAATACTGGTAGTGGTAGTACTGGTGGTGGTGGTACTGGTGGTGGTAGTACTGGTGGTGGTAGTGGTACTGGTTGTGGTAGTACTGGTACTGGTAGTACTGGTGGTGGTGGTAGTACTGGTGGCTGTAGTAGTGGTAGTACTGGTGGCTGTAGTAGTGGTAGTACTGGTGGTGGTAGTACTGATGGTGGTAGTACTGGTACTACTGGTGGTGGTGGTGGTACTGGTAGTACTGGTGGTGGTGGTACTGGTAGTACTGGTGGTGGTGGTGGTGGTACTGGTAGTGGTAGTAGTGGTAGTACTGGAGGTGGTGGTACTGGTAGTGGTAGTACTGTTGGTGGTAGTATTGGTGGTGGTAGTACTGGTAGTGGTGGTACTGGTAGCGGGAGTACTGGTGGTGGTGGTACTGGTAGCAGTAGCATTGGTGGTGGTGGTACTGCTGCCCGTAATACTGGTAGTGGTAGTACTGGTGGTGGTGGTACTGGTGGTGGTAGTACTGGTGGTGGTAGTGGTACTGGTTATGGTAGTACTGGTACTGGTACTACTGGTGGTGGTGGTGGTGGTAGTACTGTTGGTGGTGGTAGTACTGGTGGCTGTAGTAGTGGTAGTACTGGTGGCTGTAGTAGTGGTAGTACTGGTGGTGGTAGTACTGGTAGTACTGATGGTGGTAGTACTGGTAGTACTGGTGATGGTGGTGGTACTGGTAGTGGTAGTGGTAGTACTGGTGGTGGTGGTACTGGTAGTACTGGTGGTGGTGGTACTGGTAGTGGTAGTACTGGAGGTGGTGGTACTGGTAGTGGTAGTACTGATGGTGGTAGTACTGGTGATGGTGGTGGTACTGGTAGTGGTAGTACTGGTGGTGGTGGTACTGGTAGTACTGGTGGTGGTGGTACTGGTAGTGGTAGTAGTGGTAGTACTGGAGGTGGTGGTACTGGTAGTGGTAGTACTGTTGGTGGTAGTACAGGTGGTGGTAGTACTGGTAGTGGTGGTACTGGTGGTGGTGGTACTGGTAGCAGTAGCATTGGTGGTGGTGGTACTGCTGCCCGTAATACTGGTAGTGGTAGTACTGGTGGTGGTGGTACTGGTGGTGGTAGTACTGGTGGTGGTAGTGGTACTGGTTATGGTAGTACTGGTACTGGTAGTACTGTTGGTGGTGGTAGTACTGTTGGTGGTGGTAGTGGTAGTACTGGTGGCTGTAGTAGTGGTAGTACTGGTGGCTGTAGTAGTGGTAGTACTGGTGGTGGTAGTACTGGTAGTACTGATGGTGGTAGTACTGGTAGTACTGGTGGTGGTACTGGTAGTGGTAGTACTGGTGGTGGTGGTACTGGTAGTACTGGCGGTGGTGGTACTGGTAGTGGTAGTAGTGGTAGTACTGGAGGTGGTGGTACTGGTAGTGGTAGTACTGTTGGTGGTAGTACTGGTGGTGGTAGTACTGGTAGTGGTGGTACTGGTGGTGGTGGTACTGGTGGTGGTGGTACTGGTAGCGGGAGTACTGGTGGTGGTGGTACTGGTAGCAGTAGCATTGGTGGTGGTGGTACTGCTGCCCGTAATACTGGTAGTGGTAGTACTGGTGGTGGTGGTACTGGTGGTGGTGGTACTGGTGGTGGTAGTACTGGTGGTGGTAGTGGTACTGATTATGGTAGTACTGGTATTGGTAGTACTGGTGGTGGTGGTAGTACTGTTGGTGGTGGTAGTGGTAGTACTGGTGGCTGTAGT
This sequence comes from Lissotriton helveticus, assembly GCF_964261635.1. Lineage (NCBI taxonomy): Eukaryota > Metazoa > Chordata > Amphibia > Caudata > Salamandridae > Lissotriton > Lissotriton helveticus. The sequence continues at coordinate 1,258,451,359 of NC_136070.1, read as the reverse complement.
AGTGGTAGTACTGGTGGCTGTAGTAGTGGTAGTACTGGTGGTGGTAGTACTGGTAGTACTGATGGTGGTGGTACTGGTAGTGGTAGTACTGGTGGTACTGGTAGTGGTAGTACTGGTGGTGGTGGTACTGGTAGTACTGGTGGTGGTGGTACTGGTAGTGGTACTACTGGAGGTGGTGGTACTGGTAGTGGTAGTACTGTTGGTGGTAGTACTGGGGGTGGTAGTAATGGTACTGGTGGTGGTGGTACTGGTAGCGGGAGTACTGGTGGTGGTGGTACTGGTAGCAGTAGCATTGGTGGTGGTGGTACTGCTGCCCGTAATACTGGTAGTGGTAGTACTGGTGGTGGTGGTACTGGTGGTGGTAGTACTGGTGGTGGTAGTGGTACTGGTTGTGGTAGTACTAGTACTGGTAGTACTGGTGGTGGTGGTAGTACTGTTGGTGGTGGTAGTGGTAGTACTGGTGGCTGCAGTAGTGGTAGTACTGGTGGCTGTAGTAGTGCTAGTACTGGTGGTGGTAGTACTGGTAGTACTGATGGTGGTAGTACTGGTAGTACTGCTGGTGGTGGTGGTACTGGTAGTGGTAGTACTGGTGGTGGTGGTGCTGGTAGTACTGGTGGTGGTGGTACTGGTAGTGGTAGTACTGGAGGTGGTGGTACTGGTAGTGGTAGTACTGTTGGTGGTAGTACTGGTGGTGGTAGTACTGGTAGTGGTGGTACTGGTAGTGGTGGTACTGGTAGCGGTAGCATTGGTGGTGGTGGTACTGCTGCCCGTAATACTGGTAGTGGTAGTACTGGTGGTGGTGGTACTGGTGGTGGTAGTACTGGTGGTGGTAGTGGTACTGGTTATGGTAGTACTGGTACTGGTAGTACTGGTGGTGGTGGTAGTACTGTTGGTGGTGGTAGTGGTAGTACTGGTGGCTGTAGTAGTGGTAGTACTGGTGGCTGTAGTAGTGGTAGTACTGGTGGTGGTAGTACTGATGGTGGTAGTACTGGTACTACTGGTGGTGGTGGTGGTACTGGTAGTGGTAGTACTGGTGGTGGTGGTACTGGTAGTACTGGTGGTGGTGGTACTGGTAGTGGTAGTAGTGGTAGTACTGGAGGTGGTGGTACTGGTAGTGGTAGTACTGTTGGTGGTAGTATTGGTGGTGGTAGTACTGCTAGTGGTGGTACTGGTAGTGGTGGTACTGGTAGCGGGAGTACTGGTGGTGGTGGTACTGGTAGCAGTAGCATTGGTGGTGGTGGTACTGCTGCCCGTAATACTGGTAGTGGTAGTACTGGTGGTGGTGGTACTGGTGGTGGTAGTACTGGTGGTGGTAGTGGTACTGGTTATGGTAGTACTGGTACTGGTACTACTGGTGGTGGTGGTGGTGGTAGTACTGTTGGTGGTGGTAGTGGTAGTACTGGTGGCTGTAGTAGTGGTAGTACTGGTGGCTGTAGTAGTGGTAGTACTGGTGGTGGTAGTACTGGTAGTACTGATGGTGGTAGTACTGGTGATGGTGGTGGTACTGGTAGTGGTAGTACTGGTGGTGGTGGTACTGGTAGTGGTAGTACTGGTGGTGGTGGTACTGGTAGTACTGGTGGTGGTGGTGGTACTGGTAGTGGTAGTAGTGGTAGTACTGGAGGTGGTGGTACTGGTAGTGGTAGTACTGATGGTGGTAGTACTGGTGATGGTGGTGGTACTGGTAGTGGTAGTACTGGTGGTGGTGGTACTGGTAGTACTGGTGGTGGTGGTACTGGTAGTGGTAGTAGTGGTAGTACTGGAGGTGGTGGTACTGGTAGTGGTAGTACTGTTGGTGGTAGTACTGGTGGTGGTAGTACTGGTAGCGGTGGTACTGGTGGTGGTGGTACTGGTAGCGGGAGTACTGGTGGTGGTGGTACTGGTAGCAGTAGCATTGGTGGTGGTGGTACTGCTGCCCGTAATACTGGTAGTGGTAGTACTGGTGGTGGTGGTACTGGTGGTGGTAGTACTGGTGGTGGTAGTGGTACTGGTTATGGTAGTACTGGTACTGGTAGTACTGGTGGTGGTGGTAGTACTGTTGGTGGTGGTAGTGGTAGTACTGGTGGCTGTAGTAGTGGTAGTACTGGTGGCTGTAGTAGTGGTAGTACTGGTGGTGGTAGTACTGGTAGTACTGATGGTGGTAGTACTGGTAGTACTGGTGGTGGTGGTGGTACTGGTAGTGGTAGTACTGGTGTTGGTGGTACTGGTAGTACTGGCGGTGGTGGTACTGGTAGTGGTAGTAATGGTAGTACTGGAGGTGGTGGTACTGGTAGTGGTAGTACTGTTGGTGGTAGTACTGGTGGTGGTAGTACTGGTAGTGGTGGTACTGGTGGTGGTGGTACTGGTGGTGGTGGTACTGGTAGCGGGAGTACTGGTGGTGGTGGTACTGGTAGCAGTAGCATTGGTGGTGGTGGTACTGCTGCCCGTAATACTGGTAGTGGTAGTACTGGTGGTGGTGGTACTGGTGGTGGTAGTACTGGTGGTGGTAGTGGTACTGATTATGGTAGTACTGGTATTGGTAGTACTGGTGGTGGTGGTAGTACTGTTGGTGGTGGTAGTGGTAGTACTGGTGGCTGTAGTAGTGGTAGTACTGGTGGCTGTAGTAGTGGTAGTACTGGTGGTGGTAGTACTGGTAGTACTGATGGTGGTAGTGGTAGTACTGGTGGTGGTGGTACTGGTAGTGGTAGTACTGGTGGTGGTGGTACTGGTAGTGGTAGTACTGGTGGTGGTGGTACTGGTAGTACTGGTGGTGGTGGTACTGGTACTACTGGAGGTGGTGGTACTGGTAGTGGTAGTACTGTTGGTGGTAGTACTGGGGGTGGTAGTAATGGTAGTGGTGGTACTGGTGGTGGTGGTACTGGTAGCGGGAGTACTGGTGGTGGTGGTACTGGTAGCAGTAGCATTGGTGGTGGTGGTACTGCTGCCCGTAATACTGGTAGTGGTAGTACTGGTGGTGGTGGTACTGGTGGTGGTAGTACTGGTGGTGGTAGTGGTACTGGTTGTGGTAGTACTAGTACTGGTAGTACTGGTGGTGGTGGTAGTACTGTTGGTGGTGGTAGTGGTAGTACTGGTGGCTGCAGTAGTGGTAGTACTGGTGGCTGTAGTAGTGCTAGTACTGGTGGTGGTAGTACTGGTAGTTCTGATGGTGGTAGTACTGGTAGTACTGCTGGTGGTGGTGGTAGTGGTAGTACTGGTGGTGGTGGTACTGGTAGTACTGTTGGTGGTGGTACTGGTAGTGGTAGTAGTGGTAGTACTGGAGGTGGTGGTACTGGTAGTGGTAGTACTGTTGGTGGTAGTACTGGTGGTGGTAGTACTGGTAGTGGTGGTACTGGTAGCGGGAGTACTGGCGGTGGTGGTACTGGTAGCAGTAGCATTGGTGGTGGTGGTACTGCTGCCCGTAATACTGGTAGATAAATGTGGTAAATAAATAAATAATACCTCTCTTTTTGACTAGACATATATCATAACAGATAGCTCAATAAATAAGAGTCAAGATTCGAGGTAGTAGGAGTTTTGCAGGTTTAATACAGCATAAGGACAGGAACAGGACAACCTGCATAGGAATAGGATGGCAGGGCCCAGCAGCTGCTGGGGCTGGATCTGGGATGAGCGCGCTGATTTTTAATAACAATACATGAGCATATATACATAACGCAAACACATAGCATTACATTGCAGTAGGCGTAGCAGTGGGTGGAGCAGAAGGCGTGACGCGTAGCAGTCGCGAAAGATAAGGGCGAAAGTAGGTGTAACTGGGCGTATACATAGACATGTGATGCAAACGTAACAGAATATGTCATGAATGGGGCGGAAACCATGGAGGGGGCTACCTAAGGAGCCGGGACCTCTAACCTGATGGTGCGCGCAAACTAGCAATGACGTATCACTAGGAGAAGCTGGGGGCTATGAACTCTGTGCTAGGAGCAGAGACTGAAGTCTGGAGAGTCAGGGCGACATGTACCTAAACAGTATCTAGTATCCGATGTTTAGAGAACATGTTGATATAAACTAGAAGTCAGGAGAGGAAAGGCTGACTTGATTCTAAGACTGGACCATGCATTATTCTACATGTAGTGCGTGATGAAGAATATTAAATGACCATTAAATGCAGTATTTCTCTAACGTGGAGACGTGGAGGCTAGACAATGACGGAAACTATTGATGCGATTCAGTAGTTTAGGAATGCAGAGAAGGAGGACTGAACTGATAACTGGAATCATAACATATTCTTGGCAGACTCAGAGACTGAGCCAGGCTGGGCCGGGCACTGCGAGGCAGGAAGTAAGTGAAGGGTCGAGGATACAGGTGGGGGCTGTATCGCTCCTCAGCGAGGCTTCAGGAGACAGGAGCTGAATCTGGTGTCCAGGCCCTTTTGAGGCCTAGAAACGGGGACTTTATAATAGAATAATGTGTACACTGAGAAACGTGGCAACGTATCTTTACATAGGCCTGATATTCGTAGTATTCACGAGAACTGGAAACTGGCATACTAGAGGTGGACACAACTGTAATTGCGTCATTAATCGAACATGGGGAATACATATGCATATTTAATCATGCATACATAACATATGATGGATGACACGTAGGGACACAGAACATGGCAAAATTTACTTTTCCACATTCCCTCCTTGTCACTACGTTTCCATCAGGAAACATCAATATTCATGATACCGTCTATCATTTCATACAGTATCATTTGCTCGTCTCGAATTATCCTGGAACGGGATTTAGAATGGGGCTTGGGACTAGGAATACAAGAGGTAGCACAAATGCCGCAAATCGCAGGGCCACATTGTATACAGAGGCAGCAGCTGAATATGATCGCTACTGCAATACCTAGAAAGGACAATATTTTCCATCCCCATGCGGAAATTATATTCCAGAACCAACCGGACCATGTCCAGGTGCCTGGATCTTGGTGTAACAGATGGGCAATTTTATGGAGTCTGGTTATAGCTGAATAAACAGACGGCGCGTTATTTGGAATGAAAATGCAGCAACTAGATCCGATGACTCTACAGGCCCCGCCCCTATCGGCCAGTATGACGTCAAGGACGAGACGATTCTGTAAAACGACAAATCTCATAGCAGATTGCTCTTCGGTTAAGTTACCTAGAGCAGAGGCAGTCTCATTTACTACAGCTTCGAGGGTTCTGGTTAACCTACGGATTAGCTTACTATTCTGGATAGGTCCTATAAAGAAAAAGAAACCTCTGTTGAAATCTGTATACTGTTCTAGAGCAGTTTCAGTATAATCGACAATTGGGGACTCCCTTCTATGTCTAATGTGTACTAGATGTGTGTTTCTATGATAATCAGGTGGGGCTAGGAAAACTGGTGGCAGTAGGAAGGCAATGTAACAGGTTCCCTCCCAATCGAGGGGCAGACGAACATATGCGGTTTGACCACAAATAAAATAAGAATGACGTGAAGCTTTGAAAATAGATTTCCCACTGTCACTATACTTGACAATAGTAGTACAATCACTATGTCCTACATGTACGGAACCATTATTTCGGACACATAACTGGACTTTAACTGGTAATACTGAAATAGCAGGTAAGTCTGGAGTAGTATCAGACTGAACATTCAAGACCATGAAATTCGAAGAATAATTACCTAAATTATACACTTCATTTTCTAGATTTAAACCTGTTCTGTGGGGAAGACCTTGCTTGTCTGGAAAACATGTACTGTTAAGAAAAGACATATCTGTTGAGGATGACGTTAACGTGGACCATGCTCCACACGAACCATTATGTGAAAATGGATAAGGAAAAAGTGGCAGAACTCCCTTCGGGGTCTGGAAAGGGGGGAGTCGACCACACACCCAACAATTAGTGGCATTGCTGGTCTGGTGTGAGTAATGTAACATGCGGATAAATGAGTTATTACGCATGGCGAGGCGGTAAGAGAGTTCATGAGGAGGCAGATCACTAAACGTGTGCTCTACTGTAGCATTAGCAGACTTATTTACATGAAGAACTGGGAAATACAAGAAAAATGCATAACTGGTGCAGGAAATCATAATGCTGAGAAACAATATGAAACATAGAAAAACGATACATCGGATTGAGTTTTGACTAACTCTCTCACTATGGGGGTCTATTTTATACATTGTCAGAAACAGTCTAACCGTTTCACCTAGGGGAGGACTTAGACAATCAAACTGGCTGACTTATTTTACTAGACCGGAGTTTTAGTTTATACTCCTGCTGCGGAGTTTTCTCTAACAGGGGAGGGGTTGTAGCAATGTCTTTTGCGGGACAGTCCTTGAGAACAATGCTTTGGCAATCCTTCAAATCCTGGGAAATGTTCTTTAAGACGGGTTTCAGTCCATTAAAAAGTTTAACATGAGAAAGGTGTACCCAGCCTTTGCGTCCTTCCAACTTCACGGCTGTACGGGTGGTGAGGAGGACCTGTCGGGGCTCTTTCCAACGAGGCTCCAGCGGACTTGATCTGTCAAAGTTGCGGACCATCACCATGGATCCTGGAACGATTTCGTGCGGTGCCACCTCGGTATTGTCTGGAAATGCGGCGGCAACCTGTGAACGACATGAGTTGAGGGCAGACATCAAGGAAGCTAGGTAATCTGTCAACATATTACTTGAAACATCGGTAATACTTCGGGGTCTAGGAGTACCCCACATGTTAGGGGGGCGGCCGAAAACGACCTCATACGGGGACAGACCTGATCTGGAATGTGCGACCATGCGCATATAAAATAAAGCGACTGGCAGAGCTACTAGCCAGTCCACACCTTTTTCTTTACACACTTTTGCAATACGGATTTTCAGGGTCTGGTTATGTCTCTCTACGAGACCGGCTGCTTCAGGATGGCGTACACAATGAAACTTCCACTGGTACCCTAGCAAAAGGGAAACATGCTTCATGAGTTCAGATGAGAATGGCTGGCCGTTGTCAGAATATACGACTCTAGGGAGTCCATAACGGGGGAAGAACTCACGAACCAACTGCTTAGCAGTGGTCGCGGCTGTGTAATCTGGAACTGGATATGCTTCTGTCCACCTGGACAAAGCGCATACAACTACAAGGACATACTTGAAACCTCGACATCGCTCCATCTGAATATAATCCATCTGGAGGACTTCAAAAGGGTGGTCAGGGGGCTGGAATCCACCTTGTTCCACCGGGACACTTTTACCTGGATTAAACTGACAACATATCATACAGGTACGGACTTTCTGCTTGGCTGCAGCTCGCAAATGTTTGTTGAACCAAATGTTCTGGATACTGTCTAACATAGCTTTTTCTCCTAAATGTGCTGGACTATGTGCGGTATTAATAATGACTTGAACCATAGAGCCGGGGAGAAACCATGTGGCTCTACCCTTCGCTAACCATCCTTGATCTGTCTGGACCCCTCCTTGTTCGGACCATTTCTTGATTTCTTCAGGAGTAGCATGTAACTGGATATCTATGACATCTTGTGTAGGGTCCTTAACTGTCATACATGTAGTCGGATCTGGAGTATGTGTCATGTTAACTGGAATGTCTAGAGTCTGTGCTGTGAGCTTGGCTGTGCGATCTGCTAGATCGTTACCTTGGGAAATAATGTCAGTAACTTTCGTATGTGCTTTGCATTTCATGATAGCAATAGATGTCGGCAAGTGTATGGCATCTAACAGAGCTTGAATAAGGAGACCATGCTGAATCTTGGTTCCATGAGAAGTCATGAAACCTCTCTCCTGCCAGAGCACTCCGAAGTCGTGTACAACTCCAAATGCGTAGCGTGAATCTGTGTAAACATTAACTTTCAAGTTCTTGGCGTGTATGCAGGCTTGTGTCAGAGCAACTAGCTCTGCTGCTTGAGCGGACAGAGTATCAATACGGTGTGTTTCAATAACTTCAGTGTCAGTAGTCACTGCATACGCGGCGACTAGTTCTCCTGTACTAGTTCTCATACATGAACCGTCCACATAAAGTGTCAGGTCGGGGTCTGGTAACGGAGTATCTGTCAGATCTTGTCTTGACTTTGTCGTAATGTTAACTACTTCCACGCAATCATGTGTGGCTGGATTCGAAGTAACTGATGGTAACAGTGTAGCAGGATTTAAAATGTTGCAGCGTCTGATTCCTATGTGTGGCTGGAACAGTGTCAATTCATAACCTGTTAAACGTGCAATTGTCAAGTGCTGAGTTTGTGTTCGGTTTAAAAGAACTTCCACAGAATGTGGAACTTGTACTGTCAAGGTATGTCCTAAGACTATGGAATCACTTTGTCTGATAGCTAGTGCTGTGGCTGCAACTGACTTGAGGCACGCAGGCAGAGCCTGGGCTACAGGATCTAATGTGCTCGAAAAATAAGCACAGGGCTTGTATTGTCCTGCTTGATCTTGTGTGAGAACAGATAATGCTGTACCTTCACGTTCAGTAACGAAAAGTGTAAAAGGCTTACTGTAGTCCGGTGTCGCTAGAACTGGAGCTTGGCATAAAGCTTTCTTTAACTCATTGAAACTAAGTGTATGTTCAGATGTCCAAGGGAGGACAGTCGATACGGCTGCCTCCTGTGTCGTTAACTGTATCAATGGCTTGGCTAGGAACGCATACTGAGGAATCCATTGTCTGCAGTAAGAAGTAAGGCCGATAAAAGCACGTACCTCCTTCTGGGTCTTGGGCTGAGGAAGACTCGCTATTAACTGGATACGGTCTGGCGTCAACTGCCTACCCCTCTTGGACAGTAAGTGTCCTAAGTAGACCACTTGTTGGACACAGAATTGAAGCTTAGAAGGGGACACCTTGTGCCCCATCTCGGCTAGGAAATACAAAACTGTAAGGGATGCTCGCTCGCAAGCACGTTCAGAACGGGCTGTGATCAGTAGATCATCGACATACTGGAGCAGGGCAGTGTCAGTTGGCATGTGAATGTTGTCTAGTTGTCTCTTGAGTGCTTGACTGTAAATACTAGGACTTTCTGTGAAACCTTGAGGAGCTCGTGTGAACATATAGCTCCTTCCATTTAAACAAAATCCGAAAAGAAACTGGCTGTCTGGATGAATAGGAACACTGAAAAATGCGTTCTTGAGGTCTATGACAGTGAAGAACGTGGCTTCGGAATCAATGGCCGTTAATAGGGAAGAGATGTCTGGGACAACTGGGTACTGCGGAATAATACATTTATTAAGCTCTCGTAGGTCAATCACTAATCGATATACTGGGGGTGCATTTGGATCAGTACGTTTCATGACTGGAATGATCGGAGAATTACATACATTGGAGTCAGTTTCTACAACCACTCCTTGAGCCATGAGCTCGTCAATAATTTTGGATAAGGCTGCTACAGCCTCAGGTGGCAATCTGTACTGTCTGATTCGTGGTAACACTACACCTGGCTTGAGAGTCACACGATAGGGTGTGATTTGCATGTAACCTACATCAGTTGGACCTTGCGCCCATAAGTGCTGCGGAACATTAGACAATCTTGGATCAAAATCTCGTAATACATAGTGACCCTTGAAGTCACGTAGGAACAATCGTATTCCCTCTGGGGAACAGCATATAACTGCACCTAACTCTTTCAGTGTCTAAATGCCTAATAGGTTTTCTGGACATGACTTAGTAAGTAACAGATCAGTAGTGCGGGACAATGGACCTACTTCTAGAGTAACTGGCTTTGAAATCTCATTTACGATAGGTTTTCCTGAAAATCCAAGGGAAACATTTCTTGAGCCTGAGAGCGGAGCCCCTGGAACTTCGGCGTGACTAATTGTGGTCCTACTTGCCCCTGTATCAATCAAAAACTTTCTGTCTTTCCCTAATACTTGACTGTGAACATAGGGACCTTCTTGATCTACAGGTATCTCGATGAGAGGCAAGCCTACCTCCCTCTCTAGGCTGTTTCATGAATACTGCTGGTACTCTGGATACTCAGACTGTGCATACTGGTACATCTGCGATGTAACATGCTGTGTTGCAGCAATAGGCTGCGGTGCGGTAACTGTCTGTGGTGCATTCTGTGGCTGAGGAATCTGTGAAACTTGTTCTTGTCTAGGCGGACGTGGTCTTTCTTTAGTCTTACCGGTAGCTATGTTGTGTTTCAGAACTGCACACTCATTTATAAAATGACCTGGCTGTTTACAATAATTGCAATTCCCTTTAACGGGAGCTGCAGGATGACTGGCTTGATTCGGACCCCTCTTCTGACTGTCTTGAGGAACAGATTGTGCAACTAGTACTTTCATTTTCGTGTCTTTCATACGTTTTCTCTCGTGTTCTTGTTCTTCTCTGATTCTATTCTGGTGGTACTGAAGCATCTGCAACATCTGGGACGGGGTATTAGCTTGCCAGGTACTTTCGACTTTCAGAACTCGATTTTTAATCTGTGGGCTTGAATTCTCGACTAATTTAGTAACAAAAAGGTGAGGGTATGACTCACTACTTGTCTTGAGGCCACTGTTGATGCTGAAACATTTTTCAAATCTAGAATAAAAATCACTAATATCCTCATCTTGCTTCTGTTTACAGGCTGAGATTGCATCCCAGTCTTCTTTTCTAGTTGTTAATAATCTAGGTAAAACTTGTATTAATAATTCCGGTAATTCTTTACATTTATCTCCAAGACCGGTACCTGGTACTCGTGCCTTGTCTTCAGCTTCTAGAACTGCCCAATCGATCTTTTTCTCTCCCACCTCCCATTCTTTTTCCTTGAGCTTTTCATACACCCCTGCGGGCAGCAGAACCTTTAACATTTTAATTATATCTGGGTATGTGTATTCTCCCATACGGAGCATGTCTTTTAATTCTCTATGGAACCCTGCTGGATCTTTGTCATGACAGGGAATTAATTTCTTCATCTCGAGGAGTTCCATCTTTGTAATTGGAGTGTAAACAAACACTCGCTGCATTTCGCCACCCGTTCCTTTAACTGGGTGGACTTCTCGTAACGGATTCTGTCTCTCCATGTAAAATGGTTTACTTTCTGGGGGTGAGACATGAACAAAATGCGGGTTCAGAAACGTTCTATATTTGTGACGCTGTTCTAGAATGACACTAATTAAATCGGTACCTAGACCTTTCCATCTATACTGGAGTAACTCGTTCAGGACATCATGTAACGGACCTGGATCAGAGTGCTGACCCTCATACAATGTAATGAGGTGCTGAATCATATACATACCCGCCAGTCGTTGCTCGGCTGGGGGCATTTTCAGAAACATTTGTGCCACTATTTCGTCTGGAAAAGTGGTAGAATCAGTAATCCATCGGACTGCTGATCGGGCTAGTTCTTGTTCATGCATGGTACTTAACTCACTGTAACCGATTCGTGATTTCAGAATGTGATCGGTAGCTTGGAATACTTGTTCTAGGGAACCTTGTTCTGGTGCTGGAGAATGAAAAATAGACTTGTGTTCTAGGCGTAAATGGCGATCTAGAAATCTAGATTTTCCTACATACGCTATTCTGGCGGGATTCTCGTCCTCTACCTCTTCAGTATCAGAGTTACTTTCTTTCTCGCTTACTTGTGCTGCTTTACGTTGTTCGTGTATCTTTATTATTTCTCTACGGATTTTCTTGTACATACTCTCCATAGCACCGACGGTCTTGTGCTTACCCTCGGCTATATTATCACTCCACCTTGTCAGGGTTTTCATTTCGGCCGGATCTTTAGACGGGTAATCTTGTTCTCTTATTAGACAATTGATCAGAAACTTTAATATCATGAGCTGGATCTCGGCTTTCCTTTGAGACATGGCCTCGCTAATACTTTCTGGATCATCCCCTGTACGGATGAAACGATATATTCTGTCTAGATCTTCTTTCATATTCGGTAAGGTGACTAGATACTCGGCCACCTTTCTTACGCGGAATGAATATAAAACCATATTATCCTCGCCTGGGACTGGATCATAGCCGCATTCGGCAAGGGATTTTCTTATTTCTGCTACAGTCTGATGTCTAGGCGTACGCTGTGACGCTTGTGCATGTAATTCGGCTGTCGTTAAACGCTTGTGTGGCGGCGGGGTTTGAGGAGGACCTCCTCCTGCGGCCCCTAAACTGGAGTCGTCTACTGAGGCTCTTCGTCCTGGCAGAGTGGGAAATGGAAATGTAGGCTGGACTTGTATGGCGGGCTGGACCAGGGGTACCGTAACAGGTACTCCGGTGTCTGGAGAAGCGGGAAGTGCCTGATTTACAGGGACTGGCGGAGCGCGAACAGGATTTGCATATTCTGGGATTGTGTCATCCAAATAGGACGAAATAAAAATATCAGCTGCGGTCTGTTTGTGACGTAGTTTGGTCGGAACTAATGGTGGCGGGAAATTACTGGATGCCTCTGGGGTCGCTTTTGGCGAGCCCTCGGCAAGGAGAGGATACATACCCCTAATAAGGGCATGCCTCTGTCTGTCTGACTGTTCGGCTTTGACTTGTTCACCTATCTCGATTAGTTCTTTTTCTTGTGCTCGTTCTAAGGATTCTCTACTTAATTCTGACTTTCTGATTTCTTTTTCGGTTCTTTTATGAGCTTCTTTACGCCATAACTCGATGGCATCTTTCTGTGACTGTCTGGCTTTCTTTTTCCATAACGCTTCTTCTACTCGCATGATGCACTCGGCATCCCATGTACCCGATACGGGCCATCTATACTTTTCTTCTAACTGTTTGGTATACTCTACCCATAAATCTAGATACAATATGGCGCTTATGCCATGCTTCTGATACATAAAGTGACCTGGACTGTCCCTCGGCGGAACAGGAACTGCTTCTTCTAACAAACCTTTTCTAGTTTTTAGCTGACGTAATCTCGAAAAGAGAGACATTGTAAACTTGAATCGGAACACAATACAATACACGAGAAACAATAACAATTTGGAGAACAATTCAGGCATACCACGACATTGGAAATACATTGAACAACATCATAACATAACAGTTCGGACAGAATATTACCTGGAATACTGAGAACAGAAACACAAGAATTTCTCGAGAACGGAACAGACTAGAGTTACTGGATGCACTGCTGAAACAGTACGGAACATACCGGTCCCATAAAGGGACGCATCAAGACCCGTATCCACCTAGGTGAACACTTCGTTTGTGAGTCTGTGTACCACCAACCCACGGACCAGAGTCAATTTAGATTGACCCTGTCTAGATACTACCCCAGTAATGGTACTCACCGGGCAGCAAGAACGGAAAGCCTCGGGCTGGACTGGACTGCTACGACGACGGACGACGAACTTCGGACTTCAGTTACGGGTGGGCCTTCGGATACCTCGGACCTTGGACTCTTGGCTTGGGCTCTGGTCGGGACTCGCCGCGTTCCTCCACCGTCTCGTTTGGATGCTGGACCGCCTCCTCCGTCTCCTCCGTGGGCCTGAGGGATACTTGAAGCAGAAATATCTGCCGGTGCACAGAAGAGTTCCGTCACGACTGCAGAGGGTCAGGGGGTCGGCGTGGCTTCACCGACGCGTGGGGAAAGGGCGCGTCCCTGTTCGGGCGCCATTATGTGGTAAATAAATAAATAATACCTCTCTTTTTGACTAGACATATATCATAACAGATAGCTCAATAAATAAGAGTCAAGATTCGAGGTAGTAGGAGTTTTGCAGGTTTAATACAGCATAAGGACAGGAACAGGACAACCTGCATAGGAATAGGATGGCAGGGCCCAGCAGCTGCTGGGGCTGGATCTGGGATGAGCGCGCTGATTTTTAATAACAATACATGAGCATATATACATAACGCAAACACATAGCATTACATTGCAGTAGGCGTAGCAGTGGGTGGAGCAGAAGGCGTGACGCGTAGCAGTCGCGAAAGATAAGGGCGAAAGTAGGTGTAACTGGGCGTATACATAGACATGTGATGCAAACGTAACAGAATATGTCATGAATGGGGCGGAAACCATGGAGGGGGCTACCTAAGGAGCCGGGACCTCTAACCTGATGGTGCGCGCAAACTAGCAATGACGTATCACTAGGAGAAGCTGGGGGCTATGAACTCTGTGCTAGGAGCAGAGACTGAAGTCTGGAGAGTCAGGGCGACATGTACCTAAACAGTATCTAGTATCCGATGTTTAGAGAACATGTTGATATAAACTAGAAGTCAGGAGAGGAAAGGCTGACTTGATTCTAAGACTGGACCATGCATTATTCTACATGTAGTGCGTGATGAAGAATATTAAATGACCATTAAATGCAGTATTTCTCTAACGTGGAGACGTGGAGGCTAGACAATGACGGAAACTATTGATGCGATTCAGTAGTTTAGGAATGCAGAGAAGGAGGACTGAACTGATAACTGGAATCATAACATATTCTTGGCAGACTCAGAGACTGAGCCAGGCTGGGCCGGGCACTGCGAGGCAGGAAGTAAGTGAAGGGTCGAGGATACAGGTGGGGGCTGTATCGCTCCTCAGCGAGGCTTCAGGAGACAGGAGCTGAATCTGGTGTCCAGGCCCTTTTGAGGCCTAGAAACGGGGACTTTATAATAGAATAATGTGTACACTGAGAAACGTGGCAACGTATCTTTACATAGGCCTGATATTCGTAGTATTCACGAGAACTGGAAACTGGCATACTAGAGGTGGACACAACTGTAATTGCGTCATTAATCGAACATGGGGAATACATATGCATATTTAATCATGCATACATAACATATGATGGATGACACGTAGGGACACAGAACATGGCAAAATTTACTTTTCCACAGGTAGTACTGGTGGTGGTGGTACTGGTGGTGGTAGTACTGGTGGTGGTAGTGGTACTGGTTATGGTAGTACTGGTACTGGTAGTACTGGTGGTGGTGGTAGTACTGTTGGTGGTGGTAGTGGTAGTACTGGTGGCTGTAGTAGTGGTAATACTGGTGGCTGTAGTAGTTGTAGTACTGGTGGTGGTAGTACTGGTAGTACTGATGGTGGTAGTACTGGTGATGGTGGTGGTACTGGTAGTGGTAGTACTGGTGGTGGTGGTACTGGTAGTGGTAGTACTGGTGGTGGTGGTACTGGTAATACTGGTGGTGGTGGTACTGGTAGTGGTAGTAGTTCTGGAAGTGGTGGTACTGGTAGTGGTAGTACTGTTGGTGGTAATACTGGTGGTGGTAGTACTGGTAGTGGTGGTACTGGTGGTGGTGGTACTGGTAGCGGGAGTACTGGTGGTGGTGGTACTGGTAGCAGTAGCATTGGTGGTGGTGGTACTGCTGGCCGTAATAATGGTAGTGGTAGTACTGGTGGTGGTGGTACTGGTGGTGGTAGTACTGGTGGTGGTAGTGGTACTGGTTATGGTAGTACTGGTAGTGGTAGTACTGGTGGTCGTGGTACTGGTAGTACTGGTGTTGGTGGTAGTGGTAGTACTGGTGTCTGTAGTACTGCTAGTACTGGTGGTGGTGGTGGTACTGAAAAGAATACGCTCTTAGGAACTGCTGGAGCTTTAGGACCCTATCCCTCTCCCACATTACCAAATGCCATCAGTTTAATTAAGCCAATCATACGATGCCACCCAATAGAAAAGAGCAACAGCAAAGCAATTAAAAAATGTAGCATAACAAACAGAACTGTCGCCATTAAAAAGGCTCGATTTACGGTAGCATCTTACCAGCATATGCTTCTAAGCATCAATTAAACTCCCCGTGCCTAATAAATGTAGCTTGGTTTAATTTAATATCATCTACTACCTTCAGATCGACTTCACGCTACATAAAACTGCAAACACCAAATATAGTCGGGGAAAAATGATTTTGACACTAAGACAGACTACGCACGCACCTACACTTCCCTGCTTCACAAATGACCTGGTTGTGCAATGACTCCAAAAAATGACACACCAAACGGGAAGCTGTGAAAACTAATCGCACTCGGCACAAGGCACGGAGCAAGAAACGTTCCCGTCTTAAGAATCTTCTTGTCTGCACCAGGCTGTGATGCACACCAGACAAATGTTGTGCTTTGCATGAAGCGCGCCCACCAAACGCACTGCAGAATGGTGAACGCGCCCACAGCATCTGGATTCCATTACAGCACCTCCCTGACAGCTCCTAATTGATATTTATGGACGGCCGTGCGCATAACCGCACAGAATATGCCAACAATGGCGACCGGAAATAACATGTAGCCTATCGCGTCAAGGCTACTAAAAAGACAGCACAGCGAAGACGAATCACTATGCAGATGCCAAACAAAATGACTGAAAAAGCTTGCGCACTGAGGAATTTATCCGGCACAAAACAGAATACCCTTTACAATACGGCTCGCAGCTCCGCCCCACTTCTAACGAAGTGGTGACGTCGCCGAGCCCGTAAAAAGCACCTAAAGTATGAAAAAATACATCAAAACTGCATTTCAAAGGAAAGTTGGCCGACAAAATCCATAACCATCTGAACGTGGATAACCATCAACCAGACTTAGTGATCAGTCCTATCATCTGGCTGTTCCACTTGTGCATCGGCAGGTCCCTTGATCATCGAGACCTCATGCCGCACATTAATGTTACCGGATCTGGTCCACACAAAACTATGAGCCGCCTTATGATGGCTGATTCTTGATGGTTGAAAACAAAGTTAGAAAAATAGTGCAACATAAACAAAACCTAGTGACTTAAAATAGAATGGTGTGTCCTCAAAAACTCCTATTTTAATGCCTGTCAGGGCACACCCCCTAATTAAAAACTAGAACAGTGCAATTGACAGTGTGACCAAATAACTGTCAAATAAATGGGCCAACATGTTTCTGCCTTATGGGTAAACCATCCCCGGCTTTCATCAGGGCCTCTGCTCATACAAAGTTGCTACTGTTGTTAATGTGAATAAATAAACATATTTAATTAAATCATAAATGTTGGTAACGATACAACCTGTACCAACCGCGAATCTCTAATCCTCCTTGTCAGTAGATGTATAACCATCTAAGTTGACAGGGGAAATGACCTCACCTCGCCTGGACAGAGCTCAGGACTAGGAGGCCCCGCACTCTCCGTCGGTACCGCTATGTCTCTCCTGAGACTAAGGGGAGGCGTAGAGGTACCGACGGAGAGTGCGGGGCCTCCTAGTCCTGAGCTCTGTCCAGGCGAGGTGAGGTCATTTGTATGAGCAGAGGCCCTGATGAAAATAGGAGTTTTTGAGGACACACCATTCTATTTTAAGTCACTAGGTTTCAAGGGACATGCCGATGCACAAGTGGAACAGCCAGATGATAGGACTGATCACTAAGTCTGGTTGATGGTTATCCACGTTCAGATGGTTATGGATTTTGTCGACCAACTTTCCTTTGAAATGCAGTTTTGATGTATTTTTTCATACTTTAGGTGCTTTTTGTGATAGCTGCTGGAGGATGACTAGGGCATCCCTGACACTCACTGAGAAGGGTGTTAGCAGTTGAGCCATTCGGGTTGTGCTCATAGACTCCCTGTGTTCGTTTTGGTTTTTTCATATAGTTAATCTGGGGATGTGAACCAGGTTATAGTCTTGAAACTTTGGATCCCTTCGACCCTCCTTTCTCGGATTGTTAGTACGTGATGTAATGGACTGCCAGTGGTGGAGGTGATGGTGGATCCTGCACCAACAGGACAGAGGCGTAGCTAGAGCCTGTGGCGCCCGGGGCCATCCCACAGACTGCCGCCCATGGCATCCGCAGCCCCATGACCGTGCAAGGCCAAGTCTCGACTCGAATTTCGAATCTCACCCCACTGTCAAACCTCGGGCACAAATATTTCTCACATGTATCACCCATAGCTGCCAAGGTTTCTGATTGTTTATGTAAGACATTTTCATAATTTCAGTTTAATTATGAGTGACATTTCAATGACTATGAGTGACACTTTCGCACGAGCAAAATCAAGCTATGAAGACGAGGGAAACATATAAATATAGGAAACTGCACCCATTTGAGCAACGAGAAACTCTAAGAAGATCTTAAAACTGCTGCAATTGACCTATGGCTTTGCTTTTACTCAATATTTGTGACTGCTGTAATTTCTACTGTAATGCTCTTTGTTTATCATATATGGCCCAACACCATTGTATAGTATCATTGAGATGCCTTATATCTTCTATTTCATTTGTAAAGCACTCTAATATCTTTCGGTCCCTCTCTCACAAACAGTTCATTTGTTCTATAGTGCTGCTCATAGCAGAGCAGGTTGTCAGAGCACTTTACATCAGACACACATTATACCAACACAATGACAATTTCGTGGGTAGTCCAGTCTAGCAAATGTTATTCCTAGCACAAATCCCCTTACAACAGCTGAAGTGTTTTCATGAGTAGTTCATCCATCCAGCAATAGTTTGGGATGGAACTAAAGTGCGTTGCAGTGTTCACAAGCATTCTGCCTGGTGACATCGAGGGTTCCCACCCAGAGCACAGACGCAAAGCCGGGTCCTGTCAAGAATGTGTTGACACACATGAAGTTCAATGTAATAAATCTAGAACCAAAAGATGTGCAACTTTTTTACCCTCGTGACACGTGAAGTGTTGTGATGGCAGCACGGAGATTACAATGTTAGTGTGGTGAGATCAAAAGATATGCAAAAAGCGCTTGAGGCAGACACACATACCGTGTGCTTGAAAACGCATCAGAGCCATTGTCAGTAAGAGTTTTGTTTCTACTGTGCCCCCGGGTCGAGAGGTGCCACTATGTGGGAATAAATGAAGAGGAGGTAAGGAGGCAGTGGCGAGCTCTTAGTACTAACACTGGCAGGCACTGACTCACTGCACAGGCTGCAGCTGCCTAACGGGGCGCTGCCATTCATTGTGCAAATCACACAGAGGCTGGTGGCACTTACTGGGGCAGTGGCTGCAGAGTCCGGAGGAGTGTGGCGCCAGGCGGTGACTCTCCGCTTCAAGAATTGCTTGACACACTATCTTTCTGCAAGGCAGACAGTGGCTGCAGGCTCATTTAGGCCGCGATCCACCGCGCGCCGCGGTAATTCGGGTTTGCTGGCCCAGGCTGCCTCAATTAATAGTCACCCTGCAGGCCAGTGAGTCCCGGGGTGGACGTCCAGTGACACTCAAACTCTGTCCTGGCGGCCGCTGCAACCAGGGTCACTCAGTCTTCTCAGACTTCCTCGGGTCCGGCATTGTTGAATTGGGTGGCGGGGCGTTAAGCAAAACAGCTGATAGCGCACTGCAGGCAACAGGCAGGTGCGAGCTGCGTGCAGCGACGCTGCTAGCGCCATATTTGAATACTTATTTGCGGAGCCGCGCATAACACTAACCGGCCTCGCTTTTCTTCACAATATTCCCGGACCCGCTCTGGCAGCAGGATGTGACGTCGCCCGGGCCCAGCCTGAAGCACACAACCTGATTGGTCGGCCGTTCTACTGGGGTTCAAGGTGACACATTGTAGCAGTGTGAGCCTTCACCCTGCCAGGAGCCTCAACTGCAAGCCTGTGAGAGCCGTGGGGGCATGGCGCGCTGCCAGACTTAACAGTTCTAACAGTCAGTCAGCACTTCAGTGGCAGCTGCGAGCGCACCGATGACTGCAACTTAACTCAGATTTAAGCTCCCCGCTGAATATGACCAACCTCACTTCCTCTTTCTTCAAGACTTGACGAGGCACTATGGCTCCGGTCACATCCAGATTTAATCCCGAGCCCCCTAGTCAGTCTCAGTGTGGTGGTGCGTTTTAAAGCCGCGCAGCGCCGCAGGAAATATGCTGCCGGGCATATTTGCTATATTGTAGCACTCTCAGCCTGCTCCAGCACAGAGAGCAGATATTTAACTATTAATTTACTGAACCCAGCTGCTGTGAAGAAGACTCACTTGATTCAGAAAACCCGCACCAAGCTTGTGCCTAAAGCGAAATGCTGGGAAGGAAGCGAGAAGCCATGCTTCCGAATGCCGCTTCTGCCGCCATTTACAGTCAGTGAGAAGAAATTACAAAGACCGCCACCCTCAAAATAGTGCCACCCGGGGCGGACCGACCCCCCTAGCTACGCCACTGCAACAGGATGCCAAAGCTCCAGAGGGGCATGACTAGGACGGCTTGGAGGCTGCATATGCTATCCGAGAAGGGGTGGGCAGTTGGACAAAATTCATGATCCCCTCTAGGAACCGTGCCATTGTCCACACAGAGGCTGAGAAGCTTGCGCAACTCTGTGGCTGGCATAAGGTAGTTGTGCAGTTGAAAGCCCCTTCTGTGGCCATGAAAGGAACAAAGGGCAGATTGGGGACATGGGGCAGCAGAGAGGGACAAGGGCTTGGCCCTAGCCCGTGTCCCCTTGAAGCGCTCCAGAGCTGAGTCTGCCTTGTCTCCGAAGAGACAGGTGCCATCAAAGAGCATGTCCATGAGCAAAGGCTGGACATCTCCCGATAAGTGGCATCTGAGTACCACAGTCAACTAAACTACTATGCCCAGTGAAGTGGCTGGATACGAACCACAGCGTATAGTGAACTTCACTGCGTCTCTCTGGTCTGTCACTGTTTGAGAGAGAATGGCCCGGGCCTTCTCCATGACCTGTGGCAGCACTTGCGCAACTGTGGAAATAGCTAACCAGTAAGCATGCAGTGTTCACTGACTGCAATGCAAGGCTGGCGGAAGAAACTTTTTTCTTACCCAGGCAATCTAGCCTCTTGGATTCCCTGTCCGGGGGAGTGGCAGGGAGCGCATCATGGGAAGTGAAGGCTTGGACTACCAATAAGGGCAACTGAAGGTCGAGGAACTCAGCCACCTACAGCACCACCAATGCATACATAGCTCCCTCCTCCGTAGCCTCAGTAGGAGGATAAAGCATGCCAGTATATGGGGGTGTGGCCAGTTCGCTTGCATCACCCAGTACCTAATACCAGTCCATATCCTGCTCCTAGTGATATTCTAATGGGTCCAGTGACCCCTCCCATTCCTCCCCAATGGCCTGGTCCTTCAGAATAGGGCTCAGGCTCCAACCTAGAAAGCGGGGGTTCCGTCGGCACCGAAGTCGATCGACGCGGCTACGCGTCGTTGGGAATCAGAATGGGGCTGGTGCCGCCGGTGATAGGAGGATCAGCACCGGAGAATGTTGCAGTGGCACGACCAGCGCCGGTTCGGATCCATGAGGCCCATCTGAGCCAGCCGCTGGCACGGAACCAGATGGGGTCCTGTCTGACCTGGTGGGGCCTGAAGGCACACCAGAGGGGTCGCGCCGCTCAAAAATGAGGCACATGGCCTCATCAAATGTTTTTAATTGAGTGGGGTCGCACCGGCACCCCGGAAAACTGGCGAGGTGTGGAGTCGGCCCAGGTTCCGAAGTACCAGGCCTCAAATGCGGATGTTCCTTTGTCCCGTAGAGGAGAAGTTGAAGCACGCTTCGCCTTCCTGTGCTTTTTCTGCACCTCTTAACCAAGTGTCCCGATGATTTGGAGTTGGACGAAGAGGACTACGAACTACTGGAACGGTCCCAAGACCTTCCTCTCGAGCAGGAGCGCAGAGTCACCTTCCCTGCCGCTAGCAGCTTCAGGGACAACTTCCTGAAAGCCTTCGGTGCCATGGACTGGCAGTCGGAGCGCAACTTGGAGTCGGGGTCGCACTCCAAACACCCCATACACACGAGCTGCGAGTCTGTCACTGACATGGCGCGGTGACAGGCACCACAGGTTTAAAACCTGTCTTCCTCCATGAAATCCTTGACACACCAGGAGGAAACCACACAAACGTTCAACAAAATGTTGCAAAAACGGACAGGAGGGTAGCTCTTCTTTCAGAGCAGCGCTGGCTGGTGTGCAAAGAAAACTGATGTCAGCGTGCTGAGGTGGAGCCTATATATGTGACACAGATGTCACATCCAGCAGGGCCAATGCCATGTGAGCCGACCGATGCCAGCTACCGGCCTGCAGGGGCACTGCTCACTAAAAATCTTCCAGATCCAGTCTGACCCCTGGAACATTTTAAAGTAAGCAATTTGGGGCTAAATGTCTCTCTCAGATTGGGTGTGGCTGTCGAGGCAATAGTGCTTTGTGAGCGCGTTCACAGACGCCCACATCACAGCCTTAAAAATATCCAGACCTGGCACTCCATGTGGCAATGCAGTGGTAGAAGCCATAGACCTGGTGGAGCAAGCCGTCAAGCTTTCTGGAGATGCTACATATCCAATGCGTAGCAGATCTTAATGCAGAGCATTATCCACCTATACAAAGTCATTTTCTGCACTGCCCTCCTTTGCCCCATAGAACCTCGCAAAGAGCTGCTCGTCCACCCAATAGGTCTTTGCTGCCATCAATGTTAAAATTTGGGGTCCAGTTCATGGATTCTCTTCTCTTTCAAGGAGTGAGGCAGAGATGAATTGACCGTGAAAATGAGTTACGACTTTTTGCATAAAGGACGATTTGATTCTCAACATCAATTGGTCTGAAAAAAGGTGGTGTGGGGCACATGCACCAAAAGGGCCGGACACTCATTCATGACATAACTATGATGAGTAAAATAGCTTTCGGAATGAGGTGACACATAGAGCAGGTGTGCATTGGCTAGAATGGAGCACATGAGGAAAGCCAAGACCAAACTAAAATCCCACTGCTGCATCACGGGTTTAGGAGGAAATAGAAGTATCAAACCTTTTAAAAACCTCAGGTGATCTAAACAAGGACCGATGGTCTGGTAAATGCAAAAAGGCAGACAAATAACCTTTAATGGTGGCCACTGCTATACCTTGCTGGGATAAAAACAAAAAAACCAATAAAACTTGAGCAAGTTTAGACTTCAACTGGTCCGTGTTACGTGCTACACAATAGGCCACAAACTTGCCTAAGCTCAATACATGCGTGGATTTTGTAGAGAGAAACAGCACAGAAAGCATAACATCCACATACTTAGAAGACAGATCGAACACTTTCAACAAACATGACTCTACGTCCACACATGGAGATGCAGACTGCACACACCTGCGTGCAGAAATCTTCCCTGCTGCTGCAACAGAAGATCGTTCTGAAGTGGTAGCCTGGTCGGAGAACAAATAGTCATGCTCAAGAGTTCCAGATACCAGACTCTCCCAGCCCAATCAAATGCCACTAGGATGGCTTAAGCACACTGGGCTTGATCTTCAGAACTTGAGGAAGAAGACAGTGGTGGATAGGCATACAGGAATCCTGTACTCCACTCTAGTATGAATACATCTCTTTTATGGAGTATTCTTGGGTACGTCAATGAGCAAAAGTTACAACACTATGCATCTTTGATAGTGGTGAAAAGACCTAACCAGAGTTTTCCCCATTGTTGGAGATTCCCTGCACCACCTAGGGATGTAGTCACCACCTGTGATCCACCAGGCATTGTTGACCAAGTTTGGCGGATCGACAGTGTGCCGAACTAAATAAAACCTCGGTTCAGGGACACAATCTCACATTAACAACCTTCTGTCTTCAGCCATACCTACGCCTGCCGATGAATGACTATGACCGATTTTTGCTATCGCGGTTTCGCCTGGGTTCGATACACAGATTAATTAGTTTCCCTGTAGTTAATGATTGGACAAAACAGCTTTGCAAATGCCCCTGTGATGACACCTCTTACCAATCTACAATACATGTGCTATTCTTTTGTAAATGTTACTCCTCTCTGAGGAAAAAATGGATCGTCCCTGTTTTAAAAGAATCAGGAATGAGGCTTTGTCGCCCTGCTCTTGTGGTACTCCAGCAATTGGAGACAATTTTTGTCGTATTTTCAATTACGGTCTTTTTAAAAAATGTTTTAATATTGAGACAAACAATTGAAATGTGATATAGCTCTATGGTGTCTCTTTTATAAACACATTTTAAGGTATATTTATAATGTATGATTAAATTGTATGTGCTTTTATGGTTATATACTTCTGTAACCGAATAAAGTATTTTGACTTTGACTTTGAATAAACTAGACCAAGTTTGTCTGCCCAGGCAGTCAAAGATCCTGCTAGGTGGTTCATGACCAGGGATATGCCCCAATGGTCCAAACACCTTCAGAGGCAAAGAGCCTCCTGGCATTGGACCAAGGACCTCACTACACCCTGCTTGTTGCAGTTCCACATGCCGGTAGTGTTGTCCGTGAGAACCTTCATCAGCCTCCCCCTCACTGGATGACTGGAAGGCTTTCAACACCAAGAGGATTGCCTCTAACTCCAACAGATTGATGTGGAGTAGGGTTTCCGCAGGGGATAAGAGACCTCTTCTCTCCACCTCCCCCAGCTGACTTTCCCAACCCAGAGGCGACACATATGTCATCAGTGTCAACTCTGGGTGGGAAGGGAGAGGGTTGGTTGCCACTGGAAATGCGGTTGAGTGACCACCATTGCAGATCTCTTGCAGTCTCCAACGGAACCTAAATGGAATCTGGGCCCGCTGAGACTTCAGTTCCACTGCAGAGCTCGCACATGCTACCTGGCTCCATTGTCAAGCAGGACACAGGAGGCCAATAGGTCAAGAAGCCTCAGATCCACTCTCTCTGAGACACAGGACTGAAACATCAGGATGATAGCCCCAATGTCTGGGCTGCTTGTAATGGAGGGAAAGCCCAAAACAGCACTGTATCATGAAAACCTCAGATGAAAGGGAGCCTCTGTTCAGTAGTCAGATGTGATAATGAACCCTAAGAATGCCAGGAGTACCATTCTCTGAAGTTGGTATACAACTGACTTCAGCATGCCTGCCTTCAAGATCCAGTCATTGAGTTAGGGAAAAACTGCATCCCTGACCTCAGAAGATGAGCCGCGGCCATTGCCATCACTTTTGTGAACACTTGAGGGACACTGGTAAGGCAAAAGAGGAGCACTGGAAATTGGAAATGCTCCTGGCCTAGACTGAACCGCAGGTAAAGTCTGTTGGACTTCAGGATGAACATTCAGAGTAAGAAAATCCAAAATAGGACGAAGGGCCTCAGGTACCAGGAAACAGCCAGAATAACACGGAGTCATTACGTCCGAGACCAGCACCCTCTTTATGACTTCCATGTAGAAGAGGGCCTGCACTTTCTGCAATAGGATGACCAGGTTGTCACCTAAAAGCAATTCTGATGTAGGTGGAAGATGCATCAGGTCGAAAAAAAATGGTAAAGCGCATCCCACTGGACATTAGGAATTCACCGTGGCCCAGCTTTCCTTAAAGCGCTCCAGAGCAGAATGCTCCTTCTCACCAAACAGGCGACACCTGTCAAAAGACAGTTCCATCAGGGAGGCCTGAACATCTACAGAAAAAGTTATTAATCTCATCTAAGCAGGGTGAAGGAGGACCACGATAGTATCACCTGCTCGGCATAAGCAATTGGTGGTGTCCAAGGCAGACCGAACTACATATTTAGCTTCATGCCAGCCATGTTTTTGTCAAGGAGGCTGAAAGGTTTTCAGAAAAAGCTGGAAAGATCTTGCTGGCCAAGTTCCAAAGGTAACCTGCCTGTTTACCGGTGGACATGAACCAAGCTATGCCCATGTGCTCATAAAGGTTTCAGTCAGGACCTCATTAATGTGTAACAAGGGCTCACAGGAAGCCTGCCTGGTTGCAGAACCTCTGTAAAGGTGTTAATTTTGACCTCCACTGTATGGCTACTGATCACAGCGAATGGAGCACTTTCTTCAGTTGTGGGTCCAGGGGGTGACAATTAGCCCAGATCAAGCCCACCTGCCTCTTGCAAGTCCATATACAAACTGTACCCATTATAGTGTTGGGGTATCACATCCCCATCTTTTGCAATGTAATCTCCAAATGGATGCAGATTCTGATTAGAGACAGAATCAAAATTTGGTGGAGCACCTGAGGGTGGATTTGCAGCAGGGATATCATTTTGTCAGAACCAGTCGAAAGGGGGCACAGAAATATCAACTTCAGAGGCGACTCTTGTCGAGGCAGAGAGGAGTTCAGCTCAAAGTCAGATGTTGAAATCAGTACAGGGCTTCATCCAGTGCCAGCATTGATGTCGAAGAGACTGGTGCACATTTTGACACCAGAGCGAACGTCGCCACTATTGTCAGTGTGGAATCCAAGACGGGTTCAATGGGCACAGATGGCGCCGTGGATGGATCCACCAGGCGTAATCTGACTGCAGGCTGCTTCAGATCCTTGAGGACCAAATGTGTGCCAGAGGGAACTGGGGAAGTCCCAAAGATGAGAAACATGGCCATTCTGAAGGCCTCAATCTGTTGGAATGCTTCCGACGACACAAGGAATTTGGGGCACATTGAGAACAATTATGAAATGAGCTCCTCTGAGGATCAGGAGTGAGACAGATTGGCACGTTGAAGTCCTCGCATCTTCTCTGTTGAGAGTGGCGAGGCGGTAACGAGTCCCACTTTGAACTACCAGCTAATAGACAACCAGTTTTGTTTCCAGAGACAAAGTATCTCAGTTTAGTTCTGAGTAATGTGCATGCCGCTTTGTCAAGGTTGAGTCCAAACATTAGTGCTCTGGTTTCAGCCTATTTTGCTGTGTTCCCATCTGTGGGGGACCAGGTCTGGCAGTTTGGGCTTTACGGTTCAATCGCCTGAGGCTGAGATTAATGTAAGCATTGCATCTATCCCTTTTGTTTCATTCAGTACCTTAAATATAATGGGTATGCCCAGATGTGTGTAACATACTGCGTATGCTACAGGACTCGAGCTATACCTCACTTACAAGGCTTGAGTAGTCAGAGACCAGTCTGGGGTTCCTTGATATCCTGTCACAGAACGGCTTTCGAGCCAAACACAGCACCGAAACCGCCCTCATTGCGGCGACCGACGACATCCGAGCACTCCTGGACAACGGTGAAACAGTGGCCCTCATTCTACTCGACCTCTCCGCCGCCTTCGACACTGTCTGTCACAACACCCTCATACAACGCCTCAACAACATCGGCATACAAGGAAAAGCCTTGGACTGGATCATCTCATTCCTAGCCGGGAGAACACAGAGAGTCCGACTCTCCCCATTCTACTCAGAACCCTCCGAAGTCATCTGCGGCGTACCTCAAGGCTCCTCACTCAGTCCCACCCTCTTCAACGTCTACACGAGTCCCCTCGCCTCCATCGCACGTCAACACAACCTCAACATCATCTCCTACGCCGACGGCACCCAGCTAATCCTTTCCCTCACCAAAGACCCCAACACCGCCAAAAACAACCTTCACGAAGGTATGAAAGAAGTAGCCGAATGGATGAAACAGAGCCGCTTAAAACTCAACTCAGACAAGACGGAGGTGCTCATCCTAGGATCCTCCCCCTCAGCTTGGGACGACTCCTGGTGGCCTTCCGCTTTGGGATCTGCGCCCACACCCACAGACCATGCACGTAACCTTGGCTTCATTCTAGACTCCTCCCTCTCAATGTCCAGACAAGTCAACGCCGTATCGTCCTCCTGCTTCAACGTCCTTCGCATTCTCAAAAAGATCTTCCGCTGGATCCCCCTTGAAACAAGAGAGACTGTCACCCATGCACTGGTCACGAGTCGACTGGACTATGGCAACACACTCTACGCCGGAATTACTACAAAATTGCAGAAAAAACTCCAGCGCATCCAAAACGCATCAGCGAGACTCATACTAGACATCCCGCGCCAAGAGCACATCACCGGTCACTTAAAAAACCTCCACTGGCTTCCCGTCAACAAAAGAATTACTTTCCGCCTTCTTACCCACGCACACAAGGCCCTTTATAATCTAGGACCCGAATGCCTCAACACCCGACTGTCCTTCTACTATCCCACCCGCCAACTAAGATCATCCAATCAAGCCCTCGCCGCAGTCCCGCGCATCCGAAAAACCACCATGGGTGGCAGATCCTTCTCCTTCCTGGCTGCCAAGACCTGGAACTCACTCCCCACCCACCTCCGCCTTACTCAGAATCACATCTCCTTCAGAAAAGAACTGAAAACATGGCTATTCGATAAAAAATAAACCCCTCCCTCCAGCGCCTTGAGACCCTCTGGGTGAGTAGTGCGCTTTATAAATACCTGAACTTGAACTTGAACTTGTCAGGATGGGTCTGGTCTGGCAATGTGGGATTGACTCTTCCTACAGGAGCAGGATCATCACTGATTTGCATATGGGTGGTCTCTGTTTAGAGTGGCATAATAGGAAAAATTCTGATGGTCTGGAAAGTGGCCCTAAACAACTGCGAATGACTGAGATGAATTGAAACATTCCTTCGTTTACTGTTTTTGCTTCAGCTCATACAAGGAAAGCATGTCAAAAGATGAAGACTACGAGATCTAAAAACATGTGCCATGGACAGATGATGTAAGCACTCTAGGAAACACAAACACTTCCAGAACGGTGACGCCACAAGTTTGCAAAACCTTCCTGACATTACATGCCCACACTGTCTAATCACTGCTTTACATGACCCCCCCCCCCCCACATGCATCACGAGACAGCTGGCATCTATCGCACACTGGAATGAAGTAGGCGACCACAATTGCTAGAGAAAACGCCATCACAACAACCACCTTTCAATAAGTGACAGCACCCAAAAAAGCAAAAAGATCAGTGACAGTAAAGGTTGTGTCCTGGTGACATGGAGTGATCTATTATCCCCAGCAAAGGGGATTGATTGTGAGAATGATGATCCTGTTGTAATTCTCCATTGAAATGCCATCGGGTGGCTTAAGTAGTTAAACTTGCACAAAGTTTAATAAAAATGAGTTTTCTTTTTTTTGGAATTTGTTATTTATTTCAAGTTTCATGGAAAACAGAACAATCTTCGCTCCTGAGATAGACGGCAATACCCAAATCATGTCAGTCTTCATGAATACACAGAGGTGCAATTTATATGATAGTCTACTACAGTGTTGTATTTCTATCAAGTGTGGGGATGTTACTACTCCCGCACATTTTAAACACAACAGTACCTCCTGGGTGGTAAGGGGGGGTGGAGTCATTTCTATTCCCCTCCACTAGTGACTTGTATGACCGCACCATGTAGGTTCACCCCATAGTGGTTTAGCCAACGGCCACATACGTTACAAAACATTCCCGGGCATCCCCTGCTCTTTTACTTGACACTCTCAGCCGCCATGTATATGTCCATTCCCCTTTTCAACTTGTGTTGTGTCGGTGGGTCTTGTGCACCCCAATGTCTCGCTATATCCCTCTTCGTCACCACTAGGCCTAAGGCACTAAGAAGTAGCTGAGGTCTGGCGATATGGAACTCGCTTGGGTTCCCCAGCAAGATGAACTTCGGGTCCATGGGAAGGGAGATCTGCAGCACAGCATTCAGTTCCCTGATAATCGCTTCCCAGTAAGTCTGTATTGTGGAGGAACTCCATAATGTGAGGTAGAAATCCGCCAACTCATACCTGCAGCGCCAACAGCTCGCGTTTTCAGCCTGTCCTCATCATAATATATCCAATGAAGGATCTCATACTTAATGAGGCGCAAACGAGCATTAATCGCCACCTCCCCGGGATGCATTAGTGCTGCTTCCCTGTCAATGTCCTCCATCATACCCAGCTCACCCTCCCATGTTTCCTGGAGCTTGTTCAGGTTATAAGGAATATTGTTGTTCAATGTCTTGAATGTCAGTAACATTGCTTTAATTGTGAAGTCTTTTTGCAGTAGTCACCCCTCCAGTGGCGCATATTCTGGGAGGCTGTCCCCCTTCAGTCCCTCCGGCAGCCATGCATGGCGTATTTGATGAATTGGGATCTATGAAGTGTGAATTCGGCACCGAGGGCAGGGGAGGGTTAAAGTGCACCCTTGTCAATGATGTCCCACATGTCAGAGATCCCCAGTATGTCCCACGATTCAAATCCCCTCAGCTTACCCAACTCCCTGCGCCAGGTCCCTTTCCACAGCGGCGTTGCCCTGGTGATCTTGCAGGTCCATCCCAGTGTTCTGGAGGCTCTCTCCCATACCTCTAGAGTGTTGCTGGAAGCAGTCTATGTGTTCCCATGCTCCATAAAGATAATGAAAGAACTTATAGGTTGTCAGTGTCTCCCACTCCAACCTGCAAGTGGTGTGATCTCCTGCCACGGAGATCCAGTCGATGGGGGTCAGGTGCGCCACCCGATAATAGGCTTCAATATCCAGCAGAGCCAGTCCACCATTGTATAGATTACGCTGCAGTGTTATCCCTGGGTGTTTCCCTAGCCACCCATTGAGCATAGTTCTGTGTCTATTTCTCAAAATATTGTTCGTGGGAGGGGATGATAAGCGTTCAGAAGGACGTATAGGAAGTGGGGCAGGGTGATCATTTTGAACATGGCTGCTCGGCCCATTACGGTGGGTGGCAGGGCTTCCATCTATCCACTGCACTTTTGTATGTAGTCCATACTAGCAAAACATTGTGTTTGCAGCATACCTCCTTATGTGTTGTGAGGAATATACCCAGATATGTAAAACCCTCCTCGACCACACCCAGTTCCCCGGGTAGGAGAGTCCAGTCTTGTACCTGTCTGGGACTGTCCACCATTGAGTTGCGCCCCAGTCGATCTAATAGCCTGAGTGCCGTCCATATGTGCTGATCGTCTGGAATAGGGTGGGAATCGTGGCATTGGGTTCCGTTATGAACAGAAAAATGCCACTTGCATAAAGGGATATTTTCTTCTCCATAGTTTCGCACGGGGTGGCCCTGAAGTCCAATAAATGAGGTTTCTTAACCAATAATTCACATACTGTATATGTTGGGAAGACTGAAGTGGTTACTCTCTTGAACAATTTATCCTCAGCCAATGAATTTCATTCAGAAAGTTTTGAGCTGGACCACAACCAGATTACACATTTTGTCATTGTGACACGAAAGCAAAGGTTTTAGCACATTACTTTTAAGTTGCATAGATAATTTAAGTTTCTAGACATGGAGATCTGCCAACATTTTCCATATTTTTGGAGGCATATGTACCTAGTGTAACTTCATGGCCCCAAGTGTGTGCAGAATATTATGATATAGTGTGAATCCTTGTGGAATTCCAATTAGTGCTACCATAGGTTCAGTTCAATCTTCGAGAACCATTTGTTATAATGTCATTTCAGAACTGGTGTTGATGATGGTTGTTCTGACCTAATTCTCATTCTAATTTGCCTCGTTGGTGGGCTGCATATCTGTACAGATTCATGCATTACCTAGGTAGTTGGTCTTCTTCATAATCAAAATGAGGAGCTTTTGACAATTCCCGCCTTCTTTGACTTAATCCATGTGATGCTAAGCAATGGGTTGGATTATAGGGTCAAAATGTAAGTTGATTGTTTTACTTTTCAGACGGCTCATTCTAGAAGGTCTTCCAACCCAGGGGTTCTCGACCTTGGTGTTAAGCAGATAAATCCTAGTATGTTAACTGCAGTGCAGCTCAACAATATTCTAGTGCCGGTGACAGACTATTTTCTGTTCTTCTGTCTTCATTTTGAAGACCGCTTAACAAAGTACTTCACAAGGGGAGGGGCTGGGTGTCTCATACAATAGACCTTAATTACAAGTGCTTCAGTAGTTTGCTATCTGCGCAAAACTGTTTGACGAGCAACTGATATTAAAATAGTTGGGTTTAATGTAATTACCAGGTCCCGTTAACTGCACATCAACATACTTTTCCCAATTACATGTGGGCAGGTTTTAACTGCTACAATTTAAGGGATGCAAAAACCCTAGTTAACATGGGTACACCACAGTGCCACTTCTCAGGGCCAACCTACACGGCGCTGCCTGTCTTATTCAGGGCCTGAAGAAATATGATCACATCACCCCCCTCCCGAAAGAACTCCATTGGCCCACTTAAACCAACTTTAAAACCAGCTGAATCATTTACAAAGCTATGAAATAGCCTCTTCGCTTATCTTGCAGACAAAATCACCAGCCCTGGTAGCCCTCAGAACAGCAGGCATGCATCATATATGCATTCAGAATCTGGAACAACATCCCCATATCCATGAAGACTGCTCCAATTTAGGAAAGAGATGAAGACTCACCTTGCTGAAGGAAACGACAGCCCAGTGCATTAATTGTCTACATCCCAGGTTCCTCCCCTTTTATTTGTTAGCTTTCTGCTAGTCTTAGACCATGTACAGCGCTCTGCTGCCTTTTGGCTAGGTTTGCGCTATCGAAATACCATATATATATACACCACAGTGACATGTAACACAGTATGACAAGACCTCAAACATCTTTCCTCCTATAAAAGACAATAAAGTACACAGATAAAACGATAATCCAACCAATCACTAAATTCAACATGGGATGCTATAGCACCATAAAAACATACTCTTATTCACAGTAAATCTTTAAGTGACAGAAAAGGCAATATCTAAATATTTATTTTTATCATTAATTGAGCGCAAACATCCACACCCAGTTACCGTGATGATGAAGTTTAAAAATTGACTTCAACTGTAAATGGAAATTTTAAAGATGGCCATTAAGAGATTGGAAAGAATGTCTTTTTTTCCTTTTTAGGAATTTCCATTTTTTTCTTTTTTTTTAAGCAGAGGCAGCCGGGAGTTCAATAAATACAGTAACAAGTTTCCGAGTTTAGCTGCTGCGACAGTGAAAGCTCTACCGCCCAAAGTGACTCAGCAGAATTTAGGAGCTGTTACTAAAAAGGGTGATTCAGACTGTAAGCTGCAACACAGTACATAACAGCAAAACTTCAGAGAAAGAGAGCTTTCTGCACAAGGCCCGAAGAGTTGAAAACAACTT
Source organism: Lissotriton helveticus (assembly GCF_964261635.1). Classification (NCBI taxonomy): domain Eukaryota; kingdom Metazoa; phylum Chordata; class Amphibia; order Caudata; family Salamandridae; genus Lissotriton; species Lissotriton helveticus. The sequence continues at coordinate 1,258,418,869 of NC_136070.1, read as the reverse complement.
GTTTATGGTAACCAATACGAGGAGCCTGAAGTAGGGGAGATGGATTCAGAGTGCATCAAATTAAAACACCACCTAGCTTCTAAGTTTTATATAACATGAAGTTTCCTCAATGACATGGCCAGTAAATTAGGATAGAGTGCATTGCAATAGTCCAACCTGGCTGTGACAAATACATCTAGACCAGTGATACTCAAAGTACAGTCTGGGGGCTACTTGCAGCCTTCTTGACCTTTACATGCAGCCACCCTGGTGAACAGCAGTATAAGCTGCTGTTTAGTTGAGAAGCACTCATATTCAGAACAAAATGTTAAATAAACTGACAAGCATTTATTAACCTGGAAATAAATGCTTGCCCATTTATTAAAAAAAATGTATTTAATTTTTTTAGACTCATTTACACAATCCCTGACTCACCCAGACCCCCCACTGCCACCCTGCTGGCATTCGTGCGGCCCTCAGCCACACCACAGACTGTTCTTTATGGCCCTTGTAGGTGAATGTGGAGCACTGCTTTTGTTTGGACAAGAACCCTCACTCAACCTAGGGTGATATGCTTCACCATACGGTCCACTCCACAAACTAGGACCGCAAGGTACACAGTGTGGGCTACGACATTCCTGTAAGAAAGGAGCAGGGTTGTTCTATTGCACGTATAGTACAATTACCTGACGGGGTAGAGTGAGGGGCAGAGTGCAAAAGAAAAAGTGTATAAAACTGTCTCATGGGTGGCGAAAAAAGCTTTATTCATATGCCCCAAAGGATAGGAGTTAAAAGCTTAGTGAAATAGGGATATGGATTTTACCCTATCTTGTGGTCACCATGTCTCTACCATGTATGACTGTATAGTTCAAGGCATTCATCAGGAACAAGGTTGCCAGTCACTCTGCTATATATAATGTGTACAAAATTAAATATTAAAGATATTTCTTGTATAATAAGGCCATCCAATCAGCTGACCATCTGTACTGATAGCACCAGAATCTTGAGCGGGGCAGATGGCACTGTACAAAACAAAAAAGAAGTTTTAAAATCAATGTACAACACTAGTGTCTACCACCACCATTGTAAAACTTGTGTTAGGTGCTCCCAGTGAGCATCTACCTTTACCTTACCATAATTATGTAAGCAAGGTCCAACTCGACCGTCAACAGACTCTCTCAGTACGTAGAACTCTAAATAGGCATACACAAAAAGAATATCTACAGAAATGGAAATAAAAACAAAACATAACATGTCTTGCATAATATACCACCTCCCCATACCTCAAGACTAATTTGTCTCATTGATGGTGTAATCGGGTATAGAGAATAGGAAGGGGCAAAAAAGAAGAAGCAAGCTGAGTCATAGTCCCTGGCTGGCTACACCCCTTATATGACAAAGTAAGACCACGCCATTGGAACGATTAGGAGCAGCCAGCGTGGAGTTCTAGAGTATACCATTATCTGAGTCTAGATCCCTGCTAATGTTCCAGACATCGTAAGCCCCTGTGATATCGGCCAGACCACCACATTGTGGCAACCATAACGTTCATTACAAACAATAAGGGTACCGGGCAGTGACAGAAATAAACAGGGGAGAGTTACGGTATTTGTACCCACAGACACTCCAGATGAAATTTGGCCCATTTTCTTTTGCACTCTGCCACTCACTCTGCCCCTACAGGTAGTAGTACTATACGTGCTATAGAACAACCCTGCTCCTTTCCTGCAGGAAAGTCGTATCCTACAGTGGGTACCTTGCGTTCCCAGTGTGTGGAGGGGACCCTATGATGAAGCATGTCACCCTAGGGTGATTGAGGGTTCTCGTCCAAACACAAGCAGTGCTCCGCATTCATCAACATTTCTCCAGCTTTCTCAACTAAATAAATGTCAGAACCATTTTGTTAAAGTTTGATTTTCATAAAAAAATCACAGAAAATCCCCTGAACCATTTTTCTCTTGTCTGCCTTAATTGTGAGCACGCACTAGTGCTATATTAACGACTGGACATTTACATTTTACAACTAGATAAACTCAGCAAGGTCTTGTTGGAGTCAAAATATTATGACTCTCTACGCATGTATGTTTGGCTTACATATGCAGAAGTGATTTTTCACTAATAGGGCAAAATTACAAGTTGTCTGTAAAATTGTGATCCTTGTGCAAACAGATGTTTGGACAGGAATCACAATTACAGGTGTTGTAATGAGTTTCCCACTCTGTATTTGCTAAGTGCGATAAAGATTGCACCCTTCATTAAATTTCAGGAGATTAAACCTGCTGGAATTTAACAAAGGGAAAGGACAGGTGCTTACAGGGACATGCTCATTTTGGTCAGTCAGAACCAATATTGGCATGTTATTCCAGAAAATCTCAAGATTATGGAATAATTGTTGCATCCAATAAATTACGAACACCTCAGGGTCAAAACTTTTACTGGGCACGATAATTTTCACATCCGACAGGCCTACTTGTAATCAGGCCCATGAAAGGATTTATTGGTATGAAGATTTTTGTGTGAGCAAATGGGGGAAATATATTCCACCCAGAGGGGAAACAGAGTTTTAAGAGGAGAATTTGTAATCGCCATGCAGAATTTTACATGCACATATATATATTTACTAATACGAAAATGGAATTCACAAAAGTTTGATAAAGTACATTTGGAAACCTGAAACGGTAGTGATGGAGCGAGATTCAGAAATGTTTTCATTTCAACTCGTGAAGTCACACTTCCATAACAAGAGTTAATAATATTAATGAAAGTTTGTGTGTGTGTATTAATTCAACCTAGTTTAAAGTTACATTCACGTTTATACACAAAGAATATTAACATGTGTGCTCATAAATGTGCTCTATGTTGCTTTCCCATGTACATGGAAAATAATTAAATTAATTTTGTCTATCGTTGTGTCATGACTAATAGCAGCTGTTTTAAATAATGGCATGTGCTTATTTTGCTTTCTTGTCTATGTGGTGTCACTTTATTCTTTACAGGTGCATAAAGAATCTTGTGGATCACTTGAAGAATGGTAGATATAAATGCTGCTTTAATTGTACGCTTCAGCTAGGTAATTTAGACTAATGGGTTAATCATTAGCTATGGTGGGTGGCAACAGAACGAATTTTATTTCTCACATTAATTATTGTTCTTGTGTTTGTTTATATAATAGCTCACTAAAAGTGGTTTGGGCCTAGTGCATTCGTATTTTACCAAAATTCTGCTCGGAGCAAGAGAGAGTCCATGATGAATAACTTCCTTCTGCTAAAAACATTTCTTCATGATGCAAATTGAAACTCGATGAGCTGACTGTTCTTTCAGTCAAGCAAGGCCAAGGCCAGGAACCAGCAGGAGAACGTGCGACAAATTTCACGTCCGAGGAAGCAAAATGACTTTACTTGGCTAAATGTTGCAAACTGGAGGAAGCCTCGTTGTTCGTAAACTAGAGACAATGGACTCTAAGAAAGTGACAGAACTGATGTTCAAAAAAGTGGAATGACACAATGGCGTCACTTCTTAGCCAATGGGACTCCGATTTCAGCAGAAAAGTTATACTTTTGCTTAGATTAGCTTAGTGCAGAAAGGTATAAAAACTCTTCCCCGTGGAAGAGGAGAGCTGCTTCTTGCTGACCTTTGATGAAGGCGTTATACTGATGAACATTCCTTGGAGCACGTAAGAGCCTTCAAAGAATTTACTCTTTTAAATTTTATGATAGTTAGCTAAGTTAGGGACTTAGGTTTTGAAAAAAGCTAAACTGATAAATTTTCATTTGCAATAATAATTTGATTTCATAAAATTGTCATAACCATTTGCAATGTTTTTAATAAAATACTTTAATAAAATTTCTAATGCAAATTCCAAATGACTAGCTAATAAAATCTTACTTTGGAAAACAAGCTGGTCTTGTTATTTCATGAGTTTAGGTTACCATTAGCAAGATTTTATCGCCACAGTGGCTTAATTAATTTGTAGGGTTTTGTAAAATATGATGAATTCATTTACCGCGGTTGTATATAAATGTATATAATTTATGAATAGGTTAATTAGGTCACATGATTCAGTTGGTCAAAATATATCATGTTAGTTTATGGGCCTTGTGATTGATTTATGTTTGATGATGAATATAGTGAAGTTGGGTAGCGTAGTTTATGATATATTTCCTATAGGCCGCTGGATCAATTTCCTGGTAGCAGACTTGATGGTTGCTATGGTAACCAAAATATATGGTAGTTACATAGGATCAATGTCTAACATATGTTGAGTTCGTTCTCGTGTTTTATGTAAGGTATTTTTCTAGCAGCGTGAAAAATCCTAGTTGTACCGGTACAGCGTAGTGTGATGAGAAGGTAGTCACACAGTACATTTGATCTGTTTCTGAGTGGTATCGCCGTGTATCACAAGTGTTGTGGCCGTGCAACACATATTAGGGATAGGCGTATTAGATAGAGTGTATGTATAGTGAGAATTATCTATGAAATCGAAGCTTTGAGTATAGGGACAAAGAGCCCGTTCTAAAACTTACTGCGAGAAAGTAATAGAATATATTCAAACTTGAGTGAAGGGTAAAATAACGTCGCTTATTTTACTAACGGTTCATGTTATCTGTGGCGGGTTAGAGTCCTACCAAGATTTCATGTGTGCATGGTTAGGGATACTTTCCGTTTGAAAGTGCGTAATTGATTCTGTAAATTTCGTTCGAGTCAAACTTTGAATTGCTACTTTTAGTGCATTCAGAGGGAAACGCGTTCGTTAATTACTTGCTTGAAGGGTAAAGTAAAGGTTTACTTTATCGACGAATGTATATTCTGTGAGAATAGCGTCGTCTATTCCACGTAAAAGAATTCTTGTAAGTCTGTAAAAATCTATCACTTTATTTAGAGAAACAGACAGATGAGTCGTCCTTTTGTCGTTATTAAATAAATCTCGTTAAAAGAGTGTTCTTAAAATGGCGCTGTGAAAGATTTTTGTAAAGGAGGGGTGAGCGCTAAGAGTGAGACGCGAAAAACCGCAGCGGCTGTGTACGTCATACAGTTCGCGCAGTGATTGGATATCATACGTCACAGGCTATACTCTGATTGGCTCACGTGATTTAGTCGAGCTGAGCACGGATTGGCTCTCGTGAGAAGCTCCATTCTTATTGGTCGAGCAAGATAGTGACGTAGCTCGAACCTGATTGGCTTGCTGGTGTGTTTCGCGCACGGATTGGTCGATGTTACGGAACTAACCAAGAAACTTTTACGATCATTTCCAATTAAGTGGATTTGATTTTAAAATGAGTTATTATTACAAAAATGTTGAGGAAAAGCTTACAATGTTTCAGAAATTAATTTTTTTTATTTCACCCGACAAGAAAATTGAAACGCGAGGTGGTAAATTACTTCATAAATATAAAACACCTGCAGCGTATATGGAAGGTGAATATGGATATCATACTGTTCTGTGGTTTGATATATGGAAACATTACACAAAAGATGATGGCGTATTCGCTTGGCCGGACGATGGGTCATTTAATATAAAAATTTTAAGAAATTTAAGAGAAAAGATGTCAGCTCTTATACCTAAGCCTAGACCAACTCAATTTGAAGCATTAGTTGAATGGGAGGATGAGATGTTTCAACTACAGAAAGAAGCAAGTGGGATAAAAAGACCTCCAAAAATACCGAGTTATAGAAGGGAAACGCATGAAGATAGAATGCGTATGTGGAGACAGGGAGATATGTGCGATGGTCTTTATTTAATTAGAGAAATGGTTTTAGGGTCTCCAGATAAAAAGAGAATTGAAAAGAAAAATAATATTACTGAAGAAAGTGAATCAGAAGATGCAGTTTTGGAAGAAATTTTTACCATGAATAAAAAGCAAACTCCACTTAGACAGCCTTGTTCATGGTCTACTCCGATGGTTTCTACAGGAACCACACCAAGTGCACCTCCATTAAATGAATCTCCTAAACTATATCCAAATAATTCTGAATCTTTTGAATGTCCAGAAAGATTAGAAACCAGAACTAATTCTAGTAATTATAATGAAAGTAGAAATTTTTCAGAAACTCCAATGGAAAGGGAAGCCCCTAGAAATTTAACGAGAACTGCTAGAAATGAGGAAGTTGTAAATACTTCAGAATATTTACGATCAAAAGAAGATTTAATTCAACAAATAACTAAAGGTATGAAAGCAGTAACTGTTCCAGTAACGATGGGTCCTGTTCAGCCTGTTTTTGATGAAAAAGAATTTAAACAGCCTGGTTTAACAATTCCATTAAATGCAGAAATACAAAGGGTAGCTGAGAAATTTTATTCAGATTTATCTAAAATTCATTGTGAGAAAACAAAGAATGCCTGATTTAACTTTTAATCAAGGTTCTTTTAACCAGTCACCAATGGGTGCAGAATCAGATGCTGAGACTCCTGAGAAAAGAGAGTCAAACTCAAAACTTGATGTTGCAAAATTGAAAGCTAATTTAGAAGAATTAATAATTGGCACAATTGGTCCTGACAGTCTAAAATTGTATCGTGATGATGAACTCCTATTCATCTGTAAGAGTATTCAATGGAAAACAAAGAATAAATATGATCAGTTAGAAGAACTGGCAAATGAACTAGAAATCGGTTTGAGCAAACAGAAAATTTTGGGAAAACACTACAGATTGGATTTTACAGAAAGAGATATTGAGAACTTTAACACAATGGGAAGAATACTGCATATAAAGGAATTGATTGTTTACATCAAAAAGTTGGGCAAATTAAGTAAGTGGAGAGTAAAGTGGACTAAAAAGAAGGAAGATGAAAGATTGGATAAACTAGATAAACTGTCTAAACAGTTTCCTATGAGAGAAATTGCAGGAGGAGGATATGTCCATGTCCCATGGTCAAGACAAGATATTTTGCTTTTCACAAATGAATTTCCTCGGCTGAGAGAAAAGCCTGTGGAATGGTATCGACAGGTGGATAGATTCATTAAAGTTTCAAAAGTTCTGTGGATTGATCTGGATGGATTTTTTGACATTGTTGTCCCATCAGATCTTTGGACAGAATGTAAAATTGCTGTGAGTTGGCCAAAAGAGGAACCGGAGCGAATTAAAGAAACAGGTGCTCCAGCCATAATAGTTATGGATTTATATGAAAAAGTAATTTACTGGTTGAAAAATAAAATTGCCCCAAAAGAAGTTGATTGGGTAAAAATAGACAGGACAAATCAGGAACCAAAGGAATCAGCTCATTCATTTTATGAAAGATTATTACTGTTTTTCAAACAGTACAGTGGTTATGAAAAATTAGATGAAAAGGATATGAGTCATTTTATCTACAGATTTGTTTATGGTCTTAGACCAGAAATTGGAGAAATGATTAGAAATAATATTGTCGGTTGGCAATCAAATTCAGTTAATGATATTTTGAGAAAAGCTAAATACTGCAGTGATGAATTAGAAGTGAAACAGAAAAAGTTAAAGGAAAAGGCTATGTGGGCGCAAGTGAAGGTGGCTGAGCAACAGATTGCAAGTCTTGAAATGAATATGCTACTTACCAGTATGCATTTGTTCTTGGCATGTAGGGCTGCTGACATTCATATCTATAGCATAGATCGCCGCCTAGTGTTGGGTCCGGATGATTGCACCTTGTTGTCCTGGAAGAGTCTTCGAAGTATCACGAGATAGGTGGCTCCTCCCCTGGACTACAGTGCGCATGGGCATCGACTCCATCCTTACATTGTTTTTAGCCATTGTGGAAAAGATGGAGTGCAATAGTGTAAACGATGACCATGTGTAAGAGTATGTGTAAGAATAAGAAGTCTGCAACCGCTACGGGCGCCGGGGAGGAGGGCGGGCGATATGAATGTCAGCAGCCCTACATGCCAAGAACAGATGCATACTGGTAAGTAGCATATTCAGTTCGAGGCATGTGGGCTGCTGAATTCATATCTATAGCATAGAATACATAGCAGTCCCCCTACTAACGGCGGCTGCCCGTGCCAGTTGCAGAAGCCTGAAAAAGTGTTCGAAGAACAGCCTGCCCTACAGCTGCCTGCTGCTTGGAATGGACGTCTACACAGTAATGCTTAGTGAACGTATGTGGTGTAGACCATGTGGCTGCTCTACATATGTCTTCCAAAGGAATATTGCCTAGGAACGCCATGGAGGCCCCCAACTTGCGAGTGGAGTGGGCCCTGGGGGGGACCGTTAAAGTGCGCTTAGCCTTGTGATAGCAGATTTGAATGCACTTAACGATCCATCTGGCAATTCCTGCTTTGGAAATGGGGTTGCCTTTGTGCTGGGCTGAGAAGGCAACAAAGAGCTGTTGTGTTTTTCTGAAATCTCTTGTTCTGTCAATATAGTACATCAGCGCTCTTTTGCCATCAAGAGTGTGGAGCATTCTTTCGGCGACAGTTTCTGGGTTTGGAAAGAATGCGGGCAGTTCAATGGTTTGATTGATATGAAACTGCGACACCACCTTTGGAAGAAACTTAGGGTTAGTGCGCAGCACAACCCTGTTGGGATGAATTTGAATAAATGGCTCTTGGACAGTGAGCGCCTGCAGCTCACTGACTCGCCGTAGGGAAGTGATGGCAATGAGAAAAGCCACCTTCCATGTCAAGAATTGAATCTCACAGGAATGGAGAGGCTCAAAAGGCGGGCCCATCAACCTGGTGAGGACCACGTTGAGGTTCCACACAGGAGCTGGCGGGGTCCTGGGAGGAATGACGCGCTTCAGGCCTTCTAGGAAGGCCTTAACGGCCGGCACTCTGAAAACAGAGAGATGCTGCCTGTTTTGGAGATAAGCCGCTATGGCGGATAAGTGTATCCGAATGGAAGCATATGCCAGATTGCATTTGTAGAGATGTAACAAATAGCAGATGATATCTGGAATGGATGCATCTAGCGGGTTGATATTGTGGGTAGTACAGTAAATGACAAACCGCTTCCATTTAGCTGCATAGCAAGCTCAGGTAGTGGGCTTTCTAGCCTCCCGGATGATGTCCATGCATTCTGGAGGCAGATTAAGGTAGCCAAACTCTAAGACTTCAGGAGCCAGATCGCCAGGTTGAGCTGTTGCGGATCTGGATGCTGAATGTCGCCATGGTTCTGCGTCAAAAACCCCGGTGTGAGGCGCAGCCTTTGATGCGGCACCACGGAGAGTTCTAGAAACGTGGTGTACCATGGTTGGCGTGCCCACGTTGGAGCAACCAGGATGAGCGTCATTGAGTGTTGTTTGAGTTTCCTTGCCACCAGTGGGATGAGAGGCGCTGGTGGAAAAGCGTACGCAAATCTGTCTGACCAGTTCATCCATATCGCATTGCCCTGCGACTGTGGGTGAGGGAACCTGGCGGCAAAGCTTTGGCATTTTGCGTTTTCCTTTGTGGCAAACAGGTCTATCTCTGGATGACCCCACTGCTGGAAGTACGGGCGGAGTACTGATGGATGTATCTCCCACTCGTGCATTTGGTGGCTGTACCTGCTGAGCAGATCCGCCATTTGATTGTCTTTGCCCGGGAGGTGTTCCGCCATGAGGAAGATGTTCCTCTGAATGGCCCACTTCCACATGCTCTGAGCCAGATGAGACAACTGTGGAGAGTGTGTACCTCCCTGCTTTTGGATGTAGTACATGGCTGTCATGTTGTCCGTCCGGATCAACACGACTTTGTTGCACAGATGTACTTTGAAGGACTTCAATGCCATGAAGATTGCCATCAGTTCTAGGTAGTTGATGTGCATCTTCTGTTGCTGCGTCGTCCACAGTCCCTGCACTGTGTAGTGGAGCACATGAGCTCCCCACCCGTGGAGAGATGCGTCCGTCGTCAGGATAATCTGTGGCACAGGCTCTTGAAACGGTCGGCCCTTGCAAAGGTTGTGTGGATTCCACCAATGCAGAGAGCTGTATGCCCAACCGGTCACCAACACTAGGTCTTTCAACTGACCGTGAGCCTGATTCCACTGACGTGCCAAGCACTCTTGGAGCGGACGCATATGGAGCCTTGTGTGTGGGACAATGAAGATGCAGGAGGCCATCATGCCTATCAACTGCATGAACACTCTTGCAGGCAGTGAGTGTTGTGGTCTGAACTGTAGGATTAGCGACTGCATGTTGCTTATCCTCGCTGGGTTCGGCTGAGCCGTAGCCGCCAACGTGTCTATTGTCGCGCCTAAATACTGCCGCACATGTGCTGGCTGAAGGTGCGACTTCGGATAGTTGAGTGAAAACCCCAGACTGTGAAGAAGGTGAATGGTGTGGGACATGTCGGCCGCACACTGCTGGGTCGACTTCGCTTGAACAAGCCAGTCGTCCAGGTAAGGGTAGACATGGATGTTCTGTCTCCTGAGGTGCGCCGCCACTGTCGCCAGACATTTGGTAAATACTCTGGGGGCTGTGGTCACCCCGAAAGGAACGACTTTGAATTGGTAATGCTTGTTTTGAATGGTGAACCTGAGGTATTTCCTGTGGGAGGGGTGGAGTGGGATGTGAAAATAGGCATCCTTGAGGTCTAAGGTCGCCATAAAGTCTCCTTTGTTGAGCAGTGGAAGAACCTGTTGCAGTGTTAGCATGTGGAAATGTTCTGAGAGGATGTACCGGTTTAGGGGCCGCAGGTCCAGAATTGGCCGGAGTGTGCCGTCCTTTTTTGGGATTAAGAAGTACAGGGAATATACCCCTGTGCCTTCTTCCTCCACCGGCACGAGCTCTATCGCGCCCTTTTGCAGCATGGCCAGAACCTCCTGCTGCAATAAGTGCAAATGCTCTTGTGACATAGGATGTTGCTTTGGGGGCATGTTGGGTGGAGTGTCTGTCAGCTCTAAACAATAGCTGAACTGGATAAGTTGCTTGACCCACCTGTCCGTGGTGATGGAGTGCCACGCTGACAGGAACCGCTGGAGTCTCCCCCCGACAGGTGTTGGGTGGTCGGGGGGCAGTGACAGGGAGTCACAGCTTGTTGGTGGCAGAGGAACGGGAACTGTTGTTGCCTCTGCCTCTGCCCTTTGAGCTGTTGCCCCGGTATCCACCTCTGCTGTTTGGGGTAGGATGACTGCGCCCCACTTTTGTTGAACTGCGACTGCTGTGACATTTGGCCTCTGGTAACACCCCGATTGCCTGAGCGACGAAAAGTGTTCCCACGAAACTGCTGCGACTGTAGAGCCCCCATGGACTTGGCAGTCTCAGTATCTTTTTTAATTTTTTCCAGTGTGGTGTCGACTTCAGGACCAAACAGCCTGTCGTGGTGGTTGAGGATGGTTGTCTGTATTTCGGGCTTGAACCCGGAAATTCGGAGCCAAGCCTGTCTCCTGAGCATCACGCTAGTATTGATTGCCCTAGCCGCTGTATCAGCAACGTCAAGGGCGCACTTGATAGCAGCATTGGAAATGAGTTTGCCCTCTTGTATAAGCATCTCAGCCCCTTCCTTGTATTGGTCTGGCAGGTGTTGCAGCAGGGTCTCTAGGGTGTCATAATGTGCCCTGTCGTATCTGGCCAACAGCGCCTGTGTGTTTGAAATGCGCCAGATGTTGGCCGCCTGTGCTGCTACCCTCTTCCCTGACGCCTCTAGCACTTTTGACTCTTTGTCCGGGGGAGGAGCTTGACCCGTGGTTTGAGAGTTAGCTCGTTTGCGAGCATTAGAGACCACCAAAGAGTCCAGCGGCAGTTGGCCCCTTATATACGTTGGATCGCCAGGAGCCGGCCTGTATTTTTTCTCAATCCGAGGGTTAACAACCCTAGCTCTCGTGGGTTCCTTAAAAATGTCCGCAGCATGCCTTAGGACCCCCTTTAGCATGGGAAGAGTTTTCACAGTTTTTTCCGCAGTGGAGAAAGTGTCAAAAAGGAAATCAGCTTCCACAGGGTCAGCATGCATATCCACATCATGGTTCTTAGCTGCCCTTTCTATCAAAGCATGAAATGCTGTGGAATCCTCGGTGGGAGACGTCTTGATGTTGAACACCTGAGGGTCAAGGGTTGCCTGCTGATCCCCCTGATCACCTGTGTCCACCCACGAGTCCTGTTGCTCACCAGGCTCAGTGTGGGCTGGGAAATTATACTCCTCATCCTGCTGCTCCCCATCGTCTCCATCTGAATAGGTGGGTGATGGCGTTGCCCCCCGTGCAGGGTGCTGAATGCTGGGTTCGACCATCACAGGAGTATCCTCTTCAGGCCTTTTGCGTTTCAGGGGAATCTTGAAGGCCTCCAAAGGCTGTGACCCCGCAATCTTCCTCTTCAGAAGCGTTAGTTTCCCGGTATCGGCGTCGATGTACTGCTCCGACTGCTCCGACAAAGAGTGTTGCGGACGCGTTACACCCCCAGCCGGGGGAGTCGACTTTGACCTCTCCGGGTCCTTGGGCACCGATCTCAGTGCAAAGGCCTTTGGCGCCACCTTAGGTGGTAGCGTGAAAAGGATCTGTTTTGAAGCCTGTGGCGTAGGGACAGCCTTGGTCGCGGCGGAAGGGATCTTCGGTTCCGATGCGGAAGCTCTGTCCTTAATACGTTTTAGGGAGTCGGAGACCTGCTTGGTGAAGGAAGCGGAGGGCTTCGTAGACCCGACCGATGTCTTCGGTCCCCCTCCAGAGGAAGACTCGGGCGCCGACACCTTCTGCGTATCCGATGGAGGTGCACTGCGATCCCCGACCACAGCAGTGGACGTGGATGCCGACGACTTCGCCCCGACAACTTTGACCTTTGGCGCCGTAGTGCCAGACCTTGGCTTCGCGCCCTTGGCAGCCGTGGTGTCGACAGGCCTTGAAGATTTCGGCACGACGGGCTCAGGGTGAACGGCCTCACCCGTTTTCTTCGGCTTCGGGTCGGCGGTCGCTCTCGGCACCGATTCAGCGGCTCTTCGCGAGCCGGGGTCCTCGCCCACCTTCGCCACCGCGGAGGGTGCGACACCTTTCTTAGGCTTCGAGGCCACCGAAGACGACGGCGTCGATGGGGGAGCAGTCGGTTTCGGTTTCGATGGCGCGACGGCCATCTTAGTTGTAGTCGATACCGACAGTTTCGGCTTCGGTTTCGATTTAGGTAATGGCGGCTCCGCCGAAGTGTCCGTGGCCGGGCCGGAAGGCGGGGCCGTGGATATTGGTGTAGGGTCTAGGGTAAGGCCATGTGGCGATCCTTCGACCCGAGCCTTAGTAAAAGTACGAACGGGGTATAGCTCTTCCTCCGAGCTATCTTCCATGGCCCCGTAGGCCTCATCGTCGTCTCCTACCTCCTCGACGATTTCCTCCACGTCTTGGCCCTCTGCGTCCGCTTCGTAGTCGGACTCAACGACCACCGAAGGAGGTGAAACTTGAAGATGGACCTGTTGCTCGTCCGCTTCTTCATTGACGAAGATGTCCACTGGTGCCGGAGCCGATCGCCGGGCCTCTAGGCGTGCCGCGCGCCGAAGCTTGATGGTTTTCTTCGATCTAAACCTGGAACAGGCCATGCAGTTGGCCTCGTCGTGGTCCGGCGACAGGCATTTGTTGCAGACCGGGTGGACGTCGATGTGTGGGTATTTGGATCCACACACGGAACAGTGTTTGAACGGACTTCGTTCCATGCCGAAGTCTTGCTGCGTCGACTGGGCCTCGATCCTCGAAGTCTCACGACTCACGGGAAATCCGACTTGAAAGTTGGATGGAAGGGAGGCACCGAACGCGAACAATACCGACGGGTCAAAGAAGGCCTTTTGGCCTTGAAAAACTAAGTTATTGTTGATTCCGAACCGGAGTTAACGAAACCACATCCGAACCCAATGGCGGAAAAAAACAATCTAAGGATGGAGTCGATGCCCATGCGCACTGTAGTCCAGGGGAGGAGCCACCTATCTCGTGATACTTCGAAGACTCTTCCAGGACAACAAGGTGCATTCATCCGGACCCAACACTAGGCGGCGATCTATGCTATAGATATGAATTCAGCAGCCCACATGCCTCGAACATAATAATAATAATTTTACACAGAATCAGAACCAGAGTCAAGGTCAAGGAAAATTTAAATTTAATTTCAACAAATCAAAGAATAATGCTAAAATTGAAGAATTAAAACAGAAATTACCTTGTTTTAACTGCGGCGAAATCGGTCATTGAAAAAGTGAGTGTAAAAACCCACCAAGAAATTTTAAAAATACATCATTAAACCCACAGATGCAAAACAATGTTGATCTGCCGCAACAGCTACAGCTACAGCGTCAATTGAATGACCTGAGTCTTCAGCTACAGCAACAGTTAACACAACAGCAAAGTCAGATTCCACACCCTCCATTTCCAAATTGTGGGGGAGGTCAAAAATATAATCCAGGTGTGGGATTCGGAGGATGTGATCAGGTAATAAGAACTCAAAGATCTTATTTGCTAAATACAACAGGACAGTTTTTGTTGTCAGAAAAACAAGGAAGTGTTTCTGATGACTGCTTCTGACGGTGCCCCAGAGAGGGGGAAGAGTGTGTAATTGGAGCCACTCTTGAGGTTGACCAGACTGGTCCATTTGTAAATGGAAAGGTAAATGATGTAGAAATCACTTTTCTAGTGGACACTGGTGCTACCCGTTCTACTGTTAGATCAGTGGAAATTGAAAACCTGCCTCTCTCTGGGGATACCATCCAAGTAGTCGGAGTAAGTAATCAACAGATTAAAACTGATCTAACCGATCCTGTCAAGGTTGAAATTGGAAATTTTAAAGACGAACACAGATTTGTAGTTTGCAATAGCAGTCCAGTAAACTTATTGGGAAGAGATATATTATGCAAAATGAATTGCAAAATATATTGTTCACCTGATGGAATTGAATTACAAACAATGGAAGAAGATGGGTTATATCGATTGACAATGTTGTTAGTTGAAGCAAGCGAAACAAAATTATTTTCTGAATTTGAAAAGGAAAATTTACCAGAAGAACTAAAGGAGACAGTCAAAACTGAAATTTGGGATTTGACTGGAAATGAAATGGGTCTAATGAAACATATCGATCCAGTCAAAATTATAGTGAAACAGGGAATAGAATTTCCAAACATTCCCTAGTATAAAATGAAAACAGAAACGATTGAAGGTGTCATTCCTGTGATTGAGAAATTCATTAAACAAGGTGTATTAAAAGAAATTGAGAGCAGTCCTTGTAACTCACCGATTATGGGGATCAAAAAGTCCAATGGAACGTACAGAATAGTTCAGGATTTGAGAAAAGTTAATCAAATTGTTGTTCCATGTTGTCCAGTTGTTCCAAATCCAGCTGTCATTCTTTATCAAATTCCGCATGATGCAGAATGGTATACTGCTATTGATCTTTGCAATGTGTTCTTTACTGTTCCTTTACATCCAGAGAGCCAAGAAATCTTTGCTTTCAGATTCCAAAATAGGACCCTCGCATGGTGTAGAATTCCTCAAGGGTATACAGAAAGTCCTTCTATCTTTAATGAGTTGTTAAAGAAATCTTTGGAAGATCTTAATCTACCTGGTAGGTTGTGGTAAATAAAATTTTACCCTGGCAGAATTTCTAGGCATTAACAAAGTATCATGCATCAAGTGAGAAGCAGAGTCCGTGGTATCTGAGTTAAAATGGGCTTTATTCCAATAACTCGAGTCAAAGGGAGAATATGTTCCATCACCTCTGAGGTTCAGGAAGAGTCTTCTAACAATTATTTACTGAACATAGTATATATACATTTCTTGTACATAGGCTAAGCAGAGCAAGGAAGAAAATGAGATAAGAACATGTGGGTGTACATGAGGGTGTGTACTTTGATGAGTCATAGGTAGGTGATAGGTAGGTGTCATAGGTGGGTGGGTACTTAGGAGGAGTTTGCATGACCAGCTGGAACTCTGCCCTACTTGTGCAACTTTGAGCATGACGTGCAATTGACGTGTAACTGGGAGGAGAGCTGACTTTCAACCTAGTAGAGAGATCTCTTGTGTCAAGGCGACTTGAGCACGTCTTGTACAATCTGATATGATAGGGGATGTATTATCTGAAGCAAAAGGTTGTTCATCACTAGAAATATAGAAAAAGCATATTTATTCGTTCATTGCATGAGCTTTCTATGGGTGCAAGCACTGTAATTCACTTAGATGGAGACAGAATGGCTAGGCCCTATCTCCCTCGGACGGGTTCTGTTTACTTTTCCTCACCCGGCAGGGATGCCACTCTGTACAGCAAACGGATAACTGTTATTCATAATACTGTCTTGGCAGACTTCTTGCTGACGTGACTGCAGCTCAGTATGCCAAGAGTCATGAAAACATTAATTCAGAAAGTGGTTTCAGGCTCAACCAGTACGATATTTATTTAAAAGAGCACAATGCAAAATGCAAATACATGGGCCTTCATTTTAGCTTAACGTTTGGGAGACTTGATGACTTGACTTGCAGGACATGTTTGCAGAGGCCTAGTGATTCAGGCCACTACGGGAAATATGCATGGGTGACATGCACATGACATGTAACATAGGGTATATGTAGTGGACATATTTGGTCAGGCAAAATATCATTTTCCTCATTCCCTCCTTGTCCCCTACATAACCCTTTAGGATACATCTATATTCATGAGACCGTATAGTTCATCATACAGAATCATTTGTTCATCTTTAACTCTTTGTTTACGTGGATGGGGAACACAGGCAGTGGCACACATGTAGTGAACATATTTGGTCAGGCAAAATATCATTTTCCTCAAGGTCAACATTGGTACAGTACATTGACGATTTGTTAATAGCGCCAAAAACAAGAGACACATGTGTGATAGATACAATTACACTTTTGAATCATTTGGCTGATGAGGGACATAAGGTGTCCCCTGCAAAATTGCAGTTTTGTAAACAAGAAGTAAAATACCTAGGACATAGAATTGCAAAGGGTATGAGACAAGTAACGATTGAGAGAATAAAAATGATTCAGGGAATGCAACCTCCAAAAACACAAAAACAGGTCAGGATGTTTCTGGGAATGGTTGGTTATTGTCGTCAATGGATTAGTGGATTTTCAGTAATTGCAAAGCCACTACAAAGACTGACAAAATCAGATATAAAAGATCCAATTATTCTAACTGAAATTGAATTGGAAGCTTTTGAAAAGTTAAAAAGAAGTCTATGTGAAGCTCCAGCTCTAGGCATGCCTGATTATGAGAAGGATTTCGAACTTTACTGCAGTGAAAGAGAAGGGTGTGCTTTGTCTGTGTTGATACAGAGACATGGAAACATGAGAAAACCTATTGCTTATTTTTCAGCAGTTCTTGATCCAGTTGCAAAAGCCTTACCAGGTTGCTTACAAGCAGTTGCAGCAACTAGTATTAGCCTTGAACAGAGTGAGGGAATTATAATGGGATTTCCTGTAAAGGTCTATGTTCCTCATTCAGTTGAAATTCTCCTTACAAGGAGTAAAACGCAACACTTGACAAGCAATAGATTAACAAAATAGGAAAAGATAATTTTGGGATCAGACAATGTATCAATTGCAAGGTGTGTGAATTTAAATCCTTCCACACTATTACCTGATACTGAAATTTGTGATGAAAATAATGAAGAACATGAATGTTTGGATGTTATGGAATATTGTACCAAGCCAAGACAGGATATCAAGGATATTCCATTACCTGAATCAGATTATGTCTACTTTGTAGATGGCTCTTGTCTAAGATCAGAGGGAGGTGTTTTAAAAGCAGCATATTCAGTCTGCACAGTGGCAGATGTTGAAGAAGCATCATGTCTTGAAGGAATTCGTTCAGCACAAGTAGCTGAATTAATTGCTTTAATTCGTGCTTGTGAACTGGCAAAGGATATGAGAGTTACTATAATTACTGATAGTCAGTATGGGTACGGAGTTGTGCATGATTATGGACAGCTCTGGTCTCAGAGAGGCTACATGACATCAGCAAGATCACCAATTAAAAATGCAGAGTTCATTAAAAGATTAATTGATGGCATACAGTTGCCTAAAGAAATAGCTGTAGTAAAGTGTGCAGCTCATAGAAAAGGTGAGGATTTTATCACTAAAGGCAATGCTTATGCAGACGAAATTGCAAAGTATTGCGCAAAGAATAATTATTCACTTAATCGGGAGAAAAACAAAGAATTTGATTCAAGTTCACTGATGCTAACATCTATTGTTGAGACATGGCAAGAAATCAGAGATTTAGAAAATGAAGCTGATGATGAGGAGAAAAACACATGGTTGATAGCAGAATGTAGACAGAGAGATGAAGATGGAGTTTGGATATATAAAGATGGCAGGGTAGTTTTACCAAATTGCATGATTGCTGATATGGCCAGATTGTACCATGGTCCTGGTCATATTGGAAGAGATTCAATGATTAGGCTTTTTAAAGAAACTTAGTTCAATACTAAGTTCAGAACAATTGCAGAGTCTCTCTGCCAAAGGTGTTTGATCTGTCAACAAATGAATCCAAACAGGAAATCAGTTGTGGGAACAGGAATAATAGGTCGAGAGGGTGGTCCTTTCACCAGGTTACCGATGGATTTCATTGAAATGCCCAAGCACAACAGACTGCAATATGTTTTGGTGATTGTTTGTCTGTTTTCAAGATGGGTAGAAGCTTTCCCCACACGACACAATGATTCAATTACTGTAGCAAAATTACTTCTACGTGAGATTATCCCTAGGTATGGATTTCCTGTGACCATAGAGAGTGATAGAGGAGGACATTTTGATAACAGATTGTTGAAATTGATCTGTGAAGCCTTACACATTGAGCAAAAGTTACACTGTGCATACAGACCAGAGGCATCTGGAGTTGTAGAGCAAATTAACGGAACAATTAAAAATAGAATTGGAAAAATGTATCTAGATATAGGCATAAAATGGACAGATGCTCTTCCACTTGTTTTGATGACTTTGAGAAGTACACCAGATAAAAAGACAGGTCTGAGTCCTCATGATATTATCATGGGTAGAATAATGAGACAAGCATTTATACCAGTAGGAAAACTGTTGAGCATTAATGACAGTGCAATTTTGGAGTATTGTAAAAAGCTGTCTGACGTAGTGACTTCTGTGTCTAATCAGGTGGGAACTAAAATACAGTCAAAAGACAAAGTACAAACACATGATCTGAGACCTGGAGATTGGGTCAGGACAAAAGTTCACCGAAGAAGAAACTGTTTGGATCCGAGGTGGCAGAAACCAAGGCAGATAATACTTGTAACAACAAATGCAGTAAAGTGTAGGGGAATAAAAAGGTGGATTCATCCAAGCCATACTATTCCGATACCTACACCTGAAAATTCAGATGAAGAGAGTGATACAACAGCTGATTCAGATTCTGAAGAAGAAGCTGAGGAAAATCCAGATTCTGAAGATCGACAGAGACGTCGACATCTGGAGAAACCTTTAGTGAATGGAAAGGATTTGGAAATTATTTGAATAGATTCTGAAAATGATGAAGATCTATTAGAAAAAGAATCTACAAAAAAATTTAATAATAATAAAGAAAGAGAAGTTGAGAAGAAAGAAAAATCGAATAAAGTTCAGAAACAAGACCAGGAGAGTATCGAAAAGCAGAAAAGAAGCTCTGAAAGCAGGAACAAGAATTCTGAAACTGGGAAGTTGAAGGTAATTGATGAAGTGGAGGAAGACGAATTACCAAGTACCAGTGATGGAATAAAAGGTATAGTTCCTAACGGAGTGAAGCTGCCGATTAGAAAAGATCCTGAGTCAAGAATTGAGATTTCTGACAGTGATTCTGGAGAAAGTGATGAAGATTGTCAAAGGGAAAATTTGAGGAAGAGATCTTGGAAAACAGAAACTAATGTGACTGAACCAAGAAGGAAAATTCTGAGAAAAGGTGAAACCTGGCCAAATGAAAACGGAGGTTTGAGAGTCAGGCTAATAAAAAGATCAAAGGAGCAGGTGAATGAGATTTCTAGTCAAGAAGATCCTGAAAAGAAAGCAGAAAAAGGAAAGAAAATAGAGGTTATCTCTAGAAAAACGAAGAGAGTTTTGAGACCAAATCAGAAGTATAAGTCTCCTGAGTGGGCTTATATAATAATCCCACCTGTAATTGAAATAAATAGCAGTATTCAGGAGGAAGTTGAAGACAATAGTGACAACGATTGATATACTAATATTTTAGAATTTAGGTTTCTGTTTTTGGCATAAGGCTGAAGAAATTGTGTTAGGTGACACAAGGTTGAAGAAATTGTGTTTAGTTGGAAAATAACTTGTGACGGAAGGTCGAAGAAAAGTTGTTAGAGAGTTTTAAAAAAAAATAAAAATTTGAAAAAGGGGGGTGTTTTAAAATTTAGGTTTTTATTAGACATAATTTTAAATTTTGTTTTCTTTTTTTGATCAAACTAACTAAAATGCCTGTTGTCTTGAAACGTAGTACTTCAAAATGTTCCATTCTTAAAAATTGCTGTAAGATGACTCTGATATGTATGCTCATATTAATTCTGCTCTGGTTAGTGTTAGCTGTCATCTTTCCTTTCGGGATCGATAAGGAGATGTACAAAGTCAATAAGACAAGCAAAGCTTCAATTAATCAAAATAAACATAGTGCAACAAACAAAGCTAATAAAGTTATTGATCACAGACCAGCGGCTCATCAGGATAGGTCTGTTAGTGACTTTTCTAGCAATACGTTTTCGAGACTTTTAGGAGAATATGTTAAGGTTATGAGTGTCAAAGATTGCTATATCTGTGTAAAATTACCCGCTTCTGTTTCTGAGGGAGTGACATATAATATGCTTCCTCTTACTTATGGCATAACTTGCAGTGTGATAGCTAGCTTATTTTATCAGACTGGTCGCTTGGAGTATTATTATTCTAATTATGATGAGATTTTTGCTAATCTGAAAATTGAGAATGCTTTAAATAAACACAAACAAGCCAAACAGATGAGGGATTTCTTTTTAGTTACTAATGAACTCACCTATGAGTATGCTTACAGAAATAATCTAACTTGCAATTTGAGAACAGAGGAAAAGACTTTCCTAAACTTAGTTGAAGAGAGAAGGGCAATCTATAAGAGGAATGAAAAGGTCAAACAGACCAAATCCAAGTTTTGGCAGAAAGAGGATGAGAAGCTTAATGGCAAATCGTTTGACAATGTTGCAGTTCATATAGATAAACCAATTAGTGGCAAGCTTTGCATTAGAAGAGATAATACTCTTTTTGATAATTATTTTGTAGGTGCTAGTAATTGTGAGGATACTTATCAAATCATGGGAGGTTGGGGATTTAAAGGTGGTAAGGATCCAATTTTCTTGGGATCTATTTTATCTGTGGAGATAAAGCTTATTATAATCTTCCGGACCATTGGTACGGGACATGTTATGTTGGACTTGTTTTTCCAAAGATATTCCATGTTGACAGAAATGCAGAAGGTTCGTTTGAAATCAGTAATCATGTAAATAGGTACAAAAGAGAAAGTTTCTCAGAAATTTTAGGAGACATTTTCGAAGCAGTAATACCTTTAGTAGGTATAACCTTGAATGCAGGAAGAATCAGAAAATTGTCTATAATTGTTGATAGATTATCCACTGACAAAGCAGGTGGTTTCCAATTAGTGGATACCGAGGTCATTGCGGTAAGGTCAATGGTGATGCAGAATCGCCTTGCCTTAGATATACTCCTAGCAAAAGAGGGAGGAGTCTGTGGCATTTTACATGTTCAGCACTGTTGTACATATATCCCAGATGAAAGCAAGAATATTGAAATGTACATTAGAAACATGACAGAAATACATTCAGAATTAGTTCCCTTAGAAGATGATGATTTTACAGAACGTCTTTCAAAAAGATTTCAAGCTATCAAAACATGGTTTCAAGAAATTGGTAGTTCAGTTCTTGGCAAGATTCTATCACCTTTGTTTGTTATAATTTTTGTAATAGTTTTGACAAAGATCAGTTGCATGTTACACAAAAGAAAGAAGGACATAAAGGAAAAGAAAAGAATTTACAAAATCAGAAAAGAACAAGAAAGGGAAATTGAATTAGAAGAGTTACACAGAGCTCAGTACGATAGTTGTAAAGATTTTGCTGAAACAAATCTTTAGAAGTACTAACATAGTGAAATCGAATCATATTCTTTTAGATACATTTTATTAAAATTTTGGGTGTGGTGTGGTGATTTGTTAATCACCAGATGAGGGAGTTGATGGAGCGAGATTCAGAAATGTTTTCATTTCAACTCGTGAAGTCACACTTCCATAACAAGAGTTAATAATATTAATGAAAGTTTGTGTGTGTGTATTAATTCAACCTAGTTTAAAGTTACATTCACGTTTATACACAAAGAATATTAACATGTGTGCTCATAAATGTGCTCTATGTTGCTTTCCCATGTACGTGGAAAATAATTAAATTAATTTTGTCTATCGTTGTGTCATGACTAATAGCAGCTGTTTTAAATAATGGCATGTGCTTATTTTGCTTTCTTGTCTATGTGGTGTCACTTTATTCTTTACAGGTGCATAAAGAATCTTGTGGATCACTTGAAGAATGGTAGATATAAATGCTGCTTTAATTGTACGCTTCAGCTAGGTAATTTAGACTAATGGGTTAATCATTAGCTATGGTGGGTGGCAACAGAACAAATTTTATTTCTCACATTAATTATTGTTCTTGTGTTTGTTTATATAATAGCTCACTAAAAGTGGTTTTGGGCCTAGTGCATTCGTATTTTACCAAAATTCTGCTCGGAGCAAGAGAGAGTCCATGATGAATAACTTCCCTCTGCTAAAAACATTTCTTCATGATGCAAATTGAAACTCGATGAGCTGACTGTTCTTTCAGTCAAGCAAGGCCAAGGCCAGGAACCGGCAGGAGAACGTGCGACAAATTTCACGTCCGAGGAAGCAAAATGACTTTACTTGGCTAAATGTTGCAAACTGGAGGAAGCCTCGTTGTTCGTAAACTAGAGACAATGGACTCTAAGAAAGTGACGGAACTGATGTTCAAAAAAGTGGAATGACACGATGGCGTCACTTCTTAGCCAATGGGACTTCGATTTCAGCAGAAAAGTTATACTTTTGCTTAGATTAGCTTAGTGCAGAAAGGTATAAAAACTCTTCCCCGTGGAAGAGGAGAGCTGCTTCTTACTGACCTTTGATGAAGGCGTTATACTGATGAACATTCCTTGGAGCACGTAAGAGCCTTCAAAGAATTTACTCTTTTAAATTTTATGATAGTTAGCTAAGTTAGGGACTTAGATTTTGAAAAAAGCTAAACTGATAAATTTTCATTTGCAATAATAATTTGATTTCATAAAATTGTCATAACCATTTGCAATGTTTTTAATAAAATACTTTAATAAAATTTCTAATGCAAATTCCAAATAACTAGCTAATAAAATCTTACTTTGGAAAACAAGCTGGTCTTGTTATTTCATGAGTTTAGGTTACCATTAGCAAGATTTTATCGCCACAGTGGCTTAATTAATTTGTAGGGTTTCGTAAAATATGATGAATTCATTTACCGCGGTTGTATATAAATGTATATAATTTATGAATAGGTTAATTAGGTCACATGATTCAGTTGGTCAAAATATATCATGTTAGTTTATGGGCCTTGTGATTGATTTATGTTTGATGATGAATATAGTGAAGTTGGGTAGCGTAGTTTATGATATATTTCCTATAGGCCGCTGGATCAGTAGCAGGTTTCTCAACAAAGATCTTATAAAGTCCTGAAAGTTGTAGATCTGTAACAATGGCGGGCCACAGACACGCATGTGCACTTTCGTTACATTCTTAAAGAACATATTGCTTTTACACTGTTCTCCGTTATAATTTGTTTTTCTAAATATTGGCATCCCAACATTTAATTAAATGATGCTTTAGACAAATGGAACTTAAAGTTGTCCTTAAAAACGCTCTATAGCTTAGTAAATACGTCTCTGACCTTAAATTACAAGTTGCAAAATTGATGTACATTTGATTTTGAAAGCAAAGAATTTGCACAATAGTTTTGCATATTTGCAATGTTTGTCCTTAAAAACCCCCCCAAAAACCACAAATATTTTGGAGTGCATGGTATACCTACACAATAAAATCTGATCTTGCTTCCTTTCTTCATGTATTTACATATAATAAAAACATTTTGTGGGAGAATTATAATTGCTAATTATTAGGTTTTGTCAACATGTACGCATTTTTGTATTGGAACCACTTTCAGTAATGCATGCTGAGCTCATAACTCAATACATTTCTTAGAGCACTCACCCTAAGAGAAGGAGCTTTGTGTTAACTAACCCTGTATATGATATAAAATACCTCATACAAACAGATGCAAAACCTGATTCAGCGGCAAACAGTCCTTTTGTTATGTGGACAAAATAAACATGCAGACTTGTCCTTGACCACAAACATGTCCTGGGCGTCAGAAGATAGTAATTCCACACCCGTGTAGATTTTCTCTACACTGATTGCACCATATCACTTGTTTGTCGTTCCTTAAAATGCAAAAAGATCAAATCTTATGCCAATATTGGCTCTTTGAGGACCCATTTACTCCCAATCTATTTTGTTATGTGTTGCTTCATATCTGTGGTATTTAAATGTATAAAACCTCAAACCTCTTGAACTGCAGTCGACAGCAGGAATCAGTGCTGGTTCCCCTCCCTTAAATAACTTACATTCTTCACTGCAAAAATTAAACAAACCTTTGTTTTCCCCATTATCTCAGTATTGGTGCTAGCAGCCACTGAGCTCAACATGGCAGCACGTTTGTCTATTGTTTCGCTTGCTTCTAGATTTTTTTTTTATAAAAGGTGTATTGCTCCATCTGACAATTTTCCCCCACACTGTGTTTTGACCTGGTGAATTCCAGAATACACTTTAAGCAACCAAAATGGCCACCATGTGAAGTCACGATTCAAAAAGGGGGTGGTGATGGACAGAGTATCTGAATTAAGCAGAACACTCCTACCCAGTCAAAAGATCAGGGCTTGATCCATCACCGTTTTTTAGCTCACTGCACCATCCCAGTTCAGAACCTGGCTACATGCAAATTAGTCTGACCCTGGCCCAGTGCATCATGGGAACAGGGCAGACCAAACTACCAAGCCAATTCTTGACTGGAAAGGAAACAAGCTTCCGGGGACCGGTTTCTGGCATTACAGCCGTCTTCGGCCCGGCTTGCTTGAATCCTGATGGTGCAGTGAGCAAGGGACTCACATCTGAGCATACCCTTCCACACTTGTGGTGGCCAAAACGATTCAAAAAGGGGGTGGTGATGGACAGAGTATCTGAATTAAGCAGAACACTCCTACCCAGTCAAAAGATCAGGGCTTGATCCATCACCGTTTTTTAGCTCACTGCACCATCCCAGTTCAGAACCTGGCTACATGCAAATTAGTCTGACCCTGGCCCAGTGCATCATGGGAACAGGGCAGACCAAACTACCAAGCCAATTCTTTACTGGAAAGGAAACAAGATTCCGGAGACCGGTTTCTGGCATTACAGCCGTCTTCGGCCCGGCTTGCTTGAATCCTGATGGTGCAGTGAGCAAGGGACTCACATCTGAGCATACCCTTCCACACTTGTGGTGGCTAAAACGATTCAAAAAGGGGGTGGTGATGGACAGAGTATCTGAATTAAGCAGAACACTCCTACCCAGTCAAAAGATCAGGGCTTGATCCATCACCGTTTTTTAGCTCACTGCACCATCCCAGTTCAGAACCTGGCTACATGCAAATTAGTCTGACCCTGGCCCAGTGCATCATGGGAACAGGGCAGACCAAACTACCAAGCCAATTCTTGACTGGAAAGGAAACAAGCTTCCGGGGACCGGTTTCTGGCATTACAGCCGTCTTCGGCCCGGCTTGCTTGAATCCTGATGGTGCAGTGAGCAAGGGACTCACATCTGAGCATACCCTTCCACACTTGTGGTGGCCAAAACGATTCAAAAAGGGGGTGGTGATGGACAGAGTATCTGAATTAAGCAGAACACTCCTACCCAGTCAAAAGATCAGGGCTTGATCCATCACCGTTTTTTAGCTCACTGCACCATCCCAGTTCAGAACCTGGCTACATGCAAATTAGTCTGACCCTGGCCCAGTGCATCATGGGAACAGGGCAGACCAAACTACCAAGCCAATTCTTTACTGGAAAGGAAACAAGATTCCGGAGACCGGTTTCTGGCATTACAGCCGTCTTCGGCCCGGCTTGCTTGAATCCTGATGGTGCAGTGAGCAAGGGACTCACATCTGAGCATACCCTTCCACACTTGTGGTGGCTAAAACGATTCAAAAAGGGGGTGGTGATGGACAGAGTATCTGAATTAAGCAGAACACTCCTACCCAGTCAAAAGATCAGGGCTTGATCCATCACCGTTTTTTAGCTCACTGCACCATCCCAGTTCAGAACCTGGCTACATGCAAATTAGTCTGACCCTGGCCCAGTGCATCATGGGAACAGGGCAGACCAAACTACCAAGCCAATTCTTTACTGGAGAGGAAACAAGCTTCCGGGGACCGGTTTCTGGCATTACAGCCGTCTTCGGCCCGGCTTGCTTGAATCCTGATGGTGCAGTGAGCAAGGGACTCACATCTGAGCATACCCTTCCACACTTGTGGTGGCCAAAACGATTAAAAAAGGGGGTGGTGATGGACAGAGTATCTTAATTAAGCAGAACACTCCTACCCAGTCAAAAGATCAGGGCTTGATCCATCACCGTTTTTTAGCTCACTGCACCATCCCAGTTCAGAACCTGGCTACATGCAAATTAGTCTGACCCTGGCCCAGTGCATCATGGGAACAGGGCAGACCAAACTACCAAGCCAATTCTTTACTGGAAAGGAAACAAGCTTCCGGGGACCGGTTTCTGGCATTACAGCTGTCTTCGGCCCGGCTTGCTTGAATCCTGATGGTGCAGTGAGCAAGGGACTCACATCTGAGCATACCCTTCCACACTTGTGGTGGCCAAAACAATTCAAAAAGGGGGTGGTGATGGACAGAGTATCTGAATTAAGCAGAACACTCCTACCCAGTCAAAAGATCAGGGCTTGATCCATCACCGTTTTTTAGCTTACTGCACCATCCCAGTTCAGAACCTGGCTACATGCAAATTAGTCTGACCCTGGCCCAGTGCATCATGGGAACAGGGCAGACCAAACTACCAAGCCAATTCTTTACTGGAAAGGAAACAAGCTTCCGGGGACCGGTTTCTGGCATTACAGCCGTCATCGACCCGGCTTGCTTGAATCCTGATGGTGCAGTGAGCAAGGGACTCACATCTGAGCATACTCTTCCACACTTGTGATGGCCAAAACGATTCAAAAAGGGGGTGGTGATGGACAGAGTATCTGATTTAAGCAGAACACTACTATCCAGTCAAAAGATCAGGGCTTGATCCATCACCGTTTTTTAGCTTTTCTGAATCGTTTTGGCCACTATAGGAGTGGAAGGGTATGCTCAGACCTGAGTCCCTTGCTCACTGCACCATCAGGATTCAAGCAAGCCGGGCCGAAGACGGCTGTAATGCCAGAAACCGGTCCCCGGAAGCTTGTTTCCTTTCCAGTAAAGAATTGGCTTGGTAGTTTGGTCTGCCCTGTTCCCATGATGCACTGGGCCAGGGACAGACTAATTTGCATGTAGCCAAGTTCTGAACTTAGATGGTGCAGTGAGCTAAAAAACGGTGATGGATCAAACCCTGATCCTTTGACTGGGTAGGAGTGTTCTGCTTAATTCAGATGCTCTGTCCATCACCACCCCCTTTTCTGAATCGTTTTGGCCACTATAGGAGTGGAAGGGTATGCTCAGACATGAGTCCCTTGCTCACTGCACCATCAGGATTCAAGCAAGCCGGGCCGAAGACGGCTGTAATGCCAGAAACCGGTCCCCGGAAGCTTGTTTCCTTTCCAGTAAAGAATTGGCTTGGTAGTTTGGTCTGCCCTGTTCCCATGATGCACTGGGCCAGGGACAGACTAATTTGCATGTAGCCAGGTTCTGAACTGGGATGGTGCAGTGAGCTAAAAAAAAACGGTGATGGATCAAGCCCTGATCTTTTGACTGGGTAGGAGTGTTCTGCTTAATTCAGATGCTCTGTCCATCACCACCCCCTTTTCTGAATCGTTTTGGCCACTATAGGAGTGGAAGGGTATGCTCAGACATGAGTCCCTTGCTCACTGCACCATCAGGATTCAAGCAAGCCGGGCCGAAGACGGCTGTAATGCCAGAAACCGGTCCCCGGAAGCTTGTTTCCTTTCCAGTAAAGAATTGGCTTGGTAGTTTGGTCTGCCCTGTTCCCATGATGCACTGGGCCAGGGACAGACTAATTTGCATGTAGCCAGGTTCTGAACTGGGATGGTGCAGTGAGCTAAAAAACGGTGATGGATCAAGCCCTGATCTTTTGACTGGGTAGGAGTGTTCTGCTTAATTCAGATGCTCTGTCCATCACCACCCCCTTTTCTGAATCGTTTTGGCCACTGTAGGAGTGGAAGGGTATGCTCAGACATGAGTCCCTTGCTCACTGCACCATCAGGATTCAAGCAAGCCGGGCTGTAATGCCAGAAACCGGTCCCCGGAAGCTTGTTTCCTTTCCAGTAAAGAATTGGCTTGGTAGTTTGGTCTGCCCTGTTCCCATGATGCACTGGGCCAGGGACAGACTAATTTGCATGTAGCCAGGTTCTGAACTGGGATGGTGCAGTGAGCTAAAAAACGGTGATGGATCAAGCCCTGATCTTTTGACTGGGTAGGAGTGTTCTGCTTAATTCAGATGCTCTGTCCATCACCACCCCCTTTTCTGAATCACCATGTGAAGTCACAGCAGGTGCATTGCATGCAATGATGTTGGATTGTTATGTTTACTATCTACGGCCAATATAGCTGACACACTGGGGTTAAGGAGACCATGCTAGGTAGACCACTCTGGAGTGCTGAAACCCTGACGAGCAATGAGGATACCACTACTTCTGTACTGCTTACAGACTTCTTAGCAAGTTCCAGGAGATGGGAATCTGTAAACTCATCCTGATCTGTTGATGTTCCGTTCCATTCCACTTCATTTATTATGTTATATGATAAATGCTTCTAAAGTGTAACAAATACTCATAGGTGTCAAGGCGCTAGCTCATGGTGAAACTGATATGGCACGTAATGGATTCCTTAATTGGCCAATAGCCAGGTTTTATGAACCTTCCTGAACGACAGCAGTTTTTAAATTACTCTGATTTGGAGACACAGTAAATTGCACTCTTTGGCTGTTGCTGTAACAAAGCGTCTTCCCCCCCAGTTTGAGAGTCTAAATGTGTTAGTCTCCAGTTTCTGGCACCCATGAATCGAAGAGTTCGCCTAGGTCTGTACCATTTAAATGAGGGATGCAGAGAAACCAGATCAATACCATGAAGGGACTTATGGGTCAGATATAGTGCTGTGAATTTCATTCGTTGCCTGACTGGCAGCCAGTGAAGTTTGATGATAGCCGGCACACGGACTCACAGCACCCGCTAAGACCTCGGCAGCAGCGAAAGGGTCGTACCCTGGAAGCAACCCCGTATGCCCAGAAGGACATGGGTATGCGCAGACGAAGAACAGGCGGATCGCTGGACTCCCGACTGTCGGCGCGTGTTTGCACGCTCCGTTCCCTTGGACGGACACAGGCAGACCACGATGATGAGCAGGGTGTGGGCAATGAAGACGGACGCTCGTCCTCGGCGGAGGAGGAGGTGGTAGGTCCCTCCGTGCATCCCCTAGCTGCCGAAATCCTGGCGCTAAAGAAAGACACTTTGGCAGACACAGGGGTATCCCAAGATGACCCCCCCAGACTACAATTCGTAACCATGGGCCTAAAGGGTTGACCGTGACTTGAAGTTCTGCACTGGAGCATGCAGGCTGGGCACGCACTTCCCTCTTCTTCTTTCTCTACCTTCCCTTTTTCTTTCTCTTTTTCTGTACTTGCATATCTTCTCAGTCTTTCTATTTCCTCACTTTTTATCATCGGCTGTAGAGACTTGAAGGCGGCTTGGAGTGGGTGTTTCCTCCGACCCCACCGAACTCTTGTCGCTAATCTCTGCGACTACTTCTTGTGTTCCTTTATCTTGTTGAGTTGGGACAGTTGCAGGAGTTGGAACCTGTGGCGTAAGTTGGGAAAGGGAGGGCGACAGACCTTCGCCATCCCTGCAGTCCACGCCTCTGCATTATGCTGGGGATGTGCGGTGGGGGAGGGGGAGGTGGGGTGGGAGATGGGGTTTCGGTTGCTGTATGGTTTAAGGGATCTGTTTTTAAGTTTTGTTGTATGTTACGTTGGCACACTGCTCATACGGCGAAACCGAGAGGCGTGGCTCACTGCCCACCCCACACCAGAGATAAATTTGCACTGCCCACCTGTATGGCTTCTTTGATTGACCATAGCCCCAGAGGAGGGAGTCTGGTACCGGGCCCCTATAGAGTTCTCACATGGAATGTGAATGGCCGGTGGGACAAGGTCAAAAGGGGAGTGGTGATGGCGTATGTTAAGAGGGTGCGCCCTGATATAGCCCTATTCCAGGAGACTCACCTGAAAGGTACGAAGTGTGGGTTTCTGGCGAGGGGACCCTATAAGGTGTTGGCACACGCGGGATACACAACGGGCTCCCGGGGGGGTAGCCATTTTGACAAAAAAATCACCTCCCTTTGTGACGAGCCGGACCCTCAGGGGACGTATGTAGCTGTCTCAGGGACATGGGGGAACAGGAGGCTCACAATAGTCTCGATTTACACACCCCCCCAAAACTACAGGCCAGGACTCTCTCGGGGCTGGCCGAGATCCTGTTTGACGCATCAGATACAAAGCACATCATAGATGGGGATTTCAATGATGTCATGTCCACCCTCATGGACCGTTCAGGAAACCGGGCAGAAGAACCCCTGACTACGTCGCTGGCTCGGGTCACGGAGACGTTGGGTCTGACAGACGTCTGGCGGTGGTTGCATCCAGGCACCAAGAGCTACTCATACTACTCAGGGACACATAAGACACACTCGAGACTTGACTATGTTTTCCTCCCCAGAAATGCCTTTGGGGAAAAGGTTGAAGCCGAATACCTGGCAAGGGGAATCTCGTACCACTCACCCCTCTTGGTTAGGATAGGTGGGGCTGCTGGGGTCAGAAGCAGGGACTGGCGACTGGCGGCCTGAGGCGTACAGAATACAGAGCTCATGCGGGGCCTCAGGGCGGACACAAAAGTGTACTTTGCCGAAAATGTAGGTTCGGTACAATCAGGTGTGGTAGTGTGGGAGGCGTATAAAACAGTGCTCCGGGATAGGGCCCAAAATCGAATCTCATGGGAGAAACGGAAAGAACAGGCGGAACTTACCTCCCTGGAGTCCTAAATACTGACTTTAGAACGGCAGTGACTGGCTGACAGGGACACGTATGTGCTACGGCAGCTGAGTGATGTGCAGCAGCAGTATAAAAGTCTGGCGACGGGTGAGGCAAGAGCACAGGCAACCCGTCACTGACTATATGACGTGGGAGATAAGTCCGGGAAGCTTCTAGCGTGGCTGAGCCGTAAAGAAAGGGACACCAGATGGGTAGAGGGTGTGGTAGATGGGCGGGGTCAGCTGCAGAGGGGGGACACCCAGATTGTACAGACTTTCACCCTATACTTTAGTGACTTCTACAAGGCCAGGGACCTGGGCGAGTCGGCAGAGAGAATGGAATACCTGAATACTGTCCCAGCTCCGATATTAGCAGACGAGGATAAGGAGGCCCTAGAAGCGGACATTTCGGCCGCTGAAATTCGGGAGGCAATAGCCACACTGCGACCGGGGAAGTTCCTGGGCCCCAACGGGATACCAGCGGATTTTTTTTTCAAGGGAGCTGATCTACTGATGCCCCATCTGTTGGCACAGTTTAAGGATACAGCTCAGGAGGGTTTCTCCCACTGGATCTGCGGATGGCCACGATCGTCCCCATATATAAACAAAGCAGACCTTCGGAGGACTGCGCGTCCTATCATCCAATCTCCCTTCTGAATGTGGTGGTTAAACTCCTAGCGACGATCCTAGCTCTCTGCCTGCGTCGGGTGATTTCAGGTCTGGTGCACCAGGACCAGACTGGATTCCTGCCGGACAGAGCGACTAGGCAAAACTTGCGGAGGACGCATTATTGGCTCATGGAGGTAGAGGGGCGGGATGACCCACATATGTTCCTCTCCCTGGAAGCCGAAAAGGCGTTTGACGCGGTACACTAGTCCTTCCTGGAGGCAACTTTGATAAAATTTGGCGTTGGCCCTAACTTTCAGAAATGGGTGGGACTCCTGTATGCGGATCCTAGAGTCCAGGTTAAGGTAAACAGGATCCTTTCGGAAGACTTTCCCATACGGAGGGGGACACGGCAGGGGTGCCCTCTGTCCACGCTGCTCTTCGCACTCACCATTGAGATAGTGGCGTGTGCAGTTAGGCAGGAGCCGGAGGTACGGGGATTTCGGATATCCCAAGCAGATACTCGGGAAGAGAAAATCTCGCTATACGCGGATGATATACTGCTCAATATCACCCAACCAGACACTACAGTCCCCGCATTATTTAGACTCTTGGACCGGTATGGCTCCTTCTCGGGGTATACAATAAACTGGCATAAATCCATCCTGTATAGCCTGCGAGTGGAAGTAATATGGCCCCTCTTGCCTAGGTCCCTCCAGGTCACTCAGATGGGGTTCACGTACCTAGGCATATATCTGACAACTGACAGATCCGCGTCCTATCAAAAAAACATCGCCCGAGTGATCACAAACTTTGTGAAAGACGCTCTGAGGTGGAAAGCCCTCCCTCTCACGATATTGGGCAGAGCTGCAATGTTTAAAATGATCACGCTACCTCGCTTCCTGTATGCTTTACAGAATGAATACTTTCTGCTCCCCAGACAGACCTTTGTGACGATTCACGCAGGATTGCGCTCCATGCTGTGGCTGGGAAAACAACCTAGAAAAGTTCTTGCCACGCTCCATAGGAACCAGTATAATGGGGGGGATCTCTCTACCAGATATAGAAGCTTATTACTGAGCGGAGCATCTGGCGCCGATCAATGACTGGCTCCATGCTTCGGCTGACTACCCTACATATCCTGCTTGGGACACCATACCACGGCATACTAGCTTGCACTATTTCTAAGGGGGCACAGGCAGGAGGCGATTACTCCCGGCTACACAAATAACCATAGCAGTCTGGGACAGGGCAACAAAGTTGATGGGATGGGTACATAAGCCTACAAAACAGAGGCCGATATGGTCCTGCTCCTGGCTGAGGGAACTCCACAAACTCAAAGGGTTCAAGGGATGGAATGATATTAGAATCTCCACGCTGGGGGATCTGGCGCCAAGAGGGGAACTTAAATCCTACCAAACCCTGGTGACGGAGTATGGCCTACGTCCTACACAGTTTCTTAAATATGTACAATTGCGCCATGCGTGGAGGGCTGAACCGGCGCTTTCCTCTCCATTACCGGAGTATGCCCCACTAGAGGGGCGTCTGTTACAGGAACAGGTGACCAACAAGTTGGTATCCTTGACGTATAAGACCCTGAATAATAACACACCTGATGGACTGGGGAAACTGAGGGCAACCTGGGACAGGACGTGGGCGAGATGGACACAGTAGACTGGGAGGCAGCCCTAATGCATCACAGAGAGGTGGCGATAAAATCAAGGCTACGACTCATCCAATACAAGATACTACACAGGGCATACTACGACAGGGTTAGGCTACACCGCATAGGACGAGCCAGTGACTCTTGTTGCCTTAGATGTCGACTACTGCAGGGAGACTTTTATCATATTATATGGGAGTGTCCTATTATACGTACTTACTGGACGCAGATACTAATAGAGTTGAGTGAGGTGCTAGAGACGGAGCTTATTATGGACCCTGTTTGTTTTGCTAGGAATAACCAATGATGTGGATTTGAGTCGCCAACACCTGATCTTTATTGTGCTGGCCCTGGTGATGGCGAAGAGGGATGTAGCGAGGGAGTGGGGAGCGCTGTCACCGCCCCGGGTGGAGGAATGGAGACGAGGTATGGATCTGTATATGGAGGCGGAAAGGGTCACCTATAAAGCTAGAGGTTGTCCCCGAAAATTCCGAAGAGTATGGGGAAAGTGGAGAAGGTATCATGGCCTTGACGGAGGGTTGGGTTCTGATTGATGTGCTGAGTGTCCTGCTAAATGGGACAGTGCTCTGGGGTCTTGAGAAGTGGCATGGGGGCCCCGGACTTGAAGAGGGCCGCCGGCCGATTAATGACTATGCGGACTGATGTACTGTAGGCGTGGTTAGGTTTTGATATGCTGATGACTCTGGTGCTGTTATTGTGGTGGGTGGGTGGGAGGTCTGGGAAGCGCAGAGGTGTATGGTTAATCGATTGTGATGTGCCAGCTGTGTTTATGTTGGTTGAAAATGCAAATAAAAATATTTATAAAAAAATTAATTAAAAAAAGTTTGATGATAGCCTGCGAGATGGAAAAATGTTTGGGAGTCTGAGTCAGGATTCTGGCTGCTGCATTCTTTACAACTTGAAGCCGGTTTAGATGCTGATGATGCATGTGCAGGAAAAAGGCCCTGCAGTAGTCCAGTTTGGCTAACACTAAAGCTGACATTACAGTTTTTTGAGAGTTAAAGGGATGAAAGGTAGGATCTTTTTTAGCATTCCATGTACAAGCAAAGCAGCAGATAGACTGCAATCACCTGTAGCCCGAACGTCAGACTATTGTCCATTACTACTCCTATTTTTTTACTTTTTTTCACAGGAATTGGAAGTGGGCCCAATTCCTCGGGCCACCAGAAGGGGGACCACAGGGAAGGGTTATTCCCAAAAAGGATAATTTCTGCTTTCCTGGAATGTAGTTGCAGCCAGATTTGGTCCATCCATTTTCCAGTTTCTCTCATGCCGTCATGGGAGTTTTAACCCTCCAGGTTATTGGGGGAAGACATAGCTATCTCTATCTGAGTGTCATCTGCAAGGAAGTAGCGTCCAAACTTAACGGTCTTATCAGCGCTGCCAGGGGTTTCAGGTATACATTAAAAAGTGTGGGACTGAGAGCAGATTCCTGTGGTACTACACAAAGCAGAGTGAACAGTTCAGAGATGTAAGGGCCAAAGACCACGGCTTGACTGCTGCCCGACAGAAACCAACCCAGTCTGATGACAGAGCTCCAGCATAAATGGCGCAGTAGATGGACAACTTCCTGACATATTTGTGAGTCAACCAGTTCTTTGCCAGTGTAATGTTTAAAGCCAAAGGCAGCTCTTTGCACGACTATGCACATGACAAATATTTATTGAAGGATCACACAACATAGGTGAAGGTACAGAAAGGACATCAGACGATTAATGGTTTCCAGCAACTATCCAGCTTCTCTTCAAGAATCATTCTAAAGTCCACACCCACACATTCCAAAGACACCCTGCTGCAACCATTCTATTCCTTACTGATTACTAGCTACTTTCCCCTGAGGCGGAAGCCGGGGGCATCTCTTCTATCCCTCATTATTGCTAAATATTGCTGAGCTTAGTGCGATTGTTTTTTATAGGCTGTAAATATTTTAATCGATACATTTTTAAAACACAGCCATTCACCTATTTTGCCGATCCTCGGACGAGATTACATCGTTCCAGGGCTCAGGCATTGGGTTCTCACTCCCGGCGCAGCTGATAGCAGCGATGACGCCGGCTGGTAGAGGGCTAAGCCGCCATCTTAGGGGGAGGCAGGGTAGCGCTCCAGCTCTTGGACGCCTCCCACCCTCCTCCATAATGGAAATAAAAAAGAGGTCTTTCCGTCCGCGCAGCGGGCGGGCGCGCCAATGGCACGCCTAAGGCAAGCCCGTCTGCGCCTGGCCCGCACCTAGCGCCGGTCCCCCTGCCACATTGACTACAAAAATCTACTGGACTGCTAATCAGCTTCTTCAATTTAGACAAGGTATGTGCTCTCAAGCTGATTGCTGTTGCCCTCTTAGTTTAGAGGACCTGCCTTTTAAATGTACATGCTGTGAGTTCACGCTTACTTCTCCATTGAAATGTCGCTCTCTATCTATGGAGGCTGCTAAACCCCTTAGCTCCCCTAGGTTGACAAAGGCTGCTCTAGTTAATTGTCGCTCCCTGCCTCGTCATGCTACTGAGATATGGCTATCAATAGATACTCAGGCATGGGACGTCCTATTTCTTACGGAAACTTGGATTAAAGATACGTCCAAACCTGATATTCATTTGGCCACTCCCTCCGGCTACCGTTTGGTGGGTATTAATCGTGAGAACGATAAAACGGGAGTGGGTCTTGCCATTATCTTAAAGTCACATTTTACTTTGACGGTTAAGAAACTCCCCAATTTGGGACTTATTGAAGCCATGTATTTTACGATTTTAGATTCGTCCACTATTATTCTGGCTGGCATCTTGGTATATAATCCCTCCACTGCTTCAACGTCGTCACTTGTCACCCTTTTGCACACTATAGCTGATCTTTCCCTTAGACACGCTTACTTCACTGTATTGGGAGACTTTAACCTTCATGCTGACAATCCCTCCTGTGCCCAAGCGTCCTATTTAATTGAGACCTTGCAAGGACTAACTTTGCTTCAACTAGTTAAGGGCCCGACGCATACCGCAGGTCATACTCTTGACCTAATATTCACTAACCATCCTGGCATTTCCTCTCTCCCTTCACTGCCCCTCACTTGGTCGGACCATTTTCTTCTCCCTTTTGATCTCACTATCCCTACGTTGCCCCCACCTTCTACTTTGAATGGAGAGACTGGGAGAAAATGGCATAAAGTCACTTGTGACGCCATCGATCCCCGTTTTCTCTATCAATTTGATCCTTCTATGGACCTCAACGAGGAAGTGGCGAAATACAACTCCGCTCTTTTAGCTGTAATTGACGTCATCTCTCCATTAAACCCGATTACTTCCTCTAGATCTAGGCCCTCTGCTCCGTGATTTTCCCCTGCATTACGTGAGGAAAAAAGCCGGTGTAAGCAGCTGGAACGTAAATGGCGGCAGACCTATGACCCCGAGTCAAAATCAATATATGTCGGCCCTGAATAAATTTCAAAAATTAAAACGTTCCACGATGAGAGGTCACTTTTCACAGCTAATTAAGAATGCTGAGAATTCTACCAAAATCCTTTTTAAAATAGTGAAGGATTTTGTCAACCCTCCTGCTTTGATGACTCAGAGTTCCCCCAGTCAGGCTCTTTGCAACGGGCTTTCTGATTTCTTTCAGGACAAAATTATTAAGCTTATCTCCCCATTTGAACCAGTCTTAGCCCCTTCTCTGATCGGCGATACTGATTCTCAGAAAGGCCTGTTTATCTCCTTTAAAGAGCTTACTCTCGAGACTGCCACCAAATCACTTATCCAATGTAAATCAGGGTCACCATTGGATCCGGCTCCCGCTAAGGTGATGGGCAATCTTGCCCCGGTTCTGGCTAGCCCTCTTCTTTCCATCTGGAATTCCTCGCTAAACTCGGGTCAATTTCCCTTGGCTTGGAAACAGGCTATGCTAGTCCCAATCCTGAAAAAAACGGACGCGGATCCCTCTCAATTTTGCAACTACCGCCCGATTTCCCTTCTGCCTAAGCCAGCTAAGATCCTGGAAAAGGAGGCTCAGCGGCAACTGGCTCACTATTTGGAAGCCGACCAGCTGCTCCATGATTCACAGTCGGGATTTAGAACCGGCTATAGTACTGAGACTGCGCTTTTAGAGGTCTCAGAGACTATTCGTGAGTGTGTGGACAGGGGCGAGGAGACCATGTTGGTCCTCCTCGACCTGTCCGCCGCTTTCGACACAGTGTCCCACGAAATACTTCTGGACCGTTTACGGCAGTTGGGAATTGGAGGCACGGTTCTGACTTGGATCAGATCGTTCCTTACCGGGCGGACGCAGAAGGTATTTCTCCGGCCCTTTGAATCAGAGGGTAAACCTCTTTTGTGTGGAGTGCCTCAGGGCTCTGTCCTGAGCCCTCTATTTTTTAACGTCTATTTAGGCCCTCTGGCTAGGGTAGTGGAATCTTGGGGGGTCAGAGTGATCTCTTATGCTGATGATACTCAGCTTGTATTTTCATTCAGACATCACTCTGACACCAATTTTTCCAATTTTCGCAACTGCCTTAGCAACATTTGTTCCTGGATGGCCACTAACCATCTAGTCCTAAATACTGACAAAACTGAGGTTTTATTTTTTAACCAAAAAACGGCACTTCCCAGTACTTTGTGGTGGCCACCAGTATTGAATCCCCCTCTGGTCCCAGTCCAGACGGCTCGCAACCTGGGCTTCCAATTTGACAATGCCCTGTCTTGCAAATCCCAGATCAATAAGGTTTCATCAGCCTGTTTTGGCAAACTACGTATGATCAGGAAGATCTTTCCTTACCTCCCTTTGGATTCCCCTAAGAGCATTGTCCATGCCCTGATCACGTCGCATTTGGACTATGCTAACAGTCTCTATGTCGGCGCCCCCCTTTACCTTATTGAACGTTTACAAATTGTACAAAACGCTGCTGCGAGACTGATCGGAAATATTCCTTTCCGCCACTCGGTATCATCCTACCGGAAAAAACTCCACTGGCTTCCCATCTCCTGCCGCATTCAGTTTAAAGCTCTGATCCTGGCATTCTGTGCTCTCACCGGTTCAGGCCCGGTTTACCTGAAAAAGAGACTCAAGCTCTCTCAATCTATCAGAACGTTGAGATCAAACAGCCTTCGTCTCTTGGTGGTGCCCAGATTTCACCGCGCCAGGAGTGGGGGCAGAGCGTTCGGAGTAAATACAGCTAAACTCTGGAACAGCCTCCCATTGGATCTGAGGTTCAGTGAGTCGGAACCATTGTTACGACGCAAACTCAAAACTTGGTTGTTTACCACTCTTTAAGCTACATTCCTCTCTTAGCATGTAATCAGTTAGCGCCGGGACACCCCCTTTAGGGGGTAGCTGTGCGCTTTATAAGCTTCTTAAATAAATAAATAAATATTCCTTGCACCACATTCAATCAGTAACCTTTCTGGGCAATTCGCTCATACAGTCATACCCATTATTCTGCAGCCTGGTGAATGAAGGTGAAGTGTGATGTGAAGGTGATCCCATCAAACTGAAGGGACGAGAAACTGTTTTAGGAGCATGTCAATATTTTAAGACAGTTCCCACATTTCAGTCTTGGTATGAACGCTGCTTTTTTACAGGGTAAAAATAAGTGAAAAGAGAATGACACTATCCAAATAAGGACGCGCTGACGATATAAACAACCCAACAAATTAACATAGCACACAAAATATACATGTGGTTGCCACAAGCAGTTAAGTTGCAATCCAACCGCTACAATGACTTGCCACAATAGGAATGCACCAGAAATGTGTGAGCCTGAGAATGCACAGGGAGAACTGAACCAGGCGTCTGGCTTAGCTCTCTGAAGCCATAACATGTGCAGACAAATTATTTGGCATGCAAATTGTACAAAAGTATGATTAATACATAAACTTTAAAAAAAAAAAAAAAAGGTATATTAAGGCAGGATTATTTCACTTTAGAGCATTAAACTGTATCAGTGCATGGAGTGGCATTTATTTTTCTGTCCACATTACAAGAACTTGAGGGGAAAGTGGATAATCCACTTGTGTAAGCTTATCAGTCGTGGCCACTACCTTGATGTGCTGAGAATTCTTTCTACAGACACCCGTAGAGTTATAGTCTTTGGCTTAGCAACATTTCTTTTAGCTCTAAGGATCAAATACTCTAAATGTATTGTATCATCATTTTTATTGCATATATGGAAGAGATGTATCCTTTTCATGGTTCTTATATTTTTATGGTATTTTTAACTTTTTTCTATGCACTTTTTAAGATCCTCGTGATCAAAATAAAGTTCTAATGATGACGAATAAGAAAAATACCACGGATTACACAAATTGGTCAAGCCAGGGTTTCCTGGCTGTGCAGTTATGACACTAAAATAGTATTCTTTCTCTCTCTCCCATTTCACATCAAATGTTTGTACCATCGCTTGAGGCGCCACTACACTAAGTTCAATACACGTATTAGATCTCAAACCATGGTGATATGCCTTTCTTGAAAATCGTGATGGTGAGAGCGAGGGGGACAGCGGAACCCAAATGAAGACCCGGCTAGTTTTATGCTTGAGGTTCCAGGACGTCTTCGAGCTGAGCTAGCTATCCCTCTCGAGCCTGCAGTGCCCCGTCCTCCTCTATAACCTCATAGACTAGGTAGGGTCAGCGAGGTTTTCCGTAGTATTTGCCACTCTTAGGAGCCTTCAGTGTTTCGAAGGGTTGGGATCTTTTCGAACATTTGAGGAAGTTTGGTTTCCATGGAAATTTGCTGAAATTCCTTGTTGGCGCTTTGTTGAGATCCACCTCAGAACAATTTACAGTCGCCACCAGCATCTATCTTTTGGGGACGGTTTAGGTTTTCCACCCATGAAACAAGAGGACACCGGGGCAAGAAATGCACTGATTTCGTGCCAATATGGGAAGAGTGTGATGTCAATCTGAAAACACGACCATCCTCCTACACCTTCGCCAATGCCCGCCTTCACCACATGGAGGCTTTTCTATACATCGAAACCGTCAAAGCCTTGTGTAAAGACAAGGAGACAAAAATGATATAAAAATAAAGTAATTAATTTAGTGTTGTAGTAAAGACCCACTGGTGCAGAGGAAACGCATCCAGTTCAATCAAATCTCCAACCGCTTCTTAATTACAATCTAAATCCCTAAAGATTCCAGCGTTACATCAATGTAGTCTATATGACCTAGATACAAATCAAAATTCTATAATAAAAATAAAGACACAATTACCACATGTATCCTTTTATTCAATCATATCTCCAACCGCTTCTCAATTACAATCTAAATTCCTAAAGATTCCAATGTTACATCAATTTATTCTATAAGACCAAGATACAAAGCTAATTTCTATAATAAAAATAAAGAAGAGACCCAATTACTACACCTTGCCTCACGGAGGAGGCCTTTCCGCGACGCGAACCTACCCACAACCGTCGGTGAGGAGAGGCACGTTACATCCCGGGAAACCAAAGCCTTTCAAATCTTTTGTGCCTGGCCTCCAAATCAGACCCTCCAGCTTATCGCGATTGCGCGATTTGCAAAATAATCGCGAAATCGGCTAATGACCGCGATATTTGCCTTTTTGCCCGCGAAAAAGGTCTCTTGCAGGCATCAAAAAAAGATGGTGACATCTTACTGGCTGTACGCGTCTACGTCACTACGTGGAGCCGTTCAGCTGCAATAGCCGTCTGCTTATTCCTGCGGCATTAAGGGAGCTGTGTCCGTGTGCTTTAGAAGAAGATGCGAGTCTCCGAAAATGTCGAGCAGTGCTTGCCTTTCACCTTCAGAAAGTGCTCTTTACTTGTACAAATAGAGTTTTGAAAATCATACGGACGACGAACATTAGGCTGAAATCACAGGAGGTCCGTTCGTAATGTCAAAGAAATCCACCAAGCCGCTGAGTATCTAAAAGTGGAAGAAGTCATCTCTAAATGTAAAATGAAGATGGAAGCCAGTGCTGGGATTCCCATCCATGCCACCCCTGAGATGCCTGAGCTTGGAGCTAGCGCCGACTTGCCGCAGCAGCCTTGCTTTCTCCATTTTGGAGATCAAAATAACAAGAAGTTGGACGGTGCTTGCACAGATGTCCTTCGCTTACAAACAAAGAGGCTAATTTGGAAGAAAAAATCGTCCCTAGCCCGGAAACGAAAAAGACTCTTCAGTGTTCACAAAAAGCTACAAAACAAAATTGCACAGCACCACCGGAGGGAAACACATAAAAACTCTTCGATAGAAATGCTAATGGATGCCAACAAACTATCCTCCGAGATAACTGAACAAGCTACACAAGTGAATGACGACTTGGAGTTACAGTTCGCATCTGCGTTTGAAAGTGAAACTTTTTTAACACCAGACATTGCAGGTCACCCTACCGCAATGAAACACGAACACGCAAAGCCACAGAGCTGTGCTCTGAAAGAACACTGCTTTTCAAACACAGACTATGCAGAAAGCGTCTTTGACCTGGAGGGCTCAGAGAAGGACATAGAAGGAAAGTACTCAAAGACAAGGCCCATATGCAACACTTGTGGCAAGGTGTTTTCTGAAGCCAGCAGCCTACGACGGCACATGCGAATTCATAAGGGAGTGAAACCATATGTATGCCACCTCTGTGGGAACAGAACGCAACCGTCTCTTCCACATCCATCTTTCTGATTTCTTCCTACCGCATCTGACATTCTCCATAAACCCCTTAATAATTACTGTAAAAAATCGAAGCCACTGACACAACACCCTCAAATGCTAAAAAAATAGCTATTAAAGGAAGGATGCAATCTGACCAGGGAATACACTAATTCTAATTCGGAGTTCACTGTGCTACCAAATTATGCATTAATCATGACCGAGACCAGGTAATTTAAAGGAGGCAAATAAAAACCGTTCAAATTGTGAAGGTCAATGTACAATGTCATCTCACCCGAACCTTTATGTTATTACCCAGCCGTATGGTGCTCAATTTACCCACCTCAAAAATGTATGTGGAAGTCTGTGTCGGCACTGCCAGGACTGAACCTGGTCTGCACAACGATCTTGGCACTGGGTGTTTTCTCGCAGCAGTATTTTACCTAGCAGAAACTACTCCCAGGTCTGGCTTTAGCGCTGGTGGGCGCCCTGATGCCACAGTTTTTTGGGCGCCCCCTCATTGACCTCCTTCTGCACAAATTCCTTCACTACCAAACAGTGCTTAATTTGTAAAAAAAAAAAAAAAGAGAAATGCCAGGGCCCTCGTCAGATGGCCACTGCAGCTTGCACCATCCCGTACCCCTGTCAGCGCCTCCAATGTCAGAACCAACACACTACCGAACATCATACCCTAAAAGTGACACTGTTCAGATTATTATAGACCCCCAAATCTATAGGATTCACTTGGGCTGCTGGTATTAGTCCATTTTAAAGAATATTGAATGAATAAAGAATAATGCTCTGTTCCTCTTGAAAGCAGAAATACATCACCAATATGTGGCAGACTGTCATCAGTGCAGATGTTGACAATTAGGTGCCGGTGCAGAGCACTGGAAACCACTGGCTCAAATTAAGCCATGCTACTACCCTCCAACAGTGCCGTTCCCATCTCAATAGCCCCTCTCTGACATACATTTCATTTTTATAGCCCTACTCATAGTTCACTCACTATTAGTTCTGCCATCTCCATGGCACACATTATTTGCAGCAGGCAATGCATCTCCACCAACTACCATCCTGAGCACTAGGGCGCCTGGTGAAGAGGTTTCACGCCTCATGGGTCCTGGAGGTAGCAATGTCCCTGCAGGGATGCATACATGGGCACTAAAACATTCCAGGGTGAAATAGGGCCCCCTCTTACGAGGTTAGGATTAGAGCTGTGCTTCAGTAGACCTGCAAGCACCTTAAACATGCCTACTTCAAAGTGGAATACTCTGCTACAATAGTTTCCATTGGTTTGAGGCTGAAAAAAATGATTATGAGTAAAATAAAGTGCCGCAATAATGCCGCTAAATTTCCATTTTTGTGCCGCTAAATTTCCATTTTTGTGCCGCTAAATTTCCAAATTTATGCC
Source organism: Lissotriton helveticus (assembly GCF_964261635.1). Lineage (NCBI taxonomy): Eukaryota > Metazoa > Chordata > Amphibia > Caudata > Salamandridae > Lissotriton > Lissotriton helveticus. The sequence continues at coordinate 1,258,375,421 of NC_136070.1, read as the reverse complement.
GCAATAATCTGGGGGGTCTGCCAAATGTACCTGAAGGAGGACCTTCCCTAAATCGAAACCCTGCCTGCCCTCCGAGCCGACCCACACTTCTTCACGTGGAGGGCTTTCCCTTTCCGAGAATGGAAACGCCTCCAAGCCAAGTCTCGCTTCACCTCACGGAGACCTTTCCGTGAAGTCCTTGTAGCCCTCAGTGCCAGGTCCCCCTCGCCTCACAGAGGAGCGAACCGCTCCCTGCCGGTTTGAATCGTTGAAGGTGAATGACAGTCGGCGGCGCGAGCCCAACCGCTCCTGACAGGACGTTCCACACGCAGCAGAGAAAAAAAAAAACGCGGAAGTGCCGTACGCCTCCTAACAGCGATGTGACGTCAGCAAAGCACGCGCGCGCCGGGCTCCCAACCATTCCCCTACGCGGAGAAAGGAAGAGGGGAGACCGTTAGGCGAGCGTGTGCGCGCGGCCCCGTCCCCTTTGCCGCGCGCTGCGCATGCGCAGTCCGGTCCGCAGAGCCGCCTCCGCTCCCCCATTCCCGGCGCTCGGTACGGCGCGGTTCTGACAGGAGTGTTCGCCCGAGGGGGAACGGCGGGAGAGCAGAGGCCGGGGGCCGCCGAGGGGAGCCGGGCTCCGCCGTCTGTCTGTCAGCCCCGGGGCGCGGAGACGCCCGGGCGCCGCCGCCGCCACCATGAGCATCGAGATCCCGGCCGGCCTGACCGACCTGCTGCAGGGCTACACCGTGGAGGTGCTGCGCCAGCGGCCGCCGGACCTGCTGGAGTTCGCCGTGCAGTACTTCAGCCGCCTGCGCGACGAGAAGCAGCTGGAGCTGCTGCGGGATGGCGGCGGCCGCGGGCACAAAACTCACGTCAACTTCGAGGCGGAGGAGCAGCCCATGCAGACCGAGTCCAACGGCGAGGAGGACGAGGACGACGACTCCGACTTCGAACGTAAGCCGGGGCTGCGGGGTGCGGGCTGCCGGGGACCCCCTGCCTCCCCTGCACCCTGCCAACGCCTCGTTCACACGTCCGGCTCTGCCTGCAGCTGCAGGACTGCCCCTCGCCCACTCCGAGCAGGGATACCCCTCCTGCCCCTCTCTGTGGCCCACCCCTGTGTATAATGAGACCTGTCACTGCTCCTGTCAGCCCCCCCCATGTCTTTAGAATCCCTCACACCCTCCTGTCAGCCCCCCCCTGTCTTCAGAATCCTCACCCCCTCCTGTCATTCCTTCCTGCCACATCCCTGACCCCCCTTCTGTCAGTGCTCCTGTCTAGCAGCCTCATACTGTCAGTCCCTCCTGTCAGAAGCTCCCTCCTGCCCATCTCTCTGGCACACCCCTGTGTATAAGGAGACCTGTCACTGCCCCTGTCTTCAGAATCTCCCACCCCTCCTGTCATTCCTTCCTGCCACATCCCTGACCCCCCTTCTGTCAGTGCTCCTGTCTAGCAGCCTCATACTGTCAGTCCCTTCTGTCAGAAGCTCCCTCCTGCCCAGCTCTCTGGCCCACTCCTGTGTATAATGAGACCTGTCACTGCCTCTGTCAGTCCCCCTGTCTTCAGAATCCCGCAACCCCTCCTGTCAAGCACCCCCTGTCTTCAGAATCCCTCACCCCCTCCTATCAGCCCCCTGTCTTCAGAATCCCTCAACCCCTCCTGTCAGCCCCCCGTCTTCAGAATCCCTCACCCCCTCCTGTCAGCCCCCCCTGTCTTCAGAATCCTCACCCCCTCCTGTCATGCCTTCCCGCCACATCCCAGACCCCCACCTTCTGTCAGTGCTCTTGTCTAGCAGCCTCAAACTGTCAGTCCCTCCTGTCAGAAGCTACCTCTCATGCCCATCTCCCTGGCCCATCCCTGTCTATAATGAGACCTGGATCTCTGACCCCCCCTCCTGTCACTGCTCCTGTCAGTTCCTCCTGTCTTCAAAATCCCTGACCCCCTCCTGCCTTCAAAATCCCTGACCCCCCTCCTGGCAGTACCTCCTGCCTTCAAAATCCCAGACCCCCCCTCCTGTCAGTCCCTCCTGCCTTCAAAATCCCAGACCCCCCTCCTGTCAGTCCCTCCTGCCTTCAAAATCCCAGACCCCCCCTCCTGTCAGTCCCTCCTGCCTTCAAAATCCCAGACCCCCCCTCCTGTCAGTCCCTCCTGCCTTCAAAATCCCAGACCCCCCTCCTGTCAGTCCCTCCTGCCTTCAAAATCCCAGACCCCCCCTCCTGTCAGTCCCTCCTGCCTTCAAAATCCCAGACCCCCCCTCCTGTCAGTCCCTCCTGTCTTCAAAATCCCAGACCCCCTCCTGTCAGTCCCTCCTGTCTTCAAAATCCCTGGCACCCTGTCATTCCTTCCTGCCACATCCCAGACCCCCCTTCTGTCAGTGCTCCTGTCCAGCAGCCTTCTCCTGTCAGTCCCTCCTGTCTTCAAAATCCCTGACCCCCCTGTCATTCCTTCCTGCCACATCCCAGACCCCCCCTTCTGTCAGTGCTCCTGTCCAGCAGCCTCCTCCTGTCAGTCCCTCCTGTTTCAAAATCTCTGACCCCCCGGTCATTCCTTCCTGCCACATCCCAGACCCCCCCCCCTTCTGTCAGTGCTCCTGTCCAGCAGCCTCCTCCTGTCAGTCCTTCCTGTCTTCCGAATCCCTGACCCCCCCCTCTCCTAACAGTACTCGTGCCTGAGAGACTGCCCCCTCCTTGCCTGACAGGATCTGCTTCCTCTCCTCCCTGCCATCAAGTCATGACAGGCATACCCTTCCTTCCATCCCCTGCTCTTTCTTCCATCCTTTTCTCTCTGTTTGTTGCTACAGCTTGTCTTTCACACAGTGGGTCACTCGGTTCAGTTCCTCTTGCCCGACAATGCCACCTGTCTGACGGCCTCTGCCACCTGTCTGACGGCCTCTGCCACCTGTCTGACGGCCTCTGCCACCTGTCTGACGGCCTCTGCCACCTGTCTGACGGCCTCTGCCACCTGTCTGACGGCCTCTGCCACCTGTCTGACGGCCTCTGCCACCTGTCTGACGGCCTCTGCCACCTGTCTGACGGCCTGTGCCACCTGTCTGACGGCCTGTGCCACCTGTCTGACGGCCTGTGCCACCTGTCTGACGGCCTGTGCCACCTGTCTGACGGCCTGTGCCACCTGTCTGACGGCCTGTGCCACCTGTCTGACGGCCTGTGCCACCTGTCTGACGGCCTGTGCCACCTGTCTGACGGCCTGTGCCACCTGTCTGACGGCCTGTGCCACCTGTCTGACGGCCTGTGCCACCTGTCTGACGGCCTGTGCCACCTGTCTGACGGCCTGTGCCACCTGTCTGACGGCCTCTGCCACCTGTCTGACGGCCTCTGCCACCTGTCTGACGGCCTCTGCCACCTGTCTGACGGCCTCTGCCACCTGTCTGACGGCCTCTGCCACCTGTCTGACGGCCTCTGCCACCTGTCCGACTGCCTTTCCTATTGCCCTGCAGACTCTGCACCCTCTCCTGTCTTTCATTGAGCTGTAGCAAGCGGATTCTGCTTCCTTATTTTCCTCCTTCCTCTTCCTACTGCACTCCTACCTGGCAGGCTGTGTCCCGCCTCTTACCTGCCAGTACACCCTGCCTCCATCCCTCCATGTTGATTCAGAAACCTACCTGTCGTGAAGTCACCCCCCCACCCCCGCTTGACCTGCTGATCCTGCTCGACATGTTGCTTCCTTTCATCTGGACCATCACCCAGGACCTCTTGTCTGCCAATGTCGCATGCCTGACTGCCTTCCTTAGTTTTTAGCCCTGGCATAGACTCCCATTTGGCAGTATAGACTTTTCAAGATACCGAGCCGTTACCGAACAGCCTTTAAGTGGTACCACTTACCTTACCCTTTTCTCAACTTCTCCGGATTGTGTGCGCCCTTCACAGGCCAGCTTCTCCTGCATGGCCTAGTTCCTCATAACTAGCGTGTTTGGTCCTGGAAGGCAAAGGAGGCTGCAGGGTTTCTGCTTCTGACACATTTCGTCTTCCTGACTATTTTCTTTGGGTCTGCATGGCAAGCTCTTATCCGAGGGTCTGGTAGGAGCAAGGGTTTGTTCCTCTGGCACTTGACCCATTTCTAGCCTGGTCCTGTCTCTTTACGCCTTTCATGGAGGACTGTGCTGTCATGTCTGGGCCAGAGGGGCTCGGAGGTCTCCTCCCTGCTGCCCATTCTGGGATCTACCCCTTCTGCCTTGTCCACCCTGGGTCTCCATCTCTTAGCCTTCGATGGGGAGTGCCATACAGCGGGTTTTTCAAGTATTTACCTGACCTCTGTTGTATTGCCCCAATGTACTTGTTATATGTATCAGTAAAGTAAGTAAAGATATGTTTAAAAAAAGAACCTCAAGCACTTTAAAATGCTTTTAGTCCGAAGCTGATCGCTAGTTCGGACAGTATTTGTGAATGTGCACAGTTGCTGTTTGCATTCAGTCATGCTCTTACCTGTATCAGCTTCTTAAACACATTAAAACTACTCATTTTCTTTAAAAAAACAAATACACATATCTACGTACTTTGCTGGTGTTCTACGGCTCAGTGAACATTGCATGCACACACAGGGAGACTGCCCCATAGGCCTTTTCAGGCTCCACGTTCTCTCATACACTGCTTTGTATGAGCAGGCACTTAAACTCCCGAACACTTAGTTGCATTGGAAAAGGGGCGTGCCTGTATTTTACAGCAGAACTGAAATACTTCCACAGACAGAGTACCACTTCCCAGTAGGCCGTATATATTCTGATCTAATGAGCACCTTGTCTTCTAGCTTTTATGCAAACACTGTCTTTTCACCTTTTGACACAAAGACTCAGCCTTATCACTAAATTTGTCCATAACATGCTCAATTGCTGTCCTGAGTCTGTCCGAGCCAGTGTCAAAGCAGTTATTATTTCTGTCCCACCTTATGCTGAGAGCTCGGATTGCACACGATTATCTACTGCTTTGTGAATACGAAATGGATCTTCTACGAATATGTAGTAACTCGTGTTTAAAGATTCAGAGGAAAAGTAGATGTGCTGAGTTCGAACCGTGTAGACTTTTTTAGGTCTCGCCTGTCGATGCGCATGAGCGAGACTATAGGGGCTCATCCACTCTTTATCCACACTGCAAGGAATCGTGGCGATTCCTTGCAGTGCCCGTGACTTTTAAGGTCAATGCGCATGCGCATTAAGCTTATGCGCATGCGCATTGACCTTAAAAGTCACGGGCGCGTGCATGTCCGTCTTTGTTTACCCGCTCCGCCCCCTCCCGCCGTGTCGCCTTGCCTACTCTCTTCCACAGCCTCCCCCAGCTCCGCCCCCTCACTACTTGATTGCACGGCCGCTAGGCCGTGCCTCCCCTACTCTCCTCCCCCCTCCTCCTCTCCTCCCCTGCCTGCCTGCCGCTAGCCTTGCCTACTCTCTCTCGCACCCTCCCCCAGCTCCGCCCCCTCACTACTTGATTGCACGGCCGCTAGGCCGTGCCTCCCCTACTCTCCTCCCCCCTCCTCCTCTCCTCCCCAGCCTGTGTGCCACTGGAGCGGGCCACACTGCTTTGGAAAACACACCAACTCATACAATGGACTTCCATTTGAAAGGAACAGTTTCCACAGCTATCTGTGCACGCCTACACGCGGCTCCCGTCAGCTGTCTGAACAAGCCTGGCAGTATCCAGCCCACATCCAAAGGTCAGAAGTGGCCCCAAACAGGAAATATATGGGTGTGCTCCGTGGCGAGGCCGTCGCTAATTAGATATGTGAAACTAGACAGCCTCTGAGCTCAGCGTCAAATACAGGTTTAAGTAGGTCACCTCTGCTAAACGATTCCTTAGTGGAAATGTTCGACCAAAGGCAGGGAGTTATCTTTCATGCTATCTTTCTTTTATTCGCTTTTCAAAGCAAAGGCAGAAGGCACGCAAGATGTGCGTCTCCCAGCGATTACCAAAGCAATTGTCAGCTTCGTCTAAAATGTTGCATCATTTTCCAGCCAAATGTTTTAAATCAGGATTTAACTCGGCAAATGTGTAGGGCTTTTCAGCATGCGGTTCCTTTTCACCAGCTTCTTGGCAGGTAATGACTGCAGAAGACACCTATGTAGGCGAGGCAAAATTTAAATTAGGACAGCAAATGTTGCAAAAATCAGGAATTTCGTATTACGCAAAATTACACTTTATGCCACGTCTCGCATTTACACTCGTGGGAAACTCGTTTTCAGATACCTCACGTAGATACATTGTGCGCTTGAAATAGTCGTTTGTCAGCATCTTATGTGACTTTTTTGTTCAAAGTTATCTTTTGCATGAAAAAAAAAGTAATGGGAGATTTCGGCAAACATTTCGAAATGCAAAACAATATTGTTTTCACAAATTCAACCAAAAAAAAAAATACCCCTACGGTTCATGCTTCATTCACTTCCAATGGCTTTTGGCCTTTTACGTCAAATTAGCAGTTTTGCGCCATTCAAGCCAAATAGGAAATCAGAAATGTTAAAATTTGCTCACGGTGAAGAGGTGAGGCTGTGTGACTCATTCCATGCGGAGGTCTGCCCCATTTTCTTGGGTAAGCATTGGCTGTAGTTATGCATTGGATGCTATGGGACTAAATGAATTGTTCATTCTATAAGAATAGACAAATATAGGTGGCCAACTGCGGACTGTGACAGGTGTACGAAAGGAGAGCTGGCGAGCTTACAGGAAAAGTCAGTCTAGTTAAGGAAGTGCGTGAAAAGCTACTATTTTCAGCTTTTCCATTAGTGTTTGTTGATTGGCAATCCCCCCTCACTTTATCTCCCCTTCTCGCCCACCGGCAAGAAGGATCCGGATTTTTGCTTTTTGTTTTTTAAGCTATTCCTTAGACATTCTTCCACTTCACCTACACGTGTTCGATACTGGATTTATGATCCTGGCAGGAAACAGTAGTGGGGTCATTGGAATCGTACCTGCAGGTGTCTTTGTCAATGGTCCAGGGAATGTTTCAATCAATTCTTTGCTTCACTAAGAGCCAGTGAAGAGGTCGATGGTTAGGGTCCTTTGTAGCATCTTACCAATACTAAATCAAAATCTGGCTACCTGATTCTGTACCCTCACTACCCACCCTCACCCTCACTCACCCTCACTCACCCTCAACCCCTCACCCTCACACAGTGCAATAGGTCTCGGAGCATTTGAGTTAGAGCTTTTAGAAATGTTTATGGCTTTTTTTTTAATTCTTTAGCATTGGCTACAGGAAACAAAAATGCTAAAGATTTACACAAAAACCCATAAACAATTCTAAAAGCACTAACTCTAATGCTGCGAGACCTATTGCATTTCCAATGCTTGTTTCTGTAATGTTTGTGTTATTGTTGAGGTGCAAATCGAAGAAATGGCTTGATGGTTCCTGGATTCTAGTTGTGATTCGGTGGGGTGCACAGAAGTCAAAAAGTTAAGAACCTTTGCTTTGTCTTCTTAGAGTTTGGACTTGTTCATATTTATTTATTTAAACACACATAGCCCAGTGAAAACTGTGGAAAGTAAGAAGCTGGTGACATAAGTTGGTAAATTCATTTGGAAGAAATTACACTATTTTAGCTTCTCAGTTGCTTTGTGGGTGGGGTGGGGGCAAAGAAGGAAAAATAACAAGTTATTTATATTTGCCTAAAACAGTTAAAACAAGAGTTCAGTCAAATTGAGTAAATTAATTCTCAGTAAATGTAGGACCGAAAAGAAAGTCAGTAGTTTGTTCAATTCTTTTCTGAAAGCCAAAGAGGATTGAGTGTCCTGAAGATGTCTGGTTGCACGCTCAAGGCTGATACAGCAAGGTTTGTTGTTGGTGGCCGTTTTAAATGTAGTGGATTCAAGCAATAGTGATTCTTTGCTTCTAAGACATCTTGAGATGGGAAGGAGCTTTGCTAGGTATGCAGGCAGTTTTTCTTGTGTTCAGTTTTTCTTGTGTGTAGCCCTATTGGCGAGGATGCACAGTTTGAACTTAGTCCTAGCCAGAATAGGAAGCAAGTGAGAGCCCTAAGAATAGGTGAGATGTATTTTTTTTGATGAACCAACCTGACAGCTAGATGGAAAATAGCTTTGAGAAGGGCAAGGTGGGCATTCCGTACACCTGCTAGAACTGAATTTCAGAAGTTAATTTGTGAGATAATGAGTGTGCATAACCTTTTAAGAAGATAATGTTAGATTTTCTTTTTGAGAGGGGAGTTCACCGCTTTGGTTATTTCATTGATGTGAGAGCTGAAAGTGGGAGCCTCGTTGATCCTACAGCTCAACGATCTGAAAAGTGGTGAGAATGAGAAGCCTTCAAAGTTAGAGATTGAGGAAGCAAGAGATCATTTGTTTTGCAGGTGTTGATATTAGTATGAACTGTAGGTTTCCAGGTTTCAAAAGCAGAAGTTGGTTCTCATCCAGTGTTTTTTTTAGGCGGGAAATACAGCTTCTTAGGATGTCGATGTCTTGTATATTCAACCACTTTAGGTACATCTGAGTATGAACTGCATAATAATGGGGATTTATCCCTATGCATTTAAGAGCCAGGCTCAGAGGTTCCATGTTAAGAAGAATGGGCTCCAAGGTCGATCGTTGTAAGTTTACTCTCTTGTTCAATCACTATTTTGTTTTCTTGAGTTTATACAGCGTGAAGCACATCATTGTTGATGGGGGACTTTATATATTGCACTGCAGTGCAGTTATGGTTCAGCCACACTTTCCACTGAAAAGGCAGTTTTTGATTTGGCTATAACTTTGGTCTTAATGGGCAGATTTGCATAAAATGTGACACTTGCTTAAGGTATGCAGTTAAGGTCTGGTTTGCTCATTTTCAAGCAGGGATAAAAGGGGGTGGATGTAAAAAAGAAGTGTATTTCTATTTTAGAGCCCACAGAATATTTTCCTTGCCACTACAGCTTAAACTGCTGAAAGAATTTACACCAAAGTTTGCATGAATGTAGAACATTGCTTGTGTTCATTTTGTGGTTCGCTATAAATTCTTTCAGTAAAATATATTAGTGTTTGAAAAATGTGTAGGATGGGCTTGTGTATCTTAACGTGTGAAAAAAAGCATTATTTGGTTTGTTTTTAACTATAGTACTGTTTACTGATCTGCATGAAATTTGCCACTAAGCATGTTGAATTTACTTTTGGTGTTTTCATATTCGTGCAGTATCATCAAAGGGAGGTAACTATTAAAAGGACAGGCCAAAAGTGCTAATTTGCTATTAACTTTGGCAGTGTGTGATGAATCTGCACATAATTGTATTCATTGTTTCGAAGGAATACTTTTCTATTGGCATGTCAAGCTTTGTGCTAGTCCATAAAAGGCAGTAAAGTTAAAGGACACGCAGTGCAGTAACCTTTTCATTTACTTTTAAATTTGACGCAGTTTGATGAATCAAATGTGGCAAGTAGTTAGAAAGTGAGGTACAGTGCAGTTTTTGTGCACCTGCAACATGCGAGAGAAAGTTAAAGGGCGAGTATCAAATCATTTTTGATATGTTAATAACTTAGTATCTCATGATAAATATGCTTGAAATTTGGCAGACTAAGCACGTTGGAGGTACTCTTGGGTATCTCACATTTGTGCAAACCCACTTGGCGGCCTGGGTTTACGCTTAATGTGTTAATTTGCTCATAACCTGGGCACTATATAGTACATCTGCACAACATTTTTCATACGTTTAGAAAGGATAGTTTTCTGGTGTATACCAATCTTTGTGCCATTCTGTTGGAGGGCAATTCATTTTTAATTTGCTTATAATTTTGGCATCGTTTGAATCAGTATGAAATGTGGCAAGCAGTTTGCAAGTTACAACCAGTGAAGGTTTTTCAGGTTTGTGCAGATCAAGTAAAAGCAGGCATTTAAAGGAGGGGTGGTCAAAACGTTTTTGATTGCTAATAACTTTGGCACTTTTTTATGTCATATTTAGCTTACTCTTGGCTTTCATAATGTCATACATGTCCGGACTTGTGAATACAGTGCACCAGAAAAAATTTAAGCATTCACTGAAAAAAGTAGTCAAAGGTGAGTTATGGTTAAACAAGCAAAAACTGTAAAAAAAAACCGGTCTTTTTAGGTTTCGCCTGGCGTCCACTGCACAGCAGTGTTCGCGCAGGCGAAATCTTATGTTTTAGCAGTACGGGGCTTTGTCCCGCCTCTGTTCCATTGGCCAGCTCCATAAATGGAGGCTAGCCATTGGAAGAGAGATCTGTCCGTAATTGTCGGAGCAGATTCGTGGGCGTTCCGGTGATTTTTTTCGCTCTCCGCCCCTCTGTGAACATCATTGCGGCGGTGGGCGGTGGTTTATTATTTTTTTTTAAGGTTTGTTTTGGTCATTTCTCCGAAGATGGCGGCCGGGCAGTAGCTTACTTGAGAAGCTCCGCAGTGCCGTCTTGAACCAGCGGACGTGGCCGCTCCGGGATGCCGGTTTGAAAGTTTCGACTTCCTACGCCGTGGGCTTCAGTCAGCTTCGATAGAACGTGCCCAGATAATATTCTGGACTGACCCAGCTGTTTCAGGCGTGTGGTATTGCTAACATCGAGCATAGCTTCAGTCTGCGATGCCCGCTGTCCGTGTGCCCGTTCCCAGCTCATTACATGCCTCTTGTGTTTAAAATAGGTTCTGCTGCGCTTTCCTCATTTGCTCCGGGAAATGTCCTTAAATACACCTCGGAATTCATCTCAGGAACCCGGAGTGCTCGTGTTTGCTAATCATAAGTCACAGTGTCTCACGTTGATGTCTCTCAGAGAGTGGCTGTTGTGGGGCAGCCCGACATCGCCACTTTAAGGAGCACACTGCAGCAAGCAGCAGGAAAGTTCATCTGAGGACACGGCGCTGATTCTCAGAAACCGTGTAGCTGCTGGAACATTGAGCTCTCATTCAATGCTGCACGTGAGCAACCTGCCCCGTATTGAGGAGAGCCCGCCCCAATTTTTGCAGACACATAAAATGGGGGTGGGTGTGTTTGGTGGGGAGAGGGCTGTATACTACCAATGGATAACTGTGGGTCTGAAGTAATAGCTTACTCTGTGATCTGTCTGTGTCTAATCTCAAAACTAGTACCCTAATGAACTTATAGGATACAACGGGACTATTCACGATGTGATTTTGTTCCCATCAGTTACGCACACTGAGCCGCCCCTTTGTCATCATTTGGGCCACTTCACAGAGTGGTCGGTCCACGTTGTAGACATCAGTTCTTCATATAATGTCTACTGACTAATCAGTTAGATACATGGACTCTACGGGCAGTTCATAGTTGAAGGGTGGTAACTAGAAGCAGTGCTAAACAAAAGACGTGAGTGATAGAAGGTGCTCTATTAAAATTGGATAGTGGGTGCAGAACAATTTTATTAAGAGGCAAACCACTTCCAACTATTAAAAACAGGGAGTGCAAAGTATCAGTAGTTTAGAACAAATATCTACTGGATGGATAATAAGGTCGACATGTTTCTGCAGTTTTTAGATCCTACCGGTATCCTCTGCTTCTTCAGGACCACTATTAAACTTTGCTACTGCTTCAAAAAGGGTGGGTGCATGAAAATAATTAAATGAAAAGGTATCACCTGATTTTGTCCTCTCACTCCTCTTGTATGGTGAAAAGGACATCCGCACACAGGAGATACCATGCAGAAAAGACACCAACAGAAGTAAACAGAGAAAGTAAGATAACACATTACATTTTAGAATAGGTTATCTACCAAACAAGAGCTTTATACAATCATAATAGCACTTTGTTAGTATGCTCAAAGCATTACCCAACCCAATTTTTCGGCCACCTCTGACTCACCTTGAGTATGAGAGGCACGCGCCACTCCTCACCTGGCTACAGCTCAGGAATGTGGGGCACCGCTCTAATGGTCAGAAAAGCGTGAAATCGATAGTAAGAAAACTCTCACGACTGCTACTCAAAATTCAAACTGATGAATTCATAAATGTACTGCTCATTAACTAATTATCATTGGTAGCAGGACAAGCTGAATTTGTTCACTCATCTAACAGCTACCATTAAAGTCCAGACTGCTTTTTACAATGGCAAGTATTGTGTTCTTAATATTGGTTGTTAGAGGAAGGATTCGTTATGTATTAAAATGCGCTCAATGCACAAAATTTATGTGGGTACTCACAGACTTATATGTGACATTTAGACTAGGTAATGGTTTTGATGGCTCAGAGGAGCTGTTGTCCGCACTCATTTCTTAGTACTACTCTGCAGTGTAGACCCAATCTATAGGCAAATGTGGGCAGCTTAAAGGGTCCAGTAAACAGAACTGCTCTGATCTACATTTATGCACACCATGTATGGACAGCTAGTTGTAGCTAGCGGCCGCTTCTAAGAGACCTCGGGTGTGGTCGTGCGAACGTCCAACACACCAAGAACCACATTAGACAGCTCACATACAACAATACCCGTCTGTACAAGTGTGTGTAACAGTTCGTGTCTCACATTCTCACGTAAACACAAAACCTGCTCGTATATTCTAATCTGGTGCCTACCTGTCCGTCGGTACGCCAAACAGTCTTCTGGGCTGTTCGGGGAGGTACCGCGGCGATGTTAGGCACCATACTTTAAGTTCCCAGGAGAGAGGCCCATTGGCTGACCCCTCATTACTTAGTTCTGGCAGTCAAATCGCGCATGCTTATTGGTCCAAGTTAATATGAGAGGAGCCCATTGGCTGCTCCTTCATGTCATAATGCCGCGCCAACATAAGGACTTGGGAAGTGTAGTTCAGGCAGTCATAACGCGCATGCCTATAGGTTAGGAATTCACCATCATCATAGCGCGTGTCGCGGGCTGATGGGTAATGTAGTCTCAGCCACCCCAATCGTTGCTCAGCAAAGAACGAATGATTTTACCCAAGAGTGTAATTGTATTGTACCGGAGTCTTGCGGTTACCACTGTATTATTGTATTTGGAGCCCTTCATCAATTGTTGCGCTGGCCACAACTGAGTCATGCTTGTATCTCTGTATTCACTCTAAAGTCGATCTTTTTATCGTCAGGGACATCAGTACTGATCTCTTATGATGTAAGTCTGTTCTTTTACTTTTTGAACTATAATATCCATGTGTAAGCCCAAATGTTGGTAGATTTTAAGTGAACCATAATCGCATTGTAATTGCGAGCTTATGTGCCTTATACTGGACTTGGTCCTCTGTCATTACCCTAGCCGCGTGGTTGTATTATCGCTAAGGACGAATACTACAGGGTCAATATGTGTCATTGTAAGTCTCATAAAGTGATAGTCTGTCTGATATACGTGTAGTCAGTGGTTAGTGCCTTGACTATTTATCGCTGATCTAGCCTGGTCCAAATATACAAAGTGTGTGACACTTGCCTACAATCCGAACAGCCATTATACACTGATCTGAGTCAGAACCATTGTTTGTATGGCAGCATAATTCTGCCCTGATATTGGTGATCCATATGGACTCATAGGACCACCACTACATTGAAAACAAACTATGTGGCTTTGTAGGATACAGTATTATAATGCCATTCATGGGATGTCTTCATTCTAGCCACTTTTGTCAGTATTCAGACGGTACACCCATTTCTGCTCCAGTTTGAATAGGTGTTTGGCGATGTCAGTGACATGAGGGGGGATACATGGCTGTTCCAACACGGTCCAGGTGAAGTCTGTAGGCTCATGTCCTACCTCCAGAAAGTGGTTGGTAAGGCGAGTTGCCTGCTTCCTACACCTTATAGTGCTTTTATGTTCCGAGATCCTCGTTTTTAGGTCTCGGCTAGCCGCGCGAAGCGCGTCTCCGCCGAGCCCCTTTTGTCGGCATGTGTGCTTCCCAGGAGACAGTCCTGGCCGCGCGCATGGAGGCGATTTGAAAGTGACACGCGCACGCGCGCTGCGGCCAGGCGCTGGCTCCTGGGAAGCACACACGCATGCGCATACACACACAAGCGGCCACATACATACAGAGATTCCCCCTCCCACACACATACACACGCGCACGCACACAGACACACGAGTGCTGCCCCCCCACCCCCCCTCGCACACAGACACACACACGTGGGCGCCCCGCCCGTAACGCCTCAGCTAGAGACGCCTTCACGGGCCGGACAGAGCCCCACCGGAGGAGAGCCGCCAGATTGCCCCAGGAGCCCCGCCTACGCCCGGACAACAGACAGCACCCCCGACGGCCCGCAGAGCCCCTCGGAGGCCCCGCTCCAGCGCCGCATCTCTTCAACGCTGCCACGAGCCGGACCTACCTCCGGGCCTCTGCTGAGCCCTGCCGGTCCACAGCTGTTCCCCGCATTGTCCGCGGCATCCCGGACCCAGGTACTGTTTAGTGTGTGCTCGAGGGCGCCGTCACGGACCCGAAGGTCCGCCCCTCATGAGATCTGTTTGCAGTTAACCCCTTGCAGGGCACACACGGAGCTCAACACTTCGCCTCAGCAGGAAAAATGAACAGCACATTTTAGTTAAGCCCTAAATCTAATTTACAGTAGAAAATATTTAGGCACAAAATAGTTTGTCACCTCCCGCATATGCACTTCCTGTAAGGAAGCTGATATAGTAGTGGACTGGTTTTCCCTATCCTAGATGAAGAGCCGTATGTTATTCACTTGCCTAATAAATAGTTTAGGCAGCGGCAGGCAGTCACCTTAGTCCTTTCTTTATTTCCATAATACTTGTATCGTGGGTACTCGCTCTTAACTAATACATTCTAGGTCGGCACATCGAAAGCGAACAGGAAGTTTATCTCCCCAAAGTACCCCCAACACGGCAAACTCGTCACTACTACAGTTCAAAACCAGTATTCTGCCTGGCTGTACAATGTCCCCTGACCAGATCTATGCCTAATTCGTGCACGATGATTGTGCCTGATTGATATATGGCCGCGGATTTCTTTAGAGATGATAGGCGCCAGCTGCTATATATATATTTGTTTGCCGTTTTATGTAGGAGAACGCGACCCGAAGGTATTGGGGCGATTTACAGGAGCACCAGTTACAGTACACAAGGACACGGTCATGTTTTTTGTTGTTAAATTGTTAGTATGTTCCTCAGCTAAACATGGGAAAGAAAGATACCCGATCGTTGGGTCTGCAAACTTAGCTGAGTGGAGACGCGGAGACTCGCTCTTTGCCCAAAAAGGATCTATCATATAACACACTCCTTTCACTTATACATACAGCACACACACACACTCCTATCACTTACACACACTCACAGTCCACACACACACACGCATACACTCTCCTATCATTTAGACATACAGCACACACACATTCACACAAAATAACCCACCCATTATGTTTTGGGAAACTGAAGGCAGTGCATTAAGCTGCAAGTGTGGCTTTGAAAAAAAGATGGCTGCTTGTCGATGGGAGGTACTAAGCCTTGTCGTCTTGAACCTTTAGTAACACCAATACAGACTTAGCTAAAAATGTAATGCAACCCATTGTCATATACAATGCCAATAACTCAAACTTTAATGCTGCGAGACCTATTGCATTGCAAATGCTTGTTACTTTTCTTGTCGTCATCCCAACATACTTCAAACGACACGGGCATGTAATTAAATAAATGAGATTATTACTATTACAATTGGTGAACCGTTTTTGATCCCATTGCCGCGGGGTGCCGATGTCAATACTAGTAGAGCGGGTGGTCTGTGGGCAGGCAGCACAATTACCGCAGGGATGGTGTCCCTCAACTGGTGGTAAATCCCACAGTGTTCCAACTTGATGGGTCATTTTAGCCGGTGGTCTAGTATGGACTAGACGATCGGCTCTTGTAATTTGTCAGGACCAGTGTTTAAGATCTTCCAGTGTCTTTTTACAATCTTTTGTATGGCATTGGATTTAGTGCTGAAGGTGTTGACACACGTTATTCTTTCATTTTTAGGTTTAGGGGGCGCCAGTCCCAAAAGTGACTCCCGGTTATTGTTTGAAGCTCTTTTTCTTGATTTGTGGATCAGTTTCTTGGGGTACTTCTTCTGGTTAATTGCTGTGGAAAAAATAATTAGGCGTGAGGTCCAGGGGCCTCTCCCCTGGTTAAAGGACAAGTGGGGTTAGTTAGTTTTTCACACCTTACGTAGTGTATGGACAAAATAGAAGACACGTTCCCTATCCCGACCCCCCCCACCCCCGTCCTTGTGTAATAAGTACATAGAAATGTAATGAAACCTCACCAAACTTCTACTCCTTAATGCATGCCATCCCATTAAACGTTTTGAAAACATACTTCCCCGCCCCCCCTCCCGCTGTCCGTGTGCTCGTTCCCCCCTCCCGCTGTCCGTGTGCCAGTTTCCGCCCCCCTCCCGCTGTCCGTGTGCCAGTTTCTGCCCCCTCCCGCTGTCCGTGTGCCAGTTTCTGCCCCCCTCCCGCTGTCCTGTGCCAGTTCCCGCCCCCTCCCGCTGTCCTGTGCCAGTTCCCGCCCCCCTCCCGCTGTCCTGTGCCAGTTCCCGCCCCCCTCCCGCTGTCCGTGTGCCCGTTCCCGCCCCCCTCCCGCTGTCCGTGTGCCTGTTCTCGCCCCCCCTCCCGCTGTCCTTGTGTCCGTTCCCGTCCCCCCACCCGTATTCGATTCATCACGTTTCTAGTGAGGACACGTATTCAGAGCGCTACAGCAAGCTAAACTGCCTCTATGCGCTTGCTGCTATGCCCAGTGGCACGTAATCCTGGCGTTCACCCTCTTTGCAAGTACTCCCAAATGTTGGTACCAATTGGAAAATAAATGAAGAGATAAAACGTAATTTGCCCAAGATCACACAATTTGGTCTGGTGGTTAAACTGGGAATAGAATTCACATTTCCTGGTTCCTATAGCTACTGGACAGCATTTCTTCTTGTGCGAGGAAGTGATGTAATGCATTTGCAGTATCTGGCTCTGGGCAATGCCCTGGTTAATTGCTGTGGAAAAAAGAATTAGGCGTGAGGTCCAGGGGCCTCTTCCCTGGGTAAAGGACAAGTGGGGTTAGTCAGTTAGTTTTTCACACCTTACGTAGTGTATGGACAAAATAGAAGACACGTTCCCAATCCCGACCCCCCCACCCCCCGTCCTTGTGTAATAGGCACATAGAAATGTAATGAAACCTCACCAAACTTCTACTCCTTAATGCATGCCATCCCATTAAATGTTTTGAAAGCATACTTCCCCGCCCCCCTCCTGCTGTCCGTGTGCCCGTTCCCGCCCCCCTCCTGCTGTCCGTGTGCCCGTTCCCGCCCCCCTCCCGCTGTCCGTGTGCCCGTTTCCGCCCCCCTCCCGCTGTCCGTGTGCCTGTTCCCGCCCCCCCCTCCCGCTGTCCGTGTCTCCTGGATGTGCAGTGGATTGCAGTTCACAGCACTTGCCTGGCCAAGTGTACTGTAGTGATGACTGTGTATGGTGGGTGACAGCTGGCTGTGTAATTGGACTATAGGTGACAGCTGTACTGTGGACGGCGGGTAAGTGTGCTGCTTATGACGATTGATTGTGCACTGTTGGAAGCTGGTTGGAAACAGTTAGTGTAGGCAACTCCTAGTCGTACATTTTACAGGTGACAGCTGGCTGTGCAGTGTACTAGGAGTGACAGCTGATTGTGCACCATTAGTGACATCTGTCTGCAGTGGTTGTCATGCAGCTGTGCATACTATGATATGGGTGACACATGGATGTACATAAAGTAAAGTAACAACTGCTTGCATTGTACAGTGCATAGCAGGTTCCTGTGCAAAAATAGTAACAACTGGTTGTGCACCGCGTGGAAAAGTTAGCAAGAGCCGGCTGTAGTTTGCTGTAAGTCACACATTGATTTGCGTGTATCATGTATGACAATTGGATTTGGTCAGTTTGCGACAGATAGCGAGCAGTTTACTGTATGTGATTGCATTCTGTTTTGTACTCTAGGTTGATGTGCGTAATGCCCCGTGGCTGTAAGCTGAGTGCTCAGTATGACACAGATGTCAGCGTGCTCGGAAAAGTATTGTGGTTGGCAGCTAGGTTTTTGATTTCCAGCTGGTGGAGCTGATTTTGCACTGTGTATCGTGGGTGACGGGCCTGGGCATGCAGTGTGTTTTGGTATAAAGCTTCATGTGTAGGGTATGGTCGTTGAACTGCACATCATAGGCTACATAGGTGGGTGCTTGCAGTGTATTTTGGTGGCATAGGTCTTCTCAGTATAGGTGACATAGCAGAGTGCTTACAATATGTGAACGAGCTAGGTTGAATATATATGTACAAAATAAGCATGCATTCTTTACAGTGTGCAGCTGCCTGCAATTGTGTACTCATTACAGAGCGTTGGTGCACAGTCCTCAACTTATTTTCTGTACTGTGTGTGTTGGGGCTGTGTGTGTTGGGGCTGTGTGTGTTGGGGCTGTGTGTGTTGGGGCTGTGTGTGTTGGGGCTGTGTGTGTTGGGGCTGTGTGTGTTGGGGCTGTGTGTGTTGGGGCTGTGTGTGTTGGGGCTGTGTGTGTTGGGGCTGTGTGTGTTGGGGCTGTGTGTGTTGGGGCTGTGTGTGTTGGGGCTGTGTGTGTTGGGGCTGTGTGTGATGGGGCTCTGTGTGTGTGTGTGTGATGGGGCTCTGTGTGTGTGTGTGTGATGGGGCTCTGTGTGTGTGTGTGTGATGGGGCTCTGTGTGTGTGTGTGTGTGATGGGGCTCTGTGTGTGTGTGTGTGTGATGGGGCTCTGTGTGTGTGTGTGTGATGGGGCTCTGTGTGTGTGTGTGTGATGGGGCTCTGTGTGTGTGTGTGTGATGGGGCTCTGTGTGTGTGTGTGTGATGGGGCTCTGTGTGTGTGTGTGTGATGGGGCTCTGTGTGTGTGTGTGTGATGGGGCTCTGTGTGTGTGTGTGTGATGGGGCTCTGTGTGTGTGTGTGTGATGGGGCTCTGTGTGTGTGTGAGTGATGGGGCTCTGTGTGTGTGTGTGAGTGATGGGGCTCTGTGTGTGTGTGTGAGTGATGGGGCTCTGTGTGTGTGTGTGTGAGTGATGGGGCTCTGTGTGTGTGTGTGTGAGTGATGGGGCTCTGTGTGTGTGTGTGTGAGTGATGGGGCTCTGTGTGTGTGTGATGGGGCTCTGTGTGTGTGTGTGTGTGATGGGGCTCTGTGTGTGTGTGTGTGTGATGGGGCTCTGTGTGTGCTGGGGCTCTGTCTGTGTGGCTAGCTTTTTTTGTAGGTGGCTCTATGTGTGGGTGGCTCTGTGTGTGTGTGGGTGGCTCTGTGTGTGCGCGTGTGGGTGCAAATGCAATAAGTCTCGCATTTGCGAGAGATTAAGCTATTGGCATTGTAAATGACAATGCCATTTATTTATCTGTTTTCAAAACCAACACAAAAATAGAAAATGTGTCTTTTACAATGCCAATAGCTCTAACTTTTACAAAGGCGAAACCGTTGCATTGTAAATGCTTGTTTGTTACTGGTTATAAAGCGGTACAACACAAAACTACTCATTTGGCGATTTTAGAGCTTGAAAGATATGTTCTAATTTTTTATATACGATAATCACCACTGCGTGCATGATACCTTGCTGGGTTCAAGGGCTTACTTTTGGTTGCCTTTGTGAATGGCAAATCAATAGTCCTGAAAGAACTAAGGTATTTACAGTTGAGAAAGTTGTATAGTTGCCATTGCATATTTTTGGCTATGTAGCTAGTGCGATCCTTCAATAACTATTTCTCATCAAGAATGAAACCAAGAGATGTTGCTTTATTTACAATAATCATCTAGTTATCCAGAGAGATTGAGTTCCAGGCCAGATTGAAAGCCTGGGTGCAGTTATGAGGACTTGAGCAGAAACTCTGTTTTGCCTGGATTTAGTTTTTAAGAAGTGTTTGGAGAACCAATATTGAATTCTCGCTGGGTCAAGTTCAGGGTCTGTCTCTTGTTTTGGGCAACTTTAAAAAAAATAAATAGCGGAGTGTCATTATGACCGATTGATATCTTTCAATTCTTCAGTCATGGGTTCCCTGTATAGGTTGAAGAGTGTGAGGGTCAGAATAGCCTTATGGAAGCCTATGTGTAAAGGAAACACTTGACTATATTAGACTTGTCACTAAAAAAGTTTAAAACAAAGTCACAAATACCCATCCTTTTTAGGTTTTGCCTGGCGAAAGCTGCGCTCTGCGCAGCTTTTTCGCGCAGGCGAAAACCTGATGAGAACTGTAGTGGGGTTTGGGTCGGCCCTCGTCATTTATTGGCTGGCTCCATAAATGGAGCCTAGCCATTGGACGAGGGGCCTGTCCGTCAATGCCGGACCAGATTCGGGGGCGTTCCCGCGATTCTTTGGCTTTTGCCGACGTCACGCGACGTCAGCCGAAAGCCGGGAACGCCCCCGAATCTGGTCCGCCATTGACGGCACTCTAAATGTTGCCATGAATTAATGACGATGTATTTATAAAGCTGCCATGAAATAATGACGATGTATCTATAAAGCTACCCTACGCAATGCAAACGTTCAGACGTGGGCTCTTCGGTCTCCTCCTAACCTCATGATAAACTGCTGTGACGACGCTATCGGAGAGGAAAAAAGACTTCTGAGCATGCGCGCGGGTAAATGTATCGCAAATGAAGTAGACTCGGGGTTAAACGTGTCTCTCGTCCCAGTAACATCCTCGCGCCGCTTACCTTCAGGTAGATGGTAATATGTGCGCTTGTGCGGGGGCATTTAGCGAACTCCGCCACCGTTTTGTATAGGGAAGCAGCCGTGTGCCTCCAGCCAGGGCCGCGCTGGGATTGGCCCAGCCGGCCGAGCCTCCGCCACGTCATCCGGAGGAGCTCCCGAGCGAAGGAGGAGCCCCGGGGAAAGCCCCAGTCCCGCCGAGGCCCCAGTTGAACGCCATCCTTTTTTTCGGACAGTAAGTGTTGTTTTGCTCATTGCGGTGATGTATTTGTCAAATGCTTGTTTATTACTGTCACCGAGCGGGCCGGATTCGCCCGCGTTCAGAGAGTTATGTCAGCAATTGTGAGGCAGCTGAAAGGAGGCCGGGAGGCCCGTGGTGGGGAAGCATTACAGAAAAGCAGGTCAATAGAAACCGAGTGAAAGATTGTGAGGGGGCAAACTCCAGCCCTTGGCGGAGCTGTAACAAACCAGACATTGATATATTGTCCCCTCCCAGCATCCTGCGGGGCTATTATCCTCCCCCTAATGAGCTTGTCATGCATTTCTCTTTATGTAGCCATTAAAATCTTGTCTACATCTGCTGATATGTTTCTGCAAAGGGGGCGCTGGATATTGTTTCTGTCCTGCAATCTGCCCCTGTTTTCGAGCGAATGCCACTTCTGACCTTGTAACAGACACAACTATTATTAGACGTGATTCTATGAGCCAATTCGCCACAGTCCAGAAGGCACGGGAAATATGTTTTCCACGACGACAAGTTCAGACTGATACTCCAGTAAATGAATGTGGAGGACAATGATGGTCGAACGGGGATGCCTCTCTTTTCAGAGTGCACTTATGCCCGTGCAACTCGTTGCACCTGGTTTGCTATGGCGATGCAGTGCTTCTCAGCCAGAGTCGTCACACCAAAAAGTGTATTATGTGTTCATCCAGTCCAAAGGCAACGAAAGAAGACAGAAACTGAAAAGGAACAATAAAGGATTAGACTTTTAATAAAACAAAATAACGCGAAAGATGCTGCAAAACCAAACTAAAGGGCAAAATATTGTGATATAAATCTTGAAAGTGCTGAATTGGTAGCATTGCACACAGCCTGCTCTCACTCGGCAGGTGAATGGTCTTAGATGCTTGAAGTCTCATGATGTCTGAATCCTGCCAGGGTGACCCCCTGACTTTAGGTCATTACAGCCGCTGTTTGTGGGGCTGACATTTTCATCTACAGATGTCTGATATAAGGTGTTAGTCTAATTTGTTCAATGTAAGCAAAACAAGACTACAACACCCAGAATGCATTATGCTCCCACACAAAAGCTCAGGGCTGCAAGCAGTGTTCATAATGAGCTGGAGTCAGGTGGCCACCTTAAAGCTTGCAGAGTGAGTGAGGGAGTCTAATGTCTCTTAGCTGCAAGCTGCAATCTTCATAATCACGGCCAGCTGTAAATCAGAGGCAGCGACAGGCCTCTAGATGCACCAGCACCATTGGAGCAACTGCTGTGGCTCTGCTTTCATATCAGGCATAACCAAAGGGCCTTCCTTTATACAGCACAAATGCCGAGGATCAGGCACACATAAGTTGGCCAGCTCGTAATACTGTGGTTGTAGACTTTACTTCAATAGGAAATTGTATATATTATTCTGGTTCACAGACCTTGGGAACCACAGTTGGAGGGGTCACATGTTAGGCTCCAGGGCACTAGGCCACATATTGATGTCCTTGTTGGGAGCAAGTTTCTCTAAGATCTGGTTATCTGCCTCCGTGCTACCCAAAGTTGCAATATATTTTGTTTACTGTAGAGGACTTTGGCATCCACTCGTTGGTGAACATGGGTGCTGTAGTTTCAACACCTTGCCGACCCCCCTCCACCACATCACCCTTTTGGAACAAAAACAAAGGATGTTATTTAGGGGTTAAAGGTAAAACTACGATTCAGCACTGCAATGTCATTTGCGGGTCAAAGGGCATGTAAGGTCACCTGTTATGACTTGAACTTGGTCAGTCAAAATAAATGCTAATCACTGGGTCTGTGCTTTCAAGGGGTGTTTAACACAGGTCCAGGTGAGCTTAGCCTCGAAGACGGCCAAGCCCCACCTGGGAAGCGGGGAAGAGTGAAGCGGTGCTAGCGTGTTAGGGGCTGATATTAATGCCCAGGACACGCTAGCACCTCTTCACTCTTCCCCGCTTCCCAGGTGGGGCTTGGCCGTCTTCGAGGCTAAGCTCACCGGGTCCCGGGTTGCTGTAGTTGGCGGCCATCTTAGGTTGGGCGCTATTGGACGAGCGCTCTAGTCGCTCTACATAAGGAGGGGCTCTGTACCAAATCGGGAGATTACCTTGCACAGACTACTAAGGCTGCTCCTGAGCGGTCGCTCGCCTAAAACGCTTTTTAAAAAAACTTTTAAACTTTATATTGCAACTGTCTAATTGAATTTCCCTTTGTGTCCGCCCCCCCCCCCCTTCGAGGCACACTTTGCACATTTTAGGGGCTGATATTAATGCCCAGGACACGCTAGCACCTCTTCACTCTTCCCCGCTTCCCAGGTGGGGCTTGGCCGTCTTCGAGGCTAAGCTCACCGGGTCCCGGGTTGCTGTAGTTGGCGGCCATCTTAGGTTGGGCGCTATTGGACGAGCGCTCTAGTCGCTCTACATAAGGAGGGGCTCTGTACCAAATCGGGAGATTACCTTGCACAGACTACTAAGGCTGCTCCTGAGTGGTCGCTCGCCTAAAACGCTTTTTAAAAAACTTTTAAACTTTATATTGCAACTGTCTAATTGAATTTCCCTTTGTGTCCGCCCCCCCCCCCCTCGAGGCACACTTTGCACATTTTAGGGGCTGATATTAATGCCCAGGACACGCTAGCACCTCTTCACTCTTCCCCGCTTCCCAGGTGGGGCTTGGCCGTCTTCGAGGCTAAGCTCACCGGGTCCCGGGTTGCTGTAGTTGGCGGCCATCTTAGGTTGGGCGCTATTGGACGAGCGCTCTAGTCGCTCTACATAAGGAGGGGCTCTGTACCAAATCGGGAGATTACCTTGCACAGACTATTAAGGCTGCTCCTGAGCGGTCGCTCGCCTAAAACGCTTTTTAAAAAAACTTTTAAACTTTATATTGCAACTGTCTAATTGAATTTCCCTTTGTGTCCGCCCCCCCCCCTCGAGGCACACTTTGCACATTTTAGGGGCTGATATTAATGCCCAGGACACGCTAGCACCTCTTCACTCTTCCCCGCTTCCCAGGTGGGGCTTGGCCGTCTTCGAGGCTAAGCTCACCGGGTCCCGGGTTGCTGTAGTTGGCGGCCATCTTAGGTTGGGCGCTATTGGACGAGCGCTCTAGTCGCTCTACATAAACGGACAGTCATGCCTCCGCGCAGCGGACGCGGGCAGCGGACGCGCCGGACCTGCGCCGGAGTTACGCCAGAGTTCAGCCCGTCTGTGCCCGTCCGGGCCCAGTCGGGCCCAGGGCCTGTCATCATGCCCGACTCTTTGCCATCTCCTACGATCAGGCTCCGATATGGGAGGGACGCTCTCATTGCCTTACGTCCGCCCCACCCTACTATTTGCAGATTTGCACAGGTGGGAATAATTCCATTTCTACCGTGTAGAGCCTGTTCTTCCGGCCATAATTCAGTGGCGGTGAAATGTGCTCTCTCCATGGCCTTACTTAATTGTCGGTCTTTGCCGAGCCATGCCATTGAAATTCACTCACTTATCCTGGACCACGAGCTCGATGTGCTGTTTCTCACTGAGACCTGGCTCTCCCCCAGTTCTGGCCCTGACATGGTTAGAGCACTCCCTCCGGGCTTTCACATACTCCACCTTGATAGACCTAAAGGGAGGGGAGGAGGAATTGCTGTTCTTTACAGAGACACGCTCACTTGTAAGATCCAGAATGGAGGGGTGACTGATTGTGAGAGCTTACAGTTCTCCCTTCGGTTGTCACCTACAGTGTCATTGGTAGGCTTGTTGATTTACCGCCCTCCTGGACCCTTGGGTAGCTTCCCTAACTCTCTTTTAGAAACCACCGCACTTCTCGCCTCCTCTACTGCCAACTTTGTTGTCCTCGGGGATTTTAATATCCATCTGGATGACCCTACCAACATCGCGGGAGTCGATCTGATCGACGATTTCAATTCCTTTGGAATCAATCTGGTCAACTCGGGCGCGACTCATGAGAAGGGCCACCTGCTCGATCCCATACTTTCTAACTTGGACCACCTTATCCCATCTCCGGCTCTTGCCTTGCCTTGGACAGACCACTTTCTAGTGTCCGCAACTTGGCAATTTGATGGTCCAGCTGCGGTAGCCCCAAGGGTTCATACCCTGGAGAGAGCCTGGTCGAGGCTCCCAGTTGACACTTGGGCGGCACACCTGGAGGCTACGCGGCCCCCTCTTGGAGTTAATCCGATAGTCGCTGATGCGAATCTACACACTTGGCTTGTGGATTCTCTGGACACCCTCCTTCCCAAAAAGAAACAACTTACAAAGGGGAAGAGAGTGGGCTCGGCACCTTGGTACTCGTCGGAACTGAGAACCTTGAGGAAGGGGTGCAAGAAGCTAGAGCGGTCTTGGAGAAGAGATTGGAGTGAGGCGAGTCGTAAAGAATACCGTACGGCTCTTAGCAGGTATAAATCCGCTATACGGGTGGCAAAATCAAGTTTCTTTGAAGAGCGTACAGGTTCTGCGGTCAACTCTTCCAAAGAGTCATTCAGGGTTATTAAGGAGCTACTTAATGCCCCTGAACCCCAGGTTTTACACGAGGACCCTTGCAAAAAATGCACAGAACTGGCCTCGTTTTTCAAAAGAAAAATTGACTATTTTGGCTTCCCTCCCCCGCTTAGGCGAGGTCTGCTCTTTGGTGGACAACTCGAGCTCTCAATCTAAGATTCAATCGGTGGAGATGGCCTCCCTGGGTCCGGTTACTATGGAGGAAGTTCTGGCGGTTCTGGGTTCTATGAAGAGCGGTTCCCCGAAAGACCCAGCACCTATTAAATATCTCAAACAGGTGTCCTCTGTGATTGGCGGTCCTGTGACGGACCTGATAAACCTGTCCCTCGCCCATGGGGTAGTCCCCCCCAGTTGGAAAGGGGCGGTGGTTAAGGCCCTTTTGAAAAAGCCTAATCTCGATCCCGCCGATCTCGCCAACTTTCGGCCTATCTCCCTGCTGCCGGGTATCAGTAAGGTGGCTGAGAAGCTGGTGAACAGACGCCTCTCGGACTTCTTGGAAGCCAATTCCCTCCTGGGCGATTCCCAAACGGGTTTTCGTCCCGGTCAGGGGACTGACACTGCCCTACTGGCGGTCGTGGAGAATGCTAGGAGCATGCTGGATTCGGGGGGATCAGTGGCAGTGATCCTCCTGGACCTCAGCGCTGCTTTTGACACCGTGGACCATCAGGTGCTTCTCCAACGGCTGTCAGGGGTGGGGGTCACGGGTCTGGCCCTCAAATGGTTCGCTTCCTTTTTGGCAGATCGTTCATTTGAGGTGTGGGAAGGCCATGAAAAATCATCTTCAACCCCTCTCCAGTGTGGTGTGCCACAGGGCTCTTCATTGAGCCCTACCTTATTCAACGTTTACATGGCCCCCCTGGAGAGTGTGGTACTGCCGCTGGGTATTAAAATCATCAGTTATGCTGATGATACTCAGCTGGTGGTAGGCCTTTCCCAGTCGGCGTACCATCCCGACCGGCTGCACACGTGTCTCGAAAAGATCTACACGTGGATGTGCAGCTCAGCTCTAAAGCTAAACGGCTCCAAGACGGAGCTGATGCTGCTGGGGAACTCCTCTCCATCTTTGTCCCCCAGCAGCTGGCCAGACTGTCTGGGACCGGTACCCCCCCCAAACAGGAGATCAAGAGCTTGGGGGTATGGCTGGAGCGGGACCTATCGTTCAAAACTCATGCCAAAAAGACTGCTGGCGTGTGCTTTGGCCTGCTCCGCGCAGCCCAGAAGATTCTGCCTCTGCTCCCAGTGACCACCCGAAGGCTTCTCATCCAGGGACTTATCATCTCGCGGCTGGACTTCAGCAATGCGTTATTCCTGGGTGCACCCGAATCTACCCTGAATAAACTGCAGCAAGTGCAGAACGCGGCGGCCAGGCTTTTGACGGGTCTCCCCAGGCGTCAATCTGCTCGCCCGGCGTTGAGGGCACTGCACTGGCTCCCTGTGAGGGACAGGATGAAATTTAAGTCACTTTGTATCGCTCACAAAGTTCTGCACGGGGTAGGCCCACCTATTCTGGAGGAGATGGTCCAACCTTACAAGGCCTCTCGTTCTCTTCGCTCTGACCATCAACACCTCCTTCAGGTTGGCAGGGTGAAAAAGGCAAGAACGGGTGGCAGAAGGTTTTTAATAAATGTGGCCTCTTTGTGGAACTCGTGGCCTCTACAATTGCGCTCGGAAGCTAGCCTTCTTCGGTTTCGAAAACTTTTAAAAACTTTTTTGTTTTCTGTTTAATCCCCTCACTCTTTAGTAGTGTTATGTTCTGGTAAGCGCTGGGATGCCTACAGGTAACCAGGCGCTATACAAAACTCAGAATAATAATAATAAGGCTAGGTCCTGCATATTTTTTTCCTGATAACCGCTGCCTTTGTAAATAGTTTTCATTTAGATTATTTCTATTTAATTACGTAAATATATCTAATGTGGACATCCTGAGCATCCTGCAGGAGTCTGGCTGCCTTGCACCTAGGTCGACCCTCACAGGTTTACTTCCAATAAACTACATACTGAATACGCGCTGCTGAAGGCTCAATGTCATTGCGCCCAACAACACTCCAATCATTCACATCACTGTAGGCACACTGATATACTGGGAGGAAGAGTGTCAGAACCGTACCGAAAACGTCATTCCAAACAGCACTACAAGGCCATAGGAAATTGTGGATGTGCACTACACAGATGGAGCTTACTCCAGCGCTTTAAACCAGTGTCTACTCACAGATACCGAGTACATGTATTTTTTAAATTTTAAGGGAAAAGTCCCTGTACTTCTCTGTGCAGGGGTGCACATACAGGTACTTAAGGATAGTGACTAGCGAGTACCTGCACTTTTGTATTCCAAGCACCTCATAATTCTTAACGATCGTCCACATACCAGGAAAAACATAATTGTATTCAGTTTCCAGTTGAGATCTGAAAAGTGCTGGTGAGAGATGTCTGTCACGGTGATCAGATGTGCCACCTTTTTCCCTTTTCAACCCCTCCCCAACCCTTCTCAATCCAAACAAGCATTTGCAATTCAATAGGTCTCACATTTAGGCGACTTTCAGCTATTGACATTGCAAATAACAATGCCTTTTATTTTTGTTTTCGTTTTTAAAACATAAATAAAAGGCATTGTCATTTACACTGCCAATAGCTTAAACTCGCGTAAATGCGAGACCTATTGCATTGCAAATGCTTGTTTTTTTTAGGTCACTGTCTGTTAGTCAGAGTGCATTTCACCCAATCATAGTCTTACAATACACACTGCTCTGGGTAATGTGAGCCACAGGGAAACCAATCGTGAGGCGAGGGACCGCGTGTGATCTTCGGCAGCCCGTCACTCACTCTTCCCTTTCACCACACTCTCCTTCTCTCACTGACTCTCTCTCTTCTGCTCATACTCTCATCCCGTCACTCACTCTTCCCTTTCACCACACTCTCCTTCTCTCACTGCCTCTCTCTTCTGCTCATACTCTCATCCCGTCACTCACTCTTCCCTTTCACCACACTCTCCTTCTCTCACTTCCTCTCTCTCTTCTGCTCATACTCTCATCCCGTCACTCCCTCTTCCCTTTCACCACACTCTCCTTCTCTCACTGACTCTCTCTCTTCTGCTCATACTCTCATCTCGTCACTCACTCTTCCCTTTCACCACACTCTCCTTCTCTCACTGCCTCTCTCTTCTGCTCATACTCTCATCCCGTCACTCACTCTTCCCTTTCACCACACTCTCCTTCTCTCACTTCCTCTCTCTCTTCTGCTCATACTCTCATCCCGTCACTCCCTCTTCCCTTTCACCACACTCTCCTTCTCTCACTGACTCTCTCTCTTCTGCTCATACTCTCATCTCGTCACTCACTCTTCCCTTTCACCACACTCTCCTTCTCTCACTGCCTCTCTCTTCTGCTCATACTCTCATCCCGTCACTCACTCTTCCCTTTCACCACACTCTCCTTCTCTCACTTCCTCTCTCTCTTCTGCTCATACTCTCATCCCGTCACTCCCTCTTCCCTTTCACCACACTCTCCTTCTCTCACTGACTCTCTCTCTTCTGCTCATACTCTCATCTCGTCACTCACTCTTCCCTTTCACCACACTCTCCTTCTCTCACTTCCTCTCTCTCTTCTGCTCATACTCTCATCCCGTCACTCACTCTTCCCTTTCACCACACTCTCCTTCTCTCACTGACTCTCTCTCTTCTGCTCATACTCTCATCCCGTCACTCACTCTTCCCTTTCACCACACTCCTTCTCTCACTGCCTCTCTCTTCTGCTCATACTCTCATCCCGTCACTCACTCTTCCCTTTCACCACACTCTCCTTCTCTCACTTCCTCTCTCTCTTCTGCTCATACTCTCATCTCGTCACTCACTCTTCCCTTTCACCACACTCTCCTTCTCTCACTGCCTCTCTCTTCTGCTCATACTCTCATCCCGTCACTCACTCTTCCCTTTCACCACACTCTCCTTCTCTCACTTCCTCTCTCTTCTGCTCATACTCTCATCCCGTCACTCCCTCTTCCCTTTCACCACACTCTCCTTCTCTCACTGACTCTCTCTCTTCTGCTCATACTCTCATCTCGTCACTCACTTTTCCCTTTCACCACACTCTCCTTCTCTCACTGCCTCTCTTTCTTCTGCTCATACTCTCATCCCGTCACTCACTCTCCCTTCAACACACTGTTAACTCTCTCCAATGCACCACTTTCTCTCACCCTAATTTGTTTTTCCTTCTTGGCTCTATCTCTATTCATTATCCCTCCCAGACTCCTCCTGATTCTATAGAGCACTTTTCAAAATTTTTTGTAACCATCGTCCATTTGCGTGAGATTACGCTATTGGCATTGTAAATGACAAGGCCATTAATTTATCTGTTTTTAAAACCAACACATAAATAAAACATTTGTCATTGACAATGCCAATAGCTCTAACTTTGTCAAAGGCAAAACCATTGCATTGTAAATGCTTGTTTTATAGAGTATTCAAAAAGGTAACCTAGTTAACCATATCGAAAGTTGAGGTGAATTCAGTAAGGAATAGGGTGCAGGTCACTGTCCTCCTTGATTTTCAGAGCATTATCCAGCACAGCTAGTGTAACACTTTCCATTCCTCCCTGAAATTACATTACTTTGAGTCAAGTAGGTTGTTTGTTGATGTGTTCTTTCGATTGTGTGTTCTAAACATTTTCTATAGTTTTGCACAATAAGAGCACGTTAAGGGATTTAAAGTTATTTAGTTAGTTTATGTCATCAGAAAACTTTCTTTATTAAGAAAAATGTTGACCTTACATTTTAAAAGAAATTTGGGCATTGTCCTGTCTTAAATGAGCAATTTATTACCTGATGCCAAAAAGGTGATCTGTGCAACGTATAGACTGGTAGGTAGAAGGGGTTTGGTCTACCTTATGCAAGTACGATTGACTTTTTTTCAGTATTTCTGATAGAGAATCCCTGGATTTGAGATCAAATGTTTTCCATTTATTAGAAAGTTTCCCCTTTAGGCATATGGTAGGAAGTGCTTGCCTGTTTATTCTGTAAGCCCTATGCTTTGTGTTAAAAGAAGTTGATGAATAGTTAACATTTGTTTAAGATGTCCGTAACAGTGAGATGAGATGTTTTTTCCTAAGTTGCTGATCATGTGGAATAGTTTATTGGGCTTATTTTTGTGTTTGCTCTCTTGAGTTTATTATGAAAGGAATCTATGGCCTTCCAGAAGTTTTTTTGTAAAGTTTCTTAGCTCTATTTGGAGTTTTTTAATTTTTGAATCCAGGTTGGAATGATTTTTTGTACCACTTCATTCCCAGCACTCCGCTTTACTTTCCTCATTTAAATCTTTGGAATACCAAGGCGCAGGTGTTTTTGTTTCTCATTCTTTATCACTAACTGAGCTACTTATCCAGCTACTTGTTTGTATCTTCGATATTCTTAGGATAAATTCTATGATTTTTTTTCTGAAAATAACTGATTTTGACAGAGACCTAGAGAAACGATATTGCAAATGATTGATATGTTGTTTGGTCTAATTTTCTTTACTAGGCATTTGAAATGTTGAGAGCCACAATTTTACAAATGAGTGTCTTATTTTATATGTCCACTCTAAGGATGCAGTATCCTGGTGCTAACACACGTTGGGAATGACCTGTTGAATTAATGAGCCCACATCATTAAAGGTCAGAGTGTCTCTGATGCCAAATGAGTGAATTGTACCTAAATTGCAATTATGCAGCATTCATTTCAGGGAGATGTAGGTTGTTGATTCTGTGGGTTGGGTGTTAGTTTGTGTGAGGTTGGACCTGTTTTGCAATATGACAATTTTCTTAGATGTATTATGGTGGGAAGTTGGTTGGGTCTTGGAGTGGTTTGGTTTTATTTGAATATGGTTACTGTAGTTAGTTTCTTTTTTGCAGAGTTTTTTATAGCGCAAACAACTTCCGAATCGGGTATCAGAGCGCTTTACATAGCACCAGTTACGTTACATGTTATTGAATTAGTTGTTCTTGTTTATTGAAGTAACAGGCTCCATGACAGTCGCACATTAGTCAGCATCTGATACTCAATGGACATATAAAAGGCAAAGTCCATCATAAAATCATCATTAACAGTTCGACCTGCATATAAAGACCAAGCTCCATGACAGTCGCACATTAGTCAGCATCTGATACTCAGTGGGCATATAAAAGGCAAAGTCAATCGTAAAATCATCGTTAACCGTTCGACCTGCATATAAAGACCAAGATACATACGCAATATTAGCCAGGGTCAGACACAGACTGGGTATCCATTAAATCCCCCCTATACATTCTCCACGCCGCCCATATTTTCTCCCATTTCTTGGGACAGCCTCTGCTTTATATATCACTTTTTCAGCCCTTTGGCACCAATCCAGCTCCTGCCCCCAATCCTCCACTGTTGGCAAGACATTACTACCCCATAGTCTCGCTATGTTTCTTTTGGCGACCATACTCGCTAATGCCAGCCAAACCTTATCCCACTTCGGCCAGGTGATGTCGCTCGTCTCGCCCAAAATATGCCATCGGGCTTCCAATGGACTTCCCATGGAACCTCTGTGCCAACCACTTCCGACATTCAGTCAGCCTGGACCAGTATGCCTGGATCCTGGCGCAGTCCCACAAAATGTGGAAGAAGGTACCCACCTCCCCACAACCCCTCAGACAAAACTGAGTCGACATTACTTATCCGGTGTTGTCATGCGTGGGGTGTTGGAGCCGAGCAATATGCGCAGCTGAACCTGCCTAAACCGGGCACGAATCGCCACCTCCCGGGGACTCTGTAGTGCCTCCCTCCAATCATCATCCTCCTCTAACAGCCCGACATCAGACTCCCATTTTTCCCGCAGAGGCCCCAGGGGTCAGTCAAGTTATTGATGAGCTTTTTGTATGTGAGGGAAATGGTTTTGTCTATCATGGGGTCCATCAGTAATCTATCTTCCAGCGGAGCATAGTCTGGTATTTGCTCCCAGTGGTGTAGATGTTGGTAGAGTGCATGTCTGAGCTGCTGGTAGTGAAGGAACTCCCCTTTCCCCATTTGAAATTCCATCTGGAGGGTAGTGAACTCCAACATGTCCCTTCTTTTCCATATATCGCCCAGCACAGCAATGCCAATTAAGCTCCATTGGCGAAGACCCCTCAATTTCGCATCCTCTGGGAGGTAATTCCCGGCCCACAGCGGGGTTTGTGCTGTTAGTTTCGCCTCCCAACCCAACAGTTTTGTCGCCCGCGGCCGTTTGAGGTGGCAGAGGTAAGCCGCGTCTTCCCCTGCGATAAACAGCAGCCAAGTAGGTACCACTTCCCAAGACCATGCGCTCCACCCTATATGCCGGCTCCTCCATCGGGGCAAACACCCACCCGTTGATGTTGACTAACTGCGCCGCCCAATAATAGTCGGACATCAGGAACGGCGAGCCCTCCCTCATATGCCCCCCACTGGAGCTTCTTGAGAGCAATTCTCGGACACCCCCCTCCCCATAGCAGTGTGCGCTGCTCTGATTCGATCACCCAAAAAATCTTCTCTGGGACCGGAAAGGGCGTACTTTGCAGAACATCGAGCAGACGAGGAAGGGTCATCATTTTAAATAACACAGCGCGCCCCATCAAGGAGATCGGGAGGGTGTTCTTGGGTTTTCAGTTGGAACGTGTGATAACGGGCTGTATATGTAGTGAGCTAGCTGAAATCAAAATGAGTGCATGGTGTTGCAGCAGTCTGTAGTGAACGACCAGTTTTGTTCGCAGAGAGTGGAAGAAGTGCTGCACTGAGCATGAGCATCTCAAGTATTCGGAAGCCTCTGAGCAATGCTTGGATAGTTTCCTCAGGAGGACTTGTGATTACAGTATTAAGTTGGGATATATCAACAATTGGGGTATTTTACTGTATGAAGTATGAAAGTCAGATTTGAGAAGTTGGGGCTATGCCGATTTTTATCACCCACTTTAGAAGGATAGTGAGATGAAGGTTCCACTTTGAGTTGCAGAGATTTTCAACATTACCTCCTCGTCAGCCCTCCCCGTCCCAGTCCTTACCCATGAGCATAGCTCCTCCCACCAGAAACTCCCAAGCAACTAAAAACCCATCCCTTCCCTCCAGGCCACACCCACACCCTAAGGCATATAATCATGTGACCCGCCCATCCACATCCTGTTTGTTTTTTCTGCGGAATTCATTTCCTGGCAACTTCGTTGTGGGGAGGTGCTGGACCGGTGGTGCCTCCTTTCGGGTGAGTGTGAAACGGCCTGCTGGGCGGCCGTTTGTTCCCCTGATGTACTTGTTTTCTTTCCTTGTACTTTCGAGTCCCTGCTTTAGCGGGACCGTGGGGTTGGGGGGCCTTGACTGCCTGGTGTGGGGTGGTGTCTCCCTGCTGCGGCCTCCCCTCTTCCGGGTATGTTCCCTGCCCAAGCGGGTTCACCCGGGGTGGGAGGGGGGGTGTGTGTGGCGCGGCTGGCCTCTCTGCTCGCCTGTGGCGTGGCGGTTTGGCTCCTCCTTGGTTGTGTGTTTGGAGGTTGGGTGCTCGTATGGGGCCCGTGTTTCCCTCTGTTTGCTGCCATTGGTTTGTCCGGGTGTTTGGGGGCAAGATGTGGTGTCCCGTGCGCTGCTTCCGGCTTTGCTCTCGGTTTTCGGGTGTTGGCGTTGCTTCAGCCTCGTTTGCTTCTGAGCATGTCGCATTCCTCCCCCGCCTACATTACGTAACATGTGTCCTTCTGTGATGCAACTGGTGCTCGTAAATAGCGCGCCGTTACGTTTTCCAATGTTCCCGTGTCTGTTTGGATCTTTGGGCTGCCTGTTCTTTCTCCTGTGCATCCCTTTGTCCTTCCGTCTGGGGGAGCCCTGGTGTTCTGATTGTGTTGGGCTGCGCCTCGGCTACATCTGTTTAACGTAGTGGCATGATCCTCTATGTACTGTGGTGCGTGTTGGGTGTTTGCGCCTGCCCTTAACGGAGAAAATGTGCTTTATTTTCTTTACTAAACGCATGCCTGGGGCCGGTACTTTGGGGGGTCGGGACTCTGTGTGCTGTAGGTCCTTGGTTTCTCCCCTGGCCTCTTTCTCCTGCCGTGGGTCGCTCTCTGCCCCTTTTGAGGGGCATTGCTTTTGTTTCTGGCGGGGACCCGTGGTGGTGGCACGACTTGTCTTCCTGCTGGGGCCTCCCCTCTTCCAGGTTGATTCCCTGCCCTAGCGGGTTCGCCCGGGGTGGGAGGGGGGGTGTGTTGTGCATGGCTGGCTTCTCTGCACGTCTGTCCTCCTTTCAGGTAGGTGTATGACGGTCTGCTTGGCGGCTGTGTTTTGTTCCCCTTGAATGCCTGTTTCATGTGCGTTTGAGTCCCTGCTTTAGTGGGACCATGGTGTTTGGGGGGGTCTGGGACTCCCTCTTTATGTCATGTTTGGGCTGGCCTACTATCCTGTTGGGGTATGGCGTTCCCTGTTTGGCCCTTGTGGATCTTGCGTTGCTTGGTCTGGGCACTACTTTCTCTGTTCTGTTCCCCTACTGGAGATGTGTGGTTTGGGCTCCGCTGTGACTGGGGGGGGGTGGTCGCTGGGTCTTCCACTGCTCCTTCTCTGTTGTCATGTACTGGATGCTTTGCTGTCGTGGCCCCGGACTTGGTTTCGGGTGAGTCCTGTGGGCAGGCTTCGCGGTGTTCTGCTACGTGTTTGGGACTGTTTGGGGTTCCCTTGGCCCTTGGGAGGTGGGAAGTCTGTAGACTTTTTTCCCTTTTTTCCTGTTGTTGGGGCTTGTGGGCCTCCGTCTTTCTGTACTCTGTGAGCGGTGTGCTTGATGGGGGGTGGAAGGATATTGTCTAGCTTGTTTTTCCCCTGGCTCTGGCGGTGGGGTATCCTTTACAGTGGTTCGCTGTGGTGTCCTGGCTGTGGTGATGGTCGATCCCTGCTGGCTGGTGTGCCTTCTCGGTGCCTGTTGGTATCTGTGGGTGCCGTTCCTTCTTATTCTGTGGTCCTGCTTGTTGCGAGGCCTTGGATCCATCTTTTTCTGCCTCTGGTCCTACAGTTCTGTCTGTGCCTTGCCCCTGCTTTTGGGTTCGGTTGCTTCTGTGTGGCTGTCGAGGTTTCTCTGCGGCCTACGGCCTTGCCTCCCTGGTTTCGCCTGCTCTGGTCTGCTCTCGGGGGTTGGGCATGGTCGGGCTTGGTTGGTGCCTGGTTGGGAGGCCACCTTGGATTACCGGGTGCTGTGGGCTAAGTTCCCTCTGATTCTTTTTCCAGGTTGGGACTGCTGTTGCGTTTCCTGACGGATTTGTCCTTTGGTTCCCTTGGTACGGCGGCGGCTTGGTCCTCTGTGGCTGTTCGATGGCTATTGTGCTTCTGGCCTGGGGAGGCGGTGCTGCTTGTGGGCTGCTGTGATGAGGCTTTCCTTCGGGGGCTCTGTCCGGTTTGGGGTTCCGTTGGTGCCCTAGTTCGATTTGGCGGCTGCGGTCGTTCTTGTTGGCTCCAGTCCGATTACTCGGTGTGGGTAGTTTACGGGTTGTGTGCGGGCTTTTGGTCTGCCTTTCGTTAACTTTGATTGCCCGACCCTTTTGTGGTGTGGTGCGCGGCCGGTGGGTCCCTTCCTTCCACCTGTCCCGGGGTTTTCTGAGTGCTTCCTCTTCTTCTGGTCCCTCCTTGTTGGGCTGGGCTACTGGATGGGGTTCTGCGCTGCCCCTGTTCCGGGTTCTCTGGCGATGTGTCGGACTTTCTTTCTCGGTTTTCGGGGGTTCGTTTCTGTTGGGCCTGTGTGGTACCCTCTTCATTCCTTCATGATGGTGTCTCTTCGGTTGTTTCTTCCCTTCCTGTTGGTGGGGTTTTCCTGGATTCTCTGGTTCTTTGGGACGCCTGCTTTCATATGTCAGTTCACGCGGCTTCGTGGTGGTTCCTACGTTCTGTGGGGGTGTTGTTCATTTCCGCTTTTTGGGGCTGACTTTTGGATGGTCTGCGTCTCCTGGTGTGTTTGCTGACCTTTGGCTCCCTGGGTGGTTTTGTTGAGCTACTCTGTTTGGCCTGCTCTGGGGTTCCGGGTGTTCCCATCCTTGGACGGTTGGTTGATTCTTCCTCTTCTTTTCTTCCGGCTCCGGCCCTTTCACTGGGTGTTTGTTGGCTCCTGAGTCGGTTTGGGTGGATTCTGATCTTGGAGTCTTCCATTCTTTGCGCCGCTCGGGTGCTCCTGTTCGTTGGGTGATTTCGGCGCCTCGGTTGGTGGGGTCTTCCTGCCGGTGCCCTGCGGGCTGGCTCTGTTGCGAGGACTGCGGTGGTTGTTGGGGGCTCAGTCTTCCGCTTCTCCCCGGTGGCTCCATGTTCCGCGGCTGTTGTCTGCTGCTGTGGGCTTTGTTCCTTGGGCCCGTTGGCGCTTGTTCCCCCCAGGTCTGTCTTGCTCTGGGGCTTTGGGTTCCGGCTTCTTTGGGCTGTCTGCTGTTGTTTCCGGGCGGTGTGGCCTTTGGCCGCGGGTGGTCCTGTTGGCTGGTGGTTCGCTCCTCTTGCGTGGCTGCCCTTTTATGTCCCGTGTGCGGTTGCCTCTGTGACTGTCTTGGGCTTGTTGGGCGTTGATTGTCCTTGGACCTGTTTCTCTATGGTGGGTCTTGTGCCTCTACTGCCGCGGGCTCTCCTGGGAGGTGGGTTCATGTCCTGCCTCTGCTTTCGTGGTGTCCCTTGGTGGTTTTTGGTTCTTATGGTGCTTTCATTTTGACCGGAGTGCTTTAGCTCGATGGTTTGTCTTGTGCCTCTGGTGGCACAGGCTCGCACTGGTGTGGGTTTGGGTCCTTCTTCTGCTTTCTTTATCTCCTGTGGTCGGTTCGGTTGGCCTGGCCTCTTTCTGCCTTGGCTCCTCTTGAGGTTCCTATCGGTCTGGTCGGACTGTGTGGTGGTGCCATGGAGCTTTGGCTGGTAGGTGTTTCTTGTACCTTTGGTGGTGCCCGCCCTCGGAGCCTGGGTTCGAATCCTGCCAATGCTGTGATTGTGTCCCCTGGTGGTACTTTTTGGAGTTCCCTTTGGGCTTTCTGTCTGCCGGGGGTTTTGTTCTTGTGGCGACTCTCCTGCGTGGGATGTCTCCCTCCCTGTCCGTGTTGGGCCTCTTGCTGACCTGGTTCGGGGTTCCGTTGTTGGTCCTGTTTTGCATCTCCGAGGATCGCCTTGGGTTGGGGTTGTTCTCTGGTTTGGCACGGCACTGTATAGGGGGTGGTTGCCCTGTCCTTCATTGGGCGGGGGCCTGCTGTGTGCCTTTCCTCAATTCGGGAGCCCTTCGCCTCTCCTGCCCTGTGCCGGTCGTGTGGTTTTCCTTCCTGGATTACTGTCTGACTCGGGGTGTGTCTGCATTGGATTCCGGTGCGGGTCTTGGGTTTCTGGGCAGTTGGCTTCGACTTGGTCGGCCTGTGTCCTCCCTGCGAGCTCTGTGGGAGGATGTGTTGGCCTTTCAGGGTTCGGGCATTGGGCCGGTGCGCCCCTTGGTGTCCGGGTGGTTTTGGATGGTTCCTCCTGGCGCCGTTCTTTCGTTCCTTTGCTCCTTGCTGGGGTTTCTGGTTCTGCCTGTCTTCTGTCCTGTTCCTCTTTCTTGGTTTTAGGTGCAGCTGCTCTGTTTGACGGTTGTGCGGGCTCTGGAGGTGTTCCTCCTTCCTGCGGTGCCTTTTTTTATGGGGTGGTTTTCCCTTTTTGTTGCCTTTGGGCTGGCTGGTCCTGTTTTGGGGCCTTTTGTGGCTGCTCTCCGTCGGTGGCTGTGTTGGCTGTGCGACCTGCTGTTGGGCTTGTGGTGTGTTGGCGCCTGGGATGGTTCGAGGTTCCTAGCCTCGGGGGTGGCTGCTTCTTGCGCTTGCTTCCGGGGGGCCTCCCTGGCTGTGTTCTGCGTGTATGCTGCTGGGTGTTCTCCTCGAGCTTTTTTGCCCTCTGGTCGTTGGTTGATGTGTGGGACTGTGTCTCCTGGGTTTGGGGACGCTGGGTTGCGTTCTGCTCGGGTTGTGTGCCTTCCTGCCTGTGCGACTTGAGTCTGTTTTGCTACTGTGTGAAGCCGATTCTTGCTTTGGTATCTGCTCATGGGTAAGGACTGGGACGGGGAGGGCTGACGAGGAGGTAATGACCGGTTACTCACCGGTAATATTCATTACTCCGAGTCGTAGCCCTCCCCGTCCCAGTCCTGGTTCCCATCCCTCCCTCCCTGTTCGGCTTCTTGTGCTTGGTGGTACAGGATGTGGATGGGCGGGTCACATGATTATATGCCTTAGGGTGTGGGTGTGGCCTGGAGGGAAGGGATGGGTTTTTAGTTGCTTGGGAGTTTCTGGTGGGAGGAGCTATGCTCATGGGTAAGGACTGGGACGGGGAGGGCTACGACTCGGAGTAATGAATATTACCGGTGAGTAACCGGTCATTACTCACCACTACCCTGCCCTTTTTTTGGGGGGGGGGGGGGGGGGTTGTTTGTCCTTTAAATATTGAGTCAGGATTGTAGGTGTAGATGCATTGGAATAATTGGAAAATCGAGCTCCCATTGTGTTCAAGCTTCGATCATTCTGGTCTTCCTTTGATGCAACTTGTATCTGGTTCGGTTCTTGATGACGTTTCAATGTGAAAGTAATAAGTCGCGCCTGTTCATGTGTGGTCTAGGCTTTTTTTCAGGGTCTGAGAGAATCCGAGATGGGATTTTAAGGTCTTCATCCTCATGGACGCTCGCGTTTCTGGGAAAAGTCCGATTTTATGGTCCGGGAGGTGGTCATTAGATCTCTGACTGACTCATTCACAGCTTCGGTACTAGCACGCCAGCCCTCATTTCCTTCACCCACCCAGAAATGTCTTCAGCAGTTGCTGCAGCCTCGTTCAGTTCAGGGTTTCTCGCTGATTATTTCTCGTTTACTCTACGGTTATTGACACTCCCGAGGAGGTGGTCTCTTGTTTATTCAATAACCACCAAAATCACAAATGAGCGCCTAGTTTTATTGGACCTTCTAAATAGGTTTCCACTTCTCTTTTTCTTTGAACATTTGCAAAAAACATGTGCTTTCCACCACAACTTTAATGCGCAAACAAAAAAGCCTTCACTCGTTTTTACTGCTCTCACGTACACATCTTTTTGGATCTTCTCCTCCATTCCCTTGACTTCCAAATGCTTTCATGTATGGTCCTTCTTTCTGTACCCAAGCAATGAAGGAACGTACCTTATTTCCTTGCAGGTGAAAATATTATTCCCTCCCAACAGCAATTAAATAAGAGTTAAACTGTTTACCACTGTTTTCTGGCCAGTAAAGTGTCTTCACCGTCAGACAGAAAAGTGGCTCTCGTGATGTATAAGCTGGCCCTATGTGCTAAAGAAAAAATGGAATAACGAATAAAAAAGAAAATAAGCTATTCAAAACAGTTTAGTAACTCAACAATCTATGACGATAGCCAAAATCATCCCTGAAACTCCTATGGCAGCGACATTTGCCAGCCAGGTCACCGTTATATCACGCGAATAGACTACACTCCTACTTGCAATGGTAACCATTCACCAGCGAAGGAGGCTCATAGTACAGCGCACTTTAACTCTTGTATGTACTGTCTTTTCCCAAAAATACAGTCCAGGAGTTGATCGGGGCGGTTTGCCACGCTGCAGAGTAATGTAATGTAATGTAATGTAATGTAATGTGTATACTTGTGTATACTTGTAAAGCGCACTGTTGCCAGCCGGCGTCCTGGCGCTGTATACCGCTGGGGAACCCGTCCTGGCTTTCCCTGTGGGATGGTCCCTGCTGGGAATCCCCAAGGTGGAGCCAGGCATCCCCGGCGTTGATGGGGCCGTTGTGGAGATTAGGCAAGCTAATGCTCAGAGTTGCCGAGTGCGACCCCTGGTTAGAGTAGGCACCGAGGCGAGAATTATCAAGTCCGCTGACACTGGTCCACGACCCTGCCGCGTCTGGAATCGAACCCTGGTCCCAAGCTGACTTCTGCTTCCGGGTCTGCCGCCTCTAACCAGTGAGCCACACCACTCCACTAGAGTGGGGTGGCCAGGGACCAAGAAAAGAAAAGAAGCGGCCCTTTTAGACTACTAGGGGACAGACCTAGGTGTCCTTGCAGGCCAATCGTGATGAAGTGATTATTTACTGTAGAGGACTAATGCTTCGCAGGCTGCCTGTGCTCAAAGCACTGAACTACTGGCGTCTGAATCAGTTTGCATTACAGATGATGACCTAATAGTAACACTTGGCAGTAGGCCTAAAATTGCGAGAAAGACGCCGGTAAATTAGCTTGTCGTTTCCGCGTCTAAAGCCACTACTTTTTCAACACCACTGAAACATCACAGCAACTCGTGTGCCCTCTAGAGGAGGCAGCCATAGATTACATTACAGTAAACATAAGATTCTGTTCATTTGCAAAGTTGACAATGCTCTAATGTGCTAACTTCTCCCCTCTGTTCAACTAAACGTGTCAGCGCTGCACTGCACATTCATCAGTCTCCTATTCTAGAATGAAATGTTCTTGAAGAGAAACATTATTGCACAACTCCATGCATACAGTCTTCCCAACCACATATAGCAACCGATTTAAGATGAACCAGGAGAATCGTCAGCCTTTCAGAAAATGCTGCTTAACTTTGTTTAGCTAGGTGAAAACTGTATAGGGCAGTCCGATATTCTCTAAATAGCCATTGAAAGAAATAAACCTGCACATTTAAATTCCCAATTGTAAATCCATTGCAACAGTCCTCCCCTAGTATAGTGCAACTGAATGCAACACAAAGTGACAGACAGAATTTGTAAGTTCCAGCTGGATTTCATATAACTTCACTTCATAAAAAGTTCAAATTGAAGCAGGGCTTACTCAGCCTTTTACCCTTCCACTTATCTGAGTTCGAAAAATTAGGAATAATGAAAGCAGGTAATAGTAACAATTTCATTTACACCACTTAGTAACGGAGAAACATCAGTGGTAAGTATTTTATATAGAAAATGTTGCGTGTTCCACACACTGTTTTCAAAGAAAGCTTAGGTAGAAATGTAATTTGTATATCTATGGAAAGCATGCTGGCTTGTGTGAAGGTTCTATTTGTATAGTGAACCTGCTGTCTAATAAGTACATTTACCTGACCAGTTGGCAATGTCCATATACATTCTTCAGTTATGGAGGGATGTTTCCCTAGTCCCCGAGGCTCTGATCAGGAGACCAGCTAACTAGCCCTTGAGTCACTCTGGTGGTCTTTGGATCAAAATGCAGGCCAATCCTTCTTACTCAGGCAGCAGTGCAACAGAATAGCAGTCTTTCTGACAGTCTTACAGAGGTGTACCGAACAGTTGGATCTGAAGGTCCGTCATTTATCCCTGGTGCCCACTTTGAAGTAGGATAAGTTCTGGAGGTTTCCACCCCCAAAGGTGTTTGGAATTTCCTACCTCCCTGCCCTGGCCCCAGCTTGACTGAGTTCATAAAAGACTAGTATCAAAACCTTTTGTGAGTGTGCTGGACAGAGTCTGTGTGATGTGCAAGTGTGTTAAATGACAGCTCTTCTCCCTCATCAAGTCGGAGATCGCCCATCCTGCTAACACCTATACCCCATTTATCCCACTGTCTGGGAGCAATGGCCAGCTACACATAGTCATATCACCCAGCATAAAGGCTTCAGGCACCAAATGTTTGGGACAAGAAAATGCCAACTGTCTAAAAGTGGTATTTTCAGAATTGTCTTAAAATCCAACTATACCATTAAAGAGCTGTTTAAATTACATTTATATAGACCCCAAACTTGACATTCCTTTCTGCTCCCAATTGTCAGTTATCACTTATTAAATGTAATCAGTTAACCCAATGTTATCCTACGGTAGAGGCAGGCCTTGCAGTAGTGAAAATAAATGTAAGAGTTTTTCACTACCAGAACATATAAAAGTTAACAGGATACGTCCAACTTTTTAAATACACTGCACCTTGCCCTGTGGGCTATTTAGGCATACCTTTCGGGTGACTTATAGGTACTTAATAATAATAATAAAGAAGTTTATAGAGCGCTATGGCTGCGCCATCCCGGCGTGTCCCCGCGCTATAGAACTGTGGAACCAAAAAAGAC
The DNA here is from genome assembly GCF_964261635.1 of Lissotriton helveticus. NCBI lineage: Eukaryota > Metazoa > Chordata > Amphibia > Caudata > Salamandridae > Lissotriton > Lissotriton helveticus. The sequence goes on along the minus strand of NC_136070.1, from coordinate 1,258,333,245 downwards.
ATGAGAGCTAAACCAGCAGCAGATACCAGAACCCCTCTAGCATGTAAACAAGTGAGTTTTTAACAGACAGCGAAACTTCCTTTCTGTTTGTTCAAGACGCAGGTTAAGTGGAAGTTTATTCCAACTTATGGCAGCAATCACTCTAAAAGAGCGACCTCCCATTTTTGCCCTCTTAATCGATGGGTCACCAAAGTGCCCATTCCACAGGACCGAAGTGCTCGCACTGGCTCATATCTGGTGATCAGGTCAGCCAGATATGGGGGAGCCTTCTGCCACGAGATCCGATGACAAGTCAAGAGGGCTTTAAACAGTATTCTTTTTTAACAGGCAGCCAGTGGAGGGCCACCAGAGCTGTACTGGATGCCGCTCTTCTGGGGAGTCTGAGCACAAGCCGCGCTGCCGCATCTTGTAGTACCTGAAGCCGACCTATGCTTTTACAGGATGCTCCCAGAAAGAGGACATTCCCGTAATCAATCCGGGATGTGATCAAGGCCTGGGTCATCGTGCGTCTTGCCTCCAGAGGGAGCAGATCCAGGGTTTTATTTCAGTTCTTGATTACCCCTAATCACTTTCCGACCACCCGCCTAATATGCGACTCATAGGAAAGTGTAGGGTCTACCCAAATCCCTAGATTCTTGGCTTCGACGCACGGAATAGGTGCTACCCCCAGACACTTAGGCCACCAGTCGCCAGCCCATTTCCGTTTATCACCCCCTACCACCAGTACCTCCGTTTTTGAACCATTCAGCTTCAGGCAATGATTGTCCATCCATACAGCTAATGCCTGCATACAAGCTCTAAAGTTGTCTGTTCCGCCTGACGGTACTTGGGAAAGGGTGATCAGCAGTTGAGTATCGTCGGCGTAGGATACTATCTCTACGCCAGACGATTGCACTACTTCTGCGAAGGGGGCCATGTACAAATTAAATAGGGTGGGACTCAGGGCCGAGCCCTGAGGCACCCCCTGATCCAGTGCTATTTCAGCCGATTGAAAAGAGCCTCTCTGAACCTGGAAGCTTCTGCCGGTCAGGAAGGATTTCAGCCAGCCCAGCGCCCGACCAGCCACACCACCCTTGTTCAGACACTGTAGCAAGGTGATGTGTGCTACAGTGTCGAACGCTGCACTAAGGTCAAGCATGACCAGTGCCATGGTGTGCCCTGCATCTGCGCCCTGCCTCAGTGTCTCTGTAGCACGCAATAAGGCAGTTTCGGTCGAATACTCTGCCCGAAACCCTGATTGGGAAGGGTGTAGGAGTTTGGCCTCCTCCAGGTAAGCCATCAGTTGTATGTTAGCTATCTTTTCTGCTATTTTAGCGGTGTATGGCAGCAAGGAAATCGGTCTCATGTTATCAAGCACTGAATGACTGATATTGGCCTTCTTCCTGATCGGCAGAACTATCGCCTTCTTCCAGCTAAGCGAAAGAGTCTGGGAGCTAAAGGAGACTTCAAGGACATGTCTCATATAGGGCTCTAAAACCTCTAGACTTTCACCCACCACCCTAGGGGGGGCTGGGTCTCGTGGGGATCCCGACTTAACACTGTGACATATCCTACAAAGCTCCTTCGATGTGGGTACTGTTATGTTATGTTATACTTTTATTTATATAGCGCACGGCTACTCTAAAAGAGTGTCCCGGCGCTTTATGTAGGCAGCTCAGCAATTTAAAAAAAACATAACAATAAAACAGAGGAAAAAGAAAAAAAAAAGGAGCACCCTAGAGGTTGAAAAGCCAGGTCTTAAGGCTCTTCCTAAACAGGAACAGACTGGGAATACTGCGTAGGGCGAGAGGCAAGGAATTCCACAGCTGGGGGGCCCTGAGACTGAAAGAGCGACCCCCCCGTGCGAGCCTTCCTCACTCGAGGGACCACGGCCATAAACAAAGATTCCGACCGAAGTGAGCGGGCCGGGCGATAAAAGGCGAGCCTACGCTGCAGATACCTAGCTCCAGAGCCAGAAAGTGCTTTATGTACAAGGGTCAAAGTTTTAAACATAATCCGCTTTCGGATGGGCAGCCAGTGAAGCGACTGCACCAACCCGGATGTTCTCGCTCGCCTATGAAGGCCAAAGATGGCGCGAGCCGCGGAGTTCTGCACCACTTGCAACCGCTGGACCAGATAGTCCGGGAGCCCTAAATATAGGGCATTAGCGTAGTCCAATCTAGAGCCTATTAAGGCTTGAACAGTGATCTTTCTATGCTCCTCTGTAAGCAGAGGTAGGAACTTCCGGAGCATCTTCAAGATACCAAAACAAGTGCCCGTTAGACCAAGAATGTGTGATCTAAGCGTGAGGTTGTTGTCAAACTTGACTCCCAAGTTTTTGGCAACCTGAGATGCCTGAGCAGGAGGACACATGTCCGATGGCCACCACTCACGCCAATCAGGGTCCGAGGCGCAGCCGAAAAGCAAAACCTCCGATTTGTTGGAGTTGGCCTTGAGGCTGTTCCGCTGGAACCAGTCAAAGACCATCCCCAAACACCCCCGGATACTCTCTCCATCAAATGCCTGATCTTTCCTGCACGTGAAGAGCAGTTGCGTGTCATCCGCGTAAGACACGATCTGGGCCCAAAAAGTCTCCACCAGTGCCGCCAGAGGGGTCATAAAGATGTTAAAAAGAGTCGGGCTCAACACAGAGCCCTGTGGAACTCCGACTCCCAAAGGCGGCATCTCAGCGGAGCTCGTGGAGGCCCAGACCGTTTGTCGGCGGTCCTCAAGAAAAGATGTAAACCATTTGAGCACCGTCCCCCTTAGACCGATGTCATAAAGTCTGGCGAGAAGCGCCTCATGGGGGACGGTGTCGAAGGCCGCCAATAAGTCTAGCATGACAAGCATGGCCTTGCCTCCTGAATCCAGTGTCTCCCTAATGACCTCTGACACCTCCAAGAGTGCCGTCTCCGTACTTAAATTAGGACGGAAGCCGGATTGCGAGGGGTGCAGTAGGTCATTTGATTCTAGAAAGCTAGATAGAACGCCATGCACATGCTTCTCCGTGAGCTTCGCCAGGGCCGGAAGAAGGGAAATTGGCCTATAGTTGGCCAGAACCTCAGCATCCAGTCCAGGCTTCTTGAGGAGAGGGATCACCATGGCCCTTTTCCAGGACCGCGGGACCCTCCCCTCCCTCAAAGACAAGGTCAAGAGAGGATTGACCAATGGGTTCATCACCGACGCCATCCTAGCCAAAAATTTGGCCGGACATGGGTCTAGAGGCGAGCCTGATTTAAGACTGGCCAGAAGCGTAAGGGAAGCATCGGGGGAAACAGAGGGGAACTCAGCCAAGACAACATCTGGCGTAGACGATGGAACACGTCACGTCCCAATGCTGAAAAACCCTTCAGCGGACCTCTCTGAAAAGGAGGCCTGGATCGATTTGATCTTATCCGTAAAAAACCTGGCGAGGTCACAGACCCATGACTCAGATGACACTATTTGATGTGAATTGGATCTAGGGGCCGTGAACTCCCTCACCACGGTGAAAATCTCCTTGCATGAGTTGGAGGCCGCCTCTATCCTCCTGGCAAGATAATCTTTTTTTGCACAGAGAATATTGCGATGGTAGGCTTTAACCGCCATCCTATAGGCAAGTCTGGCCTCCCCATTGTACTGAGAGCGCCACGCCCTCTCGGCCACCTTGCACTGGCTTCGATCAGTACGCAGCGCCTCCGTAAACCACGGCGCAGACTGCCGCTTGGCCGTGGGTCGAGGGGCCCTTACGGGGGCTAGATCATTCAGCCTCTCTGCCAGCCACACCTGCATAGCCTCTGTATCCAACTCCAGGTCGCCCGGGATGGGGCAAGGATGGTCAGCAAACGCCTGAGCTAACAGTTCAGGCGTCACTCTATGTAATGCCCTCGAGGCTAATCCAAGCTGGGTGGGGGCGCCACTGGGTAGATGCTCCCCACCCAGTATGGAGAACCTGACCAACCTGTGATCGGACCAGAGCACCGGAAGAAGTTCAATATCCACTAGAGGGATCGATGAAAACACTTGATCCAGGGTGTGTCCCTTATCATGTGTGGGGCCCGTCAGGGACGGATCAAGGCCCAGAGGGGCGGTGATATCAAGCAATTTATTTGAATTCAAATCCTCAGCCATATCCAAATGAAAATTAAAATCGCCCGCCAGCACACAATGCTGTGCAGACAGAACCAATCCGGATATGACCGACTGGAGGTCCTCGAAGAAGGAACCCACAAGTCCTGGAGGTCTATACACCAACAGCCCTTTCAGGGCTTGATGCGGGGACAGCCTGATAGTGAAGGCGAGAGACTCAGAGCCTACGATAGTATCCACGGGGAGAATAGAGCATGAAACACTCTTGTTAACAACCACCGCCACCCCGCCCCCCCTTCCCTTGGCTCTGTCCTGGCGAAAGATGTTATAGTCCGGTGGAATAGCCGCTAGGATGTCCGGATTGGACGACTCCCCCAACCAAGTTTCGGTCAGCAGAAGGCATAGAGGTTTTTCCCTGACAAGAAGATCGAAAATGTCAAGGGCATGCCTGCCGACTGATCTCGTGTTGAGCAGAAAGCAAAGATGTTTCACACAGTCCCCACCTATCCGAACATCGGAAGAGGGGGCATAAGCAGGCGACCAGCCACAACCAGGGCAGAGCCGTTTGCCCCTAAAACGACCCGGAAAAACGGATCGACACGCGCAGGATGTAATTTGCAAGGACCGAAGAGTCATAGGAGAATAGCAGATCATCCTCCCAGCCAAGTCTAAGTCCTACACCGCTCCGCCGCCTCCGGGACGCTGACGGGCGTAGACGGGCAGGACTCTGGCAAGACTCAGCGAAAGCGAGGGCAACCCCGCTGCGCGATCCCGCTGCGCTTAGGGGACTGGTTTAAATAGGGCCTCCAGGTGAGGTTCACACCGCCCCACCAGGACGCTCAAGATGGCGCTCAAAAAGCGTCAAAAGCCCTTCCCAAGATGGCGCCCAAGTTCCAAAGGACAGGCGAGGCAAAACACCACCACCCCAGAACCGAATCCGCTAAAACAGCGGTGTAGGACCTATTATGGTGCAAGTATAGGGCCAGCTCCCAGGTAAGATCAGGGGAGAATAAAATAAAATGAACAGAAATAGAAAAAACTGGCAGTTTTAAAAAGCGAGGCGCTCGTCACGCAGCGCTAGGAGCAATGCAGAGCTGCCAAACCTGGCACTCTGTTCCAACAAGGCGTAATGGTCCAAGGGACCGCCTTAAATAGGGCCTCCAGGTGAGGTTCACACCGCCCCACCAGGACGCTCAAGATGGCGCTCAAAAAGCGTCAAAAGCCCTTCCCAAGATAGCGCCCAAGTTCCAAAGGACAGGCGAGGCAAAACACCACCACCCCAGAACCGAATCCGCTAAAACAGCGGTGTAGGACCTATTATGGTGCAAGTATAGGGCCAGCTCCCAGGTAAGATCAGGGGAGAATAAAATAAAATGAACAGAAATAGAAAAAACGGGCAGTTTTCAAAAGCGAGGCGCTCGTCACGCAGCGCTAGGAGCAATGCAGAGCTGCCAAACCTGGCACTCGGTTCCAACAAGTACTGTAAAGCACTCTAATCTCCGATCAGAGTACCTAGCCTCCCTCATTTCAACAAAAGTCTCTCCCCTTGCCCGGCAGCTGGAGAAGGATCTGTATATGTTTCTAACCTTGCTAGCAAAGAATTCTGCCACTCTATTACATTCCATGATAGAATCAGACTCCGGGGCATTGGAGCTGGAGACCACAGAGATCTCTTTATAGATCTTAAAAAGTTCTCTTGCGGAGCATTCCACCTCACTAATTCTAGTTTTATAGTGTGAGGCCTTTGCTTCCCTCACCTTCATCCGATAGCCCCTCTGGGCAACCCTATACTCATTTTTCTTCTGGGTAGAAAAGTCCCTGCGCCAGCTCCTTTCAAGCTTCTTACATTCAGACCTAAGGGCCTGCAAGTCTGTCGTATACCAAGGGGCGACTTTCTAACTCTATTCCCTTGCTTACCGGTGTACAGCGGTGCCACCGTATTAAGGGCTATAAGGATACGATCTTCTAGATTTTTATTAGCGCTTTCACTATCTGTTCCTCCTGGCATCCCCCTTCACGTAACATCTCATTAAATGTGGACCGGGAAAAATTCTTCCACTTCCGGTAGGGATAGCCGGTTTCACCCCCCCTCAGCAAGTCTTCTGCCCCAGCTACACCGATTTCAAACGAAACCAGAAAATGGTCCGTCCAAGGAACCGGGCGTGTGGCTTTCGTTGTTATAACCCTCCCAACTGGCAAACACCGGATCCAGTAAATGACCTTGCGTGTAGGTGGGGGTAAGATTTTTCAATTCTAATTGGATGTCCTGTAGCTCCTGCTTAATCTCCACAGCCTCTTTAAGTTGGACATCCTCAAAATGAATGTTCAGGTCTCCTAATAACATAATCTTACTACGCCTAAGCGCCATGTGTGCCACACAATCTTGCAGACTTGCCTAAAGTTACCAACACTCCCTGGAGGTCTATAAAGAAGAATGCCAGATATATGACCCTGGGGGCCGGTTTGTAGCCCAAAACTACCGGCCTCACAATTCTCAATCGCCAGAGGTTCAAGGGAGCCCACAAGGGGGGCTTTCGTAATTATTGCAATTCCCCCACCTTTCCCTGTAGGTCTATCCACTCTAGTCATACTATAGCCAGGAGGTAATGCTTCAATAACCTCTGGGTCCGAGTCTGCGCCCAGCCAGGTTTCTGTCAAGAAGAGTATGTCCATCTTCTCTTCCAAGAGAAGATCCCAAATCTGCAAGCCGTGTTTAGGCAGTGATCTGCAGTTCAGTAGGCCCCCCTAATAGCTTCTTACTCCTGATTTACACCTCAGTTCTCCTAGTTTTAAAAGAACAATGGGGACATTTGCTGAGTGAGGTAACCTCTAAAGTATGCCTACAGCAATCCGCTACCACGGAACGTAGTGCTCATAGTTCATGTCTATCATAGCTTTTAGGGGCCAGGAGGAATTTGGCCAGGGAATATTGCCCTGTGCCCTAGACGCCCGCAGACGGGCGCAGACGGGCTTAACTTTGGCACAACTTCGGCGCGAAGTTGGCGCTCCCGCTGCGCTCGTCCGCTGCGCTTCCTCCAACCAAAACACATTTATACAGGGGGTAGTGGCAGCTAAAGAGCTGACCTGCCTGTCTGCGGTGAGCCCGGAAGTGGTGGGCTCCTCCTCACCCTCTGCAAGCAAACGCCCACGATGAGCACGGCGGAACAGGGCGGGAGAGCAGAAGGTAGGTGACCCCCCGGGCTAAAACCCAGCCCCAAGTACAGTGCACACAATATAAACAATATAAAATGTCCGTAAATCGACACAATATGTTTTAAAAAGTGAAGCCTTCGCACCAGTAAAAAACACAATGCACTTGAGTATCTTAGCGCTCTTAGTCAACGCAGGATTGAGGAAGCTGCCTTAGAAGGAAGGGTTAGGCCTGACACAAAGTTTATTTTGCCAGGTCGTATTCCTCTTAAAAAGTGAATACACAGGCTGCTTTGGACAAGAAACGTTATTGTTTAAAAGGTTATTGAAGTAGGTGGCACAATAAGTGCTGCAGGCCCACTAGTAGCATTTAACTTAAAAGCCTTCAATACATATAGTACCACTTTTTTGGGAACTTGCACCCAGTTGGCACATTCAGTTTACTTGTAAGCCAGTTTCACTATGTGTGAAGGAGAGAGCACACGAACCATAGCACTGATTGGTGGTGGAAACATACACCGGGTCCTTAGGCCAACAAAAGGGAGATCAGCAAAAATGAGGGAATAAGGCAAACAGTTTGGACGGAAGGGCACCTTAAGGCTGGCAGGTCTTACAAGTAGGATAGATTATATTTCTGAACTACATCGACCAGCTGAGACTAGCTCTTTTGATTTGATATTGAATATGCCACTGACGTACGAGACCGAAGGAGCCTTGTAGAGGGTTCCTCTGGAAGATGACTTCTGAAGACTCTGTAATTGTGAAATAGATGCATCTGATTCTGTTAATGCCACTTTAGACCAAGAGATATCGCTCAACTAGGGACAGTGGGTTTTAAGGCTAGGAAAGGCTGCCACTAAAGTCTGCTACAAAGTGTATACACTTTTAACAGACCAGGAATATGTTCAGACCAATAAAGGTAGGTCTCTTATTTGTTTTTTCTGTGCTTTGTTGGGTTTTTTATAATATTGGAAACATCTTAATATTTTCTGCATTCATGAAAAAACATTCTCTTGGGAAGGTGTTAGAGCCACAAATATATCCTGCTTCTACCATGACATTGTTGGTGTATTTTTCAGGGCAGGGTTTCTCTCAGTTTCCCACGATGCACTTGAAAGTGAGCCCACCCATTACTTACATAACTTATAATTGGTAGTCATTGGTTGGCTTCAACGTCACTCTTGAATCCTTGCTTCAGTGCTTGCCTCTTTCCTCCTGCTTCCTTCTTTGGCTTCGTGCATGTCCTTCTGTGGAGCATTAAGCACATACAGCTTCCTGTCTGCGGCTAGTATCCTTCCACTGGCAGCAGGCTTTTGCAGCTATTTTTTAAACTATAAAAGAAGGAATATTTCTGTACTCCACCCCCACTCTCTTCCCTGCCCGTGTTTTTGCGTACTCTCTCCGGCCTCCCTCCTGTGCCCCTCTCTCGTGTAGCTTGCCCCTTTCCCTCCATACGCCATTCTTGCTCTTTTTTAAAAAAAAATATATATATATTTTGGCAGTTTTATATAGAGCCAACTCAGCCCAAAGTTATTGGAGTGCTTTTTTAGTCATGGAGAGATTAAGTGATTTAGCCAGAAATGCAGGATATTGAGAGACCGAGATTCGAAACTAGTTCCCCATTTGTTAGCAGCTCTGGTCGTAATGCCATGTCCTCTTGCCCCAAACTCTATCCCTATTGCTTGCCCCTTCTCGCCGTCTATTATGTTGCAGTCTGCCCCTGTATTGAGCATTGGCAAAGCCAATAGGTTTTGCCTATGCAAGATTTATTTAGACTCTCAATATTTATTGAGACGTATTTCGAGGTAGGGCAGGCTGCTGTGCAATATGGCTTAAAATAAAAACCAATTGCTCTTGCATAGACATAACCGACTGGCTGTTCCAAATTGGCTTTGTTAATGTTTTTTAGACGTGTTGCGAGTTCTGTTAGCTTTGTCATTGTTTTTTTAAATATGTTGCACAGCAGTGCCGGCTGCTGTGCAACAAGGCTTAAAGAAAAACAAAGAGCGATGGCACGTTTATTGCTCGCCCTGTTATAGCACTCTTTATTCTATTACTGTAAGCCATATTGCACAGCAGCGCGTCTAAATAAACATTGACAAGGCCAATTGATCTCGCATAGGTGAAATGAATTGGTGTTGCCAATGCTTGTTTAGGTATGTCATTTTCAAGTTTTTGAATTTGGACTTTCTTTTGTGTCCTTCGTTGTCTGCCAATATTCTGTGAATCTGTACGCAATTTAGCGTTGGTGGTTTATTGTTCTTGTGTACCTTCTTCTGGATCGCCAAATAATTTTGCCATTGAAGGCGGATTGCTTTCAATGAGAAGCACGTTTTGGTTGAAGTGGAGTGACTTGTCTATTGTTAAATTCTGTGACGTTATTAATTTATGAGGGCTTAAGAAGCAGCGCTCAGGTTCTGCACTTCTTAAAACAAGCCTTCTTCCGTTGCAACTTCTCATAATTTCTTGTTCAGTAGTTATATTAATTTTGCATTGGAAATAGTTTGTGTTTTCGTTTTGGACACTTGAATTCCCTGTCAATTCATTTGGCTGAGTGTCCCTCGCACTCAAAAAAAAAAAAAAGAGTTGAACAGAGGCTGGTTGAACTCTCATTAGAACATGTTCAGTGGTACCTTTTTGTCCTACTGAATATTATAGATGACTTTGTGTGGCTCAGATGGAAGCTTGTTCAGCACGGGTTCTTGTCTGTGGATTTGTTGAGTATAGCTATTCCCATTTCAAGTTTTCCATTAGAGTTTGCCATTAGTTGTTCGCAGTAACAATTAACATTTGCTTTATTTTTTTTCATGAGGAAAGATGCTGAACATGCAACTACCAGAATAAAGGTAGATGTTGGGTTTTGGAGTATGCAGCTTTCATATGAAGTTTGTACCAGGAGAAGTGCGAAATGTAGCAGTAGGATTCCAATCATGTTTGAGGCAGTGTTGACAGTTGAGATGTTAGTGGTAAACAGAGGAATGAATTGAGAGTGATGAAGTTGATAATGGATTGCCGTGAGTGAAGAAGAATGTGATTCAAGGGTGACCCAAGGATATTGGCAGATCACATGGCCTTGGAAAATTTGGGTTGTGAGAAATTATGTGCATTTAATTGAGTATAGTATGCGTAGGGACAACACATTTGAGCCACCTGAAGGATTGAGAGAGTGATTAGTGAATCTGAGAAGTCTCACTAAGAATAGAATAAGCGAAGAATACTTGTGGCCACCATCAAATTCATTAGTAGAGGGAAAAGTTAACTGTATAACTTGTGTGGCAAGAAAATCTGTCCTAAATAGATGTCTCTGAGATACTGTATCAGGTTAGCTTTGGTTATCCTTGGACTAGTGAATTGCTGTGGATTGGAGGGAAGATTAATTATGGTTCTGGTATATGACCAGTTTAAGTGCATATTTTTCAAGGCCGTGAATATTGCTACCATAGAATTGTTATTACGGAACATGTGTTTGTGTGTTTTAAGTATAGGATACACAAAGCCAGTCTCTTAAAGAAAAAAAAAAGAATGAATGTTTTTAAGAGACATGGCAGCTGGCATTATACTGCCCAAAGATAATTCAGGAGACCGTGTCCGCCTATTGTACCAACCCCAAATTTGATAAACTGAAGTCTTGCTTATTGTTTCACTTAAAGGTAGGCAACCAGGAACCAAACTTGCACCAATTTGGTTGTGTGGAGGGAAAACTATGAGAATTGTTTCTGATTTTACAATGAGAAGGATTAAGTAGCACATGATGTAAAGAATAATAATACTCAAGACCGTGATGGTGAGAGACACTGTGTTGGTCAAGCCTCCACGATAAGGGGGATGGTATGCGTATATGTGTGTTATATATCAAAATTCTATGGACCACCTGCTATTTCTAGAACAGGTAAGAATGCATGGTTGGGGAACAGCATTTGTGGAGCGTGTGGTTGTAGGTAAAGGAAGTAGTGGAACATACCAGCAATGTGAATGGAAAAGAAAGAAACGTGCAGAGAAAGTGGTCGCCGCAGTAGCTGACTTCACTCCAACTTTTTAAATGTAAATATGCACATAATTTGCAGTGTAATTTTATTTTTTAGCTTTGGCAATGTTTCATACCACATGGTGAAATATTTTATATGAATACTGTTTTTCTGTCATTGCAATTCTTCATACTTAGGAGTTATTTTCATGATCAGTTTGTTTGGGGTGGTTACTATAATTTAATGGATATGAAAGTTTTTGGTGAAACTGTCAAACGGGGTTAATTTCCACATTGAATTGTTCATAGGTGTTATGTGTGTGCTATTGTAACAATAGCTGTATTAATTAGCCTGTGCCCCGTGTTCTTCACGTATGGATATCAGTTTCTTACATCAACTTGAAAATAAAGAATATTTTCTTTCGTTGTTGACTCATCACTTCACTTTCTATTTGTTTTTCATGGTTTGACATTGTTTGGGTGCGCTCTCCACCAAAGCCATATCATTTCATGAATGTTACATAGTCTCATTTGTGTTTCTATTAGGTTAATCAGGGCACTGGAATTGTGGCAGGGAAGGTCAAATTATGCTGACTAAATTATGCACAAGAAAAGGCAAATTTTGCGGTTTAATGCTGCACATTTTGTTATAATATTACCTCATTAGTTTATAATTGTTACAAGTTAGCAGTTTACGGGAAAAGGTTCCACTCATTATTATCAATTTGACACTCAAATATACCAATAAGGAACAGAAAGCTAGTAGTGCGGCAACATTTGTTGCTGTGTTTTTAGTAAACTTTAAGCAATCTGCATCAAAACATTTTTTTTTTTAAATCTACACATAACCCTGCAGATGATGGATTTATTTGGCAAATGCAGCAAATCCATATTTATGCGGAAAATGCAGCAGCTGCAAAAACACATTTCTCTGGCCCAGGGTTTAACTAAAGACGGTTAAGTAATATGTTAGTTAAACTTGATCCAGCGTTTGCTATTTGATCTATTTACTTTAATGACACAACAATATTGTAAGTGGTGGTTTTAAACTTTTTTTGATACGTATGGACTTGTTATTTGAATGTCTTAGCCAGTTATATAAACAGTGTTATTCACTATACATTGCACGTTTGTTTGTTTTACTTCCATAATATCTTGTTTTTACGCTGTTTTTGTTCATAAAACTGATGTGCATGCACGTAGGTTCTCATAAAGGTTCAATGGAAATACTAGCCCTTTATCAAAGGTATCTGCTATGTAGTATTTTAATATACCTGTTACGTTCACCAATTGCTATACAGTCTTTATGACTTTTCCTAAGTCTGTGCATTGTAGAACAGCTTAACGGTTCTAATGCAGACTATTCAGGATTTGGGCCATACTCCCAGCTTCCTTATTGTTGTAGCCTTTTATGTTGCTTCGTTATGGGATTTTCTTCATAGTACTGATGGGGGCAACAAACAAAACATCACATGATAATTCTACTTGAATGAACTGGGCGGCAATTCCACTCTGTACCATATTGACGTTTAGCTTGAAGATCAACCTTGAACAAAGAATCTTTAACTAGGAAACGCAGAATAATTAAGTGGTCATCCAGAGGAAGGCAAAGTGGCCTGGCTCAGTTCATGGCTTAGAACCAAGTGTGAAATTAACGCAACATTTTTATTTTATATTCTGTTATTAGAATCTATAATAATTCAACAAAAACAGGCTAGGTTGTAATAATTCAATAACACAGTATTACGTAGTGCACAGCAGTAATGCGTACATAACTGGAATACATGCCACGCTTCTATTAAGTTTTTACTATAAATAAATATAGGAAATGCGGGTTTAGACAACATAAACTAAGGTATATGTTAGTCTGTAGACCAGCTAGCTCACAGTGCCACTATAAGCCCCACAACCTTACCAAGGAGCGAATAGTTTCTGGCAACCATCGAACATGACAACCCTGACCCTCAGGGATCGTGGAAACAGTACGTTACTGTTTGCTCAGTTACCCATGCTCACTCGGTGTCAGAGAGATGTACAGAATAAACTGTGGACGACGTTTTTCAAAAAGCATTTATTGAACCAGCGTCATTCTAGTAAACAATACGTGTGCTGCAACAACAATTAGACAGAAACAGATGTATACGGTTATAAGCACCGACAGAGTAAAGAAAAGGTAGAATTCTACCATGGTGCCAAAACAATGACTATATGCAGGTATATAGATACATGGCAATAATCGTGAGTACTCCTGAAATGCAAACGCTTGCTGGATGTACCTAAATGTACCTAGCATTGTGAAGGTGTATAACCAAGAATCCCCTAGGAAAGGGCCAACCCCATTTCCTGATGGTAGAGAACGAAGGAGCCTGTCTTGGTCTCAAAATGGACACCCCGATGTCAGACCACTGCAAGCTGGCAGGGACTTCAGCGTTATCGTGTCAGCATGGAAGCTTTTTCTCCCCTGGTTTGCCAAGCGAAGATGTGGGACTTATATACGCGAAAGGTACCCTCAGGGGTTATAACTAGATGTCTCATGGTACTGTGGGCTTGTCTGCCAAGGATGACAATAGTGGTGACTTTTGTACAGAGTTATTATGCAGATTATGGTAATTCTGCTGTAATACTAAGAATCCTCATGCATAATAAATGAGGCTAGTTTTCGAAGAAAAGCACACAACATTTATTTGGCACCTAACTAGGCAAAAGGTCAGCACCAGAGCTGGTATGTAGAGCAAGGTAGGACAAATGTAGGTAAAAGGTTGTGTAACTACCTAGGCCAATTTTGGGGTACATGGGGGCTCATAACACCCACTCCTTAACCGACTGCACGACAATATTAACAAGTGCTAAAATATGCCTGTTTAAAATCATTAAAAGACCTTGTTAAAATAGGAGTATAAAAACATTTAAAAATATGGTATGTCTTTAAAAATTGTGTAAAAGCAAAACAATACTCTACAAGTCCTCTAAATAGTCGATATACTCTTAGACCAACTGAGCACACCGAAAGCCATAGTGAGAGAGATGGGGGGGAAAAAAAAACAAAAAAAAACAAACCGATGTTGTTGATTCCAATATGGATTGTTTTGGAAAATGACTGAATTGTTCCGATCACACAGAGAGCTAAATATTTGTGTCCGGTGTGGGAGACGCAACATCACTGCTGCTTGCTTTCACAGACGACGGTCCCTGAAACACCACTTGGATCAGGTCAATAGAGCAAAGGTGATCTCCAGTTTCCACAGCCGTTGCTGAGGAAGTACTTGTAGCCTGTGAGCCTGAGATAGAGCTGGTGTCCATTCCGACAGGAGCTGAAGCATCCTGTGGGGGCTCTAAGAATGCCGACATCAACATTGGAATACGCTGAGGACACTGCAATACGTGGGCTTTTAATGGTTCCAGTAGTACATCCACGTCCAGTGGCGCAAGGGATTGAAGTGTTAGACATATGTCCAACATACATTCGTATCCACAGACTATGCAGCGGAGCACAGGCAGGCGCAGTCAACTCAGACTGATCTGAACGATATTAACCAATGCTCGCTTAGCTCCCAAAGCCTAGGTAAACCCAGATGGAGAACCATGCGTTCACGGCATTGTCGCACAAGGAGTGCTTTTTCCATCTCTTTGGAAACTGGGACATCCATTGCGTAACAGAAAAATTAAAACCAGGATACCCACTAAAAGTAGTAGGACCAGCGGAAGCCGTCCAAAAATGCTTACTAATACTGAGTGTATAAATGCTGAAATAACTCCGAAGATCGTCTGAACGGTACTTAATAGTACAGAACCTACGCTCTTAAATAGGTGTACTATCCAACTCGTATCAGACATGTTCAAGATATGATGTACCATTCTCCCGAATTGGAGCGGGATGTTCTTTCGGATTAATGCCCGTATCTCTGCCGAAGACCTTGCAACCTCAAAATCAAAAGTCGCTTGGGCTGAAGTTATAGCCACATCCTTCTGTAAAAGTATGACTTTCAGTCGGAGAATCCAACCTTTTAAGGAAACCATTCAACAAAGGCCACATTGGCGCCTCCCTGACTGTGTGGGTCATGGAACAATATTTGCAAGTAACCCTGGAACTCACTGTAACAAGATATGTGATGCCTGGAAGCCTCCCACAACAACCTTGATCGTTCAGCATCAAATAACTCCCATTCGAGAGCACTTTGAACACTGGATGAATCACGGCAACTGGTGATCCTTTTAAGTGACATAAGGTTGCAACCAAAGCATTACAAGCTCTGTGAAGCATAATATCCTGACAAATTAGAGACCCACTTAATACATTCTCACAATTTAAATCGCTGAGCGACTTCAGTGTCCCCCATTCCTGTATCTAAACATCTACGGTAATTCCCAAGATTAATGAATGTATTCCTTACCCAACGCTTCATACCTGCCTACTTGATGATACTGTAGACCATATTGACACTGGAATGTCGTGACTGACAGTGTGATATGGCTATGGATTAATCATTTTGTGGCGGGTGACCCAGCTACGGTGAAAGGTAATTGGTCAAATTTTTCAATGTGTAGCATTGTATATTTCGCATCGCTCTGTGCCATTGTTTTCTGTCTTTCTGTTAGATTATAGGCATGAACACAGAGACGTACTGTTGATATATCGCCAAGGCACATCATCAGTTGGTACCGTTTCGCCTTCATTGAAGGTTAGATGCGTGTATCCTGATTGACCCGCGATTACACGGATCACCAAGTTTGTGGTGTTTACACGTGTGTGAAGCTATCATGTCAGCTTGTAAAGAACATAGTATTTCTGTGTGTTCCTGCGTCCAATGTAGAAATCAGGTCTAATTAAGTCGTAGAAAGGTTTTACTTTTTCTGCGTAATTTAAAATGTATGTTCTGCCAAAAATTAGGAATTCTCAAAATGGATTGTAAGTTTTTCAGAGTCTTCGGAGGTTGGAGCAGCGCACATTTTTCTACAAAAACGTAGCTGCTATGCTTTTCCCTTCACTTGAGAGCTCATATCCCAAAAATAGGACATTGAGGTGAGCAATTTTTTATTTAAATTTTATTTTTCCAATTTGCAGCCCTCGGAGGCGAATCCCAAAATTATGATGATTACTCTGCTCAAATGATCCAATAATTCATCCTCTCTTAGATAAATCATCTACATAGGACCATGCCTCCTCATGAAAGTTCTGAAATAACTGATACTTTTGCTGAGAACAACCCAGGGCTATTTTGATACCATTCCGGCAGTCTACAGAATTGGTATTCAGAGCTTAGGGACGAAAATGCTGTGAAATATCTGCTGTCAGGTGCTATATTTTGGCATAAGAATATATTGGAGAGTCTAGTGTGTTTTTGTATTTTTCCGCACAATGTAATTTATTGGTTCGGCACTGTGTGCTTTCTGTACTGCAAATTTTTTCGGGCAAGTGTTCAAAAGCCAACTAGACAGTATGAATTGTCTGGTTTCATTACCATAAACAAAGGATTGTTCATGGAAGAGGTGCAATTCTCAATCACACCCTGAGATTCAAGTTGATCTGAGATCTCCCTAATTTGTCTTTTTGTGTCATGTTTTATCGGGTACTGCCTAAGTGGCGTTGGAGTATTTTTTACTAGGGTTTCATGGTGAGGTGACTCAGCCTCCCAGCCTACATGATTGCGGTATATTGCAGGAGCTAGTGCTACTGCCCACTCCTGCACATATGAATGTTTTAGTGATTCTGGAATGAGTTTGTAGAAAGCCAGTAAAATTACTCTTTCTCCTTTTGGTCAGTGCATAACTAACTCAGGTGGCCAATCCTTTTCAGCCAAAAGGATATCGTATCCATATGTCCTGTTCGCTGAAAAGAGACCCATCACTTTCCTTGGTATGTCCACCCCCCCCCCCCCATATGGAGGTATATTTTTATATTACTGATGCAGAACACTTACTCTAGTATCACATGTTTCCACTATGATATGCTCATTCAATCCCGCTGTCACCAGAAATTCCATCAGGTTCCGGTGAGCTATTGTTACTTCTGCTGCGCTATCTAGCATGTCAGAGCCCATTGCACGTTCAGAAGTTGAGTCCTCAGTAGCCTGGGCAGTTCTTATTTTAAGGCTGGCTACTTTCTTCTTTTTAAATTGAGGTTTTGATTTTAGTTTATCTTTTTTGATATTATAGTCTGAAGTGCGATGTGTATCTCTTGACTTTGTCCTCTCTTTTGATCTGGGTTCTGACCATTCTTCCCTCTTGGATTTTTTTGATGAACCCTGAAAGGGACGAGAGAAATATGTATCAGTATCCTGATGCCTGTCAGGCTTTTTAATATTGGCATGATTTCTAAGGGTGTATTTCCTGTCAGAGGGCTCCTGTTGAGGAGACCCACCCCTTGATTTGAGTCTGCTTATTTTTTTGATTAGCCCATTTCTTTTTAGAAGAATCAGGTGTTTGCTTGGAGTTATCCTTTCCAGGATTACCGATCAATTGTGGTTCCACAGGTCTAGCTCCCAAATGATCTCTATCCAGGTCTCTGCGATAATTTTAGGTAATTCCTGTTGTGCAGGAGTGCATTCCCTCAGGCGTTGGCGTATAGCCACCGATGCTGCCTCCCCTTTTATGTTTGCTAACATAATTGTAGATACCTGGGAAAAGTTGCCTATTAATTTCATCCCTAAATCCAGGGCAGGTTCTGCCCCGTACTCATTCTGAATTTGTCCTAAAACTTCTGGTATCACTGCTATTGAAGATCTACAGTGAGTCCTGGTATAGATGGCAGCGAAGACTGCACCCCAAGTGGTACAATCCTTTATCTGGGGAGCTATCCCCATTGGCAAGCAAATTGTCAGTATTCTGTTTTTTTCCTTTCAGGCGTGTGTGTGAAAACACTGCCTTAAGCTGTGCTATTTTCTGTGCTATCCAGAATGGCATTTGGATGCGTTTAGAGTGCATTCTTCCCATAATTGCGTTCCGCGTTTGTGGGATTATGTTAGTTGCAGTCCCTCGTAGTTGTCTTGCTGGAGTAACATTTGTAGGTATTTTTAGTATTGGAAAGAGATATTTTATTGTTTACATTCCAACGACAGTGAAAAATACTGTACTGTCGCCTGGTACAGACATAACTCCCCGAGTCCAATACGAGCTCCACGCCACCCCATCCCATCAGTTCACAAGCTATCAAAGAATACAACAATACCCAAATAAGATAATGGCGGAGCAGATCATATAACATCTACGTTTCGCTTCACATTGTAGAGTATCTAAAAACACCTACCAAAACGATTCCTAAACCCAATCAGAACCAACCCTCCTCCCCGGCGTGTAACACATTAAGTACAATATATAAAGCACATTTCTTGATCCAGCTACTATTCAACAGTTTCCCACACTTGCCGTACCAGGGGCCTCCCTAAAATACTCCTTCTGACAACTACTCCTCCTCAAACTGCTGGTCGGACAGAGATTGCACCCAACGTCTCCCATGCTTTTGCCGAGTCCAGGGCTTTCTCATTGTTTAAACGTCGTGCCTGTTGAAATCTAAGAACACTCTCGCTACTAGCCCACTTAGTCAGTTCAGCCCTCCACCTCTTACTGTTGGGCTTCTCCTTCGACTTCCAGTGCATTGTTATTTCTCTCTTTGCCAGCAGTAATCCCATATCTATAAATTTACTTGTCACTTTTGTCTTGGAGGTGTGGGGAAACCAATTTAATATGCATGTGGCCATGTCAAAAGCTAATTGACGCTCAGTGACTGCAGTTAACAGGCCGCCCACTTCGTCCCAATAATCCACCAGATTTGGGCATTCCCACAGCATGTGTTCTAGTTCCACTCCCTCGCTTGCGCACTGAGGACAGGACACATCATCGATCTTAAAATACCTCTGAATCTTACCTGGGGTCAAATAAACTCTGTGTAGTATAAAAAAAATGCACTAGTTGAAACCGTGTGTTCCTGGTACTTTTCCAAGCCCTGCGTAAAATATGTCCCCATGTAGTCTCCGGTATGGACTTCCCAATACCGGCCTCCCATTTTAGTCGCAATGTATCCAGTGGAGCCGACCCCTCGTTCAGCATTCTTGAATAAAGGCACATAACTGCTTTAAATGTCCCTTCTGCCATCACTACGTACTGACATGCCATCGTTGTTTTGGGCTCCACTAAACCCTTCCTCCAATGATTCTGAATAGCATACACTAGAGCGGCGTGTACTAAAAATCCTCCGGCAACGTGATAAGCATTCCCAACGGAATCTCAGGCGCATATGGATGCGGCACTCCTGCCCTACGTTGGCTGCGATTCCAGCATAGTCTCAACGTTTTCTCTTCTAATGAGAGATCCCTTAGGTTAAGCTTCTGTTGTAATAATATAAAAGATAGAACATGTCTCGGAATCCCTGCACCTCTAAAATTCTCAGGGCCTCTATATTCCATTTCAACTGCTTGCGTCCGGACCTGAAGTTGAGCTGCCAAATAATAAAGCTCCAAATCAGGAACCACTAGCCCGCCTTCAACCTTCGGCCGTACCAACGTCGTTAGGGCCACTCTCCGTCTGCCCCATCCCCATAGGAACCCTACGATCGTGGTTTTCAGTAATTTAAAGACGGAGCCCGGTATCCAGACGGGCAATGTTCTAAAAAAAATACAGTAGCCTAGGTAGTGCTACCATCTTCAATAATGCAATCCGACCCATCACCGACAATGGAAGTGTAGACCAAAATGCCATGCTGCCTTTCAGAGCACTCGCGCATCCCCCTATGTTCACTTCTACCAGATCGTTGACCCCGTGATAGACCTGCACCCCAGGTATGGCAGTCATGTCGGCTCCCATCGCACATTTCGTGATAACATGGGTGGTAACCCGCCAGGCTTCACCGGGAACAAACACGTCTTAGCCCAATTGACCTTTAGTCCAGAAATGTCACCAAACAGTGACAACAGGCCAGCTGCCACCTCCAGTGCTCCCTCCGCATCTGCCAAAAACATCAAGAGGTCACCCACATATAGCGAAATATACTGCTGATCCTCTCTGTATTCCAGGCCCTCATAACACCGTTCCAACCTAGCTCGTGCTGCCAAAGGTTCTATTGCCAGAGCGAACAATAGTGGAGAAAGTGGGCAACGCTGCCTTGTCCCACGGGAAACTTGGTAGCGGGGGGAAATGAACACCCCCACTTTCACCCTAGCCACTGTGGAGGTATACAACACTTTCTTTTTTTTTTTTTTTTTTTTTGAAAACCTTTCTTGTGCATAGTAAACGTACAGATACGGGCCCACAACCACACGGGCCGGCCTCGAAAGCAATCGGTAGCACAAAAAGTAAGAATAGAACGACCCAGCAGTCCCCATTAAAACCAAGTGTCCAAGATATGACTCAAACAAGGTGGAACCGCTAGGCACAGGAGGAGTTAGGTTAATTTTAAAGGTTTGTAAATAGGAAGGATCAGATGCATTCAATCCACCAAAGCAAATGGCAGGCAACGAGCCAGCGAGTCAGCAGCAAAACAAAGGAGAGGGATTAAAAACCGGAAAGGATAATAATCTTCAGGATAAATGCACAGTAAAACAGTACATGTCGGTCATCGCCCGCCCCACGGACTCAGGAAACCCAAATCCATGAAAATGACAACATCAACAGCGGAAAGAATAGGTATCACTACCCCGACGCACCTAACTGACCCAAAGGAAGAAAAAGAAAAGAATACCAAGAAAAGGCGAAAGAAAAAGGGGCCCATAGAAACGGAAACCAAAACAAAATCCCCATCCCCAACCCCCCACCCTGCACACATGCAGAGGCTACGGCCTACCCCCCCCTTAGCAGCGTGCCTGTCGCCCACAAACCGAACCCGAAATTTAGAACAGAAAAGGGAAAAAAAGAGGAAAAAGAAGAAAGATAATTCACATAAGACCGGAGGAGGGCCAGTAGATATTCCCAAGACCACCCTCATGTATCACTCCGGCCGCCCGATCCCAGACCCCGCGACCAATACAATACCCATGTTCAACATCCCCGGCAGTCCATCAGTGTCCCAGCAGTACGAAGAGAACAGTCCTGAAATGATGAGAGGCACACTCAACCCTGCCCCCTGCGATGCGAAGCGGCGACACAGTCCAGTCTCATGGCAGACATCTTGAAGAAGGCGAGCGAGCTAAGAATCCAGAACCGGGTGGGGGGACGACCAATAAAGTCCATACGAGACACAGCCATGTAGATGTCAGTGGCGCAGGAAGTGACAATGTACAACACAGATCCTCCAGAATCGACAAGCCCAAGCATTAGGAGCCGCGTCAGGATAGGGAAGCAATTCGCGTCGGGGACCTCCGGAAGGGCAGCTAAACATGGCGCCCGGCTGTGTGGCACCATCCACATCGCATCTCCGGAAACCACAGTTCGCCCCAAGGTTAGCACCGCCGCCGGCATCTCACACATAACAGGATCTCGCACCTTCAGCGCGGCAATAGCAGCCCAAGAGGAGGAACAGCCGAAGGCAGAAGCAGAGTGTGGCATTGTGTCCTGCCCCTGTAGGCATCCACGATCAGACAATGGTGCTGCAGGTGAAATCACATCCAGCCGGTCTCCCAATACACGGGCAAATGTACATATAGCCGCTCTCAGAGTAGCCAGGGCGCCCAAAACGTCACCGATCAGCACTGGTGCAGCAGTGAGAGAGGATTCAGCAGTCCTCCGCACGCCAGGCGAACAAACACAGCCCTGACCCATAAGCAGTCCACCATCACCCTCCGTAGTCAGCTGGGCACCGTGTAGACACGAGGCATGGCACAACCAGGCTCGAGACACAGGGGAAGCACACTCCATTTGCGCACAGTATCAGCGTAATGTGAGCAGGCAGCAGCCCCGTCGGTGGCAGCCCAGAGTCCGCTATCCCAGGAAAGGAGAGCAGGCTGTAAAATGGCGCCCAGCCCAGCTTGTTGGGAGACAAAGTATCCAGCAAAGACGTCTCCGGGTGAAGGACACGATACAATGTGTTCCCCTCATCGGCGGTGTGCGGGTTCGCGAAGTGATGAAGCAGATTGCAGGAAGCAGGAAAAGCCTTACGCCATCGTGTCCGATCCGCCTGCAATGGTGGCCGTTAGGAGAGGCAGGGCCGGCCCCAGTCCGAGAACAAAGACCCGGTCACCGCCGCGCAGCGCCAGGAGGAGACGGAGACGTTCCAGTGTTCTCACTGCCGGGATCGAAGAAAAAACCACACCAATAGATCCGGGGTCGCCTCCCGGTTCCGCCGGCGTTACACAACAGGAGGATCGACAACAGGATAGAGCGGAAAACGGGAGAAAAGCGAGAGGGTCGGCGGAGCCGAGGAATCAGGCGGCCATCATGGTTGTCGGTTAGGCTCCTCCTCCGTATACAACACTTTCGTCCAATTCACAAATGCATCTCCCAATCCAAAACGCCCCATAGCTTTATATAAATACAACCATTCCAAACTATCGAAGGTCTTCTCTATGTCCACTGATAGTATCGTGGCCCCAGGCGAGCCAGGATGGTCCTCTCCAAAAATGCTTATCAGTCTCCACACATTAGTGGATGTGTGTCTAGTCGGAATAAGCCCAGCCTGATCCCCATGAACCAGATCGGTCATATGCTGCAGGAGGCGAGATGCCAATATCCGACTCAAGATCTTCTAGTCAGTGGACAACATTGATAATGGTCTGTAGGCCACCGTGTCTGTACCCTCCCGTCCGGGCTTTAACAATGGGATAACGAGCGCCTCTCTCATTGTCGCCGGATGTTGACTCAAGGCTCGCACCTCTCTATAAACCTCCAACAACCGCGGAGCCAGCAATCCACATACCGCGAATAGAATACTATCGGCAAACCATCCACGCCCGGAGTTTTGTTGCGAGCAATATGCTTAATTGCACTCCTAATTTCCTCAATTGTTATGTCACGGCCCAAACATTTCACTTGTTCCTCCTCCAGTTGCGGAAAGGGGACACCCTCCAAAAAGACGTCGATTTCCGAGCCCCCCGCCACTAGCAAGCTCTCATACAACTCTTCATAATAAGCCAAGAACCGAGCTATAATCTCCTGCTGAGTATAAAGGGTACTACCATCTTGTGCGTTCAGCGCCATGATTGGAGAGCCACGTTAGGTAGGGTTAGCCAACCGCGCTAATAGCGTCCCCGCCTTGTCCCTCTCCGCATTAACCATCATCACATAATTTTTATAATCGAAGCAGCGTAGTCTCTCCACCTCCTTGGCCACCTCCTACTTCGCCTCCACTACTTCTGCTTGCACTTTGGGGTGCTCAGGCCGCGCCTGTTCAGCCGACCGCAATCTGCTTTCTGCCCTGTCGACATCCTGCAGCAACACCTTCCTCACCCCCACATGCTTACTAATACAGAGCCCCCTCACCACCACCTTAAAGGCGTCCCACTCCAGTGCCCTAGTGGAAGCCGTCCCCACATTCTCATTAAAATAATGGACTATCCCCTCTCCAATCTCTCTGTGGAAAACCGGATCATCTAATGTTTCAGGGCGCTATCTCCGGGTGGGGATGTCAGATTTCACCGCAATCCAGTGCATAGTAACCAACAACGGGTTGTGATCAGACAGTGTCCTAGCAAGATATTTAGAGTGCGTTATGGAAGGCACAATCGATGCTGAGCATAAGACTGCATCAAGGCGAACATGTAGTTTGTGCATTGCCGAGAAGTAGGAATAGTCTCGGTCCCGTGGGTGGTGGGTTCGCCATATGTCCATTAAGTTCCATCTGGTTTGCCAATCCAGTCTATATTTGGCCAATCTGGAGATAGGAGAATCCGCTAGTGGAGGGTGAGACCTGTACTGGGAGACAACCACTATTGAATTAAAATCCCCTCCCAATACAGCCGGGCCCGTAAAATGAGCCAATGTGCCTGACATGCAGTCTAGGAAGCGCCCCTGATCAATGTTTGGTGCATAGACACTACACAACGCTATATCCCTACCATGTAAGCGCCCCTCGACCGCTACAAATCTGCCTTCAAGGTCTATGGTTTGTGATGTTGTGTTTTTATCTAGGACCCTAATTCGATATTCCCAATTTATGCCCTCATGTGGTTATAATAAATAGTATCCCTATAAAGGCATAGGAATCATGCCCATATCTAGTCATAGCCCATGCAGTCCAAATACGGCAAGGCTACTCCCATAGACTCCTAGAAAGCACGACGTGTTCTTTAAGCAAACCAAGCCTCCAGCAGCCCGGGAATTCCTCCTGCTTTTGTTTTGATTTGCACAAGAACTCCTGGAGTCCAGAAAGAACTGTTCGTTCTTAGTGACGTCTTATATCCACCCTTACGTCAAACCAGGCACCTTTCAGGTATAAATATACCAACGTTGCCTTAAGCAAACACACAGTGGTTTGGAGCAGAGCGGCTATCTACTTACCCGAAGCCCAGCTGATGCGAGAGCCGAAGGAAGCGGCCCCTCCCTTTTGACGCACTGAGAGAGACGCTGTCTTTTTCTCCAGCCGAGAAATTCCAGCTCCAGAGTTTCCAGTCACCCTTGCGGGTTTCTGGGAGATCGAGTCCTGAGAAAGAGATACAAGACGTCCTACATTCTATTATCCAGGTACGGAGCTGACTAAACCCTTTAGAGATTTCTTGATTCAGATTCTTGGCAAAAACCAACTTAACTTAAACTGCAACTTACTCCTTCCCACGTATTAGGCTTAGGTCAGGTACACCGGGGTAGGCGTATCTTAGAAGCACCAGTTGAGTACGTTAGTCAATGTTTTTATGTATGTATATATTTTATCCGTTTTAAAGTATCATATGGCTAAGAAACCATATCAATGCTTTAACAGTATTATTTTATAATACTCCTTTTACTGTACGCACTTTACTTCATGATAAGTATTGCAATTGTGGCAATTCATTTCTCTTGCATGAGAAAGAAGACTGCTCAATAAATAACACCTTTTATTGAAAACGCCCGTCTCTCTATTTCTCTGCACTCTGGTGAAACTAAGTATGCACGATTGACTGAGTGAAATAGCTGTTTATTGTTTTCACACGACTCTAGAGATACACTCTTTATTCTGAGGGAGCAAAGTTGTCATCTTTATGCTAATCCCTTCTTGTCTAATCAGGAGAGTTAACTCTTTCCTGAACATTTGAGAAAGTTTCTAGTGACCTCTGAGCTAGCTGGCAAAACTAATTAGGTCTAATATAGTCAGTAGAGACCTAGATGACCTCAGTCCTACGTCTACACTGCTGTTTATATTAGTCCAATGCGCAGAGCCTATTGGGAATATAGGAACTACACTACAGTGACCTGAAAAGGAACCCCCGCTCGTATCCAGATCAATGCCCCCCGTGCAAATGCAGAATATGATGTACTAAAAAACTGCCCCCTCCACCTGTGCTTTAATGTCAGACCTTCTGCTTTAGTGAGGTGGGTCTCATGGAGCAGTGCTATATGGACTCCTTTCCTAACCAAATACGCATGAATCTTATGGCGCCTCGTCATTGTGTGTAGCCCCCGTACATTCCAAGTGACACAGCGTAAATCAGGTACCGCCCCATCATAGTAGAATAGCATCCTCATGTCGCTCAATACAAAAGTAAACACACCGGTGACCCCCTCGTCCCAACCATACTCGCAACAACCCCCCCACCCCCCCAAGAACAAGTCCTAGAACAGAACTGCTAGTCCCCATCCAAACCATACCAATAATCAACACACTCCTAAGCCCACCAGTAGTCACTGCGGGCAAGCCTTATGGGCAGTGGGGGGTGCCCAGGGCCAACAGGCAACCACGTGCACTCCAAGAGTAACTTCGCTTAATCCCACAGTTAAACACAGAAACCTTTTCCCACCTGCACACCCTTTGAGAGGCCATCAAGCATCATCATAGCATGCAAATTTGGCATCGCAGAGCGGCACCTGAGTCACCCCCCCCCGTGTCACCAAGCAGCAGAACCCCTTAACTGTAGCAATGTTCACAAGCCTCCTTCCAGCTCACAACAGTTCCGCCACAACGTCCCAGACTGCAAACCATTACTCATCCAATAGTCCATCTGCTGTGGCCAGAGCGACCTTCGGCAAACTGAGACTGTCTGCCTCTGAGGTCTGTGTCCAAATGTGCTTTGTCCTTCTCTGAGTCCGTACACTCCGGCGATTGCATAATCTGTTCTCACGACAAAGCCGACACTGCTTCCAGCACCTCCTGTCGCTCTACTGCAGTTTGTTATATCAACGGTTTCCACAGCTCCCGCCGGCGTCGAAGCCACTGTGACTTGCGCAGCTGAAGTTGAAAATCCCCAGATGACTCTGGGGCATGGCGTTCCATGCGATCTTTCAGCCCGGTAAGATTCCAACCATGCCCATGTTTCCTCCGGGGTGTCATGGAAATGAGTGCTACCATTCACTATTATTCTCAGTTTGGTTGGAAACAATAGGGAGTACTGGAGCCCCTCCGATCTGAACTCTTTCTTAATCACCAGGAAGGACGCCCGACGGCGCTGGATTTCCAAGGTATAATCTGGAAAAATAGTCACTTTGCCATTTCCAACTTGATACGGGCCATCAGTACGCGCTTTTTGGAGCAAACAGTCTCTGTCTTTTTAAAATGCAGCAGGCGAGCTCCACCGGGCAGGGAGGTCGTCCTGGCTGTGGCGGCCTCGCTGGCACCCTGTGCGCGCGCTCCAGGGTGTAGAAAGGGGACAATCCCTCGGGAGCCATCACCGTCCTCAACCAGTTCTCCAGATATTGCACCATGTCCGACCCCTCGACTTTTTCAGGCAGGCCCACTATGCAAATGTTATTGTGCCTATTTCTACTTTCGGCGTCCTCAGCACGTTTCTCCAGTGCTAGTATACGGTCCAAGGCGTCCGTCATCTTGTTAGTTAGCGCCATGTGGGCTGGTGTTACCTCTTGAAGTATTTCTTACACTTGTTTCACCCTATCTGCTAGTTTAGCGTGATCTACTCTCAGGACGCCAAGTCCCGTCGCCACCTGCGCAATGTCCTGCTGCAGGGCCGTGCGTGAATCCGCAATTGCCGTCAGTATTCTATCAAACTGCTGCTGCATACCGGGATCTCGGGGTGCTTCCAGAGCATCCAATTCAGCCAGGGTCGGCGCTTCGCTGTCCGATAGTTGGTGTCCCTTCCTCCTTCCCTTTCGTTTTCCCCATGATCAGGCCCCCCTACGCGTGTCCGAGTGTTTCTAGGCACCTCACAGCTCCTTAATCACCTGAAGGGAGCCCAGTTTCAAATCCACACCAGTCAATCTCAGGAATTCCCTTCTCCACGAGGTTCACTGCTCAGGCATTTGGGTATCCCAACCTGCAGTGTGTCATCTGCCCTCAGTGGCGCCAAGGCAGGAGCGTCAAAGGAAACGTCCCACGTCTGCCATCCAACCCAGCGTTCAATATCCCGGTCCTGCACTTGAGCACGGTGGCAGCAATAGATACACAGCACCGTGTTCTCCGATGAGAGGCCCAATTATAAGATCTTCACCACGTATGGCCCTGCACAGGGTATTCCTCCCCTCTCACACCAGTCCGGAGCCAAGTTCACACCGTCCAGGGCGCTACCACAGGCCCAGGCCTCCACCGCCCTTCTTCACCGCCAAAGTCGTAACGGGGATATCAGTCCTCTTGGTCTGTCTCAGTTCGCCCTGCCAGGGAGGCAACAACACTTGCTCCAGTCCGTTTCCACTGCCCACAGCGCACCGCCACTTGGTAACTTCCAGCCTCCATGGCCCCAGGGCCAGATCCGCAGTATGCTCAGCCTCCTCCACCACTGATGCAGCAAGCAATGCCACCATGTGTGCCAACCAGCAGTCTCCAGCCGACTCTCTGTGCGCACCCCCGCCGCAGCTCGCAGGCCGCAGCCGTCCCGTATGCCCCACGTCCAACTCCGTGGCCCTGGAGTCCAGGTCCAGCCGCACGCCACTCATCATGGCAGGAACAGTAGTGCCTTCGCTGCCTCTCTCCTTGCCCGGCAGCCCCAAGTCGTCGCTCCTTCTTTCGATCCTCCGGCTCAGTTCCAGGGGGGTCAGATCTCCGGGGCCCTCGCTTCCAATGTTCGCTGTTTCTCCGCTGTAGGCCGGCCCCGCGCAGCGTGCGTACCTCGCCGGGTCCTGCAGTCTGCGACCTCACAGGCAGGGGCCCTCTGCCAATTCGCAATCCCGCTTCCGCTATGCCACCTCAGCTACACCTCCAGCGAGCGGGCCACTCAGCCGACAGAGCCGTTCCGTGCTCAATCCGGGCTCAGTTTACAATGAGGCCGCACTGCCGCCATTTTGTGTCTGCTGCCGCCAGCGGCCTCGAGCATGGAAACAGGAGAAAAACTCCTTATTGGCTTCTAGTATGTTGTCGGGACAGCGCCAGTATAGTCCCGCACCACACCAATGTCACTCGGTGCTACCAGGCGGACGAAGAACCGGTTCAATACAGGATTAATAAGGGGGATTCTCGCGGAGCTCATCGCTCACGCAGCTTGCCCCATCGGCTTCCAATCCACGCCCCGGGAAAGAGATAAGGTCTTATGCACAATGTAGGAAACTATAATCCTTCAAGCTTGAATAACCCTATAGCCAATACATAGGGAATACCTACTCCGCTGTGGCGGATGTTCCATCCCCACTTCAGATGTCTCTGGGTAAATGTGAGTAGGTGTCTCTGAGAAAGCATGATGGAACTACTCAGATTTGACCGTTCAATACTAACCAAACCAACGTTGGCGGCGCCATGTTGTTTAGTTCCTACAAATATATAGGATATGGGCGTTTAGACAACATAAACTAAGGGATTGGTGTCCACACTGATTCCAGACACCCCCAAAGGATATGTTAGTCAGTAGATCAGCTAGCTCGCAGTGCCACCATAAACCCCATAACCTGACCAAGAAGCGAATAGTTTCTGGCAACCATCGAACATGACAACCCTGACCCCTCAGGGATCGTGGATACAGTACTTTTCGCTCACACCCGTGCTCATTCGGTATCGGAGAGATATACAGAATAAACGGTGGGGACGTTTTTCAATAAGCATTTATTGAACCAGCGTCATTCTAGTATAAAATACGTGTGCTGCAACAACAATTAGACAGATACTGATGTATACGGTTATAAGCACCAACAGAGTAAAGAAAAGGTAGAATTCTACCATGGTGCTAAACCAATGAATATATGCAGGCATATTGGTACATGGCAATAATCAGGAGTGCTCCTAAAATACAAACCCTTACTAGATGTGAAGGTGTATAGCCAAATGTCCCCCTAGGAAAGACCAACCCCATTATGTGATGGGAGAGAACGAAAGACCCCGTCTTGGTCTCGAAATGGACACCCCGCAAGGAATGTCAAACTACTGCGTGCTGGAGTGTCTGAGGGCAGGGACTTCAGCGTCTCACGCCAGCGTGGCATCATGGAAGCTTTTTCTCCTCTGGTTTGCCCAGCGAAGATCTGGGACTTACATACCCGAAAGGTACCCTCAGGGCTTCTACCCAGATGTGTCATGGTACTGTGGGCTTGTCGGCCAAGGATGATGATAGTGGTGACTTTTGTACAGTTATTATGCAGAAGATGGTAATCCTGCTGAGATACTAAGAATCTTTAAGGGAACAGTGGTTCTGCCACTAGTTTGCTTAAACGAAGCATAGGATATTCCAAACAATTAGATCTCTCTTATTAAGATCAGACCAACAATCAATGTTAACTAAATTCCAAACCAAAAAGGAAAAACTCATATGTTCTATTTTCACAATATGATTTTATAGTAAATTATTGGAAGATTGTGTGATCAATTTAAACATATATATATATATATATATAGATATACACACACGCTCACTGATAATTGTAGAAAGCAGACGGCACTCCAAGCTATAGGTGTTGTCAAGAATTTTAATAGCAGACCCCCTGCCCCAGGAAAAGACAAACGCGTTTCGCCGAGAAACGGCTTCCTCAGTGTCAACATATTAAAGTTACCACGCCATTATATCTCCTCCTCTCCATTAACATCAAGAGAGGACTAAGCCGACAGTTCATACTGAAAATGGCAGACATCTTGTAATGTGCAAAACTACTGTTCTTCACAATTAAACATGGAGAGTAAATGGTGATAAACAAAGTGCTCGTGCTCAAAAGACAAATAAAAAGAAACTCGCAAAGAAATAAATAAAACGTTGAATACGTATATATAGATATATAGATATATAGATATATAGATATATAGATATATAGATATATAGATATATATACGAAGAAGCAGGGATGGCTGCTAGCAGCGGCGGGCCGGGACGGGATCGCCACTCCCCCGTATTCCAACACAATCGTTCGCACCTTATTCAAAGAACGACGTCCAGACGCGTCGAGTGCGCTGTGAATAAACACCAGTTGTTTGAACTAAGCTGGTGGCCTGGACGTCGTTCTTTGAATAAGGTGCGAACGATTGTGTTGGAACATATATATATATTATATACAGATAAACCATATATAATGCCAATTGAATTAATGCCGTGAAGTGAACACAAAAAATTACATATATATTTACATATCACAACACATTATGTACATGACACATGCACACTGACATATATTACAAAAACAAATGCATACAGTGTGCAGTTCTTGTAGAGAAAGTATCAACCCAGTATGTGCTTTCTCCTACTATTTTGCAAATTATTCTGGGTGATCATATACACTTGGATATATTAATATCAAGTGTATATGATCACCCAGAATAATTTGCAAAATAGTAGGAGAAAGCACACACTGGGTTGATTTGTTTTTGTAATGTATGTTCATGTGTCATGCACATAATGTGTTGTGATATGAGAATTGTTACTCTGCTCTCTTTTACAGAGTTAACTGAATTTTAGATTGTGTAAGTTAGATGATGAGGTTTTCTAGGAACCAACGGATACGATTGAATTGTTACAGGAAACGTGTGTTTACTTTCTGTGTCGTCTGACCAATGTATAAGAAACCACACGGGCATGAGATGACATAAATGACCCCAGTAGAATTACAGTTGGTGTGTTCTTGGATGGTATGTGTGTAGTTATGTGTGAGGAGCTTTCATTCTATATACACCATCATGTAGCTCATCATTTATTTCTGAGTTATGTAACCATCACCATTATGTATCAAATATCATGGTTAACATAGCAGAAGTTTGTAAAAGGTATAACAACTATAACAATTATCCTGTTCTTCTCATGAAAATGTTGTATGTACCATGTAAGTACATCCTAATAATTGTGGCTTGTATATAAACACTTGTTGTGATTAATAGGATTAATTGTGATACTGCAAATGTTCAATATGATTGTGATACTGCAAATGTTCATACGAATTTGCTATGATTTTTGTTTGTATTTGATCATTAAACCAATTTGTGGTTATTTTATCGTCATCCATTAATTTTCACCACTGGAAATCGGCAGTATGAGTTTTAATTGGACCAGTGTATCTACATACCGTAGACCTTTTTTGGTTTGAAATAGTACTCCGAATTAGGGAATTGGGCACATCCCCGTAGTCTTTCTTTCATCTATACGCCATCGCAGTATAAACATACGCGAGACGCGCACACAACGTCCCTGAGTCCCTAACTCGGCTTTTCAAAATACTCTTTCGCAGATCACCATTAGTTGGCTGACACCACAGCAAAGACATGCAGTGATTGACGGCGCTCAAGGTAAATTGGCGTGTAGTTGCGCTTCCAACAAGATTGTATGTTCGTTCCTTGTTTGTATCAGTCCTGATACTATCCACATGTGTTTTACAGCTCCGGTCAGGTCGAGGTTATCTGAGTCTCAGGGAATTTTACTTTTTTAGGGATTCTCTAACATGCATTTGATACGGGTAAGTCCCGTTATTTTTCTTCATTAACTTTTTTCGCCCTGAAGGCATCTGGTCCATTGAGTTACTTATGGCACTTTGTCCTTACTTTAAGGTCCTGTAGAAATTGAATACACAGGTCCTTTCATTGTAAATAATACCCTGCGTAATCATTGCGGGTAAGTCCTATATTCATTATTATACTAAACTGTGCCATAGACATTCATAATTGTGACAGTACTCCCTTGATTTTCAGGGTCCCTCTTCCATTCCTGGGGCATCATACTGCACTCATTAGGCGGGTGAGTGTAACGTATTCTTGTTGCCTTCATATACGATATGTTTTCTTTGTTAGAGGCTGTAATTGACTTACTCCCTTACATGTGCACCTTTTTGTTTTTCGCCCTTAACATAGTTTTAGAATACTGGGTGTTAACCATGACCTTGTGAGGTGGATACTATGGGCTGAATTGCCTATGGTTTTTCGTATATTTTAAACCATTATAGTGCCTTCTTTGAACAATGTGCCCCTTACTCTATAGGGTTGCCCCACCCCTGATTGGTCCCCTATCCTGAAGAAGACCCGCGAGGCTGAGGTCCAAAAATTCCCTCTTCTGCTGTCAAGTCGGGTCGAAACGTCGACATTATACCCCCTTCAACCTTGGAAACCTGGACCTTCCTTCCCGGTGCCCCTTTCTCAAAGGAGACATAATCCTCCAATTGCTTAGAAATCGATTGTGTAAACATAACACATGAACTGTTACTGGGCCAGGTTTCTGATGACCGGTTAATAAATTCCAGGCTTACACTGATTTATGTAAATATATGCTTTGTTTCTTTGGCAATTTCTTCCCTATTCTATAATCTTCTTACACTTGAGCAAAAAAAAATCCTCCACGTTCCCCTCTTGGAGCAACCCTGTTCTTCTTTTCTTTCTTGATTGGTTTTGAATCATATAATCAATTTGTATTGTATTATATACACATTTGTGAAATAAAATATACACGCCCTTTTTGAAGAAACTGTATTGAAATGATTGGTGCCCATTTGTCTTTTAGTTTTTAGGTAATGTGAGCTGACTCAATAGTAGCTCCCGTTGAGAGCATCAGTACCTTTGGAATTAATTTATGGCTCAATAGGTATTGGTCCAGGACCATTGTTTTCTTTGCTTTATCTTATGTGATCAGCAGAAAAAGTTCTTTAGGAAGCACTACTGAAGAGAGGCTTTGGCTCCTCCTACATGTTGATTCCCATAACTGCAGCATTTAATTGAGCAGAATTTGTGTGTTTGTACCACAATCAAAAGTGCTGAACTGCCTTATTGGAAAGTTTTGCTCTGCTATAGTCCCTAATCGGTTATGGTGACAAGCCAGCCAATAATTCCATTTCTATAATTCCGTAGGTTAAATCTGTTATAATGAAAAGTTGCAAATGACTAATTTACTTGGGAAAGTATCTTGGTCAATAGGCCTCTTAAGGGTGGATTGTTATTACTCTATGATCAAGCCTGTACATAAGTATTTAGTTACAAGTTGCACACCTATTCCCATAGTAAGCAACAATGTTGGTGATGGTTACCCCCCTGTGGCAAACCCTTGGGGTAGAAGATTTACACTCTGAGAATCCCTGCTAGGCCATCCTAGGAAGGGTTGGATATTGTTTTGCCAACTGCTCACCTCTTCTTCAGTGCCCTGCATCCCAGATCACTTTTTCTTCTACACTCTGCTATTTTGAATGGTATTGTACATAGTTTATCCCTGTTCTACCATGTCAAGATGACTACCATATTTAGAAACAACGTTTCAGACATCTTGTATTTAGTCAGCAATTAATTACTGTACATTTCAGTTTATATACAATGAAAACTGTAGCATATATGAAAATAAAAGACAATTTATACATGAAAAAAAATAATATGCCATTTGTAAAGCGCCTGGCTGCACAAAGCTGTGTGTCCCCGCGCTAACTGCAATACATGCACCAGTCACTACAATAAAACGACAAAAAGATGAGTTAATTTGTTGGTTGGAAGGGAGATTTGCATTTACTAAGGGCACTTAAATAAGAAATACTGGTTTGGGGTACATTTCTTGTGGCAGGCCAGAATTTCCAGGAGGAAAGAGTCAGAACTTTGGAGGTGGTGACATACTCCAGGTAAGGTTCTGAATAGTGAGAGTAGTTGTAATTTCGCAATTTGTCCCCCTGGCATGCCAGCCTACATATATAGCCTTTGTTTCAACAGGAAGCCAGCCAAGGGAGCCCAGTATGAGGGAATGTGTTGAGAATGTTATCAAGCAGGCTGCTGCTTGCAGAGTGGCTTTTATAGGACCAAAATTAATTTCGGAGATACCAATGAGAATGGAATTGCAGTAATCCATTCTGGAGAGGGCTAAAGCTTGGGTCACATATTTGAGTTCTGCCTCAGAAAGGTTTGATACCATAAGTCAGTCTGAGCTGTTGGTTATCCTTGTTGGCCATGGCAGTGAATGATAACTGCTGAAGACTGGGACAAGGTTCAAGAATGAAACCCAGAGCCTTGGCATTATCATTGACTGAAGGAGAGCAGCCACGTTTTATGGAGCCACTCCATTCTTCTCCTGAGAATGAGCATGTAGAGAAGAGATGAGCAATTTTATTTTGTTGGCATTGCAATTGATATGATTTTCAGTCATCCAGATTTGAATCTTGTCGAGTATTGAAGCAGTTAAGATGAAGTCTTCAGTGGAGGTAACCATCAGATAAAGGCGCATCTCATTTGTATATTGATTATATTTGATACCATGATGTCTTTTATATTTTGGCCGAAGGGTTCAAGACAAAGATTGAAGGGTGCTGGAGCTAGTACAGACCCTTGAGAAACACTGAGATAGCGGTGCTGCATAGAAAAAGGTTGTCAATTTTGATAACTTGTAATCGATTTGTTAAGTACAATATAAATCAGTTGACAACTTTGTCACTCAAGCCCATACGTTCCTTTAGTGTGAGAATAAAGATTTTTTGATTGACAGTGGGAGAGGTCGAGTTAGACTGATGGAGAAGTTTCTATTGTAAAGGGTGTGCAGTTCATCATTGTTGGTTTGTAACAGAACGATTTTAGTGTTAGTTCTAAAGCCAGATAGGTGATCATCCAGGATCTTCTTCTCATAATCAAATTTATTTGTTTTGTTATCCACACAGCTTTCTAGTATTTTTTTTTAACAAAGAAATGGAGCCTTGTGCCGAAGTTCTTCTGGTCATCAAATAATGCAGAAGGTGTGGTAAGAGGAGTGACGTGACTCTTTAATGCAGTGTGGGAAATACTCCTTGGGCAGGAAAAGGGTCATCTGATTCACCAAATATGGACTAAGTCTGGCACTCATGTCGTAAACGAGGTAGGCAGGAAATAATCAATCACGAGTTTATATTAGCGCGGCTCCTCATCCGTGAGTGTCTCAAGGTTCTAAGTGGGCTGCTGATCATTTGGGCAGGAAGGTTCAGTCGAAGAGCCAGGTCTTGAGGTCCTTCCTGAATTAGGTCTACGACTGGGTTTGTCCGAGGTGGAGAGGCAGGGTGTTCCAGGTCTTGGCAGTGAAGTAGAAGGATCTTCCTTCCGTTCTGGTCTTGTGGATCTGTGAGATGGAGGCCAGGGCAAGTTGGGCAGAGAAGTTATCTGGCAGGTATGTTGAATGCGTGGTGGTGGTTCAGATATTCTGGTCCTGCATCGTGCAGAGCTTTGTAGGCCTGTGTGATGAGCGTGAGGTAATTCTCTTGCTGATTGGGAGCCAGTGGAGTAGTCTGAGGTTTTTGTGGCTGCGGCGGGGATGTTGAGGACCAGTCTGGCTGCGGTGTTTTGGACATTCGGTAGTTTCCTGAGCTGTTTCTGGGTGATGCCAGCATAGTGCGTTGCGGTAGTCAAGTCTGCTAGTGATAAGTACGTGGGTGACCGTCTTTCTGAATTCTGTGGGGAGCCATCTGAATGTCTTTCGAAGCAGATGGAGTGCGTGGAAGCAGAATGAGTTTACTGCCGTGATTTGAAGGATTCCTATTAACAATAATTCGTATGAGAGCAGACAGAAATTGGCATAAAACTATTTTGGTATTTTCTGTGTGATACTTGTGTCTTTTGAGACACAAATAGAAGAGAGGGAGTCATTTCCTAAAATCCTAATTGCATTATGAACAGGCCCAGCTCCTTACAAAATGAAAAGAAAAATCTCTTTGACCAACCTTTTGTGAAGGAAAAATTAGAGAAAGTAGGAAAATGCAACCAGGTAAGTTGCACATTAACCTGATGTACAACTGACACTGCTCTTTTAAGATTGAAAATCCCATCTGTATCCTCTCATGCCCTATCAGTGAAAGTTGGTTTGGTTTTTTTCTCCGCTCCTACAAACTATTTCCTGGAGCATGAGCTTGATCTTTTGTCTTATTTTTCTAGCAAAAGCTTTCCAAAAATGTTTATTATATCGAGTTTACTTCACATTTTAAATTGGGGTATATCTTTTCTGTGGCAAAGAAAGTGTTACTTTTTCCCCAACAAATGCCAGCACAGCTTGGCAAATGCCTTTCCTGTATGCTGGATGATGGCTCAAGAAGACCCACGTGAGATGCCCATTAAATGTCTGAAAGAGCCCCATCGTCCTTGAGCTTTTAAGTTCTGCTGTAAATTCGCCTGGCAAACCTAAAAAGAAAATTTGTCTCCAAGTCCTTGAGGAGGAACAGCAGAGGTGTTATTAATAGATTTCTGGATGGTCAGAGGAGCTTTGTGAGTGGACCCCTTCTATTATTGCCCATTTGTCCCCCTCTGATGAACCCTACAGAGCGGGAGTCGTCGTCTGTTCATGGAGAGTGAAGATGCTCCTGCTGGTCATGAAGATCAGTGCT
Organism: Lissotriton helveticus; assembly: GCF_964261635.1. Lineage (NCBI taxonomy): Eukaryota > Metazoa > Chordata > Amphibia > Caudata > Salamandridae > Lissotriton > Lissotriton helveticus. The sequence goes on along the minus strand of NC_136070.1, from coordinate 1,258,296,455 downwards.
AAGTACTGGGATACCGTAGACACTTGCTCACCTTGGATTCTTGCAACTTTAAATGTTAAAGACAAGGTGTCAAAGCCATTACCAACGTCAAAGCACCATTAAATGACTTTAATCAGATCTTTCCAACTGTCTGATGACTAGGTGTTAAAAATGAAAAGGAAGGTCCTAGATACTTCGGACCCTGAATACCTGTCATTGTGTCTTTCTTTGTCTATAGCAAGTTCTCCTCTTGTTACTACTGCAACCTTGACGTTTTCTCCCTTAAGGCACCAAGACTTCTGCTTTGCCTACACAGGTATCTCCTGTGACACCTGTCCGTGTAGTTTCAAAGCCTGTGGTTCTTTTGATACCTCTGCTACCATTGATTGTAGAAACTAAGCCTCCAGTGCAGAATCAATTTTTTTCTTTGCTTAGATCCTTCGGTGGATTCTGTTGTGATACCTGATGCGAAAAAACGTCATGCGACCACACCAACTTAAACTCTTCCTCTTTATAATCAAGCCGAAGGAAGTTATGGGTAGAACATTCTGTGGCACTTCTGCAGCAGCAGTGAAAGCAGCAAGTGCTACTGCATTACTCTGAGCTATGACAGATCTTTATGGAACTCTCTACAGCGCTCTTAAGAAATGGGGACGATGTTCATGTGGTGGTACATAAAGGTATGAAGCTGTTCAATCATGTGATTATTGTAATCGGGAATCCTGACTTTGCTGCTCATGGCTAAATGTCATGGTCTTTCCATGCAAAGTACCTCATGGCTCGTTTTTTTCCCCCTTCAGATTCCGTTAGGCTGGCCAGGAAGGTGGTGGTGTCCTTTATAGTCACCACGCAGTGGAAGATGCAGTTTCACACGAGTGGTGACGAAAGTGTGACTATAAAGGATACTACCCACTCCTTGACCATCCTAAAGTAGGCCCTAAAGCCTAGCGTTATCTACGGAATGTGGGAAATTAGCTCAGGTAGGACTCACCTGGGTGCACTTAGTGGTTGTTTCACTTGCATCACCACCTAGGGTCCACTAGGCACGTAGGCTAATACTATAGGGATCCATTAGCCCTGAAAAATGCCCCAGACCTAAGAGGCTAGTTATTGAGGGCAGAAACATGTTGGCAAATAAGAGAAGGGCGTGAGTCATTGCACTCACTGGTTCCCATTGAGAGAAATGTTTTTAATATACCTGAAATCCTAACTAATAAAGGTGATAGCAGAGGAACCCTCAGGTATTTTTAGACAGTCTGGATCCTGTTTCTGTCCAGTAGTTATATAAAAGAACTCCCTTCTTCTGCCAAGTCTTCGTGGTGGTTCCGTCCGCCCTGGTAGTACCATTTTACCAGGGCGGGGAGAGGATCCAGATATATGAAGTATGACACTATTATCTGTGTGAGGCATCCTCTTCCATTAAGGAGGTCCTTCCCGCTCTAAACTGTCCTACGCTGTATACAGTAGGAATAGTCTAATCCTATCCAGAGTTTCTTTACTATTTTCTTTCCTGCCGGCATCCTACCTTTTTGCATTCTGCGATGTCACTGGAGCCACTACAATAAGCTTGCCTCTTTGCCCAGGAGAGAAAGATCCAAGGTTAGGTCATCTCCTTGGACCTTTCTCACAGCACCCTCCTCTCTTGAGCCAGCATAAATGACGTTGTGTTCTCGGGCTTCACTCGTGCCACCAGACCTAGCACCGACAATGTCCCCTCTAGTAGCAAGGGCCTTACTGGTGCCAGTGTAGCCAGAGTTATCCACGCTAAATACAGACTTAGCCTGCTTCCTCCAAACCATGCTGGACATAATCAAGGGAGTGGCAGTCACCTCTGGGGCACCTGTCAGCCCTATGTGACCCCTTATCGCTCCACACAGAATCCAGCTATGTCACTGTATGGTTTCTTCCATGTGTTGCCAGCCTTCCACCTCCCTATAGGCTCCTTATCAGGGCTGCCCACACCAGTGCTGATCCTCTCTACTATTGTGCTGACTCAGCTCAGTCTACAGCACTGCCAGTTGCTGCTTCCAAACCGTTTCCTCCCAGTCTCTCCTGGACTACTCGTACGCCTTCTGTGAAGAGAGCAACTGCAAGAGTGGCTTAGAAGAACAGTTCCAAAGGTGAAATAGTGTAACACTACACATGATCTCTTGGGTCAACCTTGTATCAGCATCCCCTAGATGGCCAGGGGAGCGCAGATGACACTGATCCTTTTCCTCCTCCAACACTTTGGATCTGGTGGTTCTTCAGAATGTAAGTGCGATGGAAACATCGCCTGACATTGAGATTGATCCGGCCCTGGTCCAGCACCTGAGAAAATGCCTTCTTTCCTAACATTGCTTCAGAAAGTAGCTGAAGTGTTTGAACTGTCCCTTTTTTAGGTGGAATATTGGCCAAACATCTTGCCTGGCGTACTACAAATGGCACGTCTATGGATCCTTTCAATATGCTTCCCTTTAATGAAGCCATTTTGAGGCAGTAAATCTATGTAGTATGCCAGCATCATGTCCAGTGGGTACAATACCACAACGCTACTGACCAGCTCCTGAAAATCCTTTTTATGCCCAAATCCCTCTCCAGACAGTTTGATAGTCCAAGCCTCTCATCGCCAAACTGAAACCGGGAGCTTTATGCATTCACCCCACCATGACATGGAGTCGAAAAAACTGGAAGGTATGAAAAAGACGACTTATTTGGCAGACAACCTAGCATGTTATGTCATGTTATGGGTTTGTAAAGCGCGACAGCTGCCCCAGCAAAGAGGCGTCCCGGCGCTGAAAGGCAGAGAAATGACCATGCACAGAAGGGCAAAATGAAGCTCTATGGAAGGGGGGAAAAAAAGTTTTAATAGCTTTTCTGAATTGAAGGTAGTGAGTGAGCCCCCGGATGTGAGCCGGCAAAGAGTTCCAAAGGATGGCAGCTCTACTCCGAAAGGAACGACTTGCGACGTGAACCCTACTCATGCGAGGGACCACTACCATGCATTGTCCCATAGAGCGGAGCAGACGCGGTGGAGTGTAGGGTAGAAGTAAATCGGTCAAGATTTCCAGAGATGCACCGTTCAGGATTTTAAAGGCTATACAAAGTGCCTTGAACTCATTACGCCTAGCGATAGGCAACCAGTGAAGATGACGAATGGCATTTGTCTCTGAGCAGGCTCTGCGCAGGCCGAGTAGAGCTCTTGCGGCCGCATTCTGGACTCTCTGTATCCTTTGTATCTCTGACTTGTTGGCTCCCAGATACAATGAACTGACGTAGTCAAGTCTTGACATAATCAGAGCCTAGATGATGATCTGCCTAGTAGAGGCATCAAAAAAGCCCAAAATTGGTTTGAGTCTGCGCAACAGATCAATGCAGGTTCCCGCCACCTTTTTGGTTTGTGTCTGAAAGTTGAGTGAAGCATCCATCCAAACCACTAAGTTCTTCACTACACGTTTAGGGGCAGGGGCGGTGCCTAGACTCTTAGGCCACCAGGACTCGTTCCAACGGTCATGGTTCTTTCCCACCAGCAACCCCTCCGACTTGTTGGCATTCAGTTGGAGACAGTTGGTGGTCATCCATTCAACGGCCGCCGCGAGATCACCCTGAAATCTCATGGGGTCCCGCTCAGGGTCGCTCGTAAGAGCCACCACCAACTGTGTGTTGTCGGCATAAGAGACCATGGTCAGCCCTGCTCTTGGCTACTCTGGCCAGGGGATGAACATAAAGATTAAAAAGCAGAGGGCTCAGGGACGAGCCCTGTGGAACCCCTTGACCTATAGAGAGAGTGCTAGTGCTAGAGGCAAAAGGGGTGGGGCTATCACCTGAAATGTCCTGTCCGCGAGGAAAGAGGCCAGCCATTTCAGTGCCGAGCCAGTGACTTCAGCCTCCACCAGACGACTTAGCAAAATAGCATGGGACACCATGTCAAACACGGCACTAAGATCCAAAAGAATCAGTGCCGACGTTTGCCCTGCGTGTAAGGCTTTCCAAAGATGTTCAGACACGGCCAGAAGCGCTGACTCGGTGCTGTGGCCGGGGCGAAAGCCATTTTGAGAGGGGTGGAGCCTCTGATTAGAAGTGAGATATTATGTGAAGACAATTAATGTAGGCCCTTTTCAATTTTGGTAATTAATTTTTCAGAAGCTTAAGGATATTTTAGGGCTATCCCTTGTTCCGGATCCCCTGTTAGTGCTTCTTGGCTACACCAAACCTCTTAAGAAAGCAGCACGCAAATTGGTGGCAATGGGTCTCCTACTTGCAAAGCGTCGACTAGCGATGTGATGGTTGAGGGGTCTGGTGCCTACAGTTACGGAGTGGGAGCAAGGCATGGTGTATTGTAACACCCAATCTGATGTGTACAACGAATTGCTCCCCCCTTGTAACCGACCAAAGAGTTTTTGGGGTATGTTTGCGCAATATCAGGCTGCTTGTCAATCTACACCTGAGGTTCCTGGAGATTAAGTGGTGACTGTATGTATTCTTTGTCTCTTATGGATAGATCTGCATGTGCAGTCATCATGGTTCTTTCTGACGAATAACCTTCACCTCATTCGCAGCTTTCGGTGTTAACCTGGACCTTCCAGAATACCTCACCATTGATGTACTGTTTATGGGATTAACACACTATATGCGCCTTCACTGCTAATTCATTCGATGTCCCTGTGCTCCATATTGTACACTCGAGATACTATTTGTTTTTGATTTTGGCGATCCATATTATTGTCTTGTTTGATTTTGCACTTTTTCTTTCGGTCTATTGTGTGATCAGTTTTTTTTTTTTGTATCTGCACTAAAATAATAAAATAAAATAATAAAAAAAAAGAATTAATGTAGGCCTCCGTGATCTTCCCAGTCCAAGGTAGCAAGCAGATAGGCCGAAAGTTTTCTCTTTTTAGGCATCGGTATTACCCTGGCCTGTTTCCAAGCCGTAGACTCGACCGCGGCACCAAGGGACCCATTGATCACCTGTTCCAATGGAAGAATCATAGTGGATAGAATTTTCCGGAATTGGTCGGGCTTCAGAGGCTCAAAATTGTACTCACTAAATGCTGCATGCCTTTTGGGATGCTGCTCCAACGCTATTTGGGATATGGCAGCCCCTAATTTAATAGAACACCGTTGGGGCCATTTTACAGAAGCAATTTGGGATGGACAATTTGCTTCCTGTCACTTCATCAGGGCAGGCCTGGATACAGTGGACTGTATCACCAGTACCATGAGCGCATCTGTTAGCCTGAGGAGTGGTGCCTGTCTGCTCTGTACTGGTTTCTTTGAAGATGTGCAGATTGCTTTGATTGATACTGTTTCGTGGCGAGAACTCTGGAGTTTGTCCATAAGGAATTTTAATATTCTTTGAAGGACCAAAGCCTTCATGGGAGGTTTTCAGCTTAGACAAAGCCAGTGTGCACTGGCTGTTCAACAGTTGCAGAATCCTCTCTTCTATCCGTACAGAGGCAGGGGCAAGTTACGCAACTGTCCTGTCCAATCTCCCTCCTCCCCTGCACCACCTGGAAACCCACAGTAGTTCCTCTGTGAAGGAACATGACCTGCTGGTTGGAGGAAAGGTGTCCTCTTTTCTACGAGCCCGGCGACCCATGACATTGACTTTATAGCTGCCAAATAAGTTCAGGATTCTGTCCTTCACTCAGGTTTTGCTAATGCTGAATGCAGAAAACTGGCTAGTGCTCTTCAACCTTCAGAATGTGTACCTTCATATACTAATCCTGCAGTCACACAGATGTACCTGCCTTTTATACCTGGTTATGCTCATTACCAATTTGCGGCCCTTTCCTATGGATTGGTTTTAGCACCTCGAGTGTTTACCAAGGTGTGATGGCAGTGGTCTCAGCCTATCTCAGGAGGTTGGGGATCGCTGTGCTCTCATACTTGGATGACTGGAACAGATGAACTTGCATCACATGTAGATAACCGCTTCACTGCAGTTTGATTTGGGATTTTCTATTAGTGTCAGTGTCACCTGGAGCCCTCCCGGTGTCTCATTTTCATAGGGGTTGTGCTGGATACGGACCTGCTCTGAGTTTTCCCTCTTCTACAGAAGATTTGGAACACAACACTCAGTATACGATTCCAGTGTTTTTCAAAAGGAGCTTGAATTCGTCGTTTGGCTTCTTGCAGCCTTCTGGTCGCTCACCATTGCCGGCAAATGAGGAGACTGACTATGCCTCCACAGGCAGGGGTGCCAACATACAGGAGATCTGGTAAACTCTGTTGTGATCCTGTTTTGGCCAAGTTGATGAAGGCGTCCACCTTCAGATGGGGTCCCCATCTGCGGGAACTGAAGATTAGAGGCCTCTGGTCACCAGAAGAGCAGAGGTTACACATCGATCTGCTTGAAATCAGGGTGTTTCGGGTGACGTTTAAGGCTACCCATCCCTTCCTTTTGTGGGCAGACAATCCATTATATCATTATATGTAGTCCTACCGATTTTATGGTATTTGACACTTCCGTCTGTATTTATCCGTATTTATTTTTTGTCAACATTATCTGTATTTATCCATAGTTATTATGGGTTATGTGAAAAAAATAAAGCTGTAACTGGTATATCTCCGCATTTATTCAACCAATAAATATGCAGTCACCCTTGAATGTCTGCCAGGTTATGAACACCTGAGGAAAATATGCACATTTCAGTATCGCCTTGTGCATATCTATTGCTGTTTAAGCCGCTTTACTAACATTCCTTTTTTTTTTTTTTTTTTTAACCCCCTGACCTATCAATCCACGCAGATATTCGCCTGGCAGTCATGGCAAAGTGTATTAAGAATTACTCAAAAACCACCCAATTTCCGTTTTTATCCACATTTAAAAATACACACAAGAAAATAAGTGGCTTTCTGTCTTTATCTGTAAAAATATGTAAAAACGGATCCTTAATTATATGGTACGTTAGCAAACATAGGGGAGTAGGTCTCCCAGTCTTTGTCGAAGCGCTGAGGCTCTCGTGTTAGCGTATCAACAGGAGCTGGAGCTTGCAGCCAACCTTTTGGTGGGTACATTGAGGTTCTGATGGGTACATCTACCTGTGGATTCCTCACCTTTGGAATATCTCCAATATGTCAGCTTTCCACCGAATCTTTTCTTTACAGCTCTCTCACGTCGACAAGGACGTCATAATGCCACAACTCCGCGTGAAGTCATCAGCTCCATATGAAGCCCTTGTCGGCGTGCTGATGTCGGGTCCCTTTTTTCCACACCTTTGAGTAATGTTTTTTTTCAATGCTCTCGAAACTGTTGGTGTCTTGCTACATTTTTCCAGGGAAAACAAGATTGTTGCAGTGGAAGAATGTCATCAATGAGGAAGTGTAGATTTAAGCCTTGAAGGGAATGTGGGGGTCGAATGTCAATCACAGATCCTCACGACGACTGTCTTTGGTGTTTAAGTCCGGCTCATGACATCGATGCTTGTTCTTCTTGCCAAAAGATAAACCTAAGGCATTGAAGGAGAGGGAGGCGAAATTCTTTATGACCAGGGCAGAAAAAGAGAAGAGAGGGCGTCTGAGGTCTCGTCTGAGGTCAAAGTCGCCATCTCCCCACTCTTCGAAGTAGTCTTAAAGGAAGCAAGAGAAGAAGCAGCGCTGTGGTTCCTGGCGTGGTTCTTCGAGGGATGCCTCGCTGAGCTTGGTGGCCCGGAGTCCAAGGACTCCTGAAGGTAGAGATGAGTTGCCTCCGGCTGCTTCGCCGGGTGTTGCTCCAGTTCTGCATTCCAGTCCAAGGACTTTGACTCCGCCTGTATGACCGACTTCAGATCTTCGACTTGCGCTGCTGCAGCCTATGGCTTCTAAACAGGAGCAGGAGTATCTGGCATTTCAAACTCTGGGTTCCAACTTGTCGCGTTTTCGGAATGCTATGTATAGCATTTTCAGTAGGGCGATGACTTCATCATCATCACCTGCGGACCTCGTGGATCTGCTTTCCTATTCTTCAAATTGTCCTTTGCAGTATCGGCAAGCTCCCTTCTTGCTGTTTATTCTGATGGCTCCAGTCAATTGGCCCCCTCCAGCGCAGAGCAGGTCGTCGTCATCGCCATTGGAAGAGGTTCAGCAAGAGTCTCTGACGGTGATTGAACATTTGCCAGTGTCGACTGGATCCGTACTGGCGTCACATCATTCCATTCTGTTGACTCTGCCTTCTACTGAACAGGTGTTACCTTCATCGTGACGATGCAGAAGCATAGGTCCTGTAGAGCGGCTCGGAGGCTTCTTGAGGAAGAGCAGTATTTTTATGACCAAATTCCGGATGTGGAAGAGGGTGAGATTTGTTTTGATCCACAGTTTACAGGCCTGAAGGTAGCAAGTGGTCTGGATACCTCCCCAGAATGGGAATTGTCGCCAAAAGGCATCCACTACCTGAATTTACAACCTATCATTCTGTGATAAAAAAGCTGCCGAGATGCTTGGGTTACCTTTACCATGTACAAAACTTAAACGTAACTTCTCTACAGAGGTACTGTATTCTTGAACATCTTCATCTAATCCTTTGCTGTCATTTTAATTACACTCTTACTGAGCCAATTCTTGAAATCTGGCAAAACCCTGTGTCATCACCAGCAGGGTTTAGATCTGTTTCAAGGAGGTATAAGTCTGCTCCAGGGGATCCATTATTCGTGTCCACACACCGTACTCCAGAGAGTTTGGTGGTGCAAGCTTCCTGTACTTAGAAGCAAACTCCTGGGTTATTTATAACTACTCCTGTAGATAAGGAATCCAAAAGATTGGAACAGTCTGCAAAGGTGGTGTTTTCTTCTAATACCATGGCCTTCAAGTTGACCAATGCAACCTGTTTGTTGGGATGTTACATCCATATGTTAATGAAGTCGGCTGTGGTAGTGGTCCCTGAGTTGCTTGACAAAGTTTAGGGACACTTTTCAGAGTTGCAGAGTGCTGCCTCGCCTGAGGGCACCCTAGAGCTTTGATATATACGCGGCAGCCCAGCCGCGGAGGCATGCACCACCCCATAACGGAGGTCACGGGTCCGAATGCTGCCGAGCCCACATGTGAAGCAGCAGCTAAAGGGATCAATGGACGCTTCACATCCTGGGGCCCATCCAGGGCTTTTACATTGTATCAGCTGTAAATTCAAGCACCCATTCAGGGAATAAATACGGACTGCAAATCCCACAAGACATTGCGCGCCCATCTCAGGGCCATTAATTACAAATAGTGGGAGTGTCAGAACGGATGCACTCATGTCAAGCCTCTGATGACGAGCGATAGGCTCAGAAACGCGTCAGGCTGAAGAACCCCAGACTTGAGAGCTGAAGACAATCACCGGAGTGTTGAGGTGTACTTTACCCGCCTAAAGCCGCTGCTACAGTGCTGCCTCGCCTGAGGGCACCCTAGAGCTTTGATATAGATAGATAGATATATATATATATATATGTATGTATGTATGTATGTATGTATGTATGTATGTATGTATGTATGTATGTATGTATGTATGTATGTATTCACCATTACCAAACCGCTCGCTGAGTGGAAAAAGATTTTTGAAGTGCATATTGTTTAACACGAGGTCCATGGCCAAACACAAACATGAAATCACAGACCATGATGCTGATCTAATGTTTCTAACAGAAACATGGGCATCTGATGCCTCAGGACCGGACTGATGCAGTTCCTGAAGGATATCGTGTAGAATTTGTAAACAGGCTAGGAGCAGTGGGTGGTGGTATTGGGATTATCTATAAATCCCATTTAAAAGTATTCTCGCTACCCGAACATGGTCTAGAAGCAGAAGCCATGAGCTTTAAAATCAAAAACAACAATTGCCTAATATTTACAGGTCTGCTTGTGTACCGTCCCCCTGGTTTGAGAGCGCCGTTTATTAGAGCACAACACACCTTTCTAGAATCTACATCTAATTCCACCACATATACCATCCTGGGCGATTTTAATTTTCATTTAGAAGCAAACAATGACTCTGACTCGACCACTCTAATTGACAATCTGCTTAGCTTCGGCATGACTCGGCTAGTCTCAAACCCCACCCTCATCGCAGGACATACCCTTGATGGCATTTTCACTAACAATGACCATATTAAAGCTATCGCGACTGAAGCAGTTTCCTGGTCTGACCATAGTGCCATCTTCTTTAATATGCCTCTGATCAAAATAACAAATCATCGAAGAGGCCTTACACTTCCTGAAAAAACACGTTCTTGGAGCAAGCTCGAACCCGCCCTTCTGGCTGACTCACTTGCAATAGATCCCCCTGTTCTTGAAACCGGTAACACTAACTTGGGAGCGATCAAATTCCAAAATTGGATTAGGCAGGCAGTTGATCAGCTGGCTCCTGTAGAAACAAAAAAAGCCAGAAGACGATCTGCAACTGCGCCGTGGTATTCCACAGAGGTAAAACACATAAAACAAAAATGCCGACGACTTGAGCGGTCGTGGCGTTCGGATTATAGTGCTCAAAGCAAAATAGTATACATCAAAGCCCTGCAGGAATATAAAATAGCAATAGTTCAGGCCAAATCAGCCTATTTTACAAATAAAATTCAGGCAGCTTCTAACACTGCTAGAGAACTATTTAAAACTGTTACTCACCTGACTAAAAGCCCCCGCGACACTGTCTTCACCCTCGACCAGAACTTTGTGACTAACATTGCGACCTTCTTCCAACAAAAGGTTCAGACAGTTTACGATGACCTTAGTTCATCTGCATCAATCACACTCGGTGAAAATAATGATAGTGCCCCCTTGCCTGGTTCCAGCTATTCCTGTTTCCCCCTATTAGGAGAGTCACAGGTGGCAGATCTCATTACACAGATGAAGTTAGGGTCTCCATTAGACCCCTGCCCGCCACGTATAATGCACATGATTCGATAGACAGTGGCAGCTGTCCTGACCCCCTTGTTAAACAACATTATCACCTCTGGTGATTTCCCTAGTAGCTGGAAGAAAGCCTGCATTTGACCTATTTTTAAGAAGGATTCGCTGAATCCTACCGAACTAAAGCACTACCGGCCAATATCCTGTCTACCTATGCCAGCAAAAATTTTGGAAAAAAACATGAACCAAGAAATGATGCGATACGTTGACCACAACAAGCTCCTAGACCCCTCTCAGCATGGCTTTCGCCCCTCCCACTCAACAGAGTCTGCCTTAATCATGGCAACCGAAAATATTCGAAGGACAATGGACGAGGGTGGCAGAACGGCCCTGATTTTACTAGACCTTACAGCGGCGTTCGACACCGTGAACCACTCGATTCTGTTAAACAGATTAAAAACTCTTGGTTTTGCGGGGGCTGCTCTAGCTCTATTAACATCTTTCCTGGACTCCCGTATTCAACAAGTACACTGGGAAGGCTTTACATCTGACGAATTCGCCCTTCCTGGTGGGGTCCCTCAGGGCTCGGCGTTATCGCCCACTTTGTTCAACTTATATGTTACCCCCCTAGCTGCCTTAATTCAATCTCACGGCCTGCAATTCGTGACGTACGCTGACGACCCTCAAATTGTAGTATCAGTATCCCAGTCTATTCAAGCCACTGCAGAGCGTTTTAAGAACTGTCTTCTCAGTGTAAAAAACTGGATGAGCTGTAACTTTCTAAAATTAAATACGGACAAGACTGAGATAATCGAGTTCGGTCAGAAACCATCGATCTGGAACAACCTCTGGTGGCCCCCAGAGGCGGGCCCTTGTCCTAGCCCTGCAGAAAAGGTTAGGAATCTTGGCTTCCTGGTTGATAAAGAGCTTTCCTGCAAAGCACAGATTAACCAGGTAACCTCCACCTGCTTCCATACCATCAAGGTCCTTAGGAAAGTGTTACCCTACATCCCTCCAACATTAAAAAAAACTGTAATGGCTGCCCTGGTAATGTTCCGAGTGGATTATTGCAATTCACTCTACTTGGGCACAGGAGAAAAACAACTAAACAAACTACAGGCAGTCCAAAATGCCGCAGCCAGGGTGCTGTTGAACTTACCCTATCGCCACCCAACGTCCAAAGCCATCAAGGAACTTCACTGGCTTCCAGTCAGGTGTAGAATACAGTTTAAGGCCCTCTGTCTGGTCCACAAATCCTTGCACGGTATGGGACCAGAGATCTCCCCAAACTTCTCCCTCGACATGTGCCATCGCGTACGCTGAGATCAGCCAATCTGGATCTAATATGCCAGCCTAAAATAGGAAGAATGCGATGGGGGGGGGCAGATCTTTTTCCTATCAAGCTTCCAGACTATGGAACTCTCTGCCCCCTACACAGTGCTCACAAAAGTCTAAATTATGTTTTAGAAAGGCACTGAAAACATGTTTTTTTTTCGTCGCGTTAAGACCCGCTCTCTTTAGTCTTTCCAGCGCCAAGACGCCTCGGCATTCGAGCGCTTTATAAGTACTTCTTCAGTCAGTCAGTCTTTTATTTGAGACATGCCTCAGGTGGTCTTTTTTTACCACATTGCCAAACATCCTGTTCCACCCACCAGCCTTGGGAGTGCTTTTCAGATAATTTGGAAGTTTCCACTACGCAATGTATTTCCTCCCATACTCTTGATTTCTTGGGATTGATAGAACATTTGCCAGAACCGGGTTGTTCTCATCGACCTGAATTGGCTAAGAAGGATGTTGCACACAGACCTCCTATGTGCTGCTCCCTATCCTAGTGGACCTTCTGTCCCAACTAAGGGGCCAAATCCAGGGCTTCAGTCTCCAGGGGTTACTCCTTCATGCATAGAGATTGCCATATGCGTTCCTTTCAGTTTTCCCTGACCCTCCCCAGTTCCTAACACCTCCGAGGACAAATGCCACAAGCTGGCAAAATACTTCGACGAAAAAATTCACAAGATCCTCACTACACTGCCCCAAGTTAACCACAGAGCAGACGCTAACGGTCTACCCAAGCCTGTATCAGACTCAATCCCGCAGCCGGGAGAACTAGACACTTGCCTAGATACACTCGGCCCGGTAACTGAAGAAGAGGTCCTTACAACGCTCGCCACGGTCAAGAGTGGTTCTCCCAGCGACCCGGTGCCCAATCGCATCCTTAAAAAAGTGGCATCCACCATCGCCCTCCCCCTAGCTGACCTCATCAACTCTTCTCTGTGTCAGGGAACGGTCCCTCCCAGCTGGATGGCCGCCGTCGTCAAAGCCCTTCTCAAAAAAACACTCCTGGACCCGTCAGACCTGGCCAACTACAGGCCAATCTCCCTCCTCCCCGAAATCAGCAAAATTACGGAAAAAATAGTGAACAAAAAACTTTCCTACTTCCTGGAGTCTAACAACCTCCTCAGGAACTCTCAGACTGGATTCCGTCCTGGTCAGGGCACGGACACCGCCCTCCTGGCTGTGGTGGAGGAGACCAGATGCATTTTGGACGCTGGAGGATCAGTGGCAGTGATCCTCCTGGACCTCAGTGCGGCCTTCGACACTGTCAACCACCAGGTCCTCATCCAACGACTCAAAGACATCAGGGTGGAAGGAACCGCTCTAGCATGGCTCACGTCATTCCTAAACAACCGCTCCTTCCAGGTCTGGGAGAATTACACCCGCTCCACAGCGATCCCCCTCCAGTGCGGAGTACCGCAAGGCTCATCCCTTAGCCCTACTTTATTTAATGTCTACATGTCCCCACTGGAGGGAGTGGTCACCCCGTTTGGAGTAAAAATCATTAGCTACGCCGATGACACCCAACTGGTAGTCTCACTATCCCATCCCAACCAAGAACCGTCCAACATTCACACCTGCCTCTCCGAAATCTTTATGTGGATGAACGAATCAGCCCTTAAACTCAACGGGTCCAAGACTGAGATCATGCTTCACGGACATAAAGGGCCCACCCTTCCCCTAACCTCTGGCCCAACTGCCTGGGAGAGCCCTCCGCTCCCAGAGAGGAGATTAAGAGCCTAGGGATCGGGATAGAGAAGGACCTTGTCTTCAAAACCCAAGCAAAAAAAACTGCTGGGATCTGCTTCGGCCTTCTCAGATCAGTCAGAAAAATTCTGCCCCTGCTTCCTCAAACCTCCCGGGAACTGCTCATCCAAGGCCTGATCCTTTCCAGACTGGATTATAGCAACGCCATCTACCTGGGAGCTCCCGAAGCCACCCTCAACAAACTACAACGAATCCAGAACGCCGCTGCCAGGATTCTCACGAACACACCGGCCAGAACCTCGGCTAAACCTGCTCTTAAACTCCTGCACTGGCTCCCAATAAGAGAAAGAATAAAAATTCAAGGCCCTCTGTCTCGCGCATAAACTTCTACAGGACAAGGGCCCCCCCATCCTCAAAAACCTAATCACGCCCTACAAAGCCACAAGGCCTCTCCGTTCGGATCACGAACACCTTATCACAGTCCACAGAGTAAAAAAGGCACGCACAGGAGGTCGGCGTTTCTCGGTGAACACAGCTAAAATGTGGAACGCCCTACCTCTCAAACTCAGGAGTGAACCCAGTCATCTCTGCTTTAGAAAACTATTGAAAACGCACCTCTTCCCCTGATCCACTCCTTCTCTCCTCTCCCGGGTCACCCCACTGAATCTGCTGTCTTGGTTTAGCGCTGGGATGCTTCCGGGTTACTATGCGCTTTATAAAACCCACATTCATTCATTCATCAGAGGTTGTCTGTTCTGAAAGATAAAGGTTTATAGCCAGCTGTGCAAATGGATGAATTGACCCCTGGAATTCCTATGGCCTGACCCCCGATACATTATTTGCGCTTAAGGACAACTAGTTTCTGCCCAACGCCCAAAGCTCAGTGAGTTTACGCCACCTTTTAAGGAGGAGGTAGCCAATATTCTTCGCTCCTCGAATTCAGGATCTCCGTATGATCTATGTCCACATAGAGTTGCCAAGCTCGCTGTGGACGTTATTGCCTCTGTCCTTACTCCTATCTTTCCACTTATGGTCAGCTTAGGCATATTTCCTACCTCATGGAAAAAAGCTTTGATACTACTCCCACTTCTGAAAAAAGCCACATTAGATCCCAAAGACTTTAATAATTATCGCCCGATTTCATGTCTTCCCCTTCCAGCAAAAAGAATGAAGAAAAAAAAAGGAATTCTCATCTCATGGAGTATATCCAACATAATGACCTCCTTGATCCTACTCAATTTACTTTTCGTGCTCGACACATCACGGATTTGGCCCTAATCAAGGCTACCGAAGTAATCAGAATGACAGTTGACCAGGGAAAGGGAGCAGCCCTGGTACTGCTTGAACTCTAAGTGGGCTTCGATACCATTAATCACAGATTGCTGTAGGACCTCCTTTCAAATCTAGGGACCATGTGCATGGCCTGGACATTACTGGAATAGTTTCTCCAGGACTGTGAGCAGTCTGTCAATATGGACCCATTTTCCTCTCACCCCATCTTGTTTCTGTGCTGGGTCCCACAGGAATACGCACTCAGCTCAACCCTTTTTAATGTATGTCTCCTCACTAGACAACCTCATAAAACAAATTGGATTCTCCTTAACGTCATACACAGGCGACACTCTGATTGTCATCTCTGTGGCAAATGACGATGAAGCCGCAGGCCCCAGGTTAAGGAGCTAAATGAAGGCGGTTAAACTATGTATGGATAAGAGTTTTCTAAAGTTCAACTCTGCAAAGACGGAAGTATTACTGTTTGGAGGTCACACGTCCTTTTGGACCTCATCTTGCTGGCCACAGTATTTGGGCCCTCGACAATCCCCGATAAAGAAGGTTCACAATCTTGGGGTCTTGATGGATGACATATTGGTTTTCTCCGATCACATTAATTCAGTGACCTCATCTACCTTTTTTACCTTGAGGACCATTAAAAAGATCATACCATTAAAAAGATCATAGCATTCATCCATTGTCATCTGCCAAAAAAATGTGTGATATCCCTGAACATGACGAAATTGTATTACTGTAACAGATTATTTTTCTCTGCCAACGAAATGGTAATAAACAGATTACAAACACTTCTTAATGCAGCTGCTAAGATTCTTTATAAGATCCCTAAATATCACTCAACCTCCAATTCAATAAGACAATTGTATTGGCTCCCGACTATACCTAGAATGACTTTTTAAGTACTCTGCATCGCCTACAAAGTGCTGCATGATCAGTGCTCTTTTTTTCAACAGAGTTTTGTACGAAATTCCACAGGCAGGACCCTACGTTCAGCCTCATCCAAACTTGCGGTTCGTTCCAGGTTCAAGACGGTAACCTGGGGAGGAAAGAGCATTGTACTGGGAGTCACAAAAACCTGGAACACCCTCCTGCTATTGATCCAGGAAGCCCTTAATATACTAGTCTTTCGGAAATTGTTAAAGACCTGGCTATACAAATCCCTGTAGTTTCCTTTTCTCGAGGGCCACATCCTACACCAGTAATCTTCAAGTCCGTGATAAGACGCATCTGGGTATTCGAGCTCTATAGAAACTAAATATTAACAACATAACATTGGACAAGTAAAATCAAACCCCAGCAGCACAAACACTTTGACTTTTTGTAAAGTACCACAATATGAATCTGTGAAAGAATAGTACCTGCCACTAAGACATGGTTTATATCTCTATTTATAAGTTGTATAAACATGTATACATGATTCATTAACCGTTTCGGTACGTCGGACGGCCTAGAGCCGTCTGACGCACCAGTGCTCATGTGCGTCGGACGGCTCCACGCCCATTGCTCCAGGGAGGTATGGCTTACGTGGACCCCCCCAACGTTTTTCTACCCAAAATCCCCTGCAACCCTCAAATTTAGTTGCCAAAATCAAATTTTACTCCAATTTGTTGGAAAGTTGTGGGATCACTGGACTGACACAAATTTCCTACAACCCAGCGTTTCCCCAGGTCTCCTGATAAAAGTGGTACCTCACATGCGTTGGTGGGTCAAGTTTCCACGACAAGCAAGGGCCCAAAACGTATTGTGGAGACATCAAAATCACCTATCACAAAATGTCCTGGTTTTGCATGGGGGGTCACCTGGGAATTTGGCCCTGGGCTCTGCAGCCATCTTTGGAAACCTACCAACCCTACACATTTCTGAAAACTAGACACCCGGGGGAGTCCAGGAAGGTATGGCTTGCGTGGACCCACCAACGTTTTCCTCCCCAGAATCCCCTGCAAACCTCAAATTTATCTGTGTGGAATCACCGTGCCGGCACAAATGTCCTACCCCACAGCGTTCCCATCAGTCTCCCGAGTAAAATGATACCGCACTTGTGCCCACGCAGATTCCAGAACTTTCCATCACAGAAATGTGAGGAAAATGTTGTTTTTTTTTAACAAAGTTTTAGGTTTGCAAAGGATTCTGGGTAAAAGAACCTGGTGAGAGCCAGACAAGTCTCCCCATCCTGGGTTCCCCTGGGTGTCTAGTTTTAAAACATTTATAATTTTGCTAGGTTGCCCTAGGTGCCGGCAGAGCTAGGGTTCAAAATCAACAGCTAGGCACTTTGCAAAAAAGGGACAGTTTTCACAGTAAAAATGTGGTGTATCCACATTGCGTTTTGGGCTGTTTCCTGTCAGGGGCTCTAAACCTACCCACACAAGTAAGGTACCATTTTTATCTGAAGACTTCGGGGAATGCTGGTGGGTGGAATTCTGTGGATCCACGCAGATTCCAGAACTTTCCATCACCGAAATGTGAGGAAAATGTGTATTTTTGACAAAGTTTGAGGTATGCAAAGGATTCTGGATAACAGAACATGGTAAGAGGCAGACAAGTCTCCCCATTCTGCATTCACCTTGGTGTCTAGTTTAAAAAAATGCATAGGTTTACTAGATTTCCCTAGGTGCCGGCAGAGCTAGGGTTTAAAATCCACAGATAGGCACTTTGCACAAAAAACGGTCAGTTTTCACTGTAGAAATGTGGTGTGTCCATGTTGCGTTTTGGGCCGTTTCTTGTCGCGAGCACTAGGCCTACCCACACAAATGAGGTACAATTTTTATCGGGAGACTTAGGGTAACACATGATTGTAGATCAGCTGTTATTACCTATTGACTTTCAATGCATTTCTGCCTTCCAAATGAAAGCCAATGTGTTAAAAAAGTCACTTTGAAAAATGTCCTATAATTCACATGCTAGTATGGGTACTCACAATTTTGGAGATGTGCAAATAGCTACTGTTCCTAAACTCTATATATTGTGTCAAATTACAGAAATAATTAGGTGTCTTTTATCCTGATTTTGTTCACTGTATATATTTTCCCCAATGAATTGTTATATACCCGGTACACCATTAAAAAACCATTGCAAGATGCTGCTCAGTTATTGGCTCTGGGTTTGTTGGGTTCTTGGTGAACCTACAAGTCCTATGTATCCCCACAACCAGAAAGGTCCAGTGTAACATTATATTGCTTTAAAAAATCTGTCATACTTAGAAGACGTTACAGGTGAAAACGTTGGCACAAATCGCTGTATTTTTCAACTCATTTTAAATTTTTCCTATTTTCAACTGTTAGTTTCTATAAACAAAACCTTGAAGGATCTACACAAATGACCCCAATGTTTATTAACACTTCTCATGCCACGGATATGCCACAACTGGCCTCTTTCCGGGCACGCGTCGCGAACATTTAACATCCTTAATATACAGTGATGATGTCACCCAATGCATTTCAGACTTTTCTAAGTCCTTCCTCAGGGGTCCACTGAAAGATTAAAAAAACGTTGCTATAAACATTTTGCTTAAAAAACTGTAGTTAAACGCAATTCGTAACAAGGTCACAAGAAAAGTGTTAATAAACATTGGCTAATCATGTGTGGATAGCACATTGGAATTAAAGAAACAATACAAATTAAAACATGGTGTAAAATGGATTTATTCAACAAAAAGAACAGTGAAAACGGCAACAAGTAAATTTACATTTCTACGATTATAGCTGTGCGTCTGGATTTGGGGTGCAGCTACGCCCCATCCACTGTATCGTATTGTCTACTTCTACGTGGCAAAGGGCGGACCATGTCATCCAGGGAGCACGCAAAAAAAGTTCAAACTGGGAAAAAAGGAGTATAATGGTCTAATTTTCAAGAACTGGGAGTGCACGGCAACTTTCGTTTGATTTAGGACAAAACAAAACACACAAACAAAAATGAAAATGGACGCGGACCGCCACACTCGACTTGCGTGCACTTGTAAGATGAAGTGGTAGCTTTTTTTTATAATGTATTTAACAATCCAAACTGGATCAGTAACTAGAAAGAAAAAAGGGCCCTAAATGATGATCACCTAAGATGGATATTAGTGTGGCATTTTTAGGCACATTTTTAATAACCATTCATAATAATTGAAACGTCGCCATTTTGAATACTCGGACACGGTAAATAGAAAGTTCTTGTTCCACTGTCCGTCTGTGCTAACTATCGGACTACTGCCTGAGAGACCTCAGTGGAGCAGTCAACAGAGAGAAAGACAAGCTAGGCATCAATTGCTGGTGGAGCATTGGAACAGCTCAGCCAGAAAGTTTGGCAATATGTCCACTTCCATTAGTCAAAAGGAGCTATAACTGACCATGCAGTCTTTTATCCAACATTCCAAATTCCATGGGACTTGTGCTTAATTAGTGCAAATGGTTGGAGGTAAAAGGCATCAGCACTAATTTTTGTGGACCCATATTTAATTTTCTTAATCAGACCTAGACCAAAAGAGAAGAGGGAATACTGAAGGTTGAAGAGAAAGTTACGGAAATAATATTGAAGGGTGATATCAGGGATGAAAATGAAGCTACAAGAGTAAGGAAAAGGTATTTGCAATGTAGGGTGGTGGACGAAAAAGGCAAGGGGTAGATTCAAAACTAGGCTTGGTTTTCAGCAGACCTGGCAGTCAGTAATGATGTGACTGCCTCCTAGGAAACACTTTTGGCCCCTGCACTGCTATTTCTAGAACGTAGGGATAGGTTGGAACAAAAACCACTGACAGGAGTGGCAGTAATAAGTCTTTGGTCAAGATCCTCACTCTGGACTGGTGAAGATAAAGGGCCTCGTGTAGAATACAGATGACTTTAAATATGATGCGTTTTCTGATGGTGAGCCAGTGCAGATCACACAACCCAGAAGCAGCTGATTGACGCCACAGAATATCAAGGATCGCTCTGGCAAGTGCATTCTGTGCCACCTCCAATTTATGTGGAGTACTGATATTGAAGTTAAGATAGAGGGAATGGCAATAGTCCAATCTGTACATGACCAGGGCGAATGTGAACCGCTGCTTAATTGTCTTGAGAATAAAGATTTAGACGTATTGCTGATGCACAAAGGGCTTTTAAAGAACAATCTTATCTGATAGACACTTTTGGCCTCCAATTCCTTACTATAGAATATACACCAGGCGTCAGACTGGGGATCGAAAATTTTAAAGGACTACTCCTGCGCACCGGTAGGTGGCATCGTTTGGCTCATTCTGTGTTGTCGGCACTGGGTGTGACATGCGTGGTGTCTACAGAGGCCCAACCCCTGCGACCTGACGTCCGTTCTCTTTTTTTTCTGTGCCAGTCACCTCAATCCGGAGAGAGCTACCCTCAGTTTATTTTTTACTGATATTTGCCTCGACTTTTATTAAGGCCTTTTTCGAGATTGTCTCTCTTGGTGTGCTAGGAATGTCTCCTAAGGAACCTACAGTCCTCAAAGCATGTGGTTCCTGTTATAGACCAATGTCTGTGACAGACCCTCATCTGATTTGCTGGGAGTGTGACTACGACTTTAAGACCTGCAAGGACTGCAACACAATGGACCC
The DNA here is from genome assembly GCF_964261635.1 of Lissotriton helveticus. NCBI lineage: Eukaryota > Metazoa > Chordata > Amphibia > Caudata > Salamandridae > Lissotriton > Lissotriton helveticus. Next base: position 1,258,275,823 of record NC_136070.1, on the reverse strand, counting down.
TAAGGCGTTGAGGGACCTGTCCCTCAAGATCCTTGCTTCCCCGTGTCTGGCGACCTTGCGATAGTCTTTCTCCTGGTCATGGAGAACGTCCTGAGACTGCTTGCAGAGCCGCTCCTCATGGTTGTTGTCTCAATCAAGATTGTCTTATAAGGCCCAAAAGAAGAAGTCTAAGAAGTTGAAGTGCTCTTTGACTTCACTGTGCCAATCCAAGCTATCAGACCTTGCGTGGAAGCATTGGCATCCTAGGCCTCACTCCGCAGTGGGTCGTTTGCCAGGTTTGGATCTGTACCTCCTAGTTTCCCCGAGCTGGAGCGACTGCCACCAACTCATAGTTATTTGAGTCTATGCACCTCAAATGTTGGTGACCTGACCCTTCTGCAGCGCCAATGGGCCCCACGGCTGCAGGTGGCGCCCCTACTGATTCACCTCCGGCGGGTGCACCCCCAGCTCCAGTGTGACCGCATGGATTCAGTTTTGTATCCTATTGGCTTTTCCCGTGAGACCATGACCCCGAGGCATACTAATTTAGCTGTCGATGCCTAGTGGATCACAAATATCGTCTCCATCTGGCAGTGCTGCAAGGTCTCTCTAAAGAGTGGGGAGAGCCTTGGTAATATCTGTTCGCCAGCACTGAAAACACGCAATGTCAGCAGTTTTGCAGTGTAGAGTTTCCAAGGCGGCCTCCTGTAAACATCTCCACTGACACCACTCATGCCCAGAGTTCTCAAGAAGACCAGTAACATCCAGGCCCAAGTTATTATTGTGGCTCCCGATTGGACACAGAGTTTGGTATCCTGAGCTTCTGAGCATGAGCATCAGCCCTCCTATCAGGGTGCCCATTTGAGAGGATTTTCTGCCGTAGCAGCAGGAGAGGGTTCTGAACCCGAACCTGTGCATCCTCCACCTTCATACGTGGAGGTTGAATGGTTACAGTTGACTGCTTTCGACCTTCTTTTCAAAGTCTCTGATGTTCTGGCAGCCAGACGTCGCTCCACCAAGACTGTATACGCTATGCTGTTGGGACAGAATTGTGGCATGGTGTGCATCCAGAAGAAGCATTGTCCCCGCCACCCCACTTCTGCACCCTTGTACCAGGTTCTGCTATATGTTCTTTCTTTGACCCAACAGGGCTCTGCTCTGGGCACTGTTGAAGGTAATCTGCCTGCCATTTTGGAATTCTTCTGGTTGCCGTACCAACCTTCTTTGTTCAAGTCACCTGTTGGACTATGATCAGTAATGACTACAACATATTTCCTCCCAGGCAATTCATTATGCCCCAGTGGGATCTTAACCTTGTCCTTACCTTCATGTGCTCTCCATTTGGGCCGTTACACAACTGCCCACTTCATTTGCTGACTATCAAGACAGCCTTTCTAGTGGCCATAACATCGGCGAAGCAGGTCAGCAAACTGCAGGTTCTCTCTGTACACCCATCTTTTACCACTGTTGACTCAGAGAAGATGGTTAAGACCCGTGCTTCCTTCCTCCAGAAGATTGCCACACCCTTTCATGTAGGCCAACACATAATCTTGTCTACTTTCTTTGCTCTGCCTCACCCTTTCAAAGAGGAGAAACTCCACCGTCTGGACCCAAAAATATTGTTGTTGTTCTACATTGATTGTACAAGTGAGTTCCGGGTGGACTATCAACTCTTTGTAGGATATGTTGGGAGTATGAAAGGAAAGGCAGTGCAGAAACAAACCATCTCACGATGGATAGTGCTCTGTGTAAAGATCTGCTCATGCAATGTCTAAGAAGCAACCCCTGAGAACTTGCATACCCATTCTAACAGAGCCAGGACTGCGACCATTGCATTAGCTGGTGTAGTCCCTGTCCTGGACATTTGTCAGGCAGCAACTAGGTTGTTCTTGTAAATGTTAACCAAGCACCACTACCTGAATGGTCCGGTTCATCTAAAAGGGCCCTTTGCTGGTTGGTCCTGAAGGACTTTTTGGTTTAATCTGTCTACAGACCCACCTCTTGGGAGGTATAGCTTTGGGTTTCTATTCTTAGATAAGGAATCTGCGACTAGAAGTCAATCAGATGAAAAGTAACTCACCTGTGGTCGTGCTTTATTTGGTACAGACTCTGTCTAATCTCTTTCTGCCAAGCTTGTTGTAATTCCGACCACGGTTCGGGCTGTAGTTGTGTCTAAAATCACTATGGGAATTAACATGGGAAACATTGGTTAAAAATTGCAATTTTTATGTCGGTGTCCAAGTGGGCTTAGCAATGAAAGTGTTTACTTCCAGGGTTTTATGCCCATAACCATGCACTTCATGCGGTCGAGGATGACCGTGACAGTTTGCAGAAAAGTGGCAGAAACAAAGGATGGTGCAGAAGCTGTTAATGGAATGACTGCATGCTGCATGCAGGACTGACCTTTAGGATGGGCGAACTGGGCCGAGGCCGCCAATGTTTTGTAAGGCGCATGGAGCTGTGTGCATTAAGGTAACACCAACAACTGCACCCCTGTCATCTTGCTCCAGCCTTATCCATGTCCCTGTGTGCTCCTTTCTCTCTGATTTGCAAGTTGGAAGTGGTTTTTAATCCTTCATTATCATACCTTAATTATAACACCCCATTACCCCCTTGCTCTTCCTCCACTGCCTCACCCCTGCTGACACACACCCACAAAACCATCATCGATGTGAAGCAAATAATCTATTAGTTATTTAGGTGAGCTGGGGGAGGTCTGAAGACATTTCTGTTAACCCGTTGCATGCTGATGACGGAACCGCTCCGTCATCAGCTGCGGGTGCGCTGTGCTGATGACGGAGCGGTTCAGTCAAGGCCCGCTCGCCGCTCATGCGCGGCGCGAATTCCGCACCTGCGCTGAGCGTTTTATTGAGCGGGGCGGGCCATGACGGAACCGCTCCGTCACAAACACAGCGCAGCCGACGCTGGTGACGGAGCGGTTCCGTCACCAGCATGCGCCCGCTGTATTTCCGCCCCGCCCCCTTAGCACTGCGGCGGAATAGCCGCCGCAGTGAAGAGGTTAAGGGGCCAGTCACTGCTCAGCGAGGGAGAGACCAGCGAAAGCAAACGGGGGCCCCCTGCCTCCTCATTTAATTTGCTAAATGCAAAACAACAGTTGATGGACAGAATGCAGAACAATGTCATACATTCACCCCAGTACAGAGATCTGGGCCTAAATCCATCGTTTTTTTGCACTCCACACCACCCCAGTTCAGACATGGCCATATGCAAATCAGACTTGACCCTGTGCCTCATGGGAACAGTCCAGACCGAACTGCCAAGCCATGTCTTTCCTGGACTGGAATCAAGCATCCTAGGACCGGTTTCTGGCTATCAGCCGTCTTCAACCAGGATAGCTTGACTCCAGTGGTGTGGAAAGCATGGGACTCACGTCTGAGCATACCCATCCCACTCGGGGTGACAAATGCAAAACAACAGTTGATGGACAGAATGCAGAACAATGTCCTACATTCACCCCAGTACAGAGATCTGGGCCTAAATCCATCGTTTTTTTGCACAGGGTCAGACTGATTTGCATATGGCCATATCTGAACTGGGGTGGCGGAGTGAGCTGAAGAACGGTGATGGATTAAACCCAGATCAGTTGACTGGGGGTGAGTGTTTGTATTGTTAACGCTCTGTCCATCACCACCTTTGGTTTTTCTTTGTTCGCCCTAAGTTGGCAGGGTATGCTCAGACGTGAGTTCCTTGCTCACTTTGCCACTGGAGTCAAGCAAGCCCGGCTGAAGACGGCTGTAATGCCAGAAACCGGTCCTGGGAAGCTTGGTTCCGGTCCACGGAAGACATGGCTTGGCAGTTCGGGCTGGACTGTTCCCGTGAGGCACAGGGTCAGACTGATTTGCATATGGCCATATCTGAACTGGGGTGGCGGAGTGAGCTAAAGAACGGTGATGGATTAAACTCAGATCAGTTGACTGGGGGTGAGTGTTTGTATTGTCAACGCTCCGTCCATCACCACCTTTGGTTTTTCTTTGTTCGCCCTAAGTTGGCAGGGTATGCTCCGACGTCAGTCCCTTGCTCACTTTGCCACTGGAGTCAAGCAAGCCCGGCTGAAGACTGCTGTAATGCCAGAAACCGGGTCCAGGGAAGACGTGGCTTGGCAGTTTGGGCTGGACTGTTCCCATGAGGCACAGTGTCAGACTGATTTGCATATGGCCATGTCTGAACTGGGGTGGCGGAGTGAGCTAAAGAACGGTGATGGATTAAACCCAGATCAGTTGACTGGGGGTGAGTGTTTGCATTGTCAACGCTCCGTCCATCACCACCTTTGGTTTTTCTTCATTTAATTTGCTAGCATCAGCAAGGGCGCCAAATTGCTCTCTGCCCAGGTCGCTATCTTAACAAGCATTGGCATAGCCAATAGGTCTCACTTTTGGGACTTTATAAGTATTTGGTTATGCAGCACAATATCCTTGGTGCAACAACATCAACTGTTGCATGGCTAAATACTTATAAGGTCCCAAAAGCAAGACCTATTGGCTATGCCAATGCTTGTTCTACTATGTCATCTAAGGACAATTATGCTATTGTACTAGTGCATTTTTTACTCTAAATGGCCGAATTAAGAATGATGGAGAATGTGATGAGGGGTGTTGGAATTGAGTTTTTGGAGGATGTATTTACACTGAAAGGTGTCCCGGAAGTGTTAGTGTCGGATAATGGGGTCCAACTGACCTACACTAAAATTAAGAGATTCTTAGCTAAGTCTGGAATCAAACATGTGAAAACGGCGTTCTATCATCCAGAAAGTAATGGACAGGTTTAGCAGTTTAATAGGGTGATAAAGGAGGCCATCCAGTTAGCTCTTGTTGCTGGGTTACCATGTAAAAAGGCTTTACAGGATAGACTGATATCCTATAGGGTTAACTCGCATTCAGTGACCAGGGAGATGCCATTTGTATTGTTGAGAGGAAGGAAGCTGTCAACAAAATTGGTACCCTGGTGGTTATTAAGGAGGAATGTTGAATATGGGGTGGGGTTTGTGACCAGAGGATGAGGGTAGATAAGCTACAGTATCATACCGTACAGGACCAGATTTCCAAAAACAGGTGGCCTGAGGTTAAGGCAGGTTACTTTGTATGTGTGAGAAACCCCAGATTTGGTCACCGTTGAGGTTAAGGAGAGTGGTAGGAAGTGCAGTGGAGTTGGGAGGATGGTAAGCAGTGGAATCCATGTCACGTGAGTTTTGCAATGCTAAGTGTGATGTTGTCATGTTGTGTAAGGGGGTGGATGGTGAATCGGATGAGGAAAATCCTTATACGTTGGGAAAGGATGTTGTGGTGGATTCAGTGTGGTAGAAGGTGGTGGTTGTGAAGGCTAGGAGTGATCCTGGAGTATGACTGGGGCACGGAAGAGGTAACTTCTTGAACGTCTTGGGGATTACCAGTTGGGATAATCCGCCCTTGTGAATATTTACTTCCTGTTGCTGTCTGGTGAATAGTGACATTCTGATGTATTGTAAGTTCTTATTATTAGTTGCATATAGTTATTTTTGTTGTTGTTTGAAGAGGAAATGTGTGGTATTGTAATGGAATGTTATTGGTAAAACATAGAATGTGGGTTAGCGTTGGTGGTACTAGGGTGGCGGTTGGAAGGGACAGTTGCTATTATGTTTAGGTTGCGCCTGGTGCCACTCTTTATGCGGAACCTAACTTTCTTCTTATTGGACGTGTGGATTCCTCTTTCCAATATACAGCTTGATTTCAGTGACACACTATACATGGTACCGATGTCTGGGCATACCCGTCCCACTCAGGGAGACACACTAACGTATATAAAAAAGTGATGGGTGGAATGCTTGAAGTAATCCCAGCCACTGGAAACTACTTGGGCCTCATCCATCTCAATCCATTGTTATTTTGCACACCATGGCCCCTCAGTTTCGACCCAGCTATATGCAAATCAGTCTTGACACTGCTCCTATGGAACAGTCTATGCCAAACTGCCAAGCCAGGTCCTCCCTGAACCGGAACACAAGCCCTAGTTATGGGCTCATTAGCCAGGTACAGTATTACAGGCTCCTCTCCCGGAGTGTCGCTATTGGAAGATGTTCAAAGCCCCGACCCCGTCAAGAGAATATGCAGCATAAATTAGGCACACACAATGTAGTAGCATCTTCTGGCATTGACCCTGCGCGTTCACCCTCCGACCGCTCTGCCAAGTTTCCCCTATCCTTGCATGACTAGCTTTTCCAGTCCATGTTTTTTCTTGAATTCTGGCACTTATAAAACGAGTACAAGTCCCACATGGTAAAGAAAGCACTTGGACATGGACCTGGGAGTTGTGCCCCCATTTATTTATCCCCTCAGCTGCGCCCGGCTGTAGGGTTGCGTATTACGTTAGCATTAAACGATGTAGGGGTCGATGGCTCCCTACACATGTCAGACTCTGAGTTAATAAGATAAATGTGATGCTATTTTAGCTTTCTACTGCCTAAAACGTCCTCCACTGTAATGCAATTCATGGAGAAATTAAATTCTCCCGCCAGGTGTAGCAAAATGTTGCACGTATGAATTACAACCTTAAATAAAAGACCAATGTTGTAACGTTTGAAGAAAATCAGAACCCAGTGAACATCTACATAATGGTTAATAAAAAGCAAGCAAGCTTAGTAGGATAGATGTGTACCAGTTTGCAGAAACACGTTCATTAAGTTCTTAAACACCCTTAGTATGTCGGGGAAGGCACATGCCATAGCACCCAATGAGCTACGCTTTGGCTGGCCTATCTGCACTAGAAAAAGGTTCCTCGAGGGTCAGAATAGGGATGTTCCTGAGTCAAGCTTGGTCACTTGCTTCTGCCGACAGTAGTGACTCATCCCAGACGGTTGCCGGCTCGCATGCTGCTGGGCCACGATTTCCGTAGCAAAAGTGCCTCCTCCGGTGCAGCTATAGGATGAGCTTGTCATTCGGAGCTGCAAGGTTTCCTCCGGGATAAGTGGACGTCTATTCGAGGCAGGACTTTTTTTGTAACCAATAGAAGAGCGTCCTGGAAAGTACTAACACAAAGATCTTCCTAGTACAGGTTAGTCTGTCAAAGAGTTTAAAATCAGTACTCTAAAAACCTCTAAAAGTTTGCACATATAGAGTCGGAATCACAGTAAAGATAATCGTATGTTTGAGGTCTTCTGTCAGGAGACGTAGGTAAGGCTCGCGTTCGAGATTCTGACGGGTTAGCATGAAAGGCTCTCTAAATATGTTCTTTCAGGCATACCTGTTAAGTTCCTCAGGTCCATGAATGAGTAGTTAGGCTTGTCCTGTGTTTTTTTTTTTTTTTTTTTTTTTTTTTTTTTAGAATTCTGCGACTTGTAGTTTTGGGTTAAATAAATTAAACTAAAATAATTAAGAACTAGCATTGGACGCTCGGCCGTAAAAGTAATGCAGCGCAGCCGCGAAAGTCATCTCGAGTGGTACGCACACGCGCGTGACGGGGAAAAAGTGCTGTGCACGTCGCGCGCGCTTGTGCGTGTAATAGCAAGCTGGTGGCGGCAAGGCAGCACTTTTGAAGCAGCTACTGAATGTCTCCCCAGCACGGCGCATACGCTGGCTCAGGCGAGACCTAAAAAAGGTCGGCACTGGCTGCAGGTCCTGCTGAAAACTTGACATCCATTCAACACATCCCTAGTATTGTGTCTGCGCACAGCAAGCAGTTTCTCTGGTAGTAAGCAGGGTAAGGTAAGCAGTGCTAAGGATACATAGAGCTCCGCATGAACTGTGGCACTTGCAATGCTGTTCTTGAAAAACACCAAAATCCGTGGCTCTGTCTTTTTGCCCGATCATGCAGCGTCCAGGGCCTTCCTTAGGCGGTACATTGATATTGGATGATAACGCTGAAATGAAGTGGAACTAAAAGCTGCCCGTAGTCTACCTCAACTTTTATTTGATTTGTTAATAGAACACATTTTATATTATTTCTTTTGTCAATCATATCTTTTCATTTCCTTGTATTTTGAATTTGAAAGGTGCTTGACTTCTTTCCCATTCTTGTGAGATGTTTGCTAATTTGACTCAACCTTTTGATTATGTCTTTTGTAACTTTCAGATAAGATTGGTAAGAGATTGTTAAGAGAAGAAGAAATGCCTTGACAATTTAAAAATCTTTGTAGGCATTGCCTCCTTTCATCCTGTTTCTTGGTGAATTATTTTAAAGATGTTGGTGCTTCTGCTTGGCAGATTGAGAAATTTAAAGAAGCTATAATAAAAATATTTGTCGCTCTCACTGCTGCATTAATTGACTCCCATTGGGGGGTGTTTGTGATGTAGTGAACTTTGTTCACGGACGACGCGTCAACTTGAGCGACTCCAGTTGTGACTGGAACCTTTTGCAGCTAGGCTTACTGTGGGACATATTCTGCCTTTGTGGAATGTTTGGGTATATTGAATGGTATGGCACAGAGTTTCGTGGTGGTCGGTACGGTTGTCTGGTGGCTGTCTGAAGGTGCCTGGGCTGCTCCTTTATGTCCGCATTACAAGGTCAATAAAACAACGACCTACCTGCAGGGACCCTCATTCTTTCTAAACCATGGCATCTGAAAGAAACAGGTTAGTATTAGATTCCTTACCTTAGAATATCCCCAGGCGTCAGTCTGGATCCGGAAACTTTTGCGTAGCAGTACCCCTGCGCGTCGGTAGGCGTCGTCTGCAGGCGTCCCCTGCGGCTCCGCGTCGTCGGCGTCGTGCGCCGTGATGACGTCGCTGGAGTATATAGACGCCGCCTCCGCGCGCTGACGTCAGTTCTTCTTTTTTCCGCGCCAGTTAGCGCAGATCCGAAGAGCAGTACTCCGGTCTTTTGACCAAGTTTTTTGTTAACTGATTGATCTTTACGGTGCCGGTAGGATGCCCGGTTTCAAGAGTTGTGACGAGTGCGACCGCATGATGTCGGTCACCGACCACCATCGACTCTGCCTCCGGTGTCTGGGCGCGGACCACGACGTGGAGTCCTGCGTCGACTGTCGGGCCTTGACTGGAAAAGCTAGGCGGGAGCGGTCCCGCAAGCTTCTCGAACTCCGGTTGTCGGCCCCGCGTCGAGAGCGGTCCCGGTCCGGTCGGAGGTCGAGGGAGCGGTCGAGGGAGCGGTCGCGGAGCCGCCATGGGCGCTCCGGGAGTCGCCACCATTCCTCCGGCTCGTCAGGTAAGCACAAGAAGTCGGGGCGTCGCCATCGCACCCCCGACTCCCCCCGACGCCCGCGTGCTGCGGCCGGGGGCTCGGGTGACCCCACCCCCGCGGTCCCGCATGGGTCGCCGACGCCGTCTACCCCACACCTGTCGGTCCCTGGGGAAGGCGCGTCGCGTGAGGAGATCGAGGCCTTCCTCATTGCTATGAGGGCGAGGTCTTCTCCGGCGGGGCCTTCGGCGCCTGCGGGCCCGTCGGTTCCGTCTGGGGGCCCGAGCGGTTCGGGTGCTCCTGCCCCGGCGCCGCCGGTGGCTCCGGCCCCGGCGCCGCTGGTTCCCTCTGGTTCGTCGCCGGCTGGTCTCCCGGCCTCTCCGGCGTCGGTTCCTGTGGGCCAGCCCGTGGTACCGCCCCCGCGTGGTGCAGCGACTCCGCCGTCGGCTCCGGCCGGCGTCGGGTCCCCGGCACCGACGCCGCGCGGCGCCACCCCCCTTTCCTCCCCGACTCCGGACTCGGAGCCGGACCGGCGTCGGCCGACGCCGGACCCGACGCCGATGGGGCCCGTTGACCCCGATGTCTATATCGTCGACCCAGAATATGGGTATGACGAGGAGGAGTATGGAGAGGGTTGGGAGGGGTCTGAGGACCCTCTATCCCGTGCCTGCCAGTACGATGTGGACTGGGTAGGTGATCTGGGTGATGCCAGTGGCCTGGACGAGTCGCCCAACCCTGGGTTTGTCTCTCCGTCCCCTGTGGCGTCCGAGGCGGGTGCTGCCTATTCGGTGGTCCTGATGAGGGCTGCCAAGGCCTTACACCTTGAGCTCCCCGTCGCGAAGGTCAAACCGAATATCCTGACGGAAGTTTTTAAACCGCAGTCATGCCCCCAGGAGCCTCTGCTGCCGTTTAATGAGGCCCTGACGGATGTCCTTCTGGGCACCTGGTCCAGGCCCGCCTCTGGTGCGCCGGTTGACCGGAACGTTGCCAGGCGTCACCGTCCCTGCGCGGACGACCCTGCCTTCCTGTCCACCCATCCCTCCCCGGAGAGTCTGGTGATCCAGGCCTCCACTTCGCAGTCCGCATTTCCGTCGGCTCCGCCCGACCGGGAATCAAAGAGGTACGACCAATTTGGAAAGAAAGTGTTTTCCTCTTTGAGTGCTGGGCTGCGGTCTTGTAACACCGCGTGCCTCTTGGGCCGCTACACCCACTCCCTGTGGGATACGGTCGAGGAGTGTTTGCCGCAATGCCCCCAGGAAGTGCGGGACAAGCTCACCCGGGCCTTTGTTGAAGGCCGGGATGCGGCGCGGTACTCGATCCGTTGTGGTCTGGACACCACGGACTCACTGGGACGGGCCATGTCCACTACGGTGGCGATTCGTCGCCATGCCTGGCTGAGATCTGCCAACTTCTCACCAGACGTCCAAAATACGCTTATGGACATGCCATTTGATGGCAGTCGCCTGTTTGGTGACAAAGCGGACCACGCGCTGGAGCGCTTCAAGGACTCCAGGGTCACGGCCAAGTCCTTGGGTCTCTCGACCCAGACCCAGCGCCAGCAGACGGGTTCGTTTCGGCCCTTTCGTGGCCAAGGGAGAGGAGGTCCCACACGTGCTGCCAGCCACGCGGCGCAGAGCGCTCCCCAGCGCGGTGGCGCCCGTGGTTTCCGCCGTGGTGGCGGTAGAGGCCAGCGTCGTGGTCAGTCCACGCCTCCCTCCGCTGCGGCATCCAAGCCTTCCTAGTCCGAGCTTTCGGGCTCACGTGACGCCAGTGGGTGGCAGGGTTCGCCATCACCACTCCCGCTGGCGCGCGATAACATCGGACAGGTGGGTGCTGCAGCTTGTCCGAAGGGGCTATGCCCTCCCCTTCGAGTCCACTCCTCCAGCCATGCCACCGCAGAACCACCGTGTGTCGGGGGACCACTTGACACTTCTGCAGGAGGAAGTTACGGCCCTCTTGGCCAAGGGGGCCATCGAGCGCGTTCCTGGGCCAGAAGTAGGGTGTGGTTGCTACTCCCACTACTTTCTGGTACCCAAGAAGGACAAGGGAGGCCTGCGTCCTATCTTGGATCTACGGAACGTCAACGGCTTCCTCCGGAAGGAGAAGTTCAAGATGTTGACTTTGGCTCAGGTCTTGGCTGCTCTAGACCCACAAGACTGGATGGTAGCGTTGGACTTGCAGGATGCGTACTTTCACATCCCCGTCCTGCCGGCCCACCGGCGTTACCTGCGGTTCACGGTAGGCCACGAGCATTTTCAGTTTATCGTGCTCCCTTTCGGCCTTACCAGCGCCCCACGGGTGTTCACGAAAGTGATGGCGGTGGTCGCAGCTCATCTGCGCCGGTTAGGGGTTTCAGTCTTCCCCTACCTCGACGACTGGCTGTTGAAGGCGGGCTCGCCCCAGACAGTCGTCCACCACCTTCAGATGACGGCAGACCTCCTGCACGAGTTGGGGTTTTCCATCAATGTGCCGAAATCACACCTGTGTCCCTCTCAAAAGCTCCTTTTCATCGGAGCGGTTCTCGACTCGGCGCAGTTTCGGGTTTATCCCCCGGAACGGCGGGTCCGGGATATTCAGGCTCTGATTCCCATCTTTCAGCCGTTATCCCGGGTTTCGGTCAGGTTGACGCTGCGGCTTCTGGGGCTGATGGCCTCCTGCATCCTTCTGGTGCATCACGCCAGATGGCGGATGCGGGCTCTGCAGTGGGACCTGAAGTTTCAGTGGGCCCAGCATCAGGGCAACCTATCCGACCATGTCCTGATCTCGGAGGGCACTGCGAGACAGTTGCAGTGGTGGCTTACAGACCGCGATTGGGTCAGGGGCAGATCCCTCTCCCTTCCCCAGCCGGAGCACGTGGTTGTGACGGACGCGTCCCTCCAAGGCTGGGGTGGCCACTTGGGAGAGGCGGAGATCAGAGGCCTCTGGTCTCCGGCGGAGTCCCGGCTCCATATCAACATGTTGGAGCTGCGGGCGATTCGCCTGGCACTGAAGGCATTCCTCCCCTTTGTCATCGGGAGTGTAGTGCAGGTGTTCACGGACAACACCACCGCCATGTGGTACTGCAACAAACAGGGCGGTGTGGGGTCGTGGACCCTTTGCCAAGAGGCTCTGCGCCTCTGGCAATGGCTGGAACGTCAGGGCGTGACTCTGACGGTTCAACACCTGGCAGGTTCTCTGAACGCCAGGGCGGACGAACTCAGCCGTCGGTGCTCGGTGGATCACGAATGGCGTCTGAACTCGGATGTGGCGAGAGGCCTCTTTCAGCAATGGGGAGAGCCTTGGTTAGATCTATTCGCCACAGAAGAGAACGCGCAATGTCATCAGTTCTGCGCGTTGGAGTTTCCAAGACGGCACTCGCTCGGCGACGCCTTTCGGCGCGAGTGGAGTTGCGGTCTGTTGTACGCCTTTCCGCCTATACCACTTCTGCCCAGAGTGCTGAAGAAGATCAGGCGCGACCGGGCCCAAGTTATCCTTGTGGCTCCGGACTGGGCTCGAAGGTACTGGTATCCCGAGCTACTCAGCATGACAGTCGGTCCCTCGATCCGCCTGCCCCTTCAGGAGGACCTTCTGTCGCAGCAGCAGGGGACGGTCCTCCACCCGAACCTGTCCAGTCTCCACCTCCATGCGTGGAGATTGAGCGGCGACAGTTGAGGCCATTTGACTTGCCTCCTGAAGTCTGTGATGTCATTCTGGCAGCCAGGCGTCCCTCCACAAAGTCGGTATACGCCTGCCGGTGGAACAGATTTGTGGCATGGTGCACAGCAAAGGCTGTGGATCCCCTTTCTGCCCCTCTGTCTGAGGTTCTCCTCTTCCTCCTTTCCCTTGCCCAGCAGGGCTCTGCTCTGGGCACTATCAAGGGCTATCTTTCTGCCCTTTCCGCCTTCTTGAGGCTACCTGATCAGCCATCTTTGTTCAAGTCCCCTATTGTGTTAAGATTCTTAAAGGGCATCACGCACATGTATCCTCCAACTCCGTTCGTGATGCCTCAGTGGGACTTGAACCTGGTTTTGACTTTCCTGATGTGCGCTCCCTTTGAGCCCCTTCATTCCTGTCCTCTCCGTCTTCTCACCTTAAAGACGGCCTTCCTGGTAGCCATCACCTCTGCCAGGAGAGTGAGTGAGCTCCAGGCTCTTTCTATTCAACCTCCTTTCTTGTCTGTTCATCCTGATAAGGTGGTTCTTCGGACTAGACCTTCTTTCCTGCCCAAGGTAGTCTCTGCTTTTCACATTGGGCAGTCCATCACCTTGCCCTCCTTCTTCCCGCCTCCGCATCCTTCAAAGGATGAAGAGCGGCTCCATCGTCTGGACCCAAAACGTGCGCTTTCATTCTATATGGATCGCACACGCCAGTTCCGGGTGGATGACCAACTGTTTGTTGGCTACGTGGGTGAGAAGAAGGGAAGGGCGGTACAGAAACGGACCATCTCTCGGTGGGTCGTCCTGTGCATCAAGGCATGCTACTCTTTGGCTCGGAAGGAGCCTCCTGTTGGGCTGCGGGCCCATTCCACTCGGGCCACGGCGGCTACTACTGCCCTGGGCCGGGGAGTCCCTTTGCAGGACATTTGCCAGGCGGCCACGTGGGCCTCGCTGCACACCTTTGCGAGGCACTACTGCCTGGACAGTCAAGTCCGGAGGGATGGCTTCTTTGGCCGTTCGGTCCTCCAGGACTTTCTGGTGTAGGTTGTATTGGTTCGCAGACCCACCACCGGGGTTGGTATTGCTGGGGTATCTATTCTAAGGTAAGGAATCTAATACTAACCTGTTTCTTTCAGATGAACAAGTTACTTACCTTCGGTAACGATATATCTGTAAGAAACAGTAGTTAGTATTAGATTCCTTACCGCCCCGCCCGTCCTCCCCGTTCTGCGAACTGATACCTAGGGTTAAGGACATCCCTTTCAGGGCCCTAGTTTCAAATGGCACCAGTGTTGGTTCTCACATGGCTCTGCGTGTTCTGGCGCGGAAAAGCTGTGTGCAAAGAACTGACGTCAGCGCGCGGAGGCGGCGTCTATATACTCCAGCGACGTCATCACGGCGCACGACGCCGACGACGCGGAGCCGCAGGGGACGCCTGCAGACGACGCCTACCGACGCGCAGGGGTACTGCTACGCAAAAGTTTCCGGATCCAGACTGACGCCTGGGGATATTCTAAGGTAAGGAATCTAATACTAACTACTGTTTCTTACAGATATATCGTTACCGAAGGTAAGTAACTTGTTCGACGAGGGTGGCTTGGATTGGAGTGGCATAGGTGGTTGATGAATAGTACAGCTTTCATGGCAACCACAGATGCGCGACCCTGTGCAGCATTGTAACCGCTGGTGATCTGTTTATTGGTGGGTTACAGTTGGCGGTAAGCGGAGGTTTATTTGCGTAGTACAGCAGCACAAGTCTGTTCTGGGGAAAACTGATTTCCTGTGACGCTCCTTGCAGAGGGCCGAGTGTTGCTTGGCAATGCAAGTCGGTGGCCATTGTCAACTTGCGTTTACCTGCAGTAGCTGAGTATGATTAACAATGTGGTTCCTTCGTTGTGGTTTTAATTTTTTTCGTGGCAATCGTCATTTCGGTGATTGGCACATCTAATTACTAGGGTAGAACTATTTAGTATTTAATTCAGTTAAGTCAAATTTAATTGTATTTTAAGAAATAGCAAGCATACAAACTCCTCCATTTTTCCTGGCTAAACTGGGGGAACCACCTGTACTTTGGGATTTACAGATTGATATGTTTGAAGCATATGTAAATGTATTGGAAGAGGGTAAAGGTACGGCGAAAAGGATGTTCTCTTTACTAAAACATAGATTTGGAGCTATAGGGTTAAGAGAGTTTAAGACTACCCCCCCCCGCCCCCCCTTTGGACTTTGGACATATGTCTGATGATCAAGTTTTAATGGACCAGGTAATAATGAGGGCTAAATCCAGGAACATTCAAGAAAGAATTGTAGTCAGGTGGTGAAATGACTTTGAAAGCAGCTGTGGAGGTGGCTAGAAGTATAGAGGTGTCAGAGAAATGTATACAAGCTGTGAGAAATGAAAGTGAGGGGACTGTATCGGGTTCAGCGTTTGTGGGAGCAAAAGATGCTAAAAGGAAAAGTTATGAAGCAAAGGGTAATGAAACTGTGCGTATTGGAGGCAAAGGGTTGGTTTGTTATAGGTGTGGATCAAGTAGCCACGTAGCTAATTCAAAAATGTGTCCTGTGTTGAGCAACAGATGGAGTAAGTGCAAAAAAAGTGACACTTTAGTAGAGCATGCACATCTGTTGGGGAAAAAGGTAAATTACATAATAGAAGACGTTGAGAATGTAGAAGGGTGTGTGCAGGATGATTTTGTGGGTGATGTAGAAAAACAAGGGGAGTTGCCCAAGTGCACTATAAGCATAGATGGAGAACACATTGAAACAATGGCTGATTTATGTGCATGGTATGCCATCAGGAATATGAGTATGTTTTACAAAGTTTGTCCTGGTAGACCATTGTATGAATCTGATGCTAACCCAGGTAGTTATTCGGACCATAGAATTCCTATCCAAGGCTTCATATGGACTATATAGAATTTTGTGCTAAACGGTGTCGTGGTATGGTTTATGGGACCACCAAGGGTGCTATGATTTTGGGTTGTCCCCACATAATGATGCAAACAAAGGTTTAAAATTAAGGAAAACAATTCAGAACACTTTCCTTGGAGAGGTGCAAATGACAAATATTTGCAGAAACTTTATTTCCAAACATTGTACACTATATAGTTTTAAAACTACATCAGTGACCAATTCTCTGTCCATCTCAATGTAAAATCTGCTGATTGCATATAAAAGTGGGCTGCTACTTTATGTTTTATGTATTTATTAAAAGTGATAGTTTTTAAACAGGATGTGAGACATTCCTGGCCGAGCCCTGATGACAATGCATTTAATGAATAAAGAGGCAAGTCTGCAGTCAAGTGTTTCTTATTTGTGGCTAGATTTGCATTCTATATGGAGCTAATGTTTAGTCTATTAAATCAAAAGCGTTTTCTGTACAGCAGACTTGCTGAACTTGTATATTTGAAGGTGTTCTCATATGTGATAAAGAAGAAAATGGTGTCTCAGTGAATTAAAATACTTGCCCAGGATCACATAATTTAAAACCAGTCGAGAAATATAATTAGGTTGAGTAGATTATTTAAGTCACTAGACCTGCAGGTCTAGTAACATTTTGGGGATTTTTCAAGCCCTGCAGGTGCTCTAACACTATCAAACACCCTTCTACCCGTGGGTGTAGTATGAGCGTTATATTTATGGTATACTTATGATCATTTCGGTTTACGAATCCATGAACTGTTGTCATTACTCTTCTGAATTGCACTGTAATATATTTGAAGTGTGTCTTCTAGTATATAAGCTATGCTGTTATGTAAACTCCAATTACTGGCATTCATTCTACTGAACTTGGATGAAGGAAGGCTAGGTTGATCTTGTTGATACTTATGACACAAATTAGTCAGCACCAGTCATTGAACTCTGTGAATCATCATGCCAGCAAAGACATTGGTGAGGTCAGTGGTCTAAAGACGAAGACACCCTATCCAAGAAGCAGGGCTCAAGCAAAGCATATTTCTTCATGTTCCCAGTGCAGGACCTGTCAAAAATAGAGAAACAAAAACAAGCTGCATAATAAAAGTGCAGTCCAATTCAGCTTTTACATTGGAAGGGTGTTTTTAAACGCCTGGCAACAGACATACCAAGCATTGGCAAAGCTAGCAGATCTGGCTTTCAAAAATCAGATTTAAAATATTCCTTCGAACATTGCACTGTAAGTCATCCATCCGAGGTGGAATGATGCACCGATTAGCGTGAGATGAGAGGGTAATACTTCTGTGGGGTGGAGCCAAGGTCTACTCTATGTATATTTATAAAAAGACTCAATCCAAGCCCAAAAACTGATACTTCAGGAGATTAGTTTTAAAATAAACATCATCTCCAATAATGTGCCAGTCATTCTTAATTAGGTATGTATAGTAATATCTGTTGGGTTGAAAACCGAATATTCCGTCCCCCCTCATTAAATGCCACAGTATTAAGCAAACTAATATTGACACTTCAAGCACACAGTAACTGGTGTAAAGTATATATTCCCCACAATTGAAACTGTCTTTCTATTTAAGTAGTCTCCCTTTTCCTGTTCATGAATTTTTGTACTATTAATATCTGATACATAACAACTGCCAATTTTTCTTGTTTTGTCCTTCAGAGTGTCCCTTGAATTTTAAACTGTTCCATGTATTTCTAATCGTAGCAAGATAGCAATGCCAGTAGAAGATTCTAGAAGGATAATGGGCTCTTTCTCCAAAAACAAAATAAGCATATTTTCACCTTGACATTTATTTTCAATAAAAACCTTGGCATTTACATTAGCGATGAATGCCCTAGAGAGTTCTAACCCAATTGTAATTTTCCATTTCATCAGTTAAGTGGTAAAACCCAATTGTCGGAGCCACTGACGAACAGAGATGTACGCTTTGACTTGTTACTTTAGTACAGCCAAAAACACTGTACCAGCACAGAGCAGTTCCCAGATAAATATTTTTTCTGACGTAGATTGGCTTCTTTATAGTAATAATAATAATAATAATAATACAGCCATTTGTAGAGCGCGAACAGCTACCTCCAAAAGATCTGTCTGCGCTTTTTATGTGATTCTTTGCAGGTTCATAAAACATGTTCATGTCATATAGCTTTTTTTAAAATGTAGTTACAAAAACAAGTTACATTGAATCATTTGCCCAAATAACATCGTTTATAGGCTGTGCTTTAAGTGCCATACTAACAGTTATTGGAGAGATATGATGAGTTCTTAGCTTTCACAAATGTACTAACTTAAGCTCCTCTCCCATTCGTTTACCACCTTCCCAGTCATTACGTATTCCACAGAAAATATTATAAGCGACGGGTTTCTAGCCAGCACCTAGTGTGAAGAGAAGCACTCTACAGCTAGCAAGTATACCAGGTTTCACGTGCTCTTGTCTGGTGAATGCTCCCCTTTTTGGTTCAGGAATTCGACGCAGGAGTGGCCTCACAAAAACTATTTATTGCACACATGAAAGGAGGAGTCTCCAGCACCTGCTCAGCAGAGGCACACAAAATGCAGAACTTTTAAACAGGCTTTTTGTAATGTTTGGTAGTCTTCCTGTCCGTTCAGATGTGGTGATCTGTTTTAGGTAAACGTGCAATGTGCCTTTGTTCATGACTTGGAGACCAAACGTGAGAAATATAAGAGTAATAATCTTAACAGAAAGCAGCCCTTTCTTTGAAGCAAATTTGCACCTATTGGAGGCTTCAGAAATCTGATAACTTGGACACGTTTGCAGAGTTCCTTCTTAACCGGCTTCAGAATTTGTATAACCTCGATCAGTTTGCAGAATTCCTTCCATCATTACTTTGATAATCTGTACAAGGTTGCAGGGCTCCTTCGTCCCCACACTGCAGAGACAGTGCTGTTTTGTCTTTCTGAAAAGAAAAAAACAGCTCTTCATCTACTTAGAGTTATGTTAACGACTCGAATGCCACAAGTGTTATGCTTTTCTTTAGCCTTACTGCCAGTAGCATATAAAATAGTATAAGCTACCTATCCCGATAACGCAGGGGAAAGGTAAACAAATGCATCCCAGATTACGTGACCTCAACATTCAGTTGACTCACGTCTTTGAGGATGGCCATAACTTTACTGGTAGCAACACAATTAAATCATATCACATCTGCTTTCCCTTAACACAGATAATACATTTATCACGTTTCTAGTGAATAGGTATGGGTTTCACTCTGTGTTAAACCTAGTAGGAATACTGTAAAGGGCGCACATTGCTTTATATCTGAACGGTGTGATGACCTCTGTATTCTTGATATAATCCCGAATTTCACTCGCAGTAGCTTGCAAAAAAACTATATTCCACATGTTAGCAGTATGCTTTTTTCAAATCTTACTGAATTGGGAAATCGCAGGAAAATTACAGAACTGCGAGAGACCATGCATGGGATTTCGACATGGGAGTGATATCTACAGAGGCTTTCTGATGCCTGAATCTGTGCACTCACCAGAAATTTATGAATTGTTCCTGGAATTAAATTCTGCATCAAGGCATTTGTGGCCTTGGCTTAAGACTCAGACCTCTGGCTGAAGAATTTTGGAGATTGAGGGTTTAGCTGAGAAGCAGAGCGTTCCCCCCCATGAAGTGCCTAATTTGAGTTGACTGAAGAAGATAGACTTCAAACAGCCAGTCACTTACGTCTCGTATACATGTCTGGCTTTCACAAATAACATGACTACATTTGTCCTTCACTGGGAACAAAACACCCAATTGTAGCGCCTGACTCTGAGGGTAGCGTTGCCGAGCAGTCTGAGGCTTACTCAAGGGAGCTGGTGTGGCCTAGTAATCGCCATTTACAGGTGCGCAAAAAGAACAATCAATTTATTGTCCAGTCTGTACTTTGCTTTATAAAAGTAAGAGTGCGTTTATTAAACACACACACTACTCAATACTATGCACCAATTTACAAATATACCTCAGCTGTTGGAATTACTTTGTGACATTGCAGAACATCTTCACCCCTCCCGCAGAGGGGGGTTGGGTCTGGTACCACCACTCCCATGTATGCACATCATCTTGCCCCCAATGCAGTTAGTTGTTCTTAACCTGGGGCGTGGCTACCCACCCCATTACCTCAGCCAGCATTAAAAATAGGTACAACTACCTTGGTGACACATAACCCTGACTGCGCATTTCCTACTGACCATGAAGTATGCACCTCTACATCTTAAGGGCTAGCAGTCTGGGTTCTTCACCTAAGCGCAGCAGCAAGAATACATGCTTAAGCACCACTTTAGAATGATAGTACGCATCACATTTGGGTATCATTAGAATGCATTGCAATTACAGCCACTAAAGGCATCACAGATGACATCACAGGATTATACATTTACAGCCAGACACCCTAGCAGGAATGTCTGGCAACATAACCCACTTTGCTAATGACACCCCCTTTATCATGTACTTCACATTAATCATGTGAACTGCAGTCCCTCTAAGAGAAATAACCATTGGTAAATGCATTTCAGTGCAATTACACCTCTTCACCTCCAGGGGATGCCCTTCTCCAGACGGCCCCAACTCAGCTCTTCACTCCTTGATGCACTTCTCAATGCACCCCCAGCTGTAGAACAAAAGTTCCAGCCTAGGAGGCGATGCAATCTTGGCTGAGCCCTTGAGGGGTTGTTTCTTTTAAGTCCCCAGGACACTTAGGGTGGGACTTTCTTCGTGCTGGAGGAGACTGCGCTTCTCCAGCAGCTCCCCCAGCACCTGTGCATTCCTGTGGTGGTGACCCCGTCCTCCTGGAGCCACCACAAGCTGTGAAAATGATGTGTTGCCCCTACAGGCCGGTCCTGGCCTGCAAGACATTATAGGCTTTGCCGCATATCATAGCAGCTTCGGGGAGAGCCGCGATGTGGGCCTCCCGCCACGTGTGTGCTGGGTTGGAGGGTCCGGTCCCACCCGGGCCCCCAGGTAAGTGCGACAGCTGCCCTCAGCCCACTCCTGGCTGTTCTGCCGTGTTTCGGAGGCCTGGTCCCACCATTGCTCTTCTGAGCCTTGCGGGGTGCTCGGTCCCACCAGGGCACCCCGTGCAAACTGCTGGGCTGAGGGCAGCCCGGGGAGTCAACACCCCCAGCTGCCCCTGCCGGATCCCTCGTCACCCCTTTGTGCGGCTGCGGGAGCCGGCTGGGTACTTCTGGTCTGCCCGATCCAGCGGGCAGACGCGTCCTCCTCGTCTGGTCCTCCTGGACTGCAGGGGAGTGCGGCGGCACTTCCCCGGCCTCCGGACGGTCTTGGGCCCCGGGGATGGGGGTGCCGGGCCCCCTCCGTGACTTTAAGGTCCGGGGATTGGGTCCCGGGCCCCCTCTGTGACTTTGGGGTCCCGGGCCACCCCCGTATAATTTCACGGGGTGCGCGACGGGGCACCCTGACTTTAGGGCCCGAGATGGGGTCCCAGGCCCCTCTCCACGCACACCTTCACGGGGAGCACGACGGCGCTCCCCGACTTGATCTTCGGTGAGTCCAGGGTGGGCTCCTGACACTCCACAGGGCACCTTCATGGGAAGTGCGACGGCGCTCCCCGCCTCCATCTTCGGTGGGGGCCAGGGTGGGCTCCTAGCCCCCCCTGCAGGGCTCCTGGCATCCCTACAGGGCACCTCCATGGGGACGCGACGGCGCTCCCCGGCTTCCCTTCTCCTTTGGGGCAGCCCCTGGGACCTGACCCACCCCGGTGGGATCTCTGAGACCGGCGGCGGAGCCCCATGCGCTTCGTCGTAGGTCTTAGGGGGTCAAAGGTCGCCTACCTTCTGGGGCCAAATCTCTGCCCCTGGGGGTCCGTTCTGCCCCATTTTCGCGTCCTCTTGCTCCTGGTGGCGCCCCCCAGCCACTTGGAGCACTCTCATTCGCCCTCCGAGTCTCCAAGAGGGTGCATTCTGCAGGGAGCGGTCTTCACTGGCTCCCTGCGCCAGCTTTTCGCCTGGCTCTCCCCTGCGCCTCTTCTCTCTGCGCAGAGGCCCCTGCTTCTGTGCACCAGACCTGGGCTCTTCTTCTGGCGCTGTAATTTCCTTTGCATCCTTTCTTTCCTGGTAATGTTTTCGCTAGGTTTGGCATACAGCATAATGTCAGTGCCTCATACTGCTAGAAGGAAAAGTCCCTACAGTCTCAATGTTCACAGATGTTAGTCCTAGAAAATATCCCAGTGTTTTAGATCTGGCCATTGAGACCGCTCTAGCTTTGTTGTGCTATTTTTTTTGTTTTGTTTTAATCTCTTTATTAACAATAGAGAATATAACACACATGCAATATCACAGGCTTTGAATGTCAGCCATAGTAAATAGCGGCAATTTCCGCATTACGTTTGGCATCTAGTTCAACCACAGAGTTACCGATAGCCTAGACATATATATTAAGGGTTGAGGCCATACTGGTGAGTTCCATGTAATGCAAAATGTCTGGAAGTTCACCCAAAGTCAACTAAATCAAGTAAAGAGAAGAAGGTAAAATAGAAAACACAACAAAAACTCAATAAGGCAATAACGTTACCCACAGGTGGAGTACAGGGGCCGTCCAAATTGCGCATGCGTGGAATTCGCCCGCACAGTGGGGAAATGTGTGCCGCATCGAAACGGTTAACAAGGTTACCCAATTTTTTAAATCAGAATAGAGGCAGCTAAGCTTCATTATTTGTAGCAGGTTCTTTGGTAAAGACCACGGCTGTAGCATCATTGCTGGAAAAGACGTTACATCCGGTAACATTTGAAGCAAGGGTAACATAAACATGTGGTTTTAGGGCTTGCTAAAATGTATTTCCCATGTTCCCCTGCTTTTGTTTCTGGCACTCTGTTTCTCTCCGGATGTGAGCCCATTCCACCCTTAATTTTATTCAAGTGGTCCAGCTTGCTCCTCGTCTGTGGACGGGGCGAATCGGACCAGACAAGAAGGACAATGCGAGAACTGCTACATACACATATAATCTGGGTCCCATCTTCAGTCGAGAATAGGGCTCTGGAAGGAGGCCATGTCCGTCATTCTGGCGGTTTGATTCCGCCCTAGGAGCTTACTTTGAGTCGGCAAAAGTCATTATCGGGCAGTGGGGAGGAGGCAACTGGCTGTCCCGGCCAGAGGTGTTGCATCAGTTTTGTTAGTGCACCGTAGCTTTTGTGATTGTTTAGTCAGGCGCCACATGCTCCGTGAGAGTCATGATTTTGGGCATTCTTATGGCTTCAGTTTGCAAAAAGTTTATTCCTTTATCCAAGTGTTGCAATATGGCCATGACAGGGTTTTGGCCCATAAGTTGTGAAATGTTCCAACCAGTATTCATTAATTTATTTTATTTATAGTCTTGTAGCGCGCCTGAATCAGCCCCGAAGGGGTATCTCTGCGCGTAGCTTCTGCAAGAGTGGGCCAAATTGTAGTAATGGTGAGATAGAGAGAATGGCGGTTAATGGTGGTTATACATTTCCAGCGTAAATGTTATTACACAGTACAGACATAATGAAGTGACAATAATATCGCTTATACCTGAATAGGCTATTGTCTGTATAGTTTGCATAACATGGTAACTCAACCTGAGTAACAAAGGTTTGTGAATAATGTATTGGTTTGTGGGAGGGCACAATATATAGATTAGCTATAAAGGTAGTTGTTGTATCCCCCCTACGGCATAAAATGTCAGGCCACAAGGTGGCACTGCTCTACTCATTTCTCAATTGGTCCGAATTTTACCTGGTTTTTCAACTCACAAATGTGACCCTCCTCTGTCCCTGCCTCTCCCCCAGTGGCGTCACTAGGGTTGGTGTCACCCGGTGCTGGTAACTCATGGTGTCACCCCCTCACGACTTACCGCATGGACCTCCTCCGCTCCGAGTCCGCCAGTGGACACAGATGGCAAATAACGGGACCATACAGAATCCTTAGTAACGTTTGTAAATTTAGTTTCCTATATTTACAAAGGCCACAGAAATACACCAGTTATAGTTTAGTAAAAAAACTATAACTTCCACCCCATTATGCACTGGCCTTCAGCCAGGCAGTGCATCCACCCACAGGAAAACACCCAATCCATATTCTTGTCCTCTTAAAAACGGAAATTCACGTCATGAGTGTTATACTATTTAAGGTCATACGTGATCATGTTTGGGCAGAAGTTATATAGCTTTTTGACTAAACTATAACTGGTAAATTTCCAAAGTTTTAGATTTTTTTAAACATTAGCTAATGCCTCATTCCAGCAACTAACTACAACATCAGTTTAACATTAATCTTTCTGTGAATTTTTGTTTTTAATTTTTTTATGTAAATTAAGGTATTAGAAACTTAAAATGTCACTTTAACCTTTGCTTTTTTCACTGAATTTCTGGGGTTCTTTGATCATATTCGAAAGTGGACCAAGTCCGAAACCTTCAAATTCAGCAAACCCCAGCTGTGCATGATCATTGTCCATGTGCTGCAGAGGTTGGCTGCAGGGTGTGGCCTTTGGCCAGGCACAGCACCCACTCCTTTTGCATGCACACAGCCCCAACAGTGCACCTCCTTTGGCCTTGTGCACCCATCATGCAATGTCTTCCTCCTTTTATAAAAACACCCAAAACATTTCAGGTACCGCTGTACTCTTATGGCATCCTTATCGCAAGCTTCCACCTCATGGTACCACAGAACAATGTAAGCTTCCTCATGAAGCTTGAGTGGTGACATAGTACCATGCGGTGGAAGCTTGCGAGATTCCCAGAGTACTGACATGACCACCACAGCATTTTCATGAAAAGTTACGGCTGGCCAATCAGAACGTCAATTACTGCAGTACCATACCAGGTTTTGCAGTACCTCATTGGCTGACTGGAAAAAATGCTCTCTCAGCAAGTAATTTTTCATTCATAAATCTCCCATATGTGTCAGAGCGGTGTCCTGGTACTACTTCTGAACTGCTACGTTTTCAATCCCCTGCCAGTGCCCACGCAGCGCCTCTCGCTGTCCTGACACTTGACTGATGGACGAAGGTGCAGTCACATCCAGGACCTGCCCGAATCGCACGTCCCTGACACTCTATGCAGCACTGCCAGGAAGCACACATTGAATCAATTGCACGACAAGTGCACCCACTCTGCAGGGTTGTACAAGCACCCCAACTCTCACGTGGTCTGGGCATACACAACAGAATCCCTATCGGCGCTTCCCTGCCTCTCTGCAACACCCCTTCTCAACCCACCTCCACATACATAGGAGGGCATTGGGGATTTCTAACCATGAAGTAGAAGCCAGCCATCATTGCCCAGGGGTGCTCTGAGGTGGTATGAGCTGCCATCCCATGGGCACTTTAATAACAGCTTCCTCTCTTGTCTCGACTGCCTCTTCTAACCCTCACAGGCCTTGCAGGAAACGTGTATGTTTTCTGTATCACTCAGTGTCAAGTGTGTCAATACCAATTTCGAGAACTTCCCCCCTTTCCCACTGCGCCACTGCCAATTCATTTCTCTTTGCGAAAATGCCTCGTGAGTTTATTATTTGAGTTTTATATATAGCACTGCACTATCAAGACCGGACGGTATCAGAGCGCTTTACAATGGTACAGGTTGTCATCAAAAAAATAAAATGTAAATACATCAATCTAAAATCAGAACAGCTAATTCGAGTTCAACCAACTTGATATTAATTACTCTCTCACCGTGACCGACTGCCTCCGGACCCAAGAAGTAAGTCCCACTGTCCCAAATTTGAAAGGGAGGCTTCGGCGCTCGCCCTGCCTGCCATATCAAAGAAGATGGCATGGTGGCAGACTGGCAGTTAACTTCATATTAATTCTTTATCAGCGCACCGCACGCACTTCAAGCGCTGCTGCCGCCCGTCTCGTCGCCTCCCTGGCGCGTGACCGCGACGCGTCAGATAAGCCCAGCGCGCGGGGGCTGTCCCAGGGCGTCATTGGTGGCGCTAAAGATTGACGGCCCTGGGACCCACAAACTGGGTACGCCGCGGCGCGCATCCACATGACACCAGCATCATCAAATGCATGACATCATCACCACCGGTGCGTGCGAGGAGACGTGCTGCAGTGCACACTCACTGTCTGCACTGACTACAGAGTATTTTAAATTTGTAAGCAGGTGCCAACTGCGCACTGTGGCGTGTGCTTGCGGTTGCTTGCACTTTAAATAAAAAGCACTGGCAGCAGAGGTGAGGGCGAGGCTGAGGCTGCACTCCACTGTGCAGTGCAGAGCGAGAGCGAGCCAGCCAGCAGCGTAACTAACCAGATTGGTGTCACCCCAATGTTGGGGTGACACCCGGTGCGGTCCGCACCCCCCGCACCCCCCTAGTGACGCCACTGCTCTCCCCCACCACACAAAAAAAGTGGAGTTCTGAGTCGGTTCGCGGGGCCCGCGCCAAAATATTTTGCAACAAGTCCGACTCATGGGTCGCAACACTGCGTCCTTCACCGGTGTATGTCTCAAGCTCAGCAAGTAATATAAGATTGACAGCCCAGGCTCCGACAGTTGCTGGCTCCCAGGAGCCGGGAGATCCGTTGACTGTTGAAGATTCTGTGGTTTGCTTTGGGTTCTCTCCATTCATCATCCTGATGTGTTCTTGTCAACAACGTCTAACTTGAAAAAACCAAAGGGGCCCCCTGTAAAAAAGGATAATACCCTAACGGGGACAATACTTGCTTGGAAAACACAGTGCACCGGGCATAGTGCTAAAGATACAAAATGTAACGCTCAAACTGGATTCCATTCATGTAACAAAAGACTTCATATTTTATAAAAATATATATTTTTTATTCCATTTCTTTTTTTCTTTTATATTGCTATTTCACGATAAATTAATTCATATCTATTTCACAATAAATTATTTCATATTTCATAAAAAGACATACATACATATATGCAATGATTTGACCAAGGGACTATTTATATCTCTATCTTTCCCTATCTATCAACAAACCACAGATTATCAAAAAGTATGATTTAGCCTAAGGAGCATGAGTGTCTTCAGTTATAACATAACTTTCATTGTAAATGTAGTACAAATATCGTACTGGGTTGATGGACAACAAACCTAAAATATTTTATCTTCAGTACATACGAAACTGATCCCAGATGTTAATTTGTTTGCACCATATATTCACTTGATTTAACAAGACACTGGTTAAAGTTGTTAAGCTTCACCAACACGTTTCGCCCGTAGCCTTCCTCAGGGTGTTCGCACCAGTGGTTAACTAAAATCGAGGGAAAAATAATTTTTTAGAACATTGTATATTTCCAGATTTATGGTGTAAGCAATGGCTATCATCAATAACAATATGTGGTCACATAATGGACCCTCTACATCCAGTATTAAACTGGTTCTCAGAGCTCAAAGTTCAGCACTCCACTATCACATGTGCCCACTAAACTGATAAGATACAGTAGACACATATAACGAACTATACAGTAAACTCTAAAAGTTATGTCTATAAAAACACTTATCTTTAAGGCTAACACCTCCATGTCTAAGATTTTGACCTTAGGTTTACTCTTAGATTAATGAGGGCTGCCCATAGTTATCCGCACCCTTTCTTGGTTTGCTTATCTTTCCACAAAAGGCTGGTTTCCTATCTCGATATTACATTGATTTGGAATTGCGTTTGGTTACCCCGAAAGCAATCAATTCCTTAATTTATTTTACGACTGAAGCCATCTGGGTGGATCTACTTGCATCATGATCACGGCTACATCTCTCCTAGTCTGATCAATAGTATGGCATGTAATATCTTACCAACACTCTTCCAGTCTTTAACTGCGTAACATCATGTCTGATATCTCTGACTTTTCAGCAGTAATGATTCTAAAAGGGTATAAGATCAAAAAGATTTATTTAAAACTAATTCTCCAGTAATTATGATTCTATAGGATAGGCTTTTGAATCGCTTACCTAAACTATAAAATTATATATTTCGATTGTTACAACTAATATGGGGGGTGGAAACGCACACCTATCTAAATCTGTACTTTATGTACCAAAATGTTTTCTGTATATACAAAGGTGCCACAGTGTGACACTTGCTGTCTTACAAGTGTACAATAAAGAACGAAAACAATAGTGCCAAGGTAGGTAGTAAGCACTGTGCACTGTTCAAATTCAATGGGCCAACTGGACCCTTATAAATTGATCAAGAGTTCATCCAAAGTTAATATAAATACAAACACATAAGCCATGCATTAAACTTGTATTTTATGCAAGTCAATTCAAGTGATTATTCATCATATAAACACGACATTTGATTATTTCATATTTCAAACATGAACCTATACAAAGATGGAACATAAATTCATTTCATCATGAACAGTAATCAAAGATATGCTACATAACAATCCTCTCATAAATGCAAGCTTGAGAGAGCCCAGCCCAATGCATTTCGGGACATTGGTGTCCCTTCGTCAGGGGCAGCCTGTAAAAACAAAATACATCTCACCAATATGTATTCATATAGACATAATAATCAGCAGACAGCTTCAGGTGAAAACCATATCAACATGTCACCACATGCAAAAATGTCAACAGTGTTGCCAATTTTATGAATGTCACCATATGATAAAGTACACAACCATAAATCAGTAAAAAACAATTGAAAAACAATGACCCAAACTTAGTGCTAGTGCAAAGCGCGACATATGTTTATGAACGTGAACGTGCAGTGATGCACGATAGATAACTCCAGATGAGAATAGAAAAGAGAAAAAAAAAATGTGCCACCACCCGGAGGTCTGATATTACCCTACGTGGCTGAAGTCTTATGGTGGGTACTGAAAGAAAC
This sequence comes from Lissotriton helveticus, assembly GCF_964261635.1. Taxonomy (NCBI): domain Eukaryota; kingdom Metazoa; phylum Chordata; class Amphibia; order Caudata; family Salamandridae; genus Lissotriton; species Lissotriton helveticus. The sequence continues at coordinate 1,258,247,378 of NC_136070.1, read as the reverse complement.
TAACACTAACGGTTACCAACCACAGCCTAATCACCAAATGTCACCACCAAGATGGACCTTGTGTATACCCACCTGTAGAAGCAGGATGATAATGCCCGATGTGGGTGAAAAAGCGGGAAATATCTAGTTGATAAATATCTTGAAGGTGAATATTCACGACGACTGAAATAATGAAAGGAGGGGATTTAAGAAGGAATGCTGGCATGTAACGAAACCTACGCGTCAATGTTGTAACAAAAACACTACTCACCAGCTGTAGTGGGTGGTATGTGATGCTCAATCTGCTCATAAAATGCAGAGCCCAAAAGTATGCGCCAATATTCTTAAGCGCCAAGCCGTTCCTTTGTTAAATGCACCTAAACGCAATAATCTGAGGGTTACCCCCTGATCCACATGCTCATAATGGAGTCAAGCTGCCTAAATAAATCCTCCAGATAAAGGCATACTGTGGAAATGAATAAATTCGATCACTGAAAGGGATGCTTCCATTTACTCCGAGGTCTCCTCCCAATTTTAGAAAGTGTGCGCGGCACCGCGCGCAACCTTAAACATGCTCTAGGTGATAAACATAGACGGGACTGGGACATAAACAATGACGCCGCCATGTTGGAACAGTAAAAAATGCGAACGGAGTGTTAACCCTGACACATATTTGTGTTAAATGGTGAGAAGGCCAATCAAACAAGGTGGGTGCAGTCCGTAAGAGTAGAACTCACTCTCATCAATATCCTACGTAGATAGAGAGATATGGTCTCACTATTGGGCGGGGAAACCATGATAACCACTAACTCTGGGTCATAAATAACCAAACTCAAAAACATGTACCTCCTTAGAAAAGTACCCCAGCAAAAGACAAAAAGTGTAAATTAAACCAAAGGAAAGTTAAAATAAATAAATCGAGAGACAGAATATATCCAGTGGATATTATGCCATATGTCAATGGGCAACCAATAGAAACCTGCACCAAAGTGTTGATCTGGTGATCATGTGAATCAAGTGAAAAAGTACATAAAAGCCACGGGGGTCATTAGACTAACAATAACGATACAGAAAATAGTGGTACAAAGAAAAATAATTGCATTCAAGTGAATTCAAAGATAACACATTACAACCATCACGCATAAATTAGTACTCCAAACAATAAATGTATCTCAATTCTAGGAAGTCAGGAATATTGAGGTAAACATAATACATGATACGTCTTGAACTGCCTAAGAGTGATATAGAGGAACAATCATAAACAGCTGCTGTAACCATGATATATGTGGGAGCTGCTAAATCCTCACAGGAAACAGGTCATATCAATACGGTCATTAAGACCGACTGGGAGCATGGTGCCAAGTGTTTGAATACAAAATATCTCTTTTAAGAAGGAACTTGTTAATGTCTACGCCTGGTCTAACCTCTGCCTATTCAATCATTTGGAACCTCAATTGTGAGATTGAATGTTTTGCCTCTTCCCAATGGGTAGCCAAGCTGGAGGTAACATTCTTAGTGCGTATCCTACTTTTATGTTCTGTGATCCGTGTCCTTAATTTGCGTGCTGTCTTGCCCACATATGCTTTCCCGCATGGGCATTTTATACAATAAATGACATGAGCAGAATTGCAGTCACTGGTATGATACAATGTAATCCTTCTTCCAGACAATGGATGGGTAAGGACATTGCCAGTTGTGACGTTGTTACAATGGGTGCAGTTGTTGCACCTCCAGGTTCCTGCGAAATCCTGTTGGGTCTTCACACTTTGTGGAGTGGCCAGTAAAGAACGTAAATTCTTTCCTCTTGTGTAGGCAAATAACGGTCTTTCCAAAAAATGCCGTTAAAGTCTTTTTCATTCTGCAACAAATTCCATCGTTTAGATATGTTGTTTTTGACTGCTTGAGAAACTGTAGAATATTTGGAAACCTATACCATCCGAGTGGTGGGCTGCAAAGACTTTTTCTGAAGCAAATCGTTACGTGACTTGTTCAATGTTTTCTGAAGACACTCTTGAATGATGTTCTCGGGATAACCCCTTTCCCTAAACCTTTGAGAGAATTCTTCAAGTTTGGCACTACTAACCGTAGGATCTGAACATATCCTTCGTATTCTTATGAACTGAGAGTATGGCAGATTCTGGATCAGGCCTTTAGGGTGAAAACTGGAATATAACAATGTGCTGTTACGATCCGTAGGTTTTGAATAAACAGCTGTATGAAATGTGTTATCCCGTAGTTTATGGATCTGAACATCCAGATAATGTATAGTTTCCTGTTGAATGTCAAAGGTCAAATGGATGTGTGGGTTAAGATTGTTTAGGGTATCGATCATGGCAATTAGTGACTGTTCAGTGTCTTGCCACAGTAAAAAAATTTCATCAATGTACCTGCAGTAAAGGGATATCTAGTGTATTAGAGATGATGTTGTCCATTTCGTACTGAGACATGTAGATGTTGGCATAAGATGGAGCCCCCTAAAAACCCATGGAGGTTCCTGTCAATTGTATGTAGAAATGTTGCTGCCACTCGAAATAGCTGTTGTTCAAACAGAACTTTAGCAGTTGCAAAATAAAGATTTTCTCCATGTTGATATCAGTAGATTGTAGTAACGCCCATTCTACAGCCTCTAGGCCTGCTTCATGTGGAATAGACGTATACAAGGCTGTGACGTCAATAGTACACAATAGGATGGATGTTTGGGGGTCGATTTCCAATGCGGTCAATTTCTGCAAAAAAAGAGTGGTGTCTTTGAGATAAGAACACCACCTCTGAACAAAAATCTGTAGATAGAAATCCCAAAATGTTCCCACCGGGTCAAAGATGGAGCCGCAACCGGAAACTATTGGGCGTAACGGTGGATCTTGGGCATCCTTATGCATTTTGGGTATCATGTACAGTCGTGGTCGCCGTGGGTTTTGAGTTGTTAAAAATGCTTTAGTCTGATCGTCAATCCATTCATTATCACAAGCCTCAACTAAAATAGTGTCGAGCATGTTCTGCAACTGCAAAGTAGGGTCATATGTGAGCAGCATGTATGTGTTCAAATCATTCACATGTGTGTTTACCTTCTGTTGGTAATATTGGGTGTCCATGACGACTAGTGCGTCGCCCTTATCTGCTGGTTGCATTGTGATAGTGGTGTCATTGGCTAATGTTTTGATCACATTGCGCTCGTACTTAGTGAGGTTATCATGTTTTTTACCTTGTAAGACAATTGTTGGATATCTTTGTACACCAAGGACTCAAAGGTGTCCAGCATTTTGTGGGATACTGAGGGAATGAATGTACTTTTAGGTTTGAATGGTTGCTCAGAGCGGGTGGTACGCTGAGGGTCCTCTGAAACAATATTTGTAAAAAAGTGGCAGAACTTCAATTATCTCCTAAATCTGAAAGTGTCTGCTTGTACTTGCAACGGTGTAGTGGTATTGGTAGGTAAAAACGACATTCCTCGACCCAAAATAGCAATCTGTTGTTGATCAAGCTGCTTAGAAGAAACGTTCATAACTAAGGTACAGTCTTCCCACTGCGCAAGGATTTTCCTGCCTTTTCTTTGTCCTCGCCTGGTTTTCCTGCTGATAACAGTTGACTTGATGCTGAGCTGGTTGGTGGTCGGTCTAAATCTGGTACCTGGGACAAAAAAGACACTGTTGGCATGGATTGTGGTGTTTCAATTGTACTAGTTAGTCCTGCCACTTGGCTAGGTATGAAAGCTTGTGCTGGTGTACGACTCATGATGGTATCCTTATCAGAGACCAAGCTCTCTTCTGAGGAAGTCGTGGTAGTGGTGGTTTTACGGTGATCAAATCTTTTTTTAGAGTAAATCTCAGCCCAGGTATAAACCTCGTTGAGTTTATAATCAACAGTGTCTCTTTTATATTTACGGAGTTTGCCCTCCTGCAACTCTTTTTCATACTTCTCAAGTTTTTGATTGAGGACCTCAAGTTGTGAATAAAATCTAGTGATCAAACAGATTACTTGATTACATTGGTTGCAATATTATGTTCGTATTGAAATACTCGCATATATGGTAACTTAATCGAGGCTTTCGGTATCAACATAAATCCCATGATTATTAAAGAGGCATGCCGTTATGTATTAAGTCCCCTTTAAGGCAAAGTAAATCTCTTGTCTTTTCGTTAGGTCCGTTTAGTGAAATCTAATGGTCAACCTGCTTACTTGTCAACACCGTCTCCATGGGCGGGCATGGTACCCGGTTCCTTTTTGGCCTGCATGCGCAGTTAGTGCTCGTCACTTGCGCGGTTACCATTGATTATCATGCCCAAAGGCAGTCCTCCTATGGTAGTGAATTTTGAGAGGAGAAGTGGTGCAATGACCGCTCGGTGGATATTCTTGCGGAGGCTCCTAGATGGGATCCTCCATTCTGTGTATCGGTCATTTTGCATGAATCTTGGGACTCTGAGTTATTGGTTACAAGAATTGGTGTTGGAGACCGTGTTGAATTGTGAACTTATATCCCAACCATGGTTTGCTAGGTAGGTTTGCTGTTGGTGCCCATGTTGTTGCGACGGGAAGGCAGCGGAGGACCTTTGTTTGTGGAGGTTGTAATGCTTGTTCGCTGTTTGGACATGGGGGTTAGCAAACACAACGTGACAATTTCTGATGCATGGCCCAGGCGTCCTGCCAGGGAAGCGGCTTCTAGGGACCTATTGAATGTAGATTAGCACCCCAGTTTTAGATCACTATGGTCAATTGCCACCAGTTTAATGGTGATTCCTATATTGTTACGACGGGAAAGCATACATATGCTTTCGTTCGGATCATCCCTTTAAGGCTACGGGTCTAGATGAGTCAACAAACTCACATCGTGCCTTATGAAGCCATTTGCTTCAGCTTCTAAAGTAATGCTTCGATATATGCTTTCATGATTTAGTGGCTCAAGGAGCCCCGACGGGCACAGTCACTACGTCCTATTTATTCAGGTCAATCAATCAATCAATCAATCAATCAAGGCATTTATAGAGCGCACTACTCACCCGGAGGGTCTCAAGGCGCTTGGGGGGGGGGGGGGGGTGCCACTACTGCTCGAACAGCCAGGTCTTGAGCTTCTTCCTGAAGGAGAGGAGGTCTTGGGTCAGGCGAAGGTCGGCAGGGAGGGTGTTCCAGGTCTTGGCGGCCAGGTAGGAGAAGGACCTACCTCCTGTTGTCGCTCTTCGGATGCGGGGGACGGCGGCGAGGGCGTGAGTGGTCGATCGGAGGTGGCGTTTGGGAGCGTAGAAGTTGAGGCGGTTGTTGAGGTAGCTCGGGCCTTGGTCGTGTAGGGCTTTGTGTGCGTGGGTGAGGAGACGGAAGGTGATTCTCTTGTTGACGGGGAGCCAGTGCAGGTCTCTCAGGTGCCCGGAGATGTGGCTGCGTCTGGGGACGTCGAGGATGAGTCTGGCTGAGGCGTTCTGGATTCGCTGGAGTCTCTTCTGGAGCTTGGCGGTAGTTCCGGCGTAGAGGGCGCTGCCGTAGTCCAGTCGGCTGGTGACGAGGGCCTGGGTGACCGTCTTCCTGGTCTCGGTGGGGATCCACCGGAAGATCTTCCGTAGCATGCGCAGGATGTTGAAACAGGACGAGGAGACGGCGTTGACTTGTCTGGTCATGGAGAGGGAGGAGTCCATGATGAAGCCCAGGTTGCGTGCGTGGTCTGTTGGTTTGGGTCAGGGAAGTCATTGGGCTGCTTTCAGGACCTGCAGCTCGGAGGCAAAGTCTTCCTTTTCTACTGACCAGTACAGATCATTAACGTTCAGTAGTGATGAAGCGCGTGCGCGTTCATTCCTGGATTTAGAAATACAAAGAGCAGTAGGGGACGGTGGGTGACCTCGTGGTCACAGGTTTAAACCCAGCAGATCCACTCGGCCTTTCATCCTTGGGTTGATTTAGCAAGTACCATTATGTTGAGTATCAATAAACGTGTTATGCAGCGACAAAGTACCTTTCTGGTGGGCGTGCGTACAATTACTCCTGTTGTTGGTGTCACAGCCAATGTCAATCACAACACTGGTAGGTGGTCACTAGCTCCTATGATATGCCACCTTCCCTCCTCCTGGGTTATCGACAGGAACCAACATTAACAGCAAACAAACTCACCTCCCTGCCATCCTCCAGAGTACACCCCCTGCAATGGCATTAGTGCTCCACCTCACTATGTATCAAGCAAGTTAAAATGAAAGAGTAGCATAACAAGCCTGGTCACACAGAAGCAGCACACAACCACAAACGACATAGGTCACAGCAATAACAACTGCTCGTATTAGGCGACCAATATATTGCAGCCTGGGACTCATAGCTGCACTGAACATAGTACGTTTGGCCTCAAATCCCCTTCACCAAGCAGCATTAAAATATGTACGGCGAATCTTAAATCCCGACATCAATGTCACTGGACTACTCTGATTGTAACACTTTAACAGCCTGGGAAGATTGGGAGCAGATCTGTATAGTAATTACGGCATGTGGGGAAATTCCTTGATGGAAAAGGGGTCATATGGCAATTAAACATAGACTTACACTACTAAGGCCCCATGATTCTATTCTCAAATGAGCTTCTATGGTGTATAAAATGCTGAATACCAGATTTTTTAGCTGAACCGTTATCCAACTCAGGTTTTATAAGCAGCTGACCACGACCTATCATTGCTGTTTCTGTTGGCTCAGTGGACTACAGCTTCCACTGCGGGGGCCTGGGAACTACCTCTTGGGCACAGATCAAACCCCGTTGGGGTCTCTCAGCCTGTCACCCTGCTGAGGTTGTTAAAATGAGTATCATTGAGTGGGAATATCAACAAACACCTGTTAGTCAGCGCTAACATACCCAGGGTTGACCACCAGGTTCTTAGGAAAATTAGGAAAATGCCACTTGCATAGGAGGATGGATGGCGATTTCAAAAGGGTCGCAGGACGGGGGATGGCTCAGTCAATACAAGACTGACAACCTTATGCTGAGTAAAATCTTTTGTAGCATCCAGTACATTATTACTTGCCGAGGCCTTCAGTGGTGCGTAGTCAAAGCAGTCCAGATCACACCATTGAGGGTGAATGTGAGGCAGCGTCCCCCAACAGAATAGGCCATGAAATGTTATATTAGCACGAGGTTGGGGCTGACTATCTCCTGCCATTTGGCGAACTAGGTAATTGCAATGTGATTCCTGTGAACCAACTAGGCACACTCAGCAGTCAAAGCTAAAAGAATAAGCACATGCCTTGTAACCCCGAGGTGTGACGGACGCAACTATTTTATCACAGTCAAAACAAATCTAGGGACTCACTGCAGATGCATCATAGACCGAAATTCACTGAAACAAGACTTCACACAGTATTAATTTGTTTGCCATAGTTTGTCAAAACTGTAAAAATGTATCTGTCTCTGCGACACTAGAGGTGCTCGCGATAAACGAGCGTGTTACAGCCATACAAATCATAGTACTTACTTACTACAAATGCACATAAGACAAACATTCATGAAACCGAAGGACACAATAATTTGTTTGCCTTAGTTTAACAATAAAACTGTTTGTGTAACTGTAATTTTCAGTTCAACAGAAAATGCGCTAAACGAGTGTGAGTTGCAAGTTGCCCGCCTACCACCACTGCAGCTAGGTGGGTTGCTTAAGCTGGCCTTACTAAAGCATGCAGTGGTTCCAAAGTTCTTGGTAAACCCTGCGTTAGAGCAACAAGGTCAGAGTTATTAGAAAATATTCAGCACTCGCAAGTTAAGAAAGGGCAAGTAAACTGCAAATCTGGTTATCCTCCTGTTCTCACCATCCTAATAGCTCTGTGTTGGTATTTGCAATCCTATTGGCGTTACATTCGCCCATATCCTGAGATTGGTGCACCTAAGACAAACTTTCACTGAAACCGGATAGGACACATCATTATTCTGTTCGTCATAGTATCAAGAAAACTGTCTGTGCAAACAGATTGGTCATTGCAACAGAAATGATAGATAAGCCAAATGCTCCTGAATTATCGACATTGCAGCTGGGCGGGTTGCATACGTTTGTCAGTCTAAAAAGTGTGTTGGGGTTCCAAAGTTATTCCCATAATTTAAGAAAGGGCAGGTGATCGGCCCGTATTGTTCTCTCCATCCCAGTAGCTTTTTCATCCACGTGTCTGCATGCTGCATCAGCAGAAGTCTGGCCCTGGGCTACTCTCGCGAGGGTTGGAGTTCGTGAGTCATCCTTGAAAGTGTGCTGTGGCTCAACAGTGTTGAGAAATTGGCTGGAGCAGATATGCTAACTATCACCAGAACACATCTTGCATTCCTAGTTATGAAGGTGCAGGTAAATTCGTTCTTATGTTTTACCCTTGGTTCCCACTATTCAAAGGCATTAGCATCTTTTTTCTGCACACTGGTATACCTTTGGCAAAAGTCTGTCTATGGGCTATATACACTAGGGTGGGAAAGCCAGCATGGCGACACAGCATCTGCAGATCGCAGTCAGGCTGATGGGTTTTGCAGGCAATAAGGACGTGATATGTAGCAGTATATTTGGAGTACACTTGGGGGACCTCCGCCTCACCCCTTGGTTTTGATCCACCTTTGTCGTGCTTTAGGAGGGAGAGGAGCACTAGGCGTCCTAGAAGGCACATGACGCAATTGAAATCTGACGCATGTCTACATGTTCACTTGCTGGTGCGGCACTTGGTCATCAGGCTGAACCCTCGTATTTGGGACCTTCCAAGTATTGGGGGCAAACAAGGGCTTAGTCACCCCCAAAAGATAAAGCACAAACTTGCACACAGTGCGTTATAGTTGGTAGCATACAGAATTGTGGTTACGAAGAGAGCTGTTTTATATCCCCAAGCTGTCCTATTCCTGGCTGGTGCTGTACAATTAAACAAATGGAGGTCAACTGAGAAAGATAAGGGTATTGTTTATTGAACTAACATACTTGTGACCTTGAAGGCGGACACCTCTACACTTACCAGTGAATCTTGAAGTCGAGGCCAGGGCAGTGAGGGGTATATAATGGGCCCAGCCAAACCCCAATCAAAAGTCCCATTAGTACAGAGGGAACCAGAGGGACATATCTTGGAACTGTGGTCAAAGAGGAGCACAGTAGTTCCCAACTTCCAGGGAGGCCATTGAACTTTCCTACAGAAAGGTAAATTAAGCCAAGTATGAGCCCTCAAAGTGAATTCGGAATCAAATAAGATAAGAAGGGCTTGGTAAATTAGGCATGGCCTATTTGGCGCAGACACAACATGGGGCACTTGCCAGAGGGGGGGGGGGGCGGATATGACAGCGGCCACATCAAGGGCGATCCAGAGGCTGAATGGTACATAGGGGTACCCTCTTCAGGAGCACAATAGGGGTGCAGAAGCCAAACAACCCCAGGAGTCTTTACGGCAGGACCCTGGAGGACAGTGACAGCGCCCCGCTAGTCCTTCGGGTGGTTGTAAGCCTGAGCAACCGGGACTTGCCTGGATATGCTCCGCCCCTAAAAAGGCGTGAGTAAAGGAATGGACTGGTGGGCCACTGCATTTAAGGGGGATAATCCACACAAAATGGTAGCACCGATTGGGTTGGCCATGGTGCAGTTGGCTCATCAGGCGGGTATGGCAGCTTAGGTTAGTCACCGCTGCCTACCTTTGGATCACCCTAAGTTAACCCACCACGTTGGCGCATATTTCTTGTATGAAATAAACCTGCAGCAAAATGTTTCCCAACAAACATGTCTTGTGTGTTTATTGTATTGCTGTACATGCTATGTTCTTCTTGCGGGGGAGGTTGCCTATAACGGCACTAAGCCCACAGTGCCCAGGAATGCGCCGCAGAATCACTATCTGTAACTGCGCTTCGCCAGATCACTCAGCATATGGATGGGCGCTAGGCAATATTTGTATGGCCGATCAGGCTGGGGGTACCAGCCAAAGGCCCGCAGGGTAGGTCGTGGTTAGCCCAAATAGCTTCTACTGATATCAGGTGTCCCCTCTGGTCACGTCACCAGGTTGCTGTGATTTTCTGGTCTCCTCTCTATATGTGGCACAACAGGGCTCAGTTCAGTGGTAAGCGCTTTAGGGTGAAATAATGCTCTTGCCAGGCCTTGATTGCTGCAGTCCCCATCTGGCCCCCTGGAGACGCCTCAAGCACATGTTAGGTGTAGGGTCAGGTCCCCAGTGGGTGATGGGGCATGCTAAATCACTTTGGAGCTCTGGCAAGATTTCTGAATCCAAGGTGCCTCTGTCCATCAACCCGGGGGCCAAGCTGCATCGGGGGCCCATATGGCAATCACCCCTCCCCCCCCTCCCAACGATCCAGCGCTGAGAGTGCAGGCGGGGTTAGCGGCACGCTGCAGCTCGACTCTTCACTGCAGTCTCCGGGCCCTCCGCTCTTGAGCTCTACACTCCTTAGAATCAGGGAGAGGACTGGGGCCACTCATCTTCCCCAGCACGTCTCTCTTGGTACGTCAGACGGGGCACTCCACCCCACGAGCCAGGCACAGAACCCCCGGGACCCGAAAGACCCAGCCCCTGCAGCCGGCCTCTTTTCTCTCACTTCCATGGGTCTCACCACTCCTCCTTGGTCACCAGACTCCGGCACAACAAAAATCTTCACAGGTCGCAGATGGAGGCAGCACAGGCTACCTGCCAGCAAAGGACACATGCCCCAGACCAGCTGAAGCAGGATCCTCTGCTGCAGCCCCGCAGATGTGGTGCCAACAATTGGAGATGGCGGAACCAGCGCAGCAAGGCTTCCGATTAAGGCCCTCTCTCTTCAGGTAAGGCCCAATGTCGGGGGTTCCACTTGATCCCTTCCCCACAGGCAGGGAGGGTGTTGGAGATTGGTCGGTCGGTTTCCAACAAATATGCTGGTGTGGTGGATGGCGTTGGGATCGCCACAAGGATCCGGAGACACAGGGATTTACATCCTACTCCTTTGCTGGTTAGGTATTCATACATAACATACGTTCATAGTGGGGCTTTTGCTCAGAGGTATGTTTGTCATTCACTTTTCGTATACATCACCCACAGCATACAGCCTGGTGCTATGGATCACGCCACTTTAAATCTTGGCTTCCTTGACGTTTAGTGACTGCAGAAACGATTGCACTAGTTCACCTCATCCTAATTGTAGTTACTAACTCTTCAGTGACAGCCAGTTCAAATAGCTTTTTATGTACTTATTTGATATTCCTTTTAAGTACAGGCTGTTTATCCTGTCTGCACTTTGGGTGATTATGATAAGAAAAAGTATGGCACAGCTAAATGGGTCGTAATAAAAACACAAGTAAAACAGCCACATCAATTAATGCTTTTTTTTTTTACATTTAATATTTTTAATGCAAGCCCATGGCAGCAACTTTGGCTTCACTTTGGTCTGTGCGTGCTGGCTTCACTTTGGTCTGCGCGTGCTGGCTTCACTTTGGTCTGCGCGTGCTGGCTTCACTTTGGTCTGCGCGTGCTGGCTTCACTTTGGTCTGCGCGTGCTGGCTTCACTTTGGTCTGCGCGTGCTGGCTTCACTTTGGTCTGCGCGTGCTGGCTTCACTTTGGTCTGCGCGTGCTGGCTTCACTTTGGTCTGCGCGTGCTGGCTTCACTTTGGTCTGCGCGTGCTGGCTTCACTTTGGTCTGCGCGTGCTGGCTTCACTTTGGTCTGCGCGTGCTGGCTTGTCTTTGGTCTGCGCGTGCTGGCTTGTCTTTGGTCAGCGCTTGCTGGCTTGTCTTTGGTCAGCGCTTGCTGGCTTGTCTTTGGTCAGCGCTTGCTGGCTTGTCTTTGGTCAGCGCTTGCTGGCTTGTCTTTGGTCAGCGCTTGCTGGCTTGTCTTTGGTCAGCGCTTGCTGGCTTGTCTTTGGTCATCGCCTGCTGGCTTGTCTTTGGTCAGCGCGAGCTGGCTTGTCTTTGGTCAGCGCGAGCTGGCTTGTCTGGCCAGCACATGCTGGCTTCACTTTGGCTTGACTTTCTGTTTTATGTGTTCCTCTATCCCTGGAGCCTGGACCAAGTACTGCTTACTGTTGTTTTGGAGTGTCCTTCCACTGTTTCCAGTTTCTTTCACTGCCTGTTTTTTTTCTTCTTCTACTTGCAGCCCTTCATAAGAGTATATCTTTCTAGATTATCTTGCTCTTGGTTTTGCTCCACGCTGTTGCTTCGACTGCAGGTCTCCTGCGTTTGTTCCCTTTTACTTTTCATCTTTTCCACTTTTACTCTTTGGTGCAGCATATCAACACCAGCAGGTCACAGGCTGATAGCGTTATAAACAATGGTACCTAAATAAATGTATGGCTTAGTGCCATCACTATGCGCGCTTCATGATTTATGTGACCTCTTGTGCTTTCTCCCGTATTTTAATGTGTACATTGTAACAAAGATTAGCATACAATGACAGGCCATAGCATACCATACTACAGCATACAAAACGATGTGAGGATAGACCATATAGTTCTGTTTGATGAAATACCATACGATGACCGGTCACACCATACCATTCTATATTGTCCTATACAATGACAGGACACACCACATTCTACTATACAATGGCCATTCACTCATGTACACAGTCTCACATTCCCACTCAATCTTCTCTACACCTCTTGCACACCCACATACACACCCATACAGGCACTGCTATAGCCACTTTATTATATATGTTTAACGCTCAGTAACTTTTTGAAAACACAATCACTGGATGATGTCATCAGTAATTTCTTTAGTGACGTAATTTGAGATTTCATCAATGATGTCATGAGTGATGTAATATGTGAGTTCATAAGCAGTGCATTGCAAGTGTGTAAGTTATAGTTACATCGGGTAGCTATAACTGCTGAATTTCTCTGGTTTTGTACGAATGAAATATGTGTCTAATTATAATGTCCCTGTAACCGTACATATATCTTGGTGGCAGTCGCCGCTAGGTAGTTACAGTTAGGATCGCTTTTTCATTTACTGTATTGCTAATAACGTAGACCCCTTTTGACACAACTGTTCGAAAAGGTGCTTCTTTTTGACTAGTTTGTGCATGGAAAGTTTTGTGATGATCCGACAAGTGGGGGCCAAGAAAAAGGGGTGGGAGGTTTCCCAAAACGCAAAATCCCCATGCATTTCCATAGACGTTAAGACTGGCATTAGCAAAATCTGCTGAAGGGAATTGCACCAAATTTGGCAGGAAGCTAGATGTTGGCCCGGCCTCAACAATACATGATCAATGTTTCCAAGTTAATCAACATCTTTAATGTTTTACTTTGTTCAAAATTACAAGAAAACACTATTATTAACTTTATTCTAAAGGAAGTACTTACCCGTCTGAGTCCACGCAGGGGGTTTTGTCTGGCTCCCACGAGATATTCAAACATATTTGAATTCCTCTTATTATAGTTTAGCATTAAGTAATAACTGAAAACGTGATAAAGAACTCTCTACAATATATTCAAATGAAATTTAGAACTATACGAACTCGCGAATGGCTTTTGAGCCTCTCGCTAGAGAAATGACAACTTAAAAATAGATTTACATAGTGAAAAGGAATACTGTACAATAGTGCATAAACTGATCACTCTCTGAATTATAATTGCGACTTTAATGTATACAAAGACTATGATAAGTATAGTATTAGAAAATTAATTAAATTGCTGGGAAGAGATCTCAATATGACAGTTACAAGAACTGAGAAAATACACAATCTCAACTGAAATATTGCTCTGTTTTATACTCGCACATCGTTTATTAGAAACATTTTGCTGACTGTTACGTTACAATGAAAATAGCCATTCCCTTTTAAAATAATGTCATCACACTAGATATATTATGCAATTATTCTACTACACATACTCAAAAATAATTTACTTAAAAAAAAACACACAACCTAGATATATTATACAATTATTCTACTATACATTCACTCAAAAATAATTTACTTAAAAAAAATACACACACAACCTAGAAATTCCCTGAAAAAACGTAGGTTAAGGTAACATTCTAGTTAGGTAAATTTCTCAGTGATCACATTAATGTTAAGAAGTAAAAAAAACAAAAAAACACAGAAATCCATCAGTTAAATTTAGCAGCACGAACTATAACGAACCGCCGCCATGCCGGCTTATGACATCACATAACCTCACTCATGGCATGTTCGATTACATCATTTATGACATCACTTATCTCAAATGGCATCACTGATGGTCTTTTAATTGATTCAAACTATAATATTACCTTAACCTTTGTTTTTTTTCAGTGAAACGATATACGTATATCCATCCCAGTGGTGATTGCCACAGGGTAGTTATAGTTATGACCCGTTTCTATTGGAAAAGCATTTTTTTTAAGATTGCTAATAACTTAGGCACTGTTTGGCACATCTACAATATACTTCCCTCCCCTGCCCCCAAAAAAGTCTCATCCACATAATCTTCTTCCTGTAAAGTTTCGGGGGATGTGTTAAAGTGGCGGCAAGAAAAAGGAAGGGGTCCCAAAACGTGTTTTTCCCAATTGTTTTATTTATTTTTTTGTCCTCATCTCACCAATAAGCTTCTGCAATTCTTAAAAAGAAGCTGTCGTTCCAAACAGTGCACCCTGCGGCTGCTGCATTCGCTTAGGCCAAACCAGACCAGACCCTTTGTTGGAAGCTTGGTGTAATCAAAGCACCAGGAGGAACCAAGAGTAAACTATACCAGTCTCAGATCCCTACCCCAGGACACTAGGGCCACTCTTACTTTCTCCCCCTTGTTCCAAACGGGCCATGGCAAACGCAGCTTTTAACCAGTCCTCACACTTTGGGGGCCGCAGTTCTTTCCACTTCATACAGATTTCTCTCCGGGCTATTAAGACCAGGTATAACAACAAGCATCTATGTGTCTGCTGAAGATTCTTTACAAACGCGCCGTCATCCCCAAATAGTACCAGGGAGGCGTTGACCTTGAGTTTAACCTTACAAATGCCACATAAAACATCCCCCACCCCCCTCCAAAAAGCTCTAAGTTTGGGGCAGTCACAGGGCTCGAAAATTCTGCTCGCATAGTCGAGCTAAATTTAACAAGGTCGAGCTGTTTTTAAGTCCTACACGCCCTTTCTGGCGAGTAGGAAAACAAACCAACATTTGTCCTCTGTCTGTGAAAACGGAGCAAATGTGACAAGATAACAAGATTTAAAGGCATTTTTATTGCTCACAAAGTTAATGAGCAATAAAGATGCCTTTAAATCTTATCTTGTCACATTTGCTCCACTTTCACAGACGGAGGTCAAGTAGGTTGCAGTTAGGTCAAGGACATTTTTTAAGGTACTAGTCCTGCAGGACTAGTACAATTTTTTTGATTTTTCGAGCCCTGAGTCATAGAAAATATTAATATCATTGCCCATATTTTCTTTGAATGCCGATTATTTTTACATAGGAAAATTAGACAAATCTACATGAAAACCACTGAATGGTTTTAAACAACATTTGGCAGAAAGCTAGATCTTAGTCCAGATAGCATGCTTCTTATGGTTTTGTGTAAATCTGTTCAGTAGTTTTGGAGAAATGAAGGCTCACAATTTCTAGATATTTTATGCCATGGAAGATCTGCGGCGCAGACGGATCTCAAGATGTGATTTGATTAGCTGTCAAAATAACAATAAGGCTTCGGCAGCCATCCTAGGACTCAGTATTCAGTCCTAATTCCTAGTAAAAAAGTAAAAAAAAAATATTAAAAAAGATGTAAGGGGACACAGTAGGGATACTGTGCTCCCTAGGCCTTGTGGGACTCAGAGGGATCCCCTCTTGGACCAAAAGTGATGTAAAAAAATGTTAATCTTAAAATAAATTGACCCATGGGCCGATTGTGAAATAATGGGAAAGGGTTACTTCCCTCTCTCTGAGCCTTTAAAGCCCTTGGAAACTCTATCCCCTGGGGCTGACCTTGTTGAAAGGAAGGGGTTGTGCGACCCCCTCCCGGAGCCTCAAGGAGGCCCTTGCAGCCCCATCCCCAGGGCTGCTGTGTGATTACAGAGGAGGGGGTGCACGGCATCTCTCCCCAAGCCTAGACACGCCCTGGGGACCCCATCTACGGAAGTTTGTGTCCCCAGGAGCCCACCCTAAAGACCGCTTCCCTACTCGCAAGAGTGCGGGCAGGGAAAACTTGTCTGCTTACAACCAGCAAGAACTGCAAACAATGGTCCCGTCGGTGGGTTCAACCTTTTGTTTCTTAGCCCTTGCAGACAGGGAAACTGACATTGCTCCCGCCTGGGGGGAGCAGACAAGATAACCTTCTTCTGTCGTCTGGGAGCAAAACCAGCTCCCGGGGCTCCCCCAACTTTGTGTTGTTGTTACCTTGGGTGGGCAGGGCACCGGGGAGATGAGGTCCCTACGGCCTGGAAAGGCTTGCCCTCTTAAAAAAAAGAAATGCGGCCCTGGGAGATAGGACCCCCGGGGCCTATTAAGGCTTTGGGAGGGCGGCTCCTCCCAGTAATTATAAAACAAATAAAGACTTGCCCTCTTCTGCCAGCATCCAGGATGTGTGCTGACAGGGGAGCTGGTTGTGTTCACTGGGGCTCCCCATGCAGCCCTCAGCATAAACAAAAAAAATATATAATAAATGAGCAGCAGTAGCCGCTCATTCATTTATGCTCCTTGAAGGAGTACCCCCATAATGCCTTGTGAGGACTCTTTAAACTTTTTTGGGAGCTTGTTGATATCCATAGAATCCGAAACCGGTCCCACGATGCTTGTTTCTGGTCCAGGGAAGACATGGCTTGGCAGTTCGGGCTGGACTGTTCCCATGAGGCACAGGGTCAAACTGATTTGCATATGACCATGTCTGAACTGGGGTGGTGGACTGAGCTAAAGAATGGTGATGGATTGAACCCAGATCAATTGACTGGGGGTGAGTGTTTGATTTGCTCAAACGCTCCGTCCAGCATCCCCTTTGGTATCGCGATATCCATAGAAGGGGCAGTGCAATGTTTTGTAATATTTTGGGGGTGCTGCAGGGAGTGCAGCTGCCACCCCAGCACATTTATAAAAAGAAAACCCAAAAACCAGTAAGTTCTCCTGGGTCATTAAATCCATAACCCCGGGAGAGCTTAACATATTTTTTTAAGCACATCTAGCTGCAGCTGTATGCTCTCCAGCTGGATTTCAGACCCCCCTTGTTGTGGTGGGTTCTATGGCTGCACTTTGAAGCTTGAAAAATGTTTTTTTTTTAAACAGAGCTTTTTTTAAAATGACCCTTTAATTACATTTTAATTACAATCTCTTGTTAAACATTACACTGTGTGAATTGTTGAAATATACATTTCATTGTAAATATTGGTTATGTGAAGGTGGTTTAGTGTATTGCTTATGTTTTTTAGGTTATGTGTAGTGCCTTGGGAAGTGGTAGTTGCATAACTCTACATAACTGAATTTCAGTGGTTTTTAGGTTTTAGGATGTAACCTTGATGCCCATTCACCTGATGTTTTTAGGGGAATTTCTATAACTAACATTATTTGGCCCTTGAATTCCCATCAAACACATTTTTTAAACTATGTCTCAAAAACTACAGAAGTGTTTTAGATCAAACCAAGCAAAGTCAGGCCAAGTTTAGTGTAAATCCTTTCAGTGTTTTTTCCTAAGTTGAAATTGGGAAAAAACGCTTTTTGTGTCCACCCTATTGCATCAATTATGCCATGTTAAATGATATCATTAATTACATCTCTGATGACATCAAGCGGACATTGTGACAGCATCCTAAAAGGTTTGTGGACGTAAAAAAAATTCAGCAAGGTACACCTACTCCCAGATTTTCTATGAAAATGTCCGTGATGATGGACATCACCTGCTATACACATTTAGTGGATGTTGGCCTTTTTACTGGTATCCAACAATCTAAACAAAAAAATGCCTCAGTTTAATTCGGTCACTCCCTTTTTTTAGGTCTCGCCTACGCAGCGCGCATGCGCTGCATAGGAGGGCCTTTAGCCGCCAGTCTGCTCATTTTCAAGCACACACTTGTGCTTGTGGCCGCATCCACCTTGCGGGAGCGAGCAGGGGCGTGCCACAAGCACGAGTGCTGTGCTTGAAAATGAGCAGACTGCACGCACCACTCTCGGGCACTCTCTCTCATGCTCTCTCTCTCGCTCTGTCTTCTCTCGTTTTCTCTCTCTTTCTCTCTGGTGAAGCCCCCCCCCCCGAACCGCCCTTTATGGGCATTTCTAGAATCTCTTGTCATTTTTGATTGCAAGTCTGGTGCTAGCAAATACACTAAATGCATGTTTGTTTTTGTCAGTGATAAAATCTCAAAATATGACACATCCCTACTTGATGGTGCTTAAAGTGCATCGTCACAGCTGTCCTCATATCAACCAAGTTGGATACATTTCTATGGCCAGAAGCGAGGTACATCTACTAAATACTCTGCTTGGTGCATCAACTATTGCTTAGTGGATCTCCCGAGTACACGAGCATCTCGAGAAAACTCTGGCACCCAGAGACTCAACAGTAAACGCCATGTTCTTTGTCAACCTTTGCTTTGATTGAGCGTGATTTGATGTGAAATGCAAAGTTATGCAGTAGAACTCCTTCGTGATGTGTGTGACAATATATGTCTGACAAGTTAACCTCACATTGATGATTTCACACCCACACACAAACCACTTCAATGCACACATCCGGTGGCAGCTGCCGGCGGTGAAAACCTTCTGTAGTCCATGTTGCCACGGTGTAATAATGTTTGGCCATTTTGTTTGGGGCATTCCAGTTTGTTTCTTTCGCTCTCCTTTTATCTTAACAAAATAATTGAGCTTTTCCTACTCTGGTGCACAGTTAAAAACAAATTAAAAATAAAACCTGTTTTTGATTAGACGAAGCCCAGCTCTCACGGAGCATGTTATCGATCACATTGTGTCTAGTTTTCTCGAGGCCAGCTGACCTTGCTGTTGCCTGCTTTAAGAAACTTGCAGGAGTAAGTAAACATTCGGAATTTGCACTTACCGTTGCTTCCAAGGGATCTCGTAGACCATAGGATATTGTGAAAAAAGCAATGATCTCTGGCATGGAAGAAGCAGTGAAATATGCAGTTCTATACTGTATTAGTTCTGGTTTACTTTTTATGAAGTCGGTTATTGGTTGTTAATTGTATAGTGGCCTGAGTCAGTCATTTTTGTTTCGCTAATCTGTACAAAATCTGTAGTGTATAGTCATGGTCTTTTGCAGCCTTCACATTCCTGGAGATCTGTGAAACTAGGGTGGCCAAACTTTCCATTACCTCCTCGCAGGACTCCGTTCATAGAAATACAATGCAAGCACCAAGCTATCAGAAGATGTTTACAGGATTGGGAGTAAGAGTCACTAGAGGCTTTTTTGTGTGTTCATTCCATAAAGCCCACCTCTAAATCAGGCCCCATTCTCTGTAAAAGAGCCAGGCCTTGAATTTGAGTGTGATTACGGTGCAATACTGATCTGGAATTGCATAGCCTCCAGCCTCTGTAGTTAGGCATTTGCAAATCATCTCTCCCTACCTTTTTGTACCCCTTTTTAGGTCTCGCCTATGCAGCGCGCTTGCGCTGCATAGGTGGGCCTTTAGCCGTCGCTCTGCTCATTTTCAAGCACACACTCGTGCTTGTGGTGGCATCCACCTTGCGGGAGCGAGCAGGGGTGCGCCACAAGCACGAGTGCAGTGCTTGAAAATAAGCAGACCACGCACGCACCATTCCCGGGCTCGCTCTCTTGCGCTCGATCTCTCGATCGCTCTCTCGCTCTCTCGCGCTCTCGCTCTCTCTCTCTCTCTCTCTCTCTCTCTCTCTCTCTCTCTCTCTCTCTCTCTCTCTCTCTCTCTCTCTCTCTCTCTCTCGCTTTCTCTCTCGCTTTCTCTCTCGCTCTGTCTCTCGCTCTGTCTCTCGCTCTGTCTTTCCGTCTCTCGCTCTGTCTCACTCTCTTGCTTTCTCACTCTTTACCTTTCTTTCTCTCTCGCGCCCCCTGCTGGCAACTGTACGTTTATGCTGCCGCTGCTGGTTAATCAGACGTCACTGGTTACCCTCGGAGATCACATCTCTTGGTGAGTGCAGAGACGTGTTTCCTTATTTTGTCATTATGAATAGATTTTTATTTTTTGATGGAATGGTTTAATTACAGAATGTGTTTGAGCTTGGTTAGAATGTGCTTGTTTATTTGTAAGCCTGGCCTGTTGATGAGCTGCGCGTCAGGTCGCTAACAAGGCATCGCGAGTGCACATCAAATGCGGAGTCTGCATCCTATGGCATAGACCCAGTGGGTACCCGCTTGAATACCACTATCATCGTAGGGGTTACTTCGGTGACTGGCTCTGAAGTCCGTTTAGGTGCTCCATGAATCCGGCAGCCATGTGTGACTGCATTTGTTACTATGGCAACGATCGACTATTTATACCACGTGCACGTGCTCTGCCCAGCCGCTACCAGCTAACAAGCATTGGCATAGCCAATAGGTCTCGCCTTTGGGACCTTATAAGTATATACTTATGCAGCACAATATCCTTACTGCAACAACATTAACTGTTGCGTGGCTAAACACTTATGAGATCCCAAAGGCGAGACCTATTGGCTATGCCAATGCTTGTTAAACCTTAACCCCCCCCCCCAAAAAAAAGAGCTCACTTCCTGCAACACTTCTGATCCTTTGTGTGATGCATAGATCAAGTTCAGATTGTTCAATTAGTGTCAAATCTGATGATTTCAAACCAGACCTTAATTGTCAGCTGGACTTTAAAACCCTTCATGCAATGTTTACAGTTATTTATCTTCCACTATATTGGGTCTTGGAATCAACAGCTCAGTTATTCTTGACCTCTGCGGAGAGTTGCAAGTTTTTGTTGACTGCTTTTTCATTTGTTCACTTGCATAGCACGCGTAAGTTACTAGAGTGGCATTGTGTTTGAGTGTCCTGAGACATTTTTTGTAGTTTTATATAGTGCAAACTCGACCTGAAGGTATCAGAGTGCTTTTCATGAGCACCAGTTACTTTACACTAGTTCACAATAATTTATGGTACTCGCCTACACAGTGCCTTTATGCCACTCCACTCCACTCTAAACACCGCTTTACTCTGCCCCACTTTACTCTGCCCCACTTTACTCTGCCCCACTTTACTCTGCCCCACTTTACTCTGCCCCACTTTACTCTGCCCCACTTGACTCTGCCCCACTTGACTCTGCCCCACTTGACTCTGCCCCACTTGACTCTGCCCCACTTGACTCTGCCCCACTTGACTCTGCCCCACTTGACTCTGCCCCACTTGACTCTGCCCCACTTGACTCTGCCCCACTTGACTCTGCCCCACTTGACTCTGCCCCACTTGACTCTGCCCCACCTCACTCCACTCTGCCCCTCACTGCGCTCCTCTGCACGGCAGTTTGCTCCATGCCGCTCTACTCCATGCCACCCCATTCCTCACTGCGCCACTCTAAGCCACGCCACTCGCCACACCTCATGGTGCCACTCTACTCTGCACCACTCCACGCCAAACTATGACGCAGTGAATGCTGGTTGGTTGTAGCACTTTTTTTGTTTAAAAAAATAAAACTGACAAAGCTAAAGGCGAGACCGATCGGCTTTACCAGTGCTTGTTTAAATTGTTTTGTAGTGGAAAGAAAAAAAGTAAAATTGGAGTTAAATAAATGTTAGACATAAATTCCCAAAATGATTGTATTTTAAAACATTTTCTTTTTTTTTAACAGCACCTGTAATAAACAGATACAACAGAAGAGTTTCAGGTAATTCTTTTCACTAGGCACGACTTTATTGTTATTACGAAGAAAGTATATAATATGGTTTGTTGAAAGTTTACGAATTTTGAACTGATAGTTTACTGCTTGCATTCAGAATTTTGGCAGACTGGACTGCCATGATACCTTGACAAGATGTGGATCTTCAGTCTGTTTTGTTTTCCATTTGCAGTTGGTTCTCCATGTGACTGATTCATATCGCCTGCTTTATGTGTGTGGATGGAAACAATTTTGTCAATCTTTACATGGGTCGTATTTAGTAATCTTGTCTGCATGGAAAGCTATTTTTCATGATTTATATAGTACTTTTTATCAAGCATGCTTTGTTACCTTCATATCACCATTAATAGTAAATGAAGAACATGCTCATGTTGGTCATGTTTGTTTTCAACACTTGTTCACTTAGACACATTTCTTTTCTCATAAATATCAGGAAACATTTTAAAAAATGTATATTCTTTTTTTTAACCTATTTACTTTGAAGTTATGTGGCGAGCCTATCAATGAAGAATACTGACATTTGGGCAGTCCTCTATAAAACTGTCTGCAAAGGACTACAGTGGAGGTGAACAAAATTACGGTGTATAGGAAGTACCATAAATCACGTCTGGTACCCAGTGTCTCATGCTGCTTAAAGCCTAGACAGTCCTCGGCTCAAATTCAAATTCAAAGATAGCTTTATTCGGTATTTTTTAAAAAGACCATAAAAGCACAGAAGAAGAATACAAAACATATCATATATGTTATACATTTGATTCGGGTTAAAAACACACACTGAATTACATATAAATAAATTAAGAAATAAGAAGCAAGCATGTTAAAAACCATTCATAGAGTACATAAAATTCATACAGTTCATAAAATTCATAAGGTGCAGAGAGCACACGCTACATAAAAAAAGTGTATGTACTATTTAATGTGGTTATGCACATAATACAATTTCGCAGTCATTGCTCAATAATCATTATCATTAGGCCATCGTCCCTCTGCATTTTACAGCAAATTTCAGGAATTTAATCGCTGCGTTAATAGTAGGTTCATCTTGCAGCATGTACAATCTAATCAGTGCTGGTTTGCATTTTCTCAGACCCCACAGCTTTAGGATTGGTAACAAAAATCTCTTTTTCTACCCCACTCATAGTAGTTACAAAAGAGGATGCAATGGATATTTGACTGGGTAGATAGATCATCGCAAGGACAGTTTGTCAATTTAGCAGACCAGTGATTTGGGGCCGGGAATGATATTAATCTATAAAAACAATCAGTCCTCATCCGCGTAAGAAGCATTCTATGATAGCATGAAAAAACTGGGGCCAGGTAAGGATGTAGGCCAGGACCATGAAGAATGCGACGGTGTGAGATGATTGTGGACTTATTCCCATCTAGATACCACCGCCTCTCCTCTAATCGATCAATGCAAGCTACTTTTAGAGCTTTTTTAGTCATTTGTGTGCATGAGGTGGGGGTTAGATAAAGTTCCGGGTGACCAATAGAGTTCAAATTTTTTAACATAGGATAACCATGCAACCTTGCTAAGATCTGATTGGTTCATGCAATCTTGAATAATTTCCCTACTAAAAGCTGTGTCCTCAGAGGTCCATATATTGTACCACAACATGACAGGAGTTATTTTTATTAAGTCAGTGATATGAACTCTGTCCAGTTCTTTGTGGCATATGGTCGTGGAGGTAGATTTTGGGACTGATAGCAAATACCTGAAGAATGCATTTTCAACTGATTGAATTTGGGTACAATCTGCCATCCCCCAGATGCCAGCACCATATATAGCAGTAGAGACACATTTAGCTGCGTAGATCTTAAGCAGGATGTCTACGGGTTTGCCGCCCAGTCTCTTGGCAAATTGTTTTACTGCACCTATCGTGCGGGAAAACGCCAGGTTGCGAGTGGTGATGGCTGTTGTCCATGTACCCCTATTATTAAAAGTGATACCTAGGTATGAAAATGTTTTGGCCAACGCTATCTTTGTTTGATTTACAAAGGTTTTGCAGTCTATCTTAGAATTGTTTCTAGAGGTACAACACATGGTAAAAGTTTTTCCCACATTGATCTTCAATCCTCTAGTACTCATAAAAGTTGAGAATCCCGTTAGGGCCTTCTGGAGGCCCAGCTGTGTACGTGCCATAATCACGGCATCGTCGGCATATAATAATAATGGAACCGACAGGCCGTTTACTTTAGGATAATCGACTTCCAACTCAATTAAAAAATCTGCCACCTCGTTGATATATAAATTAAAAAGAAATGGGGCGAGGATGCAGCCCTGGCGTACACCCTTTTCTATGGGAATTTCTTTTTTTTCGTTCTCCATTTTTACCATATCGAACCATGGCACCTGCATCTCTGTAGAGTTCCTTTATAAAAGTTAAAATGTGTGGATCTATCCCCATTTTACTCAGGGTGTTCCATAACACTCTGTGATCCAAGCAATCAAAAGACAAGCTTAGATCGACAAATGTTAGGAACAAATTCCCTTTTTTTGCTACAGTGTATTTGTTCATTATTAATGTCAAATTTAGGCCCTGCTCGACCGTGCCCAGACCTCTCTTAAATCCATATTGGAATTTACAGAGGATCTCATTACCTTCGGCCCAGGCTTGCAATTTTGTTAGTAGTACTCTACCTGCTACTTTCATCAGGGTATCGAGCAAGGAAATGGGTCGGTAACATTTTGGATCCTGCCTGTCACCTTTTTTAAATATTGGGATTACAATAGCTTCGTGCCATGTGTCAGGGAAGCCTACTTTGCTATAAGCGTTTAATACATTTTCAAGGAGTGGAGCCCATAGATCGATGTTTTCTTGGGCCTTTAAGTTCGCACTCTGGCAGATTGCTTGCTCGACCTCTAATGGGGTAAAGGCTATATTGAGTGGAAAGCTATCCTGGATTGATGAGAGTTCCAACTGCAGAGTAGTATCATCTCATTGTGGTGTCGTGCAGGGATTTAACATTACTGATGGATCGTTCTTATACAAAGACGTAAAATAACTAACCCATACGTCTTCAGCTATGGCGACCTCCATAGAGTCTGTCTTACTCTCAGTGAAAAAAGGGGCGTTAATTTCTCTCCAAAAAGCAATGTTATCCCGCAGAGCACTGGCCTTTATTAGTGCCTCCCAGGCACAATTTTTTAGTTCTTCCTTCCTATCTCGTAGGGTCTGCTTATAAACTCGCCTGGCAGTTTTGACTAAACTAGTGTCTTTTGGCAAAATCTTTATGGCCTGTATAAGAGCTTTGTGAGCTTTGGTGCAAGCTGAGTTAAACCAGCCAGTTGATCTTGATACCTCTACAGCTTTTTGTTTCTTAGTTAATTTCTCGTTTATGGTTGCAACTATCTTACCGTAGGCCGCTATAATCAGATGGGGATTGGGATTTTGTTCCAAGCATGTTAAAAAGTGTTCCAATTCTTTCCTAATTAACTCCTCTAGGAATTTTTTGGAGTCAATCTTAGCCCATTTAATGGCATATCCATTTTTCCTGGACAGAGAGACGGAGTGACGATAGTCTTTCGGATATGCTTGTTGTATGGGTAACGTGGTTACCCACAGCAATGCTGGCGCTAATTGGAAAGTGGTCGCTCATTGCTAGTTCTTCGGTGTCATACCCCAAAATGGAACCCTGATTATTATTAGACATTAATATAAAGTCTATTACAGTATCTGCCCCTCGGCCATGAAACGTTGGTCGAAATGCAACCATGGGCTCACAGAGTTCGTTTGCGACTCCTATGTCCCAATCGTGCATTACTTGATTTAACATGTTACCGAAAATGGAGTGTTCAAAATGTGTACTGGGTTCCCCTTTTAGATTTGTTATACCACAGATATTTGAGTCACCATGTGGGCATAAATGACAATTAAAATCTCCGCTATGAGGATACAGTCTGCCTCCCCAGCCCCTTTATTTAAAATAGAGATTAACTCATCTATAAATGCTTTAACATCTTCTTTTAGCACATTGTTGTATAAATTAATCAGGAGGAGGCTCCGCCCTTTCCCTTGGATCGAAAATCCCTGGAGAGATTTACACACCCTCACTTTAGGCCCTACCCCCTCATGTCTGATCATTGTCAGATTGGCCAGGTTAGAGACAAAAATGCACAGGCCTCCAGAACCCCTACCTCGGTTTCCCTGTATGGATGGAATAAAGAAAGTGCTAAAGCCCTCCATATGAGTCTCCTCCTGGTCCCAGCACTCCTGGAGGCAAATTATGTCAAAGTTTTCCATGAAAGTTAGGAGTGTCTGGTCCGATGACTTTTTGGAGAGTCCTGCAATGTTCCAAGATGTTGTTTTCAGGCTAGCTCTGCCCTCTTTTTGTACAAGGCCTATCGCCTGTACGGTTAAGGTATCGGTACTATCTATATTATATCCAGTCGTTTTTAATGTTTCTAAGATTTTAACCTCGCCTGGAGATATATCAAAATTCTCAATTTTATCTAAGGCGGGGAGTCCTGCAGATGTTAAGCCCATGTCTAATTGGTATGCGGACTGCTGGTCCAGAGGCACTAACTCCCGGTCAAGAGCAATGGCAATGTTCAGCGGGGCTGGGCTGGTGTAACAGTAAATCTGTGTGTTATTGTACAACTGGTCTGGGCTCTCTGGAATTAAATAAACAGGGAGAGGCTCAGATGGCTGTTGAGCCCCGTTTTCCCCATTTAGGGGCCCTGTTGGTCAATCGACCATATCTAGGCAGTCGAACCTGTTCCTTGTGGGGAAACCCCTCCAGCCTTCTATATTTGGGTGTTCTCTTCTTGGAAACCAGGGCAGAGGATCCCATTCTCTGGTCCAATGTCTATTTCTATTTCTGTTCCAATGTCCCACCTGACTCCAAGACCAGTCCTGACCATCCTCCCATCTAGAAGGTTCTCCATAATTTGGAGTATTAGATGGAGGGTAAAAAAAGGAGAGTCGATGTACATCGATCCCGCCCCTTTTCGCCAGAGCTGGCCAGGAGCAGATATAGTCAACTGTGGGGGGGGGGGTCATCACAGTTGACTATAACACAATCGCCCTGGATGCTTTTTTTGGTTTCGCCAATCCAGAACACTCTTCGTACTGAAGTAATTCTGCTGGAGTTTGAGGGTTGAAGAGGTCTGTTTTGGCTCAGCCACTGCAGTACCTTGTTTCGTAGTGACCATGGCGGTTCGTCGACATTGTCCGACAACTCCGGGACCCCAGTAAGAATGGCAGTGTATGGGGTCGCCTCAGGTGGAAGATGGGTTGGACGCCTGAACTTTACACCTTTCCTACAGTCATCCTGGGATTGCGAAGCCGGGCCTTTATGTGATGTAGATGGGATGGCTTTCGGCTTAGCTGGCTGGATTGTACCTTTTAAGTGACCCGGGGTTACTTGGGGAGTATCTAAAGTTTGGTTGGGTTTTACCTTCCCATCTTTTAGAATAGGCCTTGAGGTATTTTGTGCAACTTTATGCTCAGATTGTATATTTACAACTTTTTCAGGGGGTACAGACTTTGGTCGGGTATCCGATACGGGTGGTTGCACCAATTTGCTAACATCTCTGAGTCCCCCCCCCCCTGTGGTAAGTGGGCCTAATGTTTTCTGCGTAAATGCTGGTGTGTTTAATTTTGCTAGTTGTCTTCCAATGTTCCTAAGACTCTTTTCGACAGGTTGTAGGTAACGTTTTAGGAGCTCCCCCATGCTTTTTGAGAAGTTGACTTATAGATGAGCTTGAGGTACATGTGTCATGTGTGCCCCCCACTGCTCCCAGACTGTTTAAGTTCTCCGGGGAGCCTGTGATGTTGGTTGCAGAGATGTTACTGACATTTATGGGGGTGGGAGTATGCTGATCTAATACAGAAGTATGGGTATTTAAAGGTAAAGTAGATTTATTTAAGTTAGAAGTATTGTTGTGTTTGTTCTTGTTCCTCTTCGCCCCTTTGGCTATCGCACCCTCCCTCTTGCCCTTAAGATTCATCTCCGTCGAATCAGCGTAAGAGTGGGAAAGTTGTAGGTCGGGTGTTTTCTCAAGATCATCACTAATATGTGAGTCGAGAGACAGTTGAGTTGCGGATAAATCCACAAAGTTTGGAACAGTATGTATCACAGCGTTGGTAGTTTCAGCTGGAGCAAGCAAGGGGGTGATCGTTCCCTGATGGATAGGTGTTTGGGCAGAAGCGAGAGGTCCCATAGAGGATCTTCTCGCAACTTCCAGTTCATGTGATACTCGGCGCTCCAGCATATGTATACTCTGCTCTATCACTTCATTAGTCCTAGTGATGAACAGGTTAATCGGGCCTGTTATCTGAGCGGTCTTTAACGCCGTTTTACTTCTAGTACCTTTGTTCATAGCTAAGCAGACAGTAAAATGAAACACAAAAAAAAATAAAAAAAAAATAAATAAAAAAAAATAGAACTTAAAAATAAAAATAATGTAAGTATCTGGAATAACAAATAGAAATACCGTGGCCCAGTCCAGTCTTGCCCGGTCTTGAACGGGCTTAAACGGGCCCGCCCTTGGCCCGGGCTTCGCCCGGCGTCCCGCGAGACGGGAATGATGCCGCTTTTGAGCGCCTCCTGGCGCTAGCAGGTGACGCGGCAGAGCGCTGGGGCTTCTGGGGGTTGTGGTGCAGCCCTCGCTCGTCTCCGCTCGGCGGCCCCGCTCAGATGGTCAGAGAGCGTGGGGCGGCGGGAGACAAGCGGTACTGGTCCACAGGGCTTGATAAATATCCACAGTAGGTTCCTTTGGAGTCAAGGAATGGCGAGCACGGGCTTCAGATGCACAGCGCGAACAAAAGGTTTCCCCCACTCGATGAGAATGATGCCGCTTTTGAGCGCCTCCTGGCGCTAGCAGGTGACGCGGCAGAGCGCTGGGGCTTCTGGGGGTTGTGGTGCAGCTCTCGCTCGTCTCTCTGCTCGGCGGCCCCGCTCAGATGGTCAGAGAGCGTGGGGCGGCGGGAGACAAGCGGTACTGGTCCACAGGGCTTGATAAATATCCACAGTAGGTTCCTTTGGAGTCAAGGAATGGCGAGCACGGGCTTCAGATGCACAGTGCGAACAGAAGGTTTTCCTCGGCTCACACTCCCCAGCCACCAATATATGCAGAGGACACAATCATAAAGTACTCGCAGTCAAATGCATTTGTAGCCTAGTCAGTCCCAGAAAAGGGGTAAGACCCCCTTTGGCACAGTCACACCAGTAATTCATCTCAGCAACGGGTTTGGGGTGCTGTTCAAGTAGGCCTGGCATGTTGTATTAGTCTGCTACCTTAAGAAGAAGTTACTCTCATCTGCATTACCGGATCTATCTCCCAGTCTTAAACGTAGGCACAGAAATTCCATCAGTCTTTGCCTATTCGGAGAGTTGCGCTCTCAAAAGTGGGTCTGAGCCTCATTGTCACTTTTCAATTTCATAGCTGTTAGTCTTTTGGTTAAAATCAACATGACATCTTATTACTTTAGGTTCTGGTTAGCAATCCAACTATGCATACCTTGGGTTTCCTAGCAGTTTTTTTCCTGCTATCTGATCTGTAAAGGTGAATATAAAGATACGTCCAAATTATGTGTGAAATCAGTCCCCATAAACCAAATTGGCAAGTGTCCAGCCCAGTGGTGAATATTTTGTGTAAGTGGCTTGAGTCTGTTATGTACAGTGTAAGGTATTGTATGGTTTTGAACTTTGTGTTCCTAGAAAACAAGATAGGGAATGACTGTCTATCAGTAAGATCACCGCCCACATACTCCACAGTGTTCGAAGATAGATTTAAGACATGCCCACTAATGCGATGTACAGCAGTGTTGCAGCTTTCTGATGGATGGATACCAGTGGATTCCTTACTTTTGAATATCCCAGTCTGCCAGCTTTCCAGAGAAACTATTTTCGACAGCTCTTCCACGTCTACGTCACAATGCCTATGGCTCTGCACGTGGATCATCATGTCTTCAATGGAGCCATAAGATGCCTGTGTGGGCGTACTGACGTCCGTTCCCTTTTTCCACTTCTTCAACGTGTAACGTTTTTTTCTTAGGCTCTCCCTAGAGTTAGGACTCTTCCGACATTTTTTCCGGAAAGTGCAACGTGTTGCTGGAAAAATGTCTCTACTTAGGAAATGTTGTATCAAGCTGTGCAAGGAATGTCATGGTCCGTAGTCCATCACGGATCCACACAAACACGAACCCGTTGTCGACACCTGTTCATCATGTCAACAGATGAACCCCAAAGCGCTGAAGGAGAGAGAAACTCTTAATGGCCAAGGCAAGAAAGGAGAAAAGAGGATGTCGAAGTCTTCTTCTTTGCTCAGAGTCGTCTTTCCCCATTCCTCAAAGTAAGTGAAGAGGAAATATTAGAAGTGGTGGCATGGCTGCTGACATCCATCTTAGAGGGGTGAGTTTCCAAAGTTAGTGTCTCCTCGTCCGAAGTCACAAGAAGATCGAGGTGAGGTGACTCCGGCCCCATCCCCATTAGCTTTTCTGGCGCAGCCTTTTGAGCTCAAGGCAGCCATCGACTTTGCCTGATCGTTCTGTTCCGGAGCCAGATCAAATCCCTCTTCCTGCTGTGCCTCCACCTCCTTAACAGAGAATTGGACTTTCTCAGTTCCAGGGTCCATCCCTTCGAATTGCCTGCTTGCTTTGTACAGCAGTTTCAGCAGGGCGATGACTACATTTGGTGCGCCTGCAGGCCACATGCACCACTATCTTATTTTTTGGGAGGTTTCCTAGCGCAATATCAGCAGGCGCCTTTCCTTCCATTTATGCCGATGGCCCAGGTATCCTGGCCTCCTCTGGTGCCTGGGAAGGCGACTCCTTCGCCAGTCCAAGTTCAACAGGAGTCACAGGTGCATGTTGCGCCCTCTCCGTCGGCTGGATCTGCTGTGGCGTCACATCACTCTACTCCAGTTCCATTCGCTTGTTCTATACAGGTGCTGAAGTCACCAGCGCTGATACTGGCTTCACCGACTCCATTGTTAAAGCGAGACATAGATATCGAAGAGAAGCTCTGAGGCTTTTTGAAGAGTAAGAGTATTCTTTTAAAGAAAGATTTGTAAGTGGGAGAAATAGTATCACTGGATCCAGAACTCGAAGGGTCAGAAGTGGCAACTGGGTTGGACATTCTTCAGAATGGGAATTGTGGTCTCCACAAGGTATTCCTCCACGGGAGGTTACCTCATACCTTTCAGTGATGAGGAAGCCAGCTGAGCTGATATGTTGGAACTGCCTCTTGCACCAACTGAACTAGAGTTTAATTTGCTAACAGAAGTGCTGCATTCTACTTCTTCCACATCAGAGCCTTTATTACCTTTTAATGAGGCATTGAATGCGCCAATTCTAGAAATTTGGTAGAAACCTATGTCATCCTTTGCAGTAAACATAGCAATTGCAAGGAGACACAAGCCTGCTCCCAGAGATCCTCTGTTTTAGCCACTCATCCTTCACCGGAGAGTTTCTGTGGTAGAAGCTTCCTGTTCCTCCAAGTTAACTCCTGGGTCTTTTCCTACGTCCCCATCAGATAGGGAATCAAAAAAGATGAAACAGTCGGCAAAAATGTGTTTTCTTCTGGTAGCATGGCTTTGAAGCCAACCAACGCAATTTGTTGGGACGGTACATTAATGCTTTGATAGACTCCGCTAAAACAGTGATTCTGAAATTACCAGAGGTAATTCATGGTCGTTTTTCTGAGCTGCTGAACAATGGCCAGGCTGCTGCTCAACAGGTCTTTCTTGTTGGGCCTGGATAAAGCGGATTTTGTTGCAAGAGCAATGGGGACATATTTTGCTACAAGGAAGCACGCATGGCTCAGAGGGTCTGTATTCTCGCCGGATGTGCAAAATACCTTGATGGATTTGCCTTTTGATGGGTCGTGACTGTTTGGCGCCAAAGTCGATTCTGCCTTGGAGAGTTTCAAGGAAAGCAAGGCGACGGTTAGATCTTTGGGCCTTCAATCGCAGCCCAGTGATACACTTTTGAGCGTTCCGCTGGTTTGGCAGGAACGTCTCCTTTAGAGGAAGGCAACAATACCAGCAACAGCAGCTGTCCAATCATCTCTACAGGAGTTAGAGAGGATGTTGAGCCACCCATCAGCCATCCACCACCTCCTCCTCCTCTCCGGCCAACTTCACAGGAGCAGGCCTAGTTTTGCCATCTTGGAGCATCTCTGCTGGTGGGAGGACAGATGTCCAAATTCTACCACAATGGAGATCTATAACATTGGATCAGTGATTTTTAGATATTGTAGAAAATGGGTACTCCCTACCCTTCCAAGAATTTCCCCCACCCTTTCCTCCCCAATAAGGTTTTTGTTCCAAAGACCATTTTCTGCTCCTTCAGCAAGCGGTCCAATCCCTACTTCAAAAGGGTGCAGTAGAGTTTGTTCCAGAGCAGGAGCGGGATCAGGGATGCTATTCCCGGTACTTCCCGATTCCCCAAATAGGATGTTTGTGTATGTCTGATCGTAGACGTCAAGATTTTTAACTGGTTCCTCAAGTAGGACAAGGTCAACATGCTGACCCTTTCTCAGGTGCTTCTTGCGCTGGAGAAGGAAGACTGGATGGTCTCAATCGATTTGCAGAATTTGTATTTCCACGTCCCCACTATACAATTGGATGGGAAATATCTCCATTTCAGGGTGGAGTCGCAACTTTACCAGGGACCTGTATTTCCATTTGGTCTTACTTCTGTACCTTGAGTCTTCATTAAGGTGACCTTGGTGGTCGCAGCATATCTCAGTATTCCCTTACGTGGACGATTGGCTGATCAAAGCCAAGTCTACATAGTTGTTGTTGCGTCACTTGCAGCTTGCAACTCAGTTGTTGTTGTTCATCTTGGGCTTTTCCATCAACAAGCCCAAGTCCCACCTAAAGCCATCACCGCGCACCCTGTTCATAGGAGCAGTACAGTGAATTGAGCCTATCCTCGCAGACTCTGGACATTCAGGCAACGATTCTGATATCTCAGAGTGGAGCTATGGTTTCAGTCCTGAAGGTCTTACGCTTGCTAGGTCCAATAGCCTCCTTCATTCTGTTGGTCACCCATGCTCGCTGGCATACAAGGGCCCTCCAGTTGTTTCAACACAACGGAGATCTCGAAGAGTCGGTCACGGTCTTGTGAGACACTGCAGCAGATCTTCGATGGTGGGGTGGGTCCAGCAAACTGTCTCAAGGTAAGCAGTTTCTCCCTCCATCTCCAATGGCCGCAGTGATAACGGATGCCTCCACTCTAGGGTGGGGAGCTCATTTAGGTGATCTGAAGATCAAAGGACTTTGATGTGAACCTGTTGGCAGAAATTTGTATTATACTGTACAGAAATGTCCATTGACCCTCTTTCTGCTTGTCTTTCCACTGTCCTTTTATTCATTCTAACCCTTGCCCAGCAGAGCTCTGCGTTGGGAACCCTCAAGGGTTACCTTTCTTCTCTGTCTGCTTTTTTGCTGCTGCCAGACCAGCCCTCTCTCCAAGTCTCCTATTGCAAATAGATTTCTAAAAGGGATGGCTCACTTGTTTCCACCCACGCCCTTTGTTATGCCACAGTGGGACCTTAATTTGGTCCTTATCTATCTGATGTGCACTCCCTTTGAACCTTTGCACAATTGTCCGCTCCAGCTGTTGACCATCAAAACAGCCTTCTTAGTGGCGATTACATCTGCCAGGCAGGTGAGTGAGTTGTAGTGTTATCTTGCTTTCCTCCTTATCCTATGTCCTTTCTGGAAAGTATCCTGAAGCACACCCATATTTGTTTTACAATTATTTTTCCACCATTGTCATTTCTCAAGTTTGGTGTGCATGCACTCTGTGGTGCACCGTCCCGAGTGCACCTGTGTGAATACTCAGAAAAGGTGTGATGCGCGTTGTGCGAATCACCTAAGAGTTGCACAGCCTTATACACATTTGTGATTCACATTATACACGTACTCAGAAGTATTCAAAAAGTTCAGTCCATTTATTTATTCTCATTTTCCAGTTTTTGTCTATCACATCAAAGGTACGAGGTTCCATAATTTCATGTATTTTGTTTGCTCTGGAATTGCCCATCCGGGCCTAATCACAGGCACGTTTCAAGAAACTCGAATCCTCCATTGACATTATAATTTCACCCAATACATTTAGATCATAATTGATCTTCGTCAGGGGTATCTGCAATAGTTAATCAGCCAACCAGAATCGTTCATATGCAGCAGCAATAAAATAACACTCTCCTATTGTAACCCTTACCCTTTAAAAGAAACCTTTCTGTGTTACCAAAGCTAATGTAATCCTCCATTGATATACCCCGTGCCAATCAACCCCCATCCTCCATTTCTTGACCCCAACCTATTACGCAGTGCCCCGTAACCTAATTTGCCAACATAAATATCAAGTGCAACCTTGCAATCATTGCATTAATAAAACAAACAATAAATTACAAATGCCACCCCTAAACATCCTCCCTAATTTACAGCTGACTGAATCTTCCCTCTAAGAACGTTTTAATCTCTTGTTCACACCTGCGGTAATTCTACCGCGTTACAAACAGCGTGTCTTCCTCCTCTCCGTTCAAACATAATCAAATTCGAATCATTCCTTGCAACTGCTTATAACATCGCGCATAACGTTCCCCAGCTGTAATCAATCCATGCCACCCAATCCTGTGCTCCACCCTCGAAAGACTCTCCCAACTACAAGAACCACAATCCCTATTCCATGAAAATATGCATTATCTTACACCTGTGCCTCTGTGCACTCTTAAACAACCAAACATCAGAATTTAAAAAACTGAAATGCATTGCCCATTCCCCCTGTTAGATGGAGCAACACTATCAACTTAAAAATAAAACGTGTCCATCAAAGTCCAACTTGTGAATGCTGCCCAAAATAATTTGTTAACATGCGAATACTCCTTATTCTTGATGTACTTCCACCCGGAAACATATTTCAACGGCCTTTGACGTGAAAAGATGTTGCTTTTCGTGATTTCTACTTTCATTTTCCATTCGGAGTGCTTAACAGGGTCCGGAACGGAAGGTAAACAAATCTCTGAAAGTATCCTGAAGCACACCCATATTTGTTTTACAATTGTTTTTCCACCATTGTCATTTCTCAAGTTTGTCGTGCATGCACTCTGTGGTGCACCGTCACGAGTGCCCCTGTGTGAATACTCAGAAAAGGTGTGACGCGCGTTGTGCGAATCACCTAAGAGTTGCACAGCCTTATACACATTTGTGATTCACATTATACACGTACTCAGAAGTATTCAAAAAGTTCAGTCCATTTATTTATTCTCATTTTCCAGTTTTTGTCCATCACATCAAAGGTACGAGGTTCCATAATTTGAATAAATAAATGGACTGAATTTTTTTAATACTTCTGAGTACGTGTATAATGTTGGTAAAGAAGCAGCCCCTGAGGGATTAAAGGCCCATTCCACCAGGGAAAAGGCTGCGACTATGGCCTTGGCTCAGGGGGGTCCCAGTCCAAGACATCTGTCAGGCAGCAACGTGGGCATCCTTGCACATGTTCGCAAAACATTAGTGCCTTGATGGTCAGGTACGCAGGGACGAACATTTTGCCCGTTCAGTCCTGCAACACTTTAGTTTTGCAGCGTGAATCTTTCTGGATTCACTATGCTGTGCATTATTCCGCGGTCTTGTGGTTGGGTCCGGATTCGTAGTCTTTTCTTTGTCTTTTTTTTTTTTTTTTTTTCTCTTTGCCCAGGTGGGCGTCGGCGTCACACCCCCTTTGGGTGTATTTCCGGTGACGTCGGCATGCTTCCTGCGGAAGCTCCCACTCTTGGGCGCCATCTTCAGATTCTTTTTTTCCGCGGTCGGGTCTGGATCGTTCCCGTTTGGGCTCCAGACATTTTTGGAGAAAGAAGAAAGAAAAATACAGAAAAGACGAGGAGAAGTCATCTGAAGACTCCAGGGGACTTCACCGACGAAAGACAAGCAAAGATAAGGCGTTTTCCATCCAGATCTTCGACGACCGTCGACGAACACGCGACCAGAGAGGCCCTGGACGCTCGAGGATGGACAACACGCCGTTCAAGTTCTGCCGTAACTGCCACCACAAGTACGCGCAGAAGGACCAGCACCCGGTATGCAACCTTTGCCTACCGGTGGACCACGAAAGCGGAGACTGCAACGCCTGTTCCGCCTTCACCCCGAAGACCCTTCGTGTGAGAGAGAGGCAGAGGGTAGCACACGCCGCCCTGCAGGGGAAGGCCCCGACCCCGTCGCTCTACGAGCTGGGGATGTCCTCCGAGGAAGAAGACAACGCTGCCGCCGAAGACGACAGCTACACGGTCGTAGAGACCGATTACACGAAGACTTCT
This sequence comes from Lissotriton helveticus, assembly GCF_964261635.1. NCBI lineage: Eukaryota > Metazoa > Chordata > Amphibia > Caudata > Salamandridae > Lissotriton > Lissotriton helveticus. The sequence goes on along the minus strand of NC_136070.1, from coordinate 1,258,211,478 downwards.
GACAAGGTAGGAGACTCTTCGGCCCCCAAGAACCCGAGAGACTCTGAGTCTCGAAAAATCGAGGGCAAGACCCCGAAAGCGCCGACGCCAAAAAAGGCGGCGTCCGCGACTACTCCCAGGCCCAGCGGATCCTCAGAGAAGGAGTCCCCGGCGCCGAGAGCTGCTGATCAGCAGAAGACGTCGAAAATCGTCCCCGAAAAGGATCGATCGACGAGGGAGAAAGACCCGAAACTGTCGACGACGACCAGAGACCCGATATCCGGTTCGACGTCGAAAACTTCGACTCCGAGAGGCACGGCGACGAGCCATCCGTCGAAGAGAGCGGCGGAACCATCCGACGCGGAACACGCGGCCGAGATGGAAAAGAAAAGAAGGCGCCTCGAGGCAGAAATGGAGAACTTCATGCAGCGGAAAAAAGATTTCGACGCAAGGATGAAGGCCTTCACGATCCCTCACAAGACCAAGCCACCAGTGCTGGAGGCGGTCGAGGAGGAAGAAGAAGAGGTCGCCGAAGTCACCGAGCAAGACCAGGACGTCGAGGTGTTCGACGACCAGGAGGAGTACGAGAATCCCCACGAGAGCTACAGCTATGGGGAGGAAGATGAGGGCAGGACAGACACAGAGTCGGCGCCCTATGACCTTCAGGAGGTAGATTACATCGATGTCGACACCGACAGCCCGGAGGAGGTGGTCGACACCTACCCCTCGAGGCCCTCGCCGCCGGACGACATCGGGGCCTACAACGCGGTGATACAATCTGCCGCAGCAGCTTTCAAGCTCAAGCTCGACGAAGAGAAGCAGAAAGCAGACTTCCTTCTGGAAACATTGCTCCCAACACAAACGAGGAGCCAGTTCCTCCCGATGCTCGAGAGCGTCTTGGCTCAGGGGAAGGAAGCTTTCAGGGAGCCCGCAACATGCAAGGCAGTAACTCCCAGAACTGAGAAGAAGTACAAGCATGCCGCAAAGGACCCGGCCTACATTCAGGGCACGGTCTCCGCAGACTCCATTATCACGGCCACAGCAAGGAGGAGGGCTAACGTACCCACTACCTCGGGCCCGCCACCGGATAAAGAGAGCAAAAGGATGGATCTGGTGGGCAGAAGGATCGAACGGAATGCCGCGACCCACTGGCGCATGGCTAATTCCAACGCCCTGGTAAACAGACACATGTACCAAATCATGGAGGGACTGGGGCAGTTGGTGAAGGACTTGCCCCAGGATGCCAAGCAGAAAGCCGAAAAGCTAATTGAAGAGGGGAAGAATGCTGCAAATTCTTGCCTTAAGACGGCCCTGGATGGGGCAGACACCGCCAGCAGGCTCATGATGATGGGCGTCACGGAAAGGAGACACGCCTGGCTCAGGATATCCGGTTTCAAACCGGAGGTGCAACACAGCATCCTGAACACACCATTCAACGGCAGTACGCTTTTCGGACAAACAGTTGATGAGCAACTCAGCCAACTTAAGAAGGATAACGAAACAGCAAGATCCATGGGAGCATTGCAGTTCAGAGGGAACAAGAGGGGCACCCCGTCACGGAGGCCCGGCGGAAGAGGCGGAAACCAGCCAGGTACATCACACCAGGCTTTCCAGCAAACGCACCAGGCAGACTCGCAGGGTCAGCAGGGCCATCAGAAACAGCCCTGGCAGTACCAACAAAGAGGCCAGTCCTTTCGAGGGAGAAATGGACGGGGACAAAATAGAAGAGGGGGCCAGCAGCCCACCTCCAAGTGACTTCAAAAAAATCCGTGTGCCCACCCACAAAAAAGATCCCAGGGGGCAGCACGTACAGATGGGTCAAGACAAACTAGACACCTACGACCACAGGACACCAGTGGGAGGAAGATTAAGATTCCACCTCCAGGAGTGGAGAGGAATCACATCAGACAAATGGATCCTCAACATTATCCAATTCGGATACTGCATAGAGTTGGAGGCGAGGCCAACAAACAGAAAACCAAGAAGAAAGCCGCTAGCAAGCAAGCAGCTGCAGTGCCTTCAGGAAGAAGCAAAAGAACTCCTGCAGAAGCAGGCCATAGAAAGGGTACCCTTCAAGGAAAGAAACACAGGAGTATACTCAACATACTTCCTGGTACCAAAAGTAGACGAGACAATGAGGCCCATTCTCGATTTACGGTTCGTGAACAAATTCATAAGAACGCAAAAATTCAAAATGACCTCCCTGCAAGAGGTGCTCCCACAGTTGCAGACCGGGGACTTCATGGTCACTATAGACCTCAAAGACGCATACCTGCACATCCCAATGAACAGGAAGCACAAGCACATGCTCAGGTTCACCGTCGGAGAAAGCCACTACCAGTTCACGACACTGGCCTTCGGTCTAAAATCGGCACCAAGAGTTTTCACAAAGTGCCTCGCAGCAGTCGCAGCGCACCTAAGAAGGCAGGGAATACATGTATACCCTTACCTGGACGACTGGCTGGTGAAAGCAAACTCATACCAGAAATGCAAGCTGCACGCACATACAGTGACCAGCACGCTCATAAACCTGGGGTTCTCCATCCATTGGAAGAAATCATCAATGGAGCCGGAACAAGTGAAGATCTTCCTGGGAGCACAGATCAACACCTTACAGGGCAAGGTGTTCCCCAGCGAGAAGAGGGCGAGGGCGCTGGTGAAGGAAACTCGCCTCTACCGGAAGGGACAAGCTCGGACAGTGAGGACGGCGAGCAAGATCATGGGGATGATGGCATCATGCATCCACCTGGTACCGAATGTACGACTCCACATGAGACCCATTCAAGAATGGCTACAGGAGCAATGGTCACAAGCTACAGGCAGTTGGGAGGATCTAGTGGTTGTAACGCACGCAGTGCAGAAGGAGATGACATGGTGGACCATGGAGAACATAGCAAGGGGAAAGCCTCTAACGCCCCCAACGCCAACAGTGACCATCACCACAGACGCATCCCTGAAGGGATGGGGCGCTCACATGGAGGAGCTCAAGGTGAGGGGACTGTGGACACCGACGGATGCCACAAAGCACATCAATTACTTAGAATTGAAGACAATCTTCCTTGCACTGAAGGCCTTTCAAACAAGACTGTACAAGCACAGGGTATTGATACAAACAGACAACACCACTGCGATGTTCTACATCAACAAGCAGGGGGGCACACAGTCCGCACCGCTTTCAACGCTGGCGCAGGAGATATGGAGATGGGCCATCCCTCTCAAGATAGACCTGCTAGCCATACACCTACCAGGGAAGGACAACATACAAGCCGATTGGCTCAGCAGGCAGACATCGGCATCCCACGAGTGGGAGCTCAATGCTCAGGAGACAAGATACCTGTTCGACAGGTGGGGGACACCATCGGTGGACCTGTTTGCCACACGCCAGAATGCAAAATGCCAAAACTTCGCATCCAGGCAGCCCGAGGAGGGGACACTGGGGAATGCCCTATGGATAGATTGGTCAAGGACATTTGCCTACGCCTTTCCCCCGATACCACTGATGCACAGAGTACTGAGCAAGTGCAGAGCGAGCAACATGACACTGATACTGGTCGCACCGCAGTGGGCGAGGCAGACCTGGTACTCGCAGATCATGGAGATGACACAGTGTGCACCCCACAGATTCAGCAGGAGGAAAGATCTACTGTCCATGCAGAACGGAGAGGTACTGCATCCAGAGCCAGAGAGCATGAGCCTAGTAGCGTGGCTCCTGAGGACATAGAGTTCGCACATTTGAGACTACCAGAAAGCACCCTGAGGGTACTTCGGGAGGCACGAAGGCCCAGCACTCGAAAGTGCTACGTTGCGAAATGGAAAAGATTCACAATATGGTGCAGACAGGAAAGACTCCACAATAAGATGAAGAGGGACTCCACAGTGCTAAGGTACCTGACGCACTTACTGGAGAAGAACCTTAGCTCATCCTCGTTAAGAGTTCACTTGGCAGCGATAGTAGCCTACACAAGGGGAGAAACGTGCAGGAGCTTCTTCACATCACAGGTGGTGAAGAGATTCCTAGAAGGAGCGAAAAGGATCGCACCACCCAAGCGGGTGCCGCCACCTGCATGGAACTTGAACACAGTCCTAACGGAACTCATGAAAGAGCCCTTTGAACCACTTCACAAGGCCTCCCTAAAGATGCTAACTATGAAAACAGCCTTCCTGGTTGCGATAACGTCCTTACGCAGAGTAAGCGAGCTTCAAGCGCTGACGCTACAAGAACCATACATACAAATACACAACGATAGAGTTGTGATGAGGACTGACCCACACTTCATGCCGAAGGTGGTATCCAATTTTCACATGAACCAGTCTATACAGATACCGAGTTTTTTCCAAAAACCCACAACCAGCGCAGAGAGAGCTCTGCACACCCTGGACGCCAGAAGGGCAGTCATGCACTACATTGAAAGGACAAAGGGGCACAGGAAAACGAAACAGTTTTTTGTGTCCTTCGCAAACAGCTTCATGGGCAAAGCAGTAACCAAAAGGACCATTGCACGATGGATCGCACAAACAATCCAACTCTGCCACAAACGGGCAGGACAGGAACTGGCTGAGGGGACACGTGCCCACTCCACCAGGAAGAAGGGCGCTACAATAGCCTTCCTGGCTAACACACCCATAGAGGACATATGCCTGGCGGCAACATGGGCTTCGGTGCACACGTTCACGAAGCACTACTGTGTGGACATACAAATGAACAAGGAAGCTCAAGTGGGACAGAAGGTGCTACAGCACATATTCAACACCCAACGCTCATCTTCCACCCAGCCGCCACAGAGATGAGAAACCGCTACAAAATCTATGCACAGCATAGTGAATCCAGAAAGATTCACGCTGCAAAACGAATAGTTTTCTTACCTGTCGGTGTAGTTTTGCAGCTTGAAGATCTTTCTGGATTCACTAGCGAACCCACCCACCTCCGCCAGAAAGATGAGGCTGGAGAGAGAAGAGGTGGTTAACTAAAGAATAGACTTTGAAAATACAAAGCGGTAAATACAAACTAAGAAGAACATTGCCATTACTTCGGAAACGAAAGAAACACGGAAAAAAAGAACCCGAAGATGGCGCCCAAGAGTGGGAGCTTCCGCAGGAAGCATGCCGACGTCACCGGAAATACACCCAAAGGGGGTGTGACGCCGACGCCCACCTGGGCAAAGAGAAAAAAAAAAAAAAAAAAAGACAAAGAAAAGACTACGAATCCGGACCCAACCACAAGACCGCGGAATAATGCACAGCATAGTGAATCCAGAAAGATCTTCAAGCTGCAAAACTACACCGACAGGTAAGAAAACTATTCGTTTAGGATGAGCATCTCAACCCACCGCCGGGATGGTATCCCTCGGGTATCTGATTAAAACGTAAGGAATCTGCAGTTAGAAGTATCTATCAGATGAGCAAGTTATTTGCCTTCGTTAACACATTATCTGGTAGAGACTCTATCTAGCTGCATATTCCTTACAGCCCCACCCATGCCTCCTCGCTTTGCGGACTGATATTGTAGGACTAGGGTTGTTTCCCCCTTTCAGCACCATAGTTTTGCACACAAATACATCAGTTATTTCGTGGGTCTGCGCTTCTGGCATTGAAAAAACAAAAAGTACTGACGTCCGTATGCCTGGGTTGTGCCTATGGCGATGTCATTACTGACGCTATTGACGTCACGCAGAGCCATGTGGAGTCACCTGACGTAAGTAAAAAGTTTCCGGATCCAGTCTGACGCCTGGGAATTTCAAATATAAGGAATCTACAGCTACATAGTCTTTAAGAATCTTCCAAATCTTCCAAATGTGGTCACTCCCTTCCACTTGGACCAGTCTATCACCCTTCCTGCTTTATATCCTCCACGACATCCATCTAAAGAGGAGGAAAGGCTTCATCGTTTCAACCCTGAAAACTTTTCTGTGGACAGGACACGTGATCTCCAGCTGATGATCAACTGTTAGTTGGCAATGTGAGCAAGATGAAAGGAAAAGCTGTGCATAACACAACATTATCTAGCTGGATCATAGTTTGCATTAAAAACTGCTACGTCATTGCTCACTGAGAACCACCAGAAGATATTCGAGCTTCATCCTCTAGAGCCAAATCTTGTACCTCTGCTTTTTGTAGAGGAGTCCCTGTAGTTGACATCTGTAAAGCTGCAACTTGAGCCTCCCTCAATACTTTTTTGAAGCACTATTGCTTAGCCTCCAGAGTAAGAAAGAAGTCATTTGCCCATTTTGTTTTAGATGATTATCTGAAAGAGATTATTAGCTATAGATTCCTTACCTTAGAATTACCCCAGGCGTCAGACTGGATCTGGAGAATTTTTCCCTCTTAATTATCTCTGCACGTCGGTATGTGGCATTGGTCGACTCTGCGCAGGTTGTCGTGGTCGCCAGGATGATGTCACAGTGCCTATTTAGACGCCGCCACTGTGCGCTGACGTCAGTTCTTTCTTTTTCCGTGCTAGCCTAGCACAGATCTCGAGAGAACTCACTTCCTCTCTACACTTTTTATGACTTTTGTCGACTTCTTTTTTGAGTCTTCGATTCCAGGTGTGCAAGGAATGTCCTGTCTTCGAACCGGCTTCAAGCCCTGCGAGGTCTGTCACAAACTGATGTCTGTGACAGCACCTCCCCCCGTTTCCTGGAGCCGGAAAGTCCCCTGCCCAGCTTTGTACGTTCTACGAAGCCCTCCATCAAATCTCTGGGCAGCCGACTCTGCTGGCACGCCTTCGGGCCCCACGGAGTCAGTTGGTGGCTCTGGGCGTTCAATGGCGGCGGCTCCAGCCCCGGTGGATCCAGGCCTGGATCCTGATCGGTGCCAGTCAACCTTACTCGATCTTCCCCGGTGTCGGCTGGGCCCCTGCCAATGCCGTTCCCATCATCCCCGAGATGGACACGGAGCCTGACCGACGTTGAATTCGATACCGGAGGGTACTTTTCTTCCTTTGTTCATGCCATGTGTTCCCTGTCGCCCTGAAGGTGGTTATGAGGACTGGGAGGGGTCGCTGGACCCTTTGGCAGACCCGCTCGAAGAACCGGACTGGAGAGAGGAATTGGGTGACACCAGTGGACTGGACACCTCCCCAGGCCGTGTCATGCTTTCTCCCCCTACCATGGCTATGGAGCAGGGAGCGTCCTATGCTGTGGTGGTGCATAGGGCAGCTGAGGCCTTAGGCCTGGAGCTCCCTCCAGTGGCAGTCTGGACTGATCTCATGACGGAGGTGCTTCAACCTGCGGCAACTTCCTCCAAACTCCTCTTGCCCTTCAATGAAGCCCTCACGCACATCCTTCTGGGAACTTGGTCCAACCCCAGCACATGGGCTCCTGTGGAACGGACGATTGCCCAACTCCTGGCCCTGACAATCCCATTTTCCTCACCCAACACCCTTCACTTGAGAGCTTGTTGGTCCAAGCCTCTTTTTCCAAAGGCGCAGTCCCTTCTCCTCCTCAGACAGGGAATCCAAGAAGCTGGATCATCTTGGGAAGCGAATGTTCTTTTCCTCCAGCTTGTCAATGCGGTCCGTAAATACTGCGTGCCTCTTAGGCCAATAGTCCCATACTATCTGGGATACGGTTGTGCAGATGCTGCCTCAGTGCCCGGAGGAGGTCCAGGCTGTTCTCTCCCAAGCCATGGCAGATAGGAGAGATGTAGCAAAATTCACGATTCGCTGTGGACTGGACACGACTGACTCCCTGGGCAGAATAATTGACATGTCTGTGATTCGGCGCTATGCCTGGTTGAGGAAGTCTGGTTTTTCGGGAGATGTTCATGCGACCTTGATGGCTATGCCCTTTGATGGCAGTCACCTTTTTGGTGACAAGGCAGACTGCGCTGGAAAGCTGCAATGATTCTCGAGCTACAGCCAGGTCCTTTGGCCTTGCTGCGTCTTCCCATTCACCACAATCTGCCTTTCGCCCCTTCTGTGGCTACGGAAGGGGCACCTCACCACATTCGGCCCAGTCTAGCCACTGGTCCATGCAAGCTGCCCAGCCTCTGCGTGGCAGCGTACGTGGGACCTAGCGACGCAGGTCTGGGAACCAGCGGACGGGGTAGTCCACCCTCTCCTTCCCTGCAGCGGCCTCCAAACCCACCTAGTCTGACCTTTCTGATAGATACATCTGCCTTGTGGATTCCTCACCTTGTGAATATCCCCCTTGAGCCAGCAACGTTCGGAAAATTCTTTGTAGCACGCCGGCGTGGACGAAGTCATAGGAGCATGGCAACGCGGGCGACTCCGTCTGATGTCACCGACTCCTTATTAGACCCACGTTGGCGTGATGACGTCAGTTCCCTTTTTTCCGCGTCGTCGACGCTAACGGTTTCTGGGATCTTCTGCGATTACAGATAGTAACTTGTTACTATTTTGTGTTACTGTTTCTCTGTTGAGTGTTTTTTCTTCGTCGAGGATGTCATCGAGGAAGACTGGGTTCAAGCAGTGCGGATCGTGTGCCCGAATGATGTCGATTACCGATCCGCATGACGATTGTTTGTGGTGTCTTGGATCGGCCCATGATGTAAAAAACTGTCGATCCTCCTTCAGGATGAACCCTAAGGCCTTACGAGAGCGGGAGGCTAAGCTTCTACTTGCAAGGGTGAAAGGAAGAGAGACTGGAAGGTCTTCGAGGTCGACGTCCAGAAGGTCGAGACAGAAGTCGCGATCGAAGTCGAGGTCGAAATCGCCTTCGAGATCGAGGTCCAGAGCGAGGTCGAGGTCCAGAGAGAGGTCGAGGTCCAGATCTAAGTCGGCTTCGGGTCATGCTTCGGGCTCCCCGAAGAAGCACAAGAGGAGGAAGCATAGCTCAAGACATCACTCTCGCAAAGAGTCTTCGGATTCGAAGAGAAAGTCTCGAAAACATCATAAGGACTTCGTTTCTCCTTTTCCTATGCAATCTCGTGGAGGTTCCCCGGTTCCGGAGCAAGAACCGGATCCGGAGTCGCATCAATCTTCGGAGTATGAAGGAGAAGAGGAAGTTCCTCGGGCTCCGACTCCAGTGGAAGACCCTGAAAATCAAGAGGGCCAGGATGAACCGATGCCGGAGCAGCCTCCTTCGGAGCGGCCGATGGGTTCGTACCCTCCCTTTTCTGGTCTTGGGCAGGACCCCTCGCATTTCCTTAATGCTATGTTTGGAGTCTATGCGAGGGCAATGTACCCCACTGGTGCACCGGCTGGTCCCATGGGTCCATTGTCTTGTAATTTGGGCGTCCCTCAGGCTTACGCTCTGGCTCCTTTTATGGCGTTCATGCCGGCGCCTTTTACACCTTGGCTCGGTACGGCGCCGCCGAGGTCGTCGACTCCGCATGCGGCTTCGCCGGCTCCGGAACGACCTCGTGAGTTGGATCGAGGTGCCCGCCGGTTCGTGAGTCTTGTCCTCCAGCTTCCCCGGCTCCTCGTGCGACGCCGGTTTCGGCTCCGTCGGAGTCTTTACCGGATCCGTCGACTTCGGTTCGCATGGAGTGGTCGAGGCGCAGGGCTCAGCGCCTCTTGGAGGAAAAGAGGTACGAAGATTCTGATGTAGAGGAAGGTGAACTTCTGGATCAAGGGGACTGTTTTGAGGACCTGCATAGTGCTAGTGGCCTAGAACTTTCTCCTGAGTGGGGTTTGCCATCAGTTTCTGATGCACCATCTAAAGACGTGGCACCTTACCATGTTGTGATTAGGAAGGCTGCGGATCTGCTCAATCTGACTTTGCCTACTGTTGAATACAAGCCTAACATCCTCACGGAGGTTTTACACTCGCCTTCATCTGTAATAGAGCCTACACTTCCATTCACTGAGGCTTTGACTGAGCCAATAATGGAGGTCTGGAAGAGACCTTTGTCTGCTTCTGCGGTTTCCAGGTCGGTGGCAAGACGTTACAGGGTGGTGCCTGGTGACCCTGAGTTTCTCTCTTCACATCCTTCTCCTGAGAGTCTGGTGGTGCAGGCCGCTTGTTCTAACAGGCCTGCAGGTTCATTTCCTCAGGTGCCGGCAGACAAGGACTCTAAAAAATTGGACCAGTCTGCGAAAAAGATTTTCTCCTCGGGTAGCATGGCCCTAAAATCAACCAATGCTACTTGCCTGCTAGGGAGATATGTTCATGCATTGATGGACTCTGTGAAACAATTGTCATTAAAGCTTCCAGAGGATAATAGAAAGAACTTCAATGAAGTAGTCTCCGATACTCAGGCTGCAGCCCGCTTGGTAATTCAGAGTGGCATGGACACGGCGGACTCTGTTGCCAGAATTATGCGCTCTACTGTTGCCACCAGAAGGGCCGCATGGCTGAAATCTTCTGATTTTTCGGCAGATGTACAATCCACTTTAATGGACTTGCTATTTGATGGGACAGGCCTCTTTGGGAAGAAAGCGGATGTGGCCTTGGAGAGGTTCAAAGATAGCCGGGCAACGGCAAGGTCTTTGGGCCTTCAGGCTAGAGGTTCTGCCACTAGGAAGTTTAGGGGATTTGGTAGATCCACTTTTCGTTCCTATAAGCAAGGCCAGCAGCTGCAGCAGCAGCAGCAGCAGAACCCTTTGTATAGATCATACAGAGGTAAACAAAGGGGCCGTGCTCGTGGACGCCAAGCCTCCTCCTCCTCTACTTCCTCCTCTAACAATCAACCCCCACCCTCAGCAGCAAAGCAGCCCTAGATCCGCTATTCTGATAGATACATCTGCCGTGTGGATTCCTCACCTTGTGAATATCCCCCTTGCGCCAGCAACGTTCGGAAATTTTCTTCGTAGTACGCCGACGTGGGCGACGTCACAGGAGCACGGCATCGCGCGCGACTCCGTCTGACGTCACCGACCCTACATCAGGCCCACGCCGGCGTGATGACGTCAGTTCCCTTTTTTCCGCGTCTTCGACGCTAACGGTTTTCGGGATCTTACTGCGATACTTAGTATCTTTCTGTTTATTAATAGACATTGTTTCTCTCTTGCGACTTGATTCTTCTCCGAAGATGTCGTCGAGGAAAACAGGCTTTAAGCCGTGTAGGTCTTGTGCCCGCACGATGTCCATCACTGACCCACATAAGGACTGTTTGTGGTGTCTTGGTTCGAGTCACGACGTCAAGAACTGCAATTCCTGTTTTAAGATGAATCCGAAGGCACTTCGAGAACGTGAAGCTAAATTACTTTTGGCTAAGGTAAAACAGGATTCTGGACGTTATTCAAGATCGACGTCACGGAGGTCGAAGTCGAAGCAAAGGTCTCGATCGAAGTCGGTGTCGGCGTCGAGATCCAGAGCGGGTTCGAGATCTGGTGAGGATACGAGATCTAAAGAGAAATCGAAATCCAGGGAAAGATCGAGGTCTAGATCTAAATCGGCTTCCGGTCACGCTTCGAGCTCCTCGAGGAGAAAGCATAAGAGGAGGAAACACAGTTCGAAACATCATTCAGAAAAGGAATCCTCTGACTCGAAGAGAAGGTCTCATAAACATCGTAAAGACTTTATCTCTCCTTCTCCTGCTTTATCGAAAGAAGGTTCTCCGGCCCCGGAGCCAGAACCGGAGCCGGATCCGGATCCGATGTCCTCGGAACATGAAGAGGAAGAAGAAGTGATTCCTCAAGAACCGACTCCAGCGGAGACTCCTGCGGATCCGGAAGGTCAGAGTGAGGGTGTGTCGGGGCGACCTCCATTGGATCCGGTAGGTCTGTACCCTCCCTTTCCTGGTCCTGGACAGGATCCCTCGCATTTTTTAAATGCAATGTTCGGAGTATATTCCAGGGCAATGTACCCCACTGGAGCACCTGTTGGTCCCATGGGTCCATTATCATACAATCTGGGTATTCCTCAGTCGTATGCCCCAGCTCCGTTTATGCCATTCATGCCGGCGCCTCTTCCACCATGGCTCGGTACGGCTCCACCGAGGTCTTCGACTCCGCATGCGGCTTCGCCGGCTCCGGATCGACCTCGCAGTCGAGATCGAGGTACCACACCTGTTCATGACTCTCGTCCTGCTCCGGCTCCTCGATCGACGTCTGAACCGGCTCCGTCGGAGTCGTTACCGGATCCGTCGACGTCGATTTCGATTGGAGTGGTCGAGGCGAAGAGCTCAGCGCCTTCTAGAACAAAAGGATGATGAGAGTTCTGATGTGGAAGAAGGCGAGCTTCCTGATCATGACGATGATTTCGATGAACTTCGGGATGCTAGTGGTCTAGAACTCTCTCCTGAGTGGGTTCTGCCTTCAGCTTCTGATGCTCCATCTAGAGACGTGGCACCCTATCACGTGGTCATTAGGAAGGCTGCTGACCTTCTTAATTTAAAGCTGCCCACAGTGGAGTACAAACCCAACATCCTCACTGAAGTCTTACATTCTCCTTCTTCAATTGTGGAACCTACACTGCCATTTACTGATGCCTTGACGGATCCAATAAAGGAGATTTGGAAGAAGCCCTTATCTGCTCCTGCAGTTTCAAGAGTTATTGCAAGACGCTATAGGGTGGCTCCTGATGACCCTGCATTTCTTTCTACGCATCCATCTCCGGAAAGTCTTGTGGTTCAGGCGGCTTGCTCTAATAGGGCTGCTGGCTCCTTCCCTCAAGTGCCAGCTGACAAAGAGTCTAAAAAATTAGATCTGTCTGCGAAGAAGACTTTCTCTTCTGGGAGCATGGCTCTTAAATCATCAAATGCTACTTGCCTTTTAGGTAGATACGTGCATGCGCTAATGGACTCAGTGAAGCAATTATCATCAAAACTTCCTGAGGATGATCAGAAGAACTTTAATGAGGTTGTCTCTGACACTCAGGCTGCTGCCCGCATGGTCATTCAAAGCGGTATGGACACTGTGGATTCTGTTGCTAGAATTATGGGTTCATCCATTGCGACCAGGAGAGCCGCATGGCTAAAGTCTTCAGATTTTTCTGCGGATGTGCAATCTACATTGCTGGACTTACCCTTTGATGGAACTGGCCTTTTCGGTAAGAAGGCTGATGTAGCCTTGGAAAGGTTTAAGGACAGCCGTGCCACCGCTAGATCTTTGGGTCTGCAGATGAGAGGATCGACGACTAAAAAGTTCAAAGGATTTGGCAGATCTTCTTTTCGTCCCTTCAAGCAGGGCCAACAACAACAACAGCAACAGCAGCAAAACCCTCTATATAGATCCTATAGAGGTAAACAGAGGGGTCGTGGACGTGGACGTCAAGTCTCCTCTTCCTCCACTTCCTCCAATAATGCCCAACCCCCACCCGCATCAGCAAAGCAGCCCTAGATCCACCATTCTGGATCATGTAGGGCCAGTAGGGGGTCGGCTTACTCATTTTCTACGAGATTGGGAATCGGTTACATCAGATCTTTGGGTTCTCAATCTCGTAGAGAATGGGTATGCACTTCCTTTTCAGGAATTCCCTCCCAATTACCCTCCTTGCCAAGGTTATTGTTCGGAGTACCACCTGCTTCTCCTGCAGGAGGAAGTCCTGGCACTGTTTCGAAAGGGTGCGATAGAGGTGGTTCCAGAGCAGGAGAGGGGTCAAGGGTGCTACTCCCGGTATTTCTTGATTCCCAAGAAGGATGGCAGGCTTCGGCCTATCCTGGATCTCAGGATTTTGAACCTCTATCTCAAACAGGAGAAGTTCAAAATGCTCACCCTTGCTCAGGTTCTTCTAGCGCTGATGGAAGAAGACTGGATGGTGTCGATCGACTTGCAGGATGCGTACTTTCACATCCCAATCCTGAAGTCGCACAGGAGGTATCTCCGTTTTACGGTGGGATCGCAACACTACCAGTTTGCGGTCCTTCCCTTTGGACTTACTACTGCGCCTCGAGTCTTCACCAAGGTGATGGCAGTGGTGGCTGCGCATCTCAGAAGGTCGGGGATTCCTGTATTCCCTTATCTAGACGACTGGCTGATCAAAGCAGAGTCGCCGGAGATGGTGCTCCATCATCTGCAGGAGACAACTCAGTTGTTACACAGGTTGGGTTTTTCGATAAATGTACCCAAGTCTCACCTGGTGCCCTCCCAGCGCAACCTGTTCATAGGTGCGGTACTGGACACTTCTGTATGTCGTGCATTCCCTCCACCTCAAAGAATTCACGACATTCAGGAGATGATTCCTTTATTCTACAATGGAGCGGTTGTTCCGGTCCTGAAGGTCCTTCGTCTGCTCGGTCTGATGGCTTCTTGCATTCTGTTGGTCAGTCATGCACGCTGGCACATGAGGGCACTCCAGTGGTGCCTCCGCAGGCAGTGGTATCAGCACAACGGAGATCTCAGGGAGTCAGTGAAGATCTCCGGGGAAGCTGCAGCGGATCTGTCTTGGTGGAGCGTGGAAGGCAATCTGTCACAAGGAAAGCCTTTTCAGCTACCTCCATCAGTGGCCACAGTGATTTCGGATGCGTCCACTCTCGGGTGGGGTGCTCATCTGGGAGACCTGGAGGTCAAAGGTTTTTGGTCTCCGGAAGAAAGGTTGTTTCACATCAACCTTCTGGAATTGAGGGCGATACGTTTGGCACTCAAGGCCTTCCTCCCTTCCCTTCGCGGTCGTTCGGTTCAAGTCCTGACGGACAACACGACTGCGATGTGGTACATCAACAAGCAGGGAGGAGTAGGGTCGCAGTGTCTCTGCAGAGAGGCTCTGCGTCTCTGGTCCTGGGTTCAGGACCATCAGATTTGTCTGGTGGCAAATCACCTGGCCGGAGTTCTGAACGTTCGTGCAGACAGTCTCAGTCGGCAGTTCTCTGCCGACCACGAGTGGAGGCTTCACCCAGAGGTTGTTCACGACATCTTTCGGATGTGGGGGACTCCTCGGGTGGATCTATTCGCCACTCGCGAGAATGCTCACTGCCTTTCGTTCTGCAGTCTCCAGTATCCGATGCAAGGAGCATTGGGGGACGCGTTTCAGCTGAGTTGGGGAGATCAACTCCTTTACGCGTTTCCTCCCATACCTTTGATTCCTCGGGTTCTGAGGAAGATTCGTCAAGACCGGGCCCAAGTCATATTGGTCGCCCCGGATTGGCCAAGAAGGGTGTGGTACTCAGACCTTCTCCGCCTCTCCTCTCACCCGCCGCTCCGTCTCCCTCACAGGGCAGACCTCCTCTCTCAGATGGAGGGGCAGGTTTTACACCCCCACCTCCAGACATTACACCTTCATGCCTGGAGATTGAACGGGGCAACTTGAGTTCTTTTTCTCTCCCTCACGAGGTAGTGGATGTCATTCTTTCTGCCAGGCGTGACACCACTAAGTCCATTTACTCCTATAGGTGGTCTAAATTTGTTTCTTGGTGCAGGGAGAGAGATGTTGACCCTTTGAAGGCTCATTTGTCTAATATTTTACAATTTGCCCTTTATCTGGCACAGCAAGGTTTGGCTGTGGCCACGGTCAAGGGGTATCTTTCTGCCTTATCGGCATTTCTATGTTTGCCGGATCAGCCATCTCTCTTTAAGTCTCCGGTGGTTTTGAGATTCTTGAAGGGTCTCATAAATATGTTCCCTCCTACTCCTTTTGTTGTTCCTCATTGGGATTTGAATCTTGTGCTGACCTTCTTAATGGGTTCTCCCTTCGAGCCCTTGCACAAGTGTCCATTGAGGCTTCTATCTTTTAAAACGATCTTCCTCGTTGCAATCACCTCGGCAAGGAGGGTAAGTGAGCTTCAAGCTCTAAGTTCCAAACCCCCATTCCTGACCATTCATGCTGAAAGGATGGTTCTCAGGACCAGGGCTGCTTTTCTGCCTAAGGTGGTGACTCCTTTCCATCTTGGGCAGTCCATTACCCTTCCTACCTTCTATCCTCCCCCTCACCCGTCTAAGGAGGAAGAGAGACTGCACCGTCTGGACCCTAAGAGGGCGGTGTCGTTCTATCTGGACAGGACTAAAGACTTCCGGATGGATGACCAGCTGTTTGTTGGTTTTGCTGGCTGCAAGAAGGGCAGAGCGGTGCACAAGCGCACACTTTCCAGGTGGATAATCCTGTGCATCAAGATCTGCTACTCTCTTGCTGGTAAGGACCCTCCTGAGGGTATTAGAGCACATTCTACTAGAGCAAAGTCTGCAACATCTGCTTTGTCTAGGGGTGTACCTGTTGAGGATATTTGCAAGGCCGCGACTTGGGCCTCCCTCCACACTTTCGCGAAGCATTACTGCTTGGATACCGAGGTGAGGAGGGATGGCCACTTCGCGCGCTCTGTCCTCCAAGACTTCCTGGTGTAGCAGAGTGGGCACCCTCCTCCGGGAGTGGGGACTGCTGTGGGAATCTATTCACAAGGTGAGGAATCCACACGGCAGATGTATCTATCAGAAGAACAAGTTACTTACCTTCGGTAACGCTTTTTCTGGTAGATACTATATCTGCCTGTGGATTCCTCACTGACCCACCCGCCTCCCCGTTGTCCACTCTGCTATACCTGGTCTTTCTGTATATATGTTTATACTATTGATTTAGTTCTATTTGTACTGTGTACATTGTATATTTGCATATTTGCTGTCGTTGGTCCGTCCGTGTGCCTCGAAGGCACGGAAAAAAGGGCGGAACTGACGTCATCACGCCGGCGTGGGCCTGATGTAGGGTCGGTGACGTCAGACGGAGTCGCGCGCGATGCCGTGCTCCTGTGACGTCGCCCACGTCGGCGTACTACGAAGAAAATTTCCGAACGTTGCTGGCGCAAGGGGGATATTCACAAGGTGAGGAATCCACAGGCAGATATAGTATCTACCAGAAAAAGCGTTACCGAAGGTAAGTAACTTGTTCTTCTGGATCATGCGGGTCCGGTAGGGCGTCGGCTTACTCATTTTCCACGGGATTGGGAATCGGTTACATCAGATCTTTGGGTTCTCAATCTCGTAGAAAATGGGTATGCACTTCCTTTTCAGGAGTTCCCTCCCAATTACCCTCCTTGCCAAGGTTGTTGTTCGGAGGACCCCCTGCTTCTCCTGCAGGAAGAAGTCCTGGCACTGTTCCGAAAAGGTGCGATAGAGGTGGTTCCAGAGCAGGAAAGGGGTTAGGGGTGCTACTCCCGGTATTTCCTGATCCCCAAGAAGGATGGCTGGTTACGTCCAATCCTGGACCTCAGGATTTTGAACCTCTATCTCAAGCAGGAGAAGTTCAAAATGCTCACACTTGCACAGGTTCTTCAAGTGCTGTTGGAAGAAGACTGGATGGTGTCGATCGACTTGCAGGATGCGTATTTTCACATCCCCATTCTGAAGTCGCACAGAAAGTATCTCCGTTTTACGGTGGGATCGCAGCACTACCAGTTTGCGGTCCTTCCGTTTGGACTTACTACTGCGCCTCGCGTTTTCACCAAGGTGATGGCAGTGGTAGCTGCGCATCTCAGGAGGTCGGGGATTCCTGTGTTGCCCTATCTGGACGACTGGCTGATCAAGGCAGAGTCGCCGGAGAAGGTACTCCATCATCTGCAAGAGACAACTCAGTTGTTGTACCGTTTGGGTTTTTCGATAAATGTACCCAAGTCTCACCTGGTGCCCTCCCAGCGCCACCTGTTCATAGGTGCGGTACTGGACACTACTGTATGTCGTGCATTCCCTCCCCCTCAAAAGGATTCGCGACATACAGGAAATGATTCCTTTATTCTACAATGGAGCGGTTGTTCCAGTCCTGAAGGTCCTTCGTCTGCTCGGTCTGATGGCTTCCTGCATTCTGTTGGTCAACCATGCACGCTGGCACATGAGGGCACTCCAGTGGTGCCTCCGCAGGCAGTGGTATCAGCACAACGGAGATCTCGGGGAGTCAGTGAGGATCTCCAGAGAAACTGCGGCGGATCAGTCATGATGGAGCGTGGAGGGCAATCTGTCTCAGGGAAAGCCTTTCCATCTACCTCCATCGGTTGCCACAGTGATAACGGATGCATCCACTCTCGGGTGGGGTGCTCATCTGGGGGATCTGGAGATCAAAGGTCTTTGGTCTCCGGAGGAAAGGTTGCTTCATATCAACCTTCTAGAGTTGCGGGCGATACGTCTGGCGCTCAAGGCCTTCCTCCCTTCCCTTCACGGTCAGTCGGTTCAGGTCCTGACGGACAACACGACCGCGATGTGGTATATCAACCAGCAGGGAGGAGTAGGGTCGCAGTGTCTCTGCAGAGAGGCTCTGCGTCTCTGGTCCTGAGTTCAGGATCATCAGATTTGTCTGATGGCAAATCATCTGGCCGGGGTTCTGAACGTTCGTGCAGACGTTCTCAGTCGGCAGTTCTCTGCCGACCACGAGTGGAGGCTTCACCCGGAGGTTGTTCACGACATCTTTCAGATGTGGGGGACTCCTCGGGTGGACCTGTTCACCACTCGCGAGAATGCTTACTGCCTGTCATTCTGCAGTTTCCTATATCCGATGCAAGGAGCTTTGGGGGACGCGTTTCAGTTGAGTTGGGGAAATCGACTCTTTTATGCGTTTGCCCCCATACCCTTGATTCCTCGGGTTCTGAGGAAGATTCGCCAGGACCGGGCCCAAGTCATATTAGTCGCCCCGGATTGGCCAAGAAGGGTGTGGTACACAGACCTTCTCCACCTCTCCTCTCACCCGCCGCTCCGTCTCCCTTTCAGGGCAGACCTCCTCTCTCAGATGGAGGGGCAAGTTCATTACACCTTCATGCCTGGAGATTGAGCGGGGCAACTTGAATTCCTTTTCTCTCCCTCTCGATGTGGTGGATGTCATTCTTTCTGCCAGGCGTGACTCTACTAAGTCCATCTATTCGTATAGGTGGTCTAAATTTGTCTCTTGGTGCAGGGAGAGGGATGTTGACCCTTTGAAGGCTCATTTGTCTGACATTTTGCAGTTTGCTCTTTCTCTGGCGCAGCAAGGATTTTCTGTTGCCACGGTCAAGGGGTATCTTTCAGCCTTATCGGCTTTTCTCTGTTTGCCGGATCAGCCCTCTCTTTTTAAGTCTCCAGTGGTTTTAAGATTTTTGAAGGGTCTCACTAATAAGTTCCCTCCTTCTCCTTTTGTTGTTCCTCATTGGGATTTGAATCTTGTGTTAACCTATTTGATGGGTTCTCCCTTTGAACCCTTGCACAAGTGTCCAATGAGGCTTCTATCTTTTAAAACGGTCTTCTTGGTTGCAATTACCTCGGCAAGGAGGGTAAGTGAGCTTCAGGCTCTTAGTTCCAAGCCCCCGTTCTTGACCATTCATTTTTTATGTTTGAATATATTTATTGCATTTTTTTTTTGTTTTATCAGGTCATACATCCCATCACAGTGTTACAAAATGAAGTAATGATAAACAATCAGTAATGCTTGATTATAAACAGAGCAGTAGCTACCATAGTCAATCACGTACAGTATTCAGTAGGGCCATACAGGCCTGCATATAATCAAGGTAGCAAAATAGCATGTCAATCTCACAAATAATCGGCATAGTAACAGTAGGCATGAAGTAACATGGGTGGTAGTGGAGCAAGTGGTACTTCTCGGCATCCTCTCAGATCGTTATTCAGTCCGGAACATAGGATGTGCAGTGATAATAGCCCAAGGTGGGACAAGCCCGCCTGGTATGCAATAGACATTCAAATCTTTAGTACTAAACAGGTAACCATAAGGAACAATCTGAAAAGGGGGGTAGTAGAACCAGAAATCGGGTGGCTATATGTCATTGCGTGTGTGTGTCTATGTGAAGCGTGCTGGCTAGGCGAACGGATGCGGGCACGCGCTCCGCATCAGTGGCAGTGGGGAGTGGAATATTATGTTCGGCATGTGCTCAGCCGGGCGGGAGGGGGAAGGGGGCGGGGGGAGGAGGGGGAGACGGGAGGAGGCAGGGAGGGCAGGGGGACATCAAGCCGGGCAGGAGAAGGGGAAAGGGGGGAAGGTAGTAACAGGGACACGCAGTGGCAGGCAGTTGGGTCTAAACAATGCCGCTACGCAAGCACTCTCGATGGAAGGCCACTAGTAGGCCATCCCAGTCTTGCGCTATGGGGTACTTGCGAAGTCCCGCTGTTTCTTCGCTGTGTAGCGCTGTGCTTTCTGCTCGTGCCCAGTTGTCAAAGGACGTATGCCAGTGCAGCGCCTGTGGGGGGGTGTCGCTTTTCCATCGTCTGGTAATGAGGCGCTAAGCTGTTATCAGTCCCAGATCCCAAAAACTTTCTCGGACCCTCGTCAGTTTCGTCCGCTTGAACAAACCCAATAAGCCCGCTTCCCATGTGTATGGCAATCGTCCTCCTGTCACTCTTGACAGGGTATCCATCCCCACCCGCCAGTAGGTTTGCAGGGAGGGGCATGTCCAGAGGGCATGCAGGAATGGAGCGCCGACTAATTTGCATCTGGGGCACGCTGACGCGGTCAGCCCAAAGTATCTATTTATTTTGTCAGGCGATAAATAGGCGCGATGGATAATATAGTATTGTATAATTCTAAAACTGGCATTGCGAGGTACGTGTAACATCCCAGCCAGTATCCGTGACCATTCCTTATCTGTCCAGTCCCGGCCTCGATCAGCCGCCCATTTGTCACGCAGCCGTTGCGATGGGAACTGCGTATGGAAGTGCAGTGCTTGAGCAAGCCAATGTACCACGTGGGAGCCGTTCCCCATCACATGTAGATATTGAATCAACAGATGAGTTGGAGGCTCTTCCGCCAGCGGTCCCCAAGCCTGTGTCAGGATGTGCAGGAGTGTCGCGTGTGTCAAGAACTGACCAGCCGGCAGGCTCGCGTCTCTCACTAAATTCGCGAAAGGAAGGAGGGCACCATCTTCAAACAGATCGCCTAGGCTTTCCAGATCAGATGCCGTCCAGGTACTCAACGCAGGTCCCGTGAGAGTCCCTCCGTCCCAAGGCGTCCCCAGTAATGGCAGATTGGGCGCATAAGGCCTGGTGGCGTTTGTGAGTTTCAGGGACCTGACATAGCATTTTCTGGCCACCGCGAGGTGTAGCTGGTCAGGACAGCGGGACCCAGACAGGGGGTGAAATAGAGCGTGGATTTGTGGGGCCGTCATGATCTCGTCCAGTGTGGCAGTGTCACCCAAATTCTTGCCGGCCAGCCAATACGTGACCCACTGGAGTTGTGCCGCTAGATAATCGAGCTCGTGGTTAGGAACCGACAACCCCCCACTGTCCGTTGCAGCGTACATGGTTTTCAATGCCACTCTAGGGCGTCCCTTGTTCCAGATCAGGCGCCTGATCAGAACTTCCAGGTCTTGGAAGATACGAGTAGGGACGTATACAGGTAAGTTCGCATAGAGGTATATACAGGTAAGTTTGCGCCGGGATGCCTAAGGGTAACTGTGCGCTATACAAGATTCCAAAATAAATAAATAGAAATACAGCAGCCTAGGTAGGGCAATCATCTTTGCTAGTGTAATGCGGCTGGGGACGCTCAGCAGCAGGGAGGTCCAAAAGGACACCTGGGCCGAGAGTGACGAGATCGTCCTTGTGATGTTACCGTCCAACAGATCAGCGGGATCGCGATAGACCCGAATGCCCAGATATCTGAAGACGGTCGGGTACCAAAGCAGACGCTCCCCTGTCACTGTGATGTCACACTCCGGGGTGTCCGCAGCGAAAGAATACACCCCCGACTTTGCCCAGTTGACTCGCAGCCCCGAGACGTCGCCAAAGGTGTTAAAGATGGCAGTGAGTGCGCGAGGAAAACCGGTCAGATCTCTGACATAGATCAGCAGATCGCCCGCATATAAGGACACAGAATGCAACCCGTCAGCCAGGAGGATACCCCAATCCACTCCAGAGGCACGCAACTGCGCAGCTAAGGGTTCCATCAGGAGCGCAAAAAGCAGAGGGGAGAGGGGGCATCCCTGTCTGGTACCTCTACGCACTCGGATCGGATCCGAAAAGAGCCTACCAGTGCGCACTCGTGCCACTGGGCAAGAGTAAAGAAGTTCTACCATCCGGGTGTATTCGGCACCAAGGTCATATTTTTCCAGGACTTGTATAAGGAAGGGCCACTCCACCGAATTGAACGCCTTTCCAAGATCTAGTATGACACAACCCGAACGTGGCCAGCGGGACACAGCCAGGCTCTGCACACGGAATAGTCGCCTGATATTATAGGACGTGCTGCGAGTAGGCACAAAGCCGTTTTGGTCCTCGTGCACCAGCGTGGGGACCAGAGGGGCTAATCTCTGAGCCAGGGCGGACGCTAAGATCTTATAATCTGTGTTGAGGAGGGCCAGTGACCTATAGGAGCCCAGATTAAGCCCGTCTCTACCAGGCTTTAGAAGGGAGATCACGTTCGCCTCGTTAAGGGTGGGCGGGAGCATGGCATCGGTCACCGCCGCACGGTACATTCGTAGGAGCTCGGGAATGAGGATCGTTGAGTAGGCCTTGCAAAACTCTGCAGGTAAACCTTCTGGGCCTGGGGTCTTACCGTTCGATAGGGAGAATATAACTGTTCGGAGTTCTTCCTCCGAGAGGGGCGCGCCCAGCTCGTCGCGTTGGGCCGCAGTGGCCGTTGGCAACAGCAGGTCTGACGGGTATTCCGCGATGTCTTCCCCTGTGGCCCGGATTCGGGAGCGATATAGATCTGAATAATGAGTAGTAAAAGCGTCATGTATGGCCCCCTGTGTGTACACCAATGTCCCCTGTGCATCACGGATCGACATTATCGGCAGTGATTGTGTGTCTTGTCGAATCAGCCAGGACAAAAGTTTGCCTGGTTTTTTGCTAGCATGGTGAGTGCGCGCCGAGTGTGCGGCATAATTCAGATTTTTGAGTCTTTCCATAAGCTGGGTGTGATGCGCGCGCGTGGTTATGAGTCTTGTGTCACCCTGCGCAGCTTCCTGTTCGCATTCCAACAAGGTAGACTCACCCCTCGTCAGCTCTCCATCTACCTGACGCCTCTGCCCCGCCTGCGTGCCCAAACAACAACCCCGTGCAACTACCTTGAATGCGTCCCACTCAACCTGCCCCGTTCTTGACCATTCATGCTGAAAGAATGGTTCTCAGGACCAGGGCTGCTTTTCTTCCTAAGGTAGTAACTCCCTTCCACCTAGGTCAATCCATTACCCTTCCTACCTTCTATCCTCCCCCACACCCTTCTAAGGAAGAGGAGAGGCTTCATCGCTTGGACCCTAAGAGAGCAGTTAGTTTCTATCTTGATAGGAATAAAGACTATCGTATTGACGATCAGCTCTTCGTGGGTTTTGCTGGCTGCAAGAAGGGCAGAGCGGTGCACAAGCGCACACTTTCCAGATGGATAATCCTGTGCATCAAGATTTGCTACTCTCTGGCGGGTAAGGACCCTCCTGAGGGTATTAGAGCACATTCAACTAGAGCGAAGTCTGCAACATCTGCTTTGTCTAGAGGTGTTCCTGTTGAGGACATTTGCAGAGCCGCGACTTGGGCCTCCCTCCACACTTTCGCGAAGCACTACTGCTTGGATACCGAGGTGAGGAGGGATGGCCACTTCGCGCGCTCTGTCCTCCAAGATTTCCTGGTATAGCTGAGTGGACACCCTCCTCCGGGAGTGGGGACTGCTGTGGGACTCTATTCACAAGGTGAGGAATCCACAAGGCAGATGTATCAGAAGAACATGTTACTTACCTTTGGTAACGCTTTTTCTGGTAGATACAGTATCTGCCTGTGGATTCCTCACATGCCCACCCGCCTCCCCGTTGTCCGCTCTGCTATACCTGCTTTTATGTTTTTCTGGTTCTTGATACCTTGGTTTCGATTTGTATGTACTGTGTACATGTATATTTACTGTCGTTGGTCCGTCCGGGTGCCTCGAAGGCACAGAAAAAAGGGCGGAACTGACGTCATCACGCCGACGTGGGTCTAATAAGGAGTCGGTGGCGTAAGACGGAGTCGCGCGCGGTGCCATGCTCCTATGACGTCGTCCATGCCGGCGTGCTACAAATAATTTTCCGAACGTTGCTGGCGCAAGGGGGATGTTCACAAGGTGAGGAATCCACAGGCATATACTGTATCTACCAGAAAAAGCGTTACCGAAGGTAAGTAACTTGTTCTTCAGGCGCATCAGCGGCTAGTGGGTAGCAGGATTCGCAATCACCTGCCCCACTGGCAATCCATTACTTTGGACAGGTGGGTTTTGCAGATAGTCCGAAGGGGCTACTCTCGCCCCTTCAAGACTACCCCTCCCTCCATGCCACTGTCTTTCGACCGTGTGTTGGAGGCTCATTTGGCGCTTCTTTGCCAGGAAGTTTCTGCTCTATTGGCCAAGGGATCTATCGAATGGTTCCCTGTGCCAGAAGTAGGTTGTGGCTGCTATTCCTGCTACTCCTCCGGAAGGAGAAGTTAAAAAATGCTCATGTAGGCTAAGGTCCTGTCTGCCCTCGACCCTGGAGACCGGATGGTAGCGTTGGAATTGCAGGACGCCCATTTCCATATCCCTGTCATGCCAGCCCAAGGACGCTACCTACGGTTCACGGTGGACCACGAAGAACTTTCAATTTACCTTGCTCCAATTTGGCCTTAACAGTGCCCCTCGGGTGTTCACCAAGGCGATAGTGGTGGTCACAGCTCAACTGCGCAAACCAGGGGTTCCAGTTTTCCCCTATCTCGACGACCGGCTGTTAAAAAGGTGGGCTTGCCCCAGGCTGTCGTCTCACACCTCCAGACTACGGCAGATCACCTGCATTCCCTGGGGTATACTATAAACGTGCCAAAGTCACACCTGACTCCCTCTCAGTCACTCCTTTTCATCTGTGCTGTTCTGGACACAGTGCAGTTTCGTGCCTATCCTCTCTGGCAGCGAGTCGAGGATATTCGGTCTATGATACCGATGTTTCAGCTTTTATACCAGATTTCAGTGAGAGTGACCCTGAGGCTGCTGGGCCTCATGGCCTCCTGCATCTTGCTGGTGGATCATGCCAGATGGCATATGCTGGCTCAGCAGTCAGACCTGAAGTTCCAGGGGGCGCAGCATCAGGGGAATCTTTCAGACTATGTCAAGATCTCGGAGGGACCTGCTCATCAACTGTTGTGGTGGTTAACAAACCAGGATTGGGTCAAAGGCAGCTCCCTCTCCCTTCCCCAACTAGACCTCACGGTGGTGACCGATGCATCACTTCTGGGATGAGGCGGCCACCTGGGAGAGGCAGAGATCAGAGGAGTCTGGTCACTGGCGGAGTCCAGGCTCCATATCAACCTGTTAGATCTCCGGGTAAATCGCATAGCCCTGAAGGCATTCCTACCCTCCCTCAAGGGGAAGGCAGTGCAGGTGTTCACGGACAACACCACTGCCATGTGGTACTGCAACAATCAGGGTGGGGTGGGGCCAGGACCCTATGTCAAGAGGCTCTTTGCCTTTGGACATGGCTGGAACATCAGAGCATAACACCTGGCAGGTTCCCTGTATTCCAGGGTGGACGAACTCAGCCGTCGGTACGTGGTGGATTGTGAATGGCATCTTCACTCAGAGGTGGTCCAAGGTCTTTTCCAGCGGTGGGGAGAGCCTTGATTAGATCTGTTCACCACCGCAGAGAACGCGCAATGTCAGCAATTCTGAGTTTTGGAATTTCCAAAACTGCACTCGCTTGGCGACGCTTTTCGTCACGAGTGGAACTGCGACCTCCTGTACGTCTTTCCTCCTGTACCACTTCTGACCTGAGTGCTGCAGAAGATCAAGCGTGACCGGGCCCAAGTAATTCTTGTGGCCCCTACCTGGGCACGAAGATTCTGGTACTCCTGAGCAAGGCTATTGATTCTCCGATCAGCCTGCCCCTTCGGGAGGATCTTCTGTTGCAGCACCATGGAACGGTTCTCCCTCCAAACCTGTCCAGCCTCCACCTTCTTGTGTGACTCCGGCGACGGTTGACGGCCTTTGACCTTCCAACTGAAGTTTGTAATG